>NC_092632.1:13493347-14739345 GCF_039555335.1 Amphiura filiformis
CAGCAAGTGTTTGTAAGTATACATACAGTCAGTCTACTCTGAAGTACAAGTACTGACGTGGACGCACACATTGTGCCAAGTTTGAAGGCACACATACCTTAGCAGAGACTCAGCACAGGGCACTGTTTACGTGTGTGTTGTCACTTTGTACTTCAGAGTGGACAAACTGTAATAGTGACATGAAGGGGTGTGGGGTATGTGGATGTGTTTGTTTGTTCATGAGGAAGATAAGAAATAGAAGATATGTCAAGAAAGTATATGTAATGCAATATTTTATTTTTCATTTCAATGATCAATGCTTTTTAGATAGCAATTTTGTAACTTATACATAGTCTTTATTTCTTTTCTTTTGCAGGATGTAGTCAAAATTTTAGTTGCTGATACAAACCTTTGTGTCAAGTATATACAAGGAAGCAGAAACAGTATGGTGAGTATGTAGTGATGTGTTTCTGTGATTTGTAGTGTTTTTATTGGTTATTTCCACGAGAAGTCATATTGTATCATGACACTTTCACTCCACTTCCTCAATACTTTTCTGAAAGAGTGATTTTAAAATAAGGAATTCCTAATCAATATCTCATTAGCTCCAGCTGTCTTTATGCATGGCATTAATTTACAATGTATTACATCTTCATGGTGTATTATTTAGGGATTCAATTATGTTTCACCATTGTTCATCACCGATTAACAATGATGTGTCCACGTCATCTGCATAGTTTACTTTGTGAGGGCAGCTTTAACCGAGCAAAGTAAATCACACAGACGTGCCAGACACAAGTCTAATTCACATGATTGTTTCATTTGGAATGTCCTTTTGTCATTGCCACTCAACCTTACAAGAAGATATGTGATTTCTCTGTTGGTATCAGCAATAAAACTAAAGCTGCTACCTCCAAAATAAGTTCCAGGTATAACAAATTTTACACGTAACACGTATGTGTAACCTTGCGTTCGCGTATACGCTACTGGGCTGTGGATTCATCACCCGATTAACAACGCTTGGCTCCTGTACAAAGGTATAGGAAGAGTTGTTGAATATGGTTTCAGTCACTCTTTTAGGGTTTATCAGAGATTGTTTATGTAACTGCCACTGCCACTAAATGACATTTATACATGTATATAGATGGATTTGATCATAATATCTTATGTCTATTGCAAAAAACATTGCAATAAATCACTCTGTTGGTGTAAGTAAATTGCTATCCACAGCGTCAACTGGTAGTGTATATAGCATAGTGTCGTTACCCCCATATCTATTCCAAAAAGACAAACAAATTATAGGTCTTTTTGGAAACTTCATGTATATCGTCAATACAAAAAAGTGCATAACATTAGATTGATAAAGTTTTCTTCAAGGACTGGTAAATGTCAAAATTGTCAATTTTTGATAATTTGCCATATAATTTTTATTATATCGTGCATTAAAAAAAAAATTTGAAATCAGAAGAACATTCCTTTTATTCAGAATACGATTTGGTGTGTCTGATGTGCTCTCAGGTCCCACAAAAAATACTGTGCAAAGGTGGGTGACCGAGCCCTTAATTTTATATGGCATCACAAATCTGACTATTTGTCCATCTTTTCTTCATACAGAAATCACTAAGAAGTACATTTAAGCTACCACTTGATGTCATAGTATCCACACCTGGTGTTATGTTGAAAAGTCTCAGAGAAGGTAAGTCACTATGTGATAAGGAAATAGAACTTGAATTGCAGAGAGTGACGGTTGTTAGCATGGTTAGCATGGTCAGGCTGACCTGAAATAGTGTTCATTCTGAGGTTGTATATAGTGATTTTGCCACACTGAAAATGAGATCAGTGCTGTTTTTCCGATATAGGGAGTAATAGTAGTTTCCCAAACTAACCTCCCCTATCTTGAGGCCCGTGCTCCTAATGTATTCACAACTCATTCACCTTCCAACTCAAGATGTAACCATTCCCGAGCTCTTTACCCACCTTTCAGCTACCTCATACTTTGTCAAAGAAGTTTCTTCCACCTTGGTCCTATGTTATGGAATGAGCTACCGGAAAATGTTGTTTGTTGTCCCACCTTGTCCGCTTTTCAAGGCTGCAGTTAAAGCACTCCAATAGTTGTCTTTTTTATCTTGTTTTTGCTTTTCAGTTTATTTTTTGTTCGTTTTGTATGTAGGGCTTCCCTTTAATTTAGTGCTCTTTGAGCACTATTGGGTATTGCCTGTGCTTTTTACATTAACAATATGTGGATCCTGAGTTTCTCTACCGGAAGTCAGTTTGACAGAAATGCACGCAATCAGCAGAACGCACAGTACATGTTTCTGTGCAATGTGTGCTATGGGTTGTTACAGGATATGTAATAACAGGGTAATTTCGGTCAAACTGGCTTACGGTTTAGACACATAGGATCCACGTATTGTTTGAATCATTATTAACCTTTGCCTCTTTGCCAAGGAGATTAGACCAGGAGAGCACAGACTCTATATAGACCTCTACATAATGCTATGTGAAATCCACCATATTGAAGGGGACTAAAATAGTGTTTTTTGCCATAGTCTAATGATAATAATTGCATCATTATTTAAGCTTGAGCTTTACAAAAACTTGCATATGTAACGCTTAGTACATATCACTGCATTGCATCACAAGCAGAACACAAACAAGTATGCAGTTACAATCAAGGTTTGCCAGGTGCATGTCAGAGTAATATGAAGTACACTACTTTCCCCATGAGCAACACCAAAGGGGGAAGTGCAGACTTGACTCTCCTAACCTATTTATTCTTTACACTGTTATTGTCTTTACAGAGGTGGTGAGTTTAGAATACCTCAGACATATTGTCATTGATGAGGTTGACACCATGTTAGATGACAGCTTTAGTAAGGATGTCATCAACATCTTAACAAAGATCAGGGTGAGTACAAATTCAAACAAAATATAAACAGTTGTAGATTAGTATATACCACAGATCCTACTTGCTTTTGCCAGAATTATGTTTGTTTTTTATTTCCAGCAAAAGATAGTTTTTTTTCGGCAGTCTGTTCTGAAAAAACGGAGAGAAGTTGCTGATCACACTTATTATTATACATTCATTAGCACACATAAACCAGATGCCAGTGCAGTCATGTCATCACGATTGTGTGTCTTTTATCACAAATAATCAATTTTTTTTAAAACAAACCCAGTGGCATCTCTGATATCCATGTAATTAACACACATATTAGCTAATTGGAAATATTGCTGCAATCTTATTAATCATCCTAACCTGCCCTTGTTTTCTCAGTTCTGGAGTAAACTTTCAATCTCATTTTGAAGTTGTTTGTATTTTTCCCCTTCAGATCAGTGAATCGGAAGCAGATATAAGGGAAGGCTTTGCACAGCTGACCTTAGTGGGTGCTACCATGCCAAAGCAAGTCTCAAAAATTCTAGAAGATGTCATACTGGTAGGTTTGATAGTCGCTCTCTCTCACCCTGGGGTAAGGTGGCAGGTCAAAATGGGCTATTCCAGTTGAAATCAATCGCACACTTGGGGGTGTGGAATTCAAATGGAGTCACCCAATCAGGTAACCCTATTTGAAATTTACATGCACTGTGTGGGAGATTAAGGTCATGTCTTCCATAGGGGGTGTATGAATTTCAACTATAATAACCCAATTTGTGACTTTAAAAAAATGAGGCTTACAGGGAATTATTCAATTTCAACAAGTCCAATTATTGTCTGCCATCATGACAATTTTCCCCACAATTACAGGCATCATATGATAAGTTACTCTTGCCATGCCCCAACTATACCAGCTGGTAATTTGTTTGTCATGTAAGCGCACTAAAAAAAGCATGATTACACCAAGCCATGTGGTGGTTTATCTGTGCAGTTTTGTACACTGGATAGAAATCAGATTGTATCACATAAAACAAGTTTACAGAAACCAGACTGATTTGCAAAAAACATTATGATATTTGCATAATTCAACCTCTTTTTTGATTTCATGTAGGAGGAAGCTATCCAAGTAATATCAACACCTCAACTACACAGGATTATGCCACATGTCAACCAGAAATTCCTTCGTTTACACTCCATGGATAAAGGAAGTAAGAATAACATAATTATAAAAAATACAAAATGCCATCAAGTCCAATGCATTAAGGCATTGGTTTGTGTATTGCAAAGTTGACTTAAGGTTACTTGCATTTCAAGAATAACTTGTATATACTATTTGTGCTTAAGTTACACTCTTTATCAGAGTTCCCTTGCACTTTTTTTGGCCGATGCTGATGTACTGCGTAAATATGGAAGTCCTGATTGGCTGATTGAATCATGTCGTTAAATATCGGCATCTCATTCATTGAAAAGTCCACATAACATTGCATCGTGCAGGGCACACATATTTATGACACATAAGGACCAGAGTAAGGACCAGAGTTAGGCCAGAGTTTATCATTTCCTATATTTTGAAAGTCAAATTAGAAACTGAAATTGAAGATAATAGAAATAGTACATAAGAGCAAATACAACTGATGAATTTGTTCAGTCATACTGCATTTTACATTTGGTAACTTTAACAAATGTATCTTTTTATAAAGGTATATCACTTATTTCCTTTTAATGACAGCTAAAATCATTGAGATGGTAAGAAGTGATGACAAAGCTGGTGTTCCAGTTATGGTGTTTTGTAATGCGATTCCTACCTGTGATTGGCTGGCCAGATTACTAGAGGAGAATAACATCAAAGTATTGAGACTGCATGGAAGCCAAGATGCCGAGGTAAAAACTTGTATATGTGTGTGTGGGGCTGTATACATTCTAAAGATGACCTGCATATGAGGATGCACACAAGAAAATAGCAAAGCAACAGAGGCCATCCTGCAACTGAGGATGCTCATGGTATTGGTATACACTACCTACCAGAGTGTTGCAAATAATGTAAAAATGCATACCAGACAGTGTCTTGTTTGATGGTGTATGGACATGTCTCAGATAGTAAAAAGTCTAATGGGTCTGTGGTTGGAGCTCTTCACATGTGCAAGGTCCTCTGCTAGATAGGAAAATTGTAGGTCCTTGTTTGGAGGTATTTACAAGTAGGGGTGGGTGTGAGCAAAGAGCTTTTAATAGAAATAGAGTCGCAATAGATTATTTAATGCTTTGTTCGTTTGATGCCAATTAGAAGTTGCGACAGGCTATTCATAAAAGTGGTACCATTGTTTCGAACAAAGGGGTTCCGCTATTAAATTGGTCACTGATCCGGCATCATATATAACGCTCTACACAACAGGCGAGTATCTATAAGTGACCACAATACAGTCATGTGTAAGGGCAGTCATGTGTAAAGTGGTACCATTGTTGTCACGTATCCCAAATGTGTGCTTGTGTGGGTCTAAATTCTAAAAGGAGGCTTTAGCTGTCGATGCAATCATCTTTACCACCCACCTGGCTTTAGGCGCTTCATTTAAATAAATTGAATGCTCTTGCTGATCGATTACACATTAGATTCAGATTCAGATTCAACTTTATTTAACCACGGAGGCCCAAATCAACCCAAAGGTTGTTCTTCCTTGGGGCCGTGGACATAAATACTGTACAATACATGCATAAAATATACACATTTTTACAGAAACCTATTAATTAGAATGTATGAAGGCTGCCATGTACACATATCTATATTACACTATAATGGTAATCGCTATACGTATACATGTAAGTATAAGTGTAGGCCTATAAAGGTTGTTTTAAAGAAATTTCCATTTAATTTTATTTTAAGGAGATTGGTATAGAAATAGTGGCATACCCAAAGAGGGGATGGGGGTTGGGGAGGGGCAGATTCACCCCTGTGAGAAGTCTTGGGAGGGGAGGAGGTAGGAAGAGGGAAGGAGGGGATATGGAGAATGAGAGAGGGCTGGAGGAAGGAAGAAATGAAAAGATATAATAAAGACAGATAAATAGAAATATAGTGAAAATGATGGGAATGAGAGAGGGATGGTGAGAGGGGACATGAGAGCGAGGGAGTGATAAAGTGTAGGCCTAGGAAAGAATAAGTACAGGGAAGGGAAAAGAAAGGAATGCTGAATACATTTAATAATAATTATTAGGCCTATATAATAACTAAACACATAACAGCACTGGGCAGCCATTCGATGATGTCAATGCCTTTATTCATTATGTAATTAAAACGCCTAGTCAGATGTATTTCACACCTGCCAAACACAAGTCACCCAATTTTGAAAACTGGACGTTGAATGTACACTCTCATGACTATTGATTGGCAACATTTTCCAATATGTCAGCGCTCTAATCGGAAACAATAGAACAATAGACCCTGCAGAGTGTACTATGTAAACAACATCAATCAAGGATATGCATGTGAGAAATGACTGTGAATCAGTGGATAAACAGGTACTGCAGACATCTGCAGTAGTGAGGATGTAGGACCAGTCTGCATTCAGCAGTAAAGACTCAAACATGTGTCTCTTCAGTAAGGCAGCTGTAGCTGTGTCTGTCTGTGTTTTCATAGTATCTTCTTTATTGTGGGTATGTATCACAGGTTTAAGAGAAGGAAGAGATTTTGGTCCTATATGATCATACAGGTGTGGAAAAAATGGGGCAGGTCAGGTCCTTACAACTGCATCCAGATTTGATATATGTCTATTTAGTTATCACAGATTTGCACAAAGATAGCCTAGAAACTACCTGTGCTGATAGCATATGCCTTCAGAGTATGGGAGGAATGATCTTCTGTGGCAAACCAGGTTTGATCTTGTATTCTATTTCATTATTTTCCAGCACTATGATATCCTTATATCCCTGTCACACAAAATGAACCATTTTACCGGACATTAGGAATGCTATGTGTTTTGTAAATACAAATACTGCTAGTATAAAAGACGTTGCCTTGCTACTGTTGATCTTATTTGCAGGAGAGAACTGGGGTCTTGAGAGCATTCATGAAGGGAGCAGCCAATGTGTTAGTGTGTACTGATGTTAGCTCTAGAGGAGTTGACACAATCAAGGTAAATATACAAATAATCAGTAACAAATATCATTGGCAACAAAAAAGACAACAAAATTTTCTGTAAACTTGTTTTGATGCATGTCTTTATGAATTTTTACATTGTTTTTGTATGAAGTCATCATTTCAACAATATTTCAATCTGGTGTGGTCTGTTCAATTGTAGGCCCCATATGCACAATTAACAAAAGAATCAGCCCTGAACATACTGAACAGCAAGACATTTGCAGTATATTAACAATATCTTTGAGTGTGTGTTTATCAAGAAGTGGATAGTGTTTTACATTTAAATACATTCAGAAAGAAAGAATGAACAGTTTACCAACATAAAGTGTTACAATTAAACATGACAACAAATAAACACAAATACCGACCGGCACACAGCCCAACTTGAAAAAAAGCAAGGGAATGTGCCAGCATGGGAATCGAACCCACAACCTTCCGATCTCTAGACGGACGCCTTATCCATTAGGCTACCAGCTCCCACTGATATACAGTGGTTAAAGCTGGGTCTAATGTTATAACAGTCATGGTATACAATACACACAAACAAATATTACGCAAGTACACAAGTGAAGGAGATCATTACTGATGCTTAAAAGCCAAAACTTTATGTAGAAATAATATGGATGTTTTCAAATGATTAAAGTAATTCAAGAATGGAATAGCTTCTTATAATAATTAATATTATCACAGTGGCCGAGTGGAACAGGCTCCGACTCATAATCGGAAGGTTGCGGGTTCGAGCCGCGACAATGCCGTCATGTTGTGCCCTTGAGTGAGGCACTTTATCTTGATTACTCCTCTCCACCCAAGTGTATAAATGGGAACCAGCATTCATAAATGCTGGGAAAGTAACAGACTCGCTGTGGAGGAGGTGTGGCGATTGCCACACAGCAACATTTCATCTTGGAGTCGGACCTAATCACTAATGAAAGAGAGATGGACTCTCCGTCCTGTAAAAAAATGCAGGTTCAACTCTTTATGGTATTGTACTCAATATTTCAGGTCCGTCATGTTATCAACTTTGACTTCCCAAATCACATGTCTGATTACATCCATCGTGTGGGCAGAGTAGGCCGAGTTGGCAGTGAGAACACAGGGCATGTGACAAGTTTTGTTGTTCATAAGTGGGATGTGGATCTAGTCAACAAAATAGAGGTGAGTTGGCATATTGCAGTTTGTTTTATGCCGGAGGTTTTATGTACTTGTGGGGAGTGTGTGTTAGCATGTACATATGTATGAGAGGATACATTTGCGAAACCTGGTGATTGGTTTGGGGATACCCAAAGACCTGTGTCATCCCCAGAATAGCAAGATCATTTCCAATGTAGCCAAATCTATCTTTTCAAAACAGGGATTACTGGGATTCTGGGTGAAAGAAGTCTCCAACTTTTTGGATAAATTGTGAAACTGTACATTTTGGCCAAAAAAAGAAAAGAAACAAATTGGTGAATAATACATTTGATTGATTCAGTGTCACTCTCTCAAGTTGATTTGAGTTCATGGGTTGTAGTGATTTGACGTCAAGGAAATGAGTACTACACTCGCTGTTTCGACTGCTTGGTGTGATACAATCATAACAGTTACATAGTAGTGAATCTAATTCCTGTAAATGTGGTAGTAAATTATAATTGGTGTCATTATCGATATCAATAAATGTTTTACGATGCTGAATTTTGATTTGCCATTTTTTTTACAGAGAACAATGCACGCTCGTTTAGACCTACCTAGAGTGAATGCCAACATCAAACAGAAGCTGGTGAATAGGATAGAACAACAGGATGCAGATGAAATGAAACAGATTCTGATGAACCGATAACTCCAGATTTGTGATTCAAATTTGTTACTGGTCTATTCATATAGCAGATGTGATTGCAATTGGTTTGAGTTTACAATCATAGTCTCAACACTTTTGTAGATGCTGATGTTCATTATGCTCATAGAAAGCTACAGTGCTTTTTTGCTAGCTAAACTGGAAACATGGTAAAATGTCAGCCGGAGCTAGGATTTTACTTCTGTTTGTGTACAGAAAAGTCGGAAAAATATGATGTGATTGTTGACTATATAGTACATCGCATAATGATTTGTATCGAAACAACATTTAGTCATGAAAATATATGAATGAACCCTGTTCATACATACGCAACATTCTATGTGTTGTTTTTTTCTCCACAACTAAAAATACAATCATTTTAGACTAAAATACTACCAGTTCCTTATCTGTTTTAAAAGTTTTTCCATCACCAATTGATAGAAAACATTTATGTGCTCAGACCGTAATGTTTGGATGCATGCAAACATTGCGTACATTGATTGCGCTTTTGCCTAAATAGTGCACAAGCATATTTGCGTATATCTGACTTGGGAGCTTCCATGAGTTCTAGCGTGGATTGTTTACGACCTGAAAACCGGGCACTAACCCTTATGTGACCAAAAGCTACAAGAGCAAGAAACTGCAAGCACAAGTAAAGTTCAATAATTATGTAGACAAATCCAATTTTCTACTCACGGTTAGACAGTTTCGTCAACCAGGTCGGTTGACTTCTTCAGTAATGCGATGATCCACCTACACTCCCTTGCCAAATTTCTCATTCCTCGGTGCACAGTTCTTCTTAACAGTGGATCATACATGTGATTTAGAGAGTAGATGCCCTCGTCACGGTTGATGGTCTGGGTGCCCCTCTTTCTAATCCAAAGCGCAACATCCCCTCCACCAAAAACTGGGCGTGGTTAGAACACTGCTCGATAGAATGGAGTGCATTGTCACTGAGGATGTTGATAAATTAGAGGAAGAAAGTAAAATTAAACAGTTAACCGAGACTTACCTGTAAGTTGAAGGGTGACTGTGGTTCTCTGGTGGTCCTGACGACAGCATGGAAATTACATGAGATAGCATGACGTAATTCGCTGAATATTCATCAGTCTTCAAAGCAGCAAGGTTAGACCCAGATATCAAGGGAACCATAACTGCCAGACTTCACTATTATGTGTTGTATACAAACAAACATGTATACTCCAGGGAGGGAGGAGGGCATGTAATTTCCATGCTGTCGTCAGGACCACTAGAGAACCACAGTCACCCTTCAACTTACAGGTAAGTCTCGGTTAACTGTTTAATTCTCTGGTGCTCCTGACTCCAGCGGAAATTCCATGAGACTTCGAAGCAACTGGGGCTAACCTATGCCTGTCCTCCCTGACCCCTTATCAAATTAATAAGATACTAGTATGATTGTAACAATATACTCACACATAAGATCACTGTAAACTTCATGTTGTTTATTTTTAAACATGTCACTTTCTTAAACTTGTTTCAACTGCATCAAGCATTTTAACCTGTATCATTCATAGCATTAGTTTTTTGCCTAAAACTTACTTCAACTGATTTTCTCAAACTAAATTGTTTATTTTAACACGAGTCATTTTTTCTTCAAAGAAACGACACATTCAGCTGTTATTTTCCCAGCTTTCTAAAGATCTCTATAACAGTACAACTATGGGTTTCTTGACCCAGGTTTACAACTAATTTGTGACTCCAGATAACCAACATGTACACTGTACGTAAATAAAGCAGCTACATATCTTTACTTTGTAGCAAGAACCTTCTTTGCATAAGTTTTGTCCTTTGGTACTTTCTTCTTGTAGTAGGTGGCAAAAGTTGCCGCTGATGACCAGCCAGCTGTACAATAATATCTCTTCAATAGGTACACCCTGGTCACATGCTTTTGAGGTGGAAGCAGCTCTCACACTATGGGACTTGTATATGGAAACATCTATCCCAGCCATTCTCATTGTGAGTTTGATCCATCTGCTAATTGTGGCTGCTGTAACCTTAGCATGTGGTTTGGTGTAACTAATGAAGAGTTGTGATTGCTCTCCCCTTAAAGCCTGTGTGCTCTTGATATATTCTCTAAGAACTGTGTAGACACATAGTCTCCTGTCCACAGGATATGCACCTAGTTCCAAAACAGGTGGTGTGTAACTTGGTCTACTTTGTTTTAGTGTAGCCTTCCCCACTGTGAAACAATATTTGCTTGTTTTCACAGTCATATTCTCGAGATCAAGTGCAACCAATGTCTGCGTTCTTGCTGCCAGTAAAATTGCTACCAGCGTCACTGTTGTCAGCGTTAAGTGCTTCAAACTCAACGTAGAAACTGGGGAAAGTTTACGCAGTGTGCACAATAACTTTCCGACATCCCAAGTATCCACATAACGTGGCATTGGTGGTCTCAGGTTGTACACACCTTTCAGGAATCTGATGACCCATGGATGGGCCCCAATGGTTGTGAATCCTTTCTTGTACACAGTTATTTGAGACAGAGCACAACGTGCTGTGTTTATAGCACTATAGCCAAGCCCTGCCTCATATAATTCTGTCAGGAAATCTAATACTTCAGAGACATTTGGTTGAACATGATCAACCTCCCTTTGAACACAAAACTTGTACCACCTTGCATAATAGGTACTGTACTGCTTGTGTGTTCCATACTTCCAGGATGACAACATGATGTTGACAGCCTGTTTAGATATTGACTGTTTTCTGAGGACAGTCCTGAGATTTTTATGCAATCAACTTTAGTTTTTTATGCGTAGTGGATGGAGTCTTTGGCTTCCGGAAGAGTTAACATAGTGTCTATTCTTGGCAGAATTACTGGGTCTTCTGTTAGCAATCCGAGAAGTTTGCTGAACCAGCTCTGAGTTGGCCAAAGGGGAAAGATGACTACAGCTGTGGCTTGGTCTTGGCGGACTTTCTGAAGGCAGCGCCCTCTGAGGCTGAAAGGTGGAAACAAATAACAAAAATTACCATACCATGATCTAGAAAATGCATCAACATATTCGCAGAGGGATCTCGCTGCCATGAAACATATCTTGTGCATTTTGCATTCAGCCTAGATGCAAACAAGTCAATTTGCATGATACCAAACATGTTCTCCAATTCTGTGAAGATCTGGGGATTCAGGGACCACTCAGTTCTGTCATTAAAATTTCTGCTGGCAAAATCTGCTTGCACATTGTCAACACCTGGTATATATGACGCTGACAACCAAACGTGCCGTTCAATGGCCCAGATCCACATAGAATTGGCCAACTGGTTGAGGTCATCATGCTTTCCACCCATGTTATTAACATAGGCCACAGCTGTGGTGTTGTCAATTAACAATTGTACATGTTTCCTCTGAATTTGATCTTCAAATGACTTTAGTGCAAGATCAACAGCTAATAGTTCTAGAATGTTGATATGATGTTGCTTCTCTATTGAATCCCATCTTCCACCTATTCTTTCCACTCCTAATGTTGCCCCCCAGCCTTCATTGGAGGCATCAGTTGTCATAGTCAACTCTGGATTTCCCAGTACAATCTGTCTACTCTGAGTTGGCAGGTTATCAACCCACCATTGTAACTCCCGTTTCATGTTGACTGTAATTGGCATAAGGGAGTCAAAATTTCCGTAATTTTCACGGAGTGCTGCTGTTTTTTGCCTTTCCATTGCACGATAATGGAGAGGGCCAAACTCTACTGCTGGGAAGGTAGCAACAATCAAGCCAATCACCCTGCTTATATTACGTATTGTCTCATTATCCTTCCCTAATAAATTTTCACATTCTGTACTAATTGTGTGTATTTTATCACTATTCAGTGTGACACGCATGAGGGTGGAATCAATACAAAAACCCAGATATGTGATGACCTTTGAGGGTTCTGTTACAGATTTCTCATAATTGAGTGTAAAACCCAATTTTGTCAACAGCTGTGTTGTCGCTTGGATTGAGGCTTGCATTTCTGCATGCGTATCCGATATTAACAGGGTGTCATCAATATACCCGGATATTGTGTGACCCTCAACCCTGAGTGTAGCGTACACTGGTTTCATCATCTTCGTGTATTTACGAGGGCCACATGCAAGTCCATTAGGGAGACAAGTAAATTGCCAGAGGGCGCTTTCCATTTGAACCGTAGGTATTTCCTGAACTCTGTATGAACCGGTACACAATAATATGTATCTTTAATGTCAAGTGATGCCATGTACCAGTCTTTTGTAATTAATTTCAGAGCTGTTTCGAAAGTTTCCATTTTGAAGTGGTGATATTCCACATGCTGATTGAAATCTTTGAGATTTAATATCATCCGGTATTTCCCATTTTTCTTTTTCCTCAAAAAGATGTTTGACACAAACTCTCCTGGCTCATGCTGGGCCATTTCTATCACCTTCTTTTTCTGTAGTTCTGAGATTTCGTTTGTTATTATGTCAGATTCATTTTCATTGAAATAAAATTCTCTAGCAGGTACATCCTGACAGGGATATGTGCCAGATTCGAACTCGACAGTGAGGCCGGACACTGTCTGTAGTATTTCTTTGTCGGATGTAATTTTCTTCCATTGATTTAAATGTTTGGCTAATTTACCAGCCTCAATAACAGGACTTGCATTTGGCCTCTGTGATACACAAATATCAGAAGAACAAGGAAGTCTTACCTCACCTTGGCTTGTGCTAGACTTGCTTATGGCATTGTTGTGCTTGGCAAAGCTTCTGCGGCCTTTTGGGAAACGACCATATCCCCTGTTCTGATGCCTAGGTGGTCTCGTCCCTCTGTTGTTACCATAGCCATGATAGCCTGAATACATTGCATAGCCTGAACCCCTGGGCAAAAACCTACCCCTAGCTCGGCCTCTTATATTGTACTGTCGGCCCCTCACCGTATTGGCGACCTTGTTTGTGTCGCCAATCTTCTTTACTTCCTCCTGTAAGGTGTCCCCAAATAACCAGGACGTATGTTCAATGTTGCTTGAACATAGGTGAGTGTACCGCCAGTCTACGTCTGGTTTCATTAGATCTCGTCTTCTCAGACACAACAGATGGTATGCTTGTCCGAGACAAGTCAGTCCTTCTATGCCGGTGTTAATGAGTTTGTTAATGAGTGACAATCTCATGGGACTCGATCATATCAAGCATAGATACCATGGCTACACCAGCCTTGGCCATGCCAGTCTGAATCACCTGCATCTTATCATCCATAGCTCTGGTTGGCGTGGAAAGCAGTGTCCAAATTAACTCATTGACCCTGACTTCAGTCAGTGAAGTGCAATTTTCTGGTCTCTGCATTGTGTCCCCTTCTACCAGAGCCTTGAAGTGTTCACGATCTACGCCGTGTTTAAATCTTTCATTTGCCAGGTCTGCTACGTCACCTTTAATTGGCTTAGCCACTTTCTCTTGGCTTTTCTTGTACTTGGCCAATGCCAGTTCGAAGGCAGATTTTTCCCCTTCATTTTCATCATTGTCCCTGAGTTCCTCAGGTTTATCATTGTCAGTCCCCTCAGCTTTCCCTTTCTTTACTGGGGGTTCATAATCTTAATCATGGTCATATGCAGAGTCATAGTCAACCCCTGCATCATACTCGTTGACATTGTGATTATCATAATAACCATCCCCATCAGGGTGGTTCAGTATCATGTCATCCATCGTGGCCTGTTGGGTTTCGATGGCTTTCTGATTCTTATTCACTTGTGTGTGAATTTTATTTAGCCGCCTGGATCATTAAGTCCATTTTTGCATCGCTCTGGTGGCTCACGGCCCCAGAATTACATTTCATAGCACTTTTCGTATCGCTTTGCGTTGGACTCTTTTACGTCTTTCCGCTTCTCTGCCAATTCTGCGACTTTCGACCTGTCGCCTTTTTTTCACGGCTTTTTTCGTCCCCAGCGGGCGATTTTTCGTTTGTCCTTCTCGCTCATAGTGCTACAACGTTGTTTTAACTATTTACCGCTTTAATTTTCACAAAAAGTGCGAAAAATTGGTAAACTTGTTCGGTTTTTCGCTCACTGAAAAAACCCAACGTATGCGTCTTTCTCAGCGAATTGATCACACACTGATGAATATTCAGCGAATTACGTCATGCTATCTCATGGAATTTCCGCTGGAGTCAGGAGCACCAGAGAATCAGATCTGCACTAGCCCAGTGTGGTTACCCTAAATAGTCAATTGACAAAACAAAGCAGCAAATGCAAAACAAACAGTCCAAAGCAAAGAGCAAGAAAGACAGTACAGAACAGAGCAAAGGAATGGTCGTCATCCCTTACGTACAAGGAGTCTCGGAAAGACTTCAGCGATCATTCAAGAAATATGGCATAAACACAGCTATGAAGCCACATAATACTTTGAAACGGTTGCTGGTCCATCCGAAAGATAAGATCGACACTTTGCAAACATGCGACTGTGTGTATGAGATCCCGTGCTTAACGTGCAACAAAACTTACATTGGCGAAACGGAAAGGAAATTCCAAACAAGACTTAATGAGCATAGAAAAAACAAAAAAAAAGTAAAGGACATAAAATACACTAGGTCAAAAAGACAAGAATCTGTTTCGAACAGCATAAATCGCCATCACGGACCACGTAGCTCAAGAGAATCATGTCATCAATTGGGAGGGGCAAGCATAATTGACAAGGACACTAACAAACAAACCAGATGGATATGAGAAGCACTTTGGATTAGAAAGAGGGGCACCCAGACCATCAACCGTGACGAGGGCATCTACTCTCTAAATCACATGTATGATCCACTGTTAAGAAGAACTGTGCACCCGAGGAATGAGAAATCTCGCGGGAGTGTAGGTGGATCATCGCATTACTGAAGAAGTCAACCGACCTGGTTGACGAAACTGTCTAACCGTGAGTAGAAAATTGGATTTGTCTACATAATTATTGAACTTTATGACTTTATACAATCCTGATGAATCTATTCCAAGATGCAAGCACAAGTATTCCACATGATGCGATTGCATCATCATGCAAAAGCACATATGGTTGTGGAAAGCTTGGCCTGCCAAGGCAATCCCCCGTGGCAAGGTATGGCTGTGAGAAAAGTAAGATAAACATCTGTTACTAGTGTACCAAACACACACATTAATAATATTCAAATATCAACTTAATGGGATTGCATTTATTCCAAAGCTTGACACTCAGTTGCGCAAGGGACTGGCATAACTGAAAAAAAAAAACATGTTGGTTCATCATTGAATTGTAAGTAAGGATAACCCCACTGTGGCATATTGATAATGATGAACCGGTGTCTTTAATCCACAACTTGTACTTTTTGAGAACAAGTATGGTTGTTGTACTTATGTACTGGCACTAAATGTTTGTTTTAAGAGGGAAAACTATGGATTTCCCCTTTCTACTTTAATTTTGCATTTTAAACCAGACTCTTTGAGAAACTGATTGTGATAAGTTCAGGGATGACATTCCAAATCATGTCAAAGGGATTTGAAATAAAGAAATATTCGCAATAATACCACATATTTTTGCCAATCAAACTCTTGTATTTTATGTGATTACTTTCTGTATGGATATTTTGTTAAAAGTAAAAGAATTAAAAGAGGCCATATTAAGTATAAATTGAAACTACTAGGTCACACAAAATAGTTTCCAACCCACAAATATGTTTTGTGACCAGAGAGGTTAAACCAGGAGAATTTGGACGCCACCATGTTTTGTGTTGCTCTAGGAGGTGGAAATATTGTACCTCCTGATTATTTTACTATGCACCTGGCACACTTTCATCAAAAGTTTAAGATTTGAGATTTATATGTAATGCATTGTGGGTAACAATGTGTGCTAACCACCACATACGCAAAACTTTGTAATACTCATATTGTATGATAACAATTATTGTTAGATTTTGGACCTATGTCAATAAATGCTGCATATGCTGTCAAGTTAGCTCAATCGATAAGGTGTTCAAGTATGGTGCGACAGGTTGCAGGTTGGAACTCTGGAGGTGGTTTGGTTTGCTCTCATGGAAAAATTGAGTTGGCTTGAAATTCCCTGGACAAGGAACTTACTGCTAATTGTCTCATTGTAACCCATACGAAACTCGGGAGCTAATCCTGGCTGTGAAGGTCAATTTTGTTGTTAAATGGTTTATGGAATGATGTGGGGGCCATAGTGGTCGGCGACAACCTGTAAAGTGTGCCGAGGCTTGTGGATCAATGTCTAAGCATTGTGCCTGACCATAAATCATTGCACCTTTTTTTTTAGCCATACATATCCAGTATGGTGGATTTACCTTGGTAATACTGTTATGCATGGGATTTCAAACTTTCATAGACTCAAAAGCCTAAATAGCAGTAGAATTAAATGGCCCTGTCTGATATAGAGAACACACGCCAAATTGGCATTAGGGTCTAGAAAGTAGAGGATGATGAGATAAGCAACAAAGGATGTTCATATCACCAAAGCAGCTCATCAAGACTGTGGTGGACGTTCATCAAGGCTGTTTATTTTAACTGTGGTCGCACAATATAAGGTCAGGCGAGTTGGATATAGAAGGTTCAAATATAAAGAGATTTAAACTTATTATTGCAGGTTTGTGAATTAAGTCCTTCCTGAGTTTAACATAATATGCCCAAATTACATGTCTATCTGATATAAGAGTGTTGTATGTGCATCATGCAGTATTGGGCTATTCCAGTTTAATATCTCACACAAGGGGGTGTAGATTTCAAATGGAGTCATCCATTCAGGTAACCCCATTCGAAATTTACACTCCCTGTGTGGAAGATTAATATCAAGTCTTCCATAGGGGGTGTATGGATTGCAACTGGAATAGCCCATTGAACAGATGAAAGTAACATTAAGAAGCCAAGTGATAGTTGTACAAAACAAAATGACTTTCCTGCATCAAATTGGGTGAAGGAGATGTGCCTACTGTTGTAAATTTGAACAACATCATTAATTTGTCTCATCTCATCAAGAACTGTCAACTATTCAACAGGTACTCTTTGTAATAGCTTTACCCCATATTTTTTGATGTTGCAAAAGTCACATTTCAATGATCTTTATTCCAACCAATTTGAATATGGTAATGACAGCACCATGTCTGGTCATGTTATGCCGTGTCATAACGGCTACTGTAATGCCATAGAGGGTACAGCCAGCGATGTGCTTGTTTGAAAAATAGAAATTGACAATTGTTTGATCATACTGAAAGTGGAAGTGATTCTTTGATCATGTGAAAGTTTTTCTAATGAAATTCATCTTTTTGGTAAATCCCATAAGCCTTTGGGAGTAGACCTGAGATGTCATCATTTGACGTCACACTGAGTGCAAATCATTTAGCGAACATTTTTACTGCGCATTTGAAAGCTGGAACGATGTGCGTATCTGCATGACAACATCACAGGTCTACCCGCAAGACTTATGGGATATACCAAAAGGTAAATTGGACATACCATTGTTTGTTTTAATAAATTGAAGTTTGATAGGTAGAAAAGTCAGTGCTGATGGTGAAATTAATGCTTAGTTATTGAGTGGTTGGACAAAAATGGGAGTAAGTTCCATTGGCAGATCCAGAGCCCACATTGCAGAGGGGGGAGGCAAATATAAAGGTGTATTTTGTGATGTTTGAAAGCAGTCATGGCACTGCTTATGTGACACAGGGTTAGTAAGCTCTCACAATAACACCACATAAATAAGTATGGGAAGCTTGTTTTCTATTACAGTTTTATGTAATTTCAAGTGGCAATCTGCTGCTGCTTGGACAATTGCTGGGGACAACTTTCAATACCAAAGATATCAATGGACATGAAACATACCGATCGTAAGATGCAGTCTACTTGATGTTAAGAGGGCACTTGGTCTGTTCTGCAAAGCTTCATGGGTTGTATATGTGATGTGTGTGTGGCTTCACACTTGCCAAGTGTGCCACGATGGACACAAATTAGTCAAAAGACCTGTAGTTTGAAATGGAAATGCCATGCCCATGTTCTCAAGTCTGCAATAAATGACAGAAGTGAAACAGGAAACAGACATCAGACAAACAATCTCAGCAGATTAAGCAAGTGGGTAAATTGCATTGTGATTGGCAGGAGTTATGGGATGGATTTTAACACAAATTATAATGAAGATGTTACATAGTGTAGACTGTGTAAGTAATTGCCAGCTATATGGGGAATTAACAAGGCTGTGACAAAAAGGCAATAACATCAAGTCCAGGAGCATTTGGCCTTACTTGTGTGATAATTATAACCTTCTCCACTTGTAGATTGTACTTGTTACACATCAATAATGTGCATTTGTCAATCTCAACCTTCTGATGAACTGTAGTTGTCATGGTCCCTGGTCATCATCAGTTTTTTGATTAATAAATTACAGAACAAAAGTAAGTTAAAGCTGAACATGAACCAGTATTGAGACACCATGCACCACCATCCAGATATAATATGGAGCATAATGTTTGGAAATTCCAAATCTGAGAGGAAAATGAACAAATTCCAAAAATGACACGAAGAGAGTAAATTTGCAAAACCAGAAGAAATATTCCAAAGAAGAACAAGAGATGGCCATGGACTTTCATATTCTCAATTGAACATTGTTGTGTTACAGTATCAGTGGAACTGGATTTAACAAGCTTCTAGTAATATAATGAATGGAGAGGACATTGGCTAGCCACAACAAGCAAAGACTTAGCAAAAGTAAATGCATAACTGAAGTCATAGAGTTCATACACTTTAGACAGTTTCGTCACCAAGGTCAAGTGACTTTTTCAGTAATGTGATGATCCGCCTACTCTCCCATGAAATTCTCATTCCTCGCGTGCACAGTTCTTAACAGCGGGAGAGTAGGTGGATCATCGTATTACTGAAGAAGTCATCTGACCTTGGTTATGAAACTGTCTAAACAGTGAGTAGAGATTGGATTTGTCTACATAAATTATGAAATTTATGACTTAATGTAATCCTGATGAATCTATTCCAAGATGCAAAAAGCTGAAGTATACATTTTCATCATTGTGGAAATGTGCACATTTATGACAAATTGATTAATAAGCAAGCAATGGATTAATCAAGCAAGCAAGGATACAATCAAGCCTCTATCACAATAAGTGTGCCTATCAATTCAGTGTTTTCTATCTTTAAGGGGGTACTACACCCCTGGCCAATTTTGTGCCTATTTTTGCATTTTTCTCAAAAATTATAGCGCATTGGTGACAGGTAAGATATGTATATTATAGGGGCAAAGACTACAACTTTAAACTTTTTGTACACCAATTAAAATATTTCCCCCCAAAATGGTGCAATTTTGGCAAATGTACAATTTTTCATTGAGAATGACCATTCTTTGGCAACAAATCTCATGCAACATATAGCCTCAGCATGAATAGAACGCTGATTATCAAGTCCTCTGAATTTGTATACTGTAAGTGTTCTTGTGTATGTTACTAGTGCCCCCAATGAATTCATGTTAGTAAATGTGTATATCAGTTTTTAAACGGGTGTTCTCTATGTCTAAACAATGTGTACACCAATTGAAATATATTTTCACAAAAATGGTGCAATTTTAGCCAAAATATACATAAATGGCATTTTCACTGCTCCAAATGGAAAAATAATACACCTTCTAAGTGGACACAGTAGTAAGTACTCTGAATTTCTATACCATAAGTGTTTTTGTTTGTTTACTTTATTAGGTTCCACCAAGTAATATATGTCAGAATGTCAAATGTCACAAGGCAAATAATTGGAATTATATGTAAAGCCCATTGGAATAGCCCAAAAGTATTGGCCTCTTCAACTTCCATCATACAACACAATGCATGCCAACAACTCACATGTAAGATATACTATCAGCAAAAGCAACCACACAGACAGATCTGTAATGATGTCGGCAAGTATCAAACAAACTGGAATGGTGGTATATGTATCCCAGGATTGAGAGTGTCTTCTTGGATGAGGATAAAGGACCACACATGGTGTAGTACAAGTTGTTATTATCATAGCGGTAGACTGGGTGATGGTGGTGCTATTGATGTTGATGAACCCAAACCACCGCATATACAAATTAGAAAATCTGGAAGGACTACATGTATTCATGGAAAAGATATTGAAGATGAGTTCCAGTGGATGCAAGAAGGAGAATATTCAGATGTGAGTAAAATTGATTTATACCTTTCTAAAACTAGTAATTTCACCACAAAATGTTGACAATTCACTTAATCCAAGGTCAAATTAAAAAATGGTGTGTTAGAAAATCTTTGCATGTTGGTAACACCTAAATTTTATACAAATTCTTCACCATTGAAAACATGAAAGAAGGCTACTGTTTGCAGTCTATGATATAAATTTCCAAAATGTCATCACCGAGTCTCTTATGATTTATGTGCTATAATACAGGCCAAGTGGATCTCATCAGTATTCAGTAGTGAAACAATGATATTCAATATAAAAAAATGAAAGTTCAGATTCATTAACTGTAATATGCAAGTTTTGTTTAGTAATTATTACTGTATCATTTTCAGTCAATTTTCTGGTCATAATTGTTGCCTAAGTATGATTGGTCTTACATATTGTAATATATTTGTATTCATCTGTTACGTATAATTTTTTTCACACATTTGTTTTTCATACAGAAGTTGCAGGATTATATTGAGCAAGAAAACAGGTATGTCAAAACATTTCAACTCTGACTCTTTTCCCCAAGCCCCAAGGTGACAGATCAACAAATAGATTCATCAGGATTGTCCATAAAATTATAGTTCATAATAGAGACTGACCGATCAGGTCCTTATCTGAATCGGCCGGATCAATTATCTCTTTGATCTGCCGATTCGATCGCCGATCGCCGATTACCAGTTCCCCAATTGTAAACAATGGCTGCCATCACCGTGAGTAAATTTCACCCGTATGTTGAAAGGGTACTTATGCATAAAGTATTACCATAATTATGTATGCTCTGAGCACAAAAAACACACTCCCATATGCATTTAAAATACTGAATTTGACCATGATTATTATAAGCTCAATTTACCTTTTCCCCCTGATGTCCCAGTCCATCGAATCATTCGATCGCCCCATTTTAATATTGTGTTTACGTTCAAGTCAGTGTGAGTTTTGCACACGGCCCGTACAATCTGACACGCACGTGTGTAACCCGGAAGTGTTGAGTTTTGCATGTGGCCCGTAGCTCTCCAATCTGACACGCACGTGTGTAACCCGGAAGTGTTGAGTTTTGCACACGGCCCGTACGCATGTGTGTAACCCGGAAGTAAGAACTACAATTGTAATGTGCATGCGGGAATTACCTGATTATCTCAGCTGCGTGCCTGAATCACGGTATGATTTTATATATGTTTATCGCCTACAAAGCTTGTTCTTTTGCTAAATTTCGCTTGATTTAACTAGTCTAATTCAAAGAAATATACCAATAAATGAATACTTATTAAGCTTCAACAATTACTTTCATGATATTGGGTGATCGATTGCATTACATCGGCGGATGAAGGAAAAATCGGCCGATGCAGATCACTACCGATAAGCTAATAATCGGCCCGATACGGAAGCTACCGATCTGATCGGTCAGTCTCTAGTTCATAAGTTCTCAAACAAATCCAATTGAAGGTGAGTTCACATACCAAAAAGTATGACAGTTTTGTGCTGTATCACATTAGTTCATTCCATGTGTATGTGACCATTTTCTAAACACGCCGTCTACATCTACATCAGCATCCAACAAGAAGTAGCTGACAAGAAGTGGGAAAGCTGGTCATTCAATTTGAGAAGTGCTGTGGTTGAGGTATGTTAACATCACCTTTAAGTGGATTTAATTGGATTTGTTTGATAACTTTTATAATTATCATTGGTATCATGTCTGGAGATTTTGTTGATCTGTGGGTGTACCAATTGATGTAAGTGGCACAATTTTGTTCTCCATGTAGACTTCTCTGTTGTCCTCTTGCCCATCGTGCATACTCTAGCTATTATATTTATACATTTGTATTAATTTGCACACAGTGGGTAGACTTTTCACATCTGATCTTTCAGCGACTACTTACATTCGATTTTAGCTAAAATGCTGAACATGGGCATCAATGGAAAAGTTATCCCAGAAACTGGATCTGGCTTCTGATTGGTCATCCAGATTTTGTGATGATTGAAATCCTCAGAGCATGTGTCATTACCCAAAATTAATTTACAATATTCCTGGGTATCATATGTTTTCACTAATTTTATGGGTCTTTGTGTTGGTGCAAAAGTTAAACAAAAGGGTGCTGTGTCACTCATAAATTTAAATGTTCCCATGCATCAACTGCTTTATTCAATTTTTCATTTTCTTAGGTTTACAAGGAAAGCACTAAGCACCAGCTCCTGTTTCCAAAAGAAGTTATTAGCAGAAATGAGACATATTGAAACCAGACAACAACCCATTGATCCTTTCTATTTAGTAAGTGTCATTTAACTATTATACCCAAAGATTACCCAAAGAAACCCACCATCTTGGTTTGTCCTTCATTAATGCCACATTAATGTACCTCCGACATTTATTGACAAGGACCTGAAATTAAGTTCAATTAAGTTCAGTTAATTAATTTTAGAATTTAATTGAAGAATTTCTTCTCGCCCCCATACACTGCTTAGCACGTGCAGATATAGGTAGTGTATGTGCTTCGTCAGTGATTCGGAAGTCACGTAAAGCCGTTGGTCCCGTGTACAGGAAGAGTCAAACCCTGTGCACGTTAAAGTGTCAGAGCTATTCGAAAAGAGAAGGGGGACCATCCCCGGTTCTGATATCTGCAATCAATCCTAGGTTCCAGGTTAAAAAAAAACCCAAAAAACTGTGCACGTTAAGCTCGTGCGACAATACTCAATTTGAGATATGCACGTATATAGGAAGAAGAAGAAGAAGAAATCGAACTATAATTTCTAGTTTGAGCGTTTCAAAGGTTTATGCATGCAGTGCTTAGCATGCATTTTTGGCACAATGCATTACATGCAGAATGCAAACAACTACACACATTGAAATAATTCAGAGGTACATTATGTGGCCTCCACAAACATGGCGGAGTCAGAACTCTTTGATTTTATCTGAATGCATTCAACAAATCAAGATGAATGATGTACAAATATGTCTTTATACAATTATGTCTTATTTTTTATACATATAGTAAGCAATGTCCAGCTTTTCAATTAGAGCTGTTTCTTGGGATCCATTAGGCCTCTGGGGGATATCAAGCTGGGCTTTGTGTACCTACTATTTTATTGAAAAATATACATATTTAAGTAGATAATTTGCATAATTTATGCAAAATCTTCTGTGGAAAATTATCTCAAGATCTGTCAGACCTATGGTAGTGAAACCTGGTGGAAGGAGTCGTTTGCACCTGCTGATTATCTGATTAGTTTTTCAGCGTTGTGCACTTGGTTCAATTTTAAGCACAAAATATGCTACATACATACATAACAGACATCATATGTGACATGATCAAGGGGAATGAGTCGCATGTCGACCCTGGTCGAAAATGAGTTTTTCACATGTTTCTAAAGAGGACATTTAGTGCTTTCAGAAACTGAAAACCCCATGTTGATACAACTTTTCTTTGCGAAGTTAAGTCAATTTATCAATCCCTGAAAACAATATAAAACAAAAGAATTTTAACACTTTCTTTGTCAATATCTCAAAATCAATATTAGCGACATCCGACTCATTTCCCTTGATCGTGTCACATATACAGGGTGTATCAAAATTAAGTATACAGGCTGAAAAATGCCACTAGATTAAAAAGTATTCTCAATTCAATTCCAAATGAAATGTTTGGTTTTTAAGTATAGTTGAGCTAATCACATTTTTGAGTAAATCAGAGCAAACTTCCAATTACATTGACAGTTGACAATGTGA
This sequence comes from Amphiura filiformis, assembly GCF_039555335.1. Lineage (NCBI taxonomy): Eukaryota > Metazoa > Echinodermata > Ophiuroidea > Amphilepidida > Amphiuridae > Amphiura > Amphiura filiformis. The sequence goes on from NC_092632.1 coordinate 13,517,990, forward strand.
GTTATACTATGTGCAACAGCAGACAGAATTTCTTGAAGAAGCCAGGTAGGCAATTGATCAAGAGCACGTCAACAATAGAGACTGACTCACAGGCAGTCAACCTGTGTGCTGTTGCATGTATATACTCACTGTTTGCTTCAGTATAATTACATCAGAAAATATATTAAATAGCAAACCGGCGATCTAGTGGCACAGGCCTCTTAAGTTCCTCTCGGAGGCGTCTCCAAAACAAATACTGTCCATACCCATCGCCTGGCCATTTAATGCACTGAACTCTACAGAATAATTGTCTTAATAACAGAGTCATTTTGTTATCCGAATGTCTTTCAGAATGATAAAATCATCGCATTATGTTCTCTTCTAGGACTCTATGATGTCCCATGTTTAATTCAAAGTAACACATGTTGTCCTCAACAAATCGTGGCGAGAGTATCACAAGAATTTTGCGGCTTCTTTGCATATGGAGGGATACTTCACCAAAAAGTAGTCTCCCAGCACGTATGTCACGTCGCCTTAAACAAAGTCTGAAAGGTTCCTCACCTTCCTCAATATTACGCATGAAGTTCTCCATCTACCCAATCTTCATCCTCTATATGGTAGGGCACATAGGCATCATATCGAGGGATACCATTCTCATCATCATCAATATGATCATCATCATCATCATTGACAAGCATGTGTTGCTGATTTCTTCTTCTGTTGAGTAGCAGGAAAAGTCTGTACTTAATGTGCCACCAATAATACACCATCATAACGACTGAAATTAGTAAAACTAGTGCACAAGCAATGCCAATTGAAATGTATTTCCACAAGTGTGATTCACAATCTAAATCGACTTGTGTGATGCTGAAATCTTTTTCCGAATCAGGTGAAAAGCATTGATATTTGCTATAATCATCATTTTGAATTTGAACTTTGTTATCTGTAAGTATCCAGTTCCTTAATGCCTCCACTTGGCAGTCACAATGAAATTCATTGCCACTTAAATCCAGTGTGCTCATGTAAGGGTGGTCATGTGAAAGCATTGCTTTAGGGACATTTTTAATTGAATTGCTATAAAGAAGCAGTGTTCTTATATTGCTTAAGTTCTCTAGGTTGCTTATTAATGTCAGCTTATTGTTGCTTAGGTCCAGATATGTTAGCTCGGGAAAAGACTTGAATAAGTTCTGATTAATTGCTGTAATTTGATTATAGTTTAACTGAAGGTTTTGTAACTTAGGTGCTTTGAAAACATTCAGTATACCAGCAATGTTATCAGAAATTTTAAGCGCATTTAAGATCAGGTCTTTTAAAAGAGGCATTTTAGCATAGATACAAACATCGTAGTCAAAAATGCACCCAGATAAAATGAGAGTCACAAGATTAGAACAGGTGATATTAGTTACAAATCTCACATCTGATGTACTTAAATCAAGTGATTCCAACTGAGTTGCAACCCGACATATATTTGCATCAAACATCATTGTTTTTCTTTGGTACCCTAGGTCCAGTACTTTCATATTTGGTGGAGAGCATGACCAATGTATGACATGTTTAGAGTCAAAGTCATTTCCTGACAAGTCTATATTTTGAAGTGATGAAATGTTACACAGTTGCTCCCAGAAAAAAGTAAAATCACTGCTCAGTTGATTGTAAGACAACTCTGACGTGGCATTCAAATTGTTTGAACTTCTTAAACCTCTGAAGGCATTCACAGACACTGTGTGATGTGCAACAGATGTAGGAGTTATTGCTAAGATTTGTAAATCAGTAAACCATTCAAAAGGGGCACCCTCATATTCAAATTCATAGACAGATAATGTTAATACCTTCAATAATGACTTCCAATTTCCCCATGATGCAAAGGTTGTTGAATCAAAATAGACTTTGTTCAAGTTTGACATATCTAGATTCAAGTTTTGAAGAGGAGAGTTAAAAGAGTTCAAACCTTTTATGGCGACATAGATGTCATTAAGCTGAAGGTTGAGACTAGTTAAATTATTGAGTACATTAAAAGCTGGAAGACTGAGAGTACTTGATTCTGCCTGCTGAAATACAAGAGATGTCAGAGGAATCACTCTGCTGCATTTACTACTTGCATTCAGGTGATGTGGATTTTCTTCATACAATGAGCAAAACTTGATTTCAAGACAGGATCCACCAACTGTGATGTCAAGGTGCTGCAGGTTGTGTAATCCTGTGAACAGCGTCTCAATGCTGTCACAGTCATGGATATTACTATCAATGTACAGTTCACTTAAAGAAGAAAGTGGAGATAGTGGAGTGCCAGTGATGTTATCAGACCCATCATCAAATGTTATCTCCAGAGTTTGTAAGTTTTCCAATCCTGCAAGTGATGTAGTGCTAAGACTTGATAGCTTTTGCCAACTCAGTTTAAGTATCTGCAGTGAGATGAGATCTTGAAATGGAGTACCTAGTAAAGTCCCAAAGTAGTTTTCATCTAAGTACAGATCAGTAAGTTTGTTTAGTGTACCAAATGTTTTGTCAGCTATGAAGGATATTGAGTTGTAACCCAAGTCCAAAATTTGTAGATTTTGAAGTCTGGTAAATGCACCATCATGCAAGGATGAAATGTAGTTGCCACTTAAATCCAAAGTTAATAGATTATATAGTCCAGTAAATGCATCATTATGCAAGGCTGATATATTGTTACTGGAAAGGTCCAAATATTGCAGTTTATTCAGGTTACTAAAACTGGATCTTGTAAGTAGGGTATGCTGTTGTAACTCAACACCAAAGTTAATAGTTCATGGAGTCCAGTGAATGCACCATCAAGCAAGGATGATATATAGTTCAAAGAAAGAGCCATATGTTGCAAATTGTGAAAGTGACTAAATGCATCATCAGAGATATCACTTAGTAGATTGCCATTTAGATCTAGTGATAGTATTGAATCAGCATGGTGAAATGGTGGGATACAGACTAGGCCTCTGCCGCTACAATCCATATTGGTATAATTCCACATTTTACATACGATACTTTCCCGTGGATAACATGATTGTGCCTTCTCTGTTGGTCGGCCATATGTAGGTTGAATACAAACAAGACATAGCATCTGGTAAAAACAGATATACTGTAGTAGTATGGAAGCCATGATGGATGACACAAATTATGCTACCATATCTTGACTCATGTGTAAAAACCAGAGAAGAGAATGTTTGAAAATTTTCACCAATTACTGAGTAAACCAAAACTTAAATGGGCAGAGTGTTATTATAACTTGGAATATCCTGTTGCGTACAGGGTTGCCAGGATTGTTTCAGGCAATGTACAATATTTCCAGTCTAACAAACATTTCATTACCTTTTTTTTCAAGGACCCTGAACTTCTTTATCATACTACATGGTGTCCCAGAAAAAGTGGCTGAAATATACATGTATGAGATGATATTTTAAAATGTGTTTTCAACAATCATTCAGAGCTCATTCAATAAAACAGGTTTGGATTTGGAAATATGATATCTGATGTAAAAATGGTGGCATGATCAATTTTGCAATTTTTTGTTAATTGAAAGCACACCATGACTGTACTGATAGATTGAACACACACAATGCTCATTCAATTGATAGTTTTTGAAGCCTTGTGTGCATCTGTCTGTGGCTCAATTTGTCTCATTTTTCTCGATAATCAAACATGTCTTTAAAGGAATTTTCTGAGAATTGCAAAAATGACTGAATGTCTGTTTAAAACACATTTTAAGATATTATTTTGGTTTTTTAGGTCCACTTTGTTTTTTGGGGCACACTTATAGGATCATGTCATATCATATCTGGACATGCAGGATAGCCAGTGATAGAAGTTTTTTCAAGAATGTGTGATGTAGTGATCTAAAACTGCCTTTTTCATATGCAAATTAATGCAAAATAACAAAAGTAGAGTATAGGCCTAAGATTCTACGAATAAGAATGGGATTTGACTGATGTAAACACATAATAGTTTCCATTATTGTCTAAATGTCTCAAACTTAATTATTGGATTTTTGTATTGAAAAGTTACTAATTGTATATAGCTTCCGTTATGTTTCAATCACTGTAAGTAGCCCAATTTTTTAGGTAAGGTCTAATTTGGCAACTGCCATTATGAAATGGTTTCTATCTGGAGCTGAGATCTCGATACAGAAACAATGAAATGTGATCAAGCTACCTGTACTAACAATAACATGCTTTGACCTATAATACTCTGCCCAAAACCTTGTGATAATAATCAATTTGTGCCAAAACATCAGAAAAGGAAGTACTTGGAGTTCCAAAATGTTGATACTCTCACCAGAGACTCTCACTTTGTTGCAGATAGGCAGGAAGACCAAAGGGCAAGTCAACTTTCTCACAAAATATAGATTCAGTGAGATGTGATGGTATACCAAACATTTGCCTGCCAGTTTATCATTGGTCTATTCCATTTGAAATATATACACCCCTTATAGAAGACATTGCATTAATCTCCCACACAGGGAGTGTAAATTGCAAATGGGAGTCACCCATTCAGGTAAACCCATTTGCAACTCACACTGTGGAAGATTCATTTATTTCTGTTCTCCCTTGCTGTGCTGGATACAACACAGATAAACAACAAACATGTATTTAAAAATATACATAAAAGGCATAAAATTATTACCATTATACACATATTAGTTACAAGAAATTCAAATAAGATTAGTTACAAAATGCTGCACAAAAGAGTAAGAAAATATTTAAAATTACCCCATATAATTAATAAAGGTCATAAGCCCAAATACTGCAAGGACTCGCCCAGCGGTGCACATAGGATCCTATGTTATGAAATAGAAATCATGCACAGAAAGTCTCCTCAACTGCTGGTGGGACCTCCACGGGAAAATCTTGATTGACTAAGGCCATATGCACCACTAGGCATAACATTACAGTAGGTAAGCAGGAAAAAGAAGAAATATTATTAAGTTACTATATGTTCTTAAAGACATTTGTGTTGACAGGTAGGAGATTTTTAATGTTTCAGGAAGATCATTCCAGCCCCCCTCAATCTGTGCATCTTTTTATTCCATGTCTTTCATAAGGGGTGTATGGATTTCAACTGGAATAGCCCATTGTTGATCTTTACTCCAAGTACTTCCTGCCAGACCTGCTTCAACACTGCATGGGTCAACTCAAAATAAACTTGCATCATTTTTTTCAAATTCAGTAATTCTTTGTCAATAATTCTTCACACTTTTTCACTAGCTTGTTTAAAAAAAAACATAAAAAAATAAACCTTTGTGGTAGGTAAAATCTCTCTTGAGATTGAACACCTGTAGCCATAATACAACATAGCCATTTTCTCCTTGTGCTAACAACATGTTCTGTGTTTCATGCATGTATAGGTCAGGTGTGTATAATGTGAGTAGGGAGGTGTTGCAGTGGCATAATGCGAGTCACCATGATTGGGGGCACCAGGCCTGATTGGAGAGGGGGGCACAAGCCATTTTTCTGCAAGTGTCTTTTGGGTTTTTTCTAAATTTTCAAATCGGTTGGGTGGGCACGGCCTCAGCTGCCACAAATTTTCATAATTTGATGACATCCAGCTTCTCCCAATACTTTTGACAAACTTCTCAATTTGAGCTTCAGTTAGGCAGAATTGGGCTATGGGGGAAATTTTAGAAAAATGACCCATCCATATTCCAAATTTGGTCTAGAAAAGGGGGTCATTGATATACCAAATGTCTGGAAATGCAGCCCATGTTTGTGGCACATCCTTGTGTGGTAATTTGAACTGACTACCCCCTGGCATATTATGTCCAGGTATTATACATATACACTCACTTGTTCGATTCCTAGAACATTTTTGATTTTTGATAAAAAAATCACCTTCCAGAAGACACTTTACAAGTTTTGTGTCCTCAAAGGGGGGTACATGGGTGGGAAGGTGTGCACATGTTTATGCTAATTTTCACAAAAGCTTTCTGTTGTTATTTTGCAGAGAAGCAGTAGTTATGAATATTGGCGTGAACCACAAAATGATGGATCATTCTTGTACCTCGGAAGATCAATCTGTGGAGGTAAGTCAGATGGAATCCTGATATACTCATAAGGTTTGCATGCATTGTTTGGATGCATCTTAATTATTTGAGAATTTCTCTCCAATAGTGTTGTGAGTTGAATTCTGAAGGTTGTGGAAATGCATTTATTAGATCAACAATTCAACATGCCTGGGAAATATTTTAATTTATTAATTATCTTGTACTTAAAAGGGCATTTCGTGATCCACAGCCTCATCCCCCCACTTTTCACAAAAAACGTTGAGATTTTATACCACTGGATACCTCTGGCTACATAATGTTTATGTACCAAATATTTCTTGCAGATTAATTTGTTTAGCAAAAATATCGCCATATTTGAATTTCGTTCTGGTATACCAGAACAAAATTACAACAGTGGCCTATGGAGCAGTGTAATACACATAATCAGGTATAACTCGCAAACGCATTATCGGAATCAACTGAAATTTTGGGAATAAGTTTTTTCCTGGATATCTACTGAAAAATGTCATAAAAAGAGGATGCTAGGATCACGAAATCCTCCTTTAAATAAACTTGTAAGAATGTAGATCTCTATTAGATCAATATATCTGGAAAACATTTCTTTTTTTCATTTTTTTTATACTTTAATAAGCTTTTGGAGATGCATCTATTGGGGCAACATATCTGGAAAACATTTATTTAATTTTTTTAATATTCTTCTACTTTAATAAACTTGTGAAAATATATCTCTCTATTGGATCAACACTTTTATTTTATCCTGCTTTAGAAACAAATTGATTTTAAATTGGTATATTGTTTAAGGTTCCTATATGAATTTTGTACTGTTTCTAAAGAAAATTAAACTCAATCTGGTAAGTAGGGGTATTCTACCATTGAGAGTGCTAGAAACTGGTTCTTATCCTAATTCAAACCACTTTTTTGCTCTCTCTCTCAAATTGTTCCTGTTGGATTTCATTGCCTGATACTTGCAGCTTATTACCAAGTTGATTACAACAAGGTGATCCATGAAGACTTGGGAAAAGTCAAAATGTTTGTTTGTTTGTTTGAATAGGATTTGATCTTCATAGTGTAGTGAACATCTCCAATTCTTTCTCTAGGGAAAGATGTTTACCTGCATGCCCAAAGCAGTTTCAAATTGTCTGTGTGTTTTTTTTGTGTGTGTTTTTTGGTTTTTTTGTTTTATGCAGATCACAAAAGACAGGTAATCCTTAACACAGCAGATCTTCTCAAAAGACACAACTACCCTCAAGACTCAGCAGTAACAGACATCAAGCTATCTAGGGGTCAACAGTATGCTGCATGTATGGTGGAAGACTCTGCCAGCCCTGAAACTTACAACACACATATCATCAGAATAAGGGATGATGGATATGAGTATACAGATGTAATTCTTGGAACTGTTAGATTTGGTAAGTAGCAGGAGAACTAGTGTATTCACAATGGAATTAGCGCTACAAAGCTGGGGGAGGATATATGATAATATGTGATAAAATACATATGTTGTAATGGGATTCTTATCAGTGGATGGATTATCATTTCAGATATAATGATGATGAGAGATTTTTGATGATATAATCCCAGAAAAATGTGCAACATCTCTGAATGGCCCTTTAAGCTGATTTGTTTTCACTGTAAGATGTTAGTGAAGCTATATATTTTATTCACAAATATTTATGCCCTCAGAATTTGGAAGTAACAACACAGTATTTTATACCAAACCAAGTTCAACCGATTCTTTGAGAGCCAGTCAAGTATGGAAACATGAGATTGGAGAGCAGAGTCAGGACGATTATCTTGTATACAATGAAAAAGATGAAAGGTAAACAGTGCCAGATGGTTAAATCTTTAAGACTAACAGAGATCATTACAGAGTGGTTGCATCAGGGGATGCAGGTCACAAGCAGTAGAATTTTTGCTAGACTTCTACATGTGTTTCCATACTGTCCAATAGACTTATCAAATTCAAATGTATCTTCTTGCAATATGCTTGAAATGCAGATATATTAGGTATTTGAGAGTTAGAAAGGTAACTGTAATGTTGTCAAGTTTACAACATTGTGATGAGTAAAGACACATGAAGACAATTCATATAATATGTATCAGTGTAATATTAGTATAAGAGATGCATCTCTTTAGCTGCCCATAGCATGGTTCTGTATAGTCCAAGTGTGCCTACATGGCAGGGTGTATCTGAGAACAGGGGTAAGTTCAAGTTCAGGTTAAGGATATAGGTTGCCAGTTCATTTACCAGTATAGAGAACACTACAGTAACCCAGCCAATTTGTAGCAGATTGCTTGTCAATTTTTGATAATTTTGTGATGATTCAAAACAATTTCGAAAGAAGTTTAACATAAGATGTTGTAAAGTGGCAGCTAATTTGATGTAATGTTATATACTTACAAGTTCTTCTTTTATTCAAAGGCAGTTAAAGACAACAAGTTATATATTACTGAGAAATGTCAGGCTCAATACTCAATCAAGGCCAACTATATTTATATGGTATCTGACATTCTTGTTGCAAACCAGATGCACAAACATCACAGCCATTTTGTTCAGCCAACCTGTGGCATATTTTAAAGTATACTACCAAGATGTTATTAATGACATTTTATGTGTTATTTCTACATATATTACAGATTCTTTGTGGATTTATATCCTACAAGGGATGGTCACTACATGTGCCTCACCAGCAGTACAATGCAAACCATGACAGAGGTGTGGTTGATTGATACTGACCCATCAGCAGCAGAGACTAATGAGGTCATAACACCCAGGTTGGTGTGGCCAAGGCAAGATGGACTGGAGTACTATGTGGAGCATCACTGTGGAATGCTGTATATTTTGGCAAACTCTGGAGATGGATGGCAGGTAAATAACAAAATGTGGTGAATGTTACAAATGAAACAAGATAACAAAGTGAGGATGTATCATACTTAATAGGCATTGGATTATTGTATTCACTATGTGCAATATGTAAGGAAAAACATTTATGTCATAGAGAATTACTTAATAATCAGCGCATAATTGTGTAAGACCACTCACCAGGGTATCACAAAGGAAGATTAACCTCAATTGCTTTCCAAAAGAGACCATGGGTGCTTCCATCACTGAGCTATCCTTGATGCGCTAAATTCTGTGTGAGATAACCTCTACCAGGTGTTTACGCAGTAGCGAACAGATGCAGATGCAGATATCCCAGTTGATATCCATATACCCTCTTTGGAAGACATGACCTTAATCTCCCACACAGGGGTGTAGATTTCAAATGGAGGCACCCATACAGGTAACCCCATTTTAAAATTCATGCTCCCTGTGTGGAAGATTAAGGTTGTGCCTTCCATAGGGGTGTATGTATTTCAATAGCTCATTTAGCTTGCCACTTTTGTTTTCATGATCATGAATAGTTATTTTAGTGGTACTAGCACTTAACAATAATAAACACTACGATGGAAATAAAGTCATACATTAAATACCCAACTGCCTTGTGATATAAATGAGTAAAATGAGTGTTCATATCATATGTATATTGTCTCTTTTTTTTAGGTATACAAAGTCCCACTGAATGGTTCACCCTGTAATCCTACCCTAGAAATGGATGGCGTATTCAGCACAAAATTTGTTAAAGTCGGTGGATTTGAAATAGTTGGCGACTCTTGTATTTTGTCTGTTTTGAGCTGGGATGAAGGAATAAAACTAGTATTGAAGTCACTGACCAATCCAGGAAAGACTGAGCAAGAAATGAAGGTATGTTATTGTAAAATTGTAGTAGAGACCTAAGGTAACAAACTAAATGATTGATGAAGCTTGATGTTGATTGATTGATTGATTGATTGATTGATTGATTGATTGATTGATTGATTAAAATAATATTAGCATTTTGAAATTGAAAGAAACTTTAAAGCTGATTCACATTCTGTATTATTAAATGGTTTAGCCAAATATGTCAAGCATTCAAGAAATTTTCACATTTATTCTGTTCACAGCTTGGCTCACAATTCTGCACCATCAGCCATATACCCAATACAGACATCAACAACTCGGATGAGTTTCATTTCAGTTTGAGTTCTCCCATCCAGCCTCCAGTATATTTTAGTTTTCAACCAACTGCATCATCTATAGCCAAGTTACCAGGACAAGAAGAAATTGGTGGTATGGAAATTGATTGCTCAAGGATAAAGTGTCTTTCAATGGTAAGAGAGTAACATATTTGATGTAATAAGAGCATATGCTCACAAAGCCATATGCTTCAGTAGAACAGCACAACTAATTTATAAGATTCTTTTTTAAACAAATTTTATTATGTGTTTGGAGTTCTGTTTAGGATATTGTATAGGTCTGCTATATTTGACCTATCTTTTACTTAGAAGGTTTTGAAAGCACGGCAAATGAGGGATAAAGAAAATAGTGTACTGCAACAACTCCAAAAATACTGGGTACAATTTCGGATGAATATGGTATGTATTCATATTAAACGAACAGTTTAATTTGGAATTTAGGCAAGTCAACCAAATAATACTTATTATTTTCTCTCCTTTTTTATTCTTATGCTATCAAATCAAATTGATTTGTTCCCATCTCATACAATGCACATAAAATAAGTTATAACAAATGGTAATTATATATTAATAATTACTATCACATTAGATAGTTACAACTTGAACAACTTGATAATCTGATATATGAACCCACATATTTATGCACCATTCTTAAACACCCCACTTGAGAACGTGTCCTGCAATCTTATTGGTTCTTACCCGTGACGATATCACACGGGTCAGCGCGTGTGCGTCAACGCGATATGCGTACTCGCTATTTGGACCAATCGGAGGCGCACAGCAACAACGAGACTGATCGATTTTAAGCCCTAGGTAATTCCTTGCAAAATGTAGATTTAATTTGATTAAAATTTGTATGATATTTTTATTTGAATTGAAGTGTTTAAGAATGAGAATAGAGGTATTGTTTTTAGCCGCTGTCGTGCATCTATCGTTTCATATAACACGGGCGACATCATTATTTTTGGCGTAAAACAACTCGGCTTCGCCTCATTGTTTTACTTAAAATAATGATGTCGCCCATCTTATATGAAACCATAGATGCACTCCAGAAGCTAAAAACAATACCTTTATTCTAAAAAAAAAAAAAAAAAGAACAGACAGCCATATTCAAAGGTCACAACATTTTGAATAAAATGTTACTTTACATAAAGACATTAAAAAAGTATGGTACCTTCACATTTTTCTGTTTGCCAATATTTGTTTTCTTAACAGTAACACTTATAAATTCCAAGTACATTCAAAGTCTTGAACATTAATATGAAAATTCAATGACTGTTTTGAAAATGAATTTTAAAATTCAATTACTCAGTGTTTTATATTTGTTTGTTTTTTCTTTTGCTTTATGTGTACCAGGATGGAACTCATGTACCAATCACTCTCTTCCACAAGAAAGAATTAACACTAGATGAAAACAACCCACTCTTGGTATGTGGGTATGGGGCTTATGGTCTTGATGTAGAGACAGGTTATTCACCAGAGATGATACCATTGCTTGAGAGAGGATGGGTAATTGCCTACTGTCATATCAGGTATGTAATTGTGTTTGTGTAAATAGATGATTCCATTTGCTTGAAAAGTTACATTTTTCAGAGTCTTGATTAGCAACGACGTAGCTTACAACACCATCACAGCGTCTTCATTTAGCATAGTCACTGCTAACTAAGACTCTGAAAAAGGTAACTTTTTAAGCAAATGTCAAAAATGACAGAATCCAAATCAGTATCCATGCTGCTAGGTAATTCCATGTAGTATTTGTACAGAGATATATTTGCATATTTTGGTGGTATGATTTGAAAATATTTGCTACTGTATGTTTGATAATATGAATCAAGTGTTATCTGTCCCTGAAGTAAAGATCAAAGGGCTGATCTGTTTATCAATTTAAGCAAATGTCACCATCAGAGCAACTTAACAAGTTACCGTAATGGTGCATAACTGGAATTTTAGGCACAAACTAAAAATGCCCTCCCGTGACAATCCCACCAGCAAATAAAGGCACAGACCCTCAATTCTTGTTGGGATTTTTAGAAGAGGAAGCTCTCTTTATATGGATTTTAACTGGCGTATCCCAATATATATGTTGGGTGAGGAAATATTCACAAATTTAAGGTGAGTATACTTTGCATACTTTCACCCAAAGCAAATAGCCCATGAACCGTAACATATTTTTTGATCTAAAGTAAAGGTCCGAAACATAAACTCATGTTTGCATAGTCTAAAGTGAGTAACACCATAGTACCTATTTTGAACAATAATTGCAATAAATTTGTTTGTTTTTTCTGTTTAGGGGTGGTGGTGAACTTGGAAGAAGATGGGCCCAGGATGGAAGGCAGTTGAATAAACCACATACATTTGAGGTACATGTTAATTAGTGACCAACTTTTTTTGTGAATTATGCTCTTATGTTGCAGGAATGTATTTTATGTGATATGTTACAATCAGTGTGTCTTATTCTCTTATCTCTTGTCCAAAAATCACTTAAGACAATCATGATGAGCTATGTACTTGTCTGATGGACAACCATTATATTTTAGCTCCAAAATCATGATTTTATCAACAAATGAAACATGACATAAACATGGATTTCAACTGGAATAGCCCAATACATGCATGAGGTCCGTAAATTGATGTTTTACAGCATTGCCAGCAAAAAAATCAACCAAGTATGTCATTCAAACAGATGTGATATGTACATTTTTTGTTCCTTTGATAGGATTTTGAATCTTGTATATCACATCTCCATGAGGCAAAGTACTCTCAACCTAAACTAACAGCAGCCTATGGCATCAGTGCTGGAGGGTTAACAGTAGCTGCCCTGTGTAATAGAGCACCACATCTGATTCAAGCAGCTATTTTAAAGGTTAGTTTGCACCTGTATTCTTTCCTTTTTCACTTTTCATATTTGTTATAAGTCAATACTGGTAACAGCTAACAAAATCTGTTCACCTCATCCAATGCAAACATTGTTCAGGTCATTTGATTTGTACATAATTTTAACATAGTGCAGTTTGAAACTCTTGTTCTTGCTGACTCGTATTCTTTGGTTGTTGTATTCAAATTATTAGCTAGTTTGATCAGCCAATAATATAATAATTTTCATTTCCATATCTATTTCTCACAAACTCCAACCAAAGTGTAATCCAAATAGTGTATCAGTAGTGGCAACATTTGGGGGGTACTGCCACTGTGTATTATGTCATACTGCATACTTATTTTTAGTTTAACTTTTTTCTTACATTTTTCACTTTAAAAGTGTGCGAATTCTGATTCACAATTTTTATTGCTTGTTTTTCTAGATGCCCTTTGTTGATGTACTGACAACTATGTTAGATCCAACTTTACCTCTCACTGTGCAAGACTATGATGAATATGGTGATCCTAAGGAAGATGAAGCTATGTATGAAACCATCAAGAAATATTGCCCTTACTATAACATCAAAGATCAGGTAAAAATCTAGATGTTTTCTGGCACCCTAAGTCAGTTCAGGGGCACTCATAATTCACAGACGTCTCTGATTTCAAAGACGGGTCAGTGATTTCACTTACGGGGGTCTGTGATATCACATACGTCAAACTTTGTTGACAGCTGGGCACTCGATGCAGCACATCGGAACGAAGCTGAATGTATTAGAATAAGCTTTCCTATGTTTAGCAAATATCTGCCTGTGCAAAAATTATATCTGTGCAAATTCTGACAAATGGTCCCAGAACATATTAATTAGATTGCAATGGCCAAAATCAAATGTTTTGAAGTAAAAAAATCCCAAGAGTACCTGAGTCTGCGCTCTAATTCATGAATTGTATAGTAAAATTAGCAGGCACTCAACTTGGGCTAGCTCACAGAGGTCGGTATACACAAGAGTCGCATAAGTTTACATGTTCACGTAACCTCCTTCAACTAATTTGCATTGAACTGGATACCAGAATCGTATTCTGATTCGTCGTGCCTTCTAACCTGTTCTAATTAGCATACTTTTGGATACCTCCATATTTGGTATTACCTAATTAATTATTTATACCTCTATGTTGTTTACATAGTGGCGTCATTAGAGCTGGTCACTTAGTCAAACATCCGACGAGCGAACGTTTGCAGTTTTCTTTTAATTACAGTTATATCGTGAAATACCATATAGCTGAGGTGTTAGTCCAATATGCATAGGAAAATATTTCTTGCGATGACCCATGTTCACATTGGCTAAATAAGCTGTATTTTACGCTGGAAAGGGGCGGGACGAGTCGGCCATTTTGTTTACAAAAGGCATGTTCTTCTCCGCGTTACCGGAAGTGGCAGCACCAGAACAAATGACGTCATTTCTGGATTTCAGCCGGAACGGTTACGTTCACTGCCGTGCATCAGTATAGGCATCAGCGTATCTAGGTTTTACTAAAGTAAAACATCTTTGGGCTAGCTACAACCCTGATAAGGCCTACTCACAAAATTATTCCCACTGCGCCGGCACGTTCACCAAAATTACTAATATCGTTTGCGACTGGGTTTTGAAACTAGGGAATATGTGATTTATGAGACGTCTCTGAAATATGATACTGTTATGTGACATGACGCTTCAAGAGTATTTGATATCAGAGACGTCCATGAATTATGAGTGCCCCCTAACTGATGTACTATTGGGTATGTGTGTGGGTGGGATGGAGACATGTACAGGAATAATTGCAGTGAAGAAATAACTATAGTATAAGAAAGTTTTTAACTTATGTCTCACAACTATATTATTCAGAGCTGTGGTAGCCTGCGGCTTGCATCCACAAGCCACAGTTTTTAACTATAAATTGGATAACGTGTTTATCTTATGAAAGCCTATCTACTTACTAGCTTCTTTAATGTTTTTTTTGTTGTTTTGTTTTGTTTTTTTTGCTATGTGGAGTCGGGAAAAGGATTGCAGGGTAAAATTGGGATTGAAAGAACAAAAATTAATGGATAATAAGACCTTTTTAGACCCTGTTTTCTCTCCAACCTGGATATTATGGTCCTGGCTTTAAGATACCTTTGATATGACATGTCACAAATAATTGCATTTCTTCATATTGCCAACAGGATTATCCCCCATCTGTGTATGTGACAACATCTATGACTGACAAACGTGTTCCAACATATGGTCCCATCAAGTACATAGCTAAGCTAAGAAGATCCATGCAAGGATCATCACACAGCCACAAAAATGCCAAGCCTCTGATTCTGTTGGAGGTTGGTCAAGAGGGTGGCCATTTTGGTTCTTTAGATTCTGATGTGCAATTTAATCAGGTAGGTAACAGATAAATAAATGAACAGAATTATCACACATTTCCAAACAAGACCCACTCTATCCATTGAGGCCAATTGGTCTGTAAAGAACGCTAGGCATCTATATCTGTGTACTTTCCAAAGTGCAATGATTGTCGGTTGAATGTAATAAGGCTGTAACAGCTTTGTTAATGCATGCACTTACATAACCTTGAATAATTGTTTGACATGTGTGTATGCAGTAGAATATACTGTCAGTTTTGGTGAAATACTGATACAATTCTTAAGTTTACAAGAGCAAAATAACCTTTAAAAATTATTGGGTGCAAAATTAATCATGTGAACATAGTGAACAATTTACATATTTTGGGCTAAAAAAGTGTTAAATTGTAAATTTGTGCATGCAAAAAATGATGCCCACCAGGATATTTGCTGTTATATTTGCCCCACCCCCACCCCAACAATTAACCTTGATTCACCACCAGTTCTTTTGTTTTTATTTATTACAGACAGCAAAGGAATGGGCATTTTTATACCAAGTTATGGGTCTGCCACAGAGGTGATGCCGTGAACACTGGCATGAGATGCAACTGAAAGCTTGTTAGCAGATATTCAACCAAAAGCTTGGAAAATTGACATTATTCAATTCTTGATTTGTCAAATATCTTTAGTGCATTTTCCCTAGTAGAACATAAAATGTTGAAGACACTGGCAGCAAAATGTTGGCAATTTGTGCAATCACTAATGGGGTATTGAGATATTTTGCAGGGGGTTTGTGACATTTTAAAGCTACAGTGGTCCACGGGGCCATAATTTGAGGGACCCTGCTGCAAGTGAAGTTCAAGTCAACCTAATCCCCGCCACCCTCATATACATTATGGAGCCATCAACGGAGTGGATTGGGGGTGATGAGGAATATAAACAGTTGAGAGAGGAATTAGGGCAATGCTGGAGGAAAGGAAGGCACACGGAGTGGTTGAGAAACAAGGGAGCAGAGTTTGAGGAAAAGGAAGAAAGCAGGGAAGCTTGTCTATAAATTGTTCATTTGAGCTAGAGGAGCTAGAACCAATTTTTTGTTATGCTGATTTTGTTAAGCAGAATTTACACATTAATTTACAAAAAGAGCAGAGAATGTATACAGACAATTCAGTTTTGTGATTTGGTAGCAAACTAGGGATTGGTAGTATTAGAAGGGGTTTCCAATGAATGGTAAGCAAAATATTCCAGTCCAGCAGTCATATGAAACAACTGCTATGTTGTACTGTGGATTTAATATTATTATATTAAAAAAGGGGAATATTACCTCAGTTTATTTAGCCAAACTGATGATTTGTTTCTTATATATATATGACTGACCGCTTTGCATTAAAGCACATCAAATTGGACTATTCAAATTCGAAAAATACACCCTACTTCAGGAAGATTTCAACCAAATTTTGATGATGCCTATCGACCATGATAGTGAGCAAAAAGTTTTGTTTTTGTTGATATTGCCAAAACAAGTCAAAGGTCAACAACCTTTTGCACAGGTTCAAATTTTTCAGCATCCGTCGAACGGGTCAAATTACATGTCAAATTCTTCCTCTTGATGCAATGATTCCAAGTGTATATATTTCCTACATTACCATACCCGGTTTTCCTGAAATTTGACAAATTAGCAAATGCCCATTGGCCATTGTATAAAATACCAAAGAAGGGTTATTTAGGGTTTTATTTACACAGTGGTCAATGGGCCTTTGCTATTTTATCAAATTTCAGGAAAACCACACATTGTACATATAGGAAACTATGTATTTAGAATCCTTGCATCGAGGGGAAGAATTTGACAAGTTTTTTTTTGACCCCATGTAAAAGGTCATTCACCTTTGACTTGTTTTGGCCATATCTCCAAAACTAAACATCTCAGTATGTACTGTATGTGTGATTCTGATGTATACACTATAGTATCAATGAAGTAGCTGGGCAGCAGTTTACCTCTGGGGCAGCAGCAGTAGGAATTTGGTTTGAATTAATTTTTTTTTGTGAGCTTGAATAAAGGGTAACAACATAATATCAACTTTAGCAATGTTTTTATTACAAATATACACTGTACAAATTTCTAATGGTAACATGGTCATGGTTTTATTGTCTCATTTGTACTATGTTCAGAAAGAGACCTAATAACCATGTTTCTTTCTGTCCAGCCATCTGGAGCTGTCTTGTGATCTATGGGGATGCCACTTGTTGGGAGTAATATAGGAATATCTAGCTGTGCTCTTTGCCCAGTATGCTTTCAGTGGAAAATATGAAAATTCAAGTAGGTAATTTATGCAAAGATCAATGCAAATTGATAGTGGAGCTTAGGGACAAATGATGTCAAATCTGTTGAGCTCACTGGCCGAAGTGCCCATCTCTTCCCTTGACATTTAGACCAGACTCCCCTTGTTGACAATTGTTGGGGGTGGGGGGGCAATTTACCTTCCCAACTTAAGACTACATATTATGTATGACAGTCCCCAATTATACATCTGGGTCCAGAGACACTATATTCACTGTCCTAGAGCACATTAGTAACCATGGGTTACTGCTACAAGTCTGGGCTCATACACCTGTTCTGATTTTTGATATGCCATAGGCTTTGTGTTGTGATCATTTAGATCAGTGGTTCGTAACAAAGAATGTGTGATCCAGTTGACCTGGCAATGGTCATATTGTAACGTGCAGTATGACAGCGAATAAGTTATAAAAGTGACTTGTAAATGTACAACATGATAGCACCACTGGGGCTCAAACCTACAACACTCAACATGATCTAGGGTATGAAGAATGCATTCAAGCAGAACAGATAGCTGCACAAAACAAAAATCTCAACTTTTTTGCACATTTAAACAGCAAATCGGCGATCTAGTGGCACAGGCCTCTTAAGTTCCTCTCGAAGGCGTCTCCAAAACAAATACTGTCCATACCCATCGCCTGGCCATTTTATGCACTGAACTCTACAGAATAATTGTCTTAATAACAGAGTCATTTTGTTATCTGGAATATCTTCCAGAATGATGAAAATCATCGCATTGCGGTTCTCTTCTATGACTCGATGATGTCCCATGTTTAATTCAAAGTAACACATGTTGTCCTCAACAAATCGTGGCGAGAGTATCACAAGAATTTTCCGACTTCTTTGCATGTGGAGGGATACTTCACCAAAAAGTAGTCTCCCAGCACGTATGTCACGCCGCCTTAAACAAAGTCTGAAAGGTTCCTCACCTTCCTCAATATTACGCAGAAGTTCTCCATCTACCCAATCCTCATCCTCTATATGGTAGGGCACATAGGCATCATATCGAGGGATGCCATTCTCATCATCATCGATATGTTCATCATCGCCATTGACAAGCAAGTGTTGTTGGTTTCTTCTATTGAAAAGCAGGAAAATTCTGTACTTAATATGCCACCAATAATACACCATCATAACGACTGAAATTAGTAAAACTATAGCGCAAGCAATGCCAATTGAAATGTATTTCCACAAGTGTGATTCACAATCTAAATCAACTTGTGTGATGCTGAAATCTTTTTCTGAATCAGGCGAAAAGCATTGATAATTGTTATAATAGTTATTTTGGAGGTGGACTGTGCTCTCTGTAAGTATCCAATTCCTTAATGCCTCCACTTGACAGTCACACTGAAATTTATTGTCACTTAAATCCAGTGTGCTCATGTAAGGGTGGTCATGTGATAGCATTGCTTTGGCAACATTTTAATATCATTGCCATATAAAAGCAGTGTTCTTATATTGCTTAAGTTCTCTAGGTTGCTTATTAATGTCAGTTTATTGCTGCGCAAATCCAGAAATGTTAACTCGGGAAAAGGCTTGAAAAGATTCTGATCAATTACTTTAAGTTCATTACTGTTCAAATCAAGGTGTTGTAACTTAGGTGCTTTGAGTATGTACAATAAATTAGCTACATGAGGAGCATAGTCATTCGCATTTAAAATCAGGTCTTGTAAAACAGGCATTTTAGCATATATACCCAATTTAAAGATGAAACTACAGTCAGAAAAAGTGAGAGTCATAAGTTTCATACAAGTAATATTTGTTCTGAAACTCACAGTCGATGAACTTGCACCAAGTGATTCCAACTGAGTTGCAACCTTACATATATTTGCATCATAAGTCATTGTTTTTGTTTGGTATCCTAGGTCCAGTACTTTCAAATTTGGTGGCGAGCATAACCAATATATTATTTGATGACTGTCAAACTTTTTTGACAAAAAGTCTATATTTTGAAGTGATGAAATGTTACACAGTTGCTCCCAGAAATAAATAAAGTCACTGCTCATTTGATTGTATGACAAATCTGATGTGGTCAAAGAGGTGTTCTTACTTAATGTATTCAAATTGTTGAAACTTCTTACACCTTTGAATGCATTCACAGACACCTTGTGATGTGCAACAGCTGCCATAGAATTGATTTCTAAGATTTGTAAATCAGTAAACCATTCAAAAGGGGCACCCTCATACTCAAATTCATAGACAGTTAATTTTAATACCTTCAATGATGACTTCCAATATCCCCATGATGCAAATGTTGTTGAATCAAAATAGACTTTTTTGAAGTTATTATATAGGGTCAAGTTTTGAAGAGGTGAGTTAAGAGAGTTCATAGCTTGTATGGCTACATAAATGTCGTTAAGCTTAAGATAAAGACTAGAGAGATTATTGAGTACACCGAAAGCTGGAAGACTGAGAGTACCTTCATACATTTGTTGAAATTCAAGATATGTCAATGGAATCACTCTGCTGCATTTACTACTGGCATGTGAATTTTCTTCATACGATGAGCAAAACTTAATTTCAAGACAGGATCCACCAACTGAGATGTCAAGGTACCGCAGGTTGTGTAATCCTGTGAACAGCTTCTCAATGCTGTCACAGTCATGGGTATCACCGAGATTGACAATGCGCAGTTCATTTAAAGAAGAAAGTGGAGCTAGAGGGGTACTAGTGATGTTACCAGACCCATCAAGAAATAATATCTTCAGAGTTTGCAAGTTTCTCAACCCTTCTAGTGATGAAGTGCTAAGACTTGATAGATTTTGCCAAGTGAGTTGAAGTATCTGCAGTGAGATGAGATCTTGAAATGGGGATCCTGTTGAAGTCCGTAAGATATTTCCATTTAAATACAGATCAGTAAGTTTGTTTAATGGACCAAAGGTTTTGACACTAATGGAGGATATTGAGTTTTGACCCAAGTCCAAAATTTGTAGATTTTTAAGTCCCATTAATGCACCATCATGCAAAGTTGAAATGTTGTTGGACTTTAAATCCAAAGTTAATAGATTATACAATCCAGTAAATTCATCATTGTGTAAGGATAATATATGGTTATAGGAGAGGTCCAAATATTGCAATTTGTTCAGGCTACTAAAAACTGGAGCTTGTAAGTAGGAAATGATGTTGTCATTCAACACCAAAGTTAACAGTTCATGGAGTCCAGTAAATGCACCATCAAGCAAGGAAAATATAAAGTTCTTTGAGAGATCCATATGTTGCAACTTGTAAAGGTGATTAAATGCATCATCAGAGATGTCACCAAGTTGATTGTCTCTTAGATCTAGTGATTGTATTGAATCAGCATGGTGTAATGATGGAATACAGACTAGGCCTCTGCTCCTACAATCCATATTGGTGTAATTCCACATTTTACAAGCGATACTTCCTTGTGGATAACATGATTGTACCTGCTCTGTTGGTCGGCTATATGTAGGTTGAATACAAGCAAGACATAGCAACTGGTAAAAACAGATATACTGTAGTAGTATGAAAGCCATGGTGGAACACAAACTTTATGCTACCATCACCAAGTCAGAAAATAGAATGCGTGACAAATTTCCCAGCACTAACTGCTGACTAAACCAAAACTTAAATGTGTAGAGTACTGTTATATATTGCTTTGAATTTCCTGACCTGTTGTGAACAGGGTTGCCAGGGTATATTTTTTTTCAGGCAAAGTGCACAATATTTCCAGCCTAACCAAAAATTACTGCCTACAAAATTTTGAATGGTTTTACAAGGATTCGGGAACTTCTTTATATCTGGTACTCTTAATTGTTAGAAAATCATATCACATATCTGTGCATGCAGGATAGCCAGTGATAGATGTTGATCAAGAATTTGTACTGTAATGATCTAAATTTACCTCTTTCATGCGCAAATTAGCAAGTATACACAACAAAAATAAAAGTGTTGATCCACGATTCCATGTACAGTGTTAACTCATTACCACACACTCTGTTAATACAAAGTTCTGATGTTAACACTAAGTGATTTTAAAGTACATAGGTGATTTTAAAGTTTATAGGTTTATACATAAAACAAACCTGATAACACAAACTCTTGATAACACAAACTAAAATTATCAGCCCAGGCAACTTTGTGTTTCGGTTGTGTAAGAATAAGACTGTTACAATTAACATTACCTGCTATTATCTACATTTAATACTGCCTTGTGATTCTAGTGTGCTATATACGGACCTGCAATATTTCATAGATTTCAATGCTACTTTCCTTATTTCTTGAATATAAATGTCTGCTTATGAACTCCAAATTGAAAAGTAGCCCAATTTGGCAACTATAATTGTGAAATGGTTTCTATCTGGGGTACGGTTTCTACAGACTTACTGTTCTGAGAAACAATGAAAGGTAATCATGCTAAACGCACTGATAATAACATGTTTTGAACTTGGTGCAAAACCGCTTGAGAATATCTCAACTTGTGTCAACCACTTCAGACATTTGATAGCGATAATATCAGGAAAGAAATACTTGGATTTGAGAAGTGTTAAATACTTTCACCCAGACTCACTTTTGATTTGATTGCAGATTGGCAAGCAGGCAGATCATGGGTCAACCTTTTACAAACTATACAGTCATGAATCTTTTGGTTTGTTCCTTATGGTTAACCATTCAAATTAGGGGACAGTCAGTGATATCCTAGACTGAAATACCCTCAATTTCATCAACATTCAGATGTGTTCATTTGTTCAAACAAGTATCAATGTGTTTATAAACCATGAGAATGGCAAACATGAAAGTAATCTAATAAAGACCAAATGTGATGCGATCAAGCAAAATAATTTGTTTGTTGAGCAAAATCAAAGTACATGTACCATTGTCAGAACTTTATTTCAATGAAAACTCCATGTGATTGGGCTTAAGGTTAAACAGGTGTGGTCAATTTAGTTTTGTGGTTTGAAAACTTTCTTTTTAGTGAACTTGCATTTTTGTTATCTTTGTCTTTCAACTAAATCAACAAAACAATTATATTTTTGTGAACAAATCCAATTATATTCTCACTAGCTTTTGCCAACAGCTTTCTCAAAACTATACTTCCGTTCACCTCAAATTTGGTAGTGACATTGGTGCTCTCAACCGATTGCATCTCGAGCATGCCAACAAACCGCCCTTGTATGCATGTGTATATGCTCTGCAGGATTAGATAGGCTTGTGCAATTCGATACTGCAACCAGCAAAATATGTCACTTACAAACTCAAGCTTAAGGGGGTACTACACCCATGTGGGAAATTTGTGATTATTTTTGCATTTTTCTCAAAAAATAATTACACACTGGTAACAAAAGTTATGTATATTATTGGGGCAAGGAATCCAATTACTATACTGAAATTTCAGTGACTCAAGACAAGCGGTTCGGTATATATGATAGGAAACGAGGTACATCCTAGCGGTACCTTATTTCTGATCATAAATAACAAACCACTTGTCTTGGGTCACTGAAATTCCAGTGTAGTAATTGGATTCCTAATAATATACATAACTTTGTTACCACTATTACTAGTTTTTGAGAAAAATGCAAAATTGACACAAATTTATCAAGAGGTATAGTACCCCCTTAAACAAAGTATACCTGGTTTATTGTATCTCCAATAGACCTTTTCAACAGGTGATCAGAAGGATGTCACTTTCAGTAAACAAAACCAATCACAAACTGGCGATAGCATGTTCAATGATCGTATGGCGTATACTAAAATGCAGTAAACCTTTGACGAGCGCGTATTGTAGAGGATACATAAGCGTATTAACTGCGTTACGCACTTGTCTCTGATTGGCTGCTGAGGAGATCTGTTGTTGCCGAGTGGAAATTTATGAATGAACTGTGCGCCGTGACGCGTTGTTAGCGCCAAATTTGCAACATCACAGTAGTCGCGCTCGTCAAAGGTTTGCTGCATTTGACTATAGTATGATTGTTCACACCAATCATGTATCGTGTTGCTCTTACTTTTGACATGGCATATAACGCTGTGTCCACTGCATGGTCAAATACGCATTCAAATATCAGAAATTGATTGATTGGAATATGTGTTGATGGTCATGCATGATCAGTGTTTTTCGTAGTCATCCTGAAAAGGTCTATCGAAACCAGTGAAACTGACAGCCTCTTCCCTGGTTATGGTGGCAATGGTAATGCAGACATCTAATAGGGGGAGGTACCAAGCCATATTGAGGGTGTTTGGCCATTTCCAATATGTTCACTGATGTGGGGGTACATGCTACAATGTATGCCACAGTGTAATTAGTGGCCTGTAAACAAAATCAACGTAAACATTACTGAAAGCTTCAATACAAAACAACCCAAAACAAGCATGTTGTTTGATAGTATCACAATTTTTATTTTTCACATTTTCAATACAAGTTTGACAAGAGCTTGAATTTGATGGTGTGCTACCAACTTACTTTATTCTTTTTGTTATTACAATTTTACCACCTGTATGATGGTATTACATAAAATGTCATCTATCTTGGTGGCATGAAATAAAACCACAATTTACTGGCACTCAACTGAGAGATAGACATGCCAATCAATTGATACAAAGTTGAACATGATGCACTTCTGAAAATATTCCGATTGATATTGTGCTATGGTATCAAAACAATGTCAACCACTGATGGTGACAATGGGCTGTTCCGGCTGAAATCCATCTGCCCCCATGGAAGACAACCTTAATCTCACAGGGGTTCAGATTTCAAATGGAGTTGCCCATTCAGGTAATCCCATTTGAAATTCATACCCCTGTCTTCCATAGAGGTGTATGGATTTCAACTAGATTAGCCCAATATACCAATTAACAAGTATTTTTTCAAAACTCACTCAGTCCACCTTTGGTCTAAATCAAGCCAAGAATATAGCACTTCATGATTATATACAAGTAAACTCATTTTGCGAAAATTCACTCAGTTCTTATCACCAGCCAAGTGAGGCTGCTTTACTTTTCCAAAACTGACTTGGTCCTCACGCCCTGGTATTGCATTGCAAAGGTGTTGCAATGCAAAACTCACTCAGTCCAAGGTGATTTTCTCACATTGGGTCAAAGTGGACTCAATTATTAATTAACCATCATAGGTCAGTCACTTTATGTACAGTATCTAATAAAATGTTGGAACCTTGCTCAATATTTACAAGTGTGATGGTCAAGGACTGTTTTGGGCAAGCTGCTTATCCTGAGAGGGTGCCTTATTGTTTATTTCAGTCCTTAGCTTGAGATCCTGCAGGTTCCTGACCTGACCTTCCATAAGCATGAAAACAATGTTGACAAAGCAGACTGACGTAACATAAATACTGAAGATGAACAAGCTCATCAACTGACAAGACCTGTAGAATAACACAGAAACAAACAACATGTCTCAATCAATATATTCATTACATATTTCAACCCCAGCTTTAACAATAATCTATACACATATCTATTAATTTTGCATGGATACAATGTAGGATACAAGAGAAATATATAATTTTACATTTTGTACAAACTTCCTCCTCCTTGGAAACAATTGTTATAACATCACTATTTTCTGTCCCTACTTTTCAACAAAATGGTACTTGATAACTTGAATTTCAAGATGGGATCCAAACCAAAATTAGTGATAAAATTGGGTATTTTATTTATAGATCCTAAAATTAAACTAATTGTCATATTTGATGCAAATTTAGATAAAATGTTTATCAAGATATTTATTAACAATTTCTGGAACAGCTTATTTCATGAGTATTTGTTTTGAATGTTATCACATCTGTTGAAAGTCAGACCATTAGTGGCTGTGTGTCAAAATTGTGTCTAATTTCTGGGTAGTCTCAAGACCTCAAAGTTGGAGTTCACAACCCTATTTGGGGTCATAGCCGACAGGTTACAAAACCCAGGACAATAATTGAATAGTTTACTTATGAAATCTAGAATGCTTAACTCACCCAAGTAGTCATCCATAAGAGTACCAATAGCAAACTGAAAAGAAAACAAAAGTTACACATATTTAGTTCACTGATGCAATGATTCTTAAACCACAAGCAAAAGAAAATTAAATACAGTGGAACCGAGTTAACACAAATCTGCTGGGACATTGGCTTATAGTTTACGTTCACATGCATTGCCTTGCACCCTGCAAGGGTGGAGCATATATGCTGTATAATGCTGCCTCATTCTTCATTAACAAAGATTTGTGCTAGCAAGTGCATATAATAATTGAAGGTATTTGGGACTTTAAAAGGTAATCTGTGTTAACATGTTTCCGCTACAAAAATGCTGAACTGACGTTTAGGTGAGGTGTATATTTTACAAGTTTTAAGTGAAAGTTGATGATACAGGTATGTGCAATGCATTAAACAAGAATTGTATCCAGTACTATTGAAAAGTATCAATGCTTAATTGCCTTCACACACATGCATAAATCATGCAGCTACCTAATTAGCCTACATATAGGGGCTATCAAATCATGATATATGACATATTACAATGTCACACACCATACTCTCATTGCAAGGAGATAATCCCAGCATCACCAACTGCTGATTCAAAAATAAAAACAGTATTTTTACAATTTACTCACAATATCTGAAGCATCAACTCTGGTTCCTACAATCTTTAACCTGATTTCATCATCTTGTTGTATCACAATGTCCTGAAAATGACAAGAATTATTTATGGTTAAACCAAGTCATATGATGGATGAATGGCCCAATATTGCCATTTGTAAAGGAAAGGTAGGTTTGTTTTTATTCTCCCACAACTGGAATACATCATTGTTGATATGAGTTTTAAAATATTGGATGAGATATAGCAATGTCAATGTCCCTTCAGTGTTTTCTCCCTGTTAATTTGGTGCCCCAAATGAAGCATATTTTTGCCCAAATTGGTTTAAAATTTCCACAAATTTTGTTATACAGAATAGCAAATTTGTGTGCACCTGTACTGTAATCTAATTTTCACTGGGCCAAAATTGCAACATAATAGCCTCTGAATGAATACTGAGGCATCTACTTCACTTTGTAGACTTAATCCAAATACAAGAGAAGCAATACAATACAAGCTTTAGTCATAATTCTTTTGGTATCATAGGTTGAGTCATCAGTCATCGATTTAAAAAACTGCAGACAAAAATAGTTTGTTACTCTTACCTCATCTTTTGTTTTGTAGCATGGTGGATTTGAGTTGGGATCAAACTCCATATCTGCAGGAATGGACTGAAATCAAGATCAATTAAAAGATTATTCATAGAATACTAAATAGATTTATCACGTTTGAAGATCCTTGAAAACAAAAACAAAATTTATTCACTAGTTGATGTCAGAATATGAATTGTTGATCCTTTCCCCCGCTTGGACAAATCCCAACCACAGGGTGTAAGATTGTCTCTCTGGAGAGGATCATACATGTGACTTTGATAGTAGGCCCTGTCATCTTTATTCATGACGTTAGTTCCACTTTTGCAAATCCAGATGGAATCTTTGATGTGTCTTATCTATGTGTGTTACACTCCTTTGAGTTATCCCAATCTATGACATGCTAAAGCTGTACTATACGTCATAAATGGAGACAACAGGGCCTACTATCTAGGCCAAATATATAATCCTTTCCTGAGTGATAATGCTACATCCAACCAGAAGAAAGGATCCTCAATCAATATTCTGAAGATGGTTTCCATCCAAGAAAATTGAAGCTATCAACTAGGAAGTAAATTTTGTTTTCAAAAATCTTTATATTTATTCTAAGAACAGTTTTATTTGCTAGTTGAAATTATGTCATATTTTCAAGTTAGCATTTACTTGAATGGCATCATTGCTTTTCCCTTTTATCCATGAAAAGAAAATTATATTACAACAAATATGATTACATACTTGAGCATCAACATTCATCACAAACAAAAACTTTTCCACTTTGGTATTTCTTTTCTATGCATTTCGACTGAGTGAAATTTTAAGTTTTAAAATCTCTTAGGCCATAGTTCCAATACTCTGTACTTACATGTCTGGAGATGAAACATGAAAGTGGACCGATTTCTGTGAACAAACCAACCTGAAACATAATAAGAGAATGAAACCATATATATAATCAATTCAAATGAAACCATATACTCAATCTTTGCTCCAAAACTTTGCAATAGTTTGCAAGATCACATCTGTCATGTGTCAATCATCAGTCAATTTAAAAACATTCTCAAAAGCATCTGTTTGAAACTGTTTATGATTTGTATCATTCGAGCTACTCAATTGACAATGAAAACCAAAACCAGACAGCTAGTAATCTGATATAACACAGTAGTGGAACTAGGAATTAGTTCAGCAGCACTTCATGTTAAATTACCTTTACTTCTATACAGCTTACCTTATTTACTTGTGTGACTACAGCGTCTACTACTTCTCCTTTGAATGGTCTAAACACAATGGCCTTGTATTTGACAGGGTACATAACAAAGCCTCTACTAGGCTGTATCATGCCAGCACCTATGTTGTCTATTGTGGTCACTGCTATCACAAACCCATACCTGAATAATACATTTGCATAACATGAAACATGAAACAAAATAAAAATGAGAATACATGTAGCCTGTTTGTGGATATATGAACATTTCATGGCAATTTAAATGTACATTTATGTTTGAAATCAAATGACACAGATTTGTAGCACGTAGTATCTTGGTAATATTGCATAATTTGTGCATCAGTGCTGAAAAATTTCAAAAATATTTTGGTTGTAAAACTGAGGGGGGGGGGTGTAAACTTCATAGTTTGTACCATGATTCCAAAAGTGCATTGACACAATAATCACTAACCACATGATTTGTACAAAACATTGACAAAACACAGCTCTCCAGTTGAAAACCCAACACCCTTTATTGAAGACATGACCTTAATCTTCCTCACAGGGAATGTAAATTTTAAATAGGGTTACCTGATACAGGGGGAAGCAATCCATGGGTGGTGCAAATACAAACATGGCTTCAGTCTACAGAGAAGTACATTCTATCACAGTAGAATGTGCAGTCAAATTGAATTAACTAGTACAGTACACTACATTTTAAACAAACCATCTTTTAAGTTTATAATTGATTAGGGTAACCTAGGGTTTCCATATAATGCAAACTTGACTTACTTTCCTGTGCAAGTTCCTTCCACTTCTGTGAACAGCTTCTGTTTCACTGTGTTCAAAAGATTGGGTCCAAAATACCTGGGATGAAGTAAAATCTCATGCTCCAATGATATCTGCATCAAAAGACATATGGCATAAGTGTAAGATTAACTAATGATTCACTGCAATATTGTGTACTGTCTGTTCAATTAGCTTAGATTCTTGAATTTTTAAGATATTTGAAAAAATAAAAAATTGTCAAAATTGTCATAAAATCATCAAAGAAAAGTGTTAACACAGCCTTACAAATGTAGACCTAATGTGATTTATACTTGTCAAATTCTGAAGTTCAATAACTGAAATTATTTTAAACCCCATTTCTTTTCAATTTTGGTCTTTTCCCGCGACATTTTTATAAAAAGCCGTAGAACGTCGTACCGTACCTTTTTTGAATCAATCCATTTAGAGCAATGGGGACGAATGTCACAATGCACAGGGATAGTATTTATACATTTATTTATTTATTTATTTATTTATCAATTTATTTATTTATTGTGCGAATGGGTCTGAGAAGGTGTTGGCCTAACACACTCGGCAGTCCACTTTTTTAATGCGTGCGGTTCGAAATTCTGAAAATTGGTGAAAGCGTGGGGGTTTAAACTTTTTGGGTAAAAGCGTGGAATGATATAAAGCGTGGGATTAAAATAAAAAGCGTGGGGCTTCTTCCAACTTACAGTATATTTTTATTGAATGATAAAATAATCAGAGTTCCAAGAAAAATCGCCAAAACTTGCACACCATGTCGCAAGATAAAATTCCATTTGATGCAGTACGAGTGTCAAGCGCAATGTACACATATCCTCCCCGGAAGCCCTGCCAAAACACATACGTCATATATGCAAATGTCCGATTTTCCATGACGTGTTATTTTTCTTTACATTGATCGTATATGAGTGACGTCATTAATCATGCATAATTGATTGAGCGAAGCAGCACGGAAGAAGTAGGATATAGTCGCTGAACACAGTGCATGTCAAGGTTCATGACAAGAACAACATTTGAACGCCATAAAAGTACAATTATTCATTAAAATGCTTATTATACAGTAGAGTAGTAGTTTTTCACATATAATTTGCATTGTTCACATAATGTATCAACTTAATGAAGAGAAAACATCGGACTCGCACGTGCGAAATAGGTGCAGAATTCGGCGTACTTGATTTACTTCAAACCAAATTGCGTGTGACTTCGTCAATGTTTACAAATAGCGGAAAAAGCAAAAAGTGGTGGGGGTCAAGAATTTTCAGTATAAAGGGTGCTTCAGTAAAAGCGTGGGGTCAGGAATTTTCAGTATAAAGGGTGCCTCAATAAAAAGGGTGGGGTAAAATAAAAGGGTGGGAGTCAAACCCCACTGCCGAGTATGCCAAAGTAGGCCTATTATAAAACTACACATTTATTTTCAATTTGTTATTTCGTTTTGTTTGTTGAATACATACTATGAGAACGACATAATTGGAAACAAAAGAACTTTTGTACAAGAAAATATTACCGGTATTTAAAACAATCAGGATACAGAAAACAATTCTTGTAAAGTCATTGTATCTGAAAATGTCAAGCGAATGCTGATATTTTTGGAAGGAATGATGGTGTTAGACAAAACTCAATTTACATTGTAAACCAGTTGAAATAAGAACGAAATCCATAATTTTTGTCATTGTTTAGGAAAAAACTAATGCTCACTATAATGTTACGGTATGCATAAAACGTAATCGCGCCATATAATTTTGTGTAACAAAAAACGGTGGACCATCATCTATAGTCTAACCTATCCAATAACCGGAACGGTATAACAATTGAAATGGCAGATTGGTGGACAGATTGTTTTGCTAAATTGGATAGGGTCTATGCCCTAAGTTGAGAATGGACTGTCCCTCTCGATCTGTAAAAGGTCATGAACCCTTTTGGTGGACCCAAGTAACTGCCTAAAATGAGGCAAAATTGAAAAGAAATTTTTAATTGAACTTTGGAATTTGAAAAGTATAAATCATGTTAGGTCTAAGGCTGTGCTAACACTTTTCTTTGATGACTTTGGCCACAATTTATTATTTTTTCAAATATCTTAAAAATTCCAGAATCTAAGCTATAAATTGAACAGACAGTAGGTAAGGCTAATGAAAGTCAATTCCCAGTTTCCCGTTACATAATTTTTCATGACTGTGTAGGTGACCATTTCATTATTCATTATTCATTATTTTGCACCATTTCACTATTGCATCTGTTACAGGCATAAACCAATAGTTGCCCATGTATACATGTGATAAATCACAGTTTGTAGTTTACAGATGTAGACTTTGACAACTACATGAAGGTGATTGTACAACTTTTATCAAAAGTTTCACAATATTTTTTACGGGATGAGATCAGAGCAGATCAAAAAGTGCGGGACAGAGAATTGAGTAGGTATTCATTATTAATTCATTATTAGCCATATTCCATGCTCCTACTGCAAAGAAAATCCCTGAAAATCAACAGAAAGAGATTTATGATATATTAAAAACACAATTGTTTATTTGTATATTAAAAAGTTTGTTAGAAATCAACTTAAATTCAAAATAATGAAATATTTGGCCAGCAATTTGTTTTGAGCGGAGTAGGGTAACGGGAAACTTTGAATCGAATTTCATTAGCCTAATCAGGTGTCATCGAAGACAGATACCTGGAACTGATAAGCTTTAGCTTCAATGCTGCATAGTTTTATCTGTACACAAAACTAGTCCATTCTCTATAATTATGGTTATCGTTGTTGTCTCTCACTACTAGGCAAAATAAATATTTAATTCTCGATTACGAGACGAGAGGTCTACCTTCTGCGTATTGTTGCGTAGAACAATGTCGCTTTTGCAAGTTGAAGGAATCTCAACAACTTCCCAGCAATATCGTTTGACACGTGAATGTGTCAACCAATCATATACAACCAACTGGAGATCTATTATTTTGCTAATTGATTATTAACTTTTGGGGATGAATTAATTCAAAACAATAATTATTGACAGCAACTGATGTTTTAATGGTCGTCTGCAATCGCTATCGCCGTGATAAGTACAATGTATAATGCAAAAAGCGGCGCTTTATCGACGAGCGATGCATCATAAAATTGCAATCGCCCGCGATCGAGTATAAATTCAGCTTTAAGAAGTTTGAGCGAAATCAATTCATAACTTGATATGTAAATCGGGGGAAAGAACTTGAAAAAAAAACTCGCATTTTATCAGCTAAAATGGAGCCATATATGACCAAAAACAGGAAAGCTTAAAAAACATGAAAACAAAAAAGTTAAGCTTAACTAAATACTCACATGATAGAACATTTTCCTCTCAGATTGAAACCTTTTTGATATTGTGGTGAATAAACAACTTCTTCAACACTGTGCCCAGTTTATTTATGAACGCATAATGAGATCAAATTCTATTTTAAAAAAGCTCTAGTTCGTGAGATGTTGTGCAAAAACAAGCTGTCTTTCGTTAGACAGATCAAAATTCTGCAGCCTGAAAGGTCAGGCTTTTCACGCAAATGTTTTCAATTTATACTCAAACTACTTTAATTCTCAAAGATTATTGTTAATTAAAAATTTGAATATATTTTATTAAGGTAATAATAATTTATTCTCCTAAATAAACTATTTGTCTGTATTTAAACAATAATTTTGTAGATATATTTTTAAAATGTGTGACAAGGTTAGCTCCTGTCAAAGTTCATTGAACTTTTTCACCCATGTTTTCCCCACAGTGAAGAAACTTGGTGATAAACAAATGAAATTTTATGACAAATACTTGAATTGATATATAATAGTTCGTCCCATAATGTTGTCCAGATTCACAGGTTTATGTAGAGGCTGTGTTCGTGTTACTTTACGTCCTTCTTTCCAAGCTGTGGTAAGTTGAAACTCATTCGAATTCTTATTGTAAAAGTTGCCGAATTTTGAAGCTAGGCATGAAAGAAGTTCAATCTTGCATATAGTCTGTCCACATAGAAGTACAAAGTAAATAGACCTCGGAAACTGGAGGTATGAGAATAATTATTTCAGTGCAATGCTTCTTTGGCGCGCCAACTGCTGCGCGATTTGTGCACCACGCTCTTTACGCGCCACGTCGCGCTCGCGTGTGACGCAAAGCATCGTCTATACGTCGAACAACTGAATACAAGCACAACGTACGGACCAATATATTTTTGTTAACATTTTAAGCCTATAACAAAATGTAAGTTCGTACAAATTGTACAACTATAGTTTCTACCCTATATAAAAGTTACCTGTTATCAAGTGTCCGCAAAAACTGGTCATCGCAAGTATCTTTGATGCTGAAAACTAAGGATATTCACGCAGGGACAGGCCAAAAACCTTACCTCGATCGTAAAATCCAGCCGATGCATGTCATAAATAATTCATTATTACATTGTGTAGTTGTCACTGATTGTGTCCATGTATTGTTATTGCACCTGCGATCTCGCGCGAGAGTAGTTGTCAAGCTGAATTTATACTCGATCGCTGGATCCCCACGTGAATTCGACTCGAAAAAACCTCTACGAGGTTGTTGCATCGAGCACGCTGACTGGCTTAGCAATTATCACAATAGTTTTGTAAACCAATCAGGTTAGACGTACTTTACTGGCGAGTCACATTAATTAATACCGTACCGTAAAAGGCAGTCGCGTTCATTGATTGGCTTACGATTTCAAAGAATTGCTTTTGCAACCAATCACAATGTATACGGGTTAGGCTAATGAAAGTTGATCCCCAGTTTCCCGTTACATAGTTTTTCATGACTGGGTAGGTGACTGTTTCATTATTCATTATTCATTATTTTCAAACTTTCGTTATCGGTGCAAAGTTAATTACGGAATGCTATGTTTTGAGGCCCAAATAAAATAATAAAGTATAGTTAGTAATGACCATGCTTCACTTCAAAACAAATTTTAATTAAGCACATCTTCTTTGGAATCTTCAAATTAACCTATAGGTTGTGCAACATATGAAAGCACCAGAAGTCCATGATAGTCTTTGGAGAACCACTTTTCCATATAAATACACGGTGTCTGTGTGTTCTATTGCACACTACTTTTTACAAACCAAACTTACTCTCCACTAGCACATCTTTGGAAGCAATATTTATACGGAAATTAGTTTGTCTACTTGCACAAACTGGAGGTTGCTGGTAAAAATCATCACAGGGTGCACGTGTTAATAATAAAACAACCATGCAAGAAATTGACAAATAAATCATTTTATTTATAAGTTTATTTTATTAAATACATAAATATTTGTAAGAAAAGCAGAATAAATTTGACTTCAAATTTTGTTTATTTTATTTATTTTGATGTTGTCTATATATAGCGCTACATAGTGCACGGTAGAAATGCTTTCATATTTGTTCATACGCTGGTTCCCGCGAACTTGGCTGCCTCTCTTTGTGTTCGGTCTATCCATTTAGTGGTAGGAGAAACTTAGATGCAGGGAATTCCTAGTCTCCAGTAAATGCGCCCTACGATATCGCCATTTTACCACGTATTTTAACCCAGCTTTTGCAAATACTATTCGTGCCTGTCAGGGTCGGCGTAAAAGTGCTTAAAATACGTGTCGGACGTGAAAGATGACATTAAAACTATCCTTTTTTCTTAAAAACTTGACAAATGTGAAATAATGAAATAATGGAAAATAATGAAATATTTGATCGGCATTTTTTTCTGACCGGAGTCGGGTAACGGGAAACTGGGAGTCAACTTTCATTAGCCTTATATGACGCCCGTCGGAAATTTTGCATACGTCCACGATGACGTCATGCCCAGCCACGAGGCTGGCTTTTCTACGGAAGCGAGCGAGTGGTATAAAGTCAGTTTCACAGCTGTGATTTAATGGAGCACATCCACAGCGCATTTGACAGATAAAAATGAAATTGGCCATTCTGAGCAACGGGATTCCATGAAATGGACGATTATGTAAGTTATTCTACAGGATCGGTAATAATTAACAGCAAATAGCATTTTACCTGCACGGGTGATGTCAAATTCATCCTACCATGTTCCCCTTGAATAAATTGGACTTCTCCTGAGCATAATTCTTGTTGAATGGTAGTTCATGTACCATATTCATTCCAATAAGCGCCCAGGGCGCTTTTAACAAAGTCATTTTGGGTGGGCGCTTATTTTTTACCTAGTTTACCTAATTTTTTTGTAAGGGGTGTTGAATAGAGACAAATTTATGTATGTTTTAAAAGAGTCCTGAGACATTCTAGTAGCTTTTCTGATGTAGAAAATGTATTGCAAGTTTACACAGGACTTGTAGTCCTCCAGCTATTTCACCGTATCGACGCTATTTGTCACTTCAACATTGATGGTACCCAATAGCAAATTGGAAATTTCCTGGGTGGGCTTATTAGGCACGGGCGCTTATTGGAACGAATACGGTATTTGCATTTTCATCCTTTATTTTGAGCAATAGCATTTATTACGCCGATTTACGATAAACAAAGTGAAAGTGATAGAGACAGGAGCAGGGATGTTCCCCGTGAAGTGGTCTAAACTGGTTTTCAAACGAAGTTGTAATTTCACCTCCTGGTTTGTGATCTTGCTATAATACTCCATGCTTGGTGGTCTAGAGATTAATACGAGTATGAATGTGCTCTCTCTTACCTACACAGGTGTAGTTAAAAAAGATCATTACCGTACTTGCAAGTTTGAATGTCAAGAAAAAATGAAACCATTGCGCTCCTGAATGAAAACCCCAACAATCTCTTCCCAGAAGAACATTTTATTCATGCTGTAGTGTTATGGGACCCTTGGAAATTTGCAAGGACCCCTAGAATATCTGAGGCAAGTGTCCAGGGGACACCTTGATATTTTTCCTTATTTCATGCTGCCTGATGAACAGCCTTCGATCAAAGCTCTGTTTGCTTTCTCATTATGCTTACACTTACAGAGGTTATCCAGTACAGATGATGGAGGGAGTAAAGTAGTGATGATGCCTGAGGAATTTCAGCAGCAGCCAACCTACACAGGTATGGAAAGATATCAAAACATGATATCATATGAACATACCGTATTTCGTCAAATAGTCGCCCCCCCTCAAATAAACGCCTCCACCACTTTTTTCAACCGAAATGTTTCAAAAATACCGATATTTCCATGCTATCTTGTGTAGTAAGCTTACCAAGTTGCACACATGGTCGATAATAGCGTCACTTTTTGGTTTTTTATCTGGATTGGAAACCCGGAAGTGAACCAGAAGTCAGTGTTTCTAGTTCATAGTTCGTCATTTTAGCGTGAGTTTAAGTTTACCTAATGATTTTAACGGGAATTATCGTTCTAAAATTGACCTTGAATAAACGCCCCCGTTTGGAAAATGTAACGCCCCCTGGGGCGTTTGTTTGACGAAATACGGTAATGATGTATATTCATACGTAGCGGTAATCATTTAGGAAGCAATTTAAGACTTCTACGCTACTCAAATTTTCACTTGCGCTTTCACCGGGTCAACCGGTGTCTTCAGCGGATGTTATTGCTCTGAAGATTTGTTGTTGCTAGTGATGTTATTGGAACATGTCATCTACATCTGTGACGTCATCGGAGGCTTAAATTGCTTCCTATGATATGAACATCATCTGTATTTGTTATAGCAAGTTCCACTTTGGTGGTTGGCTTATTTTGAAAATGAAATAACCACTAATTTTCAATATCAAGGTTCGTTTGGCTTATAATTGGACAAAATGATTTGGTATTTGTTATTGTGCGCATCAATAAATTTCCAACTTACACTCGCATAAAAAACTCACATATAAGCGTACACCAGTTGCGCATTACGTGACACACAACTAGCATAAGTGTTGCGCCATTCTATATCAATACACATTGGTATGAGTCTTATTTTTTTCACCAGTTATAACCCAAACACTTAAGTTTGATGGCCCAGTATTGAATAAGGACATTTATATAACTTGATGATGAACCTTCAAAATAGTGGGCTGTAGGCTATAGCCTGTAACACTTGATATGATACAGAATACTTGGTATGCATGCCAAGACTTGCCATGTTAGGGGGCCTACTATTTTAATCCATTTTGATGATTTTGTCAGTTTAGTAGTGGACTGACAATTAAAAGATTGGCTGAGTATTCCTTGTCCTTTTGGATACACTTTACAAGTATGCACTATAAAGTGTCATCTTTAACATGTGTTCACATCTTGACATGCTACATTGTCACAGTGTTGACTTAACATGAATTTTCTTCAAAAAGTAGGTGAATTGCATATTAATAACCAAGATCATTAGATCTATATATCAACATGCCAGAATATTTGTCAATATTAAAATGTGCATATAGCTTGTTTTGATGACAGCACTATTTCATCTGAATCGTATACTCTGTAAAGTAACAAAACAAACTGATTCTTTTAATCAAACACCATTACACCAGTATATTTCAACATATTACTAAAAGCTAAAACTTTTGCAAAGAAAAGGACCTGTAGTATTTGTTATTATCATAACTGATCCATCAAAATAGAAACAATTGATTTCTTTGTTCTCACTCAGATCCAAATGAAAAGTGGCCTAATCTACCATTGATAACAGACAGAGATGTGCTGAGTCCACCTCACCTGCCTAAACCTCAAGCTTGGCTGGAGACACTCAGTTTCAAAGAGAACATCAAATTGGGTCTCATAGACCTGCATCCAGATATCTATGCAACAGTTCCAAGGTGAGGCCCGTCCAGTACTGTTATTCTGAAGAAGCTAGTCTCTATGCATGTTTGTTCACAAGAGTAGAAGGCTTTACCTCATTTTTTTGATATGCCTATTTTAAGAAGTTAGTTGTGAGACATAAAACATCAGTAATTATGAGTTTGACAGCATTCTTGAAGCAGTTTGTGATTTTTTTTCTTCTCTCCAGACTGGATATTATCCATGAAAATGTTGTATGGCAAAGGAATTACAAAAGAATTGTAAGTTTTACTTGAATGAACAGTAATTTTTCTGAGCTT
Organism: Amphiura filiformis; assembly: GCF_039555335.1. Lineage (NCBI taxonomy): Eukaryota > Metazoa > Echinodermata > Ophiuroidea > Amphilepidida > Amphiuridae > Amphiura > Amphiura filiformis. Next base: position 13,555,708 of record NC_092632.1, read on the forward strand.
TGACTGACATTTCTGGTACAGCCTACAGGATGTAGGACAGTACCAATCAGGAATCCTCTCACTTAGCATGCATCCAAAAGAAGCATGCGACTCCTTGTCCTATCTGCTATGCGTAAACAATTGATTGACACCCTGTATTTACCCCTGTCATGAACAAAATGATTTCTTTTAATCAAAGAAGGAGCAGGTATCATTGCCACTTTCCTGTAAATTAGTATTTCAGTCAAACCTCAAATTAACATAATAATAATAATAATAATAATAATGGACATTTATAAAGCGCACAAAACAAAGGGTCTCTAGGCGCTGCACAAAAGGAAAAATACCGTAAACTACAAACATCATAAAAACCACATAAGCATAAAAACCCAGCAAAATTCAAATCAATCAATCAATTCATAAATCTTAATCTACAACAGGATAAAACCAGCAATCATAATAATACACAAACAATGATGCTGAACCAATTTACACTTAAAGCTAAAAAACGACTAAAATCAGCCAAATATACACATGCTGAGATTATTAAAACACAATAATCAATCTTGGAGTACATAATCAGAAATAATGTGAAATAACATGGTTCGCGAGCAGTTCAGTTGTAAGCCTGGTTGAAAAGATGAGTTTTGAGATGTGTTTTAAATTGGTAAATTGTGCCGGAGTTTTTAATATGAGAAGGAAGACTGTTCCATAACTTGGGTGCGATCACAGAGAAACTTCTTCCATAGGTAGTTGTGTGGCTGGAATGCTCGCGAAGCAAGTTCTGTGAAGATGATCTTAAAACCCGACTTGGAGTGTACGCGACAATTAGATCAGAGAGATAGACTGGCGCCTGACTATGAAGAATCTTGAAAGTCAATAGCAGAATAACCTAACTGGCGTAATGTGTTCAGATTTCTTTGTCAGCGTAACTACTCTGGCTGCAGCGTTTTGGACGCGTTGAAGTTTTTGGAGTTCTTTTTCTGGAAGGCCAGCGAGTACACAATTACAGTTATCTAAACGTGAGGTCACAAATGCATGCACCAATTTTTCGGTGTTTACAGAATCCAGGTATCGACGCAATTTGCCAATCCTATGGATTGCGTACGATGCACGCCGACAGACACTATTGACATGGCTAGTCATTGACAACTTCTCATCGAACAAGACACCCAAGTTGCGAACCTCCGCTGAAGAAGAAATGGTAGTGTCACCAATAGTGATGGTCACTTCAGGTACGTTTTTGGCGTACCGAGACCTTACATGGAGCAAGTCGGTTTTACTGTCATTAAGCATAAGTTTATTGTCAGAAAGCCATGCCCGGATGTCACAAATACAGGCTTCAAGCTTAGCCAACGTGTTAGTACGCTCAGATGGTTTAATGATAACATACAACTGGCTATCATCTGCGTATGACATGCATGACAGGTCATGAAGTTCAACAATGTCTTCTATTGGTGAAGAATAAGCAACAAACATGTTTCTTATCAATTGCCATTTGAACTCTAAAATTTGCCTGGGGTGGTAAATTCTGATTCAACTTTTTAAATGATAAGCAATCTATTACACTTCCCACTCCCATTTTCAATTGGTCAATGGACATTGCACCTCAACATCATGATATGTAGGGTGCATTGCAATTTGGCAATGCAGGTTAGGAAAGTTATTTCAAGGCTTCATTTCAGTAAGAACACTTTTATCCGTGAAAAATAAATCTGTGTCGGAAGTTGTTGGATAAGTTAATATCCAAGAAGTGCACAGCATCATATTTTATCAATTCATATTTTATATTTGTATTTTATATTTCAAAGTACAGCTAAAGACAGCAAGTGTTGTGCTTCAAACTCTTGTATTTAGAACTCTTGACATTATAAAATAAATTGAAGTAGCACTCCCAGTCTACAGATACACTTTTCCCGGAAAGTGGTGACACTGAACTACAAAACAGAAAGACAAAACACTGATGTCACACCCCATATAGCTACAAGCATCTACAGGGGATCTTTAAAGTGATGTGTGTTTCCCCACATCAAAAATATTTCTTTAAATAAAGTGTATTATTTATATATTTCACAGAGTAATGCAAAAACAAAAACCAGAGCAGAGATGAGAGGTGGTGGAAGAAAACCATGGCCACAAAAGGGTTTGGGAAAGGCCAGACATGGGAGTATCAGATCACCTATTTGGAAAGGAGGTAAGCATTATAAATTTGAACTTACAGATGTAATCAAAGCAAGAATTTTGGGTTACATAAAGGCCACAATCACATGTATCATGCAAGAGGAATTCACAACCAGCAAAATATAGTATTGACATCCATCTTGAGGGTCCCCAGGAAGGAAAAAGAAGACATGCTCTTATTAGTCAGGACCAGACCTTGAATTAAGCCATATCAAATCACAATGTGAACTCCAAAATTTGCCCATTATGATTAAGCACATTATTACACCATTTTGAAACTTAGCTTCAAAAGTAGGGGGCAATTTGGTGATACAAGTTAGAGATGTTATCGTGAGGTCTCTGCGCCCCACCCGACCCCCCATCTGCCCTACCTGCAGACCCTCAGTTGTCCTTCAAAAAAGGCATGGTAATAGCATTTTAGGAGTTGATTTCATTTTGTTTGTTCCTCTGCAGGTGGTAGAGCCCATGGTCCAAGAGGTCCAAAGAGCTACTGGTATGTGATACCAGAGAAGGTACGAGCTCTAGGCCTGAGTTCACTCCTTAGTGTCAAAATGGCGCAGGATGATTTGCATATAGTGGATTCATTAGAGATACCAAACACAGATCCTAAGGTAAGAAGAATATTTGGAAGACGTTGTTAGCAGTACAAAATGTCACTCACTTTCATAGTGTATAAAGATTGTAGATCTCAGGAATGAAATAATCAAGGATTCTGGACAAATTACAGTACTTATAGCATTACTTACTTAGCATTATATTGAACCAGTCATGAATATCCATTCAGTAAGCAGACCAGGGTTCCCGTTAAGGCTTAAAAAATGTGCGTCCGTGTGTGACGCAAGTTTGCTGACAAGGTTGCAAAAACTTGCGTCCTTTTTGTGCGTCCATCTGAAATTCATGATCAATCATACTGGGAAACGCCGCGGAATGCCATGATCAGAACGGCAATCCCTGTACACATACCCCGGGTCTACACCTCATCAAATGTTGATTGATAAAATAAAATAAAAGTGCATTTTCGCCGTGATATTTCATCTCCAGTCGCTATGACAATTTTTCTCATTTCCGTGTCAGTTTTGGTCCGATAAATGGTCAGAAACAGCTACAAAAACATGCGCAAAGTCTGTCAATCTTTAGCAAATTTTCATACTTGTACTTCCACCTTTCTTTAATTAACATGCTGTTGATGCTAAGCTAAAACACGCGCAGCCACAAATAATACAAAAAAGGTTATCATTTGGATTTTGTCTTTAAAATTGCTTTTATTCATCGTAACAATAATACTAATAAAGGAAACATAGATTATTTATGAGAAAATAAACTTTAAAACATTATAGTAATAGATTAATAATTTTATTAATTTTCCCTTGCAGTTTTTAGAAGATGTTGGAAAAGAGAGACATTGGGCAGAATCTGTTTTATTTGTAGATCGGTAAGTGTAGCCCCATCTTTCATTGAAACAAAGTTTGTACCCTATTCCCTAAGAACAGGGACAGCAATTTTTTCGTACATCATATCGGAACCTACAATATTTGCATCATTATACAACAACTGTAGCTATAGTAGTTGTTGTGAAAGAGGCTGCCAGCTGTTCCCCCTTGCAGCAGAAACTGTTGGTTCTGTATCAGGTCTATCAAGGTATAGCGCCCTCATTCTTTGACTATGCTGTTTTAGTATCCTGATAGGTGGCAAATACCAATGGACTGGTGGACATGAAAATTGCTTTCTATATACCTCCTTTGCATAGACAGCCATGATAATCATTTTAGTGGTTATGCTTTCAATTCCTTCAATGCCATTTTAACTAGTTTTTACACACACATTCTATGCTGTAAATTGTGTACAATTAAGGCCTTGGAAACTTTTAAATTTTTTTTTTAAATTAAAAAAAAAAATTGCAAAATAAATAAGACTGAAAAAGTTTAGGGTCGGGCCTATTTTTAGGATCGGTCGGGTTACGCAATCAAACTATTTTTTTTAGGCCTTAGTGAAACAAGCATGCTGACAATGTCAAGAAAATACAAAGACTGAGAAATATATATATAATAAAGTAAGTCATTTTTAGAAGTTCATCCATTGTGAAAATAATTAAGAGGGAAATAATAGCATGGTTTAATCAACAATGCTAACTTTTTTCCCAACATCACCATTACAAACACACAAGTTCAGTTTCATATCGAACAAGGTGCTTGCAGTATTTGAAAGTGGTTTGATGTTGTTTGAAAACCAATCCCATTCAGTGTTTAATTTGATGATTATAAAACCTATCAAGTTTAAGGTCACATTTGTACCTATGCTATAAATAGTTGGGTAAGTGATACATGGGCCAACATTCCATTTATATGTAGATGGTGAAATCAGGGGCTTGTTCATTGTTGATATGCACTGCAATATTGGCACTAATGGTCTATGAATGATTGCATGTCACTCACTGTCTATTCTGTTGGAAACCTTTACATTGTATTATAATATGTTTGTATAAAGCCATGTAAAATGATGGTGCATTATGTGATGTACAGTGTGCTTTTTGCATACACACAATGATTGTGGGTTTTGTGTGAAGTAAAAAGAGGTTAAATATGGCTATGTGAAATTTGTGTTGTCTCATATAAATTATGTGGTCACCATACACAGAACAAAAGTATGCTAGGACTGATCAAAAGCTTTTGAAATGAGTTGTGAAATCAAGTCCTAAATATGCATACACACATGTAAAGAATTCTAGGCGTAATCAAAACTGAGAAATTAAAAAAAAAAACAATTACGCTTTCTTTCAGATAGTGTAAGCTACTTAATTTTCAGGGGTGTTTAATTTGGTGCTTTCTGCGAGAGCGCAGATTCCTGAATTTATATACATTATACCTGCAAAAAAGGGATAATTTTTACAAGTTAATATAAAATATCTTCATTCTGAAGTAGATAACAGTAGGGCTGATGTGCTTTGCTGTTGTATTGTCACCCACCACTGGTATTACTGCGCAATTGGCCACCATTTCCACCATTTGCATAATTTCATAGTAATTATTTATCAATTACAGCATGTCCTGTTTTTGTTTCTAACTCGTTGATCAGCTTAGTGAAACATTTTGAGTATAACTTAACATTTTGCATAATTTTCCAACTTGGGCAAATGAAATCCTAGATGTCCGTAACAACATTCATGAATTTTCCATCCCTGCTTTAGTAATTTGTCAGGTCCAATTAAGACAAGCCACCAATGACATACTAGTGTGAGGGTGCCGGTATCAGTGCTTCATTAGAACAGACCCATGCAGTGCTTGACTAATTGACAGAAAACAAAAGAAAACAGTATTAAACCTGACAAAAACACTACTAGTACTATAATATACTCAGCTTGTTGAATATTTCAGTAGTGGAGTTCAGACAGGCATGAGGAAATTCAAATCCTCTTTGAGTGAATTAGGGAATAAGTGATAAGAATTTTTGTATCATTTATGCTCATTATAATGTTTTTTATGAAAAAGTAGATATTGGGGGAAATTTGAGCATACACAATATTTATTAGTACCATGATGATAATGAGGATGATAATCAATCTTTTCTTAGATTGTGAGTTTTAGGAATCTTTCAAAAATACAGGAAATGGATGATCTTGATTTCAGATATTTGTTTACCATTTGCCTTGACATTCACATCGCTGTCTTCTATATAATGTGATAGTGTCCACTCACTCAGTGCTTCTTTTTGTCCGAGACATAACTGACATCTCTTGGAATTTCAGCTGACAAGATTTTTAGATTAAGACTATTTTATCCTGTAGGCACCTAAGATTAGCTTAATCCAAGTGTTCACAGTTATATTTTCTCACAGGTTTCAGAGGGCCAAAATCATTTCAAAGATTTTTGTTTGAGGGTCAAATACTCATTATTTTGCTATGTTTACTGTATATTTCAGAGCTGCTCATGGGGCAATCACCATTGGTCAGTGAGCTCAACACTGAGCTGGATCTAGCCCTTGCACGGGCTGCCTATTGAGAACCCCTGGCTTAAACCTTATCATAATTATGTACACCAATCCTACCCTAATACTTACTGTACCCTAGTACACATCTTAACCAGAAATAGTAACCTTAACCCAAATCTTAACCGTTTATATAAACCTAAAAGAAGCTGCTAAGGATATTCTATAGCTATAATTACTTAACATTTTGAAGATATCTGGAGCAGTAATGTAAACTGTTGCAGAAGTGCAGAAAGTCTTAAAGGGACCATTGAAAGAAAAACATATTTGGTATCAAAATAAAGCTAATAACATATAGAATCCATTTCTAAAATGATAAACGCAATTTTCCTTTATTATACCCCCCAAATCAGCAAATAAAGACAAAGCGCCTAATGTCGCGTCGTTCCGCCCAATTCATATGTGCAGATACACGTGGCAACCCCTGTGACGTCAAAGTGGTTATCCTTTCCGCTGCATGGCAACACTGCATAGTCCAGACTTGGTCATAAACCAACGCATTCATATGACCGTGTTTTATTTACAGCAATGAACTTTTATGTGCCTTTTAGGCCTAACAAGTATATTAAAAAAGGATATTATAATATAAATTACAAAGCTACAATGACTTTTATGATAGGCCTATATATAAATTCTAGCTAGGCCTACCAAATTGGCCAGCAATGGGGAAACATAAGTAAGTTAGGCCTAGGCCTTCATATTGACAAAGTCAAAGCTGTCAGTGCTAGCTGCTCGGCATTTGCAAGAGAGTATCATTTGTTATGACCGAGGCATTCTGATATAGCAACTCCTTACTTATATTTCCTCTGAAATATCTGGTGAGGATAGGAAAGAGAAGGCAATGATGTTTCGGGTTAGCCCATGACATGCGACTTAATTTCTTTAGGCCTAATTAGCTACCTACCTCCCGGCGTCATGGCCTAGGTTAGGCCGTATAAAATTAATATTTTGGTTCTCGTCCAGAGGATTTTCATGAATTGATGAGGGAGGGAGGTGCTTTTTGTCAGTGTAAAATCAGCATTGTCTGCAGTTTTCGGTCTTTTCCAACAGTGCTCGAGGAAACGATGACGCACTTTTTTTTTTTCAAATGTGATTCTGAGGGATAAACCCCTAGAGTAGGCCCTACCACAAAAAGACTTGGAAGTGGTCCTTGTTCTCTAATAAACTTATTTATAGGCCTATGTATGAAAAATTCATAAATCATTCCAAAGTCTAAAATAATTGAAAAATCTTTATTTTTAAATCTCACAAATCCCAGAAATTGAGGAGTGATTAAAGTGTTGCTTGTTTCTAAACGGTCTCCCCGTCTAGAGACACACTTATGGGACCAGGTTCAAAACAAAAGTCAGGCTCGGGAGAGCGAGTTGGCGCGTTGTTTCCTCGCCTTGCACCACTACTGAGGTCCCGGTTCAACTTCAAGGCCCAAAGACTCATGTGAACTTGGTTTATCTCGATCCCGCAGGTTTTCTTCGGGATCTCCAGTTTCCTCCTGCTTCTCAAAAATCGGTGATTAGTTGTTTGGTTATCAAAACTTCCTTCACCCAATGAAATTTGGGGAGCTGAAAAGATAATTGGTGGATGTTACAATCCAAGTGCGGCTAGATTTGCGACAGGTTCGGCAGCATCCAGCCAAGATGATGCGATCTGATTGTGATAAGTACCATGGCAGCGAAATTACAGCGCTTTGAACCCTCCGAGATCTGGGAAAAGGCGTTATTATATAAAAGCCGAAATTCATTTTTATTTATTTTTAAAAGCCTATAAAAATGAGAAACAAATTTGAAGATTCGAACCACGAGAGGAACATAAAGGCCACTCCAAACAATCCTATGAAAAAATATTTTTAGTTTACGTTATGGAAATGCTTATAGTCCTAATCCAATCTCAACTCCCACTGATACTTGAAAGTGCAAAGTGTCCGAGCGTTTTATCAAAGGTAGGCCTACAGTTACAAAGTTTATGTTGATTGGGTAAATCTTGTAAAATACAGAATTTTTTTAGAAATGACTGACATCAATTTCGCATAGCCTAGGCCTACCCCGGTCCTAACCATCCATGGATTAAAATAAGTGTAGGCCTAGTTAGCGCAGCGGTAATTCCCTCGCTTTGCACCACTGAAGTCCTGGGTTCAAGCCCCGGTGCGGCCCAAGGACTCATGTGCACTTGGTTTATCCCGATTCCATGCTCGCTCTCACAGGTTTTCTCCGGGATCTCCGGTTTCCTCCTGTATCGCAAAAATCGGTGATTAGTTGTTTGGTTATCAAAACTTCCTTCACCCAATGGAATTTGGGGAGCTGCACAGATAATTGGTGGATGTTACAATCTAAATGCGGATAGGCGTGCGCCGTTCGGCAGCAACTGGCCTAGTTTATGCGACCTGATTGTGATGATTCACCATTGCAGCGAAATTACAGCGCTTTGTGTCCTCTAAGATCTGGAGAAAGGCGCTTTATAAATCCAAAAATTTATTTTTATAATATTTCCCATGTTTGTAGCATATAGGCTTTTTGAAGGCCTATGTATATTTGTAGGCGCTCCTCGTAATTTATTTCATGAACAGCTTGCATGTCATGTTCTTCTTAACCAACTTCTTCATCTGCCGTTCAGCTACTGCCCCAGTGCCAACGGCTCAAATAATATTGGCAAGTCTCCCGTATAACACATGGCAGGCCTATAGGGGAATAAATTTGCAAAATAAAAGGGCCTAGGCCTACTTTGCACTATTTGGGGTATGAAAATAAGCACTTTTGAAAGTTAACTTATGGAGGAAAAAGCTTTTTTATACCAATTGTCAGGTTTTGGAAAAAAATAATCATCTCTTGAATATTTTTTAAGGTAGGTCCTACGGAAAAAATACATAGGCCTATAACAATAATACCCATGGTGCTCGCGCCGGCACATCATCTGCAATTTATGTGTTGCGACAAATCTTGGCGATATTTCCCTCAACATCGTCACTATATCATAGGCCTATATGCCTACTCATAATTAGTTTTATGGTTTTATAAATGCTATGTAGGGCCTACATAAAGTCATCGGAATCATGGTCATGTTGACCGGGGGTTGAATTTATGAATAAGTAAAATAGGAAGCTGCAAAATGGTTGATGATGATAAAAAAAAAAAAAAAAAAAAAAAAAAAAAACTGATCGTCCCCGCCCGCTTCCTTTCGCATGGCATTGCAATTGAGGGAGTCTGAAATGTTTAATGCTATTTTCTTTATTAAAAGGGAAAACTTGTTTTTTTAAATGTTTCAAAAGTTAATAATATTGTCAATAGTTTAGATTTGCTTCTGTCCAATAAGCATTTCAATTTAGAGGCATTGTTTTAATCATCCTCTCAGAGAACCATCAAATAACAAGAGCCTCGATCCTATCATCCTCCTCTACAAATTACACAACTAGTAATAATGTCCGGAATAATACATAGGCCTAAATGATCCATTTGCATTGTAAAAAATAACTAATAAATGATAAATAAAAAGGCCCTCCACTTCTTCTTTTTGATAACATGTGGACAATCAACTGGAATTTTGTTTTTACTTGACCTTTAAATAATTATAAGTGGTTGTATATTACCATGATTATTGCATCTGATATCTAGATCGCGATCGCTGTTGTCAAATTATCCCGGCAAAAATGTCAACGCAACACAAAACGCGTAACCACAATGACGTCATCAGGAAAGCGCCCAATTTTCTACTTTTGATAAATGACGCGATGTAGCGTCGGAAGGGGCTAAATCGAGTAATGCGTTGTTTTCATTGTATTTTTATTTCTAAAATAGTTAGTTCTTCAATTGTTTTAGATATTGATTCTATATTTTATGGGCTTTATTTTGATATCAAATCGTATTTTCTTTCAATGGTCCCTTTAAGGGGTATATAAAAGTGAAATATTGTGTTACAGTTGGTCTCAAGAAAAATGTAATAGATAATAAGAACGTGATGGTCACTAGAGACAAAATAGCCAGTGACCTTGGCAGTTTAGCCAGGAGGTGTAATCGTAGCCGATGCTAAAGTTATTGCTAACGAAACAAGCAGGATATTAATATCACTGGGCCCCATGAATATAATCTAGCATCCTACATGTGTACACCCAATTGAAAGTGTCAAGTATATGTAAAAGCAAAACTGAATACAGCCAAGTACTGTTTAGGTAAAACGTTTTAATTAAGACCCTGGGTATACGAAGAAAGTTGCTTTTGTTTGTGTAGATCCTATTAATGATCTTTGGTTCCCTATCTGTGACAACTATGCATGCAGTGTGGAGACTTAATAAGAGAGTGTCAAAATCATCACGCTTTGATATGCAGCATCATTATTGAATTAGATGAAAACTGATTTCAGATGGGCTACATATGATGAACTAAATCAGAAAAGATCTTGGTGTGTAATAAGCTTAAGATTTATGAAGAGCTCTCTATCATCTACTATGGCCTTGGCCCTTGATTTGCAGGAATTACGAGATAATTTTGCTACTAGCTATTCATTTTTTAAAATATAATTTGATATGAAATATGTGTACATCTATATCAAATTGACACACTTGCCGGCTGCTACTTGTGCCTCATTTCAAATAATAGCTAGGGATAAATACCACACTCATCTCAAGTGGAGGTCACTTCAAATCATCCTCAAGTCACATGGTTAAGGAATGTTCTCTATATTCCAAATCCATGTGACTTGGGGATGAATTGAAGTGGCCTCCACTTGAGATAAGTCTGGTATTTATTCCTAGCTATTATGTAAAAGAGACACATGTAACAGTGGACAAGTACATCATTTTGATATGGATGTACCGTATTCATTCCAATAAGCACCCATGCCCCAATAAGCGCCCACCCAGGGTATTTTCAATTCGCTAAAGGGTACCATTAATGTTGAAGTGATGGATAGACGTTGATGAAGTGAAATAGCTGGGGGATTAGGAGTCCTGTGTAAACTTGCAATACATTTTCTGCATCAGAAAAGCTACTAAAACGTCTCAGGACCCTTTTATAATGTATGTAAATTTGTCTCTAATAAATGCCTGTAAAGGAAAAAAATTGGTAAACTTTTTTTTTTTTTTTGTAAAAAATAAGCGCCCATCCAAAATGACTTTGCTAAGCACCCTGGGCGCTTATTGGAATGAATACGGTACACATATTAGTTTTCAAAAAATATGACATCTCTTGAAAGAAAGTTGTCATCCATAATTTCAGAATTCACAAACAAAATAATGGCACAATAAAAGTACATGTGATTCATTATGGTCTCCTTTGTAAGTTTAAGGATTAAAATAAATGCAATGTACTTTTTTTAAATGTCCCCTACAAACTTTATAACATTTTAACATTGCTTGTTATTTAAAAAAAAACTGAAATCAATCATATTTCCTCACTCTTAAAATTGAACTAGTCTATCTAGTTCGACCCAGTTGTTTAACTATACCATGCCATGCACCACATACCAAAAACACTGTGCAAAGGTGGATGATGGGGATGATAAAAAAAATATGGCTAATAAGTTGGACTACATGTAGCAACCAATGTCAATGCATCTTAAAAATCATATCCAATTTATATATAAATATCACAATGACATAAACATAAATATTCCAAACTTGGAAAACAATTAAACCACAAAAATATTTCAGAAACAGTTCAAGCATAACTATTGCCTTATTATGTCACATTTATATCAACCTGGTTACCTAGTATTCCCATTACCTACATAATCATTGTTTACCCCTCCCTTTCACCTGAGGCATTAAAGCCTCTACCTGGTTTTGTGTGTCTGGGCACATAATATGCATTACTGGTAATTTATAGTCAATTAGAGACAATAAACTAGTTCATTGCTGCTCCAGATTTGAGGCTAATCCCAGAAAAGTGCACTCGCACTTTAAAGTTGAAGTTGGTACTACACTACCTGCATTTAAAAGTAGTATTCTTGGTCAATGGAAATTTTAATCTGTTTAGAAATGAATAATTGTATTTAATAATTTTCTAAATAATCGTTGCCTTTTTGCTTAATTTTTATGTGGTGTCCCAAGAAGTGCGTACCCCGGGGTGGGTACTATGATTTTTTTATATTTTGGGGAATTTTCTTGGAAGAAGAGTAAGAGACACCACTGAAATCTCTTTACATCATCAACAAAACCCCTATCACAAACAAAATGTCCATCAGTAATTTGTTTTTGACCCCACACTAAAGGTCACCATAGTTCATTGATGACAAGAACAACAAGGTCAAGTTCTTGAGGACCAGGGTGATACCTGATCCAGTGTACTGTGTACTCTTGTGATGACAATGTGATGAAATTCTCAGCTAATGTTAGGAAAACAAACAAGTTGAAGATGAAGAAAGAGAAGGTTGATGGGGAGGTGCAGAGCAATATCTGTGGTTGGCCAGAGTACCTACCTTTATCAGGTCAAAGTTGATAAAAATTAAAGGCCAGGATAAGGTGCTAGGGACACCACACTGCACTGAAGATGTGCTGAGTTGCATTTAATGCATGTAAAAAAACACTTAAACCTTTCCACTTTTATGAACTAGTGGAAGAATCACACAAGATGTTTCTGCGGCTTGCTACATGGAAAATAAATATTAGTAAAATGCTGCGAAAAGGGACAATTTGGAATCAGTAATAATATTACTCGTCAGAATAAGTTTAAAGATATCACTACCATTTTCAGATTGACGTAGCCCAATTTTGAGCTTGTCTTCTTTAGCCTGGTGGATAGTCACAGCGTTTTTCACGCAGAGGCAAATCGCCGCGATTTCTCGCCAACGTAGCGACTTTTTCGCGAAAGTGTGCGACTTTATCACGCTTTCAATTGCGAGAAAAAAAATTATAGGCTGGCGTTGCCAGTCTATTATGGTGACATATGTTGCCTAAATAATAGCGTCTTGTCCGCTTTTATGCATTTTATAACAGTGTCATTTTCGTATGAAGTAATAATGCATGATATATAGGATGGTATACCAGTGATTTTTGAAGGACAAGATTAAGATTTTCTTTCTCTCTCTCTCTCTTGTGCTTTGAATATTCACCGCCAAATAGATAGTCTCGAGTCTTGCACAATTATACTCCGGCGGAGTCAAACGGTCAGGCTAAATAACCTAATAGGCCTATATTAAAATAATAATAATAATTATATAGTGGTTATGTTAGGCCCTAAGCTGCCCTATACCACTGAGGATCATGAAAGTAGCCTAGATCACTGCACATCACAGGCATGAGAATCTTCCTGCTTTTGCAGGTCCAAATTTCCGCACTTTCTTATAATTTCAGCCTGTTTTTGGCCTTTTTAGCCTCATTTCACACACTTTTTCAGGCTTTTTCAAACTGTTCAGGTTTTTTCATGGCTGATCATTCTTATGCCTGACATCATGATGCACATACTGACTATTGAAAAAGATCAAAAGATCTATCTCTTCCCTGCATCCACTCCGTCGATTATTTAACAAGTAGCAATGGATTGTAAGGAATTCATTTTCTTTTGGACATCACGATAATCAATCCGATGTAAGATATAGAGATGAGGATATTGTTCCACTTTTAATTTGAAGCTGTTCAATTTGTTCGTCGGTCAAGTTCGCCACGATGTCTGTGATTTCTTCATGCTTACTTTGGGGCAAGTCACGTGGGGCAATAACACGACCTAATTGGACAAGTACAGAAAATCGCCAGCTAAAATCGTTTCCAGTAGAAAAAAATTCTACTTGAACTTTTTCTATCGCAACTCCGTCGGCGGCAAAAATGGACTCATGCTAGCGTTTTCCGCTGAACAAGTGCGACAAAGTCGCTGTTCGTCGGCGGGAAAAAAATCGCTGCGATGGGCGGCGGCGCGTAAAACGCTGTGACTATCCACCAGGCTTTTTGTAGAGAGCTTCCACCCCACCCAAATTCAAAAATGTTTGACATATTTTGAACAAATTTTAATCTTTACCCAGAGCATCCAGGAAACATAAATGTTGCAAAAAAGAAGAAGCAAAAAACCAGTGCATATTGCATCTGGCCAGATTCAAACTGGTACTCTTCTTTAACCAATTGGGCCTTAGAGGGACACAAGAGAAGAGCAGAAGATTGTAATCTGTAGGTATTCGGTTCAAATGATAAATGATGTTTGTCACATTGCTAGCAGAAGGTATCAGAACTGCATATTTATAACAAATACACAATGTCACATAGAGACCTATGTCCCTATTCATTAGCCTATTTGGGGCATTGGCCCCTCCCCCTCCCCTCGAGTTTGAAGGTATCTAGGCATGCCCCATATCTCATGTATAGGGGTTCTTTGGCAACCTGTCAACAATTCTACCCAGTAATCAGTCAGCGACTGACCTGATTGTGAACTTCTTTTGTTATAGGCGGTCTCAGTTTTATTTTGTAGAATAGCATTTTGGAATGTTATTTATGTGTAATAATTATGTGTAAAATATGAATGCTAGTGACAAAGTTTTTGGGTTAATGATGCCAACAGTGGTGCTATAAAGATGCATTTATCTACTTATATCCACAATGAACAAAATAACTAAGATGGTTACAAAAGTGCATTAGGTGAATCGGTCAAGTGAACAAAATGGTATGATTCAACCAAGGTTTTTTGTTTGTTTGTTAATTTGATTGGAGAATATTGAGTACCTTTTGCTAAAACTCGGAATGCATAGTATAGACCGAAATTGCAGTCGTTGTACAAGTCTTACGGTTGATTGTTCTAGCATACAAAAAACACCCCCAAAATATATGTTTTGGCCCTTTTTGAAAAATTGATAGAAGACAGCCTATAGAATTGATTCCTAGTTTGGTCAAACTGAAAGATTATGATTATGCTATGTTTCGTCTGGCAAAACAAGATGATTGTTTTAATTCCAACAAACTAGTTCTAATGGAATTGGGAGTAAGATGATGTTTTGAATGACATTTTCACAATTCACTAAGGAATATATTTTTTGATCAAAGGGAGGAGTAATTATCTTCTAAAGGATTTGATGTGCACTTTTCTGGTAGGCTATACATGTATAGTATAGAAATGTTGTCATTTTAAATTGGTACCTTGTATTCCAAAATCTGTGCTTGTACTTTGCAAGAAAAAACTGTTCCTACACAGAAGAAAGTAGTGTTATTTTTTCATTGTGCCAAATTTACAACCTCCACAAGGTCAATCAACACCAGTAAAACTGTCAATTGATTTGATGACAAGTTTGTTTTCAACTCCTACTCTCAACAAGCCAGAGAGTGTTGATGTACATCCATCAACTCTGTCTGCCATTATTATTATGAATATCACAACATGTGTGTTATGTTCAGTCTGGTATAATCAGACATGAACACCCAGCCTCAGATCCACAGGCTGACTACTTCAGTGTTGATATATTTATACACCCTGAAATCTACTACTTCCTCATTGTAGCCTTTTCCCAGAGGTAATAGCTCTAGCCTTTGTTTCTTGGAAAGTTCTTGAACTTGACTTTGAAGTGTGGCATTGTGTGCAATGTGAAGATCATGTCTGTATGTAGAAAATTTATGACAGAAGGGAAGAGTTTCTTGCTTTTTACTCTGCTTGATAGTCCTAAACAGTTTACTGCATTTCTGTCCATTTATTTTGTTTGTGTTTCTCTGTCACTTTTATGTTCTTTTTGTTCTCTCTCTCTCAAAAAATAAGAGAAAAGTGCCCCATCCCCACTGATAAAAAAATGAGAGCGAGAATCGGGAAAAGGAAAAGAACAGAGAAGATCAAAATGATGCAACCAGGAAATTGTTTTTCATCTTTGCCTGCGAAATTTTTATTTTGCCCCCTCCCCACCAAGAAAGCTGGCTATGTCCACTTGTTGTCCATCTAACCAGAGAAGATGAGAGTAGTCTTTCTTCACTCATACCTCCCGACCCTGAGATCCCCCACCAGGCCCCCCTCACACCCTCACACAAACGAATAAACATACCAAAACACAAGAAATTAGCATTAATTGTCGGTACTGTTATTGACCATAGCACTACTGCAATGCTCCATAATTACCATTATGTTAAACATAATGAATCCATTGTCTTAAACTACTACATAGATCAGAATATTTGAATATTTGAATCTATTACAATAGGACAGCCTACACAGAATACTGAACGCAGCAACTAGGGAGCTACTGAAACTCGAAAAACTTGAACTTTTTATTATTATTAATATTTTGTATTATTGATCAAGAACAAGAAAATTTGAGAACGTGATTGGCCCAGCCTAGTCACCCCATGCCAATCTGGTGTTCGATTCTCCCTCCCGCCAAAGTTTCACGTGCCAAAAGACCTTCCCATCCAGACTACTAACCAGCTTGACCACAGCAAAAAAAAATATATAAAAATTGTGCGTTGTAGGCTCCAGCTACCGACGTGAAGTGATCTAACCCGAACAACCCTTCACAATCTCATTCCCGATGACGTAATCTGAAGAAGTTTAATTTATTCTAATTCAACGAGGGCAGTATCAACCGAATAAATTTCCAATTCTTCACTCATACCACCCGACCCTGAGATCCCCCACCGAGCCCCCCCACACACCTCACACAAACGAATAAACATACCAAAACACAAGAAATTAGCATTAATTGTCGGTACTGTTATTGACCATAGCACTACTGTAATGCTCCATGAAGGGGAAAAAGCCAGGGAATCAAAGGCCAAGTGATTTTGTCACAGCCAACCTGTTTTCAAGTGAATCTTTAACATAGCCATCTTTGGCTGACTCGAACTTCCACCTGCCATGCCTTTTAAACATTCTATCATTAATCCCGCATTGGCAGCCTCAGAGCGCCCGCCTGAACGTAGGCTATGGACACAATACACTGACGCATCCCCAACAATAGGTTTTAGAGCATCTAATATGATTTCTCTAATAATATGATTTCTCTAACACGAGTGTATGACATAGGTCGGTTAGTATCTCTTAACTTGAACCCCAATTTGGTGGCCGAAAGATTTCTGAAAATAAAGCGATCTGCATCAGCAACTTTGAATTGGGCTAACTCTAAATACTTTTCAAGAATAGCAACAGAGCATGTTTTTGAACCTAGCCTTGCAATTACCACATGGTTACCATCTCTATAAACATCGGATTTACTCTTCGAATGAATATTGAAAGATGTGATTGTTTAAAATCAAGATGACCATACTTAATATCTGACAGTTCGTCAAAAGCGTAGAAAACCAGCGTATGCAATTAAGCACATACATACTGTTCTGATATTAAACAGGTTTTTTACGGAAAGATCAGCACAATATAACTTTCGTACATATTAATCAATATTCCCGGTGAAATAGGCTCTTTTTGACTTTTGGAGACGATAGCTTGCGTTTTAAGCCTTCGACTGAGCTTTTAACTAACGGAGTGCTACACGGATCAGCTAAACCAGCCAATTTATGAGCCCAGGCAATACTGCTGACTGCTGTAAGGATGGGTGCTGGAGATTTGGCTGAGTGGCTCAGGCTTATCAGATAAAGCGACAGATGAAACGGATCAGCCGGATTTTAACTAATCTAAATTTACCTGCCCATGTACACCATTTATTAAAAGCGCCACTGTATTGGGCATTGGTAGATGTAGCTTTAGAGT
Organism: Amphiura filiformis; assembly: GCF_039555335.1. NCBI lineage: Eukaryota > Metazoa > Echinodermata > Ophiuroidea > Amphilepidida > Amphiuridae > Amphiura > Amphiura filiformis. The sequence continues at coordinate 13,573,434 of NC_092632.1, forward strand.
TCAAGAGTACAGAGGGTAACTCTGCTTCCAGTTTTATAAGTTCTTCATGCTGGTTCTCAACAGGGCTATTTGTCCATATTCCGCTCCCAAATATTACCTGAAAGCAAACAAAAACAATAATCAGAATCTATACCATCTGAATAAACTCTAATATATACTACACATACCTGTTATTTTAAGCCTGGTTGACTCCCAACTCTTGGGCTTACCTCTTTTTGAGGACAAAAAAATGTTAAAACAGACTTAACCAATAGTGATTGGATAAGAACCGCTGTCTGACAGCATCCTTTTGCCAAATATCATCAGTGACAAAACCATTATCCAAACTGTTTGGAAAATTTTGCTGTCTGACAGCAATACCGATTGCCGAAAGACCATGACAGGATCATGCTAAGATATAATTGCTGTCCGACAGCATCTAGCCAGTGAAATAACTTAAGCCGCCTGAAAACGCAAATTTGTATCAATATACACTATACACCCAATCGGTGATAATACCTGATATCTGATATCTTCTAGGATCTGAAATCACATCTTAGTGCTATAATTACACTTCTGGCTATCTGTTCTACAAATTTACTGTTATCACCTCTGCCCGTTTCAAACATTCCGGGAAAATATCGGATTTCTTTAATTTCCAGGATTCCTGGGATTGGGGTAAACCCATCAGGAAATAATAAAGGCCAAAATGGTGCCGAAAACCACTGAGGGCAAATCAAGGTCCCTGAACACCCCGCTTTCATCATATGAAGGATTACCCTGGGGATCAAACTTATTGGTGGAACTAGCCAATTATGCTCTGACGACCAATCAAAAGTAAATGCATCTATTCCATAACAGCCTGGATTCCAAAACCTGGAATTAAATTTTGGTAGTTTTGCATTATAGAAGGAAGCAAAACGATCTATAGAATGAGGACCCCATATATGATCAAAATGATTGAACACCGAATCTGCTATTGCCCAATCGTCAGAATCTACAATACGACTTATGAAATCAGCTCTGTCGTTTTCTGCTCTAGGTATCCACTCTACTTCCAAGGAAATGTTGTGTCTGACACAAGTCCCACATATATCTAACGCTATATTGTGCAAATCAGGCTTCATACTACCTTGTTTAGCTATTTTAGCTACTGCTTGATTGTCAGTAAACCACTTAATCCTATGATTGGACAGCTTACCAACTAGAGATTGCATCACTAAGTCAACTGCCCTTAATTCTCTCCATGTAGAGCTTGTTTTCATTTCTTCAGTGGTCCATAGACCGTGTGCTATATCATCTCCTAAACCAATCACATACCCACCATAACCTGTGCTACTTGCATCCGAATACGCTATTCTAGTAGCGGATGGCTTAAACTCCAACTGATTATTGTTGAGAATACGGATGTTTTCAATCCAGAATTTTAACTCTTCGACAGCTTGAGTGGATAACTGAACAAAAGAATGCCAATTTACCTTTGTTTCAATGCAAACATGCATTGCTTTAGTCATTAAACTAGACATATTTCCCACCGCTAACCCCGTGGAAACTATCTTACCTGTAATACTTGCTAAAAGTCTTACACTTACTCTTCCAGAGGAGGAGTTCTTGAGAGAATCCAACATACCTAAACAAGATTGATAAATGTCTTGCACTCTCTTCTCAAGTACTTTAAAACTGCCGGATTGTGTATCTATACTGTAACCTAACCATTCCATGTATTGGGTAGGCAACCAGATTGATTTTTGAACATTTGGTACAAAACCAGAAGCAATAAGATCAGCCTTAATCTCTTCGCTTAACGAATTGGCTTCCACAAAGCTATCTGCAAAGCCTAATCCATCATCCAAAAACACGACTATGTTTTTACCTTCACTCCTCCATTTCTTAACAAGGGGTCGAACCGCTTTCGTGAATAGAAAAGCTGCAGAACTGAGACCAAATGGTAATGAGGTAAACCTGAACATAGTACTCTTACCATCAACTGTCCATTTGAAACCAAGAAAAGTCTGGTGGCTCGGATGTATATCCACATGATGAATTGATGATATCCTGATTTAAGGTCAAACTTAAACATATACCCACCTTTCTTCAGGAACAACAAAGCTGTCCTCATATCTTCGAATTTTACTGATTTCTTATGAATAAATTGGTTCACTAATCTTAGATCGAGAATTAACCTCTTCTTACCATTCGACTGGACAGAAACTGTTAAAGGGTTAATAACATGTGGCGCTATATGGCAAACCTCAACTGTGCCTAATTTGACTAAATCAGAAATAGCCCTAGTTACAAAATCAGCATTATCCAAAGCCGATTTGTTATTTCTTGAAAATTGATTTGGCGGCAAATCATAAAATGGAATAACATAGCCATATTTTACGATATCCAGAATGAAATCAGGAGCACCAATCTTGTGCCAAAATTCTTGGTGAGATTTTAACCTACCAGAAACTTTAATATCGCATGTACCATCAGATTCTTCATATTCTGCTAGATCATTTACCACATTAGGATGGTCTATATTCATGATTTCTACAAGATCATACTTAACTTTGTTATTTACTTTAGCGGCTGTTTCCAGTCTGGGTGGAACTCTGGTAGCTCTGATCTCTGTATTGACTGTTACTGCGTGCTGGACAGGATTCTTTCCAGTGCCCGAACTTGCCAGAAAAAACATGCTCCTTTTGCTTGCTTAAAACCGGGGCCATACCCGGGTTGCCAAGAAAAAAGCGGATTAGGATTAGCCCTAGGAGTAAAACCAGAAGTAGACTGTACGTCTCTCTTGAAGCGCTTTTGGGGGCTTTCTGGCTTGCTGTTTCTGTTTGATTTTCCTCCCTGCTCTTGCTTCTGCACGCATGATCCTCTTCTCATCGCCTTCATCTTCAGCCAACTCATTGGTCTCAGATTCAGCGACGGTTGTCCAACCATGCTCGCTCTGTTCAGCTAATTTGATCAGCTTCTGTCTATCTCGTAGTAAACCCAAGGCTTTCCTTAATGATTGGTCTGCTTCAATCGGTTTCTCAATAGATTCTTCTATTAATTCCAGAATGGATCTGATAAATAAGAATAAGATACAAAACATGATAAAGGCTCATTAATTTTATTACATAACAATCATGTCTCGTATTATAGTATCCTGATCACTCAAGCATCGATCCTATATAACCTTGATATGCTTCGTCGTGCACTGATGCATGCTAAACTCACAAATTTTTAGCGACATAAATTTCACTAACGATTGAAGCTTACGGCCTATATTGAAAATTACTCATTGTGACACAACAAAAATAACTACACACGCTAATTAAGATGAACAAAAACACCTATTAAATCTTTTTAGCAGCAATAACGCACTTGAGCCGGGTGAGTCCAATTTAGCGCCAATTTTACTGACAAAGGAACTCAACACTAGACACACGCCCAGACTTTCTTATTTGGCAGCATAATTCATTACCATTCAGCACAGAGGCTTTATATTAAATATACACAAATATACTCAAACTTTGTTTTAACCGCAGAAAGACGTTTGTCACGGACCTGAAACAGGGTGGGGCAATTTTCGCTAAAAAACAAACAAAGAACTCGACCCAAAAACTACACAAAAAAGGCACCATATCCCAATTTCTTGGAATTCATCTCATTCAGACTCTAAAAGCGTATTTATAATCTACTATAGAAGTAAATGAACACTTAACTGATTGAATTCAAATTGTCTTTTGTTGCCTTCCCTCTTCCACTTGACTTCCTTCTTCGCGAAACTTCGCTCACTTTCTTCTGTAACACCTCTATATTTCTCTCGCTTTCTTCCTGAAACTGCCTCTTGGTATCCTCTAATGAAACTGCGAACCTGGTCGCTAACTCATCCTGGGAAGACTTAATAGACTGTAAAAGTGCTTGAAAATCTCCTTTCGTTGCTGCCTCGGTAGACATGTCGGCGGAAAAAAAATTGTGTGTTGTAGGCTCCAGCTACCGACGTGAAGTGATCTAACCCCGGAACAACCCTTCACAATCTCATTCCCGATGACGTAATCGTGAAGAAGTTTAATTTATTCTAATTCAACGAGGGCAGTATCAACCGAATAAATTTCCAAATTCTCATCTTCTGGGATCTAACCAAATATATTGTCTGTAGGTATCACCATTGTAAATCAATGACCTCCAACTAAGGTCACAATACCCCTTCAGGGTGCTCAACTTAGCCACAGTGTCCTATGTACTAAGTGCTGTTTTAACCAAATCAAATTATATCTGTCCCATTCCAAGATGAGCTTGAAGTCACGAGCCTCTGTCTTTGGGCTGTCTATATACCAATCATAATGTCCTCTAAGTTGTTTGAAACAATAAATCTTGAGGATTTTGTTTACAATAAGGTAAACACTTTCCCTAAGTTGTGATTTAAAAACTGAGCACCATGCACCAGGGAAAAAAGTTTTGCCATTTGCGAGGGCACCAAGGCAATCACATCCTAAGGAATACATCCAAAGTTACACATTTTGAGGGGTACCAAGGCAAAGGCATGGGGCACCCGAGGCAATTGCCTTTGGTGTCTCTGGTTCTTTTTTTCCATGGAATACAAATTTGATCAATCTGATTAATTTAATCAAAACTGTAGGCCTACACAGTGCATTTTTGTATAAAGCAGTTTGGTAAAGAAACCTAGCACTTCCTATGTTGTCGATATCTGGAGTACAATATTTGACTGGAAGAAAGAAAGGGAGACAAGAAACATATTTGGGTATTTTCTCCCAATGTTCCTGCCTCACCCCATCACCCCATATTGTTATCATTGTCAGGGTGGCAAAAATTAACCCAGGGGTGCAGGGTAGTGCCCCCTAGTGGGGTCCAGAGGAAAAGCTCATTGTTGGAGTCAGGGCAGGGGGTAAAGACCATGGAGCTATAGAATTTCAACATACATATGAGGATGAGGGAGCACTTGAAAGTTGTTTCTTTGAGGCCATCCAAACAAAACATGAATGGTATGAAATACTTGGTGAACAGAACTATCAAAATATTTTTTTCCTTTTTCAGTTGATAGAGATGGTGAATCAAATCACATCCTCCTCCCCTGTAGAATAGCCCTGACTATAGAGGACTAGTCTCACTCAATCCCATCACATCCCACTACCCTGTGGTCCCCTGACTATAGAGGACTAGCCTCACTCATGTACCCATATTCAGAATATCCTTATCAAATTGAATTCCTTCACAATGTTGGCCACAACATGGTGCCCATAAATATAATCCCCTGAAATCTCCTTCCACACCTCATTGACAGTGTTCGAAATTTTGGTTGTCCGTTCGCCCGGGACAACCAAAACATGCACCGGACAACCAAAAATAATGCTCTAGTTGTTCGGCGGACAACCAAAGATCTACAGCCAAAAGTCACTTTTTCCAGCATGTCAGTTTGCTCAAACCTGACACAACTGATGAATTGTTAAATATTTGAGAGTAATTATCCATAAATTGACTACACTTACTCCACTTTATTGGTCACATGTAGTTGTTGTTTTAGATTGTGGTACCTTACGGACAACCACAAACTTTGGTGGACAACCAGAAATTACAACCTGGTTGTCCGTGGGACAACCCCTTTTATTTTCTTAATTCGGACACTGCTCATTGACATCATTCATTTTCCCCTCCTCAAGAGAGCCATAAACTCCCTGCCAGCCATTCAACTTGTGTGGGTTACATAGCCCAACATACATGTCTGTGATATTTTCTAACTTAATATCTGACATGCATGCAGGTATGTCACTCAGTGTGTACCAAGAGCATGACCAAGATATGGATAGTTTGATCAAGGGGCAATTGCCAAGTCAACCTCATCAACCCACTTGTGATATATAGCAATGACCATTCAAATGTTATTTTCCCCCTTCCCTAGGATGTTAAACATGCTCACTCACTAGGACGCAGTTCTTAATCCCCAATTTCGGAGTGGTGCCATAATTCTGCATTCCACAGAGTGGTGAATTAATAGGGGCAAAGATTTTTTGGCACTGGCCAAATGGGGAGGGGAACATTTTTGGTAGGTCAAAAGAGGGGGTGAAGAGTTTTTGGCATAGATTTTTTGGCACTGTTTTGTATAAGGTGTAGACAAATGGCAAGAAAATGTTCAAATGTGTAAAATCAGGGGTGGAATTTCGGCGAGAGTCCGAGAGTCGACTCTCGCAGAGACTCCCGTAAAAGTCCTATTGCGAGAGTCCATGTGGACACGCGCTGGAAATTATCGGCTCAGTCAGCGAAATTACGTTTTTCCATGTTTACAACAAGAGCAGTTTCCGATTTTAATCAATACTACCAATTAGTCAATAGCTGCAATGACAGTATGATGACACATATATTAAAAACTTAACTTTGTCAGTTTATTTGTTAGTTTGTTTGTTTGAATGCATTTGACGTAGGCAAACATGTAATACCTTTTGGACTCCCCGCAAGATTGTACAACGAGAATCCATTTACGGGAATCCATGGACTCTCGCAAAACTCTCTTGCGAGAATCGACTTGGACTCCTGTGGCACTTTACGAAATTCCACCCCTGTAAAATCTCCTGCTTGCTAGGCTTGCATCACACAAGAAGTAGACAATTTAAGGTTTTACACTTGGAGTCCCCAAATTTTGGCATGGGAAAGGGCAGACCAACAAAAGGGGAGGGGAGGTGCAGAGATGTTGTTGTCCCCACCCTGGTCTTACACCTAATTATTGCACAGCCCCTTAAAGGGGGACTCTGGCAATCATAACATTATGCCTTATAAATTATATGTGAGAAAAATAATTATCAAGCAAAATCATATTGACCATAAAAACGAATAAAAACAGTCGGCTCTCAACACGCGATATTCAAAATTCCCACCAAATTGTCTAAGTGCAATGAGTGACGAATGGTTATTTGTGTTCAATTGTCGTCAGCCTTCATTGTATTACTGGGACGCCATTGCACTCGGCGCCGGGAATTTTGAATATCACGTGTTGAGAAACGGATGTTTTTATTCGTTTTTATGGTCACTATGAGCTATGAGTTTGTTTTAAATAAAACCATGTGATTCGTGCTTGATAATTATTTTTCTAACATATAAGGAATAATGTTGTTATTGCCGGAGACTTCTTTAATTCATACAGTGATCATTGAGTGTTTTAGGCTCAAAACACACTTCAGTTGAGGTCAAATTTTGAGCTGCGATTGCAAATGGAGGTCAATGAACTGTGCCATTTGGCTATTCCAATTGAAATCCATACACCCCACATAGAAGACATGCCCTTAATCTTCCACACAGGGTATGTGGATTTCAAATGGGTTTACCTGAATTAGTGACTCCATTTGAAATCTACACCCCCTGTGTGGGAGATTAAGGTCATGTCTTGCATAGGGGGTGTATGGATTTCAACTGGTATAGCCCATTGGAGACAGGGATGAGACTATAGTGCTTTTTGGGTGTTAAGTGGGGGCAAGCATCAAGTGTATCTGATGATGGAATGACAGCTTTTCAGTTCATCACCATCTGACATGGCCACAGCCAATTTCCAAAAGAGTACATTGCCTGAGTGCTATTAAAGTCTATTACCTTCATTTTGCACTCCTGATCTAAGTCTGAAGACCATCATTAAATCGAATGGGTTCTTATAAGAGAATGGGCATCCCACAGGCCAGAAAACTGTTATTTTCCATATCTTGAAACCTATTAACCCATCTGAAAGCAACATCTGCTGTCAGCTATTAAGTCCGATGTATACGCCACTTCGCGAGAAGCTGTGATGAAAAAATTCATGGCATTCATGTATACTTCATCAAAATATCGCCGAGTATCGCGAAGAATTGTTGCCCGCTCTGTGCTTTCATATAGAAACTTCGCTGGCCTACCCCCCAAAAGTTGAACCAAATCCAACTCTCCGCAAAGCGAAGAAACCGTAAAATTTCAGCTCAAATTACTTCGCGGCCTGCAAAATTGTGGTCGCGATGTGGAGTATACATCGGACTTTACACGGTCTTCATTTTAATACATTGGTATCAGCTTTGAAAAGAGAAATCAATCCAAACTGCATTGAATGTCTAATGTCTATTTCACCATAAACCCTAGATTTGGGCGTGAAGCACAAATCTTTGTAATATATTCATTATATAGCCTATTTGGCCCACTGTGGTAAGAAAATAGAGAAGGAGAACCTGTGATATTGGCTGCACTAGCTATAATCATGGTATGAACAGAACTTATCTAGTGATTGCAGTGGTATGATTCCCTGTGCTTGACAACATTGATTCATTTTTTTGATAGATGTTCTGGAACTTTTCTAAACAAGAACTTCACAGAGTTTGTTATTATCCCTCTCTGTGCTGATGTTGATTACAAATCATTGGTCAAAAGATATTGCCAAATTAAAAAATAAAAAATTTGGGGGCTGAATATTTTGAAACCTACATAAAGGATGCAATTACAGAAGTACAAATTAATATGCCAACTATTCATATTTATCTAATGACTCTTAACATATATGTTTCTCCTTCATATTCCTTATGGGATGGAGCAAAGCATTGAAGTATCCATGAACTTGTCTTAATTGCCTGATTGGCATTCCCAGGCCAACTCCCAATGTGTCAAATAGACAGGGGAGCCAGCACCCTTGAGACCAACTTGAGGTCTTGGGTTACTACTATCTCATTAACTCTAAATTATTGGGTTAGTCCTCAAATGAGACTTGTGTAATCACTCATTCTGTCCCTGCCTCCCTGCCTGGGTCAGCTAAGGGTTAAATTGTCTCATGGTGATACTGGCTTTAACATTGTAATAGTTTAACTTTACAAGCAAATTAAGGCAGCACTGTTGGGATACTATAGGTTAAGTTCATGTGAAACAAAATAGTCCAGATTACAGAAAATAGTGGTGAGAAGTAAACAAATAATAGTAAAAAGGGAGCCTGGATACTTTTAGGCTTTGAAAGTTGCAAAACAACACTGCAAGACCAGGGCTGGCCAACCTGCAGATAACCCAGGTTACTGATATGCAGCATGTGGGTCACATGTAGCCTCAACCATAACTAATGCGGTCACATGCTGCCCTCAATCATGTCTTATGCGGCCAATCATATCTTATGCGGCCCACAGGACACATGCGGCCCTCAATCATGTCTTATGCGGCCTGCAGGTCACATGCGGCCCTCAATCATGTCTTATGCGGCCCGCAGGGTTTTGTATGTTATGTAGGCCTATAATTTAATATTAAAACATTTGTTTGTTTGCTTGTTCATTTGTTCATTCAAGTTATTTATTTATTCATTTATTTATTTATTGTCAACTTGTCCATGTAATCCATAGTGTACTTACAAGTATACCTTGTCTAAAGCAGCATTAGTACGAGAATCTTAAATCTACTAATTAGCATCATGCCTGTTTACAAAAACAGTATTTTAAAGTAATATTTTGTTTTTGTATCATTTGTTGTTTCAGTTTACCTCTTGAAGAGATTTCTGAGAATTTTATGGAAGCTTGCAGCCGAGTCAAAACTTATAATGTACTCACTACGGAAGGTAATATCTTATCTAATTTTGTTACAATTAAGGGTAGACGAGGTATTGTTGGTCGAAGCAACCTAAAAATCGATTTTCATTATCTAGATCAATATATTATTGAAAAATAACACCTTGATGTTTTGCAAAAGTTCATTCTGCAAATCATATACTTTGCAAACTTGCTTAATTTATTGTTGTTAATGAGTTATGTACGTTTTACAAAACTGTTGTTGTTTCAGCCCTCTTTACAGCGTAACTCAAGAACCGCAGCACCTATAAAAGTATATCTGTGATATTTTAATTCTTCTACACACTCGCTATGAATTGAGCAATACAGTTTTTGCCAAAGCTCACTACCATTCGTAAGATGCTGTTAACTACCAAATCACAACAGTTTAAAATAATTAATAACCTTAAGGCACATTTTACTCGCATGGTATTTTAGTTTTTTGAGAAAATGTTAGGGCTTCTGTTCAAGCCAATCTAGCAGTAACTAAACAGGTAAGCGTGTGTGTGCTTTTAAATTCAAATGATGGTATGCTTTTGCATTAGGTTGGTTGTCAATATTCCAAACAGCATTTTCAGGATTACCACTGCAGTTAATGGTCAGGGAGGATGTATATTGATAATCCACATTTGCCTACCACATCCATCCCTCTATTGACTGATGACTGATGGATGTAGGCTGACAAATCCTGTCAGCTCTGGCTAGCTACATATTGATATCTTGATGACATAATATGGCATGAGGCTGATTTACCTGCATTGTGGTTAGGTGGATGGTATGCTGAAAGAAATGGCACAGCAAATTTTGTGATTCAGCATTTAACATGCTGTGAACTTGGTATACCCCTATATTAAGTGGTGGGATGGTCATTGAAGGGTTGTTAATATTAATAATTGAAAGTTAATTTTTAGTTTTGGCAAACTCTGCAATTAGTGCATAGATATATAGGCCTATACAAGTAACATGGTTGAATAATAAGACATATTTAATGCACAATTTTAATATACTAAGCTGTATTGTTTGGTAGTAATAACATTTCAATACACAGTATGCAGCCCATTATCAGGAGTCAAATACTGCCCTCTTTTGAGGAGGATATTTTGGTTCTACATGCACAGTTGCAGTGCAACATTTTCATATATGCCAGTTTGACTCAATAATGAACATTAATTTGATTGGAAACTATTGCAAAGGAATAGCAATTTCATTGCTTTGTGATCCGTGTGTTACTTTTTATGCAATATAGGATAGGTAGCAGCTTAAATATTGAAACCAGTTTCCAATAACCCATGCAAGCTGGAAATTTAGTGCACAAACTCACCAAATGGTCTATGATCTTTAAAACAGTTGGAGCAGCATTAACTACTGTGATCACCAACCTAAATCATTATCCTAACCTTAATCCAGACCCTAATCTTAACTTAGGGCTAATCCCGGCCTGAAACCCTCACCTTCATCATATAAATGGCTTGGGGCAGAAGCAGAGAGATGCCAAGTATTGATATGCCTAGGAGCAGGCATATGATCATTTTCTAGGCCCATGCTTAATACTTCATACTTATACCCCCATTGGGAGCCCTTGTTACGGGTGACATGAAACATGCAGTGTTATGTGGCCAGCCAGGGATTTTTCCATCAAATGTCATCTGGTGCTCAAGCATGGTCAGGCTAGCTGTAGAGAATAATATGCTTAATAATTTTTGGTGGTTCAAATTTTGTTAGCCCTGCAAAGAAAGGATGACAATTCAAGAATGTTGAGTTTTTTTCCCGTACAGGTCCAAAAAAGTGTGCATTGCCCTGGAAAATAAGCCATATTCCCCTTGAAAATAGGAACAGTTCCTATGACCATAACTATAGGTCTAAGTATTTCTTTATCTATATTCTATAGCATCGAACTTATCCATCAAATGCTAAGTTTCACAGGAAGGAGTTTCTTAGATTCCATATTTTTTTTGCTGTAAATGATGACTCAAAGTGATTTGAAATATTGACCTCATCAAACATTTACCCACTGTAGCCAATCACTCTGATGTTGGCATTTCACTAATGTTGGAGTGAAGAATTATTTCATGGAAAAGGTTTCAGGGTTAAAAACAGAAAATATTACCATCTCCTGTCCAAGCAAAGTCCAAAATATGTAAACAAAAGCCATTATCCTCTAGGTCTACTTGTGGCTAGATTTAAGGTGCATGGTGTATACTGCCAGGATTATGAGTTAGCGGATGAAAAAATGTTGCTTGAAGAAGTCATAACTTGAGACAGCAGATTTGATCTGATATGATTGCCATCATGGCTAGATTTATGGTGTGTACTGCCAGGAGCAAATGCATCATTAGATGTTGAATAGTGATATAGTCTGACATTTTGGCACTGTCCACAATCATTCATGTGCAATGTATAACAGTATTAAACTTGACTTTCCAGAAGGAAGGGAGAATCATTGTGCACCAAGCAGAATATACAATTTTGACTATGTGAAACTCTATGTACAGAAATGTCATCCTTAGGTCACTAGTAGTCCTACCATATTTTAAGCATGCTGAACAAACACATTTTACCATTTCTTTTTCCCTTTCCCCACCCCTCTATCATGACAACTTTTGTGAAAACCCCTCTTGTGTTTCTATATAATGAACGGTAAATGTCTCAAATTCTTAAAAGAATCTTCAAACTAAATGAGTGAAACTCACATCTTTGTCTTAACGCTTCTTTAATAAATCATGCTGTTGTTTTGATGTTATCTGACATTGATGTAACCCAAGTGAGACTATTGATGGGGTGAAGCAGCAGAAGAGGTGTCAGCCTCCAGGCAGAGATCACACTATGCATCCAGACCCTGACTGACAATACCTCTCGCTCACTCCCTTACTTGTTTTCCAAGTCCCTCATTGGTTTTTTATTAAAGCGTAAATGATCGGCAGATCTAGGTTAATCATGCGGTGGTCCAACATGAAACAATGGCATTAGGTTAGGCAAAATAACCTTATTTGATTTTACATACCAGCTATCAGTAGGCCTGCCTATTGTGATCCAATTAACATGGATACATTGCATATCTGCAATCATGCATAGGCCTACCTGCTAAATAAGTTTGGGTTTATACTTGTATTTGAAGAGCTTTGTTGCAAAACCCCTTACATCCACTTGAGCAATTTTGAGAACACATCAAAATATCATCGAAAATATCACTGATATAAGGGGGGTTTTAATAAAAGTAGTTTTTGGCAGGATGCTCATCCTACCCAAGCAGGCTTTTGTTGCAAACCCCCATATCTTATCTTTTTTGATGTTTTCTCAAAAAATGCTCAAATATATGTAAGGGGTTTTGCAATAAAGCTCTTCATTTATAGATTTGTCACATTTAATACCCATCAGTTATATTTTGTGCAGGATTTTGCATCTTTACATTTGCATGTTTTTAGGAGAAATTGCATTTTGCAATTGATTTTCATCGTACATGGAAACTATAAAAACTACCGTATTAGACCTCAAGTCACTCATTTGCAGGAGTTGCTTATTAACAGTATTAAAATGAAAGTAAAAATATTACACACATGTGATATCACAATCGATCTTAAGCCAGGTTTTGGTGGTAATTTAGACCAAATTAAGGTGGTACTACACCCCTTGATAAATTTGGTGACTAATTTTGCTGGTAAAAAAAGTTATGTATATTATAGGGGCAAGGAATCCAATTACTTCACTGAAGTTTCAGTGATTCATGTCAAGTGGTTTATTATATAGGTCTATATGTAGAAATGAGGTATGTTCTAGCGGTACCTCTTTTCTTATCATAAATAACGTACCACTTGTCTTGAGTCAATGAAATTCCAGTGTGGAAGTAACTGGATTCCTTGCCCTTACAATATACATAACTTTTGTTACCAATATGTTATTATTTTTTGAGAAAAATGCAAAGATAGTCACAAATTTATCAAGGGGTGTAGTACCACCTTAAGTTAGAAATTAGGTGCATTAAAAAGGGGGGAATCTGCCAGTTGTTACTTTGAAAATTCCATAAGGGGGTGCTTGTTAGTGAAGGGCGCTAATTAGGCTGCTGAGTAGTACTGTTTGTTATTCAGTTTTTGTTTCAGTTATTCTTTTGGTTATTGTAAGATTAATAACATCGGTAGGTCACCTTGTTAGTCGCATCATATTATAAGATTTAACTCAGAGCTATTTTTGTTGTAAATAAACAGTTTGGTCATTGTTAATAGATAGGCAAGATTTCTAGAAGTTGTGATGTGTTTTTAGCTGGAACTTGAGGATTTACTCTAGAGAATCACATGGGTTTCTATTACAGGATAACTTTGTATATTTGCCAGTGATAGAGTGAACTGTGATGCACCAATTTGTTGCCTCAGATTTCCCTTTTTCCTTCCCAAGGTTGTGTTCACCCAGAGATAAAGTAATTTTTGTCAAACATGACTATATATGACTATATAGTCATGACCGAGCCAACTATGCATTCACACAGGAGCTGGTTATAACCAAAAGTTAACAGAGACACATACAAAGTGAGTTACTTTGTCAACATTTAAATTCAGCTTTGGTCAGGACCTAGAAAACATTATGCATGCATGCGATTTAGCCATGCTTTAGTTATGATTGGTCAATGTAACCAATATCATCTGTAGAGGGTGGTGGATGAATTTCTACTAGGCTTTATCATGCAGCCTCACCTCTAATAACTATTTTGATTGGTTATAAAGAGAGATATTTCATGTATTGAACCAATCAGCAGTATGGTAAGAATAGTCAGTAAGGCTGAAGGCCTGAAGGGGATTAAGCTTAAAATTGATGAGATTTCTAAAAGTTCTATTTTGATTGGTTACTCAAGATTATATCCAGTAATTGACCAATCAGGGACTCTGTAAGGAAGGCAGTAGTGTCCATAGGGCATGGGGTTAATGGAGTTCCTGAACCAAAAGAAAAGATAATGTCTTCAAAATCAGCATCTCACAAAAACCTGACTTATGGTGTGACCAGTAGCCTGACATTGTAGAATTATAGAAAATATTCAAAGGAACCCTGGTCATTGAACTTGATACCAAAGGGAACCTTTAGGGTGGGTCACTCTAATTATTGTCCAGACTATTATGTGTACATTGAGGCCACCCTAAATACACCCTGGCCATTCAAGTAATTAAAACACACCCTATTTTCATGATACTATAAATAGCCTCAAGTGCAATTAGTCTCTCCGTTGGCTATTGATGATGATAAGTTCCATTTAAAGATGTCAAACCAGCGTGTCCTGTCATCGCTGAGGTGGGTTCAGTGATTATGGAATATGTGCTAAAAGTGCATGCAACATGGTGCAAAATCATGTCAAGCAGAGTTGCTTGTGTTGCTGATTAGTAGCCTTTTATGGGCTGCTTGGTATTTGTTTGATAAACTTGTATATCACTAGCCCTTGTAAGTGGCAGTTTATGAAGATGGTACAGCTTTGCAATTGGAATGACTGCCTCTCATTCTCAGTAAACCATTTCATTTTCTCAAAAGGTTTCATCGATTAAACATTTTGGTTTCTCAAAATGCTACATATAGCATAACTTTAAAAGCTCATGTGAGGAAATTTGGAGGTTGTAAAATGTTCTATTCAATTCCTTGTTGCATGGGTCTGTCAATTTTCCAAGACAGATAATTGATTGTAATTACACTATTATGTTGTGATCTATTGGAAATAATGGTATAGTAAAATTTGACTTATTGAATCATTTTCAATAACACATGAGTTTGGATTTCTGACAGTACATGTATCAAAATTTGGAAACTTTGCATCTGTGCTACTATAATTGTTCATCATTGACCACCTTGGTTGAGAGCATCACAAAAGGTGGCAACACTATTGACAGCAAAGAATGAACTATAAAGTCAGTAGTACTAGTAGTTTGTTGATGGCCTGGGACATTGCTCCAAGCAATATTAAAAAGTACAAAAAAGTACATCTTACTCCCTATACATTGATATTGTGGTCAGTTTTAAGGAGAACTTGATTATGGGGTAACCTGGTTATAGTGTTTTGTACTTTAAAATGACAATTGGCAATTGCTACATCATATGTGACAGGATCAAGAAAACAACTTGTCCAGGTTTGTAGCCAGGAATAATAATTTTAGTTCCAGTATCAGGTTTAATTTCAAAATATTGTGAATTGTTGAAGAAGTCACTTAATTTCATACAATGTGTGATGATGGAGAAGCATTACAAAACCCTGAAGCATTAAGTATTAAAGCTGAGTTTGATAACTGGTTGTATATTGTAAAGTCTATAATGGGTCCAGATGATTCTGGAATTATATGCCTACAATCTATCCTTGTAAAACTAAAAGCATCTGTGTTTTCAACACTAGTTCAACTCCTGGATACCCATGTGTAGGAATGAGTAGGTTGTTAGACTTACAGAAGTGCAAGTTCATATTTTAATGTTACCCATATAGTGCAAGATCCCTTTTCCCACAAATAATGCGTGCGTGTGCTAAATAGGACAGTGACCGCACTATGTTATTTGTATAGGATCCCATATAAAACTGATACTAAGAAGAAACCAAAGGGAAATGTTAAAGTTGAGTGTTGTACCACATTCAACCTTTATGAAAATACCCTTAAGTGTGTCCACCCTGCAAGACCTGATTACATCCATGGATCCCCTAAAGCCCATGTAATGTTTGAGATAAACATAAGATTAAAGAGATCTGACAGGTCACATAGTTTCCTATAGTAACAAAAGAATGCTTGTATATTTGGGTACAAATGAGGATGGAGGCAGATGTTTACCTGAAGGGCTCTAGACAATGATTTCATCACCCTGTCCCCATGTGACTCCTTTGCTTAATTGGCGTGATTGGTTGCAAGGCTGGAATATAAAATGGAAATTTGAGAAACTCCTTCTTGTGGAATTTAAGAGATACATTAAAAAACACATGTAAGATGTATGAAATGTTATCTCCCCACCCCACCCCCCTTTTTCCCTTTTTATTACTTCCCCAAGAAAAACAAAAGCATTGTCCATGCTTGATTGGTAGGGACTTCATATGTCCAAGGTAGCACTGGCAATACATGACAATCCAATATGACATTACCATAGCATTATGCTAGACTACCCTCATTCCCCAACTGTCTGGGTTGATGGATGAGAAACACATGTTACAATTTCAAATGTATGGACTTTTCCCCAGAATCTGGGGAACATAGACTGTGCAGTTGTGTCCAAATTGACCTTTAGTTTGTTGTTGAGCACATATTTTTAGAACTTCAGAACGCAATCCTGTTACAATGTTGCGATAAGACACTGGCGCTGATAGGAAATCGGGCTATAGTTCACGACTAATGTTGCGCGCGAGTTTGTTCATGAGTCGGACATCATACAAACAGAACGTTTTTTGGTCGTCACATCAAGCATAACGCAAATAACATGCGCAGTGGTAGATGATGAAGGATTCAGTCTAGCATTAATATGCATGGCTCTTGGACTCGCCTCTCTGTCCTCTTTAATATCTGTTGATATTCATTTTGCATTTTCTTTTTCATATTTCTACAGGTTTCAATGTGTTCACAGCCCTGAAGCACAAGACCTTAGTGTTAACCCTAGATGCTGCAGACTTCTTAGAACACAGGATACTCTACCTGCTGAATCGCTACGATCAAAAGAAGCGCAAGAACTTTGATGTCAATCAGAGAATTATATACGGACAAATGGGTCTAGATCCTCTGGGACGTGACAGATATACATGAGTGTGGGAAGAATAATATCTAATTCTAAGGACAAATGGGTCTAGATCCTCTGAGATGGGACATAAATACATTGTGAGAAGATCAGCAATATTAATAGGCTATTCTCTTTGAAATCCACACACCCCAGATTTTAGTTGTAGTCTTTCCAGATCCAACAATTTTTATCCACAAAACAGTGTAAATGAAAAGGAAAGTTGTGCAACTGGGGTTAAGATTGTAATCTCCCACAGGGGGATGGTTAATTTTAAATGGAATTGCCTTAAATCATGTGTGGATGAAATCGACATTGTCATCATGAATGCAGAAAGATACAAAGCAGCAGTATTTTTCTTACAACAATAGATTAATAAATTGTTGGGAGTATTAACCTGATTTCATTTTGTGGTGAGAATTCAAAAACTTTTTTGGGTGACAAGTACATACAAATTCACTGTCTGTAGCAATGATCCAGCAAACAGTGTTAGCGCAGTATCAGTCTGTAAGATAGAATTGTGTCTGTCAATGGATGCATGACCAATATTACTACCCAACGCAACAAAGACTTAAAATGGAGATACGACTTTGAGCAGCAGAGTTCCACATGTATGGACACGTGTCTTTGTGCTGCTGAGCTTGTGGCAATATAGATCCGATCAATCATACAGCAGTTAATGAAGATGTCTTTGTGCTGTTGAGCCATTAATTTTATGCTACATACTTTAGCTTGTTAGAAAAGAATTAGTTGATACTGATATCAAGCCTTATATATGTTCTATAGACAATGAAGCAGTGACTTGCAAATCCAACTAAGCAAATGCATAAGGTGGCAGTTGATTTCACATCCCATAAATGGTAAAGCATGTGCAAAGGAGTTGGCAATTTAAAATAGTCAATTCACTTCTGAAAACTAGGTATGGTTCATGATAACAACTATCAGATACAAGTGTGTGCTGTACTTTGATGTGTAAGGTATGTTGGTTCAGATGTATCCAAATTGACAGTGATTGTTCTTTTAACCAAGACATCTCTTGTAGGTTGCCCTACTTCTTGTATGTTTGGATAGATACATGACTTGTGTTCAGACAGGGGTACGAAACCCTGAGTTGTTGAATCTTAAGTGAAACCTTTTGCACCCTAAGTTTTGTCTAGATGATGCGAAAAAACCCTGTTTTAACTTAAATTTATGTGAAGTGTAATGATTCCTACTCATTAACACTCACTGTCTGGTCCACGCTAATAATATCTGAACATGCTATCATTCTACAGTACTCTCGAAGCTTTCCAAGTTTAATCTGTCTTATCTGGTTTTCAGGTGAAATTTGAGCAATCAATTCTCTGGAAATTTCATTTTTGGTCACATAGACCAAAACCTGGCCTGGATTCTAAGCATGTACAAAGTAACAGAATGTATTTAGTACAAATCCAACATGAAGTTTCGATCTACCTAATCATGATGCTCTTGTATCCAAGTTGTAACGGTGTAGGTATCGCAAACATGAGGTCCTACGTTCATATAATGTTTTTGTTGAAACCTATTATAGTCGCTGGCAAAGATAAACTCGGGAATGTTGTGTCTGACATCTTTCTTGAGGGGAGTGGCAAGTGTCTGCACTCAAAGGATGTTGCACAAATGGTGATCCAGATCCAACAATGTATTAGATCAATATAGGCAAGACAGCCAATCACAGCACATTTCTACTGAGTGACAGGTGATGTCAAAGACAGCATTCTGAGTTTATCTCTACTGGCGACTCAGAGAAATTCTGTTGTTGGGGAGGAAAAATCTCCCATGTACTTGTGGCCCTTGAAGATGTTTACAACAAAACTGCCACAATGTAATACACAAGGATGTTTTGCTTAAGTTCAGGGGCCAATGACACAGGTTTTTCCTTCCCAACAACTATTTACAAATCAAACTTCATTGTACACTATGCAAAACTGTCCAATATCACTCTTGAAACCTAATCAAAAGCTGTGAAATGGCAAGATACAGTACCCTACCCCAACAAATATTATTGGTGCTATCTCCAGCGTGCATCATGTAGAGGTTTAGTGTCCTGTATGAACACAACTATTATTGGGAGTGAGATGTCAAGGAATGTAGTAGTAAACAGAGGAGCACATTGATTACAATAGAGCCAAGTAGGTCAAGTGAAGACATCCTTTATTGTAGACCTTGATGATTAGTCCTTAACTCCACAGGGACAACATACTGCAGTTGGATGTACTTTTGCAGACTTGAGCAGTAACATTTAAAGATTACAATTAGTTATCATCATGCAACAAATTGGATTGTGTTAACAGTGCAGTGAAGTGTGGTTTTGCTTTTTCTGGGAAAATTAGAACTGATAAATAAGAGTGGACATTCTGTGTAACCATTTGATCTGTTGAGAGATACACCCACAATCATTTTATGCATGGTGATAACATAAAACAAAATGCTATTGGTAAATTGTGTTTACAAGTCCAAAAATTTACTCAAGTTTAAAAGTTTCAAATAATCACGTTTAGACGTTTCCTCTTCCGATCGGAATACTTCATCAGTAATTTTTATTGCAGAGGCTTTAAAATTCTTAGACAAGTTCTATTATGAAGAACATCTTTGCGTCCACAAAACTCGGTATGAGTCGGGCCTTAACACTTTATAGAAAGGTACTTTCACACACAGCCAACTTTATGATCTTTTGACTTTTTAAAGGAATTATCAAAGATAGATTTGTGTACAATTTCATTTCATCACCGGTTTTAATAAATTGATTGGCATGCAACTCATGAGATTGTCTTATTGTATGTAAATTGTTTCATAGAATATAAACCCACATAACTGTGTCACTCAATATGACATACCAGGGTGGATGACCACAACTAGACTGTAACATTGCGGAACACCCCCTAGCCAAGCTATGGGTAGGCCTCATCTTTTTCCCCTTTATTTCTCAGTACTCTGTAGTTGCTCATCTGTACAGTACCACACCTGCTGGGCTACTGTATATGGTAACCAACTGTCACTTCAGAGTCGACTACAGAGTACCTAAAGAAAAAGGCACTTGTGCATCCTGTTTACCATGTTTACAGATACCAGTGCAGTGAGATGTTGATAATATGCTGCACTATGTTTCTTAGTTTGTCTACTTCATAATGCTAGGCACTATGGCTAAATCGTGTGGTGTTTGATCCTGTAACATTCAAAGAAAATAAAAACCTATGGTGCCATTTGAAAGTCAATCAGCTTCAATCTGTGTTTTGATCTTTATCGGATTTGTTAAAAGGACACGGCATGAAGGCTGTTTACTGGCCATAATGTGCAGTCAAATGTTGTGAGTTGTTTCTTACATGAGGGACTTGTAGGCTGGTCCCAATATCAATGGATCGATGAGGTCTGAGAAAAGGGATCTATAGGGCTGGCATGGCCTGCCATGAAAGAAGTATAATAGAATGACTCTAGAGGAATAAACAGGGAAAAACCCAGATTATTCTATTATGTGGTGTGTGATAACAGATTTTGAAGGTGTTCGTTTGCTTATCTGAGAGTATTTTTAGTAACCACAAAAATTACAGCAGATGCATCAGGCTTGGGCCTCTAGAAGATCTACACCAGTTGCCCTGTAGACAGTATGCATGTTAATTAAAGTACCAAACTGTGTTTACTTTTCTCAGAAATTCCGAGACCATCATGGCTATAAACATCTTTACAGGGTCAAGTTTAACAAAGCCAGAAGGGTTATTCCCAAAATGGGAGGGTGATTTTGTTTTTGTGGTGTAAAGATGTGTCCTAAGGCTTGCCATGACGGGAGTTATTTTATATTGGTTGCTTAGTGGGAACCGATGTTTGTTTGTGTAGAGGTGGTGGTTATACCAAATCCCTGTTTTTGCAAAGAAGGTAAAGTATGCCAATTTCTTTCTAGCAGGATGGGTGGTGGTAGCAGTGAAGTTTGTTTGGCTACAGTTTGCCTGCATCAAAGTTCTACCCAATGTGTGTATTATTTTTGTTTTGATCGAAATGGTGGTCAATACCATTTAAAAACTGTGTTTTCACATGCATCTCAAAGTACATTTTAATTCAGAGATCTTTTGAATTTATGTCATTTATGTAGTAAAGATCCAACCATTTTTGTATTATTGAACAAGGATACATTCCCTCATATCGGCAGACTTACAAAAGAAATCAAAAGATACAATAAAATTAGTCTTTGACAGTTGAAATAAAAGCATGTACTATTCTCACTGAAAATCAAATGTAACTGTGATGCCAATTTCTGTAAATGATGTATAGAAGACCTCAGTAGATACATTGTAGATAGATTAATTTTTGGCTGCATGTCAGGGGGCAACTTTGAAAGTTAGACCCCTTTAGAAATGTTACTTAGGCTGTTGTATAGGAAGATGAGCCTCAACACTTTTAATAGGGGCAACCAGAGGACAAGATAGTAACCTCAGCTTGACCTTCTTAGGATAATTGATTCATGCACTTTTCTTGTATCTTCTGCCAAATCAATTCTTTTACTAATCATACAAAGTGTACTTTTTAATCATTACAGGTAGTCAATTAAAGGAGTAAGTTTCTATTCAATCTGTTAATCAAGGTCTATACAATACACAAGTTTGTATCATTGTAATGAAAGTTGGACTGATTTCTTTGATTTCTGAAATTGGAAACAAGTAAATTAGATGATAGGTAATTTGCAGCAGTGGATGGTATTGAACTATAGATAACCTTTATCATTACAATCAATTGACTTAATTCTTCACTTTAAAGTCCAGCTATTGGGTTCTATAGGTGTATGCCTACTGTATAATATAGAGTAAAAAGTGCAAAAGTCAAAGTATGACTCCTTATTTTATTGGGAATGTGATAACCACTGCCCTTTTAAAAGTCCTTTTTATTTTTACAAATAGGGCCTTCCACTAATTAATTTTGGTTATAATGAAGTAAAATATCGGCCTTAACTGATTGATTTTTACTGAAATGTGTGCAAACATTTTGACTTTCCTCACTTGGAGGGGGTGCAGAATCAATGCTGAATTGGTCAATTTGGTGCCCCCAAGGGTGGTGCCCAGAGCACTTGCCCTTTTGATTTAATAGATCCAAGTTCTCGTAATCGTGCTTACCATTTCTTCCACCCTGATTGATATCAATTCTACCCATGTCATTGTTGGCTTGTCACATCAATTTGTACCAATGTCATGTATACTACATGTTATGGCTAATTAACTCTCTAAAAGGGAATCAAGGTAGGCTTCCATTCACCAAGTGCAATGACCTCTAACTCTAAATGCCACCAAAGAAGCATTTGTCTTTTATATGGTTTGTATCTATCATTCCCAAATAGATCAGTTCAATGATCTCAAATCTACAGCTTGGCATTCATCTACCAATATCCTGGCCAATAACAAAAGCTAAAAAAACAAATCAAAGGCAAGCTAAGGGGAAGGATTCAACTTTTTGGTGTTGTATGTGTTATCTTTTATTACAGTGGCATCCCTTTGGGACATTAAATTAGATGGATTCTCTGAAGTTCCTTTTTTTATCTGCAGTACCCATAGGTTTGATTTTCACCTTGATTAGTCTGCTATTCAGTCATCAATTTTGTTTCTTTATAGTTTCCTTACATCTTGTTGAACTTGGGCATTTTGCCAGTCATTTTAAGCAATTTCCTCAACTTCATCCATCAGGAGCAGGACTCAGTGCATTTCTTTCATGCAGGAGCAGGACTCTGTGCATTTCTGTGTGAATTGATGATGAAGCAAACAAAAACACCTTTCATAGTTTATCCTTCTAGGAAAGCTGCATGGCCAGAATTAACCTTGCACAGAAACCTTCCAGGATTATACAGCTTTATTCTATATGCGGTTTAGTTTCTCATTGGAGTCTTGACAGATTTTCTGTGATTCCGTCAAAAAACAGAAGAAAAACTTTTATTGAAATAGATTGAGTAACAAAATACTTGTTCAAGAAAATATTCTATGTTAACTTTTTGGAGTATGGTCCTTAAGGGGGTACTACACCCCTCGATAAATTTGTGTCTATTTTTTGCATTTCTCTCAAAAACTAATAACACACTGGTAACAAAAGTTATGTATATTGTAGGGGCAAGGAATCCAATTACTACACTGGAATTTCAGTGACCCAAGACAAGCGGTTCGTTATTTATGATAGGAAATAAGGTACCGCTAGGATGTACCTCATTTCCTATCATATATACTGAACCGCTTGTCGTAAGTCGCTGAAATTTCAGTGTAGTAATTGGAATCCTTGCCCCAATAATATACATAACTTTTGTTACCAGTGTGTTATTAGTTTTTGAGAAAAATGCAAAAATAGTACCCCCTTAAGTCATGAACATTATTCACCATTTCACATGTCTTATCATGTAGCATGTGTACAGAGTGGAAGATAATACTTCATTCAGATATTTATAAGTTTTGAACATGTATCAAAATTCACACAAAACTGTAGGTTCACATTCCATAAATGGCCATCTAATATTAGAGCTACCATTTATATCCTCACATTCCTTCAACACATATCATAACATGATCATATGACATTGTCAAGCCATGCACAAAGATCTTTTCTTAAAATTTGATCTTTCTGAAATGTTATCCGGAGTAATTTTTGTTATATGATCTTTACATTAAGATTCACACGAGTATTCATTCTAAAATGTCAAACTGAAACTTAAGGTTTTCATGTCAGCCCCTCCCAAATCATTTAAGCATGGCATGATATACGACACTAATAATGTTCATGTTGTTATTTTTCCACATTGAAATAATCAAAGCATTTAACTAACTTTTGGGTTTTTCAACATTGACCTATATAATGTGTTTCAGCACATGTCTCCCATTTTTGCTAGCTAGGTACCCATCAAACGTTTTACAGAAAAGTTACAATGTCCGGCTATATTTTGGTAACATTCAGAAAATATTTTGGAAAACATACTACAAAACATTCTAACATAATGTTATTAAGAGTTTGGAAAAAATATTTTGCAATAACATTTTGACAACATTTTAATGTTGTTGTAGTGTTTTTTCTTTTTCATATGTGACATGATCTGGGCCATGGGGGCCAAAGGAGGCATATTTGAAAATTGAGTTACTGTAATTATATTACCGTAACCACTCGGTATAAGCCCACCTTCGGACTATAAGCCCACCCCTATTTTTCAAACCATTCGGGAACAAGGGTGCACTCGGTATAAGCCCAGTAGTCATTTTGGCTTATTTCTTAAATCATATCAATGCTTTTCTTTCTCATTTAAGAACAAATATTTAAAAATATCAGTTAAAATTAACATTCCATACTTAAAATTTTAAAAAATTGACAAAGATGATAGAAATTACTGATACATTAAGGGCATATACAAATGGGGAAGATTTTTCTTATTTTTAAATTCAACTACTAGCCCCTCCCCGGTTATAAGCCCACCCCATTTTTGAAGTGAAATTGCCCATCTGGGGGGGGGGGGGGGTTATACCCGAGTGGTTACGGTACATTATACATACAATAGGCTATCATTTACTGAAAACACCAAAGGTCTAGCATGCTTTGTTCAAAAGTTATGAAGTTTTTTGATGTCTATTTTCTTATGTATTTTATTGTTTTTTTACTTTATATTTTTACCTTTAAATTAGCCGCCTTTGGCCCCCATGGACTAGATTGTGTCACATAAACATATAAACCATTTAAAAAAAAAGGTTTTCATGACCTTTATATAACCCAACATTGAAATGTTATTAAAATGTTTTGACCAAAACCAAAATGCATTTATAACATAACTTTTTTAAAAGCATTTGCTGGGTTTTATCATAGATTTTAAATACGGGGTTTTATGTAGCCAAAATATTTTGCCTGACACTATGAGCCAAAAGGGTCCCATTTCCAAAGGCACAGTTCATTGACCCCTTCAACAGTCATATCTCAAAATTGAACTTTAAAGTTGTGGAGTACGAGTTTTCAACCCAACCCATTCAAAAGGTCATTCAATGAATGCACAAACCTATTGGGGTCAAAGAACCATGTCTTGACAGATGAGAATGTTTGCGATCCTTGTGTGAGTGACTATGTGAATGGAACAGGGTATATATCAGAAAAGTATAGCCAGCTTTGCCTCAAATCCATGTAACAGAAACCATACTTATGTATATATCAGATACTAAGGTAACACTCCATCCTACTCATCAGCGGTAGATCAAAAGGTTATTCCACCTTCCATACTACACCTGCCGCCAGGCCTAAGGCTGTGAATCGGCTTGCTGTGTGTGTGTGTGCGTGTGACACACTTTGTTGTGTGACTGACAGAATGTAGCAGAGTCATGGCCCTGCAGACAACATAATTCTCAACTGATTCCCTTGTTGAATTTGATTTATATTGCCACATGATTCTAATGTGTTATTTCACTAACTACTGCAATGCATTTTTTGCTCATATGTGTATCTTGTATTTCCTGCAATAATATGAAATTTAAAGTAAAAGAAACATAGCTAGGCCTATTTATCTTAGCAAGTCAGACAGTCAGATAGTTTATAAGTTTATACATATTGCACTGACTTCAGACTAGATATGGATATTCGTCCGTTGCACGGTTCTGCCATATGCGAGGCCACAAGGCTATGAGAAGACATGTTGTATTGAATATCCTACATCAAATAGACAGCGGTACTACAACTTCAGTTATAGTCTGCCATATCCATAAAACATTGCCTCTAATCAAAATTTGAATCTAAACAGACTGATGGATTAAAGCTGTTGAAAAGCACAAATTTAAGAAAACTAGAGCGATAACCGCACCATAGCTGAACCATGTGGCTTTGGCAGTATATTGTGGTAGGCCTATACCCCCGGCCTATACCACTGTCACCCGGAGTCTGTAATGGACATAATCTCGAAATGCTACGAAGGTATGACCACCCGAGTGGTGTTAATGAAAGAGGAAAAGTAAAGAATATAAAATAAACTAGAGTAACTGTGCCTTTGCAAGGGCACGAGGTAAGTTAGGCGGATGACTGTGACGATCTGATCAAGCAGCAATACTGTGCAGGATAGTATTAATTTTAATAAGACTGTTTCATTAATTGCCGTTTTAATATACCTTGATCGTGAGAATCTGGCATTTTGAAAACTTGACTTTTGACCTCTGTATGACCCCTTAATGACCTTAAATGAATTTTAAAATATTTAAAACATGTTAAGAATGTCATAAGGATGATTGCATTTAAATTTCAGCTCAATCGGAGCATTTTGGAAAACTTGACCTTTGACCCCTTTATGACCCCTTAATGACTTTAAATGAATCTTAAAATATTTTTCAAATGTTTAGAATGTCATAAGGATCATTGCATTTAAATTTCAGCTCAATTGGAGCATTTTGAGAACCTTGACCTTTGACCCCTTTATGACCCCTTAATGACCTTAAATAAATTTTTAAATGTTTGAAACATGTTTAGAATGTCACAAGGATCATTGCATTTAAATTTAAGCTCAATCAGAGCATTTTCAGTTAAAATGACCTTTTTTGACCCCTGTGACCCCTGGATGACCTCCGACGTTTGGAAATATTTTTATTATATTCTTTATGTTTTCCTCTTTCATATGACACCACTCATGGGGTCATACCTTTGTGGCATTTAGAGATATGTCCATTTCAGACCAAATGGTTAGTCAGTAAGCTAGTAACTTAGTAAGTAAGCTAGTAACTTAGTAAGTAAGCTAGTAAGTAAGCTAGTAAGTAAGCTAGTAACATTCACTCTTATAGGCTGATACCATTCCATGGTTCAGCAAAAACATTGTCAAAAAGTATCCTCACAAGACCACACACTAATGCCGTAGGAAACAAAATACCGAAAATATGTATTCCCAAAATTATTCCAAATATTTTACCGAGGAGGGTAATCTCAATCTAAAAGCCTTTTAAGACTGTATATCTAATGACATTTGAGCTATTTGATGCTATTACAGCCCTTTTCAGTGTCCACCTGTTATAAGTCCTGGTAGGCTTTGATACCCAGTGTGAGGCTAACCACTTATCAAAACACCTTGTATAGAATATTGGATAAAACTAACACTGCTTGGTTCCATTAGTGTGTCCTTAGATGTCCCTTCCTAAGGGTCATCTTAGTGGTTATTTATAGATTACGAACTTGGAATTTTTCTTAGAAAATGTGAGTTTTGTATTCAAATTTTGACTTCGGATTTAAATTTGAATTTGGTTTCGATATCATCAGTGGATTTTTAATTCTGAAACTAATTGACAAATTAAGGCTAAATTAATTGGGTAATTAGCATCTGCAGTATTCACAACCAGTTGGTCAGTTGAGCACCAGTAGAGCCTATATTATAAACCAAACGATAATGACATAGCTTCCAAAGGCTAGTATGGTTCCCCTCAGACTCCAAGCCACTAATATCAGACCTGTGTCTGGATCAGAAACAATTGGTGATAGTCATAATTATGTCTTTGTATAAACAGACAAATACCAAAGCCAAATTGATGAAAAAGATGTTTTTACCATTTGCTCTTAATAATGCCAAAATGGTCCACTTTTGGGGACGAAAAAATATAATCCTTTTAGCGTATGAAAATCTTGAGAAGAATGTACCAGTCCACAGTAAATATCCATCATGGTACATAATGATGGTGCCTTGTTGATCACTGACCAATAGCTCTGGAGCTTCGGCTTCATCTCGTTGTCGCCACATACACCTCGCATCCTTTGTTGATCTCAGATAATTGGCATCCACGGCCATGGCTCCTCCAGATATGCAGTTATTTTTCATTTATTTCAATATGACCATTAAAAGGGACATTTTGTTTGCAAAAATAGAAATGTCAGGACCACAAAATGCTGGCGGAGATCCAGATGAATTAATTCTACATTCCTGTGCATGACATGTTCTTTATAATCCTACCGTGTTCCAACTCTTAACCCATGTGTGCCGTGTTGATGTACTATAGACACCAAAACTGACTTTTACAAAATGTCCAGAAAAAACTGAACATATTAGAAATTTGCATGAAAATTTCGTAAAAACAAGATTGATCATTTACTGTGGACTGGTGTAATCTATTGCACAAGTACCAACATACTTGGTTTTTTCCATAAAATGTGCATATCTTGGCTCAAATCCAATTTGTATACCTATATAATATTATATTGAGATCCTCATGCACAGTATTAAACCCTAAAGGTATACATAAACTTACATTGTAACAAATATCAGGGATAAAAATATTTTCGTTAATACAAATTTAAAATCTCAACGGAAGTGTTCAACATGCCACCCTTAGCGATGTTTGCCGTGTCTGCTACCTATCCATATTTAATATCTCTATGGCAATTTATTACAGGTTTTACTTTGGTGAGTTAATACAGATAGGAGTTATTCATCCTAGCTACCTGAAAGTTGTCCAAAATAATACCCTTCTATAGTTGTAGGCGGAGATGAAATCGAATGTTGCTTCTGACATCATCCTTTGAGGGTGTGGCAAGTTTTTGTACTCAAAGGATGCCACCCATATGCATGACCCAGATCCTGTAATGTATTTAATAGGTTACTTAGTAATTGGCAAGATGGCCAATTAGCACATTTCTGACAGCTGATGTCAAACGCAACATTCTGAGCGATCTCTGCCAGCTACTAGTGGGTAGTGTGTGTAACATAATCATGATCTTTCTTGAAGTTTTAATTCGAGTCAATTGATCAAAATTGGGAGTGAACACTGGAGAGTTTTGCTTAAAATGCTGGCTTTTCTACAACACACATTAGCAATTAGTGAAGAATAATTTTGAAAGTTTACTTCTGTAATGAGCATGTGGGAAAATTTACAGATGGTCTATTCTGAAAAATATATGTAGTGATACCAGCTCTTTCTTCTAGTTTCAGCTACTCTTGTCATATTACTCAATTCCATTCTAAACAGAACTAACCTCCACAAGATGGCCCTTGGCCATTACATACCACTATCTGCAAGAGGTACACCTCCCCAAAACTTGCTTGATTAGGCAACCTGACACATTTGATCAATTGCCATTAAAACTTATTTTCATAACTCACTCTAAGAATAACAACAATACACCAGAAGCTATAATATTATCCAATATAAAGCATCATTTATTTGTGTATTCAATGTTTATGTAAGGACATAAACAGTTACAAAATCATGTATTATATTTCCAGATCCATTATGTTATGTTTAACATGATTTCTTTCATTTCCCACCAAGAAGAGATTAGCACCAGAACATACTAATAGTGCAGTATTCAAACTTTGTAAGTTATAGTTCAGGAACAAACCAAAACTTTGATCAATCCTAGAGGATTGGAATATTCAACATTCCACACTTAAGTTACAGGAGGGAGAGGTCAGCTTCTTAATAGGACATCATCAAACTTTTAGTTTGTTCCCTTATTTAACAATGGGTATGTGATATGTGATATGGATATGTGAAAATAAATACATAAAGAGGGCTTAGTGAAAGAAGGCCCCATCTGCAAAAAGCTGCTAGGTGTCACATTTATATGTATATACAATATAGAATGCATAATGTCAAATGTCAATATGACGGCTATTGCAAATACATGTACCCGGTAGTAGATTTTCAAGTTGCAAGTACCTCTCGAAATATAAACTGTTTTTGAATCATATAATATACATAATTCTTCAAATGAATTGAAACTGATTGATTAGTATTTGAACTTTGTATCAATGGAATACAAGATTTTCACATTACATCAATTCTACCATGATGTAGATATATATGCAAACAACTTTTTATGTGATGGCTGAGCTGTAGAAAGACATATGTCCATTAGTTGCTGTGTATAATTACCTGAGATATGCATATGCATGAGTTCACTTAATGAACAGTACATGCACCTGTACAAGTACACAGTGCATGGAGAATGAATGAATATAACTCATGCATACTCAGGCAATATACACTTCCAAGAGTATCATCTAACCAAATGAAATAAATAAATAAATGTAGCCATTTATATAGCGCCTTAGATCCATAATTAAACAAATATCAAAGTACTTTACATTTATTCAGCTGCCACTAGTATATTCCATAGCTGCCCTCGCCAAGTAAACCATGCAGACGACGCAGAAAAACATTGTTGTTAACCGGTGATGAACAACGGTGCAACATGACTGAATTGCTTTCAACAAAACAAGCTAAAGATTGTCTATTTCACATGGCTACTTCATGAGGAATGTCAGTTAGTGATTGGTGATTTCTCTGTTGATATCAGCAATAAACTGCAGAATAAAACAGCATGTTTAGCCGCTACCTTTAAATACCAAAATTCAAAATGTAAGCATGTATACGCAGACCGTTCTAGGCATGACAAATTATGTTCACTCACTCGTATGCTGAGTTTTTGAATATTACTTAAATTTTAAATAAATAGTTCTTATAATACAACTGATAAGAAATTATTTCAAATTATACATATTATGTAACATAATTATAATTATTATTATTGACATGATATTTAAAGTGCTTGACACTTAATTGAGAGAGTGTGATTTCTGCCACCAATGCTTACTTGTATGCCAGAGGATGATTTAAGGAAGCCCCATCATGCACTGTAAAAGTGTTATCACTAGGGTTTCAACTGCCACTTAACTTTTCAAATCCCATTGAACTCTGTGCAAAAGATGTTGTTTTAGAATTGCCTGTGTGTCATTATTTAATACTTGGTCGATTTCAGATCTAAAGTGATGTATGCATGAAGGATAATTCACACCTTCTGTAGATAACGTAAAATGTAAAATCGACCAACTTTTTGAAGGTGTTTTTACTGTAAATATATCTGTCCAAATTCAAATTTAACCGTGCACGTGTGTATGCAGTGGGCGGGCAGTGGTGTCATGTTCACTCACACAGCTGTGCTACCCGCAAGACTTGCTGGGAAGTGCTTAAATCATCCTCTGCTTGTATGCATACGCCAGTTAAATCAATTGAAAACCAGTCATAGTATCGCAATTTTGAATTGATTCATCTGCTGTGTGTATAGCAGTAGCATTGCCACAAGAAATCACCACCTTTCAAATATCCACACACCCCCACACACCCCACACACCCTACTTATACCATACTGACCACCAACAAACTGAAGCTTCTATTCATCTATTGTATCCAATTTGAGCACTGACATATTGGAAAATGTTGCCAATCAATATTCATAAGATTGTACAATCAATGTCCACTTCTTATTTTCATAATTATGTAATCGATCAGCAAGGGCATTCAATTTGTTTAAATGAAGCACCAAAAGTCAGGTGGGTGATAAAGCACTCCTTATTCTAAAATGAATGAAATTTGTTTACAATTTCAAGTCTTTAGTTGTGCGTACTGCAACTGCATATTAGACCTAGGCTTGCAATGCGTGTGATGATGTAGGGTCATCTACAGTCTCATACGACATCTGAAATTGTATGGTTGTCCAATCAGATTTTGTGTTTACAAATTACACCAAATCCATTGATTAAGAAGTCGATAGACACATCACAGTTGTCCACCATGCCATCTCAGTTGCATGTAATTTCCCAGGGTGATTTCCTAGCAAAACACAAAAAAAAAAAAACATTTTCCTAACCCTAAAAAGTTTGAAACTAATGTTATTTAAATGTCAACACATTTCAAAATGTTTTATCTGTTTCCCTTGTTTTTAAATCGACATTTCTTGGTTTCCTTACAAACAGAATTTATTCATGCATTGTAATTTTTGTGGTAGCAACTTGGATTGCAAAAAGTACAAAAATAAATGTAGCGTGAAAATGTCCACTTTTAGAGGATGCTAAATCAACACCACTGATAAGCAATTGGATTGCTTTAGTAGAAATATAGAAAATATTAAAGACAAACATAAATGTTTATATGAGTTGTACACGCTTCAAACAACGTAGATTCTGAAAGCTCAGATATGAAATACATGGCAAAAATTGGAAAGACATTAGGCACAAAGATCAATGTGCAAGGCGTGTGCTTGAATTAAATGAAATTACAGTAAATCAACAATGAGAACTTTATGTATCAGTTGACTTAAACATTCTATAAACAGAACAAAATGCTTTAACATGTATTGTTGTACAATGTTTTTATTGTGCGTTTTGTTTGATTGGTTCTTGGCTCATACATGTATCAATGTTGGGAAATATTTGTTCAGGTGTATAATACAATTATACAACTAGGCTTTCTTCCATTCTTTTGTAACTTACTTTACTTGTTCATTTGTTTGATGTCATAATTTTGACTATCATGTGGAAATGTCTGGGTGAAATATACCATTGATCAGCTTAGTGTCAATAAAGTGCCAACTGGGTATTAATACATCATTGATGAACAATGCTGGTGGTAGGCAGCATGTCCAAACAAAACCTCCTACACCTAGCAGAGCTACCAACTAGGAAATGTGTCCATCGTGAAACAACCGGTATAAGTGCAGCTTCCCGGGTAGCCTTTGCATGGCAACCTTTGCAGAACTGACCAATCACACTTCTAGATAACATTTTCGAGTAAACTGTCTTATGCTGTGTATGTTACATGACACAATGGCAATGGGTGTCCATGATAGCCTCAAGATTTTTTTAATACAATGTAATACTGATTTTTAATCAAGACTACTGATAAATTACTCAAGAATATCATGAAGTATACTATTAATTCATTTGAAGATGACAGTGTGTTGAAAATACTGACTTTGTATGGCCAATATGAGAAGTATTTAGAAGGTTGGCAGCTCTGCTCTAATAGCATTAGTGTTCAAAATGCACAGAATGTGTTATGGGGCAGGTTGCTGGGTCTTGGTTGGATTCCCATACTCAAGCCAGGGGTGCTGATAGTAACCCTAAACAGGAATCAAACCTTCACTGGAAATGACCTATGCAAGACAAATGACACGTCTCTCGACTTTTGAGACAGAAATGATTCTCTTTCTAGGAATTTCACCCTGATGTTGATACCCAAACAGGATTACAAGATTTACAGCAAATTTGTGAAAGGTTTGATGTTGAAACCGGTACTGCAATTCCTGTTTTTCTGGTACTCCCACATGAGTATGGGAACACAATTAATGCAATTAGAATACAATAACCCACAGAAAATCCAGAATTTGTTCACTTTAGACATAACTGATACTTGTGTCAAATTCTTGAATGTTAGGTCTGTGTCACCCTCTGTACACCACCATCTGCCTACAAGATAACGCAAATGCACACCTCTTATCTGGATATCATTAACAACACACATATCCTACTAGCCTCAAGAATTATACTTCTTATGTAGTACTGCTTATGAAGCACATGTTGGCAGGCTCTCTCTCACACTGTGGAATCATTATGTGGCCTGTAATCTTGGACTGGTACTGCAGAATCATTGGAATCTGGAAAGAGGACAGAAACAGACAAGATTTAAGCATGATTAAATTGTAAAGATTCATACAATCCTTAAACAGCATTGTTTTTTTTATAATTATTAATTTCTAGGGTGGCACGGTTTTAAATATTAAAAACAACAAAATAGAAGCCTTTTAAGACTAGGGTGTAGCAGATTTGGATGACAAAAGAATTTGCAACCCATTGCAGTGACACTGTCTTTAAACATATTTAAGTTTCAATTTACACTAACATAAAAAATGTCCAATCATTCCATGGTTCTCAATAATTAAATTCTCAACAACTAGGGTGGAGGAAATGTACTTTTTAACATACCATTACATTACAACTTTGCAAAAGACATTCATGGTTCACATAAATACACGTACAGCACCACATCTTAATTTTCCAAAAGTTTCTGTGCGTGATAGACCCATGCAAAGACATTACACTGTACAATGTTAATATAAAGACCTCCTCCCCTTTAGGGAACAAAAGTGTTATGACTTGGTAATAGATCAAAGCATGACGTGTTAATAGCATCACATGTGAACAAAAGTTATCTTCACATAGCTAAGCATCATACAACAATAAAAATTGTCTCTGAATTTCAAGATGTATGTCAAAATACTACCAGTTGAAGCACAGACATGTTTATACTTATATGAATGCATTTTGTGTGTACATATAAAATATGGCCATGAAATTATGGAAAATTTTGAAACATTTGTTTGGAACATCCACAGAGGTATTTGGACATTTGCATGGGATGTCCCCTAGAAGTGATTCCTGTTTTGTTCCCTGTCATTCTTTTGGTTAATACTTTGCGTGCTAGCCATTGGCTACAACATAAAAATTCAAAGTTTAAGATACTTCTCAAAATATCAAGAGTTATCTCAAGAACCACTGAACCAATTATTTGTTCTCATTTTAATGTATTTTTCATGCTGATTCCAAATATGGTCATAAAAATGTATAATTCTGATTTATTTTTGGTCAAAAATTTGGAACTTGTCTTCTGCAGTCGACACCCGTGTGGTGAGGGTTATTGATTCAAACAAATTGGCCAAATGTCAAGTTTTATAATGCTGATGCTTCTTTTCCCATCCTGTTAGTACAAATATCTTGTAATATTTACTCAAACCTGTCATCTGAATGGATGATGATTGCAGAGAAAAAGTTGCTGACATGATTGGTACTATGGAGTTAATAGTTACAAGGCCTGTAGGAGATGTGTAAGGCTGCATTCAGGTAAAGAAACATGCAACAAGTGTGATATAGAGCCAGTTAAAAATATATTCTTTAGTTTAGTTGGGATACATGTGTCATTAGAATCAACTAAGGTATCATATTTAATCATACACAGTTTTCAGTAGAGAACTTCAGAGGTTTGTAAATTTGGCGCAGTTTATGGCGTATACGGAAGTGGGATTCTGATTGGCTAATTGAATCGCGTCATCATCACATTGACACCTCATTCGCTGGTCAAGCTGCGTAGCAACGTGTGACCTTGTTCTTTTTACATGATAATCAGACAGGGCAGAAACTGTTCATCAATTGCATTTAATATCCTCATGGACCATGGAAATTGAAAGCAGCAAATATAAATTTTGGAAAGAAACTTGAATTACTACTAGTATCAATCTATAACTCATCTGATGAGAAGTGTGCAAAAGGTTTGGACCAAAACCATTAGGGCTTCCTAGAGCTGTCCTGAATATTATAGAATCTAGAGGCACATTAACCCTAACCGCCTAGGGGCTTTTTGGCGACGGGGAAAGGTAGGTAGGAAGGAATACGGGGAGGAAAGGAGGGAAGAAGTTGTTGGCTCTGGGTGTGATTAGAACCCGAGACCCCTCGCATGCCAAGCACTCGGTCGGCGACACTTTGCCACGGGTCTTGGGCTTCGCTGGCCAGCGAAACCGTGCCTATATATCACTTAGGGCGATTGCGTCATCACACCACGTGAGATGCATGCACGAACAGCGCATATATAGAGTAGTATTTTGTAGTATTCAGGAGGGTTAGGGTTAAGGAAGCCTATACTGAGTTTCGATAGTGGTAACCTAACCCTAACCGCCTAGGGGTTTTTTGGCGACGGGAAAGGACAGAAGGAAAGAATAAAGAGAGAAAAGAAGGAAAGAAGTTGTTTGCTCTGGGTGGGATTCGAACCCGAGACCCCTCGCATGCCAAGCACTCGGTCGGCGACACTTTGCCACGGGTCTTGGGCTTCGCTGGACAGCGAAACCGTGCCTATATATCACTTAGGGCGATTATGTCATCACACCACGTGGGATGCATGCACTGAACAAGCGCATATATAGAGTAGTATTTTGTAGTATTCAGGAGGGTTAGGGTTAAGGAAACACAATCTTTTAGCAAATGTGTGGCGCCAAGACCAAAACAAAATTATCTTTTCACTAAAGTAGTGCTCCAGAATGGGATTTGTTTGAAGTAAGTTAACATTAGGCCTTCTTTGTACTCTCCTTCTCTTTGGTAAAGTTTAGATGGCCTGAAAGACATGAATCAACTACTCTTCCCATCTAGTTTTGAACCCCCAATTCAATCCTGACTGTTCAATTCATTATTTATAGCAAGAAGTGTATGTTGTGTAAGAACGGAAAATGGAGATAACAAAATTTGTGCAAATAAAAATTGATTTTCAAAAACTCTTCTATCGAGAATCAAGTAACTCGCTTTGTGTGGAAAAGGCATGATTTTAATTCTCGCAAACTAATTTTCGGAGACTAGACTCGTTTGTCAGAATTAATTCTCTCAATTCTTGCCGAATCTGCAGCCCTGAATTCACTTTGATCAGTTCAGCACATTCTTCATACCATCAAGCTTTATTTTCTACAATAGCCTCAAGTTGCAGGTGATTTCAATCCAAACATCGCAACAAACATCTCCATTTAACATAACATGTCCCAGTACAATTCCCACTTGAATGTTATAATGAATTGATATGAGTGTTGATTGCAGACTTAGCACACATTTTAGTATACCACGGTATGTAATGAATTGTGGAAATGCCAACTATCTCGGCATGTGTCAATTGTGAGCGTGATTGTCGGTGTAACTGTTTCATCCCTGATGATTCATGTGGAGGCCAGCAGTGAAACAGGTTGAATTGCAAACCCTGGGGTTTCCCCCTCAACTGTTGCAACAGTATGCCATTCAAATCCTTGGAGGAAGCCCATTTCAGCTTCTTTATTTATGATTGAATGACTTGAAGAGTGGCATGAAAATTTCTAGGAAATCATAGCTTCTGTGAATGGCTGGTGCTGGCTGTACCACTGGTCAGCATAATTGTAATGATGCGGTGGAGCCAGGGTTAGTGGTGACTCTAACATCTTGGGGTCCACAAAGGCCATTTTGTCAGACCCCAAAGTTGCACAAAAGTCATTTTTTCAGGTTTCCTGCTGTAAAAAGTGTCATGGACCCTGCAACCCTGCATGGAGCCACAGCAAATTTATGTTAAATGGTCCATCAGTAGCTTGCTACACCACAACTTCCTATTTTCATAAACATTCAGTTTTTGATATTTTTGGACAGGCATAAATATATTTAAATAAACCATGCCAATGAAAAGAATTGAGACAAATCTGATCTTTAACATGAAGGATTGAAGGTGGGTTGTATTTATACCATACATCCATTCTTGCACAAGTCGTCAATCCGTATTCCATAGTGGCGATAGTGGGCGCCAGCAATTAACAACTTTTCGAGAAAATCGGGTTTGAAGAAATGCCAATTTAAAATCGAGTTGTGTAAATCAGACATTCATTATATTTTGTAAATGATGTGAAATTTCTGTAGTAAACTAAATAGATTTTATTGTTATATATTTTTCAAAAGAAATAAATACATACTATTGCTGGCAAACTGAAAATAAAACTATACGTCACTATGGAAAACAAACAAAACGCAATACCCTAACCTAACGTTAACCGTACGCCACCTCGGACGCCGTGTACTCCCTATGGCGTTACTCTTCGTCGTTCGTATTCCATAGTGGCGTATAGATCCGATACGCATACGCCACTATGACATACGATGTTTTTCATTTTGCCGATATTTCATAATTATAAAATGTGTATAAAAAGTGGCGTATGGTCGATACGCCACTATGGAATACTGAAAAATGTCACTTTGTAACTATATCGCCACATTTAATTAATTAATTACTAATTAATTAGCTAATTATGACTGATGAGACAGAGAAAAATGAAAGAGAACATCATTAAAAACATATGTGCCAATTTTCAAAAAAATGACCAAAACTCACTATACGCCACAATGGAATACAGCCGACGAAGTGAGGCTATCGATTTGAAAAACATGGTTGATATACGAATGCTGGCAGTCAATGCTGGAGAGATAGCCATTTACAATTATTAATATAAGCATGATGTATCACCATCAAAATGACCTATGCATATGCTTGGTGATTTAGTGGAGCCATTACTCATTAGTCTAAATATTTTGTACAGAAATCTATGATTGTCCCTTTAAGGTTGGTCTTAACCCAAACACTTTTTATATAAGGAGAAATTGGATTTTGTTTACACAATAGTACCTAAAATATGTGCTGTTTCAGCTGATGAAATGTATTTTCTCGGTAACTCAATATTTTCTCAAACTTTTGTAGGGAGGGAGAGTCGCATAGACCAAGACAGCTAGACCACATGGGGTGTAGATTTCAAATGGAACAACCCATTCAGGTAACTCCATTCAAAATTCACACTCCCTGTGTGGAAGATTAAGGTAATGTCTTCCTCCATAGGGGTGAATGAATTTCAGATGGAATGGCCCAATGCTTAATAAATATCATTAAGGGAGCCACGTTTTAATACAATTGAGAGCACAATGAAATGAAGAATGCACTTTTGAATGATGGACAAAGCAACCACGGTCTCTGTTGTAAAGACTTCACCCTACATCATGACAAACTGAAGAAAAACAGAGCCACCTGGATTCCCCCATGAGCATTCATTCCCAAACCCACACTCAAAATAAGTCCCCTTTTCCCAAACTTCCCCTGCAAATATGTCAACAAGTAATATCATCTTTGAGCACTCCCATGTCCCCCTTGTCTGCAGGCTTGAATATTAGCGGTTTTTAAACAGATGAAATTAAGAATGCATTTTTCATCAATGACAAAGTATAAATGACAAACAATGTAAGAAATTTCACACCACATCATGAGAAGTTGAAGGAAAACAGCACAACTGAGATTCCCTCAAGAGCATTCATTCCCAAAACCCAGACTCACAAATATTTTCCTGTTGTTTCCCAAACTTCCCTGTAATATGTCATCATGTCATTTCAACTTTGAGTGCTCACTAAGGGAGTTGTAGCATCGTGCACATTAATCAGTTTTTTCTTGTAGCAAGGTGTGAAAAGAGCATGTTCTCCTGTTATGCATGTGTCAAAATCATACCAAACTAGGTTACCCATGGGCAACATGCTTTTTTATGTATGGTACATGATTAAAATTTCAAAATACACTATGATCTGATATAACCCCATCCCCCAGGACACAGTTCTCTGATGCCAATATGCTTGTAAACTCATAACACAGTCTCTGAATATACTGGGTACAAAAACTCATACAACACAACTTGAGGTCAACTTTTGAGCTATGGTTGTTGAATGGGGGTCATTGAACTATGCAATTTGGCTATTCCAGTTGAAATCCACACACCCCCTATGGAAGACATGACCTTAATCTTCCACACAGGTAGTGTGAATTTTAAATAGGTTACCTGAATGGGTGACTTCACTTGATATCTACACTCCCTGTGTGGGAGATTAAGGTCATGTCTTCCACAGGGGGTGTATGGATTTCAACTGGAATAGCCCATTAGAAATGAGACCATTTTGGTACATATTGGTATGGTATGTTTCAGAAAACAAAAAAACTTATTCCGAGAAATCAGTTTGATGGAACAAAAAAGTCTGAATTTCTTACTTTTCTAATATTTTATTTTCATAAATTGGACAATGAAGGTAAAAGCATTTAATAATAATAATTAAAATTTAGTATGAATTGTGGATTTCTTACTTTTCTAACTATTTTATTTTCAGAAGCTGGATTAGTGATTATAACAGGTGACATTCAGCTGCATGCAGTCTGAACTTTGTCATAGAAATAAGTGGAAGGTGTGGATGGGGACGCCGTGTGTGGAACAATTCATCAAGAAACGGAAGCAAATCTGTGGGTCTAATTGCTGTGTTGATGTTCATAGGCTAGTTAGAGGCAAATTAGACATACAAACTGACTAACTCAACTATTTTTCTGACTTAACTTTACACATGGGATGAAAATGGTGCCATACACATGTTACATGGCTAGGAAGACATTTAAAAATCTGGTATGACATAAGCATGGTTAGTAAAAATAAAGTTTGTGTATGCTAATGGTATGGTTTTATGCATGTTCAAGAGCAATGTTTTATGGTTAGCAGCTCTTAAAATCTTGAAGTCACATTTTGAAAGATTCTGCCACAGATTCAGAAACCCTATTTTATTTGTCTTTCTATCCTTATAAGAATAAGATGCTTTTGCTAAAGCAGTGTCTTTCTATCCTAACAAGAATAAGATGTCATTGCTAAAACAGCCCACAGTATTACAGAATCAATTTGACATATCATAATGCTCGCTGTTTCCTTCTCTGGCATTTATAATTTAGTGTGCTTCATATGTTGTAATTAGGGGTGCTTTGATAGAATTGAGGGCATGATTGATAGTTAATGCCCGAGACAAAGCAGAGGGCATAACATTGTTTAGGACTGGTTCTTGATCAATCGTGCAGACCATTAGATAATGCCAAGGATGCAGATAATGGGGGAGCAGGAAGAACCAAACCTAGGAAATGACTATCAAAATTGAGGAAATTATGCCAAAAAGGGAAAGGGTGGAAAATAGAAAAACTTTGCTCAAGAGGAAGAAATCACTTTCTATATACATGGATAATGCACAGGCCCGTGCGCAGGGGGTCTTGGGGTGCGACCGCACCTCCCAAATTTGCAAAAGTATACAAAAGTCCCAAAATTTCAGACCAAAAATCAGTTTTTTACGTTTTTTGGTCAAAAAGGTCCAAATTTGGGGAAGAAAGTCCACTTTTCACAAAATCGCCCCCTTGGGAAAAAAGTCCACTTTTTCAAAATCAGCACCCCCAAAAAAATCCTGCATGACGGGCCTGATAATGCATATGTACGAATGTTATTTGCATACCAAAACTTTAATGTCACTGGCAAGAAGCTAATTATAAAAAAAATATAGGACTAGAATTTCATTGTGCTTTAGATTGCAGGAAAAAGGTTTGCTGCTGTATGTGTGTATTCTGTCGGTCGGACATCCGGGCTATCTCTAGTCTCGGGCCCAAACTGCATGTGGCTCACGGTTTGTTGTGAACAACAGAAACCGGCTGTGAAGGAGGCTACATAGCGATGTTGCTGGAGTGACCCTCAATTTCGGAAAAACGACACTCGACCATTGAATTTAATTTTAAGTTTGTCAGTATATAAACGGTAAATCAAATAAGTTTCTTCCACTCTGAAGACTTAGAAACGGTTGTTTGATTCCACTGACTATTTGCGATCGAAATTTACATAACATCAATGACAGAAATCATCAACAAAAATCGAATGTTTTCACTCGACCGTGAGTCGCATCATCAACCGGAAGTGACGTGGCACGGACCGACAGAATACCCACAAAGGTTTTTGAAAAAATTTATATATTCAAACAAATCTGGACAAATCTACTCCAGAAAAGTTGTACAAGAATGGTTTGACAAATTCAAGCCCTAGACAGTAAGTGGGTGCAAATGTGGCATGATAAGTGAAGAGTTAATTGGGATTTTGAGCCCATCACTCACATTATGGTAGGCGAGAATGATGCATTATGTATCACCATGTAAGGATTCTTCTTTACCTTCTTGACGTTGGATTTGGTACTCCATCTCAACATTCTTCAAGTCTCGAATCCAGCTGAAATTTTTAAAGAAAATAAATGGCTGTTAATTATTGTTACAGGCACAATGTGTGTGTGTGGAGAAGGGCATGTCAGGAGTACTGGTGGGTACCATGGGTACAGGAAGTATTGCAAATGATTAGCCCTACTGTATTTTTATGTATGTATTTGTGTGTGACAGAATTCATAATCAAGTAGGAGCGTGTTTCATTCCACTGTACTGAAAGGAACAAGCACACCTACATCATTCTGTTTCTGCTGTTTGCCTTCTCTCTCCAATCTCTCTCTTTCTAATACTATAAAATATCATTTGCCTCAATCTCTTTCTCTTGCAGTTAAGAATAACAACAAAATGTACTCAACTTGAACATCAAATATGTGCTAATGAG
The DNA here is from genome assembly GCF_039555335.1 of Amphiura filiformis. Lineage (NCBI taxonomy): Eukaryota > Metazoa > Echinodermata > Ophiuroidea > Amphilepidida > Amphiuridae > Amphiura > Amphiura filiformis. The sequence goes on from NC_092632.1 coordinate 13,615,403, forward strand.
CTCTTAAAATCAGCTCCACCCTTTACATGTATTGTGATATTAAAACATTGCACCAGATGCCCTCGAAAACTATGCCAAAGTGTGAGATAATATTGACTCTAACAACAAACGGGTCTCAATCTGGCATGGTGGGCTAAACGTATGACAAACCAACAATACACACTACCCATGGAACAGGTAGAGAAATCGATACAGAACGGGCACTGTGTACAAACTCTAGGCACTTCGAGGGGTGGCAGGCACCCCCTGTGATGAAAGTCAATATCCCTTTGGTAATGGCCTGTTGTGTTGTAATGTGTATGTATAGAGAACCACCAATATTGGGAGCATATTATATTGCACATGGTATTCACAAATGATTGTCTTTAAAAGTTTTGAGTAGGGCATGCACACCCAGGGCAGCGAAAAATAATTTCCTTTCTGGGAACGTGAACTGTTGTTTGAAATATTTTCTGCGAGCTTGGAGCCGGAGCGCGAGTATGAACACAATTATTGAACAAGTGGGGTCCAGGGCGAAGCCCCAGCCAAAGTCTTGAATTAAATTGCGCCAAGCGCACAAAATTGGCACTTTTATTTTAAAATGACCAAATATGGGGTTAATTTTGGTTAGAAACCCATATACAGGCGCCAATTTTGAGGGATGATTGTATGGACCATCCCTAACAATATATTGGGGGATTTATCCCCAACCCGGATCTACCCTGTGTCATTAACTCATTAGCTAAAATTACCGCTTGGAGTTATTACTCATTGGAGTCGTGATGTTATGTACACCCAGATTGTAAAGTGCGCACATTTTGTTGATTTGTAGCTTGAGATTACAAAATTGAATACTTAAAACATTCGTGCACAATTTTTTGGAATGTACATGCCTTCTTGTACATTTTACCCGAATTTTACCCTCGAATTTTTTTTGACCCCCCTTCATTAAGGACTGAATTGTTTTTGATCCCCTTTTAGGACCAAAATTCTAGTTATTGAACATTAATTTAGTTCCAAAGATATGAACAGTTGAAGTTTTTCCAAAACAACATGCAACAAAAGAAATTATTTCCCTTGGAAAATCAACGAAAAACCTGCTTTTCTCGGGAACGAATCCTACTCATGCTATATTCATTCCTGTCACTGGCGTTTAGTTTTATTTATCAGTTATCGTCGCAGATAGTTCGCAGAAAATATTTCACGAATGATCGTGTTCACAGAATATTTTCAGAGCTTCAGACAAATGATATTAAAGATTATTTTCCCGTCTTGATTTTTTTCTGCGACTCTGATTTTTTTTCTGGGAACGCCGGTACCACGATACCGGTGATTTCGTAGCCCTGTGCACACCCATCAGTGTCTCATTATCAGTGTCTCATTAGCAAAGCATTAATGCTAAGAATGCTGTAATGACAACTATATGGTGTCTTGGGTTACAAATATATAGGAAATGATGTTATAATTATTGCAGTGTTGTCATACTCTTGAATAACTTGGGAATGAATAAGTTGTGTCTTACGCTGTATTGGGAATAGTTCAACTTGAAGCTAACTGGCAGTATAATGCAACTTTAAAAGCTGGCAGTATAATGCAACTTTAAAAGCAGATATTTCTTTGAAGTTACCTTCCAGAAATCACACTTTTTATCAGCTCACATGCTCATTTTATTCACTACTCACTCACACCGACAGGCAAGCAAGGACCTCACTGAGGACCTAACTTATATCCTATCCAACCGAGGACACACACATGCTGTGGACCTAACTCAAAACACACATGATCCATACTATCAAACTGCGACCCTACCTAGATACCCTGCAACATAAGTATTTTTATGTTATTTGCAATTTTCTGAAAAAATTAATTTCACCGAGGACCGGCTTGGTTGTAGTATGTCCATGTTTGTACTGTAAGCTTCCTGTGTGTGTCCTCGTTTGGATAGCCATACAAACGCACCCTACATATCCACACACCCCTACACAAACACATATGCACACTTGCAACATAGAGTTTTAAAAATAAACTTACAACATAAGAATGAAAGGAAAGATTAGAATAATTGCCATGACAAGGTAAACAAAACCTCCTTCCAAAACATGCAATGTTTCTGGATACAGCCAATTAAAAAAGGCAGAAGAAATAAACACCATCAGCGATTCCATTGATGCAACAAAGGAGAACAAACTTCCTGAAATGATAAAAAATAAGGTCTTCTCATATCATGCAAGCATTATGGTATTGTGATTTCTAACACCTTCGTAACTGCCTGACTTCTGCCAATGTTACAGAAATTGATCAACATCAATAGACCATCTTGACATTCTATATATGACATAATTATCAGGTAGGCTAACATTTTGAGGTAACTCTGAATACAGTACCCATCACTGCCCATTTAACAGACTCATATCAATTATATTGGGTTTACATGTACCATATACAGATACTAAAAATATACTCCCTATAATCTAATACAGAATTAAAGAGACTAGTTTGCATCTCATGATACTGCCCACAACCCTTGATTGGGTAGTAGCACATAAAAGGAAAGCCAATTCATCCTGTGCCGATCAAAGAAAAGGAATCACAGAAAATGGCGCCTTCAAAAAAGTGAGTTTCCTACTATAATGAAAGACTAAAGATAAAAAGACTAGTTTGCGTCTGACGTCATCTGTCAATCAAACTCCGAGCACGGTTTGTTTACAAGACAGTCGTGATGATATGAGTTGCTGAACACGGCGGTAAAACCGGGCGCCTTATTGTTAATTTTGCACCATCAAACATACAAACCATCTCAAAAGTTAGGTCTTAATGTAGTAGGAAACTTTCTTTGGTGAAGGCACCATGTCCACAATGCCTAGAAAAGTTGCTTTTTGCCTTGTAAGAGTACGTATTTTTCGCCATTCACTGCTATTCCTTTTCTCCGATCGGGACCAGCCAGATGAATCGACCTTCCTTATACGTGCTATTAGCCAATCAAGGATCGTACAGAATTTGATTGACAGTGACGTCAGACGCAAACTAGTCTTTTTATCTTTGTCTTTCATTATATTAAGACCTAACTTTTGAGATGTTTGAAGATGTGAAATTATTTTTATTTATTTCATTTATAACTATAATTAACCATAAGGCACACTGTGTTACCACCACGTTCAGAAACCAACTCATCACAACACTCTTAAACAAACCATGCCCCAGTTTGATTGACAGATGACGTCAGATGCAAACTAGTCTTTTTAATTGTCTTTGATATAATTATTTGCATTAACCATAACACTCCCATATTCCTACATACTACAAAATACTACAGCGCAAAGCTGCTACACATGCATGCATCCCACATGATGCAGTGGCGCATTCATAATCCAAAGTCATACATTCATCTGGGCCTGCAAACAACCATGGCTACTGGTCGCCAACCTACATGTAGTGCTTGCCATGTTAGTGGACTCGGGATTTGAATCCTGACCAAAATAAACAATTTATTTGTTCATCTTCTCCCTTTATTTCTTCCTTCTTTCCTTTCCATTTGCCAAAAAGCAGCCATGACATAACAAACAAAGCAAGTAAAAATACACTTTAAGACTTACCTTGTTCAGAAGAAGACACTAGTTTGGATAACATAGATCTTGTAGCAACAGCTGGCATTGCAGCGGGAGCCATTATGACAGCCACTAAGTAAAGGAAACACACAAACATTTATTATAATAATTCAATGTACCACATTCAATCTAATTAATGCCCAGCACTTAAGGGCAGAGTAATGGGAGAGAACATGGACATTTTCGAGCATCATTATTTCTGAATTGTATGTCCAAAGTATATAAAACTATACATTTTTGGAAAGGAAATGAGTCAAGGAATCCCATGGTGACGCCAGATTTTTTCAAAAATCTCGAAGTTTTTGAAAAAGTCACAAAATTTCAAGTTTTTGCACCAATTTTTTTGGGACAAATTAAAAAAAAATCCGTTCGGAGTAAAAAAAAATTCAGTTAGCTTTTTATGAAGAAGAGACATGAACTTAGGGAAGGTTTTTTTATTTTTTTTAAATTTGTCTCTTTTTTTGAAATATTTAAATAAACACGTGAAAAAAGCAATTTTGTCACTTTATTCAGCTAAAATTGCACATAATGGTGTATATTTTTGTTTAAAACAAATATTTTGAAAAATGAGAAAACCTTCCCTAGACTTTGATGTACTCTAAACGATAGTGCAAAAAGTTTACCTTTTGCTTGCATATTTTTCGAGTTATCTTGTCACAAAAATCGTGCAATATTGTCAAAAGTGAACTATGAGAAATCGACGTTTTAGTAAAAAATGTCAAAATTATGCACAAAATGTCCTTATATTTTAAAACGGCAAGACTTTCACGCTTGTAAAAGCTGTATATGGTGCATGGTCTAAATATGCATCTTTTTGCACCAATGAATATATAATGTCTGCTTTTAGTGCTACAAAATTCAAAATAATTAAAAAATCTAAATGGCATTTTGACTGCAAATTTTTGTTTTGTTTACACCGCATTTGCAAGCGTTAACAACATACCGAATGCGCCTTTTGATTATGTTGGACATACGCCAAGCAGAGTTGCGCCACGCGTCACGCTTGACGCTTGAATCGCTGCAGAATCACAATATTTTCGCATTCGCAAGCATTTCTGACTCATTATTTCCGCCAATTTACTAAGCTGTCTTGAGCCATGTGACTTTTTAGAGTTGAAATGAGTGAAATAAATCAAGCAAAAATACGTGTAAATATTAACAAGTTGTATTTTATCAGTTTCAAGTGAAAGAATACATCTTAGTGTTGATAAATATCAAGAAATCTCAAATTCGGGCGTGGACGAATGTGTCTTCCATTACTCTGGCCTTAAGGGAGTAATCTGAAAGGAGTGCTTGATAATTACCAGATTTGAAAAGTTAAACTGGACATTTTTTTATGTAAACAATTTTGTAGATAAAATGTCCATAGAACAAATGTTACTGTTTTTGTAACGGTATGCAGAGATAATTTTTCTGCAATTCAAAATGAATCATTTTCACCCTTTGGTGCCAATGAACTCCAACACCAACAAATCCACTAATTAGGATGAATACGGTATCAATTTTAAACTCAATTTGAAGAAGAAAATAGATCAAAAGCCATGCATTGCTATTATTAATACATTAGTTGTAAACCTTTTTTTGGCACTCAATCAACAGAAGTGCTCTTCATTTTATATTAGTAACACAATGACATTTTTTGCTTATAAATCAAGAAAAAAAATCAATTAAGCCCCGATTCCAATTAAAAAGTAATAATAATATTACCTGCGCTTATTCAATCATGACAGTGACACAGGATGCCGCCTTTTTTGGTCAAATCGCTGACCATCCATCATTTTATTGGATGGATTTTTGTAATTAGAGTGATGCGCTAAAAGCAGCAACACATATTGGAGGTTAATTGTTAAAAGGTCAATGCACGGTGGTAAAGGTTAGTTTGGCAACCAAAGGAACGATCAATTTAATGGCTAGACTAATTGCAAGTGGACCTGCTATGAATGTAATGGAATCAGAATTTTAAAAATCCTCTTTTCCCATCAAATATTCTATGTCAACTTTACATAGAGTTTACAAGATCAAACTAGAATCTCCAATATCACATAGAACTTGTCATTCCTCAGGAATTCTAGGCATGTCCCAGAACTATTATTTTACCATAATCAAACTCAATGCTTCTTCAAATAGACCATGGAGGTAGTAGAGATAGACCAAATCATTTCACTCATTTGAATTGAAAAATACCAAGATGTGGTCACCACATATCAACCACTCTTGGTCTGAAACAATGTTGATGAATAGAAAATTAAAATAGACATTTCATATTCCTAGTTTTTGTCCATCATTTTCTTATTGAACTATTCTAATAAATCATTTATACATACACAAAAGTATGAACAAAAGATATGAGTTGAAGAAAGATAATGTACCTCTGAATTATTTCCTTTACATTTTGTTACAAATTACAATTATTCCTTCAGCTAAACTTAACTCTTAAAATCAATATGGAGTTTGAGGAATTTGACAGCCCTTACATCATGTTTTACCAAGTTTGGCTTCAGTTGGGCTATTAGTCAAACAAACCAAAACCTTGGCCTTTTAGACTTGAGCAGTCTTGGGCATGTATCTGGAAAAAGTAACTAGGTATTGGTTAACAGTTCTATATCAAGAATCCAATGCTGATTGCTCACTAGTTCACCAACACACTTTGGCCCATTCTTAACCTTTCCTTTGTTATTGTTGTTCAATTTAGCCAGGGCAAGCATCACTACATGACAAACAGGACATCATGCTGAGCCTTGCCCAGTATGCTGGTCAATGGAAGTCATATCCGCTCAGGACAACCAGAGTGTGATGGGGATGTATGACGTTATGTGATGTAAATGTGTTCGGACAATAGCAGACCCACACTAAGGGTCACTGCTCCATTACTTCATCAGAGTCAAAGGCCAATATTAATTTCAATTTTTAATCTAATTTAAGCATGATTATCTGAAGAATTTTTTGTTTAAATTTAGGTTTGCTAGAAATGAACGCCTCTTCCTTGAATACCTCTAAGCATGGTTAAAATAGAATTGTACTTCAAATAAATTAAAATGAACAATAACCACTACTAATATTGATGGTGAATGCTTTACGCTATCCTTTTGAACCAACATTGGCTTTGTAGATACTTGTAGATACATTTTATAGAAACTTTCTGTCTACCCATTCCTAGTCTGATCTCTTTGTCAGCAGAACTGATAAAATAAAAAATTCAGAAGGAAAAGTTCAGGAAGGTCCTTACCAGGAAACACTGCCCAATTAAACAAATGCATACATATTGATGGAACTGTTGCAATATTTGTGGGATATATTTCATATCTTCCCAAGAAATGAACCCTTTTCCCAGGTCTGCACACCAAGCATAAAGCAATGGCTATAACAAAAGGTTCTGGACATTTATACAGACTTACCACTAAACACCATGGCCAGATTTCGTGAGAAGGCTAATAAGATGTATGCTGCCCTCGCCAAAAATACCAATACATGCAATAGTTGTGTCTCTGATAGACGTCATTCTTAGTAAAGGCATCCCTATCAGCAAGGTAGCACCAACAACACAGTTTTTCAGACCTAAGTAATAACCTGCAACAACAAAATATGCTTTAGTTAGTCTGGATTAAGGTTTTTCTTCATAGTTTCTTGTAATGAATCATGTTTTAAAATCTTTTTCAAAGAAAGGTTTTCCATGCAGGATGAAGCCCATCAAGAGAAAGGGCTCACAATCACAAACCTTGTCAATTATAATAACCTGTTGTTTGTTTAAATGGCCACCTTCAAACGGCTGCCCATATAAACAAGTATTAAGATGTGATACAATATGATTGTGCTAACATGGGTAGGGACAGAACTAGACAATTGAATATATGAATACAAAAGCCACCCAAGTCCATACTTTGGCCAAATTGAGTTAAGCATGGGAAAGTGTTGCTATACATAGGCCTGTCATATGTATGAAAGAACAACTCAAATTCATCCTCTGTGTCTATTGAGCATGTGAAAAATAGCATGTATGAAAGAATCATCCCAAGTCCATGATTTGAGTCTTGTAACACATTGATTGAAATCCAATATGTATAAAAGTCCGCTTGTAACACATTCATTGCTGGAGAGTGACTTTTGAAAACAAAATGGGTTTAATCAAGGAAAGTGTGTGGTATATATTACAAGGCAGAATGCTTATCAACATTATACATAACTTTGTACTTTATTTTGTATTATCTTACTAGTGGTAATCTCTTTCCAACATTATTGTCTTAGTATATGATTCAAAAACCCACCCAAGTCCAGAATTTAAAATGAACCCCACGAAGTCCCTGAAATGCTAATCGTCATACCTAATACAGGTTAACCCACCCATTTGCACGCATAACTTACCATATTGACCAGGTAAATCTAACTGAAGGAATTAAAATGATACACAGGTTTTTTCTCAAAATCACTTCCCATGGACTTGGGTGGGTTTTGGATTCATGTATTCAATTGGTTTAAACAGGCTTCTATTATACCCGTTCTCGAACCAAGCATTCCAAAATCAAAAGGCAAACTTGGTAATTTATTTGACATTTTCCCTCCTCTCCCCAGTAATACAGTATTAGGTGTCAAGTTTGTCTTCACTTACTGATTTGTGATGCTGTAAATTCCAGTGGACTCTTCTTCAGGTATAGTACTGTAGTATCCCCTTCACCTGAAACATACAGGCATTTGGCAACATAAATTTTATACACTGGGCTCGTTAGTAAGGCTTGTCATGGAAAAAAACGAATCAAAGACCAAAATTATTGGCATACACCCCCTATGGAAGACATGGCCTTTGTATCTCACACAGGGGGTGTAGATTTCAAATGGGAGTCACACATTCAGGTACCTCCATTTGAAATGTACAATCCCTATGTGGAAAATTAAGGTCATGTCTACCATAGGGGGTGTATGGAGTACAACTGGAATAGTCCATTGTTATGCATTACCCTGAAACCCTGAAATGACTGCCTGTTTCTGTTTTTCTATCTTTCTGTGGTGGACTAGCTGCCTGTCTGTTCTTTCATTCCATTATATCCTCTCTTGATCTTCTCCACCCACCTCTTTTTTGTAGCAGATGCTCTCTGTTTCATATACAATCTTTTAAAGTGGGGGTCACTTGGGGGAGCCTATTTTTACATTTTGGTTCAAGTGAAAATCCTGTAATGCAAAAGTCCCTTCTTTAACAGTTTCATGAGTGATCTTTGTGAGTGCTCTCTCTTCCTCTCTCTCTCCCCTGTGGTGCTACCTCCCTCCCATCATTTGGTAAATAATTAGATATTTTCAAAGCAGACAGACAAACAAATAAATCTTTAATAAACCAATGTCTTCTTACCTGAGCCTACAAACTGGAAAAGAGTGACACACAGAATTAAAAGTAGCAGCTGCAGTCTCTGGAAGTGTGGTCTCTTCCTGAATACAGTTCTTACTGCACCTTTCATATTTTCTACACGCAGGAATTCCGCACAAAAACGAGTCTTGTGATTTCCAACATTACCAAGCTCACTCGCCACTCGTCCATCTAGTTCATCAACAAGCTCTTTTGTATCATCATCGATACCATTACTTGTTAAAGTTCTTGGTGTAGCCTTAGTTGGCAGTGATTCTGGAAGCCACAGAAGAATGTACAAAATCGGTACAGCATTGCAACCAATGTAGTAGCTGAAAGCAGCTACAAACCCAGCTTTATCAATCACCACCCCAACAGTGAGCAACCCTATGAAACTTCCAATGAAAGTCATCGATTCCAAAATGGCAAAGCGCATGGTACGATTTTCCACTGTGACTAAATCACTCATGTAGCTGAATACCGACGAAAGAATCAATGAAAATCCACCAGTCATTCCTAACAAAATAGATCCCAAAACAATATACCATATAGGCATGAAGATATTCAGGGAACTGAAGATCAGTAGGATTGCGTTGACTATAGACCCTACACATGGGATGATGAGACACACTCGTCTCCCGACTCTGTCCGACCACGCACCTAAGAACAACGTGCTCAGAACAGAAGCCACAGTTAACCCTCCATTAAGTATTATGAGCCAATGAGAAGTAAGCGTTTGCACTCTCTCCTCTTCTGTTTTATGATCACTCAAATTGCTACATAAATCTGTGTTATTGTACTCAAACATGCAAGTTTTCAAGTACAAGAGTTGCTGAATAGCTACATATTGTAGATTACTCCCAAGCATGAACACTGCAAGAATGGGTTCCACAGTCACTACAAATCTGGCCTTTGAGTATGCATTTTGAAGGTCTGTGCATGCATGGCTCAGGCATGATGTTACTCTTGACATGGTAGCTGATGCTTTGTCACCAATGGTACCAAGTCATGTTTCAACAAAATCTGAAAGAGATGTGAACAGAAATATTAGGCAATGAATAGAAAACCCTCTCTTATGGGAAAACATGACCTTTCAACTTTTTCTTTTTGTTCTTTTTTTATTTTTTCCCTGGAGGCTAAAATGACATATCAGTATCAATAACGCTTGAAAAATATGACAAAAATTTGGTGATTTTTTGCAAATATGTTTTGAAAATGTTCTGAATTTTTTCAAAAATCTTCAGTCAAAATCAATAAATTTAGACCCAAAACAGCCAATTTTACATGATTTTATAGCCAATCAACCAAAAAAAATCATTCTCCCAAAAAACAACAATATGGGTTGGTCGGGCCCATAAAACAGGGTTAGTATCAATTAAGGGCAGCAGTGATCCTCAAAAAAGAGAATACATATTTGTAGCTTAAAGTCGTAAGTCTAGATACAATTGAATACCTGAGTGGAAGAAGGGCCCAACTCCATTTTTTTACAAAAATGAGTTAGACCCATCATTTTATTGCCAGCAGACTGTTCTTCCTTGTGTGTGAAAGATGAGCCAAAATCCATGCTCTAAATAGAGTTGGGCCCTTCTTCCACAAATATTGGGTTAAAGAGGAATTTTGTTCATCCATGTAAGGCCAAAAAAAAAATTGTTGTGTTGCCCTCCCAAGCCTAAAATCTGGTAGTACACCCGGCCGGATTTTTTTTTTTTTTTTTTTTTTTAGCAACTCAACCATTTGATACCTACTATTTCACAGTCACATGAGTGAAGAGAGGCATATGCTTAATATTGGCTGTATTTTCTACCCAATGTTGAATATTTTATTGAAGTAAATATTAATAATAAGGCCCTTCACAATTAATTCTTAGTTTACTATTTAAAGATTTTAAAATAGGCATGAGGTAACTTAATTGTTAGTTATTTTTTACTTATTATTTTCTTCATTTTGAAACAAGTGGTCACAGCCAAATATCAACATGAACATCCTACATGGTACATTTTGGCACTGCAGATCATATTGCAATTATGGTTGATTTTATATAGGCCTATTGATAATTAATAATATGTGTTATTTGTTTGTTCAGAATTCATGATCAAAGTAAGAAAGTAGCAAATTAATGTAACAAAAATGTCATTTAACAGAGAAAATGACAGATAAAAATCAAATAATTAAATATTTTGCAATTTTCAATTTTTGATGTGGGCGGGAATAGGAAACTCAAAATCAATTGTGAAGGGCCTAAACATCCATGTTGTTGGGATTCAATGAGTCAGTCCTACTATCCAATTAAAGTGCTGGCTTGGGGCACAATGTTTTTAGTGAACGTTATGGATCTGGGAATAGGCTTGGGGTACATGTATGATAAAAAAAAAAAATCATTTGTTAAAAAATTATTGAAAAAAAAAAAAAAAAATTGAAAAAAAAAAAAATTGATTTTTTTTTTTTTTTTTTTTTCATGATTTTGACCCGCCGCCGGAGGGCAACACAACATTTTTTTTTTTTTTGGCCTAATCTGCCTTTCACTACAATAAACTTTCTTGCTAACATATTACATGCTTAGAACTACTTGTGCAATTAATGGATTTCTGTAGCTATTTATAACACATCTGCTTACGGAACTGGTACTTGCAGTATATTAGTGGAAGAAGGGCCCAACTCCAGCTCGTATTATAAAGACATGTACCGTTGCCCTGGAAACATCATATATAATTTCAAGTGTATGTAATATTGTAAGGTCATGTATTGAAGGTCCCCTGAAGATGAAAACATTCTGTCTATAAAATAATAAAACTTTTCAAAATATTAAGTTTTTTCTTAATATCTCAAAAACAGTTTTGATGGAGTTGGGCCCTTCTTCCACTCAGGTATTCAATTCTCATTAGGTTTTTTTAATTGAAAAAATGATATATTTTAAATATAAAAGCAAACAGCAGTACTGAAAAAATATATAGCTCTATTTTAAGTGGGCCTGGGCTCAGGGGTAGATGAAAATTCAGGGCCTTATTCTGTTTTAAAACTCCATAAACACAATATATCACTTTAAAAATTTGATATTTTTAGCACTTAAAACCAATTCATAAATTTCCTCAAACTTTTATGGGAGTGGCGGGTGGGAAAATAAAATGCATTGTGATATTTGGAAATGAAAACAAAGCCAATCTCCCAAAAAGGCTTGCTCTCATTGGCTAACGAAAAAACTAGGAGGAATCTGCCTTGCGATTGGGTCGCCCACCCGTTGCCAAACACGTCGATCGAAGACCACATTGCAATGACATGACTGACCAAGGGTAGCGCTCGGGGGTCCCTTGGGACCCCCGAGCTAACAGAAAATGCAAAAATGGGGGGTCCCTAAAGAAATATCCGGGGTCCCACCTATTCATAATTGTCTAGCAAATTCAATCTATTTGTGTGATACCATACTATTTTTGTGGGTGGGGGTGGGGGAAGGGGGTTTATTTTATAAATATTATTGTATTTTTCTTTCATTCTTTTTTCTTTCTTTTCTTTCTTTCTTTTCTTTTTTCATTCTTTTTCTTTCTTTCTTTCTTTTCTTTTTTCATTCTTTTTCTTTCTTTCTTTTTTTTCTTTCTTTTCTTTTTTCTTTCTTTTCTTTTCTTTCTTTCTTTTTTTTTCTTTCATTTCTTTTTTTTGTAATTTCATTTTTTTTATTTCAATCAAATTAGTATAATTACCTAATATTTACCGCCCGCCGCTGGCTGGAATAATAATTTTAATACTGCCCTCTATTGTCAGGTAGTTGTCAACCATGTAAACACAGGGATCTCGCCGTATTTTCTTGATATCACAGCTGTTTTGCTGTCAACATTTTCACTCACAAAGCAGTGTTACTGTGCATAATATTAATTATTGACGTAAATTAGGCAATAATTTGGTATTTCAGGGGTTCAGTTGCTTCGAAAATGATGTGCATAATGCAAGTTGAGGAAACTTTTGAGCCTAGTTTTATGACACCTGGATTTACAAAACAACATGTGGGAATTGTTGTTGCGTACGACGGGACGCAATAACTCACTGCTTTTGCAATATTCATGCGTGAGATTCGGGTTTTGGTGGGTCCGGGACGCAAAAACGTAGCCTAGCGCGACCCTTGTGACTGACCTCCCAGGTCATGACCTTAAAGTCAATTTACGGACGTGACTATTCTCGGCATGGGTAAACTGGTTTCTTCAAGACCAGCATTCAGAAACATTATTATAGGGGCAAGGACAACAACTACTGCACTGGAAATTTTATTTCAGCACACACTACAGTTGTGGAGTTACAGTCAAAAATGAGGGAAAACCAATATTTGATCAATAAATTCTGGGAACAAGGGTGCACTCGGCTATAAGCCCAGTACTAAATTTTGGCCAAGTTCTTAAAGGAGGATTTCGTGATCCTAGCATCCTCTTTTTGTGATATTTTTCAGTAGATATCCACGAAAAAAGCTTATTCCCAAAATATCAGTTGATTCCGATTTTGCTTTTGCGAGTTATGCATGATTAATTATGTGCATAATTTACACTGCTCCATAGGCCACTGTTGTAATTTCAAATTTGACGACATTTTTACTAAACAAATTAATCTGCAAGAAATTTTTGGTACATAAACATTATGTAGCCAGAGGATTCCAGTGGTATAAAAATCTCAACTTTTTTTGAGAAAAGTGGGGGATGAGATGAGGCTGTGGTTCACGAAATGCCCTTTTAAATCAAATCAATGCTTTTCTCTCACATTTAAGAACAAATAAAAAAAATATCAGTTGATAATTAACATTCCACACTTAGAATTTTAAGAAATTCAAGTAGGCCTACTAGCCCCTCCCCGGTTATAAGCCCACCCCCATTTTTGAAGTGAAATCTGCCATCTAGGGGGGTGGGCTTATACCCGAGTGGTTACGGTACTGGTCAACTAGTAACTGGGTTCCTTGCCACTGTGACATAACTTTTGTTACCAGTGTGTTATTAGTTTTTGAGAAAACTGCAAAAATAGTCACAAATTTATCAAGGGGTGTAGTACCACTTTAAAACTCTGCTTTATTAATTTGTGCACAATTGATAGATTTTCACATCTGATCTTTTTAGTCACTGTACTCCCTCTGTTTGTTGACTTCCCATGTGGACTACTTACTTTCGATTGCGGTTAACATGTTTAACATGGTTGTCTATGGATGAGATTGTCGGATTTTTGGCCTACTAAAACTGACCATGATGTAATGCATCTTTAAATGGATCTGGCTTGTGATTGGTCGCCCTGTGATTGGTTGCCCAGATCTCTTTATGGTCAGGTTTAAATACTCCGGGCACGTGCCATTACCATTGATAACTACATCGTACACAACTCTGTGGCGATTTGTGTACTAGGTGCATGAGCGTGTTTTGTACGTACAGACTTTGTACTTGCGGTTAAATTGGATTGATAAACAAGTATGATTCACAGTGTGTGTTAGGGACTAAGTCCCCGATCAAAGTCCTGTTAAAAATGCCAAGTACATAGTCGATTTTTAACTCAGTCTTTCGCGATTTATAATAAACTGGTAGATTCTAAAATCAGAATTGTTCAGTATTGAAGTGCCCTGTGCCATTTATGCATTCAATAATATAAGCCTACATAACTTTAACTCACTAATATAATTTTATAAGCTTTTTCATAAACCATTTACTAGTATTTTGATGTAATAGATATCAGTTTAATTTCGAGTTCAACTGGATGCCTTCATCAATCATGATTTGTAACATATTTATATATCAAAAATGGCATAGTCTAAGTTACATGTAGATCTGGGAAGTTTTACAGTGAGGTTATGTGATCTGACAGAGCGCCAAAGGATGCATCAAGTTATTAACTATATTGACAGTAGCTGCCACAACAGATCCAGTGCCAAGGACCCAAGGTGTTAGACAGAGAATACCGTTAAGTGTGTATTTCCCATAGACAAACAAAATGGCGTGAGCCAGTCCGTAGGTACGGCGTATCGTAGCAGTAGGACTGGCGAGCGAGTCTAATTTTGGCTAAATAAATATGTTGTATTTTCACTCAAAAAAGGGTACGTGATTCTACTTGATTCATTGTGCACCAATTTGACCCCCTAGCTTACTGAATAAATACTGCGGGGTTCCGATGTTGATTTGAAAAGGTCTATATCATTTCGACATTATGAAATTGTTTAGCTCTGACCGGCGTGGTGGCCTAGTGGTTAGAGCGTCCGCCTCACGATCGGGAGGTCGCAGGTTCGAATCCCGACCGGGCCATACCAACCGGGCATACCAAAGGCTTTAAAATTAAAAATGGTACCTACTGCCTTCTTGCCAGGCGTTCGGCATTGAAAGAATGGAGTAGTAGGCCTAGGGAAAGTTAAACACATGGCTACCAGTGGAGTAACCCCCTGCTGTAGCTTTTCTGCTTGCAGACATGTCTGCCTAGGGTTATGAAACGGAGATAGGCGCCGCCCAATGGGCCGAAAGGCTTGGGAAGGATTTAACTTTTTTTTTTAACTTAGTCTTAGCTCTGGTGCAGACATAGACCTTAAGGTACATATTTCGAGGAGCATAACAAACACCAAATTGGTGTCGTATGACCTTTGACATGCATGCGTTCTTTTGTCGAGAGTGACATGGTCTTTCAATTTGTGCCGAGTGTCCTTGCCCTTGGCAGACTTGGCTATGGCTGGTCACGAAAAGAATCAATAGATAACCTCTGCCCCACTAATCCCAAGCTATTGTCTGAAATTGCTCCTCGGATGATGTATCATAAGAACTCAGTCCTCAAATGATAGTCATGTAACGACCAAAAGATATTAAAAAATGACTGACTATCATTGAGGACTCCGCAGTCTAGCTCTGGTGCTGAATTCGGCACCCGTGGTGCTACTTCAACTCTAAATTTAGGCCACGTCAAATTCCTGCATTTATCTATATACAATACATGTCAGGGCTTGAAGAACGCGTTTAATTATGTATCCTAGTCGAAGGTATCTCCAACCTCACCTTCCATCGCAAAGAACAACAAATAATGGTCAATTACATCATTTTACTTACCGTACATGCACTTCCTAAGCTTCTACATGTACTTCGTCTTGTTTATTTCACAATCAATCAATTAACCCGTGGCTGATTCTCGTGGTTAAACATTATTATGTCTGTGGGTTTGACGAAATGAGTTCCAAAGCACACGGAACCACTCGCTTTATGCTGTTGCACCAAAGTATTCTAGCCACTGCACAGTTTAGGAGATTGGTTTTCCATGGGGTTCTAAGCTTTGTATGGATGTATAGAATCAAAAAAGGTTCTCAAGCCAAGAAAATGGTTCTTTGCTGAAGAACCTTTAAAACAACCATTAGGAAAGAACCCTCAAAGAAAATGATCTTGCCAAATAAAAAACAAACAAACAAACAAACAATGATCTAAAATGATTTTTTTTGTATCAAAAAGGGTTAAAACTCCTTTTCACATGTGATGATTCCCTGAATTCTGGGCGCCTGAATTAATTAATCAGAAAGTCCCTAGCCAGACCCGGGAGCCAGACCTATTTAAATCTTTATGTTCTTTATAGAACTTTAAAAGGTTGTTTATAGAACCTTATCATTGCTTAGGGTGCTGTATTTTTTGACCCAGGACAAAAATGTTTTGAAATTAGGAACTAGGCCTATTTGCTGAAATTTACATTATGTATTTTGGAGTGAACTATAATGGAATTATGGAATAATTCGGACTATAGGCAAATTAAATCGATTTGTCAAGAAGTAGACCTATGCCTATATCGGCAGGATTAAAAATAAATAAAAAAGCCAATGAGCATAACTCTTTCCGGAGACACAGTTTGCATGATATCTTTTTAGTACCGCGGTAAGTCCTTCCAAAAAATGTGCACCTTCATGATTAGGGACGCACCATTTGACTTTTAGAGGGGACTGGAAGTTTTTTTGTTTTTTTAATTCCCCCACTTTAAAAACTCCAGTTTGAAGAATTTTTCCAAAATAGTATAGGCCTACCCCTCCCCTAAAAAGACACAGTCTCCATATCTTTCCAAAAAAAAATGTACACCTTGACTTTTAGAGGGGGCGGGGGCTGGAAGGTTTTTTTCTGAACTATCCCGGCTTCATGAGCAACAACAACAAAAAATTTAATTTTTTGTTTGTTTTTTGCATTACAGGCAGTAATCCTTTTTATTGATGCATTCTTGGACATGTTGGAAGACGACGAGATACTTTTATTTAAAAATAGGTCAGGGTGAGTCAAAAAAAGTGCAATAGAGAGAATTAAGAATCCATTTTTATTTAATTTAATTTTTATTTATTACACTTTAAAATTAAGAACTATAAAGTTGAACCTTTTAGGTTTTAAAACATTTTATATATGGTAGGCCTATATAGGCCTATCCATCAGTAAACTTGTAAATCAAAGAAGTAGGATTTACAGTTTTGTTTTTATGACACATTTTACAGCGATACCCAATATTAATGTTTGTCCAAGCATAGATTGGTCCAAGAAACATCTAAAATTTGCATGTCAGCCCACTTGGTGTATAGGGTAGATTTGGAACAACTGCCATTTTCTTAACCTCACTGGCATTGTAATAAAATGGAGCACCCAAAGTGTTATTGCCCTTGGTCTTGTTTAAGAAGAAGAAACATTATTTGTTGTTATTTTCATTTTACCTTTACTTTAAAGATGTTTATTCTCGATCAAAAACATACTAATTTGTAGGCGGGTTTTTCAAATGTCAAAATGAAGTGCGCGCAAATTGAAGTGGAGTGAATTACAAAATATCCAGTAAGTTGGACATATTGGGATTAAAAAAAAAAAAGTGGAGTTGGAGTCGAGTGAGGCATGAAGGACTTAAAAATGTTTGTTTGAACAGAAAAAAAAGAAATTAAAATGACGCAAAAATCAGAGCTGGTGCCTTTACCATGCATTGTGTGCTCTCATTCAAAATACATGGTACCTCGTGGACAAATAACGAAATTGGGTATCACTTCATATTTTCAAAGAATGTGACACTTTTTTTTTACTCACCCTGTACAAATTATGTCGCTAAATCAGAATATTATACAAAAAAAAATCATCACAAAAAAATCTGATTTCAGATGTAGGCCTATTTTCGGAGTGAATAGGTGTGCTAATTATAGGCCTCTACCGTGGAATGTTATGTGAAAACGACCATGATAAGGAAAATGTCACATTTTCTTCGGAAGTCAGCGTCAATAAAATTATGTCCCCCTATTTCGGCAACAAAGATTTTATGAACCCCCGCCCCCAATTACCACCGCCGATACACCTATATACCCCCTAAACAGGCATAAATTGTATTGAAATCAGTCATCATTTTTGAATAAAATAAACACACTGTCTGCTATCTGTGGTCATCTAGTGACTCCCTACATTTTATGACCCCCCTATTTTTCTTTCCAAAAATTTATGACCCCCCCCAGTATTATATTTGGGACCTACTCTTCCAAAGAAAATGCCAGCCGCCTTAGCTGTATGAGCATTGCTGGAACTTTCAATCAAAAGTACCGTAATATATACTTGAAGTTGAAAATTGAAAATGTTTATATGCCGCAAGTTGGCCGCTTTTAGGTGCCTGTTTTAGTCTCAACTTGGAGGAAAGATGTCATTCTTGGAGATAATTCTTTCTTCCAAGGTCTTGTAATGTAAACGTGTGCACATTAAAGTCTCTCTCAGGAGAAATGATGTGAGACCATGGTGGGACAATGTAATAGAAATTCTTGAAGACTTAAAAATTATCTAGCAAGTAAAAGTTTAAAAACAGGTTTCAAAAACTTTATTTGGTATGCTGCCCTCTTGAAAACAAAAACTCAGTCACCAACACGAACTCGACCAATCAGCTGTTGTCGCTCA
Organism: Amphiura filiformis; assembly: GCF_039555335.1. Lineage (NCBI taxonomy): Eukaryota > Metazoa > Echinodermata > Ophiuroidea > Amphilepidida > Amphiuridae > Amphiura > Amphiura filiformis. Next base: position 13,634,176 of record NC_092632.1, read on the forward strand.
CGTGTGGCGTGTGGTGTAAACATCAGCTGGTGACGAGCTGCACATACATTCAATTATTTTGATTCAGTTGTTGGTCAACTCTTGCAAGTGACCGACCTGTGCTAGTGATTTATACAAACTAATTACTTAAAATCTGCCGACATAACCGTGTGAGTGAAGAGAGCAACTTGTTGAATATTTGCAGCGTTCTTTTCTCTTTGTAAAAGAAGGTTTTTCATCAATATTTTGGAATAACACCACCGAGACCATCGTTGGTATTTTGTGTCCTTGAAACTCATACCTGGAAATTGACCGGGATTTTACTGTGTAAACCAAGCAACGAAGCGAAGCGTGAGGATCATTTGGGATCAAAACATTGTTGTGAAAGAACTGACACTGGAACTCGTTGGTATTTCACAAGTTTGTTTCAAATGATATAAATGTACAATTTTGTCAGAATGTGAGTGTAATATTAGTATCTGACGAGACTGAGCAACTATTGCGTTTCTGGAATTCATGGGATTTTAATTGGAACGCGACATCGTTGTTGAGGAGAACAAAATATACTTTTCTATTGGAATTGGATGCTTGCAGGGAACAGTATTCCCTTCGAAGTTGGTGGATTTATATGGTTGGAACCAAATTGTCCACTACCAATTCCTAGTTGAAGATGGGGTATTTGACAATGACAGTCTTTCTCGCCACTTTATTGGCAACATGCTACATCAGCACTGTAATTTCGCTTCAGTGTGGACCATGCGATCTATCTGAATGTCCTGAGCTCAATTGTCCAGGTGGAATTGTTGATTCCCCGTGTAGATGTTGTCAAATTTGTGCAAAACAACTTGGAGAAGTTTGTGGTGGAGTGTGGGATGTTGAAGGAACATGCGATGATGGACTGTACTGTGGAATTAGTCTGGATTTCGGGGGTTCTGTTCTTGACCATGAAAGTGTGGGGACGTGTCAAGGTAAGATAAATATTAGTCAAGTCATTAAAAAATAATTGGGTCCCAATCATCTATATCCCTTCATCTTAAATCTGCTAGAAAATTCAAGTTAAATAGTTTTACTGAATTTCAAGATTCCAGGGCATGATGACTAAAGAATGTATAAAAATCTGCGGGAAAATAATATTTATTAGGCCTTTATTCATTGAAGAAAACCAGTGCTCCTAGTCCTACGTCGCGTGCCAAGGGATTGTTTGGACCATAAATTTGATTTATCTTGTGGGTTTGTCGTCTGACCTTGCCTTGAGTGTCAGCAATGTCAACAGTTGCAGGACATCAACAGTACAACTCATGCTTGCATGCAATCAAAATGCCAACCAATTTCACATCTATGATCTAGTGGGCTCAAGAAATTTTATTTGTTGGAGCGAAGGCCTATGATGGGGCATACATGTAGGCCTTCAAAAACACAATTTCCCTAAAATTTGAAATATTTTGTCCAAACAGAATTTTCAGTGATTTTATGTGGAGGGGGAGGGGGGGGGGGGAGGAAGGTAACCGAAACAATTAATGGCCACTCATTAATTATGTCACTGGCACTACTCCTATTCTTGCATATATTAATTTTATTTTTTCATAATTGAGAAATCAAAATCTCAATAATTCATAAATTAATCATGTTTTAAAATCTTATAACGGTATTACATTTTAGTTGATGAAATTAATTTCCCTAAAACTGCGACAAAAATCAAAAACAAGTTTGCAAAGCCTATGCACAACTTGTACCAGTTATTTTTTAAAATCTAAATAAGGCTTTGTGTTTTTTGTACATTCTAATTTTAAAAATGATGTTATTAGCCTCATCATGATATTACAAATCAGTGAGTAATTTCATATTGACCATTTTCTCATAATTTTATGACTTCATATTTAAAATTATATCTGTGAGACATCCATTTTCAATGTGTTTGTGAAGATACAAAATGCAAGTGTTTGAAATTATTAGTTGTATACTTTTAAGCAGAGTAAAGTCCGATCTAATATAGTAATAATTACCAGGTACATGTAGGCCTACTTATTATTTTCTTTATTTTGAAACAAGTGGTCACAGCCCAAAATATCAAAAGAACATTTTGGCACTGCCAATTAATGAATTTAATTATTGCAATAAAAAATATTTGCAATTCTCGATTTTGGATGAGGGTGGGAAACAGTAAACTCAAAATCAATTGTGAAGAGCCTAATCCCATCATGAATAGTTGATTTTATACATTGATAATAATGCAGCCTTGGTGTTTGCTAAGGAAGATGCCAAATTTATTAAAAATTTAAATGTTATTTAACATAGAAAATGTCAAATAAAAATCAAATAATAAAAAATATTTTGCAATTCTCGATTTTGGATGAGGGTGGGAAACAGTAAACTCAAAATGAATTGTGAAGAGCCTAATCCCATCAATGAAATACTGATCTTCTAGAGGGCCCTGCAAGAGCTGTACATTTAAACAAATTAAATTAAGAAGTATTCATAGAGTATTGGAAAATACAATAAATTTATTTAAAATATACAAACACGTGTACATGAAATAAATTCTATGTATTGAGTAAAAATGGAACATTACATTAGTGGTTCCCATAAACCATAAACTGTGTTTGTTTGCACAGTTGCCAATCCATTTTACATAAGAAAAAAATCAGGAAAAATGATGAATCACTTTATTTGGGGACCTCCCTGATCGAAAGTAGGCTAAGTCGCTTTAAATAGCACAGACACAAAAATCTGGTTAACAGCAAAAAAATCTTTGCTGAATTGTCTCCAATTGTCTGTTGTTCTGTGGCAATTTGTGTTCAATGCATAGTGGTTAAATCTGATTTCTATTGAGTACAAGGATCTCTAATTGGACAATTTCGGTATTAAAATATACTGCATCTTTTATTGGGTAGGCCTATAATATGCTTTGAAGTATAATGGCAACAAATGGTGCTGGTTTTTAAGTCTTTTGTTATCATGGTTATGAAGGAGGGCTGCTGATAGTTTTATTGGTACTATTTTTAAATATGCTGGACCAGGACCAAATTAATAATCATTTCATTCATAAGTTTGCAATCAGATGCTTGAAGTTGAACAGAAAACTTTAGAATTCTCATGTGCGGAGAGTGAGAAGAACTGAATCTGTTTTGGTTTAATTTTAGTGTTTGTTATTCAGCCAAGAGACCAGACAAGAACCCAATTATAGTGCCTCCATGATCACTAAATGAAAGGGTACATGCCAGAACTTTGACAATGCTTTGATGCAGGAACAAACCTAAAAGTTTAATTTTACATAATTTAAATGATAAAAATTAAAATTTGGCACAGCTGTTGAAATACATTGTACAACATACTGGCGTGATAAAACAGTGTGCTAATCACATTGAGGTACAGTTTATTCAATGTTGATCGATCTATTTCATGTTGCTTTAACAGTTGCATTGTAAATTTTAACTGACTCATTTCGGTATTGGCTATGAATATGATTGCATGTACTGTATAATTTTATAATATACTGAGGTGAGCTACCGCAGTTGTAGAATATTTTCTATAACTCTAGGACCTTCTAGGTACTCTTTCTTTGAATAATGATTGGCATAGACCACAGAACTTGACTATTTACATGTATCACCTCTACCTTAGTATCAGCAGGAAACACACAGCACCCAAAGTTTCACTTATCACCTTCCCTGGTGGTTCACTTCAAATTGAGTGAATTGGATTTGAAGGTACCAGAGGTTTAGTAACTTCAATTTGAACATTCATGGGACTTCTGCAATATACATGTGGAAAGCCGGGTGGAAGGAAAGTGTCCTTATAAACTGTACTGTGGGCCTACACGCAGGATTGGGGGGGGGGGGGGGGGGGGGGTGCCCGATTTTTAAAAAAAAGATGTTTCTCCAAGGGGGGGTTGTGAAAAGTGGATTTTGTGAAAAGTGGACTCTCTTTCCAAAGTTACAACCTTTTTTGACCAAAAAAGCACAAAAAAGATTTTCTTGCTCACTACGCTTGCAAATTCTGAAATTTTTGGACTTTTTGTATACAGTACTTTTGCAAATTTGGCTGGGGGATGCGGCTGCACCCCCTGCACCCCCCTTGCCTGGGCCTACACAATCATTTTAGGGGCAAGTGGGGTGTGTGTGACTGTGGGGGGCGGGGGGTGTGTGTTTGTGTGTGTAGAGGGATGTGCTAAGTGAATGGAGGCCATCCAAGCCTGGTGATGAAGGGTCTAGATACCCGATGCATATTTACTGGGAACTTGCTAGGCCGATTAATGTCAATTTGTAGGGTGTAGGCCTATGTAGGCCTACATGTATGTGGGGCTGATCTTCATTATTTTTGATAGCCAGTATTTTCTTGAAAATAAGGCAAGACTGGCCGACCCTGTATGAGATCAATACATGCAAGAACTCAATGAAACATTTTATGGGAGGTTCCTAAACAATAGATAACAAGGGTTAAGACATGGAAAATCAATTGTGTTTTCTTGAAGTAAATTTAATTGGATGAAAAGAAGAATCTGGAAAATATTGAATTTTAGATGACTTGTGTGGTCCTTCAAAACTCTTGTAGGAAAAATTGACTCAAATCAGGGATTGTATCATGTCCCTGCTGAAATATTGCAGAACCAGGCTCGCCAAGCATGCACTGAGGCTCACGTCAAGGGAGACTGGGAGAATAGAAAATAGGCCTGTATGTGCTGTATAAAGTCTCATGTTCAATAGTAATTTATACTAAAAAACATTGTAATTTGAACTAAAAACTTCTGGCCATCAATGTGTTCTAATTCTTGGCCCCTTAGATACATCTATGGGCTTGGATAGCCCTACTAGTATAGGGCCTTTTGACTGTGGTGATCCAAAACCATGCTATACCATAAAACCTGGCTATGTCCAGAGAGCTGCTGCCAGTGACTGCAGCGGTTAGTGGGTTGTGAGCTGTAGTGTCACTGGGTTTTTAGCAGTTCTCAGTAGTGTACTTTAGTATATTGTGTAAAATAAAAAAGGCCCTGTGGTAGGGCTAGGCTTGGAGGCAATGTGTTTTCAAGTAGCGCTTGAAGATTTGAGGGGACCCAAGTCAATTAGAAAACCAACAACACCAACAGAACATGTCTTTTTTCTAGGGTCTGTGCTAATACTGGGCGATAATCCAAGAAAATATGATGTGCATCTTATATTCCATGTTTCATGATTCTCAGCAAATAAGTTATTAAAGTTTCAAAATCTTTTAAATCTGTAAATAAGTTTTTCCATAGCCCATATATTCTGTATGTAATTTGTAAAATAATGATTGTTTTTACAACTTGCTTATTTATCCTTTCCAATACCAGAGTCAACACCAGATGCACATTGGAGCCCTGTGTTGCCCTTAGCTGCCAGCTCCAGCCCTCCAAACCTGAACTGCAGTACCTTATATTCGGGATGTGATCTGTTTGGTGGACACTGCCTATGCCTTCAGGATGTGCAGGACTGTCAGAACCCTTTTGCATACTCCACTCGTGAAGAGTGCCAGCAGGCTGCTGACACAACTGGTCCAGATTACAATGAAGGTAAGGTTAAAGGTTATTCATATTCTCATTCTCTATAGGCCACAGTTCATTTATAACTGGTTGTTGTTGTTTCAGTCAAGTGTCAACATTGCATAGCCCAGCACTAGATAGGTGTCTACTCTCATAGCTTCAGGCACAGTTCAGTGATGGATGAGGAGTGCCCTTCAATGCAGTTGTGGTTATCCACTCAAGCGGGACCTCCAACAAAATAAATAAATGATCTCAAAGTTTATGTGGGCTATTTTGAAATATTAATTATTATTTGTTCCATGTGCATATTGTTCTTTTGAAAGTTTTGCAAAAACTGTCTGTAGTCGCTATGCTACGGACCATGTAGGCCTGCAGTTATACATTTCCTATCTGTGGGAGCCAATAGTAGTAGTATTGCTAATTGATGTGCTCCCAAAAATGTTTTTTAAGTCCCCAAATTTGACACATATTGTTTGGACCAACTTTGGTGGCTGCCACACCAACCATCCTAGCCTTAACACTAATCTCTAAATTAATCCTAACCTTAACCATTATGGGATACCCTAATCCTAACTTAAACCATAAAACTAATTATCCTATAAATCTTAATCCTAAAATCTAACCCCAGTCTCTTGGGTTGACAATGGTTATTCTGAAAGTCTTGCTCTTTGTCCAACATCTGTTGACCCACATGACCCACATAATACTAATTCCCCAGGACTGAGAACACAGGAAAGCCTACTTCAATAAATGAAAGCTGTACAAATGTAGTATGTATTACCTACATGAGTTGTCTGGTTGGAGAAAAAAGAAATTTATGGCACAAATTTCCACTTGTAACTGTCAAGTTAAGGGGGATTTCAGATCCAATTTAGATATAGGGACATTCCAAATCATCTTAGACAGATCTGTCAAAAGAAATAAAATATATGATAAAACACTTTACTTCAAAATTAATGGCTTATAAACAAAATATGTAAAAATGTTGTCACATTTTTTTAAGGGACAATATGGCAAAAAGAGATCTGGCAGGGGATAAAACTTGCAGCCCACTGAGAACGTCCCTGCATGTCTACAAACTCTACATGTATCTGCCTCAGTCGGGGTGTGTGTGTATCTTTGTCTGTGGAGGTGACTGTGGGGTGTTTACATCATCATTGCCCTTTATTCTTGATGTTTGCCTAAAACAATTTGTCCATATCCTCAACATTATTGACCATGTTGACTATCAAGTATCAACATGCTGAACACCTCCCATCAGGCATCACTTCAAAATTTGTGAAATATGGATCCACTTTTAGGGCGCCTTTTTCCTCCCCTTTCGATTTTTTAGGGGGTACTATGCCCCCTGCCCCCACAGGCTATGCCACTGTCACTCCCTCTCCTTTCCTTCTCCTCTCTCTCTCTCTCTCTCTTTCTCTCTCTCTCTCTCTTTTTTTAGACACTGGGGACTGCAGCCCCCAAAGCCCCCCCTGGGCATGCGTCTGCTACTGGTACCAAAAGGGGGTGCGGTTACCTCGAGCGGCATCACTGTCAACTTAAAATCTGTTTCTACGGAACTGTTACCACACCTCCCCCTCCCGCTGCAGCGCATCACCCCCATCACCTGTCAACAGCTTCCTTTATTAGAAGCAGTACCTTATGAATATGGTGCAGCAATAAGCCAGCAATAAGCCCTCAAGTCAAACTGACAGTTCTAGGACACACAATCAATAAAGTCCCAACATATATGCCTAGCGCTAACAATTAATCAAATACAGGAAAATGGATGATTGATAACTGGTAATTAGCGGGTCAAGTTTAATTGGCTGAAACATTAATAGTCCAATTTAAATCATTAAGAGAGTCAAAAGCAAGCAGTTTGCTCTTCATGACCAGAGCCCTAGTTTTGTTTACTCAGCAGTCAGCATGGAGAGAGCACTTTGGAGACTTGCAATTTATGCACAAATCAATTGTAGTCCCGGCCCCCAGGGGCCTGGCAATAAGCGGGTCCGAGCCGGACTTGGCCGGGATGTAACAGCTCAATGTGTCTCCGCAGAAAAGGGACGTAGTGGGGAGTGTACGGGATGTAATGCCTCTCAAACAGGCCGGGATCTACCCCGGGAGTGTGCATAATTTAACCAGGACAAATGCGATTGAAGAAATCTAAGTATTTAGCCCAATACTCTGATATTGATCAACCACAATGTTGCGGGCTGTCCTGATTGAATTTTTAAAATGTCTGAGTCTTGTGTTGCATGCTCATCATTGACTAAAATATTTAACTAAACTACAAAGTTGTTAGTCTCAAAAATTTGATCTGATTCCAGAAAATGCTCACATTTTGTCGTCCTTTTTTGTAATGAAATTTGGTATGAACCTTGATAGCTAAAGAGTTAAATAAAATGTGATTATGACTCTACTGTAGTGCCGTCGTCGGCACCGTTTTTTAATGTCGACATGTCGATGAAATTCGTATACCGACGTCGACAGTGTGTGACATAAAAAAAATTCTAAAAAAAAAAAAAAAAAAAAATTTTTTTTCTTTTTTTTAAAAAATATTTTGGCCAGAAAAGCAAGTTATAGGCCCAAAATGACTTGTTATTCAGGTTGAAACCAGAGAAATACTGCTACTCAAAAAAAAAAAAAAAGCCAATTTTTTTTACAAAGTTGGATACATTTGTATATTTTAATTATTTTTGCTTCTATTGAACAGCTAGCAATGCATACTAATTCAATGTGTCCCTGACTGTTCAATAGAAAGAAAGGTAATCAAAATAAACAAATTTATCCAACTTTGTAAAAAAAAATTGGCATTTTTTTTTTTTTTTTAGTAGCAGTATTTATCTGGTTTCAACCTTGAATAACAAGTAATTTTGGGCCTATAACTTACTTTTCTGGCCAAAATATTTTTTTGAAAATTAAAAAAAAAAATTTTTTTTTTTTTTAGAATTTTTTTTTTATGTCGACATGTCGGGATTCGTGCCGACGTCGACATTATGTCGACATAAGGCATGTCGACGACGGCACTACTCTACTGATGAGGGTTTTTTTTTTTATGGGGGGGTCTATTCAGTTCTCAAAAATAGTCCAAATATCCTACTTCACTATATAACAAGTACATGTAAATTTTACAAATTTAAATTTGCAATGTCATCAATATTAAGTAAATACTAAGTGCATAAAGGGTTAATTGGGGGAGTTCGTTTTCTGGGTAAGTACAGGGTATTTGTAATCATGATGTTGCTATGTACTGTATCTCAAGTGGGACAGGCCAGGGTCAGTTTGAATTATATCACTCATTAATAAATTCTATATTATCATTTTTGCCATCAGCCTCTCCAAGCGATGAGTTTTTACCAGTGTTGCACCGTAGTGTGTGTGCACCAGACCAGAATCAACTGAAATTTTGGGAATAAGCTTTTATGGTGGATATACTGAAAGATGTCATAAAAAGAGGATGATATAATCACAAAATACTCCTTTAATATTAGTTCTCTTAAATTCATTCAAAATAAAATCACTCTGAGAAAGATGTTTGTTCCATTCCAGTGCGCTCCAGCTCATGGAATGGAAGTTCAGCTAATGGAATGGAACAATCTATCTTTCACCTCAGGTGATTATATTTCTACCATCACACTCATAGACAGTTCCTATTCACTAGTATGAGTAACCTTTGTGCATACACCTAGAGCTCTTACCTTTAAGCAGAGGAATTTTGTTGTAGAAGACCTTTACTGTGCCTTTATACAAATATGATAAGGTCATAGTCCACACATGTTTATCTGAAGACAATGTAGACAGCCACAGCGGTTTGTTTGTTTGTCAAAATATTTGTACTCGGCTGCAATAATATAATGTAAGATTTTACTTAATAGTTTGAATCGCTTTGATGAATGAAATGAACAAGATCATGAGCATACAAAATGTAATAATATTTATGTATAAAGACACTCAACCTGGCTGGCCCTTAACTTTTGTCGCCAAGTGTACGGTACTTTAGAATTGAGTGGATGGTTGATTCACGGCTAGTAATCATGGTAATAGACTACAATATAATGCAGGTCTAATTATTGATTTTAAATCGCCAAGTCATTCAGTTATGTTCAACTTATAGTACATGTTCATTCAAGCTGCTTACAATTCCATATTGAAGATGTACACACCCCCACACCCCTTACACACACCCTCATGTGTACACAAACACACATACTTAATTAAAACAAGAATGATAGGGAATAAATCAAAACTTTCTGTATAAATTTGATGCTTACGAAGTTTGATAATTTGAAAATTATTTCAACATAGAAAAAGTGTTTTATATGGTTGATTAAAAGTTGAATAAAATATGAATCTTTTGGTGTGAAGTGAACATTGCACGTACATATATCACCAATTAATAAATAATATCAGCTTGAACTTATAGCTCTCAACTCACAAGAAGCTACCTGGAAAGAATAGAGGAGAAAATGAAGACAGGAATTTTGATCTTCAGTTCCTGGATCCCTGCTGCGTGATGATGAGCACCGCTTGTGCCTTGCATAAAGTTGGGTGAGTGTGTGCTAAGTTTGAACTTGGGACATAAACAAGCTATGGAATGCACTCAATCTCATCAATGGTAGTTTGTACAGGGATGTTAAAATCACAAAGTTTGTGTGTTGCCAAGGGTATTGTAACCTCACCTTTAGGCAATAGGCCTCTAGATACAAGTTGCCCCTGTTGAAGGATTCTTGGAAACAAGAATCACAAAATGGAAATGTTGTTCATTGTTTTCCTGCATTTGGCAAGATTTCCAGTTGTACATTGCAGATCTAGAATTTTTGTTTTTTAAACAAATAATAATATTGATGATGGAAACAAAAATTCTGTCATAAAATGAAAGTCCACAGTAAATCATAAATGATAACCATAATGATCTCATCCCAGAGGCATACCTCAATGACCCTCATTAAACAAGTATAGCTCAAATTTTGACCTCAAGTTATGGAATTTGAGTTTTACTACCCAGCACATCGAAAGGTTATTTTTTATAGTGTGGAAGTATATTGGGGTTAATAAGTAACTGTGTCCTGTGGAATCATGTCATGTTTGAAATCCTAAGTGGATGCCTGGTGACTTACCTTACCATGCCAATAAGCTTAAGTGCATGACCCTCCCAAGATAGCAATTTTTCAAATCACCAATACCACACACAAATCTTTTTCCCATTTTCTCAAATTTTCAACAGGACAGCAATGAAAGAATTGCATAAAGGTAATGTAGCATCATATTTGTCCACCGAGGATCCTATGTTGTTTTACACCCTTTCAGATACATTAAGATGTCCTCCAGGGTCTTATTATAATTGTTGGCGGAAGTAAAGGATACATTTTATGTGAAATGTCGGTAATGTTAAAGTATGATCGGTAAAGCCTTCAAAAGCATTGCCGACTACATTACATTTTTCGGGTGTATGAGCAATTCAGAATGTGCTTGAGATATTTTTGAAAGCCATTGCTTGTCAAAACTGATCAAAGTTAAAGTAAAATTCAAATTTTGATTGCCAGTCATTTAAATTTAATAAAGAAAATATAATAGAAATGTATCTATGATGCATGTCTATTATTCATCTAGTAAAGTAAAAGTAAAAATAAATGTCATGACTTCATGTGGGGTTAAATGATTTAAAATATTGATTTTATGGTTCTTAATAACAGGTTTCATAAATTTATTTTGATAAATAAACATTATTCATGCCTCAAAGAAGTTCAAACATGCACTCAAATGCTTTTCAAATTGTTGTTAACTGTTAGCTGAATTACTTGGTGTTCTTTTACAAGTCAAGCTGAAATGTATAATTATAGCAATAATTAATTAAGCCTTAGGTCATGTTTAATTAGAAGTCGGTGAAGCACATAGCCAAACTAGAAAACTGTAGATTGAATGATTTAATTAGCATGTGACAGTCTTGACTTACAGTTTGACACTTACTTTATTATGTTACATGTTTGAGGCAAAGACCTGTCATGATACCTGCTTGTGGGTTAAAGCTTAACCATTAATTAACTTGAAGCTTACAATCAGGCTAAAATCTCATTTTCTTATTTTTTTCATCTACAATGTATACACATACACCTGAAAATTGTGTCTGTGATTCTGTATTCTGATTAATCTTGCAATACTCTGGTGCTTCATCATGTGACATGGCAAGTGGACAATCTGATTTACAATTAATGTAGATGAGCTTCGTGTTAATGGACATGGTCCTTGTTGAACATAGTTGACACAAAACTCATATTCCTCCCTGACTTTGGGATGAGTTTTATTGTTCTGAAGTTTTCTAAATATTTTAATTGGATTGAACTTGTAGTGTACTTGACTTAACCTAAAATATTGTGCCAGCCTCAAGGTGTAATCAGGAAGCTTGATTTGTCTTGTGGTTTCCAATGACTTGGGTTGACTTCCCTTTAAACCACAAGACTTTTTTGTGCAACAATATTATGGCAAAGGGACATATCTGATGTTGTCTGAACATAATTGCTCTTGTCTTAGTTTGTGCTACCATTGTTACCTAGAGAAAGGGATAGATGTAAAACCAGAAGACATGATGTCTTAAACCTTGTTTGGCTATCAATAGTAACAGTAAAAGGTATCAAATTATAATTTTACCACACGAACAGATCTGCAGCCAGGATTTATGGGGGGGGGGGGGGGCAGAGGACTAAAAATTGACCTTTTGATGGATTTTTCCTTCAACAAAAGACTAATTTCAACATTTTTAGTCACACCCTTACATCCACTATACATCAAACTTGAACTGAACTAGCTACGATTCTGACCACTAGATACACCATTCTGCTACATGAAAGAAATTTTGTGACAAAGCTAAAACAGAAATGACTGAATGTAGAGTATTATGTCAATGTGTGTAGGCAATATGTGACCCCTCGGCACAACTGAGCCCGGAAGTCGCCAGTGCCACTATTGAGATATGCTCCATCGAACTTAACAATAAACAATAGGAAACAAAGGATTTATTGACTGTTTTATTGATTTTTCACTACTTAAATGTCAAGTACTATAGACATGATATACATCATTTTAAAGCTAATTTCAAGCAGAATATTTTGGTTGAATATCTCAAAAATGATGATTGGCGACTTCAGGGCTCAGTTGTGCCGAGGGGTCACATATGAGTAGAACATGATACATTCTTTTGGCATTGTATGCTTGAATTCAAGATAGAGCACAAAGAAAGTGATGGTCTAATTAATAGGTTGGCACTAAGTTTCACCTTTGTTCCTCCTAAAATTACCTTTGATTTAATTTGCTCATGCTGAATTAGAACTGCATTCCTCTGAGGAAATGAGACAAAAACAGTCCTCCAATTAAATATTCTACTTGAATAGCTGTTTGTTGTTGGAGCATGTCTCAATTGGTATTCACCTGGTAAATTCAAAGTCTTAAGTTGATATCATTATCATTTCCATGGTGAATTAAACATTGCTTGGCTCAGAATTCAATGAAACCACAATAAGTTGTTTAACTCATTAACTAATTAATTTAAAGCGCTAAACTTAGCCTAAAGCAATGTGATTATTTTGATAAACTTGTTAGAAGCAAAAACAGAAAACATCTTTTATTCACGGCAGCTGAACATTTTGCATGCACTGTGGTCCAATTCAGAATACCCTTTACATGCAAAAATAGGGACCAAAAACATTAAAATGCGTAAGAAAATTGGCAATAAGCCCACATACATGCAGCTTTGGGAATCAAATATTTATGCTAGGGATGTAAGGATATCAGCAATTCTATAGTCATATGATTAGTTTATACTGAGCAAATAACTCCCATTTTAAAAATACCCTCCTTTGGCCTGATTGGATCAGATCATCCCAGGCCCGTAACCAGAATTTATTGGGGGGGGCTGATTTTGAACAAGTGGACTGGGGGACTCATAAATGGGACTTTTTTGGGTCAAAAATGAGGTCCCCAGTTACGGACCGGGATCATAGACACTGCAAAAGTTATGGATCATCACGCAAAGTTATGGATCATCACACAGTGTTTTAAGTTCAGTAATGCAATTGACTGGGGGAAAACTCGTATTTTCCTTTGGACTTCAATCAACACTACATGTACATCTGCCAACTGGGCCGCAGGATGTATGCAACGATTATCCACACAACGACTACCTAGTTATAATACTCGTCATGATTTGTTGAAGATTACATTTTAAAATAGAAAATACACAAAGTGAAGTTTGTCTTGGCAAACCGTAAAGGGGCGGGACCTACTTGGAAAATATGGATACCTATCTGTGCTCACTTGTACTGGATAAATGGTTTTCCTGTTGCACTTTGCCAAAATACACATTGAAAATTTGCTTTTGAAATCTTGGTGGGGAAAGTCATTTGGACTGAAATAGTGCCTGCAAACTTCACATCAACCAAACTATTGAAAATGCTAATTGTGTATATTTTTGAGCAACCATAGTGCAATTCTTTGGGTGAACCATAGACCATTTAAAATGGTCTATGGGTGAACCATGCTATATGCATTACCAGTGCATTTGCAAAGGCGATTCATTTTATTTTTAGTCAAATTGCGAAAGAGGTCCCATCAGTAACTTGGTACATTGTCAGACTTTTTTGCGTCCTTAGACATTTCAACGTCACATAGTACCCGATGGAATTCATGTGGCAGGGTTTTAACAAAAGCAGGTTTCAATATCAAAACATTGCTTTGTTTGAGTAAAGAGACCCTGGTTCAACATTACCGATTGTTCTGGTTTAGAAAAGCCAGTGTTTGAATTTGAGTTGAATACTAGCTGCGTTGGTTGGTGCTTAGACCAGACGGCCTCTGCACATTGATTGCGGACCTGTCATGGTCTATTTTTGACTCCTAAAGGAGCACATTACAAACATTTTGGGTGGAGTACCATGCCATTTGTGTGAAAATTAGAATGTTGCTTTTGCGTGTGTCACACAGAGTTTGTATTGTTCTCAGAATTGTTAACAGGAACCAAAATTACATGCACTTTATGTCAACATTAATTTGGTCAATTTGGTACAAGAATTTAGTTTCATGTGACGTGGCTGATTTTGATACTTTTCCCACAAAGCTGTTAACAAATACGGTTTAGTTTCAAGATATGCTCTATTCAAATTGAGGCTAACTATTGTGAATTTCAGGGCCCTGTGTGATTTTATTGTATGTTAAAATACAATACAAGAAAAGGTTTTTTACCAGAGTCAATGTTGTACAAACCACTCTCCTGGGCTGTTTTAATGTACTTTGTACATGGGAAACAGATTGAGTTTTTCTGCTATTTCCATACAGACACCAATCTGTTGTGTAAATGCATTGGGAAGGTATGGAAGTATTTTGTAGAAAATATTAGGTTCAGGTGTATTGTTTGTTTCTGGAACTTGTGTGCAGTTGTAACAAATAACTGGTGATACAAGTACTATGAGCAATTACACAACAAACAAAAAATTATTCAGAATAAAGTTTTTAAATATAGTAAAATTTAGTTTTGGAATTAAATTGGATGAGTGTAAAATTACTGTCTTCAGTAGATATGAGAGAACACAGAAATCCAGGGATTGTTATTCTGATATTTAGTTTTCACATATTTTCACATATGATTGGAAGGGTAACTGCTAACCATTGTAAATATACAATGAGGTCCCTGGAAGGTGTGGGTTGTCCCCAGTGAGAGGCACATAATGCATTTTTGCATTTTAAGGGATCCTCTTTAAGTTTGTTCTGAAGTGGATGACTTTCATGCCATCTGCATGTATACTTGCTGACATCGACAGGCCTGTATCAGCATGCATATGCATCACAAAAAGCCACCATCACAAAAAGCCCACTTTTCAGAGAAAGAACAGGGTAAAAATTGCACACCCCTCAAAATCCTATGTATGGGTCTGCTTGCTGATCAGCACTAAAGTTAGTATACAATGTACATGTAGATGTTAAATTCAAATCATGAAAGCAGACGATCTTCTTCCATATTCAAATGAAACTTAATATGCTTATATCATATCGTATCTCATCAATAAAGGTTGCTATCGCAAAAATTGATAAAAAATATTGAAGTTGAAAGAACACAATGAAGACCGCTTTGTATACATTAACTATTACATGTTGGCTTGTCTAGACAAATATGTTTAGCCTAGAAAACGCAAAAATGTGACAATGTGTGACTACTTTCATGTCTACTCTATAATGCTGATCATTACTTTTGCCTGTGTAGGTGTTTTTCAAATGAAATTTAATATGTTTGAATATCATTTCCCATCTCGTCAATAAAAGGTTGCTATCTCAAAAATTGATAAAAATTGAAGTTGAAAGAACTTGATGATGACCGCTTTGTATATATTACCCATTACATGTTTGCTTGTCTAGACGATATGTTTAGCCTAGAAAGCGCAAAAATGTGACAATATGTGCGACAGTCATCTGATGCTGATTCATACTCAAAAAAATATAATTGCTTTGAATTCGGTTTGGAAAAAATCTTGCCCTCGTCATCATAGGTGTGTACTGTTGTTTGTTTGTCTGTGAGTTTGTTTTCTTACTGTCTGGAATGATAGGGTCATTTCTGGGGAAATCTCATGCAGTAATAAATAAATGTGATGCCGTTAGACTTGTGGAAACTAGATATGGGTAGAACGCTAAAAATAATTTGTGCACACAATATAGGGAGTTGTAATTTGTAAATGTAGCCAGAGGATGATATGTTTGCCCTAAATTTGTATAATTTTGGTAATTTTGTCGATAATGACACTCCCAAGTCTGAAAAAGCAATGCTAGGGGATGTAAAGCAGAGAAGCTGTAAATAATTGTGACTCCAGGAAACAAGTTTGAAAATAAGAAGCATTAGTATTTTGGAGCCACGTTTGATTTTTTTAGGCATGTAAGTTGTAACACTAACAAATAAAAGAGAAAAAGTTATTTCACAACATACATCAGTTTCAAATTCAAAGCACAATGTTCAAGGTTAGAAAATGTCGGGAAAATGTACTGCATCTATTGAAGCATTAGAATGCATCCAGTAAGCTTTATGTACACTTGAAACCGTTTAAAACACGATTTTGCTGAAGAAGCTGTCAATTTTATTAAATTGAAAAATCTCGGTGATAACAGACAATGCAGTATTTTACCCAGAATTCTATGACTATGATGCATTTTGGAAGTTTGCAATTTGCAGCTTATAATTTAAAAGTATAGATTTAGATCGCATAATAGCCTAATTCACTCATCCCTCTTTGCATGAAAAAGTGGCATATGTTATGCCATTAAGTACAGATCCAATAAACCTGAAAATGTCAAACTGATTAACGAACTAATTGGTAGAAATCTTTTTTAATCAAATTGATTGGAGCTTGTCCTCAAAAGACAAGGGGGTCTGTCAGGTTGATTGCACAATTCCAACATCCATTTTGCCCTCTTGACAATCGACCACGATCTGACTTTGTAAATCATGATCTCAAGCATACAGATTGAACCTGAGCTGAACTCGGCACTTGATTCTTGTCGTAGCTCAAGCTTTGATGAGCCGTTGTGCTAATATTTATCCTAAGGGTACCATGAATGAACAAAAACTAAACAGTGCCTAAATCAAATGAGCAATTTGCAAAGAGGCTTTGTTCTTCCATCGTCGGCAGTGTCTGGGAAAACAATGGTTGCCCTGCCTTTAAACTGTATACATGACCATTTGATTGCGATTGGGTGTTCCACTAAAACACCAGAAATTTTGAAAACCCTTCAGGGCAAATTCTCCAGCAAGCTGAGGTGGAAACTTAAGAAAAGGGAATTGAAAAATAATATGGTAAAGGTATGAGCAAAAAAGGTGATAGGTACTGTTGTTTAGGTTTGTAGAGGCAAAAGTGTTAGAAATCATTGCAGTGGAATTGATGGAGATGATTATCTAGTAGACCATTAATTGGGTTTTATTAATTTCAGCATCAATACTGGTATTCATTTATTATTATGATATTGATTGAAAATCTATTTATATAGCTTTGACGAGATGGCTTTGAAATTGAAAGATCAATTGATGAATGCATTTATGTACTTTTTTACTAGAGGCAACGGGAAAAGGGAATTTCACTACCAACATTAGAGATTGCAGATCTATATGATGTGGGATCACAGATTACAGAAGGAATTATCGGTGGTTTATATATGCTTGATTTACAGTTCCTAATGTTATAATAATTATGCTCATTAGCGCCAATCCGGATTGAAATATGGGGGGGGGTTCAAACTTGGGTGCTCATGATCTGACTTACTGGTTTGGACACACCCTGTTTACTCTACATACTTCTAGGATACCGCAAAATGTGCCCCTCCCATCTAGTCTAGTAGTCATCGGTTTTCTGCACAAATGACCCTGTGTATGTACATGTATATGTTGATTAAGTACCCCCTACCCCAATAATTACCAGAATGTTTTCTCTCATAATTTAAAAAAATGATGTGTAGTGAGCTTAGAAGATCATGTCATCGACTGGTCATTTCTCACCAAGATAATATTCTATTGATTTAAAATATTTAAGAAGATGGAAACAAATTTGGTGCAGGCATATATGGCTTAGTGAGGGGGAAATTTTTAAATCTCAGCCTTCCCTTATATCGAGTGCTGTGTCATTCATGATAAGCACACAGGCCAAATCTTGCTGCCCCGCCTGCCTGTCCTCAACTTGAACTTGCCCTTTTACCAAGAAATAAGGCTTAGGTGTAATTGTTCAATCAATACCCCAAGACTTTTTAGTTCAAATTGATCAAGTCTTTGAATAACTTTGAGAAAAGAATAATGCAGCACTTAAATTCCTAAAGAGAACTTGTGCTCGGTGTGGTCTTTGGTGCTTCAAATAGACAACTTAATTAATTGCATTATTTAGTTCCCTTTATAGAACGATACCCCAGCAACTGCGTATACATGAAAAAGTCCTTTTTGCAATGTTTACTTTTGTTATTGAACTTCTGACCCTTCTAAATGAAAAAAATGTCTCTCCCCCACCAACTTTTCCCCCAAACTGGTGTTAAGCCTGTGTGGTGATGTCTGGAGTTGCATGGCTAAGAACTGGATTACTGTACATTTGTAGATTGTTGAAGCAACACATTCCACAATTTGCATGTCTTATTTGTACATTGCCTTGCACCCACATATTTGTCCCAACCTTGAACCTGCAAGCTACATATTATTTGTAATTATTGGATCCAAAACAATTACAAAGTTTAATCAAGTATTATTATCTGTATACTTGTAAACATTATGGATGAACTGCAATGCTAATATTCAGTAATTCAGCACAATCCATTATCCAATTCCATTATTTATTGTGCAAGTTCACGTTTTCTTCAAGGTTATTGACAATTGTATAAATATATTAGTCTGTAAGCTGTGTGTCAGTGAAAAGTGGCCATTTATTGCCGAGTTATTTTCTGCTGGTGGACCGTGAAATTTGTATGGTATGGTTGTGGTGTCTTTCAGATGACCAGTCTCCAAACATACCAGTTTCATGGCATAAATACAAGCTATAGCTCCAATTTTTTGCATATTAAAAGATAGTATTTGACCAGTAAAGCACATTTCACAATTTTGTGACTCAATCTTGAAGTTCAGAGCAAATGTTTTGTACACCATGATGTTGCTTTTTGCCCCCCCCAAAAAAAACCCCACACGAATAAATCGGAAGTGTATTCAAGCTCAGTTTACAATTAGGAATGAATCCCCAGCCATGAATCCCCCAGCCATGGCATATTGGGGTAAAGATGAAGCACTGGCTTACTGGTAGGGGAGAAAGAAAAGGGTATCAGTACATATGAATTAAAACTTTAAATGATGTACCCAGGCTGGGGGTACTACACTGTATATGTCTGCACTCCCTGCCCCCATCTTGATGGTAAGCACTGTATTGGGTAAACTCCAACTCATAATTTGAATGTTTTCTACTAGGAAAGTCATCATGTAGCATGTGTTAGGCTAGTTGGTCCAACATTGGGTAATAAAGCATTTTCTTATTAGTGCAAATAGTACTGCTGCTGTAGAATTTCAACTCTGCTGATGTGTGCTACCACATAATCTGTGCACACCCATAATAGGTTACTTTAATTGAATAGGTTTAATATCAAATGCATGCATTCTTACATTATATTGAATATTACATTTACTACAAATACAAATCTTTATATTATAATATGAAAAGCAAACAATTTGTCATGGAATTCTGCTGCATTATAGTTTATGTAAGTCACACCTCAGTCTCTCAGACTTGGCCAAATCACATCTGACCATAGACGTGGCATTTTTGCATTCAGCTCTAATTGTGCTGACCAATACTACAAAGGGGGGGTACAAATACAGGAATGCTAAGTAACAAAAATAATAAGTTTCTTTGTGAATTTTACAAGACATGTATGTATACTGCTGACCAACCTGGTTCACCTTTTGTTTGGCATCCATTTAAACAAAAATGGGTCATTTTTGTGTGTTAGTATGAAGGTCAACTTTGTTTTGCTACAAAAAACTACAAAAATTCAACAAAAAGGTTTGATAAATTGCTGAGACAATTATTGGCAGCAGTTTAACAAATAAACAACTTTGATTGCTTTGTTAGGAGGTGATTGTTATAGTATTACATAAAAGATACCAAACAAATATGAAGGCATATGCACTTTTACAACAACAAACTTCACAAGATAAATAAAAGTTAAGAAAAGAAATAGAAAAAGTTTGTGTAAGTTTGACCAGAGAAGTGAAATTGCTGTGACAATTATATAGCAACAGTTTACCAAATAAACAACTTTAATTGTATTTACCAAATAAACAACTGGGATTGCATTTGTTATGAGATTAGTATTACAGTTCTTTTTATAGATAAACATATGCACTTTACAGTCAATTTTGCAATTAAATTCAGCGTAAGCAAGTGAAATTGCTTTGACAATTATTGGCAACATTTTGCCAAATAAAAAAACAAGTTTGATCGTATTTTGTTTTGAGATGAGTACTTAAATGAATTGGAACTTGATCTTATGAATCTAGAAGAGGATGAAAGAGCGCAGTTGTAGATGCAATTATTGCATGGTGGTCACTGCCACTGTCATCTATACCATCTTGTATTCTGAATCATCAATCCTTGCACTGTTAGTGCAAACTTTATAAACCATGCTTAAAACTGCAATCCCTGAATGCAGTCAGGTCAACGTGCAATTGATTCAGGTCAACGACTAAAAGAAAGTTTTATTCAATGACATATGTAAGATTCAAAGAAAATATTGTACTCAATGGAGTCCACTCTGTAGAGAGATCTTCAGCCATGACATTGTCTTTTTTAAAGGCAGTTCTTGTTTATACAGTTCACATCAATGTTATGGGAGTCTGACAGAAACCATCCAATATGGATTTAGCAAGTGCATTATGGGGAGTTCAGATCAAACTACGATATATACAAAGGCTGCCTTGTGTATGTCTGTATTGATTCAGAGGATGATTTAAGGAAGCCCCATCATGCACTGTAAAAGTGTTATCACAAGAGTTTCAACTGCCACTTTACTTTTCAAATCCCATTGAATTCTGTGCAAAAGATGTTGTTTTAGAATTGCATGTCATTATTACTTGGTCGATTTCAGAACAAAAGTGATGTATGCATGAAGGATAAATCACCAGTGTTCGAATTTAGGAAAAATAAATGGTTGTCCCACGGACAACCAGATTACAATTTCTGGTTGTCCGTCTAAGTTTTTGGTTGTCCGTAGGCCTACAAATGTGACTTTTGGCTAGATTTATGGTTGTCCGGCGGACAACCGAATCAGTATTTTTGGTTGTCCGGCGACTTTTTTAGTTGTCCCGGGCACCGGACAACCAAAATTTCGAACGCTGTAAATCACACCTTCTGTAGATAACATAAAATGTGAAATCGGCCAACATTTTGAATGTGTTTTTATTGTAAATATATCAGTCCAAATTCAAATTTAACCATGCACGTCTATGCAGTGGGCAAGCAGTGGTGTCATGTTCACTCACACAGCTGTGCTAACTGCAAGTTGAGTGCTGGGTAGTGCTTAAATCATCCTCTGGTATTGATTACATAATTAGGGGTCACTAATTAGTATAAGCTACTTGATTATGAAATGAACACTATAAAATAACACCATCGATAACAATATTGATGAAAACATAACACAAAGCAGCAATGGTGTATATGGCATTGTTAGACTCCCGGGTTAGACTGAACTCTCCATATTTGATCTATGCAATATAAAAGAACTTTCTAGAGTCTAAGTGTGTGTGCTCCAAGTTCCACCTTACTGAAATAAATTGGCATCTGTTGAGGATGATCAAGTGGCATTGTGTCATGAGGAAGATATTTTTATGTGGTAATCAGAGGCCCCATGTTGGCAAGTGTGAAAGGTCCCTGATGAGACTCCTAGTATAACTCTAATCATGCTCTCATCAAGTATCATGGAAATTAGGGAACAAACCAAATCATGGATGAAGTCCTCTATTGGGGAAGGAGGGGTTTTAGTGTTGATTATGTTTCTCCTCAGGTTTCAACTGCAAACCACAAGTTCCAACTTTCTTTAAAAAATCAAAAATTGTATAGTTTTCATGTTCAAAATGAATAGGCATAAAAATTGTATCAAAATGAATGCAAACAAGCCCAGTATTGGTTCAGTGGTTCTTGAGATAGCTCTTGATATTTTGAGAAAATAGCACAAAAACTTGGACTATTATGAAGCCTTTATGACCATCATATAAAGCTTGTCAGTGATCCAATTCCAGATTCATCACAGATGGGGAGGGAGTGGTTAAACTATGAAAGTAACACAGTTCCCTGACTTCCCCTCTTTTAGACTTCATCAATAACTTGGTTTGCTCCCTTTAAGAGTTCCTTTAATCATAGGTATGTTTTATTCTTAGAAATCTCCAAGCATAGAAAAGGCTGACCAGCTGGCTACCGGATTCAGAATCAGTCAGCTAGCTGGATGGCCCCAGTGCTTTTGTACACACACCACACACAGAGATGGCTGTCCTGGGATGGTTTGGTAATGAACTTTGGGACTACCACAGACTATCCAGGGTGATCCAGATGATAGAGAATGACTTTGCATGTGGAATATTTGGTATATTGATAGGAACTTAAGTATCCAAATCAACAATCCAACAAAAAATAGATTAACAAACAAACAAACATAGTGTTGGTGTTTACTGATTATTGTATCTGTTCTTTCTGGATGCCTCAGTACATTTCATTAATGGTCTCTTTTGAAATCCAGTGAAAATGAACATGTGTCAAGGGGGCATCTATACCAAAATTGCTGAAAATGCACCCCAAAAACCATGGCACATACATACCTGTGTACCATCAAACAGGGCAAGAATTTGAGAGCAAATGTTTTGTAATCTCATTCCGTTCTGATTTGGTATCCCTTCAAATGTCACCATGTTGCTTTAATCATTATGTTTCCCCATTTTGTTGAAGCGTATTGTTATGGTGATCCCTGATTTAATCCCTGATGTAGTGTTCCCCCACATTGTTTACTTCAATGTTGTGTCCTATATTTTGAATGGAGACCAACTTTGACCAGATCAGATTGGGGGCAAATACCAGAGACAGATTTGAGCTATTTATCACATTTTCCAGTACTCATGTATTTAGCCTAAATTTAATGCTTTTGCAAAGTGTTCCCTTTGGTATTATGTAGGAGTCCAAATGACTGATGATTAACTTCACATGAACACAAAATGTTCTAAAGCACAAGTACATTTGCCAGATGGTCCAGTCCAAGATGGCCTGCCCAAATGGGAATGTGAGGGCAATGTTGTCAAGTTCATCATGATGAAAAAAGAGCAATTTAAAAAGAGATAGGTCATACATGGGGATCCTGGGTGTATGAAGGTTTCTTGAACCAATTACAAACTATCAGCAAACCCATCATGCAGATATGCATGCATGTAGGACTGAGATGTACCTGTACAATAAAATAAAATAAGATGCCTTTTCAAACAATGCATCATAATCAAAGTGTCGTGACATTACTATCTATTATCTGCATTATTTTTAAGATGAATTTCATTTCTGAACACGATGAATAGCTCATAATACTAATGCTCTATTGACCTTGATCAATATTTAAGAAATTAATGCAGCATACAATATTTTTTGTCACTAATGCTTCAGAAATTTCACCAGTCACTCACTTCTGAAGTTCTGAGCATTATTAATTCTCAAAAAGAATTGAAAAATAAATAAATCAAATTCAACTAGTTTTTTCAAGGATTCTGTCTCCTGTCTAGCATGCAATACTTGACAGAGAAAAGGGAATAATAAAGTCTGGTGGAGTTCAAGTTCACGGTGTGTGAGGATATTCACACAAAGTTTTGAAATTAAATCTGGACTGCTGTAAATCTAGGCCAAGTAACATGTACTCAAAATGTACACAAGCAAAAAACATCATTTGAATTTTTCCATAAGGTTAAAAATAACTTCTCTTTCTGGAAAAGTTCTTAACCTAATGCTCAGAGTGGGTTTTGGCTATTGGAAAGGAAAGAAGCAATAAAAAGGAGAGAAGATGAACAAATAAGTTGGAAGGTTTCCGCCGCGGTTTAATCCCAGGACCCATCGCGTGCTAAGCACTCCATCAGCAACCTGTAGCCACAGGTGTTTCGCTGGCCAGGACCCGGTCCAAACCCGGTCCAAAAATGAAGAAGTGATCATTTCCTACTTATAGTGTCCTTTGAAGGACCACTTTTGATGAAATAAATCAAATCTATGAGTATGCATGGTATGAGAACCCTAGGCGAGAAGCCAACCAGATCTCAAGAACTCCCATTCCGAGGAATCTTATCAGTTTATAGAATCAGAATTTCTCCTAAACTGATTTGCATGAAACTAAAGAGATTTTCACAGATTTTTTTTGAGCCTACACACTGAACATGCAAAACTTTCACTTGCAAACACTTGTGGAAAAAAACTAGCACCCAATTCTTGAAAATAGTGCAGTGCCATTCAGATCTTGGTAAACTGGATTGAAAGTGTTCCTGTGCATAGCCCTATGATTCTCTCTAAGGGTCCTTGCTGGTGGCTCCA
The DNA here is from genome assembly GCF_039555335.1 of Amphiura filiformis. Classification (NCBI taxonomy): domain Eukaryota; kingdom Metazoa; phylum Echinodermata; class Ophiuroidea; order Amphilepidida; family Amphiuridae; genus Amphiura; species Amphiura filiformis. The sequence continues at coordinate 13,658,725 of NC_092632.1, forward strand.
ACATAAGTGGCTATTGAGTGGTTCAAGGCAGGAAGTATTAGGATCTTCTTGAGATGAGTGATCTTGACATGGCAAATACTAATACATAGGCTACATTTTACTGATGTCTATGCATCTTGAACTTGCAATAGAACTACCCAATAGATTCCAGAAAATGAGCAGGTGTCCTGTGGGGGCTCTCTCAATGATGTAAGGGGGTCTTTGGGAGATCTGCATCTATGCCTGCAGGTGACACTGGGAATACCAGAAGGGTAAGGTCTTGAGCCTCCTCAATCAGCCTCAATTTGTAGTTTCTACAGGTGTCTGTAAAGCAATTAGATTATTAGATTGGGCTATTCCAGTTGAAATCCATACACAGGTACCTATGGAAGACATGACTAATCTACATTTACACCCTCTATGTAGGAGATTAAGGTCATGTCTTCAATAGGGGGGGTCATTGCAATAGTCCATGCCTGCCGATTTTTGAGGTCAAAGGTCACAAAAATCGGAAAAATCCGATTTTTGAAAATGCAAAAATTATTATTATTATTTTTTTTTCAAAGTTTTTGGCGAATTTGGAGAACCACTGGACCTATTCTGAAGTGCTAGGATCATAAGGATCATTCACAGTTAATTTTTTTTAATTTTTTAAAAAATTATGAACAAATTACAGTTTGTTATTTTTAATATGCAAACCATTAACCAATTTTACCTCTTCATGTAGCACATATTATAAATGCATGGAAAACCAATGCATCTATAATATGTGATACATGAAGAGGTAAACACTAGTTAATGGTTTACATATTAAGGATAACAAACTGTAATTTTTTCGTAATTTTTTTTTTCAAATTGTTTTCAAATTACCTGTGAATGATCTTAGCACTTCAGAATAGGTCCAGTGGTTCTCTAAAGTTGCCAAAAACTTAATTTTTTTTTTAATTAGAAAAAAAATTGAATTAAAAAAAGAAAAAAAAAAAAAAATTTCCAACCTTGAATAACAAGTAATTTAGGATCTATAACTTCTTTTTTCCAAAGTTTTGTTTCGCTTCTCGCTTCACTCTAATTAAACACCGACCTTAGTTCCAAAGGTTGGCAAGTATGCGCCGTTTATACGGGTGAGCGCGTGCTTCGCGCGCCCCGGGTCGCGCGCACCCTGTACAGATTTTTATTTTTACAATGTTGGCAGGTATGAATACTCTAGCCTAGAGTAGCCAAAAGAATGACACTGAGGTTCTAACTTGCTCCCTGCTTCTTCTACATACAATTCCTTCAAAAACGAAGAAGGCATGTCAGAGAAGATGTATGTAGTGAAAATGATTCATACCAGGGCTGGAATTAATGGATGCCCAGGGATAATGCAAGCTCTATGGTTGCCCAGGTGAAACAGTCACCTAAAATGTCTTCATTTTGCACTTCTTTCCTGGAGTAACATACAACGGTTTGCCACATACATCCTATAGTGATTTTTTTGTCAAATTTGGCATAATGCAAGTCATGTTTTGTTCAGCAAAACTTTTTTATATGAGCTGTACTGCAGTGAAGTGGCAACTAGTAGTCAAGTGTGTGCCTTGAACTTGTGCAGACTCACCATAAGTGGCAGATCATTATTGTCATTTATTGTAAGAAGTGTGCCAATTTCAGGATGCTTGATTTATTCATGTACTTCTAATCTGGTGCCAGAAGGCAACAGAACACAATCTATTTGAAATATTGTTTCGCCCAACAATGCATATCTTCCTCTATTTTCTTTCGAGTGTTTACAGGAAGGTATTGGTAAAAGCCTACTTAATTACAATACATTGTGAACTTGTTCAGAGCTCTTATTGTCCAGCAAATTTATTGCCATCTTGTGACTGATGTTGAATTGGCCAAAAAAAATTGGACATTCATATTATGCAGTGCTTGATAATGGATCGTTATACAAGATTTAAAATTTGAGAAATATAAAATGAATAATAAAATGAAAATGTGGAGTACGGACCCTATTAAAACTTTTACATTTTTTTAACAAAGATTCTTGGCTTCTGGGTGAGAAAGTTAAACATTTTGTTGATGTGGTTTGTGTCTGAGACTGTTGTACACGGGATGCCATTGTCTTTTATTTGTATTGTATTTTGTTCAGGACAACTTTGTTTGGGTTATTAATACAATAGCGAGTCAATAGAGAAAATGATCGCAACAAAAGATATTGATTTGTTAACATGGTTTTAAATCAATGAATATAACTTGTATTTTTTTGTAGATTCAAATTATGACCTCACTTGGAGATTTGGTCATCATGGGTCACGTGACCATCCACCACGAATGGGCTGTACTGTCAGTGGCTCAGCTTGTTTTCATATTATTTCATTTAAATTATGAAATCATTGGCTCAAAAGACACAGATTGGAACCTTGTTTTATCAAGTTCAGCAAACTCTGGCTGACGCCTAGGCATTGATACCATTTTGTGCGATTAGATTTAGGATCTATGATATAAGGCAAGTCAATATGATTAACCCAATATAGATTGATAATTTTGATGATTATTACAAATTTACGGACTATGAAGGCCAAATGAAAGATTATTGAAATCTCCCCGTGTAAATCTAAAATCGGCTGGTGAACGCTCCTTTCATTTCGCTGCCCCGGCTGTTTGGAACTCGCTTCAAACAGCCTCCATCTACACATTCGCTACGCAGTTCAAAAAGCAACTTAAAACTCATCTTTTTCTTCGTGCTTTTCCGGATTCACATATGTAACTTGTTTGTCTTTATTGTTTGTGCGCCTTGAGTTCTTTTTGAAGATTGTGCGCCTACTAAGAACCCTCCATTATTATTATTATTATTAAATGATTCTACATATGTGTATTATATACTCAAACATTATTATTAATCACATTATTACCAAGGAATTTGAATACCAACTTACATTTTATGCCAATCCTAAGTTTAGAAGTTTTATACTAGCTTATGAACCTGGTATCTAAATTATAATGGCTCAAACCGCAAACCCATCACAAAATGTAGGATTTGCTGAGAGTATAGTTTTGGATTTTGACACATAATCAGAACTCCGATACTGTCTATATTATAGTAGTGTATTTGCCAAACACATTCAAAATATGTGTGAGAAGAATTGAAGAAAATAAGAAATACAATACATTAAATTGATATTAGTTGCTCAGTAAACATTGTTTGTAAAAGAATTATTAAAATTATTGCATGTCTTTGTGATTTCATGTCAAAGTTTGGTAGATATACATTTTCACTCCAGATTGTAGCTATGGAGTGATGTTATTGGATTGAATCAAACAAGAGAAGAAAATAACTGAGAATTTGATGTCCACACATGTAAAATGTAATGACATAAACCTCTCCCAGGTGCCAAATGAAGGCTAGCTAACTTCCGACAAAACTGCTGACCGCCGTTGACTGCTGTCGCCAGTGATTTCTACTCATTTCCGCACAAAACCATTTTGTACACCGATTTTCGCAAATAGGCAGGTTGCGTGGAAAACGACCACTGCGACAAAGACTAGTTGAATAGGATTATTTGTAAGACCCTATCAGGTCTTGTATGAATGGTAATTTGTTGTGATAAGTATACAATTATTCTTGCTTAACAGCTCACCATTAGTTCCGAAACATGAAGTGTATCTGGGCTGTATCAAAGGCGCTATCAGTGGCCGCATCACAAAGACTGCTTAAACCCCCTTTTATGTGAGTGGCTAGTTTTTGGTCGGCCACAAATGTGAAGTATCGGAAACAGATTACTTAAACCTGCCAATGTGACAGGGTGCAGTTATATTATGTGCTTCAAGCTTCCAGAGTGATTCTCCACTGAAAAGGAAATGAAAATCACCAAATGCACATGTATGCATTGGTGGATGTGCTGGGTGTTCTTCCCCTTAGAATGAGCATGATGAGTTCAGATTATAATTGGCTCATCAATTTATGTTTGACTTTTTAGAAATTGTATTGATACATTTTGCCCTTTTTTGAATTGTAACATGTCCATATTATAATGGGACATGCAGGGAACCATTTTCTGACAAACCACAAGTTTCTCCTCATTTGCCATTTTTCATGTTTACATTGATTAACAATGTAGTAATTTTCCATAAGGCTTGTTCAGACGATTGCTTGTAAAGTCGGTTGTAACTTCATTCGAATGTAAACTTGCATGTAGTGCCCGCCTTTAAACGCACTCGCATGTAGCTACATGCAAGTTGCAAGTGACGATTTTACATGTAGCGAGCTACATTCAAATGTATTGGCCAGTGTGAACAAGACTTGCATGTAAACTCACATGTAAGCATGGCCTTGATGACCCATTCCTATTCTGATTGTGCATGGCATAATTTACCAGTGAAAGTCACTCTTACTTTTGAGTTGGCTTACAAGTAAGTCCCGTGTGGACACACACGCGCTTGGAGCATAATTTAATTGCTAGCTCGCTTGTAAGTTACATTTGAAAGTAGGCTACCGTCTAAAGACACCTTATGTTTAATATTTCAAGAGAGCCTCCAAGAAATGGGTTTTCTTGTGTTCAGGAAAACGGGGTACAAGCAAGGCAGCCAGCAACTTTGCTCATTTCACACCCCACCTGTACGCTGCAGATCATGCAGATGGCGCTAATATTTTTTGGGAAAAAAAACATGAGCGTCATCAAGTTGACCTATTTATGCTAATTGAACAATTCTTGGGGCAGTTTGGCCAACAAAAACAGGATCAAAAAAATTGAAATGTTTAATAGAATCACTTCATACTCGTATAAAGTTAACTTTCTTGTCATAATATTATTATATTTGTCCAATAAATGAGCTTTGTGCATCACCTCTGCACTGTCTGCTATCGTATTTGATTATTTATTCATGCCAATAAACCACTTCAAGTTATCTAAATAGGGTCGTAGCAACACTGAGAATTTAATTGCCTGAAAGTTTAAATTTCTGCAAACATAATTTTGAACTACAAACAATTTCTCAGTTTTACTGATGTAGGCTTTTCTTGGTTCTTGAGGGGAAGGAGGGGATATTTTGTTTTATTTAATTTTGAATTTTAAATGTTTTTATATGTGCATTTTAACGGTTCGTAATAATTTTTGCAAAAACCATGAATATTTTTGTGATACAAAAAAGTAAACATTTACAATTGGCTATATAGTTCCATGGAGTTGATTAATTTGAGAGAGAAGGAAATAAGATCAGGGAACAAACCTTGAAAGGGTCTGTCTTATCGCTGAGATGGAGTGCTATTTCCAAGTCAAGATAATTTGGATATAAATACCAGGGATAAATGGCGCAAACTAAACACGCAACCAATTTCATGATTTAACTCTGCATGGTACCTCTAGCCACGATTAGTATGCTAATTTATTTGATCCAATCTGCGTGTTAATACTTTGCAGTTGCACCCAGCTTACTTTTTCAAATTCACCAAATCTTGGCCAAAGGTTTCTTTATTTGAAACAGCAATACAGTATTTCTAGGCTTGCTCGAAAATGCTTTGTCCATTGAGAATCTGTGATTTTAGTTTCTTGAGTATGCACCTTGGTCTGGGGTGGACATTTTATAAATGAATTTAGAAGAGCAGTAACGACACCACTTGCATTACATTCCAGATGTTAAATTTACATCATATGCAAAATTTGAGGAAAAATGAACGAGTCCGTTTTATTTTAGGCCCATTTGTCTATAACTGGTCTTTACATGTAGCCCTATGGAGAGAGTGCCCGTTGAGGGCGCTATAACCCCCATTTTAGGAAATGCCCTGCTCTTCTCCGAAAAAATAAAAAGTCCTATACCTCAATGATAATGAAACCTAGGTGTATGATCAAGAAAATGTGATGTTTTAAAATTAAAAATAGAACTTTTGACCCCATATAAATTTGGTGCTTTCATGGAGGAGGTGAAATTTTAGTCTTTTATTTTTGACAGGGTTTAAATATTGCTTGCAAAGGGACAAACACATGTTTTAGTGTTTATTTTCAAGTTCACAGTAATTTATTATTAATATGCTGTCAGAATTATTTAAAAATGTGTGACAAAAGTATGATTTAGCAAAAGTAGGTCAGCGTTCACACATGCAAACCATTTGTGAAAAAAAATCAATTCCCCCCATTTTTGTAAGTTAACTCCAAATGGCATCTCTTTTAAATGTGTGTGTAAATATATCATACTTGTTCAACAGGTGTTTAATCAGCTATCCATTAAACTATGCACACACAATTTGTGTACCAGGTTTTTTCATAGTTTTAGTATGAAATATGAAATATGTCAACAATTTTGTCATTGAGAAATTTGTGTGCTCATGCCAAACCCCAACCCCGTACCTTTTTTCATGGATTGAGTTTGCGTGCATACATCAATGTGGCAGGGAAAAAAGGATTTTGTCCTGATAAAGATTTGCCTGGAACCGTTTTTTTTCCTTCTTGAGCTTCATGTGGTTAGGCAGGTATAGGTACTTTTGAAGGTTGAGCTTGTATTTGCCTCCAATCCAACTCAAGTCGGAGAACATCAAAGGCCCTCTGGTTAAGGTGGTTACATCTTACACACACAACTTGCCGACTGTTTTTCATTTTTCTCTTAGAAGTTCACTCTTTATTATATAGTAAAGATATGGCTAAGATGGGTGGAATTTGAATGTAGCCATATTGGCTTAGCAACTAGGGTTTCTAGTGAATGATATTGTCATGTTTGTATCTTATACCAAGGGTCATTCACTTTTGTATGTAGCCTACAAACATGCACCTGTGTCTCTACTTATCAGAACATCATTTTTCCACTTTTACTTTTCTTACAAATTTGCCTAAAGATTTGGCAAAAGTTAGCATCAAAAGAGGTCAGTGACTTGAACAGAATGTGGCCATCTTATCAAACAACAATAGAAGTGTTGGCAATTTTAGAGACTTGACATAATCATTGACTATCCCTTTTTAGGCTTTTATAGACATTGCAATTCCAAGCATTGATGGGTACCATAGATATTGTAAACAAATGTGAATCCAAAGTGGTGGCCAAATCTGATGGGCATTGGCTAATGCGAAATTGGGGTGATATGTAGAGACTGATAGTCTGATGTATGCCAGAAATTTCTTTCCTTTTTCTTTTTCAAAAATAATGAGCTAATAACTGCACTGTGAGAGAACTGAAAATTGCATTGGAGAAATGACAATTGCACCATGGAACACAACAGTGCTTAGTCACAGTTGCAATGGAAAAACATATTTGATCTAATAATGATTTTTACTTAAGCATATAATAATCACAATGTTTGAATACCATGTCACTATAAAAGAAGGGGCAAATGATGGAATAATCATTTCTACAATAATGCTATTCAGAACATAAAATTTATTTTACTGGGCCATTACTCCTAAGTCGATCCTTGCATTGTCATATGCAATTGTTATTTTGGGTATAATAGTTTATATTTTGTAAAAGTAACAAATCCAATATGAATCAATATTGATGTGGTAGGCCTATACCCATAGCCAGGGTGTATCATGTGAACATATTACTGTTCTAAGCTGAGTATCATGGGCTTAACAAAACTTGAAAAAATATCAAAAAATGTATTGTAACTGACTATGTCAGTAACATTTTAAAGTAACTCAACAGCCAAACCAAAGATGCAACAGTTGACAACACCAAGTCCCTGACAATAAATTTTGTTGGTCCACATGTACGTGCCGACTTACCAAGCCGTTTCTGCTGTTTGGCTCCATTCTAGCAGTGGTAACATGATGGTGTTCGCCATTGTATGCGTCAATGTGCGATTCCATATTGTTACAAAATATGCAATGACACTGTAATGGTGACTTGCATAGCTGTAATATACTGAAGCACACTCATTTCCCATAATATTTATTAACTTTTCCATGGCAACACCCACAGTGGACCCATGATGTATTCCATACATTATCATAACAACTTTTAAGTTTACATTTTGCTGCATATCTGTTTTATTTGGAACATCATTGATACACTATGACACAAACTCATCTTATCCAGTAAAAAACCCGAATTTTATCATGTCAATTCTACTGTATCACAACTTTTTTAAAATAATTTTGGGCAAAATGCTATCTTTTTGTAAGTGCAGAATACACCTGATGATATTACTGTATAATCACTCCCTATTTTGTCACTGTGTTTTTGTATTGTTCTTGCCTGACACTACTCTGGGCTCCATCCAGGGGTTGGGTTGTTGGTTATTTGGTATTGACCAGTATCCTATAATTATTGGTGTTTTTGTATTATGATAATGATTTCTTTAATAATGTATACATACAAATCTATTTTATTTACAATAACAAATATTTTATGGATTGTTGCTGAACTTCCAATGCATGGTGAAAGGTTGTTGACTTTAGCCTAGATTGTGCAGCTCTGGTGTAGGTAGATATGCATTTCTTCCCTGTACTGATTTGCTATTCTGTGGGTCAATAGTGACAAAAATATCTCAATTAACAGAGTTCATTAAGATCTTGCAATTTAGGTATTTTTGTGACTATCAATCCATGTTGCATGTCTAACAACTTACATACATGTATAAAAGAACCACATCAGTCAATCCATCTTTTTAACATAGAAGTTGCTAACTTTAACATGTTTTAGAAGTTTGTGGTTGAAAGTGATTATGTTGCTGTGGCCACAAATGCATCATTGGAAGACCTCACTAAAGCCCATATCTAGATGATATAACTGTGCTGCTAATATTAATGTTGGCATGATAAAGAAGTGTTAGACATGCTGAATGCTGCATGGGAAACACTGTATTCATTTTCATTTATGCATTCATGTGTTCAATCACTCATTCCTTCGTTTGTTCATTCATTCATTCATTTCATTTTCATGATAGATTGACTTATGGATTTTTTATTTTGCCGTTTATTTATGTTTCTTTTATTCATCTTATCTATATACTGACATTAATATTGACATTGATAACTGTCAGTGTATACAGACAATCTAACAAAAGATTGTCTTAATCCTAAATGAAAATGTGGAACTAAACCTATTACATGATAAAAGTATTACCTTCTTTAGTTTTTGACTGGTATTGATATGTTTACAAATATCATGACAAGTACTTCCAGATTAAAGCATTCCATAAGTGGTAAAATAATGCAGCATGCAGTACTGAATAGAAGTCAATAAACGAATATATCCGTGTTTGCCCTATCTTTCCTCTCCGCTTGATTTCACCATATTGTTATTGAGCGAAATCAATTGAACATAAAAGTGGAATGGTATGATAAGAGTAAATTATTGTATGAATACATCTTTTAAATGGTTAAGTATATACACGGCATATCAAATAACACTTCTGAAAAGTGCTTGACCCTAAACACAGCTTTGTGATAAATTGATCAGATTTATACCACAATTGCATTGATAAACATCGGGCTAATCCAGTTGAAATCCATACACCCCCCTATGGAAGACATGACCATACAGGCAAGGGTGAAAATTTGAGCTTTTCACCTGAATTTTGTCTGGACCAGGACTCACTTTAGACAAAGCAGGATTCACTTTGTTAAGGTTACACGAAGAAACGTATAAAAAACGTATAAAAGACGTATAAAGTTGCTCTCTAAAACCGCGTTTTCTCAGCAATCAAATATCGCAGTGAGTCAAATGTTGGTGCATGGATGTATCTTAACATTATTTTTGTTTGTTTATACAAATTTTTAGAATCCGTTTGAAAATCCTTCGTTTAAATCATTTTTACGCACCATGTTCACAAGATCAAAAACATGTTCCATGCAGTTTTTTTCAAATATTCGCTCCGTATAAAACTACGCCGAGTGATTGTTTTCTCCTTTTTTGTATTGTACTACAAATCGACAAAAGAAATAATGTTGCCATGGGGAAGAACCAAAAACAGTACCGATTAAATTTTATTAGCCCGTTTTTGGGAACAATTTTCGAGAATCTTGTACCACAAAAACACTGTTATGTTACATTATCGATATCTGGATTGTGGAACATTAATTTTGATTTAAAACTGCCTACGTTATTTCTCAAAAGTATGTCGATTCCTTTACCATTTGAATTTCACTCCAAGTTTAAGCTACTTTTGCAAAAATCGAGGTTTTTCGCCATCGATACCTCCGACATTTACAGCGGTGATGAGCTTGTTTATCATAAGAGCCTGGTATACACTATTCCATATTCCCATAATAGTCAGTTTGAGATCAATCGATTTCACATATCACTCAGTAGCTCAATCGGTTAGCGCGCTGGACTTACGTTCGACTATATAATACTATAGTTTTGAGCTGGAAAACTTTGGTGCGTGTTCGAGTCCCTATGTGGTCCATTCCATCTATTTTATTTTATTTTTCTCTCACTTTTTTTCTTTTTTTCTTGTTCGTTTCTTTCTTTCTGACTGCAGCGATTGATTGTTTTTGCCGTTTTTTTCATTATATAATTCAGGAATTTTTAGGCTATACTAGTCTAATAGGCACGGCCTATGAATATATTTTTACAAATTAGATTAACAAAATATTGGTTGTTGGTTTTGTTACTGTTGTTGTAGTTATTGTTGTAGGCCTACATATTGCAAAATCAGGGTATAAATAGGCATACTAGCTATTATATAGAAGCATTGATTTATTTCACGACATATTTCATCCAGGATAATTTTAAAAATTGAAAATTTAGAAAATCCAAAGGAAAATTGCCGAAACGGCTGCCCACAATCACCCCCCCACCATCAGCCCATATGGTCCTATCATGGTCGCCCTTCCCTATCCCTGCAACATATAGGATGACTCATGAGCAGCGGTTTGTCCGTGGCCCTAGTTCAGATTGATACACTCTTGCACGCGTGAGTTCATTCTTTTCTGCATGGCTGTTTCCATTATTAACTTACGCCCCTCTGGAATCAAGCCTTGAAAATCAATTGTATTTAACCTTAAGGGATCTGATATTAACATTTAGCGATGCTTTCACATATTTTTTGTGGGAGCTGAGAGTACACCAGACATATCGAATTGCATTCTGAATACAAGTAATGTCCTTCTGATATCAAATAATCTTGATGTTTTGAAATTTCCGATATAATACAAATTTTATGACAAATTATTAAAATTTGATTTTTTTTTTTAATTTGTGATATTTAACAGTCCTCGAAGTTAACTTTATAAAAAAATCTTATGATATGGACTTAAAGTATATGTAGCTGGGATGAAAAGCCAATGATCAATTGAACATTTTGACCTTTCATATTGAAGATATACATATTTTTTGTCCCAAAAAGACCAACAAATTTTTGTTGTTTTTGGGAAACAATCCATATCTTCAATACGAAAGGTCAAACAAAATATTTTCATTGGGTGGGGGCAAAATCAATAAATTTGTGTAATTTGGGGTTTTTACTTGGGTGAAAGAGTCCCCCGGTGCTGAATGAACTGCTGCCACTGGCCCCAATTGAAATTCACAATCCTGGGGCAGAAGATTTAAGTGAAGTCATCCATTAGAGGGTATATGAATTTCAACTGGAATAGCCCATTGCCACAGAATCATAGACTGCTATTGGCCTCTTGCTATAGACAGATCTCTCCAATGTCTTTGAGTATCATTACCTAGCTGGGGGGTTTACACCCCCCAGCTAGGTACTGTAATGCTCTCCGATTCTTCTTTCTTTCTTACCTAGCTGGGGGGTTTTCAACCCCCCGAGCTAGGTACTGTTTTGCTATCCGATTCTTTACCTAGCTGGGGGGTTTACACCCCCCAGCTAGGTACTGTAATGCTCTCCGATTCTTCTTTCTTCTTCTTCTTCTGGCAACAAACTTCAAAATGCTTCTCCTCCTACATGTTACACCCTACAATTACGTAACTTGCACATATGTATCGCCTATATCCAGTGCCCATATGGTGCAAACAGAATTTGGATCAAAAGGTCATTAAAGGGCATTTTCGGTATATAACCAAATATCTTCACAATGCTTCTTCTGCCACATATTACATAGCACAATGACGTCACTTACACATGTGCATCGGCTTTACCCAGTGCCCATACCTTGCACACAGAATTGGGGTCAAAGGTCATTAAGGGGTAAAATCTTACAATTGCATTATCTGGACATCTGTAAGGAGTATGGGGCTCAAACTTGATACAATAAATCTCATGACCAGGGAACATTTTGCGGGGTCAGGTCAAAGGTCATGCAGAGGTCAAATTTTAGAAACGCATTTCCTGGACATCTGTAAGGGTAAGGGCTCAAACTTGGTGACAACAAACTTAATGATCAGGGGAACATGTTGGAACACTTTGCAGGGGTCAGGTCAAAGGTTATCTGGGGTCAAATCTTTATAACTTCATTTTCTGGATATCTGCAAGGGGTATGGGGCTCAAACTCAGTGACAACAAATCTCATGACCAGGGGAACATTTTGCAGGGGTCAGGTCAAAGGTCATGTAGAGGTCAAATTTTCTAAATGCATTTTCTGGACATCTGTTAGGGTGCAGGGCTCAAACTCCACAGCAACGAACTTACTGACCTGGGGGACATTTTGGAACACTGTGCAAGGGTCATGTCAAAGGTCATCTGGGGTCATTTTTTTTTTTAATGATACGGCGACCACCGAGATCGACACTGGTCTCCTACACGGTGACAACAAACCTCAAGACCAGGGGAACATTATGGAACATCATGCATAGGTCAGGTCAAAGGTCATCTGGGGTCAAATCTTAGAATTGAATTTTTTGGACATCTGTTAGGAGTACGGGACTCAAACTCGGTGAAAACAAACCCCATGACCAGGGGAGCATTTTGGAACATTTTGTAGGGTCAGATACCTCCACAACACCAACATGCCCCAGCTAGGTTTGTGGTCTATGACCACCATTTGCCACTAGTCTTTCTTTCTTCTTCTTCTTCTTCTGGCAACAAATTTCAAAATGCTTCTCCTCCTACATGTTACACCCTACAATTACGTAACTTGCACATATGTATCGCCTATATCCATTGCCCATATGGTGCAAACAGAATTGGGATCAAAGGTCATTAAAGGGGCATTTTAGGTATATAACCAAATATCTTCAAAATGCTTCTTCTGCCACATATTACATAGCACAATGATGTCACTTACACATGTGCATCGGCTTTACCAGTGCCCATACCTTACACACAGAATTGGGGTCAAAGGTCATTAAGGGGGTAAAATCTTACAATTATATTATCTGGACATCTGTAAGGGGTATGGGGCTCAAACTCAGTGACAACAAATATCATGACCAATGGAACATTTTGCAGGGGTCAGGTCAAAGGTCATGCAGAGGTCAAATTTTAGAAATGCATTTTCGGGACATCTGTAAGAGTGCAGGGTTCAAACTCACTGACAACAAACTTAATGACCAGGGAAACATTTTGGAACATTTTGCAGGGGTCAGGTCAAAGGTTATCTGGGGTCAAATCTTATAATTTCATTTTCTGGACATCTGTAAGGGGTATGGGCCTCAAACTCAGTTACAACAAATCTCATGAACAGGGGAACAGTTTGCAGGGGTCAGGTCAAAGGTATTGCAGAGGTCGAAATGCATTTTCTGGACATATGTAAGGGGTATGGTTCAAACTCTGTGACAACAAACTTACTGACCAGGGGAACACTTTGGAACACTGTGCAGGGGTCAGGTCAAAGGTTATCTGGGTCAAATCTTATTAATTTAATTTTCTAGGCATCTGTAAGGAGTATGGGACTCAAACTCGGTGACAACAAACCTCATGACCAGGGGAACATTTTCGGAACATTTTGCAGGGGTCAGATACCTCCAAAACACCAACATGCCCCAGCTAGGTTTGTGGTCTATGACCACCATTTGCCACTAGTTCTTCTTCTTCTTCTTCTGGCAACAAACTTCAAAATGCTTCTCCTCCTACATGTTACACCCTACAATTACGTAACTTGCACATATGTATTGCCTATATCCAGTGCCCATATGGTGCAAACAGAATTGGGCTCAAAGGTCATTAAAGGGGCATTTTCGGTATATAACCAAATATCTTCAAAATGCTTCTTCTGCCACATATTACATAGCACAATGACGTCACTTACACATGTGCATCGGCTTTACCCAGTGCCCATACCTTGCACACAGAATTGGGGTCAAAGGTCATTAAGGGGTAAAATCTTACAATTGCATTATCTGGACATCTGTAAGGAGTATGGGGCTCAAACTCGATACAATAAATCTCATGACCAGGGAACATTTTGCGGGGTCAGGTCAAAGGTCATGCAGAGGTCAAATTTTAGAAACGCATTTCCTGGACATCTGTAAGAAGTGCACGGGCTCAAACTTGGTGACAACAAACTTAATGATCAGGGGAACATGTTGGAACACTTTGCAGGGGTCAGGTCAAAGGTTATCCGGGGTCAAATCTTTATAACTTCATTTTCTGGATATCTGCAAGGGGTATGGGGCTCAAACTCAGTGACAACAAATGTCATGACCAGGGGAACATTTTGCAGGGGTCAGGTCAAAGGTCATGTAGAGGTCAAATTTTCTAAATGCATTTTCTGGACATCTGTTAGGGGTACGGGGCTCAAACTCCACAACAACAAACTTACTGACCTGGGGAACATTTTGGAACACTGTGCAAGGGTGTCAAAGGTCATCTGGGGTCAAATCGTAGAATTTCATTTTCTGGATATCTGTAAGAGTGCAGGGCTCAAACATGGTGACAACAAACCTCAAGACCAGGGGAACATTATGGAACATCATGCATAGGTCAGGTCAAAGGTCATCTGGGGTCAAATCTTAGAATTAAATTTTTGGACATCTGTTAGAGAGTACGGGACTCAAACTCGGTGAAAACAAACCCCATGACCAGGGGAGCATTTTTGGAACATTTTGTAGGGGTCAGATACCTCCACAACACCAACATGCCCCAGCTAGGTTTGTGGTCTATGACCACCATTTGTCACTAGTTTATTTTGATTCATAAATTGGAATATTTTTTGCATTGAAAAAGATTAGAAATGCATCTCTTTGGAACAAACATAGACAATCTGTCTACTGCAGTATGTTTTATATGTGTCAAGAGGTCTATCAAGAGAAGTATTCACTAGAAAATCTTTCCATAGCTTTTTTAACTAATTTTGTTACACACAATTGATTCCATAAATAACTTTTGTCACAGTTCAATCTACTTCAACATTTATCAACCATCTTGTGGGAAGATTGTAATGGAAGATTGCTTGTGGTTCAGTGACTGCCAATTTTTTTTCAAACTAAAAGTAATTTGGCCACATCAAAGCAGTAGCAGATGATGCGTATGTAGCCCAAAATCCAAATAAATTATTTGGGTGCTTTTATATCAATTCTAACAGCCCAACTGGGTGGATTACCACTAGATTGCATATCCTTTACACAGCGATCTATCAATAAAGTGGCCATAAAACACTTGAAAAGGATATTTAACATTTTTGGAAAGAAAAATTGCATATATTGCTGATGCTCCTTGATAGTACATACAATCAGAGATATTACAGTGTATGCCATTTTTCACTCTAATGTGGCAGTGACATCAAGTCTTTGAGGCAGCTGTTTCATGCGCACATCTAAGCAGCGTCTTTGAGCAAACGCCACCTAGTTGAAGCTTGACTTTCGATAGTTTCCTCTCTTGTAGAATTTTTGATAATACGACCAGCTATTTGGGTAGAAAATTTGTTGGCACCCTTTGATAGGGCAGTCAACTGTTGGTGTTATGATGAATGGGTAAAAAAAATGTTTGGGATGTAAATTATACCAAGTATAGATAAAGTTACAAAAGAACCGGCAGTTTTGGCTTAGATTGCAACAATGTAGATTGTTACAGAGAAGACACAATTGTGGTGATAGCACAATCACATAATTTGAAATGTAGCCAACATGTCTTCCCACCAGAATCTGTATTGAATGGATGTCCCAGTGGTATAGACCCTGCTGATAGAAAGGTCTTTTGTGAATGATCCAGGGGATAGAGATGTGCTAGAACAGGAAAGGTTATAAACTTGTACATGTATGTTGCCAGAAATGCTTCTATCTGCACCTGAGAAGGATAGCTGCCCTAGGTTAAATGTGCTACCATGGCAAGGGGGTGGGGACTCGCATGTAAAGGTGGTGTGGGTAGGGGTATGTGCAGTGGTCAAGGGTCCCTGTTTTAGGCTTCAAAGTCCCACACGTGGAGATTATGCTCCAGTTCTTTAACCCTAAATTCTGACAATTGTAGCCATTAAATTAAGCCCAAATTCTTTGGTACACATTTTATAATTTTTTTAGCTCTAATTTGGCCCAATTTCAGATTACTAGACACCCCCAAAACACCCTATTTTGCCAGAACATCATTGAGCTTCCCCTGGGGATTGGGATAGTGCAATGTGCCTCCAAAAATCTGAAAGTAGACTCATATTTATACCAATTTTCCAAGAAAATTTGACCAATTTGGCCAAAGTTTAATACAATTTTCCAATTGTTTTATATATTTTTAAAAATGATTTAGGGTCCAGTTAGGTGAAATTGTGGTATTTTTAAAAATAAGTTTATACCAGAGGCCTGAAAATGTGACACATCCCCATGGTCATTTGTTCTGAGTACCCCCTCCCCCCCATCACCAATAGTTGCTTTCTTAGAAACTGATGCATCAGATATGTATGTGACCTACCTCATTGGTCAAAATATCAAACGCTTGCCGCTCAGCAACTATGTCTGAAACAGGTTTTGTATGTCTACATGCATGGTTAAAAGGGTTGAAATCTGGGCAGCTATCAGATGTTCTAAAGATGCATCATTTTCCCACTCACATGACAACTAGAGTATATCAAGAAGCTCAAACCGTGTCTTCTCCTTTGGGTCGTCAGTGTGAATGTGATAGAATGCTATACATGCAATCTGTCTGTCGCGTGCTCATTCCATCATATAGATCAATGGCCTCAATAATGTATGGTAGACTAGACATACAGGTAGATAGATCGGTTTCCCCGGGTACTAGACAATTGGCCATATGGGGATGTGCCCCAAACATGTGGGTCACATTTTTGGTCATCACATTTTCTAGGCCAATGTTGGTATATCGATGGGTCATCCACCATATACTCAAAATTGTCTAATTTTTGTTCAGAAAATATACAGATTTGGCTTCAACTGTAGCCAAAATTTTCTAAATTTACCAAAAATAAAGGGAAAAGGGAAACTGACAATTTGCTTAAGTTGGGCCACAAAATTTTGACTTTGGTATATCGATAGGTCCTAATTTCAAAGTGATTTTCAACAACACCTCCCTACCCAAACTTGAGTACCTCCCCCTTTCTCACATTTGAACATAGCGATTGACAGTTGTACAAATTTGTTTCTAAGCTCTGCCATCTGTTTTCTCAGTTTAGTTGTCATGGTTGTAATGCCAAACTTTAATACAACAAAGACTGATGGTCTGTCATATTTCACTAGCAATTTACAAGCTCATGGTGAGTTGGACTGCACAATTTTAACAAAAACATTGAACATTTTGAAAATTCTCCAAGCAGGTGGATAGCTTTGCTTGAGGAGTATTGTCATGATTATGGGGTCACAAGTTGTTCAAAAAATGTCATTTCATACAGAATAACATTTGTGTTATATCGCAAATTTCAAAAATAAAAATTATTTGATACCATCAGGACATTCCTCATATTCAGAATGTAGTTCGGTGTGTCGAGTCCCACAAATGTTTTGTGCAAACGTTGCTATTTGAGCCCTTAACATGGAGGTAAATATCAATGACACTATTTGAACTGCAAGTTTGGCATTGCTATGTTAAGAGTTTATTACGGATATGTAAAGTCTGCAGATGTTGCAAGCGCAAACAGGTCTCTAATTTAAACATTGTCAAAACTGTCACATGCTGATGGAATGTTCGGCATGTGTCCGTCGCAAACTCATTATTAACATAACAATGGGTCGGAAGATTGGATTTAGGGATTAATCTCCTTAATCAAATAAAAACAACTGACTTCGTTTCTTGGGATCACGGATAGGAAATCTATAAATTGAAGTGTTGTGAAATGGTGTGTTTGTTGTTAGCATCTACTCTGTCACTTAGTAGTTATTTGACGGACTAATTGCACAATAGGGTTAAGTGGTAGTATGCAAATAATAAAAACTTTATAGGGCCTGCTATATATGGAACTCTTTTGGCAGGCTAGATCACAAGGCTCGGGTATTACAGACCATCAGAATGATGAGGCCCATTAATTATGATATCTTTTTTATGTTTAAAGAGTTGACCATCAAGTTCTTAGGGGTTTGCAGTACCGATTTCTGAATCTTCAGGGCTTGGGTAACAATTTCTGCACTTGCCTACCTCTCACCCACCTCAAAATAGTACAGTCCAGCATAATCAACACTGATTGAGTCATGAGAAATAAATTGAGTAAAATTGAGCAAGAGGTAGGTTCAAACAGTATCAAAATTTCTACAAACCTGATAATTTATGTTCATATGTTTTTGCAAAAGGGTTTAACATTGATAAACTAAGAACTAAAAAGCACTAAAAATGCGCTGAAATGGGTATTTTCCTCGCTTTTCAGTTACAGTTGTTGACAGTATTCATTTTTTTTTCAATGTCAAACCTCATGAAATTTTGCTTTAAATATGAACCTATAAAAATATATTGAAGCAACAGCTTGCTGGTACTATGGAATTACCTTGTTGTTTTGTAATATTACACAGGCAGAATCGGAATACTAAATGATATTAATTTACATCCCTTATGGAATTTGACAGCTTTGTGAAAAATTATAGTTGAATGACTTCCACCATGGACTGTAAAAAGAAATGAATCCTTGAGTACACAATTTCTAAATATTTGTATTCAATAATATTTATACCAGCCTAATGCACATCATACTAGTCTTCAGTAGATAGCAGCTTATAGGGCTAGTAACTGTCTTGGAAAAATGGCCTGATTGTGTGTAATTCCTGATCAACAGCATGACTATGAACTATGTTTTACCTGTGAACCATTATACATGTACATGCTTACAGCATGTACATTACCCATTCAGATCCCCATAGCTATCTTCAGTAGATAGCAATTCTTTATGATGAAATATCAATTACATGACCAAACTTTTCTTTCCCATTTGGCAAGTTACTTCTTACTTGTATAATCTACAAACTGTTCAATACCTTTGTGTCTAAGTAGGGAAATGATATAAATTCACAGAGTTACATTATCTCTAAAGAACAGTTAATAACTCTGATTTGATCACAATAGCCATTGGGTAATTTATAAGGTTAAAATTGGTCAATTACCTAGTGTGATTAGGTAATAATTATTCTGTTTTGATATTTTTCCACTACAAGGAAACATGGGCATAAAAGCAATAAGCATGACTAAATCTCAAATATTTCACACATTCCTTACATGGAGAAGCGCTTTAAATACAAAATCATGATTTAATCTGTTATCATTATAATAGGATCACATTTTCTATCTGGTAAATTCTTATTTTGATACAAAAATGAAAGTATGCTTGACCAATAGTGTGTGTAACATCTTTGGTACAACCACTTACTAGAGTCTTTGATGTATAACAGGAATTCATATAATATTAGGGATGCACCATTTGACTTGGGGCTGAAATTTGTGATCAGGTTGATTTTTGTAGTTTGCTGCTTTTTTGCTGCTTTTTTTAATTTTCATGCATTATCATGATTATTGTATGCACAGTTAGGGGATGATCCAAGTTTTTGTTTTTATAGTAATAGTTCATATGGGTGGTTTTTATTTCTCACAATAAACTTCCAGTTTTACCCCCTGTAAATGTAATGGTACATCCCTTCTGCAACTTGTTACACATGAAAATGATGTTTACGAGCTACATTATTCTTCGCTGTTTACATTTTTCATTATGTCATGTTTGAATGCTCCATCAAATTTAGTGAGAATCTGCAAAATAAATTTTCGCAAAAAATAGATCAGTGCTCATCAAGTTCATTTTCACACAGTCAAGTGATCAACACCTGTTGATGCTTGGCAAGATTTCAAAATTCTCAACAAAGGCAAGAACTGTCTTTGAAGCCACTAGTGATATGGGTATTGACAGGTAATTTCAAATTTGTAATAAATTTTTTATATTTTTTGAAATTTTTGCTATCAAGTTTACCACTGGTTATTCCACTAATAATAGTTACATTGTAACTGGATGAGGAAACATGGGAATAATTCCCTATATACCCTGCCCCTTCCCCCTCTGAGAGAAAGGCCAATGTTGCCCCGGCCATTCCTGCTGCCCCTTCTATAGTCTGAATGATTATCATGAAGAAATATTATGTTAGATGCAGAAAAGCGTTATGCTGGTCAAGGAATAGGGAACAGCCAATTTATAGTCCAAAAGGGTTTAGGACATTTCTGTTTGGGTTAGAGTTAGTATTGGGGTTAGGGTTAGTTTTAGGGATAGGTCAGAGTTAGGATTTGAGTCAGAGTTGTGTTTTGGGTTAAAGTTCAATGTTTAGGGTTAGGATTACAGTTAGATATAGGGTATAGAGCTTAGGTAATAGGTTAGGGTTCGGGTAAAGTAGGATTTATAACTAGGTTATTTGGTTTTTGGACTAATGACCCTTTTGACTATCAACCTGTAAAGGGAAAAGTACAGACTAATGGGCAATGAATACCAAAGTTCTTTTCATGCTAAAATCAACAACATCACCTGATCACTGGTTGAGAAGATCATGAGGTCAAATACAGTGCCATTTTATAGCCTGTTCCTTGTTTAAAATTACTTGGCAAGAATTATTCCAGAATGAAAAACACATTAGTCTTGTCCATGCCAATCTTGTAATATTTATCTTAGGAAGATGTTACCTTTGACATCTAGTAATTGTTCAGTCAGACCCAGAATCCATTGGAATCTGTTGTGTGAGTGGTTGACCATTTAAAATAGCAATGTACAATGTTTGCTCACAGTCCCTCACAGTGTTGCCTGGCTTATTTGCAGTGAATTTGAAACATGTTTAATAATACTAGGAAATTGAAGGTGTTTTGAGAGATGTAATACTTTATCTTTAATACGGAAATATCTCGGCAAGAAGTTTGCATTGTAGTATTTTATATGGGTAATTTTGTTGTATGACATATTTAACAAATCAGAAAGTAGACATTTTTGTAATTTTAGTGTGAGAGGCAACTGGGGGGAGGGGAAGAGCTCTGACAGGGGTATCAAAATATGCCTTAAATATGAAATATCACAGCAGCCAGCATTCAGAGGGGAACCAATCGGCGGGTGGGGTGGGGGGGTGGGGTCAGCTGCCCCTAAGCGCATCCGCATCCAATGGAATGTAAATTGCATGAGGCCACTGTTTGTGCTGATTTGAATGTACTTAACATGTTTGTCACTACCATCAATTGGCATGTATTGATTATGGAAGAGGTAGTCAATAATATATTATATTTTTAGGTAGTAGGCAAAACATGTTTACAAGTTAAGGTGTCAACTCATTCTTTTAAGATATTCTCTGCTATTATACTCTTGACTAAATGTCTCATTTGCAATGGCACAATTCAATAACATCCATAGCCCAATTGTGATGAAGTTGTAGTAGAGGCTGTAGTCAGCCTTTTGAGACCCGGGGAGGGGGACACACAATTGCAAATGTACAGACGGCCTTAAGATTTTGACAAGGTGTTCTCCAAAGCTGTCCCGCTGACCCACTCACATATATGAATGGTGCAAAAATTTGCAATTTTAATGTTAAAGTGAGCCAAATTGAAATATATAAATTATATTTTAAACAAATCATCAATCAGAGAATTCTTTAATGGCATATGACGAAATGTACAGATTGGTCGCAATGTAGTGTACCAAAGGCTGTCAGCACTGGGGGGTGTACAGGTCCAGACCTGTGCCTGGATCCCCCTTCCCTCTTTGACTATGCCACTGAGTTATAGAAGTTGAGTATTTGTCCCCAAAACATATAAAGGTCAACGTTGGTGTTAAGGAACTGTGTGTTGTCAGATTTTCTTATGTTTAATTTTGATCCTGTCTATACTTTCAGGATTTGATTTTCAACTGAAATTGACCAAATAACATAAGATAGCCAATTCATTATATTTTGTCAGATTAAAAATTGTTCAAAAAATTTCCTGACAGATTTTGTAAACTTGCCTTTTAAAAGACACTAATACTCCAGGATTTATATTTTGAACTCTTACGGAATAACTCCATTTTCACTACATACTGTTATTCACTTTATTAAATTGTCTTTTTCCTTTCTCTTTTCTGCCCGCATGTTTGTGATGATGCTTCTTTGGACATTTTGTATATTCAGGTAAGTTTATTTTTAAGTTTAAGGTATTTTTAAGTAAGCTTGAGGTAAAATTGTAAGAATTTCACATAAATGAGGAATGAGAGCTGATTTGGTTAAATTGTCTACTTATCCTTTCATCATCAAATACAAAGTTTTAATCAGTGAGTATAAAGAGGAAGGATGAAGGGGAGCAATACAGAAATGAGAGAGGGCACAAACAGTCTTGTTAATTCAATTCCCTGTTCCTGAGATGTTTTAATATTCACCTGGCAGGCTGGGAAAACTTGCCAATTTCCCAGAAATTTATAAACCAAGTTTCTCACAAAGATACAGCAACATTTTCCACAAAGATTTTCTATGCATGCATATTTCTTTCAGTTTGAAAGCAATATTTCCATCCAAATACCAATATTTCCTGGGCAGGAGCTTGCTTCATGGATTCCTACTTTATCCAGTCTTTTCCACCTGTGGTACATCCATGACCAAGCTTTACTTGTATGCTCCCTCATCTCCATTGGTAGGTAGACCAGTGTCTTGGCTAGCCACCTGACTGCCTGTCATTTTGGATAAGCAGTTTTCTCGTGAGATGGGGAAGATTAGCTCATTTGACAGATGTCAAATCCTAAAAGTTTGGGAACTCAAGATCAGACTTCAAATCAAGGCTCTCAAGGCTTTAGTAATAGTGTTTTGAACTGACTGAACCTCCTGAAGGTGCAGAGGTATGGTTATTATTGTTGGTCAAATTTTGGACAGGCAATTTTGGTGAAAATGATGGTCACTTATCAAATCCTAACTAAGACCCTGCGCTAGACTCAATTTAAGTGGTTAAAAAGTTAGTGTAAAAGTTATCAGACTATCTGTAAGTTGTTTGTCTTGCATTTTTCATTGATTGTTTTTTGCTTCATTAGAAATTAATCCATGTGTAAATGGAATTTGTGTGTTTTGTTGTAAATAACGTCAGACAAAAATGCTGAGAAAAAGTTGATCAAAATAGCTTTTGTGGGGAGGCATCAATTTAATTGGCAGCAATCGATTGGAGACAATTGTGGCGAGCAAGAATAAAAAGAAAAGTTGAAGACTTGTGAAATCTGATTTTTTTATTTGGGTATCTATCCGATATTGACTGGTGTCTCGGATGAGCTGATTTTTCTTTTATCGAAGGAATCAAACGATTTTCAACGTGACTGGTTTTGAATGGTTGTTTTTTGTAAGTTTGTTTTGATTGTCTGATCACTTTTATGCAACATTTGTAATGAAGGTTATGAAAAGGTTAATATTAGGTACGCCCACACGGTGAGCTTTTTGCTCAAACACGGTTCTTGAGCAAAAACTTGAGGGAAATAGGCCGTGTGGACAGTCTCGAGGATTCTATTCCCAAAGTTGTCCCAAAATTTATCTTCAAATAATTTAGGGGATTTTATGATTTCCTCATCTAATATGGTTCAATTTGGCATGCCACTAGCTACGTCACGTTAAGCTTCCGGTTGTATTTCCAAATTAGGAATCACAATTCTCGAGTAGTTCTATTACCGTCTGAACTTGCTTATCGATATAAATTGACCTTTTAGTTTCTAGCAAGTGTAGCATTAGTTTGTATTCATGTGGTGTATTCATATCATTTGTTACTGTGTTAACTTGCCCTAAATATAACTTCCTATTAGTATTACAAAGAACTAAACTGCAGAACTTGTCATCTTAATTTCATGAAAATTCAATTATCCCCTGAAATAGTTCAAGCAAAAAATGAAAATGTTGAAAAACAGAAGTGCTCAAAGTCAGGCATCACCAGAAATCTTTTTATCAGATGTAGCCAAGGCTGATATTGATGGGTCCCTAGAATGTAGAGACATGTTGAGGATCTGCCCTGGTTTGTGGGGCACACATTTACTTTCAAGATCTCCTCCAAAGGGCAAATTGTATGAAATGAGTTTACTCTTAGGGTTTATGTACTCTGCCTGGCCAGGCCTGAGGTGCCCCTTTCCATTTGTCAGTGGATCTGCATTTGCATGTGAATGTTGGCAAATGTGAATAAAGTGATGGGAAAAAAACCTGGTCTACAGCCCAACTGACCCCAATTTTGTGTGAATTGTGGATTAAAAGAAAAAGACATTTTTAATTCAAATATGTTTTGCAAAATAATTCAGATTTTTCAAGCTTTTGGTGATTTTTTTAAAGGTTGTTAAACCTTTTCCAGAAAACAAAACCCTATTGAAGGACCCTAGTAGGTAAGTCGACCTACCTGTTTACAGGGCTATTTTGTCGCATATAAACAAGGATTTTTAAAAAGTGAATATTCTTTGTGAGTAAAGTCATGATTTTCATATCAAATAGAGAATCAAATTGAACTGCCATGTCATCATGGTCATATAGCGCCTAACCTGTAGACATGGCAGATTCATTGTGGATGTCTAGCTTTTATCATCACCACCTGTACTGATCTTATCATTTGAACACAATCATGTCTTTGATGGAATCAATGTGATACTTTCAACTTGAGGACTAGATGTTAAGAAGAGTATGTGACTTGTAGGCATCATTAACAGTAAGTCCAACTAGATGGATTATATGTTGTCCTCTTCCACATCTTAGAACTCTGGTGGGTTTTTTCCTGATACAAGCTTCAAGATTTTAAACAAGATGTCCCATCCTTCAAAATCTGTCAACTTACTGGAAATCATTAACTTCCTAGTATTAGAAGGCCAGTCCCGGAACAAGGGAATTCTTAAACATCTCTCGCAATGAAATCTTTCTGCTGAATCCTGTGATGTACACCTGTAATGCAGGCATATCAGTGTGCTGCCTTTGTGCACATGCTCCTGTTGTTAATATACATGATGCTGCAACTATGGCTGTGGGAGAATGCACTGTAAAGATATATCTGTTGCAATTTCTGCACAGAAGTGAAACGCACTGTGTAGTTTGTAGGTCGGTCGGTCGGTCGGTCGGTAGGTAGATGAAGAAATGGGTCCACAGTAATCTTGGACTAGGAATATCAAGAACACAGTGGCCTTCATTCTCATTGCAACATAGTGTGACAGGCAGTAATGAGAGACATGCTTAACACCTTTTAGGCAAAATGATGTATGTTGTGTTTTAACATAGATGTTGTACTATACCTGACTACCGGTACAGAAGGCACTCTAAGTAGAAGAGATCTTATAATCATTTTGCTATGACCAATTAAGGTTTGCAGTCACTGTAGTTTTCGTATTTACGATTTCCAGATATTTCTCCTCCCCAATACACACCCATTTCACCTAGGCTGGGGTAAAGGTAAATATGGTAGATGAGCTGATGAATCTGGCCCAAGAAATGCAGATACAGTCTTTTTTCAAAGTTTAGATGCAATTCTATAAATGCCTTTGGCAAGGAAACATAACTACACATCATATCGATGTAACTTGAATCCTATCAAGTACATCCCTATTCCCATTGCATGTGAAATTTCTTTGAAGAAAACTGATTCAAACCAGAGCAGAGAATCTGTAATTGATATTTAGACATATCGTATTACTGTTAGGAAACAAACCAAAAGTTTGATGATTATAAACAAAAGTTTTAAATGCTCAAAATTCCAACCTGAAAGATCAACTTGACCGATATTTTAACTTGTTTTTTACAAACCTAATTGGATTTTTTGACCCTCTGCCTAATGAAGAAGATAGTTTTAGGATCCAACTTGTGATTTGTTCCCCCAAAAGACCACTTTTCCTACATTATATGATCAAACAGATCATGATACTGTACAGGGAAAGTACTCTGACCTGGCTGGCTATTATAGGAAGAAGTTGATATTTCTCCAGAGACAAGCAAAATTGACTATACAATGGATATTTGGCTCAAAGAGATACAGTTTTCATCTTTGGTTATGACCCCTTTTACCCTGAAAATTATCCAGATTTAAAACTTGGCTATTTAGCTATTTAAATTGCAAGTAACAAAATCTGTTTTGAATCATGAATCACAAACAAGAGGAATATGAAAGTGTTATTGCAGCTGATTGTGACAGTTTTCCAATGTATACACAATTTTCTTTGCTAGTGAAAGATTTTGAAAAGTGACCCAAATATTTGCTTTCTTTTGCTACTTAAAGACCTTGATTTTTGTGTATTCCAATTCCAATTTTCTTTTGTATAGTGGACAATAATATGTGTATTTTACCTGTGCTAAAAGTCCCATTACAGATCAACAATTTTTTTTTATGTTGCCGATAAAAAGGTTCAAGTCCGTACAATTTCACCCTTTTCATAAATCCATTGCATTATGTGAATGTTATTCTTATGCCTTGAAAGCCACTCCTGGTCATAATGGAGGTACAAAAGAGCAAGATCTTTGCCTCCGGCGATTTTTAAAGTTCATATTATATCCGCTAAAAAGAAAATATTTTTACTTTGAAGATGAAATTGTTGCACTTTGTCGATAAAATACGGCACTTTACAGGCATTGACTTGAGGGGTTGCTGGAGGGGTAGGTGCAAAAGTTGAACAATTTGTGCAGCCGTCAAAAGAAATTTGCTGTTTGATTATACATGTTGGTGTTGTTGTAGGCTACAGACTGAAAACCAGCCTTGAAGGCATATTTTGCATTGCGCGCAAGTAGCTAGAAATATTATCATGAATGTCACACAAAATTGAGTCAATTTCAAAACGTTATCATCAGAACATTGCTAAAATGATCGCAAGAACATTGAATGAATACTGTGAATGTTTGGACTTATGGGTTAAATTTCCATTTGTACAAAATTCATCTGTGATACTGATAGTACAAACTCTTAAATAAATAATTTTTGGATTATATTTCGTCAAACAAATTTCAGTTGGCCTGCTCACTGTACCCAAGATTTGCACATTGTGGGTTAATATTTAATCTGAAAATGGCCTTTTGCATAAACTTGTGCATCCTTTAGGTTGTGTTAGGATTTGTTGAACATACTGTAAAGGCCTATAGTGATGATTTGAGTGACCGGTGTGTGGGTTGAGTGGGGATTTGTCAAACATACATTACAATTACGATTTGAGTGACGGGTATGATGGACAAGCGCAGGATATTTATTTTAGGGAGGATAATTCGGGCAAAATATCTGGCAGGTATTTTCTCTTCAATTAATTAGTTCAAAGGGGTGGTTGGGGATGGGCAGTACACAATAGGGGTGCAGGTGCTGAAAATTTAGCCTTTAAAAACCGGGTGAGTAAACAATTAATAAAATAGGTAACTTAGGCCTGTATTGTTAATTAAGCAATGCTGATTGGGGTTATGACAACTTAAGAAGGGCAAAATAAGTACGGTAATCTTTTTGGTAAAGTTATTGTTACTCCTTCCCAGCAAACACAAAAATGTTTTAAAAACATTTTTGTGGTTTTGGTAATTTACATTTAAATAGCAGGTTATATGAAGGTCATGAATACATTTGTTAAGTGTATCAAATGTTATTGTAAAATGTTTTTTGCAAATGTCTTACCATATTAATATGTTATTAAAATGTTTTATACCCTTTGTATTTTATATCCTTACCCTAACATTTTAAATCCGGAAAGCTTTTTTGCCTTTTCTTCCCTTTTACGAAAATGTTTTGTGTTTGCTTGGTTCAGACCTCACCAGTCACCCAGTAAAAGCTTGTAAATCTCAATCACTCAATGTGGTATCATCACAGCTCAAATGTCCAAGTGAGAAAAATGGACTCTGAAAAACATAGGGCAAGCAAAGGCAAAAGTGTGAAGAAACTAAAGGGATGAAGTCTTTTGTAGAACAATGCTTTAGCCTGGCAGAAATCTTAAATAGATGGCTATTCCATAATTATATGCAAATTTAATTGATTGAAGGGGAGACAATTTTGCTCAGAATTGTGCAGACACGCTGATTAAAATTTCATTTGCAAGGTACAAATATCATCAGTATTTCAATGTGGCTTTTCAAAATTATTATGATGATCAAAACAAAATGTCATTGGCATGTCCGTATTATTTATAGGCATATAAATCACAAACCAACAGTTGATAAAAATCATCATCTATTCCATTCCATTCTGCACCCCGCCTGACACCCGCAGAGAATCTCGTATTAGATGATACGTGGTTGTCAAGTAAACAGAGAAAACACATACACCTATCCCGGAAACAACACCTCACTCACCAGGACAGAGGAGGCTTGCTCAGGTCTTCAAGCAAGGAAGTCAAACTTAAAAGGATATGATTTATTTTACACTGGATTTACATTTAAACTAGCCTGTTCACAAACCGCGACACCTCTTGAATGGATCATCATAGGTATCAGAGTACAGCACAGAGCCTCTGCTAGATTTTCCTATATGCCTCTGTAAAACTTATAAGAACAAATACCCCCATCTTAATATCGCTCTCCCCATGGCTCATCTGGTAAGGGTGGGGCAGATGACCCATGATAAAATAAAATACCTTGTTACAGTCGGTTCCGATCAGGGTAACGCCCAAGTATCGGCTACACTTGCCTGTCCTGTAAAAATGCCCGACCAGCTATCTATGGCGACCCCCTTCACCAGGTCACTTGTCCCTGGCCGAAGTTTCGTCAGCATTATCTCTTACATTTCAGCTGTTAATGCCTACATGTAGATATACTTGATATAAGAAAAAAACCAGTGGACTGATTTTTACGGGGTGTGTAGGATCGGTAATTTACTGTAAAGGTGGGCTGAGGACTGTGGGTTCAGCATAGCACCCTTGAGGCCTTTAAATTACTTTGTTCTGTTTAGGGGTGGTGGGGATGGTGGCGGTAGGGGAGGGATAATTGTATATTGCTTCAATTTGCTTGTTGCTAGGAAGAGGATCAAATTACTGAAAATCAGGTTGTTCCAGTAGGACTAAGCAAGGGCTAACTGCTGAAAGGCAGTGAGATGATGCTATCACACTTCTTTAATTACCAGCTGAAAAGATTGTCAGCTCATTAAACCAGCTTGGTGATGCAGTTGCAGGGAAATTCTTACAGGGGAAATTGATAGGTAGAGATGGTGGTCATGTTGTTTGGTTAACGTGACTATAGCTCTGGCTTGGTCTCCGAGATGATCCACTGCAGAGGATTGAATTGTATTCATCTAGTCCCTTATCAGGCTCCTTGTTTGTGCTTACCCATCAAACACTGAAATTTGTGAAGGAGCCCAGCAGACCGCAGCATCATCTTCAGTCATGGTTCAGAATTTAGGAATAGTATTGTGTTTGGTATTGTGTTGAGGGGGTAGGTTTTAGATATTTAGGCATTGATATGATCATAATTTGTGCAATAGAATATTCTTGAGATTAAAGGATAAATAAATAAAAAAATTAATGAAGGTATTTTTATAGTACCTTTATAACAGTTATCGAAGTGCCTTAATACATTTATTCCACTGCCACTAGGATATTTCACACTGTTTGGTAACCAACAATATGACCCCAATATGATGATCCCCTAACAGCTCCCCATTTTACACCTGGGATGAGTAGGACAATAGAGAGCAAGTGATAGGATTTGGACCCACAATCTTGAGATCATAATTCAAACAATGGAAGTCAGCGAAGTGTGATTTACAAAATAATATAAGTTTGTGAATTTGAACATGTATGTAGCAAGCTGTACAGTACTTACAGGGAGATGGCCTCAAGTTTGCACTGCGCAATAGCTATCTTGTGTTACCGTATATATATGATTTTTCTGTGAGTAAAAGACTGCTTGCATGCATGCTGTTGTTGATGTACACAATACATTCAGTGCACTGTGGGATGTTACCTCTAAGAGAGTATAATGGATTCACTTATCTGGGACTCAAGTCAATCTATATAATAATATACTGGTAGTCTGTGACTCTGTCTGTGCCTCTGTCTGTGACTCTGTCTGTCTGTCTGTCTGTCCGCCTATTTTCTCGGAGACTAGGGGTCGCACGCCCTCAAACTTGGTGGGTGGGTGCAGCTTGACCCCAGACAGAACAAGTTTGTATTGGTTAGTGGGTCAAGGTCACCTGAGGTCATCCAGGGGTCAAATTAGTAAAACTGTTTTTCTCAGAGACGGGGGTCGCACATTCCTCAAACTTGACGGGTGAGTGCGTCTGGACCCGGGACAGAACAAGTTTGTATTGGTTAGTGGGTCAAGGTCACCAGAGGTCATCTAGGGGTCAAATTAGTAAAAACTGTCATATGGCCATGTAACTTGGTGGGTAGGTGCATCTTGACCTAAGACCGAACAAGTTTGTATTGGTTAGTGGGTCAAGGTCACCCAGGGGTCATCCGAGGTCAAATTAGTAACAACTGTTTTCTGCCTATTTTCTCGGAGACTAGGGGTCGCACGTTCCTCAAACTTGGTGGGTGGGTGCATCTGGACCTAAGACAGAACAAGTTTGTTTCGGTAAGTGGGCCAAGATCACCTGAGGTCATCCAGGGGTCATCTGAGGTCAAATTAGTAAAAACGTCGTATGGACATGAAACTTGGTGGGTACAGTCAACTTTTAGAGTCAAATGTTTGGACGGTCATTTTGGGGTCATCCGGGGTCACCCAGGGGTCAACTGAGGTCAAAATAGTATCGTATGGGCATGAAACTTTGTGGGTACAGTCAACTTTTAGAGTCAAATTTTTTGACGGTCATTTTGGGGTCATCCAAGGTCAAATGACTAAAAACTGTCATATGGGCATG
This sequence comes from Amphiura filiformis, assembly GCF_039555335.1. Taxonomy (NCBI): domain Eukaryota; kingdom Metazoa; phylum Echinodermata; class Ophiuroidea; order Amphilepidida; family Amphiuridae; genus Amphiura; species Amphiura filiformis. The sequence goes on from NC_092632.1 coordinate 13,689,599, forward strand.
AAACATGGTGGGTACAGTCAACATTTAGAGCCACATTTTGGAAGGTCATTTCGAGGTCACAAGGGGTCATCTGAGGTCAAATTAGTAAAAACTGTCCTATGGGCATAAAACTTGGTGGGTACAGTCACCATCAGCCAGGTAATCGCGACAGCTGAGAACCGCCAAATACGGGTAACCGCCTAGTATGCAATATTGGTGAGGAAGTCACAAACCATGCAAACTAATAACAAATGCCCAACGTTGCGCAAAATTCAATCGATTTGACGATTTGGTAATAGTATAAACAATTCGAGGGAATTGGACGATGTTCAGTCGATGCTAACATAATTCAGAGATGCCACTTTTCCGATTTTTATCGGAATTCCGATTTTTTTAGAAATCCTGACTAAAATTCCGATTTTTTTTGGTTAAAATTCTGATTTTATTATTTTTTATTTTTTTCCCGAACGGAGCACCTTTTTTTTAAAAAAGAAATTCTTGTTAGAATCGGCGAGTGAAATTTCCATCTCTTGATCAGTAATACATGTCGTTCGATCGCACTACGTATATGTACGCAATACGTTCTTTCCGACTCTTGGAAATAGACTGTTTGCATACTTGGTCTCGAGTACAGACTCAAGCAGATACCGGAGTATACGCTGCAACCGCAAGCAATGAGCGAGGCTACGGAACTGATTGAAAATCGAAGTGAAAATTGACAGTGAAGACTGTCGTCAAAAAAATGAATTTCGTCCACTCGTGAGGACGATTTGGCGGAGATTGAAAAGGATATACGGACAGATTTAATTGGCAGTGGTTAGAGGAGAAAGATATAAACGGAGACTACTTCTCTACGTACGTGAGAAAACTGAAACTTCCAGGTATGTAAGCTTATCGGGAAGCTTATAATACTTATTAAATATTAATAGTCAATGCATGACATGTGTGTACAACTCTTCCGAATTTTGCAGTTTCGCAAATCACTGTATTTAACCCTCAGAAATGGCCTCTCCTGTAGCTCTAAATGTACAGAAACCCCCTGGACCCCACCAGGGGCCCTTGAGCGGGCCCCTGGACCCCCGGCCGTGAGGGGCGATACTCCGGTCGCTTCGCTCCCTCCGTTCGCCTTTTCAGATTTTTTGGTCAACTACTGGTGGCATCATTGTAACATTATTTCACTGTTGTTTTAACCTTTGATATTTTCTTCAGCAAAGTTTAAGATGAATTGACCTGAAGTCCCTGGGGATGGAGCAGTTGGACCAGTAGTCGGGATTAATCTTTGTATTTGGGGGGGGGGAGGTGCTGAACAGTCATGAAAAAAATGTCCATTACCCAAGAATAGATAAATTTCCCTCCAATATATCAGGATTTCCCACCGTTTCTTATGTATTTCTTTATCTCCCCAAAAAAGCATAATTCCCTCCAGATTACCAAATTTCCCAGGAATGAGATTCCTGAATTCCCCATTTTTTCCAGGCCTGGTGCTAAACTTAATAAAGATGGACTTTCTTTTGAAAAAATGACTTGCATGCAGAAAGATCAACCAAAAAAAATCTTCCTTAAAAGGGTAACACTCTCCACCAGGGAGACCATGTGACTCACAGCTCCCTCCTTCCTATTGTGCCCCTCCCTTAATTTGAAAAATGTTTGTATCAGAATTTTATGGAACAAGCGATTCTTTTAATTCAAATATTTGAAGAATGTCTGTATTGATATTTTGCCTTTTGTCTGATCTGATCATGGGCAAAATGAAATAAAAGTCAAAAGTGGGAATTTACACATAAATTTTAGAAGTAGAGTATCTGAAATCAAAATCAACACAACAGATGATTTATCTAGTTAATTTAGATATTTGATGCAATTTAGTTGTATAGGTGTATTGAAAAGTGGCACTTAGACAGAGGGCACTAATTAGGTAGAATCTTCTATGGTATATGTAGGATCTTTCTACAATTACAGGTGTACAGAAGTTACTCAGTCCCAGATTAACAAATAGTATTGTTACACTCTTGACAATAATGTCAACTACTGTGACATGTTTGAAATATGAAACTGAATTCAAACATTATCATCTCAAGTATAACAGATAACAAAATTGGATTCCTGCAAGTTTTATTATCTAGGCCTCCATATGAATTGTAATGCAGTACAATTGTACAAAACATTGATATGAAGTTAAAGGTTTCTATAGCTGACTATTTTATAACCAGTAGGATGCTATTATGATGATTACCTGTCCGACCACCACAATGGTTTCGATTATTGGCACTCATCTGTAGAGCAGAGATTTGACATTCCCAAATCTGTGTTAAGCATGTTTAGAGATACATATATATTGGTAAGGGGCTGTTTTGGGAGATTTTTTTTCATCTTGCTAAAATTATGTAAAATCAGTCATTTTGTGGCCAAAATTGATTGATTTTGACTGAAAATGTTTGAAAAAAATTAAGATCATTTCAAAATAATTATGTTTGCAAAAAATCATCAATTTTTTGTCTCATATTTCAAGCTGTCTGTGATATTTTGGGGTCATTTTAGCCTTAAAAAATACCTACCTGTACCAACTCCACTTGAAAAGTCCATCTGCTCATTATAAAAAAAACAGGGTGGTTATTTGGTATCCTAAAGGTAAAAATGTATGTAATAACTTGTCATGCACTGTACATCTCACAATCACATTTCACATTCCAAGTCAAGTTAAAAATACCTACATTATTTATTTTGCTACCCACATTAGAAGAAAAATATATAAATTTTGTGAGCATTGCCTATTATCCATTGTCCAGCTGGCTCCTAAGAGGACAGGAAGTGCCTGAAGATTCACCTTTACCAGCAAGCAGAGTGACCCTAACAACGGGAGACGTCCAATTGAATCCTAACTATCCCAGCAACCATGTCTCCCAAGCCCAGCAACCGTGACTCCGGTTATGTGATCTTACGTGGGAGGAACTCTAGGGGGGCTGGACAAATCAGTGTTGTCATACAGCTAGTGGTGTATAGAAATTTGTTCATTGTTTTAACAGTGGTCTTTTAAATGCTGATTTCTTTGGGCACTTCAACTTTTTAATCTCCACTCTTAGGTTAGAAGGAGAAGCAGTCCTTACTCAGGATGTTCAGTGCATATGTGAATGTGACAGGTCCTTTTTGACATTACAAAATCTGCTGTGCTGCTCATTGGCCACTTTGCAGCTACTTCGTTGGGGGGTGTTTGCGCACCCCCCCCCCTCCCCAAGGAACTGGAACCAGTTCTAGGGTGTGTCAGCATCCCCTAAAGCTCCCATGTGAAAAAAATCCACATTTCAGTCTAAAAATGTCCAAGAATTAGGTCCAAATTTAGAAAGAAAAATTAACTGGGCATGAAAAAGGACAACCACTTTTTCATGTTAAACTGTTCTAAATAGCCCCAAAAGTCTATTTTTAGGGGTGAAGCCTACTTTCTTGCATGTAAGCATGTTTTTTTGGGGTGGGGGATGGTCCACATTTTGGAAATTCCGCTCCCTCCGCAAACCAGCGGAAGCGTTGTTTCATTTCAAATTTCCACTTAATTTTTCACATGGAGGTGGAGAGAGTACAACATTTGGCATGATTACCAAATGTAGTGCCAATGGTATGCTTTCAAACCAGATAAGGCATATCATATGTCAAAATTACACCATTCACCTTTAATGTAAGGATGATGACAAAGGCTTCTTGTATTTGGAACCTGACCTGGGGAAAATTGTATGGAAGTCCTGCTAGGAACTATATAGAGTCAGCTTAGGGAGGTGCTCCACCCACATCATAGACAACAAGCATGTTTTATCAGCTGAAAGATGTATTACATAGACCTATTTATTGAAATATTTCTTTCGTTGTGCATTATTTCAATTTACGAATGATCGTAATTGAGTCTAAGGGCTTTATTCGGTAAATACCATATTAATGGAAATATTGCTTGCATACTTGTTGTGCTACTTACACAAATATAGGCTTTTCATTCAGCATGTTTTTGATGTATTGTTGATTAAGTCACATACACATGGCCGAGGTGTGATTGTGCACGGATCATGCATAGTCAAAGGTTGTAATTTTATGTAGGTTAATTTTTCATACTTGACTTATTTCAGTCAATTTTTGTATATTTTTAATTTTGAGGACTTGAGATTTTCAAGATTGACCTACAAAATAACATGTTTTTCATTTCATGTGATTTTATGCTTCAACGATAAGTCGGCCCAAACCCTGAACATTTAAACAGCACAAAATGTTCTTTTCTTTACTATATATCAAAATTTCCAGGCTACTACACCCTTCGGTATGGGTGATTAAAGATGTCAAACTCCCCTAAAACACTCTCATGTCCAATGACTAAGTTCACTATCTGCCATTAATCAGTGTAATTGTAATGCAGGTGGGTCCATACCCAGAATACTACTTTGCCTCTTCTTCAATAATTATATTTCTAAAGGAGATCTAAATAAATTTAAGAAATCTAAATAAATCTCTGAGATCTAAATAAATACCTGGTATTCCCTTTAAAGAGGCAGAAAATAGTAATCATAGCTGTCTGTCATGAGTGGTTGTTAAGTTTTGTCATAAAGCATTACATAAATTGATTGATTTTGAAGAACCACATAACCATAGGCATCTTAAATTCACTTTCACAGACTTGTTTAGATATTTGTGTGGTCAAATGAAAGTTCATTTTGATGAAACTGGTTGTACTTGTAAATGTTCTGTGTAAAAAGTTCTGTCAACTTTTTGTCCACTTTTAACAACAACACCTAGAAGGTATTAATAGATGGCAGGAATGCTTTATCAAGTGAAATTTCCATAAACACCACTGACCTACACCAGCCACAGAATGTCGCTAACACAATGTAAACTTGAAAATTTAGGAGAATGTTAGAGTATTTTCTGTATATCTACACTACTTGTACACAAGAGCAAGACCTGTGTATCATGTGTATTGAGCCCGGTATTGAGACACAGATATTGGAACCTGTGATTGAGAAGACTCACAGACAACCAGGTTCTATCCCCTTAAGCTATATAGCCTGGGCTGTAATATCAAAACACACCCTACTGTGTGACCTCTGGTTCAGGACACTGTCATAAGGGTGGTACCTTGATGAACCATGATGTCAGATCACTGACAGCATAATACATACATGCAAAGCTGTTTATTTATATCTTCTATGTTTTGTCTAATATTAGGATGATGAAAAAAAATAGACAAGTAAGAGATAATTCAAATCACAGACTATCTGCAAACAGGTCCCAGCATTACCCATATATTAATGCCACTGAAGAAACTGATGCATATACAGCATATTTTTATGGTCTTTCACATAAATGCAAAGACATGCAACAGGCTATCAGGTATACACGAAAGCATGCAATGCTGGCGTGGCTGTATAGGTACGTATGATTGAACACATGTAATCAAATAATCTGCCCTCATGAATATGCGAGAATTCACAGCATACAGAGCACATGCTGTTTGTGAATAGTCTGTAGTAGTCTGTGGTTCAAGTTCTTCCAGGTGAGCAAAAATTAAGGATGGAAGGATCATCAACTCAGTTGCCTTGTCTATGACACCAAACTACTAGTGTTTTGTTTTTATTCATACCAACTAAACAAAACACTTTTCAGGTCCAAAATTTCACTGTTAGAGAAAAATATGAGCTTTCACCTGATACCAAAGTCTGCATTTTGATGGGGTAAAGTAAGGGAGGATGGGTAAGGCTGTCAACAGGTACCCAACACATTCAAAGTCATGATGTATAAACGTATTGTGGTTAAATTGCTTGCCTATATTAGAGCTATTTGTGGCTGGACAGAAAAACGAAGGGGGAGAGAAACAGAGTGAGCGTTATTAGTAGTATGATGAATATGTTTGCATGAGATCCTTGTGCATGCAACTGATTGAAACTTTTCGTTTACCAGCAATCTATGCACTGCAGGCAATCTAAAGACACATCTCGCGCTATTGAGTGTGAAGTCTTCGCACTATATGTATCTCTGTCAGTTTTAAGTTTCCAGGAACTAAGGCAATTACAAGCATCATTGGTTTCTCCGTTACTATGTCATATGACCATCCAAATCGGGACTATTAATAGCTTGTAACAGACCTAAGATTAGAACAGACAAATTATGTGTATGAGGAAGTTGGACCTTGATTGCATAGTTATTATATATGAGAAAGCAGTAATGACACAAAGCTGAAGTGAGACACATCAGAATAACAGGACTGCATACATGCACAATCACCGGTGTGTCCAGGATCTGTTCCTGCGGGGGGCTCAGAGGGGCTTTCAGAGTTATGCGGGGGGCTTAATTGCTAAAATCGTCAAAAAACGGCTGATTTTACATGATTTTTAACAAAGTGCGGGGGGCTTCAGCCCCCAAAGCACCCCACCTGGACATGCCACTGACAATGAACTTTACTATGGGTAATAAACTCCTCAAATAAAGAAAGTCCGCACTTACGTAACCCGTCCTAAACCGCACTTTGTACTGGCACTTGGGATAGATGGTAGGGGCCCATCGCGGGCAAGCAAACAAGCTTAGCAATTTCCACCGTGTGCATAATTTTGAATTGACACTTTTGAAAATGCACCAACTTTCATATACTGGTATCAATCTTTGTCAATTTAGAGTATTTGGTCGCAAATTTGGTATCAAATTGGAGCTAACAAGATTCTGCACACAACCGTATCAATCAAATTGAGATCAGGTTTTGTCATAGGAGGGGTTACATAAGTGCGGAATTTCTTTATTTGAGGTGTTTAAATTGATAAATAGCTTTATATCTGTACTTCACCTCTGCCAAGTGTATGCGAGTTGTTTTGATATGCTTTAGACAAAAGTTCCATATTCTGAGCCTCCTCAGTTAACTGCATCTTTTTCCTTTTTCAAATCCAGATCATTTTATACCATATCAAGTTTAAAATTGTAGGATTTTCTAAAAGAATTCCAAATATTTTGAAAGCAACGTGTGTGCGTGCGTGTGTATCAGTGTTATGGTTTGTATTCTCCAAATTAAATTCATCAGATTTTATCTAAAATTAACTCAATATAAAGAAAAAGGTTTTATACTCCAATACACCAGCATGCAACCTATTCAACAGAAACCTATCAGCATTAACTATCAACCCAAGGAACTAGTAAATGCAAACAAATGGGACTACTGATTGGTATCCAATCTGACAGCCATAGCCTTAGTTCCCCATGTTAGATCAAACGCTTTCAAATAGAGGTGTGTGTAAGAACATGAAGTTAGAGGATTATAACACAGCCATAGCTCCAAAGTGGCTTTTGGCCTAATACTAGTGTTTTGTACATTTTTGTCAAGCACCTCTTTCTAAAGGAGTTAATGAGTATGGGCAAACCTCCGAAGCACTTGTTTGAAAACACTACCTCTTTCAACAGACCACACACGCCTTGATGATTTTTCAGCGCAAAGTGGAAAGAAAATATTTGAAGCACTTGTATGTATGTGTGTGATGTTGAGGCTTAGGCATATTATTCCTAAAGAGAGGTCACTAACTTTTTGCACAGCTCTTAAGGCCTAACGCTATCAAGTTCAAAAATGTTGCTAAAGATTATAAAGAAAATTTTACAAAAGCGTGTGTGTTCTCAACATATTCTGAAATCTTGCTGGTTTTGTTAGAACTAATGCATTTCACTGCTGTTAAATCAGGTACATAGTTTTCTTTATTTTGGAAGATTGTGGCTAAAAAAGTGAATAGTCCTGCTTTGTAGTTTTAACTTTTGTATGATCTGTATGTGTTCTTGTAAACTTAATCCAGAATTCTGCATATATGACATTCCATATAGCCTATATATATACATAGTTGTAGGTGTGCTGGAAAATATAGTAGAAATGCTATGTGAATTCAATTAAGGTCTCAGAATTCCTTCAGAATACCCTGTACCACTTAAATGGTCTATGGTACCACTAAGTTTTCAATGCGTGTCTATAAAATAACGGTGCATAGATATAGGCCTACGCATGCACAGTAAACAGAATAAATAGCAGTCCACCAAGGTCGTTTACATCATCTGCATAATTGTGTGGCTCATTCTGGTACCGAGGAGTGCTGCACATTTTTATTTGCAAGCAAAATGGGGATTGTAATGCACTACAAGCAAAAATAACCTCATTCTGATTGCATAGTTCAATAACCTTCAAAGCTCAATAAGGTGGCCTCCGAAGATGGAGTATGAGGCTTTGTACCAGGCAAAACACATGCAAAGTTCATTTTATAAGTGTTCAAGCATATTGAAGTCACAGAACTTTGTCCTTACAGATGATTACAAATCTACGAATACTCCTTTAAAATAAAGGTCAAGACAATATTGTAATTAAGAGGAAATTTATGTGTAATTAATTGTTTACAGTTTGCCAATTTTGAAGTGTTAACTTGTTTTTAAATTCTTGATTCTATGTTTTCCTGCAGTGACCTATGCACACAAGGAATATACCCATGGGTTATTATTTTTGCATAGTTGCTTGGAACATGAAAACCACAAATATAAATGTAGCTCAAAAATGAGCACTGTTACAGTATTAATCAGGTTGTCTGATTATACCAACTAATGTTAGTATAGGAAGATCATGCAATACAAAATCACTTCACATTGATAGATAAGCTCAAGGCAATATATAGCTGCGTTAATCATGATTACACGCTGTAAGCCAACAACATTAACTGTGATTATTTGGTTTGATTCCAAATGCAAAATGCCCATAGCCTCACCGAAAAACAGAAATATTTTGTGCTGTTATCATATTAAATAGCTGAAAGATATTGTTTAAAAAGTACCTGGGCATTTGTTAACGCTCCACATACAGATGGTACTAAATGCAGCAGATGATATTATCTCAAATTTATTGAAAAAATTTGGGGAAATATTTTATTTTCATTCCATGTTTAGAAATTATATTACCATGAAAGTGAGTACGCACATGCCTCGTTTAGGGGTACAGTAGTGTGAATTTCAATTTAGTTCATAAATATGAATTTCTGATGCAAAGTATTAATGATGACCTACTTTTTACACCATCAGTACATAATAAATAGAACACTGTCAACTCAGGTGGGAGGGTCCCAGTTGAAGTGTTGGCTAGCAAGCTGCTTATGATAATACTCCAGCAAAGCAGGTGAATTTGAAGACCTTTACCTAGACCTACATTTTTCTTGAAAGCCTAATCATCGTTTTCTGAACACCTGAAGGTATGGAATGAATAAAAGGTATTATTACAACAAGAAGAAATGAAAATTGTTTGAAGAAAAGGGTGGATGCAACATGTTATACAGGTGCACGGATATATTCATGCAGACACATGATATGCACTTAGCACACATATCCCAGGTATGCATCCCACACACACACACCCACAGTGTAGCAAAATGTGATGAAACTCATTTGCCAAATAAATCAGAACTATAGTATTAGTATTACCACCATCTGCCAACAGAGAGAAATCTACATGATGGAATTTATAAACAAAATGCAAACATACAATGTCAGATTTTTCCTGACCTAAGTTGTGTCAGCTATTTTAAAACTTAAATTCAGACATAGGCCTAGATTTAATATTTTGTAGGTCATACTTTGAAACGAATACCGTAGAAGGAAAATATGGGAAACGTGTAAAGCCTGGTTCAATAAAAAATCCATTTTACTGAATGTTAAGGGTCAACTAGAATTAGTGTGTCCAGTCAAACTGCCAGTTAGTGTCATTCTCATATATTTCACATCGCATAAATGTTCAAATGTGTCATAAATAGGACAACCTCAGGACATTATAAGATAGGACCCATGCTTTTTTGAAGTGCTTAAACATGATAAATGTCTTGTGCATATCATTTTTTTCTCTTTTCCCCTTTCAAATTATGCCAAGGGTTACCATAGTGAGGTCAGTACAATAATCGCTGACCTACATCTTTTCACATCACTATTTCAGCACTTAGTGTTAATGTTTGTCTGGATCTTCATGAAGAACCGATAGAATTAAGTAGCCCATAGCTACTACATGAAAATGTGTCGCATAAATAGCATTAAATAGAAACATGTTTTGCTATCATATTACTGTATGTTGGCAACCTACAGGCAAAATAACATTCCCTTAAAGAAATAGTAAACAATTCCAGCATCTTTGTTCACTTAGGAGTACCATTTTCCAAAAGCTAGCAAGACCTTTCCTGGTTTAAGGTGAGAGTAATAAATGTCTTAAGCTTGTGTAGTTGAAAGTGAGCTTTCTGAAGTGTTTGCTCACCCATAAGTTATTTGACAACTTACACCTTGCCTCAAGTTATAGCTTAAATGATCTATTATTGCATGGGGGAAACTGGGTTTTGACAATCACAGTGCCTACAAATATGCGATATACATGACATTATATTCCACTCATGCACTGCCATTTTACACCCAAAAGGCAGAGCAACAACAATTTATTCAAGTTTGTTGTTGGGAAGAAGTTCTCAATACAGTGGGGTGCTCGGGGGCTTTGGGTGCTGAAGCCCCCGCATTTTGTTAAAAATCATGTAAAATCAGCCGTTTTTTGGCGATTTTAGCCATTAAGCCCCCGCATAAATCTGAATGAGGGGCTGAGCCCCCACAGGAAAAGATCCTGGACATGCCGGTGCAATACATTACAGATGGTTATGAAGAGAAATCCACCACTTTTCTTTTAAGAAGATTGCAGGGTTAGAGGTCCTGAAACCATCTTCATCAACAATCAACATCAACAAACAGAGAGTCAAAAGCAAAATTCCATTATATTTTTGTTCAAAAAATTTTCTTACGACCAGATTTTCAGTATTTTTATGTGAAAATATGCATGCCCGGTATTTTGGTTTACATACATCTTATGTTCAATAACTTACTTTTCACTCTTTCAGAACAACATTTCTGCATTTGTGATTACTATATACTAGATGTGTGTGAGATCTATCTCCCAATTGTATAAAGGCAACAATATTTAGGTCATATTGGTGGTTCTTGGAATCAAAGATCATAATGCTGTAGAAGAAAATAGCTACAAGGTAACAAACCTGTTGACCTATTTAGTGTTACCTTTGTTAATGTTAGAAGCTTGGTATTAGGTGATGACAAAGCTTTGATCAGTGCAAACTATGTTGCCAAACAGCAAATGTTAACCCCTTACCCCTTCCCCCAAAACACCTGGTGAAGTCAGACTAGTTATTGACCCAATTTCTTTGTTTCTTTTCCTCATGTCTTCCTTTCTGGTTTCAAGATTATAAATGTGATCACACCAAAAAATTTCAGCTGTGAGTTGAACTCATATACAAACCTTTCCATTTTCATACATTTCATAGATTTCACAGATTTGGAAATCTGAGAATAAGTTGATGGGCAGGGCCTACATTGCAGTCTTTTATGCCTTTCAAATCATTTTCTTTTTATAAATCACAAGAAATTTAAAACCAGGGAGCCTAAAATTGCATAAAGGCGCATTTTGTAATGAGATAATTAGCAGATATTTTAATTATTTTTGCATTTATCCCATTGAATTTTTATTTCAGTGGTTTCATCTATGGATTTTGCAAAGTTCAACTTTTTGTGTTGAGTTGCAGTCCCTTTAAAGCAGTGCTTAGAGACAGACATCTTCAGTTCTTTTTCAAGTCATACCAAAGATCCTACTCCTCTGTTTATAAATCCTGATGAGAACATGGGAAAATACACTACGTTTCCGCTCCTTGAGGAACTAGTACAAACTACTGCAGGGTACTTGTGAATGGATTTCGGCATCATAAATAGTGCGATTTAACCGAGTAAAGGTCTTAAATGCTGTATTATGCTCATACAAAATACCCAGATGCTAGACGTGTTTGATGCAAAGCCCCCCTCTTACCCCCTAGGGTTTATCACCAATGAAATCTCTCCTCTTCAAATCATGGCTTAAAGTCACCCATATTTTGTGCGCCATGTTCGCTGCCAATTCAAGTCTCTTGAAGAGCCCTGTCAGTTGGAATGAATTTCTTTGGATTTGACAACTGAAATGTAGCTTAAGGTGTTTTGGAGAGTTTCTCTATCATTTTTCCCAAGTTGAGTAAAACCAAAATGATAAAAAACTTGCAAAGTATTAAATTCTAAGAGAACCTAAAATCACTTTTATAGTAGGAGATTTGGTTTACCTCATAATGTGATTCTTAAATTTCATTGATGGCCTTTGACTTGGCTCAAATTCAGGTGTGTTAACCAGCCTGCTCCTTCAAGGGGCAATTATTATTACTCCAATAGTGATTGATAAGTGCTGCCTAGATTTCAAAGATGCAGGCTTTGGAACGATTTTGAATACATCAGATGGGGTCGCTGGAACTAAAATGGGGTCTGTTTTGCCTTTCTTGTTGAAAATTTCCCCAGAAATAAATGTGTGAATTTGTGTTTTTGGGGTGTGGTGGGGCTCAGATTTTTTTCCTCAGATGGATAATGAAGGCGGACCAGGTCTAAAAACATTGATTATTATCCTTTTTTCCCCAATTTTACCCCTGCTCTGCTCTGCCATCCCCTGGTTATACCTCTGAAAATGAGTTTGAAGTTTTGGTTGCAAAGTCTAGGAGAGAAAAGTTGTGAAAGGAACTCCCTGAATAGCCTTAATTGTGTAATTCTGCCTCTACAATCCAACCATAGCAATGCAAATACCTTAGGCCCTAAATCTCCTTTTGAGCGTCATTTATTTGCCGATGCTTCTAATGTTGTTCATCTTATGCATAGATAGCCTAATGTATGGATGAACGGCTTTGACATTTTGGAAGTACTAATTGAAATACTGAAAACCCCTTGCACTTTCTTCATAATCCATCTATATTCTTTGGGTTCAATTCCAGTTGAATGTATTAGGCATTAAAGTGGCATACCATAATAACAGACGTACAAAGCTTGCAGAAGCTTAGCTTGCATAAAGCGTCGCATATTTGTAATAAAAAAATCTTGAGCTATTGGTTAGGGAATGAACTGGGTGGAGCTATATATATATATATACAATCAAAATATGGACAATTTCAACAAAAGGACCAGTAAACTTTTTCATTCAAGATTGGCAAAGAAAGTAAGGTGACGTTTAATAGATTGCAGTTTCCTTGCAAAATTTAGTTACCATAAATTACATCTTTGTATATAATATGAAATTACTGTAAATATATAGTTTGCAAGGACAAAAATTCAATTAGGATCAGAACAGTTTCTAATCAAATCCATCATATTAAAATACTGTAATTCCTTTTTTTCTTTAATACATACAAAAGAACCAACCATAATTACCATCAATCATCAATCCCAGCTCACATTTTTTCTACCATACAATATATATTTTCCACTTAATCTTTGATATCATTAAATTACTCTTAAAGGGATCAATTTTGGTATTATGTGATTGTGAAGTCATTTGAACAAATCCTTTACAATGTGTATAACATCTTGAAGGATATTGATAGGTTTATCTATGCATATTTATGTTATTAGAAGATTTTTATAGGCTTAAATGACACTGTAAAGTGATACTAACTGTTAAGTGGAGCCATGTTCTTAATAGATTTACCTGCTCTGATATAAATACATATTATATGTAGCCCTAAATTGTATTGCCACATAACCAATAAATAGCAAATATTTACAAGTTTGAAGGTTTACAATCTTTTGAATTCTTTATGGCCACCAAAGATCATTAAATCATACTGTATGGACCCAAAGAAGGCATCTAACTTCTGTGTTATGGAAAGGCACCAATCTCCGCACATTCTATTGAAAGGCATCAATGTTTTATACACCAATAGTAAGAAAAAAAAGCTATAACCATGATAACAATGATGGCAGTTTCAAATCTTATGCCACTTTTTTTTATTTCTCTCATATTTCTGTTCTGTCTGTTCCTTGGAGGCAGTTTGGTGACGTGAGGAGCATAACCAAGTGATGTTTGAGACAAATAAAGCTGGCACACAAGAGGAATGATACATATGTTTGGACCTGGTTATGTTTATGAGATCCAAGGCTTAATAGGCATGAAAGAGTACCAACTGACCCTACTTGAAAGATCTGTCCACCTATAGAACAGAGATTTTTAACATCTCCAAGATCAATGTATTTAAATATTAAGAAGTTCACTGCAAGTTTTTAGTTAAGGTAGGAGCATCGGATAATAGGCCCATGCAGGAAAATAGCCACTATTTCAAATCAGAATTATGTATCCATTTCAAATATATAACCAATTGAAGATAAGTCTTTACTCCACTGATTTTTAATGTTTCATGAAAATTTAAACAATTCTTATGTTTTTCTTTATTTTTTGAAAATTCCCTAATTTTTTCTAAAAATAATTATTGCTAGCCTAGAGGGAATGTGATATGGGTTCCATAGTTTGTGGGGTGGTTAATAAGCCTAATATCTAAATTCTCTCGCCAGATTTTTTGATAAAGTGTTCATTTTTGAGAAAAATCATTTTTCTATTTTTAAATTAGGAAATCTAGAAACACCCATAACTTAAAATAGAAACACTTTATTAAAAAAAAGCTGGCGAGAAAAAAGATTTCTAAATTTAATAACCTTTCACATGACACCTTGTTTGTTAAAATTGGCCCTATGGTTAGCTCAGACAATAATTATGAAATTGGGTCATTCAGTGTTTCTAGATCAAATCAAGAAAATTTGAGCAAGTACTAACATTACCTTCAAATATCCCCTATATTACTGACCAATATATTGGAAAAAAGTCACTAATATTATTTGGTAACATTTTTGTAATAAAAAGATCCAAAAAGCAGTTCTATAAATGGGATAGAAAGGAGAAAAAATAATATTTAAACATAGTATCCACTTTCAAACTTTTACCAATTTTAGTGAACGAGGCTTAGTGTCAAAACCACTTTATGTACAAAGTCAATGGGGTTTTCTAATGATAAAAATGGCATAACTCAAAAACGCTTTGTTGGCAAAAATTAAAACTTGGCAGGCAAGTTTATCTCACCCAACTACACATCCTGTATCATTTTAAACCAAATCTGTGCATGACACCGTAGCCGATGTTTCTACCTTAAATGGTTAAAATGGAATAATGTGGTTCTTGCCATACCACTTTCATTGTTGTATGCATGAAAATGTATGAATATGCTTGTGCTTAAAAATTAGTAGCTAAAATGCATTAAAACGTCTTACAAATCTCAACGTGTGGTTCCAATACACTGAGAGACTTGTTCTAGATTGGATACCAATCGCCATTCCTCACGTTCCCAAAGATTTAAAAACCCTTGTCTCTCGTGTGAACATTATTTTTACCTCTTTCAATCCCACTCGCTTCCTTTCAGCAACACCTTTTGGGCCAAATGGAAAAAAAAACTAATTAAATGTTGAAAGTATTGTTCTCATTCACATTTTAATCTGATCCGGGATCTGATCAAATAATTATTCGTAACGATGCCAATGGCACAGAAATCTCTCAGACACAGTACGTCTGTTATACATGAATGTTGTGCACGTTCTATACCTGACAGAGTTTTCACCATGTGAATCACGGCTATTGACCCAAAAACAACCATCATTTGATACCAAAACGGGTAATATTATTCCACAACTCAAAACAACCTGACAATGAATAGAGTCAGGGAAATTCAAAAGAGACTTTCACCCACATGCATGTTTGTTGAGAGGGTCACAATATAACGGGGGTATTCAGGTGCACGCTTGTCCGTTTTGTTTTCTCGCGGAAGATATAGGCTGCCTTCTGGCGTAAAAACCACAATTTGGAAGAAGTAAAATAATCACAATCTTATTACGGTTGAAATGCGGCCACAAGATGAAAAGAAAGGCAATCTGTGAACTCCCTCCGTAAGGATCAACTAAACTCCCATGAACTTGTTGTCTACCTATGCCACTGAGTCTCTTATCATGATAATGCTATTAATATCATATTTAATGTGGGGGTAATTTGAACTGGGTAGAAACCACATGAAACTCATTACAACATGGCTGCTAGCATCACCATAGAAACTAACGTTAGTAATGTGAGGGGTCTACGTCACAAATATGAGACTCATTTTGTTGTTTGGATTAGGTTTAGACAATAAAAACAACATTATCGGCCAGTACTTAGCAGCCGCTAGAGGTATTTTCCAAAGTTACCTTTGATTGAGTTAACTTATAAATATTTTGCGAAGTGGTTTCTTGTTGACATTACCCCCTACTTCAAAAAAGAAAGACGACTTTGCATCTTTCGAATGATCAAGTTCATGAGCTCAGGACATTTCTACAAATTAATATTGTACCCAGTGGATATGTATGCATGCCGGCCCCTACGGACACAACACTTATTGGTAGAGCTAACAGGAATACACATCTAGGGTAGGGAGGTATGACATTGCAGGAGTGTAGTCACCTCAATAACCCCCACCTGCCATGTTGGTAAAGATGATCCACTTTGTTACCCTATAGGCCCTATATTCCTGCTTTTTCTACTCTTCCTCCCATTAATTTCTCCAGTTTTGACATCTTTGTTTTCACTTTCTTTCAAGTTTTTCTCTTCCCATTATTCCTCATAATTTTCTGCAGCTAGAATTTTGATTACCGTAATAGTGCATGGTAGCTCATACCTGACAGCAAAAAAACCTCTACTTGCATTCCTACAGTTTTGCAGATTTGCTTGTTTCCTGTTAACTAACAATTAGAACCATGAAATTATCATCTGTCTCATAACCCATCCACCTCTGGACATGAACCCACATTGCGTGCAATAGACCAATTCACGTCTCAAAGCACAAGATGGAAAACACAGTAAAGTGCATGACCAAAAGCTAAAAACATCCTCCAGGCTATTGGTGAACACTCCTCATAGAAGTACTTAGACCAACAGGCTACCAACTAACGCTCCTCCATGTACATAAGTTTTCATTCAGGTAAGGAACTATGTTTGCGTGTCTACAAGGAGACAGTTTGGCACCTTATAAATTCGCCAGTTTGTTAATGACATTGGACTTGGGTGGATGAAAGTCTTTCAAAACATGCTTCTCATCAATTTTCAGTCACCACTGGGGTATGTGAGATGACAGCTCCATGATGAGGGAGATGCATGGATGAGGGAGGCATGGCTACTGATACCATTCACTTTATGAAAGCTAGCCAAGATGTCATCAACTTGATGGTTCTGTTCATGTTCAACACTTAAAAGCACTTTACAATTTGAAGAGATGACTTTCAGTCTCATCTTTTATGATCCATTAAGCAAATTGCTAATTTGTGGTTTAAAGAGTGGGCCATTTTAATAATCTCTGATTTCTGTCAAGTATTACAACTATTATAATCATTTAGTTTGAATTTAGAGAATGTGGTAATGGCCAACTTTTTTGTCTCCTAAACACATTTGCTAGGTTTTAGCAGCAGTCTGTTAAGTGATGTACACAGCAATATTTAGGGGGTAGGGAAAAATTGAATAATGGAAGATCGCAAATTTTTGTAAGGGATACTGGGTTTTTGCACTATTCAGTGACGTACATGGCAAAATTTCCATGGGGGCATAATTGCCAAATTGGCTGAAGTTTAGGCAAAAACAGACCAAAAGGAATATGCACATCACACATTTCGGTCAACTTTGACTATGGTATTTTAATCCATGTCATTTGTCACTACTAGATCATTTTATAAAATAGAATATGGGGAGCAGCCATGAACAGGATGAACGGGAATATTAATTCCAAGAAAGTGAACTTTGTCTGTACTAGTAATTAAATTTCCTAGCCAGCTTAAAATAATGATCCCTCTCATTTTCTTCCTAGTGATATCAAATATACCTAGCAAATAATCCTAGCAACAAAAGATACTGACAGACAGCAAGACGAAGTAAATGTCTTGTAGAAATTATTGCCAGCTTGATGTTGACAGAACGGTCATTGACTGAGAGCGTTGTCAGGATTTAGAATGCTATATCGGTACCTTTGTATCAATGTAAATGAACAAAGGGTACTCGCTGGTAATTAGGCTTAATTTATTATTAATTTCTTGAGATTGAGATCCATTAGATATTTGCTGACTAGTCATGTCTGGGCTGACAATTATCGGTAAGACTTGGATCGGAGATAGTGTCATCCCTGGGGAGAGCTGGATGCGTTGAACGCTATTCATCACTTCCATCAGTTTGCAGATGTTGCTCCATAATTAAGGTCTATATTTCAGGGCTGAAGCAAACTTAGCTGGCATAGACCCTGTTCACATTAGAAGATTTCTTCATTCGACGAAGATAAATTAATCTTGATTAACTAATTAAGCATGCGTACACATTACGCTGAACGAAGATCGAACGAAGACATTGCACTGTACACATTTCATGAAAATTGACGAAGCTCGAACGAAGCTATTAACGCCCGGCTATTATTTAAGCCGGCGAAGGTCACTTGTCACATGATCACTTTCCTTTGTCGAATGTACACATTACAAAATTAGCTTCGTTGAACGAAGTATTCCTTCGTCGAAACAACCTTTTTAGTTTCGTTGAACGAAGCAATTTTAATCTTCGTCGAAGGAAGAAAAGTGCGTACACATTAGGAAAAAACGATGTTTAATCTTCGTTCGAGGTTCGTCGAAAGAAGAACATTTTCTAATGTGAACAGGGTCATAGTGAAGTAAGAGATTGTTCATCATGGAAGTAACAAAATCAGTACCGTAGTTTTACTTCCTTGAGGCAGTTATGTCAGTTATGCACCTGACACATGCGGACCAATGTGCTTCCTTTGTTTGTACATTTAATGTGCCCAATTTAGTGCTATGGTCACAGAAAAACAATAAACTTGAGTCCAACTGGAAGTAATTTAACAATGGACACACTATAGCGACTTTCCCCTTTTGTCCAAATACATGTTACTGGTAAACGTCCAGGTGGTGTATGACGTGCAGTCCCTAAATTGTAATTGAATGGGATTATTTTGAAATTTTAAAACGCTTGAAATATCACAAACAAATAGGCCTATGTTGATAAATAATATAAATACAAACTAAAACCTTGGGGTTCGATAATGAACCCCACAAAAGAAACCGAGTATATGGAAAATGCCATACGGCCGGGCGGTTTCACGAGTTGCCGGCTCGATCATGTCATCCGCCGCCTGTAAACATCTTCACCATCTCCTTTTTGTTTATGGGTTTTAATCACTTCCATGTTCTCA
Source organism: Amphiura filiformis (assembly GCF_039555335.1). Classification (NCBI taxonomy): domain Eukaryota; kingdom Metazoa; phylum Echinodermata; class Ophiuroidea; order Amphilepidida; family Amphiuridae; genus Amphiura; species Amphiura filiformis. Next base: position 13,708,732 of record NC_092632.1, read on the forward strand.
TCAACCCAAATTTCAGGAAGGTTCTTGCCCAAATCAAGTAGCCATCACCAGTAATGAGTCCATTTCTATCAACCACTTCTCAAATCCATACGCTCACACGCAATACATGCACGGACAGTGGCAAGCTTACGATTACCATGATTACTTGCGACTTCAAAACCGGTCTAGTATGAAGGAAATTACATGTGCTGATAATCCCCTTAAGCCCTGGGGCTCTATTAAGCATTCTATTTTAGGGAATGAACAGAGCTATCATCAGGTTATGGCCAACAGTACCAATTTTTGCTGGATTTCATATTTTACGATTCTGTAATTTTACTATAGTTGGCTTGTTTTTAATATAAAGAGATTTAGGGTTTCTATATTGACCTTAAAGAAATCAATGTTTTTACATATTAAATTTTGGGGGCTCATTTTGTGGTTTAAAAAAAGGTGAAAATATAAAGTGGAACATAATTTTGGTAATATTTTTCTTTTGTGACACTAGCATGGTGTATCACAGGTTAAAGAAGCACCAAGTCTTGTTTCTTGTTTTTGCACACAGTGGGAGTCTTTTGAATTTGTCATCATGAACTGGAGTCTTGCCTTTTAATAAGTCATGTTAATTGCTGTATCTTCTGCATCATAAGGACTTTTCTACCATTGGTTATTTTGTACAGTCCCATGCTTTATGCTGTGATACGTTGTACAATGGAATGTAATCTGCAATGACAGCAAATGGAAAGTCTGTTCCAATTGATTTTATAGGCCTACAAAATCATGGTTATCATGGTATCCTGCAGCTTTATAAACATAGCAAAGAAAATAATGGGAACCACCAGTTTAAATCTTTCATATGCTTAAAAAATAAAGGCCCATTGTACCATCATACTGCCCTATCTACCCCGGAGGGGGTTCTCCATGGTTGAAGGTATACGGGGATGTGCCACAGTTTTGGGGTGCCTTCTCAATGATTTTGGTATATCGATTGGTGGGTTTTCTGTGGAGACCAAAGTGCCCCTAAAAGCACTCAATTAGGGCAAATTTGGGTGCTTTAGGGTGTTTTTGGTGAAAAATTAGTATACTGATGGGTAACAAAAACAGGAAAAAGTAGCTATAGAGAAAATCAGCATCCGAAAGTCTGCTAGGCACATCCCCCGCACAACATTTTTTGAAGACCCTCCCGGGCTATCTACACACAGGCTTGTAATCCATATGTCAAATGAAGACTGGCTTAAAAGGACAATCAAAGAATTCTGTACGAAAGTGGTCCACCCAATAATCAGGAAACATTAACATATCAATTTGATCATAATAAGTCAACTGTGTTTCTTTTTAAGCATTGCAAATAACAGGGGTGGACGGGGAGGGGGCTAGGTCCACAGGCCCCTCTAAATAAGGGGGATAGGAAGATATTTAATTGGTTTGAGAACCTGTTCAGATTATGAAAAAAATGATTTTGACCCCCTTATTTGCTATGTTTTTTTTATTCTGAGAAGGAGGCTCCCAAAATATCAGTGAATCCTATGGCAAACTATAAATACATCACTGGTTTTTTTTGTGTGTGTGTGTCTTTTTTTAGCAAATGACTGATTGCCCCTTTTATCTACCATGTTTTAACATGGTAACCATGCATACAATAGATTGTATAGCAGCCAGTATGTTGTTAATCATTGCAGGAACATAGGTTATTGAACTGTTTTAATCCTGCCTGGATTGGTTCTATGGTATATCCACAGACTTGTGGACTTGCTCGCTTGTTCCTTATGTGACATGAAACCTATAAATACAAGGTGTTGCCCAATATGCACCTGATTTATCCTGACCAGTTGCCTGCATTTGCCAATCTGAAGAGTGATATGGAAAGACAATATGGTGATTTAAAACATTTTGAAGTATTTGCCAAACTTGGCTCAGATTGGGGGTGTGATGTGTTTGTATGGTGGAACTGCCTAAATCCTCACCTAAATGCTGTATTATGTGTATAGCATGAATGTGTTCCAGATGAGAGGGAAAATATTGGTGGTTCTGTTGGGTCGTTGTTGTTGAAATATACTAATATGCTAGATTTTGTTTCAAACTTTAGAAAAACTTTTCCAAATTATCAAGAGCAAACTCAGATTTGGAGAATAAAACTTGAGCAGTGCCCCTAAACTCTGTTTCCCATATTTCTCCATCACTCACTCATATTTGATCCTGTGATGCCACTGAAGATACATTACTTTAATTGGTAATTTTGCAAAGTTTTTGATAGAAATGTAAAATTTCCATTAAATTTAATGCAGTAACACATGCTTTTATTTTTATTTTGATATGCAGGTGCTTGGAGTAGTTATACTGGAAGTGGTGGTGAGTAGACTGTTTTCTCTTACCTGTTAATTGTATTGTTGTGGGAAGGGGGGTAATGTTGATGCATGATTCTCTTTTGTAAACAATGTTGAAAAGCAGGCCTTCTTTGAAGAAAAAATTCATGAATGATCCATTTGTTTCAGCAAAACATTGAAACTATAATTTTTTAGCTACATGCACCCCCCAATAAATCCTGGCTACAGGCCTGAGAGGAGCACTAAAATTGGACCATTTCAAGTATCAAGGCATATTTGCGTTTGATTGGTAGTTACCCATCCATGGTAGTATCATCTCATCTCTGGCCATGTATGTATATACCCAATACCACTAAAATAACACACAAAATACCTCGGGATGAAGGATGAAGATATTAAACACTACAGAAACTCACTTTGCAATGACCAAATTAGTACATTCACACTGCCAACAAATTACAGTGGAGCTTGTACATCTGGCTTGAGTCAAATATAATCTGAAGTGAGATGAGGAGACCTATGCACCCAACAAGGGATAACATAACTTGTAGTGTGTGGGTTAAGCTGGTGATCAACTTATTATCTATGGTCTGAGGAGGGGGCAAATATATACAGATCTAAAACATGTGTAGGAGCAATATGTCTGAAACAGTATGAATAATACGGTTAAGGCTGTATTCTACAAGGAAAATTGTCAGACCCATTGAAATTCAGTAGAGGAAATTATACACTGATAACAAATTCCTCTAATTAAGGAATCATGTGTGATGCACTTTCCCATTCATTTTCTTAATAACCTCCTAATAAACTCTTACACGCAAGAAGAAACACCTCAGAAGTTTCCTATTATCATGATTGTATACACTTATGATTTGCTATTGAGCATATTGAGCAACAGAAGGGCAGTAAAGGTGGTACTTTCAACATAATGAAGAGTTCAGATGCAAAATATGAGATGTCCAAAGGTTGCCTTGTGCATTTTGTGGCGTTGTCTTTTTTAAAGACAGTTCTTGTTGGTAATATGTTAATTAATGTGTTTGGGCTGAGATACTTTTGTGATCACTCAGGAAGAGACATTAACCAGGGTGAATATCATATTCAATATGACATCATGAAGCTTGCATTTAAAAAAGAAATACGCTTGAATAAGGAAAATATTACTTTTTAATAACTATTGATCTAAAAAATAACACAAACAGCAATGGCGTATATTGCATTTTCTACCTGCTTTTCATATTGACATGAACTGATGGTTTTAAGGCTATATGGGAACCATTCCAGAAAAAACATGAAATAAGACAATGGTTCACTTCTTAGAAAGTAGCTAAATAAATAACATGGGCTGTGTTCAAATAAATAACATGGACTGTGTTCAAATAAACAATCAGAAGCTTTTCTTAATAAGAACAACATACTTGCACATAATGTTGCTGTACTGGTGGTAGCCATGGTAAACAAACCTCTGTACCATCATAGAATTATATACCTCCAAGGCATAATTTGACAAACTTAGAACACAGACTCTATACATATCTTCCCCTGACATAAAGCATTTGTTGTGTGTGTCCACATGAGGTTCACTCTGAGGTTTCAAATCCTTTAAGACTCTTCATGGTTTAAATGCAGTGTATTACCGTAAATGTTAATATGGTCAGAGTGACAAACTCTTGTGTTTAATCAGAGTTCCATTATTCTCGAAACCAAGTTGAAGATTTTGAGTGGCCCAATGTGTATGCATGCTTAATTAATTAATCAAAATTTCCTACCTTTGGTGAAGGAAGAAATTTTCAAATGTGAACAGGATCAACTAGAGCTACTGTGGCTCACGAGCCACAAATTTAAAGCGATGTTTGGGGAATTATCGATACAGGAATTTATACTCGGGCACTCAGGATAACCTAGAAACGCCATCTCATTTGAACATACTTTATTCATTAGCTTAAAAAAGTAGATCAATGATTAATTTGACCCACATTTAAATTAAGTGCTGAATTATGGAATGGGGGAAATGGAACACAGAATTGTATGACCTAATTTCATTGACTTAATGACAACATAATACCATACAGTTTGGAAAAAAAACTTAAGCTGCTGATGAAAAATAAGCTTATAAATCAACCTACATAACCTACAACTTGAAATGTGATATCAATTATCAGTGCAATTTTACAGAGGAAAGCATGAAAGATGAATAACTTGGATCTTAGGCTGTATAAAATTAATTTTTGGGCAAAGTTACAAAGCTGTATCACTGCCCCAATCCCAGAATGACTATATATAGTGCACAAAAATGTGCAAAATGGAGTTAATTTTGGTCTAAAACAGGCCATACAGCCGGGTTAGATAAAAAATGTACGCTTTCATCGCTTTTGTCCTGGTACAGAACCAGTGGGCCCCTGCTCCCCGGGTTAGAATACTTCCAATACAGTGGCGTAGATTTCTTTTTGACATTGGGGGTATGAAGTTGGAAAAAAATCTTGAAGTATAGTCAATCCAGCACCCTTTGGCGACAGAATTAGTTTATGATATAAATGCGCGCGAAGCGTGCGAAAATTTTTGCTATTTTGAAGCTAAACTGATGAAATATGGTGTAAAAGTAGATTAAATGCTTGCCGAAGCCTTGCGAAAATTTGCACTTTTGGGGCTAAAATGGGCAAATATGAGGTTAATTTGGTCAGAAACCCATTATCAGGCATCAACATTGGGGGGGGGGGGATGATTGTATGGACCATCCCCCCCTGGCAAAATATTGGGGGGATAAATCCCCCCATCCCCGGATCTACGCCTATGTTCCAATAGCAGGAGAAATGGAACTTATTATCAGTACTCAAAAATCAAGTTTAAACACCAAATGCCCTTGAATCCAATCTGAAAGCTTTCTTGAATTCACAGCAATTCCATTTTGGTTACATTTTCCCATCCTATCTACAAAGACTAATCAACATTGCTATTGTACCAGCAGAGAGGTGTTACTGAAGGTAAAGAATAACACTTTCTGGCAGTATTTACATCAGGATTAGTTAAACACACCACTTCATTAAAGCAAAGTTCCACCCTGATCCCTTTAATCCATTTCAACTATGAGCATTAGCGGAAACGTACTAGCGTATTCAACATTGTAATGTGTGAACCCATTTAGTCTTATCCCCCCTCTTTTAACTTCAAGACCATTTTCATTTTTGCTGATTAATATTTTTGATTCTAATCCATTTCATTGTTGGAAATGCTTTTCAAAAGTTTAGTAGATCAATTGGAGATATGATGTGGTTTTGAACAGATTTATTTCTGATTAGCATCGGGGGAAATGTCTACATTTGAAATAAAATTAGCCACCCTTTGATCCGTAAAAAGGGTTATTTACAGATTTTATTAATACTTTTGATTCACAATCTTGATAATGGTAGTATTCTTAATAGTCGGTCTAATTATGGTATTTGTTCCAGTTAATCATAAATCTGTACAATAATCTTTTTGCCTTTGTAATATGATTACCGTGATTACCTGGAATTGTGAAAAGTGACCTCCCAAGTATGCACATGTATGTAAAATACATGGCATAGGGGCCTATTTGATTTAAGATTTACAATGTTCACTGCATTATGCACACTACATTTTGATCACATTGATCAATATCAGTATACCAAGGCAGTAGGTGGAACCATAGACTCTCAGTCTATGGTGGAACTTGTGAGTCACTTTTAATAGTACTATTAAAACTTGTAAAAATAGACATGCTTTCCCATATTTAGTTATTATAAACTTTTTTGCAGTCCTATGCTATGTGTAGATCTTGACTACCAGCTCCCTAATCGCCCGCATTTTGTATATTTGAATATGAATACTTATCTCAAGAACAATTAATCCAGGGAGTTGTCCTCATCAGAGGACACATTCTCTCTACTGTCTATGCTGTGATCTTGCAAACATTACCAGATGCCTGCTGGGATGGGATGGTAGCAATGTGGTCTGTGGTCATGTTGTTGTTGATGATGGGAAATATGTCCTCATGTGAGGACAGGGAACCCTGTAAACATTGGCAATTATTACCAGATGCTTGCTGGGCTGGGATGGGATAGACTCAGCAGTATGTTATCAAGTGATGAATGACAATGTGTCTATGAGTAGGATGTCCTCAGCTGAGGACACCTGAGGACAAGGTAGCCTGCAAACACCAATGATGATTGCCAGATGATTGCTGGGTCAGTAGCATGGTCTATGGGTGGACGGAATAACAAAGCAGAGGAGATGCTGAGTGCTAATACAATATTTTAATTCTTGGATGGGTTGTCCTTTTACTCCATTGAGAACACCTCAGAACAGGTGATCTTGGGTTAGAATATGTTGACTGGGTTGTGTGGGCAAATTTTAAGATGAAAGGGCACTTTGCTAATTGTTTGATGAGGGTGTGTCTTCTTTCTGGGCATATACCCGGAAATTTTTGAAGAAAATTGGGCTATCATCTGGTCCGTAGGTCAGATGTTTCCCTACAAATACAAGTCATAAAAGAACCATGGGAGTTATCCATCTTTAAAAGTGATTTTATTTACCCCTTGTGTAGAGATCTTCACCTGTACATGTATCTGTGCTTAGTCTTCTGTAATGTATGACTGATCAATATATCAGGGGGGGCCGGCCAAGATTGGCTCAATTTTGACGTCGTCATTGGTTTTACACGTAAACTCAAAAATGTCTCAAATTATTCCAAAACTGTACGTATGTTATTAAGCACTATTTTATCAGTCTAAATCCGTTGAGGTTCGCCAGTGAACCTCATTGTAAGTACTGTTTTTTTAATTTTTTTTGTATGAATAACGCACGATATATTTACGATATATACTGAAAATTTCCCCTATGTGTATCAATGAGTTTACGTGGTGTAGTGGTTACGGATCTCGCCGCCCACGTAAAGGGTCCCGAGATCGATTCCCATCCCCGGCGATGATTAAAAATTTGTCTTCTTCTTTTTTCTTTGAATTTAAAATTATTTATTTTCATGTGAAAATGTATATATTGCACTGGGAAATATATTTTGTTTTTTTATTTCTGTAATGGGGCCACGGGGCCAAGAGAGCTAAAAACGGATCTTGGCTCCGGGAAAAAATAATTGCGTCCATCGTGCAGGTAGTGTTGCCGTCATATTGTCTGTTTTGTTTACGCTTTTGGCTGTTGCCACATTGAATAATGTAGTCCACCGTCGTCTGCAATATATAATGAATTTGGCATGTACAACAATATGCAACTCATGTCCAGAGTTATAACACTTGAAAATGACTTCCAGGTGGGATAGGCTGGTCAAATGAGGTGCAGGACACTAAACACTAAGCTAAGCAAAACCTATTATCATGGGAGGGAAGGGGCAGTAGATTTGGCATATCAAGGTATTTCCTCCCTCCCCAGGCTAAAAAAAAATAGAGATGATAGTTACCAGATCTTGCAGTGGGAGTAGTGATCTAATCATAAAACTTCAAAAAAGATCTTTGTTCTAAGAGACAGATCTACACAAGAATGAAAACTTATATCATTCAGTACCAGGCCCATAACCAGGATTTATTGGGTGGGGGTGTCCAAAGTGTAGACCTTTTTCTGCGGAAAAATGTGCCTTTGTCTCCTGAAGAGTGGACATAGGAATTATCACTCCAAAAAGTAGACCTTTCATGGATGTTGTGGATATTGCACCCTTGGCAGCTTCGGACATGTGCATTACCATGAAAATTGTTGCTTTCATAAAAAGAAACAGAGAGAATATGTTGATACATGGGTCCGGATTCCACAGCAGGATTTCTTCCGTCCAGCGATATCCATTCACAAAGGCAGCCTCACGTTATATCACATCCCTCATTACATAGTTTTGCTAAGACTCAGTAAGCATGGTAAGAGCCATGGCCACCACCCATCTACAACTTCGCTTCTTCATGCGGGGGAATGGAGGCATGATGGCCAGTTCAATGTATTAGATAAAGGGTGATAATCACTCAACCAAAGGGTCACATCATACACAATAAGGTGGGTGATAACGGTCACATCGTACTCAATGAGGTGTAATTTTGGCAATGAGTTGTAATCCAATGTACAAAAGGAGTGGAATCTTGTGTCATGACCTGTCTTCTTCTTTTGTCTTTATCATATTTATCTGTAATCTAAGTAACAAGGAAATGCCCTTGCCTTTTCAGTTATTCAAATATAATCAGTGCATATAGTTGATCCAGGGATGTGGCTGATCCCATTTCAAACAATCTCAGACCTTGTCCATCTATAAGATATCTTGCTTTGACCCTGGTATTATTTAAAGAAAATTCCAGCCTTTAATCTTAAGTTATTGTTTAATTGAATTTTGATTACATGTATAGATAAAAAAAGATCTTGTATAACCCTGAGACATGTGAGCTAATTTGTCAGGTAATTAATTGGAATTGTTAGGTAAAATCCCTTGGTAAACTCAATGTATAGATTATTTCATTACTTTTGACCTTATACAGCTGTGTTTAACCTCAGAAATAAAATAAAGTTGGTATTCAGACAATGGTCATATATCTGCTATGATTTTTCTGTTGGAATGGGCGTGTCCTTTATGGTTTAAAAGTTTACATACTCTATGTGAGCATGTTCATATACTGTAATTTATACTTGAATTTACTACTTTTAAACCATACCATAAGCAATGGAAAAAAATTCTACGGGCAGATGACTTGCCAAGTAGGGTCTGTTAGTCAGGAATGTTTTTTTTCTGGAATTTTGAATGACCCTAAAAAATCACCAAAAGCTTGACAATTCTGAAAAATATCTGACAATATTTTGCAAACATAATACTATGAACATTTTCTGATTTGTTTTCTTCTCAAAAAACCCATGAAGCCTACAAAACTTGTGCTCAACCTTTTCTGTGTGAACACCCTGGAGTTACTAAAGGGCTGATGGCAGCTGATATAGGTGTTGAAGAGTTCATGTAGCCCATAAACTCTTGGTTTGGTGTCAGAATATCATACATTTGGAAATTGTAAAAAGTTAATAAATATGAAATGATACAAAACAGATCTGTCGCTAAACCTTCCCCATTCCCCAAGCAAAAAAGTTTGAGCATCTTGCATGCAGCAAGCCTAAACTAGAAGACAAAAGTTAGCCAACAAGAAGGAAATCTAAACCATAGAAGTTGATTGAAGAACTTGTACTCCACCATGTTAGCTCATGTTTGTGTGCTGCCTTTAGCAGATTGTCAGTTCCAGCGCCTTCATGCTTTATAGCATGTCTAGTGCATAATCAGAGAGGATATCTTGCACTTCCCACAATGCAATGCTTCTAGTGCAACATGGGTCGATAGTGACAAAAAGTAAATTTACCTTAAATTAATGAACAGATCAAATCCATATCTTGTTTTGACTATGGCCCCACATAATATAAGCCTGTCTGTTCTCAATATGAAAACAAAGGGAACTTGTACAAAGTAATAGAAGTGTCATTTGATGTAGTGAGGTGATAAGTCAAGTTGCAAATGATTCTGGGAATGGTAAGATATACTAAAGGGCCAATGTACCAGCAGTTTGTAGTGTGTGATTCTTTGCTATCTGTGTATTGCATTGCGCTGATAATGTGTGCGTGCTACACGTGCAAACATCTCATGCCTATTTTGGTTTGGGCCCCATGCATGACAATCCATTTATGGCAGATTTTATTGGTAGAACTTATTTATGCATCCATCCAAGCTCTCCTCAGTCAAATACAAGGTTATTATATATCTCTTTGGACCTCCTCATAACCCAGGATACCCTAACTTTGCCCTAACCATCTACAAATCAATCTTGCATTACTATGTTAAAAGGTCTTCATGTAGAAATTCAAATACTGGACCCTGGATGTTAAACTAATAGACAGAGACTCTTAGAGCTCTGAACAGGGAAGGCCATACATATATACATACATTTATCAAATCACCCATGGTATTTGTGATAGGAACTCCAAACCAAGGCGAAGAGATTGGCTATTACATGCATGTTCTGTCAACAGTCACTCATTTGAACAGCGGAACTCAGAAGATATTTATAGAGAGAAGTAAAAATGTTTTGATCAAGGTGTAGACATTCCTATTACATGAATGTTCCATCAACAAACAGTCATTTGTCAAAAATGTAGTGCATCTTGAATAAAAAAGAGTTGATCAATGTTTTAGTTTATCAATGTTTTAAAGTGTTTCAAATTTACAAGTTTGTTAACATAATTCCATAGTATCATATAGCCTACAGAGCAATATCAATGAAACTGATAAATTTAAGTAAATAACAGTATATCAAATCTTTTCATCTGGACTACTTTTATGATGGCTTCAATATCATGTCTCATCCAAGATGCATCATCAGGACAAATGAGTGGTTGGGGTGATATAAGGGGTGAGTCGCAGAGGTCAGTAGTTCAGCGCTAGATCATTCTGGCCTGATGATGCATCTTTGATAGACTGTAATGTTGTAGCCATTATAAAAAGTCTGGCTTAAAAGTTTGAAATATTTAGTAAAATTGATCTACCTACCTGCATGATTGAGAACAGTCATAAATATAACAGAAGAGATACCTTGATGATATTTGTCCTGTTGATCATGATAGTTGCTCATCATTCAAGTGTGATGACGGGTTGTTTTTAACAGAATGCGTACATGAGAGCAGATACGCATTAATGTGTTATATCCTTGATCTAAACATCATAACAGGTGTATCTTGATACAGCACTAGTGAAGACGTAAAAGTAATTCTTCCAGCTCAACTTTTGCAATGCAACACTTGAAGTGCACTTCCCTTGTAAACATGTTGCTTTTATGTGCTAAATTTGTTTACAGATATCACTTGAAATTTGCAGTGTAGAGAGTTGCAAAGTATGATTATCCTGATTCATATGTTTATTCGACATTGAATAATTGATGCAACAAGTATTCGGTATTCAATCTATTTTCAGTCGTTCTTCTTTCCATTTTATCTTCTAACAAAATGAATGTTTGACGGTGTAAAATCGATAATATATTCGCACCAGATATTCAATGTCAAAGAAAAATAAATTTTTATCAATAAACATTCGTTAGAAGATAAAATTGAATTGAAATGGATTGGATAAGAAAAATATTGATCAAATATTCAACATCAAAAGTGGGAGTATGAATCGGTTCATATTGATCTGACAGATGAAGGATTCATATTTTCATTCTGGGACAGACTGTAACAATCAAACCCAACATTGAAATCAAAAATCAAAATAAAGTAACCCTGAATTAAAGCATGTTTTGTAAGCACTTCACATGTCTGTAATGAAAACCTTGAAATTATGTGTCAAGAAAGACAAAACAATTAAGCATTGGAATCAAATGTTTGCAATTGGTAGAAGGCTAAATTGTAATACTAATAGTTGTTCATTTTTATCTGAGGACATAGATAAAGGGTACTGGTCACTATATCGGTCAGTTGATATTTTACATGCCACTCAACATCTGATTGTACCAGGGTTCTTATACCTAGTATAGGTGCAAGCAAATTCTGAGATTTCTCTCCATTACAGGTGTAACACCTTTATTTAAAAACTGCTAAATTAATCAATGTCTGCTCTTATGTATTAGTTTTCATACAGATTTCACTCATACCATGCACATTTTAGAGGATTTGAAATTTAGAAAACAACAAAAACTTCAAATCTTTTTAAAAAGTGGACATGAAGGGTTAAATAATGATTAAGGTACTTGTCAGTTGGCTATTATGATTATAATAACTGGTTTGTACAGATCTTATTGTTTGGATGTGAACTGTGTATAATACTAGTGCAAATTTGTCAAGCAAATTTAGACAAGGAGTGATAGGGTGAAATTGACAGGTGTCATTGGAGGATCTAATGATGATAGTGTTTCTGAATGACAAGTAGAAGATGAATGTGCTAGATGCCAGAAAAACAAGATGCCTCACCAGAAACATCCACATGCCTTCCACTGCGGTATGCTGGATAACAGATTCCCACGAAAGTTCCAGGAACCAATCAAATTTAGCACATACATGGTAAACTCTATTCACCCACTGTATAAGAATTCTCTGTTGCACCTCATTTTTAAAAACAGGATTTTCAAAACAGTATTGTGACAAGACTGTTTCCAAAATGAAGTACCACAAACAGCTAAAATTGTGGAGTACAAATTGTGGAGTGCAAAAGTTTCAGTTCACATTCTTTCAATATTGAATTTTGACCATGCACCTAATAAAATGATAATCGGAGCTACAAGTTAACTGTGACTATGCATCAAACGTAAAGGATAGGCCTATGTAGAGTTACTGTGGTTCAGATCTGTGTAGAATCAATTGGAAGATCCTTGGTTGGAGATGTATGGATCAACTCAACTGAAAAATTAGTTTATATTCTGTGTATTGTCAAAATGAAATGTGCCATCAATGTTTGGCAATATTTAGTGGTATTATCCAAAAATTAATCCAAATAAAGCTAGAAATAGATCATCTTCAAAAGGTGCTAAGCTGACATAAACTGGCAAAGATAAACAACATGTAAAAATAGCACCTTTTTATAATCCATTGAAATTTTGGAATATTGAATAATGAGAGGAATGCTTGAAATAGTGAATGGGTTGGCAAGAAGAGCGAGCTTAAAATTGCACTAAACATGCTGAAGATCTGTTCTTGATCTCTTTCAATAACTGACTGTTATCAAGTTTTTAGTTTTAGATGTGCTGTCAGTGGAGACAATTGATGGTCTTAACAAGCATGTTTATTGTCAAATAATCTGTTCAATTAATTTATGAAACAATATATTTGAATCTGTAGTGTTTTTCTACCTTTTGTTACCTATAGAGATGCATTCACTTCATCCCATTCCCTACCTCACTCCCTTCACCTAAATTCCCAGATAGTTGATGATGGAATAATCCATTGAATGTACAGTAATAAATACAAATTCAAAATGGCTTGACAACATAGCATAAGTCATGGAACGAACCTATTATGTATAGCCATTAGCCAAGGGCATCATGACTATAATGCATATCAATATCAGGAAGGGTACCTTGAGAGTAAATAACATCTTATCAACTGATAAATTAAATAAAACTCGTGTTGGAATAGTAAAGAAATGGTTTATATTCAGAAATGAGTTGTGGAAATTGCATAGGGCATATGGCTAAACCTGCTTTTCTGACTGGCATTAGGTTGTAGAAATACCTTTGTATGTATCACACAGCAAATGGAACCACTTGAAATAAACCAAATCAGACTGGCCAGTGAATGAAACACATCCTGAATTTGAAAGGACGTGTAACTTAAAGGCAGGGAAAATACCTCACCTCTGTTTCCGATCCTATCACCCCATCTGAAAAGACTTAAATCGCTGTAACCCTTTCCATGCCATGGGGGAAATTCACTGAATCGAGAATTTTCCAGAAAGCTTGCAAATGGTATTTGTAAATATTCATAAGTAACATGAAAATGGATAAGTGCAAACATGTCTGATATAATAGTCTTGTGGCTCTTGAGATAAGACATAAATTGTAAAAATCATACAACCCTAGATGTGTCTGTTTAAATGCTAATATAGTAATAAGGCCAATGTAGACATACTGGGCTTTAATATCTTTATAATCTTGAATACCTTACACTTACGATGGGAATTTTAATTTAGTGCTTCCTAGTCTACTGGCAAGTATTAGTTTATTTTCACATGGTAAAACTTGTAAACAACTTGTTTGTGTGACGAAAAAGAACATCAACAAACTGTTACAAACCATACACCTACACTGCCCTTCTTTCATCGGAAATAGCTTGAGGGTGGACAAGTGTCCCCGGACCAAATGCAGACAGGGTGACTTCAGATTAGCCCCTACCCTTTAAAAGTTAGGCAAAGAAATGGGTCTAATCTGACCCCTTCTCAACTTGATCTTTTTTGGAGTGTCAAGAAAGTTGATGCTCTATAAATACCTGCACCTTTCTCACATCACTTTGGCTAAATTTAGCCAAGTTAAGTGTTGAAATTATCTTGACATGGCCCCCAATTGCCCCCTGCACTTTACTCACACCAAGTGTGGTCACAAAAGAACCTTAGTCATGGTATAAAGGTTTCACCCTAATTTAGCAATTTTTTTGTTACCCAATATCTTGACATTTGCTAAAGTACAGAACTACAGGAGCCAGATATATAGTTCAGCATTGTTGAGAACACTTTGTTGTATAGAGAAGGTTTGTTTTTGTAATTAACAGATTGGTACTATTTTGTAAGGAATATACAATTAATTTCTTGCAGAATAGGCCCACATGTCTTACTAGATTTAAGTTACCATTCATTTCAATCATTGGACATAGGAGAGGCATTTTCTTTTGCCTTTCTAGGACAATCTGTGGTAAAATTCAGGGATAAGGGATCCATACTTTATGCTTTTCAGCTGAAGATAAGCAAGTTGAATGTATACTTGATCGCTTTTGCACAAAATGGAATTACACACATCTATACTTGATTGTTTTTGCACAAAAGCGAATCACACACATGCTAAGTGTGCAAACACAATGTCTAAGTGTGTAAAAACAATGTTTCTGTGCAGAAATGACATTATTTTTCACACTGAACATGAGCATGCGATTCACTTTTGCTGCAGTGGTGAGCAAGTATAAATTCAGCTTTATGATCATTGGCTTGTGCAAGGACAACTGGTCCATTTGACATTCCGGATCTTCACTAGAGGATTCAAATAAACACTGGCATAACTAGACTTTATGAGGGGGAAGTAGGGTGAAAACACTGTAAAGTGGGCGAAATCTGGACCTTCTGTCCCTCTCCTTGATAGACACCTGTTTAAATTGCCTGATCATTTGGGGCCTAAGAAAGGTTCAGGCCCTGCCTGAAGGGCTCCCCATTCCCTGTTTATGCCACTTTAAATGAAAAAAGAGTCAGCTTCTCAAACTGTAGTATTATTTTCATTCAAAAGGTCAAAATATCTTTCAAATGAAACTGAAAGTTCCATCATTTCTGTACTACATCTTCAGTATAATAAAGTAGATCAAAGGGTGAAAATATCAAATTTGTAACTGGCCTCCCTCTTCATTCTTTGCTTTTTAAATTTCAATACAAATGGATCTTAATTTGTTTACCAAATGATGGGGCCAGCTTGATTGCAGAAGGACTATAAAGTTTAAATACAATCTGTTCAGATGGATTTTTGTTTTGGAATCAGATTGAATTGCTGAAGGCAGAATAGGAAGGAAGTATCATGGACAAGTGGTTCCCCATCATCATCACTCCGCACTGTGTCACTGTGTCGCTGTCAGATTACTTTAGATAGATCATGGATAGTCCATAGATTGATGCATGTGTGGATGTGTGGAGCCAAGTAAAAGAATGATCATATCCAGGGCTGAGCGCTACCAGAACTGATTTGAACCCTTAGCTGCTGGCAGCTTCAGCTTCTTGCTACACTACAGACTGTCACACGTCTCGGTTTTGTTTCTGGGTATGCATGGAATGCTATAATTTCCTGTGACCCCCCCCCCGCTCAGTTTCCTTTAAAATCCACTTGCTTCTAAATACTGAGACCTAAAACCTCCTCTTCCCCTATTCATAACTCCATAAGTCGATGCAGCGGATACCCACACACCCCTGCATATAATTTTGTACAGACTTACTCGTTTAATTTTATTGCTATTAAATTGAGCACAGGAAAGTTGTCTTGTTTTGACAACATACATGTGCTTTGACTTGTCTTTTTGTCAGAGTGGTTGATGAGTGGTGGTGTGTGTGCATTTTATTACAGAGCCGAACGAGGACACACACCTGATTCTTATATATCAAATGAGGATGCACCTGCAAATGGGGGACCATCCTCGTTTCTTATAGTTGCAATGGATTGCTGATAGCATATATCTGCATGCATTTGAAGATATGTACCCATGGACAGCTATAAGGTCGTAGAATTAGTCCCATTCACAAACCACAATGCCTCAAGAATTGCGAGTGAAGCGAGCACCGACCATAGCGTACTATTGGTGGAATATCGTGGATCATCATAGGTATTTAGAGTACAGCACAGAGACTGTGCTAGAAAGGTCCATGTTCTGCTGCAGTTTAACCAGGTGTGTTCATGACCCGGTTTCACACTCATATAGTGAAAGTTATGTTGTCCTCTGTCAGGGGATTTACCTGACATTCATGTTTGAAAGCATGTGTGTGTTTACAGAAACTTTGTACTTGACTTTTTTGAGGTCCCATTCCCATTATTTGACATGTGGTAGGGGGCAAGCCTTCAAATCCAAATATTTGTACCAGCATTAACGTCACTAGCTTTAAATGTCAGAAAATCAGCAGTTCAAATCAATGTGGAATGTGTGTTGTTTACTTCACACAGTAATACCAATCACAATATTGTCAATTGTGATTCCTTTATCCACCATAAAGATAAATTGTATTTAGATTTCCAAAAGTGGGCCCTCCGGTCAAGGTTAGTGGTGATACAATTATTACATTGAAGAGAAAATCAAAATTTCATGGGCAATTGAAGTTCATGGTTGGTTGGATCTTGCATGGAGAAAATATTTCAACATGGTTCAGCATGACGGCCAGCCGGCTTATTAGTTGAACAAAACTGTCCATATTGTCTATACAGGAAAGACTGGACTTGGAAATAGGCACGCTGCTTATAGACGATGTCAAAATTGATCGAGCTAGTAATTGACACCAAATTTGATCCTATTTTGTTGTGGATAGGAAGAATTTGTAAATTAAAATAATATTAATGCCAAGGGACATAATAAATAGAGAGAATTTGAATATAGCCAGTTGGGAATGTAAACTTTCAGTTGCACTTTTCTCTTCTTTAGTCTTTTTGAATTTGTAAATTGTTTTTAGGAGAAAAAATATTTATATTACTAGGTGATGAAAAAACAACCCTGTTTTCTGCATGTGGACATTCAAAAGAAAAAAAAACTTAATTGTTTACACTCACTTCGCTCACATGTTTTCAATGGCTCAGCCAGGATGTTTTAAGAGGGGGCGGCGGCAGCAAGGAGGACAAGGGAACTTTCAAGGGGGAAAATTTTATGAAAATGGTCAAAAACGGGCTAAAAAGTACATTTAAAGGCCAAAAAGTTCCCCTTGCCCCCTTGCCCCCCTTGCCCCCCCCTTGCACCCACCACTGCATGCAGTCAAAATCTGGACGTGGACTTAGTATCCCTCTGAGATAGTCCAATAGAGCAGCTGAAAGCAACTATGCAGCGCAAGCTTGGGGCGCTCATGGTAGAGGGCGTCACATTCAGCAAACTGGACTAGTTAACCCTAAGCCAACTCACGGTTTTTTGCTATCGGAAGGGAAAGAAGAACCGAAAAAGGAGAGAAAATGAACAAAGAAGTCACTTGGTACCCCCGGGATTGGAACATCGGAGCCCTCGCATGCCACGCAGAAGATCACCGAGCTGTAGCCACGGAGGTTACGCAGGCAGCGATTCCCTGGGTATATATGACTTAGGCTGATTGCGTCATCGCATCATGTGGAATGCATGTAAGCACAGTGGTTTTAATAGTGAGTTTTAGTGAGACTTGGTTCTGTTTAATAGCATTGCTTAGGGACAGCAAATATCAAGCATGGTATGTTATGGTCAAGAACATCACCTCGGCATTAAATCATTTGTACTGTCATACAGGAGACTGTGTTTACCTGCCTCTGTGACAGGTGAAACAGAGTGGCCATTTCCGGGCTACATTTCATCAAGCTAATTTGTCATTGCCTTACAAGTTATAATATTTTACAAAATACTAGAATATGCTGCCAGGTCTGTCTACTATAATACTTTATTCCCTGGAGTTCTAGTATACATATTCCTTCCTCCCAAAAAAATTGGTCCAATGGATTTTGATATTTTCTGCGATATTTGGTAACACACACAGTTGGGGGGAGGGGTGGTCAGTATTATGATGCAAGGAAAACCTGTATACATGATAATATAGAAGGCCAGCTTGATCAAATAATACAAAAGAGTATTTATCTAATTCTCTTGGTCTTTTGTTGTGTTATGTACATCTCACATTTCTCAATAGTATAAATAAGCTGATGAAATTATAGGAGAGTCAAGTAGCGGATGTCTATTGACAGCTTTTGACTTACAGTTAATGAAAAGTAAATTAAACAGAAGATGAAAGAAATATTTTATTACAGCTAGACAAATATTATCTATCTCACATTCCAGTTGTTATTAAATCTTCTTTATTTAAACAAAGTGTTTGGACAACCTTAATTGAGTAGACTTCAGTGGACTTTGAATTCAGAGTTGCCATATTTCCCTACAAAAGGAAATATTGGAACTGTTCTCAACATCTGGTAGTCTGTGGGATATTACATGTAAAATAAGCCAACATTTTTGCAGGTCCTCCAGATCTTTCTTATGAAGTTGATAGGCATGTTATATGGGTTGCAACCTTGCAAGCCAATAGTTTGAAGAGTCATTAGTCAGAATGCCCATTAACTTAGTCATAAACCTAACCCTAACCCTAACCCTAAACTATAACCCAAGCCCTATTATCCTAACCCCAAACATAACCCTACTGACCCAAAACCTAACCATAACTCTAATCCTAACACATACCCTAATCCTAACCTAACTCTATCCCTAACGCTAACCCTGATGCTAACCCTAACCCTATTCCTTTCACTAAGCCCAACTTAATGTCCTTAACCTGTTTTGGAATACTGACCCTTAAGACACATGGGTAGTCTACTTCATAGAGCCTATTGAAACTCATATCAACTCAAAGCACAATAATTGCAAGTTCAGAACAAGAACCGCTCCTATCCGAAAACCGCAACGCCCAAGAAAAAATGAGTCCTCTTTTGGCGGGCAGAGCGGTCACAGGATAGGGCTATGTGTTGTTTTTATGGAAAAATAGCCCAGTTGGGTGAATTAGGTAGTTTTTGGCAACCCAGGCTAGCTTTTTGACAAGCAAATCAAAATGTGAATGAAAGCACTTCAATTGCCTAAACATTTTCATCTACTTAAGGTGTCACAATGAACCAAAATGCAATTAATCAACCAAGCAAGCGGAAAATGATTCCGCCCACCTATTCAATAATATCATTCTTATATAATAATGATAGGGATAAAGATTGCCCATATATTCCTCAATCAGATAAAATAGATAAGTAATTCTTTTGATATTTATTGCTTTATTGATCTGTTTTCTATCAAGCAATCACTTGTTCTTTTTTTCATTTCTACTTCACTGCTCCACCCCAGTTAAACTCCTAACAAAAGGATGACACTTAAATAAACTCTTAGAAACACCTATGGAGTATAGGCATTAAAAAATTGAGATGATAAATTGATCGTTGATTTGATTGTCATCACCTACAATAAGTTCATCAAAAAGATTATTCCATTGATGCCCAAACTATGGTGCATAATCAAGGAATTATTGTTCTCCATGTAGATATACCAAATTTGACAGAGTAGTTTTGTGTTATGTTCTCTGAGAACCTCAAATTAATACAGATCTGCTATATGTTGTGTTGCCACAGTGATGGACAGGGTCATCATTTGGTGTGCACACATTTATTTTTTTGAGGAGGGTGCTGGATGTGGGAAAAGGAAGATGATCACACCTAGAAGTTGCATCAGCAACCGAACGGCCACTTTCACTCGGTCCAGCCGTTTGGGCTGGCTTTGCGCTCCGTGCTCACTATAAATCCATGAGGGCCACAGACTGCGCTTTGTGCTCGGTCCAGCTCTTCGGGCTGGCCTCATGCTGGTTAAGTCTGCTAGATCACATCAATCTATTTTCATCAGAGGACAAGAAATATATCCTAACCAATATTACTATACTGAACATGTTCTATAGTATTGTTATTCGGTGCTTTTATAGTGAAAAATGATATTTCTACCAATATTTATCATCCGATCATGGCTCAATAAATGAGTACTCACTGTGGACATTATGTATGTCTCAAAATATATGAATACATATAAGGGACATATAATCTTAAGTCATGTTTTTGGCTTTCAAACCATCTGCCACCATTATGTTGCTAGCAAATAGCATCCCTTCTAAACATTAGATCAGATCAAATGAAAAAAGGCATGCAAGTGCTGAAATATCCACAGTTAGTATTCTTTTATTGAACTAGAAATATGACATTTTTGACTAGTAGTAAATACACCGTACCCAAATATCCAGGTGCCCAACGTAAGTCTGTATATTCTACATGACTTAAATAAATAAAAGTATTCAGTGAAATCATGGGGTAGAAATTTTTACACATTAACATGCACTACCTGTTGCAAATAGAAAATGCATTCATGTACACACTCAAAGAAAAGAGATACAGATACACTGTAAATACTGTTCAAAAATCAACACCAAAATATACCATAGTGTTGGGTGCAAAGTAAGGCCTGCCATTTCAGTGGCAGATATGCAAGGTTGAAAATTACCAGTATAGTCTTTAAGAATTAAAATTCCTATAATGATTTTTGGAATATCTTATTAAAACAGTATAATTGTTTAAAGAGGGTGATCTTTCAGTTAGGACTTTACACAAAAAGGACTCTTTTTGGGAAAACAAGAAAAATGTGTTGTCTTTATTAGGACTAAACAAGAAAAATATATTCATTGTGTTCCTTCTTATTGCAGCTTTAAATGATCTGAGACTAAGAAGTAAGATGACCCACATGATATGTAAAGGTATGACATAAATGTCAGTAAGATAGCATAGGATGATTGGAGATTCCTTCAACATGTTTCCTCGCCTCACAGCAGCACTATTCATTATTATGTGTGTGGCTTATTTCATCAAATATATTGCATATCAACAACCTTCTGTCTGTTGGGAATGCTTGGCGTACAGGTTTAAGTGATGGTTGTGTAGGTAGTGGGTTCGAGCCCCAGTCTGATTTTTCAATTTCTTTCATTTGTCATTTTCTAAGAGACAGAAGGATTGAAAGGTAAAGATCACCTGAAATAAAAGATTGTAACAATGAATTGTTTCCCTATGAAGGTATTGAAAGGAATCTCATGTATGCGGAATAGGTAATGGGTAAAAGTGACGAACCTGTGTTCACAGGCTGGAGTGCCCATCATCTTTTGAAGTAGTTGGACCAGACTGCACCATAAAGCAGGAACCCATTTGTACACCTGGATAGGGAGAGGCAATAGGGTGAATAGCCTTGCCTATAAAGTCTACAACACATTGGTAGAATAGGATGCACATGTTATAAGTTTGCATTCACTTTCTGTATTAAACCTTGGATAAGATCCATCCCTTGTTATCAGATTGATAAATGGATGACACTTGACAAATGACAGCTAATTGAAGAGTTGCTGTCATCAGATTCAACAAGAAAGATGTGTCTGCTTTATGTTAAACTTACTAGCAACTACTTCATCATCCGGGAGATGATGCATAACATATCCTGGACTAAGATGATCATGTTGTACTGATAGCAAATGTTATTTCAAATGAGTAACATTTTGGCCGTCATCCCATTTGCACCAAGCAGAATGATCTGGGGGAAAGGAAAAGGATATTGCTTCTGATAAAACTAGAATATTTGCAATAGCACAAAGGCAACATAGTCTGACATAAGAAATGGAACAGGGTTGTGTGCATTTGTAATAGTGGTCGTCTGGTACAGAGACACACTTGGGTCTTAATGGGACCAGGGCACTAGGCTCAAACAAAATGTTGTAATGTTGGCCCCGTGTGTAAGCACTCATGATGTGTAGGCTAATCAATGCGCCTGCTATACGGATCTGATTCTGTTGAATTATATATAGCTGATTCTTCCCAGTAGCGTAGCGTGGGCCATCGTATAGGATTTTCTAAATTTTACAACCATGCCTCTATGACGCTACGCCACTGTATCTTCCATCACATGTATCAGTTTTTGTTTCATAACTTGCTTATTTCTGCATGCCATCACTGATATCTTAAATTAAAGAGAACATCCTTGTGACCTATGGTTTTTTAATACTACCATCACTTTGGCTATGGAGTCATATTCAAAAACTAGTAACTTATTTATTGTGCACATTGTATAGCCAGTGTATTATGTTTACCTGTTATTTGTGTAACATTGTCTCTCTGTAAATGTGATGGTAAAACATTAACTAAGGCTTACTACAATCAATGTACTATTGTAGTACTAGGCTGTGGGTTCAATGATTTAAGTTCTATGCATCTGGTTTATTTATAGCCTACAAAACATTTTATAACAGGTACACAAATTGCAGTTTTAACAAGCAAATTAAGTTTAATTTCTCCACTGAATTGATGTTAACATTTCATGGCTTTTAACCAATGGCATCATTGGAACAGCCTTTGATTTTTTGTCTCAGAGGAAGTAGCCATAATAGGTAACATCAGCAAATTGAAAAGTTTAACAAAATAGTCATTCATTCTCTGTCACCACCAACATTGCATGTAATTTGTCAGCATGGATGGGCCTCAATTCTCTGGTGCTAGTGATATGCGCGATAAAACCAAATACATGCTATGTATACTATGTAAGCTTATGTATATCTAATATTTTACTAGATGCAATCACTTGTGAAATTTGAACTATTCATGTTGTGTTCCACGCTTGAGATATCTTGAATCTACCCACAAACCATGTCATAGTAAACTGCAGTGAAACATGAAAATAATCTGTCTGTTTGTGTTGTGTGGCAGACTGGCAGTATCTTTGAAGAATCAAATTGCATCAAAATTGCAGTTATGTTAAGCTCAAATGTTGTGATTATCACAATTAGTGATATTTGTCAATAATTATTGACTTTCGATGATTACATGATCCATATTTTGTCAACTTGCCAAATGGTGGCTGAAGAATTCTCTGTATTAAATAGTCATATGTATAAAACCAAAGATACTCAATGTATTGAGTATCTTTGATAAAACATGTGAATGCCCCTAATAAGTGGCCTCTCATAAGCACCCCTAATTGAACTGCAAAAACTGGTTCAATCCCTGGCTCCAGTTTCGGGGTGTGATAATGCAATACTTTTCAGAAATGGCCTAGCAACTGCTGGTACATTGGTAAGGGTGCATCATGGGATGGATGCTCAGAAGCCATTTTAGTATTAACCGTAACTCTGTAAAATCTTACAAAATCTTACAATATCGAAACACCGGTGGCTATCATTCGCTGATTGAGTAGGCTACTTGGTATGCAAGGGATCTTTTTTCATCTTCTTTATTTACCTAGCTGGGGGGTTTACACCCCCCAGCTAGGTACTGTAATGCTATCCGATTCTTCTTTCTTCTTCTGTCAACAAATTTCAAAATGCTTCTCTTCCTACATGTTACACCCTACAATTACGTAACTTGCACATATGTACCGGCTATATCCAGTGCCCATAGGGTGCAAACAGAATTGGGGTCAAAAGTCATTAAGGGGGCATTTCCGGTATTTAACCAAATACTTCCAAAATGCTTCTTCTGCCACATATTACATAGCACAATGACGTCACTTACACATGTGCATCGGCTTTACCCAGTGCCCATACCTTGCACACAGAATTGGGGTCAAAGGTCATTAAGGGGGTAAAATCTTACAATTGCATTATCTGGACATCTGTAAGGAGTATGGAGCTCAAACTCGATACAATAAATCTCATGACCAGGGGAACATTTTGCGGGTGTCAGGTCAAAGGTCATGCAGAGGTCAAATTTTAGAAACACATTTCCTGGACATCTGTAAGGGGTACGGGGCTCAAACTTGGTGACAACAAACTTAATGATCAGGGGAACATGTTGGAACACTTTGCAGGGGTCAGGTCAAAGGTTATCTGGGGTCAAATCTTTATAACTTCATTTTCTGGATATCTGCAAGGGGTATGGGGCTCAAACTCAGTGACAACAAATCTCATGACCAGGGGAACATTTTGCAGGTGTCAGGTCAAAGGTCATGTAGAGGTCAAATTTTCTAAATGCATTTTCTGAACATCTGTTAGGGGTACGGGCTCAAACTCCACAACGACAAACTTACTGACCTGGGGAACATTTTGGAACACTGCAAGGGTCATGTCAAAGGTCATCTGGGGTCAAATCGTAGAATTTCATTTTCTGGATATCTGTAAGAGGTAATGCGGACAGGGCTCAAACATGGTGACAACAAACCTCAAGACCAGGGGAACATTATGGAACATCATGCATAGGTCAGGTCAAAGGTCATCTGGGGTCAAATCTTAGAATTGAATTTTTTTGACATCTGTTAGGAGTACGGGACTCAAACTCGGTGAAAACAAACCCCATGACCAGGGGAGCATTTTTGGAACATTTTGTAGGGGTCAGATACCTCCACAACACCAACATGCCCCAGCTAGGTTTGTGGTCTATGACCACCATTTGCCACTAGTTGTTTGTTCCTTCTTTCCTTTGATAGCCAAAAACCACTTTTGGTGTTAAGGTTAAAATTGTATATGTGTGCACTTTTGTCCTGGTAAATTATTTGTGGGAAGTGGGCATCCTGACAATTTTGTAGTTTGCATTTTACTCCCATACAAATTTCACCTAGTAAGCTAATGTGTTTAAGACCCATTGGGGATGTAGGTTCAAATAGGTTCAATTTTTGAAATGTTTTCAAGTGTTTCAAAAAAGATAATATCACAATATGTGTCATACTTGCACATAATGTTGTTTGCATGTTGTTATGACATATTTCAATGATAGATAGTCCCACTGTGTTTATGCTACCTGAAAATATTGAATTTGGATGACTTCAAAGGTTGTGTTGCATTTTCAACTTTGGCTTAGTCATTGTGATAAGATACAAACCACTGGGGACCACATTTATGAGGATTTTATTTTGTCTTTCAGTTAAGGAAGTTGTAAGGTTCAGAACATGATCTCCTGAGCAATCATGAATGTGGAAATGATACTATATTTCGTGATGAAATAAAGTAGGCCTTATGGATCGTCTGGTTTATATTCGCAAGAGAGTTTTGTAAGCTTAAGTAGTAATAACGCCACGATAGATTAATATTAGGCAATGTCAACCTTTGTGTTTTAAGATCTGGAATTTTCTTACATGTAAAAAGGATTTGTTGGCAGACAAGTAAATCAGAAGATTTCAAAGCTTTATTCAAGTTTGACACTATTTCAAGCTTGTAAAAAGTAGGTCTATATTTTTGATGTAGTCTTGAATTTAATTTTTTGTTCTAAATTCTAAATTTAGGTTGTCTTTAAGTCGACTTCGGTTCAATTTGAACGCGACATCATTTGGGTGAACAGGGTTGCATCATTTCGAACTCAATGTCTAATGAAAATCTGGTCCAAGTGTTTTTGAATTCAATTTGAATTTGTTGCAATTGCTAACTTGTCTCTGTTTAGGCCTACCCGGGCTTAGTTCACTTCAGTCAAATTGTCATGGAAATCAGTCTGACAGTGGCAGAAACTTGAATGTCAGGCAGGATCAGGAAGTTGCAAATCTGTATGAATTTAAGTGCTATAATTTTGAAACACCAAAACCTTTCAGTTTACTTGAGATAACACCAACATAGCCCAAATATATCTTGAGAACTAGAACAGTATAGTGAAAATGTGTCATGTTTTCCAAAACCATGTTTTCAACTGACAAAACTCAAAATTTGTCAAAATGATGGTTCAGAGTTCGGAAGGCTCTGATTTTTGTTTGAACATATCCTGGAGACTAACAAGTTTGCAAACCTGCAGATACCTGTATTCAGAGATAAAAGGATATTTTCAAGGGGCCGAACTGTGTCTATTGATAGTCACTGTATAATATGGTCTGATGAAATCTACCATCTGGCTCCATGTTATGAGTTCATTTTCAGTTTGTCAGTTGTTGCACCCCATGTTACAGCAGGTTTTTGGCACTAGGCTTGTAGCAGGCGTTGTGCCTTTGTACCATGTAGTGTTGATAGGGTGTTGTTCTACTTGCTCAGGTGTGTCGTGATCAAATTCTGCACCTTGACAATGTCATGGATGCAGTGATTGAAAATAAGTTGACTTTTGAACTTCCCAAATAACTAAGAAACAAAAGTTTTGTTTCTTAGTTATTTGGGAAGTTCACAATTAATAGTTATGACAACAAGTTGCTTGCATGTTGTTTGTTGCTTAACACTTTCATTTGTTAAGTGATTTTTTGTTTAGTGATTTTAACATAAAAACTGGTGTGTCATTACCTTAGTATGACCAGAAGTGCTGGGGGAGCCTCTCTGTCAGGATGTTTGCCCTTTGTCTATTGGGAAGGGGCATATTCCCCCCACAGATACCAGCTACTTCCAGCCTGCCACACGAATAATCAAAGAGTCAATCAAAAGCTTTCATTTGCTTGGTCCAGAAAATTTGAAAGTGACAAAATGAAAATAATATTGCAAAGCATTTCCTCTTCCCATATTAACTAGGGGCATTTAAAAAACCCTTTTGGATGATTTTCTTTGATTGAATCCTCTATGCATCAATAGTTGTTATTTATAGAAGTTGCTGATCAGATCTCCACAAGAGTGACATGGCAGTCCAACCCAATAAGTTATCCAGTTATGTCTTTGATATCATAGATCTGGTAAGCTGTATATAAAACAAATAATTGAAGACTTAATAGTGGTTGGATGCTGCTTGCCAACAAATAAAATGGAACTCTTTCTGTAGTGGCATGGACTTTTCTGATAGAAATCGGGATAATTATGTATGATTAAGCCCTTCCTCAGTACATGACATATGGGAACAGCCATGGAGATTTATGATATTACAACTGCAAATTATGATTTCCTCAAGCGCATACAAGATTTCTAGTTAGGGTAAACTTGATGTGATTTGGTTATCGCTTTTGCGCAGAAGGAATGTGCAATTGTATGTTGACATTTAGAAAGTGATTCTGATCGCTGATTACTAATTGCTGATTAATTCAACATCAATGCTTTGAACATGGCTGTCTGCAGCTACTGACACTTAAGGTTGAGGGAGCTTTGAAGTTCTTGTACAATCTCATATTAAATCTTGTCACAAGAACCACGGAACCAACAATAAGCATGTTTATATTCACTTTAACGCTTAATGTAGAGTGCGAAACAATTTTCAAACTATTTGATTCTTGATTTTCAAAAAGATGTTATAAAACATAGATTTTCCAAAGTCTGCACTGTGGTGGTTGCATGGAGAAGGCTAGTTGGCATGCATGCACTCCTTGTTGATATGGTATCCTGTTATGCCATAAGTGCCAAAGATTGTTATTAGGGAGGGGAGTAGAGGGATGGGGATCAAATCTGAGTGATATTTTGTACATTGGAAAAGATTCTTCAGCCAAACAAAAATAATCACTGTAATTGTTAATAGAATTGTATACTTTTTATATTAGACTTAGTGATTTAGAGACAAATTGAGGATACCCTGAAAAGACAGCTGAGATTTAGTGCAGTTGTGAATGACACAGTCCGGCCCCCACAATTATACTTTGTTTGGCTTATAAATGGTAAAAATTATTTTGTTTTTTGTTACTGCACTCATTTGAAAGTCCTTAAGGGATCTGGAATGAGCGTTTTCAGCATTTCGACAGCATTTTTTGTGGGACCTGAGAGCACATCAGACCTATCGAATTGCATTCTGAATACGAAGAATGTCTTTCTGATATCAAATAATTTTCATTTTATGAAATTCACGATATAATACAAATTTTATGACAAATGATATTTTTCACATTTTGGAGATATAACAGTCCTCGAAGTAAATTTTATAAATTGAATGATATAGTCTTAAAGTGTATGTAGCTGGGAGGAAAAGCCGACGATCAATTGAAAATTTTGACCTTTCATATTGAAGATATGGATTTTTTTCCAAAAAGACCTAATTTTTTTGGGTGTTTTGGGGAAAAAAAATCCGTATCTTCAATACGAAAGGTCAAAATTTTCAATTGATCGTCGGCTTTTCATCCCACCTACATACACTTTAGGTAGAAGTCATCAGATTTATAAAGTTTACTTCGAGTACTGTTAAATATCAAAAATATCAATTTTTAATGATTTGCCATAAAATGTGTATTACATTGCGAATTTAAAAAAATCAAAATTATTTGATATCAGAAGGCCATTCTTCGTATTCAAAATGCAATTCGATATGTCTGATGTGCTCTAATGTCCCACAATAAATACTGTCCAAACGTTCATACCCCTTCCCTTAAGCTTGTGCAAATTTAAGCATGAACCAGTCACACTAAGTACAACTAGCGTAGTTGCTGCGCCAAACTGATTGCTCGTCATTCTAATGATTTTATATCAATCTACAATGTTATGAGTCTTAGCCAATGATGAAGCTAAACAAAGTATAATAATACTGTCTCTGCTTTGCTTCCAAAATGTACTTTGTGCGCTGGATATAAAGCAAACAGAGTCACTTCTGCTGTCACCACCATGCCTCGTACATGTGATAAGCAAAGTATACAACTATGATAACATACCATCTCAATGTCATATTTATTTTTGTCTATGCATTATGATAATAGAATACATTAACATTATCCATGACTTATTAATATATTTGAGTTTCCCAATTTATATGTTGACATTCATATTTATAAACATTGTATTTGCAAGTCCGAGGTCAAAGACATCATTGGAAATATTAATCCGTAGAATTATCTTAGATTGAGCGGATTATGCAGTATAAAGTTGGTATTAGCATCAAGGGTCCATGTAAATTAACTCTCTATCTGATGAGCTTTTTCACCTGGCAGCTAGAGTGGGCTGAAAAATTGGCTCACTTGCAGTGGCAAGAAAGTTTAGTTTTAGAAGAAAATATATGTAACTTATTTGTAAAGTGTAAAAGATAGTCTGCTATTAACAAAAAACATGGATATTTTGAATCAAAATGCCCTCTAATCTGATCCCCCATTGTCATGGAACCTATATATAAGGATGACTTCAGGTTTCCATTTTGATGTCATTTAAAATTCAAGTCTTTAACTTGCTCATGACAGCATGTTCTGTTCATCCCACAAGTAGCGCTACCATACTAAGCTCAAACACGCAATTACCAGTTATCATGCTATAATTAGACATGATACCACACTCGTAAATCCACTAGATCGAAGAGCGACATGACGAGGAGCTAGTGTATTCAACAAAACTGATAAGATAAAAACCCATCAAAGACAACATAACTTAGTAGCGATGAAGTTGTCTACTTATGTAATGATAAGAGATGCCATTTATCTGCCTGTAGTTTGCTATTATTTTAATATCCAGCATTTTATCTTCAAGTGGATGCTCATTGCCAGAATCCCCCTCGGAGAAATCAACTAATTAGAATTCCAAATATATGCAGAATCAAAACAACAGGCAGACATAATTGTTTGAAATAGTTTGATTTGGCAATCTTGCCATCCAAATAATGAGGGGTTCAAAGGAAGCCGCTGGTTTGCCAAAGAACCTGATAAAAGCAATGATGGATTTATGCACGGGTGCGCTAGCAAGGCAAATATTATCTCATGTCCAGTGGCATTCAATAACCTATATCAACCCCGGATATCAACCATAGCTACTAACCTGACCCATAAAGTGGTAGAGTATGAGATTTCATACCCAGAATACTTATAGGTCATTTTGAATATGCAAGCATATTGGGGTTAAAGAACTGCGGTCTGACAGATGAGCATGTTTGTAGCGACATCCAACAAATTTGCTGGTTTGTTGTATTATGGGATGTATGCATCAAGTGTTGTCAAGAAACATATAAACACAGCCAAGTTTGATGAAGACCTTAGCAACATAATGGGGGATTTACAAGTAGCTAAAATTGGAAGAGATGCTGTCTCAAGTGATAATATCATGCTAGTATTTGAAAGGAACCAAGTTGAACAGCGACATGATGCAGGGATTTGTAACATTAGATGATTATATTAAAAATTTGCCATGGCGTGATATTGGATGTCAGCAAAGTGGAAGGGTAAAGCAGAGAACCGAGTTTGAGCCAAAATAATATAATAGAGTTTTAAAAAAAAGTTGACGGGTTATTTTGAATGGATAGGTGCTGGCACAAATTAATGTATCAGTAGAGTAATAACTTTATTTTCATACTCAACTAATCATGAAACAAGTTTTATGTTCTAAGTTGAAACAAAAACCGCCATACCTATTGTGACAGGGACAAATAAGTATGATATATTAATTTGTTAGACAATTTCAGCAAATTTAGGAGGCAATTCAACAGTCAATACCTTTTACAATAACCCTAGAATGAAAATAGTAAGTTGACACATATCAAAATACATTACACAATACTCTCTGTGCAAAAATGAAAAATTTTACTTTTGAAATATGTATAGTAATGCATTCACATGAGTAAAAATAACAAAAAACTTTTTTTCAGTGGTTCTTAAAATTTTGCCAGCTCTAAGAAAAATTTCTGAATTAGTTTTCCACATTAAAATGTATAGTATCGCATATAAAACATTAACCATCAACATTGCGGTAAACATGCAATGAAATATGAATATAAAACTCATATCATATAGCGCTATCATTCACATCTCTAGAATGTTAATCAGAACATAAATGAACATGATTGAAATATGATTGCGGTTAAGTGTAAATTGACAGAAAACCACAAGTGAAATATTTACTCCAAATAAGATTGACAGCCCAGATTGATGGTTTTACAATGTTGCATTCCTTTTTCCAAAAAACAAAACAAATTAGAAAATGACAAATGGTACAAACCTACTGGCAAGTCATTTCCGACATGCTCACAGTAGTATTGAAAAGAGTAACCAATTAGATTTACAGCAGTTTTAGGCACCCTGTCCTATCTGAGCAGGCCGATAAAAACGAGAGCTACCCTGGGTTTTACTTGATTAATCTCAGAATTCTTTTTCTCCTGAAAAATCTGTCATAAACCATATAAAGTAATGTGGTCTGTACAATGCAATGCAATACAATACGATTTTTTTAAATTCGCCGTTGCTTCTGAGATTTTTCATGTGTATCGGCGCTCACCGATTTTCTGTGATTAAATCCCTATCTGCAGTTACCATTTTTAGGCAACACACAATGCAGCATATTTCTATTGTTTGCAGCCAAGTAGTCATGGTGACAAGTGACACCTTGATTTACTTGGTACTTCAAAAAATTTAACTTTTAGTTCTGGAAGTTTTCAGGTTAAATATATAGGCCTACATATTAGACACATTGACATTGAAATCAAACATCTGAACCATTCCTGATGAATCAAGTTTCATCAACTTTGTAGAAACCAATATTTTATGAGTACTTTCATCTGTCATCTTGACAATAACCTATAATTTACCTATAACATTGACCTGACAGTTTCAGCCATTTTGGACAATGGCTATTGTTAATTAATTCTACTTCTTTTCAGCTGAATGAGGGTGCCTCAACTGCCAGATGAAGGTTGTAGACATGGCTAAGAAAACATGCACTCCTTTTCTAGGTGCTCTCTTTCTATTCCATACATATTCTAACATGACAGACCGCTGGTTGATTTTGAAAGATTTCTACATTGATTTATAACTAAACAAATATTTTCAGCATTTGTCACTCCTTTAAATAGGACTATTGCCTTTCATGTAAATTGAATTTGTACTATACACACCAACATATTAGACCATAGCTTTTAATAGATCTGGCAGTGTCATCAGACTCTTCAGACTTAACAGATCCTTTATCAAATTGCAGGAAGGGGATAGTTCATGTTGAGGTCTCTCTTGTGCAAGACAGTAAGCAAAACTTAATCATAGGCTGTGTCATTTTTCAGTGTATCAAGTTTTTGCCCATCAGTAATTTCAATTGCAAACAAATGTGCATTTGTTTTTAATTTTGCCAATTTGGGATTACTGATATTTGGCTTTAACACGCATTATAAAAGATAATATTCTATCTTTTTTTAAATTTGGAATTATATTGAAGTTGGAATTGCACACAGTTGTGAAGATTAATTTAGCTCATAACTGTTTTATTTTCTTGCTGCGTGATTTCCAAGCATTCGAGTCGTAGGTAGTTCAGTTTACAAGCATTTATGATATTTATGCCCTACAGCACACGTTGAGGCAGAGGTGTCAAAGAGTAGCAACAGGGCGGGTAGGTTGGAATGTTTGCGGCCAATTATTCACTCAGAAGTAATTGAATAACTCTATGGCATATTTACAACATCAAGCAGTAATGTTAGAATGATGAAACCAAGATAGATTTAACGATGGTACGAGGGTACGAAGTTTTCACGTAGCTTGTGATGCTATTAATGTAGGCATGATGCGTGGATGGCCTATAAAAATAAGCAATCGAGAACAAAGAAATTAATTCTTAGTGAAGCAAGCTGGAAAACATATTTCATTCACACATTATTTTGTTGTTCATAATGTAATATTTTATAGATATGTGAGTATTTTGGCATTTACAATGTTTAGTATGTGCAGTGGGTGTGCAATTTATGCCAACTAAGAAAGTATCAATTTCATGCTTTTGGGTTTTTAATGGAAGATATCAAAACTAGTTGACCTATTATTGCACTGAATTTGAAATTGTGCCACAAGGTTATTAGAGTAGAAATCCAAGCAGACTATATAAATATAGGGAAAAAGTATGAGATTTTCATCAAATTATTATGGCAAAATGGTTCCACATGCACAGGGTATGCATATCCAGCTCGCTTCCTTCGTATGCCCTGGCTATGCTGTGGCGCATCCAGGCCACTCCTACCCGGGGCTGGAGAAAAGGTGAATTTTGCCGCTCTCTTCAACAGCCCGAAAAAGTTGCCCCAATCTTTTTTAGGCGCTAGCAACCTAAAACCAACAAATTTTTATGTATAATTCTATTTGTTTTCTCAATTTTCAAACATTACACCCTTTTTTTTTTTTCTATAATAATTGTCTTTGCTGCCCCTTCTTCTGCTGCCCTTTCGTTTTTGCCACCCCCTGCTTTTACCCCGGTAACTCATGGAGCGGGGAAGCAGGGCGAGCAAGGTTCCAATGGGGGGGGGACTCCCCTTCGCCAACTTATAAAGCCACTTCATCTTTACCTCTTCATAGAAATAGTCTTGTCTGCAAAATTTTGATTGGTCCCCCCTCTCTCTCTCTCTCTCTCTCTCTCTCTCTCTCTCTCTCTCTCGTTTAGATGACATAATTTTCTTCATCCCAAATAAAAAGTCAAAAAAAGTTAAGGGTTAAACCCAGCAGACACATTAATGTAAAGTTATTTCAAAACATACGTGCATAAAGTGAAAGAACTGTATCCATGAGCATGATGCACCATAGAAAAGAATATACTGGATCCCATCTAAATATCACTGTCTTGTTTACAAATGTTTTCTTTAGTTGACATATTTTGCAAGACATTTGGCAGTGAACTGTAGCCTTAAGTGTCAAGACAATAGAACTTAGCCTGCCTGCTAGCTGTCACCTTACTGCTGCAGGGGTATAAGCTTACATCTACTGTGATATAAGCTTACACTGCTGTGCAATGTACATGGCCCCTTGCAACAGTATTTGACCCCGTAACGCCCTTACCTGGCTGCTCCTGGCTGCCAGGCAACAAGGCACGGGTGTCAATTAGTTTCTATATCTTTAAAGGATCACAATCATACTGATTTCCTGTTCTTAACATATCATTCTTCAGCTTTTCTAAGAAGAAGCGTAATTCTGTTTGCGCAGTCACTGTGATTTATTTGTGATAATGTTACGACTGCATATCATCGTGGATTACAGGAAGTGATTATCATTTAGGTTTTGTTCAAAATCTTGTCAGTATTTTAATCTCTTGTCAGATATTTGCTATTCAATGATGCTTATTTCCTCTTATTCAAGAGATTACATGTTAAGTCCCATTGCGATATGATAACATCAGCAATGTAAGAGGTTAATACAAAGCATAATATAAAAATAATATTTGTAAAAAGTATGATTTGGACTAGGCAAGCATATTTTATGTTTATATGAAATTATTGTTTTGTGTTCATATGTTTCGAGATGGAGTATCATGGTTTTCAAATAGAATTGACAATTGGGTAACTCTCATTTGAAATACTCACTTCCGAGAGTTGTGGAAGTATAGTAAACCCATACAAGATTTGTATTATTGTGGCCGCTTGCTCGGCTACACTGTCACCAAGTTACCTGACCGGTACACACATTAGCCCTACTAGTATAGGGCCTTTTGACTGTGGTGATGCAAAACCATGCTATATCATAAAACCTGGCTATGTCCAGAGAGCTGCTGCCAGTGACTGCTATTAATTCCCCAGAATTCTCGGGGACAGCGGTTAGTGGGTTGTGAGCTGTCACTGGGTTTTTAGCAGTTCTCAGTATATAGCATGGTGTAGGCCTATAGTATATAATGTGTAATAAAAAAAAAAGGCCATGTGGTAGGGCTAACACACATATTACCTGCATGTACCAATGCTGCTACTGTACAGGAATGACCAGCAGTAGTACTGCACTGTACTGGTACTACACTGGTACTCATCTGCTACTGCACAGTTTGGTGATGGCGTACCTGTGCAGGCAGCCCCAGTATGAATCTTGTAATGAATACAGGGGAGTATGGGATTTAAAATAATTAAAAGTTGCAGCCAATTCCATTTGAAAAACCTACTCCATCTGTAGAAAACTTGTTTTGAATGTTTCACAGGGGTATGGCAGATTTTAAATAGAATACTAGTAGTCCAATGCTGGTGAACAGGTTACCAAAGTTTCCTTATTCTTGTCACTTGACAAAGGTCTCAAATTAAAGCATTTAAAACATCAAGTTCTTGATTCTCAAGATGATGACTGTAAAGAAAGTATGACTAATATTTGTATGAAATAAAAGGGTTTTAGTTTCACTACTATGCCACACCCCACCCTAGGGATATATACATGAGAGAATGGGTGTGGCAGAGGTGTGGTTTAGACAAGGGAACATTACAGTTATCCAAGTTTCATCAGTACAGTCCATTTTTACCAATACCTTTTAAAAGTGTTATACTTCTTACTGCTACCAGACAAAATCATGTTTTCTTTAATATTTCAATATTGCCCCCTCCCAGCTACATCGGGGCGCCAAGCCGGACTATTATACTGACTCCCCATCCTGAAAACAATATTTTCTTGGCGCCATCTGTAGTGCCATGATTAGCAGTGGCGCAAAAAAGATAAAAACGATTCAAACAATGAATAAAAAGAAGCATCTATCTGTTGATTTCATTTTGCAAGATGATTTATGCCTTGCATGGTGTTACTGGCAAGTTCAACTCAAGTTGAACCTTTTGTTTGGTATTGTAATCATGACAATAGGCTAAGCATGCTAAATTATCTGTTACATTTGATAGGAATTTGAGGTTTCTTTGTGTTGGAAGAGTTCAGATGGTCAAAAGTCTGCTAGCTTCATTGTGACTGGATTCACCCGCTGTGTAATGGGAAAATAAGGCTTTTATTGTTACATTGGATAATTGTTGTGAATGATTGTAAAAATCAAGCTGGGGCTACTGAGATGTCAATAATGGACTTGAAGAACATTCCATCATTTTCTGTACATTTATCAATTAATTTGATTAATTTTCAGAAAAATTATTATTTGTTTGTGGTTTGTGAACATTTATTGTGTTAATAATGGTGAATGTAATAGTTTGAAATAGATTAATTCGAAACATTCAAAGACAATTATCAAATGCTAGTTCCTCTATAGAGCTAATCAATATTAACAATACAGACAAATGTCAAATTCAGAAAATATTTAAATTCCTATTAAGCATTTGACTGGTGCCTGTTATTTGTAATTATTTTGATTGGTTGGCTTTAAATGATGCCACATTGGGTAGCGTGAAATTTCAATTCACATCCTCTTTTGTATTATATTAAT
Source organism: Amphiura filiformis (assembly GCF_039555335.1). Classification (NCBI taxonomy): domain Eukaryota; kingdom Metazoa; phylum Echinodermata; class Ophiuroidea; order Amphilepidida; family Amphiuridae; genus Amphiura; species Amphiura filiformis. The sequence goes on from NC_092632.1 coordinate 13,744,828, forward strand.
GAATCAATATTATTGTTTTTTTACTTGCAGACATCCCAGAAGATTGCTTACAAGCCCGATGTGAAATCGTCTTTGACATCCAGTGTCCAGGTGACAGTGTTAAAATCGAAGCCCAACGACTTATAGGAGAATGCTGCCCTCAACCGCCGCGGTGTGAATGCGATCGCAACCAATGTCCAGAGTTGTTGTGTGGGGAGGGCTATGAGAGAGTCATAGGTTCACATGGAACAGATGTTCCTGGGAGCTGCTGTGACATTTATGAATGCCAGCCTATAGGTAAAAAATACAAAGATTTATTTTTATTTACTTGTTGACAAATATACCAGGCAAATATCATTACAGGACTAGGTACACTTGCAGTAGACTGTTTTGTCACTTGAATGACATATCAACTGTTTGGAACACAAAAAGGCTAACTGCATGGGCTTCCTAGAGAACAAACATTAGCTATACCGAGCAGTTAACCCTTTTTGAGCACCAAGCAGGCCATGCAAGTAACATTTTTGTACTCCAAGCTGTTGAAGTTGATTGCACCATTCTCTCATTACAATGGTGCCAGTTTCTTAATGTTTCGGAAATGTTGCGCAGCCAGACAAGTGCTATGTGTATCTTTATGATGTCATGCCATGCCCCTTTGATCATCAGCCAGTATCCTATTTCCTAATACTTGGGTGACAGACCAAAACAGATCTAACTGATAGCATGGAAGAGTTCCTTATGAAAGCATCTTATATCATTACAAAGATTCTTCAAAGATAGGAAGGGATCCTTGTTTCTATCATGCTTTTATTATCTATGGCAGGCAGGTGAATGTTGATTGCAGAGCTAGTGGGAAGATTTTGGCATGGTTTCATGTTTGCAAGTAGCAGCAGCCTCTTTAGCCTCTTGAGCTTTCAGATTATGAAAGTCCCTCTTCATCCATTGGTTTCCAAAGCAAGCATGTAACAAGCTTTTGCTATGATTTACTAGTATATAGAATGTAATTAAACTAAGTATCATTCATTCTGTCATAAAGACTATCATGATAGCATTTTGCTGTACTAGCATGTTTCAGCTAAGACACTTCAGATACCATAATCTATGTCACTTCAGCATCTGTAACTCCAATTTCTCTTACCAAGGCTTCAAGCTTTTGAATTAGTGGCCTTATTATGTTTTATACTTTATCATCAGTAGACCTTTTATTGAACTCTTGCAAACATGATTTTGTTTTGTCATTACAGATATAATGCCAGATTGCACTGGGATAGTATGTCCAGAGAGCCCGGTGACCATGTGTCCAAAAGATTCCAGACTGGTGATGGGCGGTATCACACAAGATGGTTGCTGTCTCACAGCAAGCAGGTAAAGGGATTGTCATTAAGGCAACTTGGGGCATTGTCTAATACACTTTTCACGCTGTCTCACATTAAGCCACTTCATTACATAACAGTGAAAACCGTATCTCACAAGTAAGAAGAAGTGATGTTCAATATCCACAAGTAGGTAGAGGCATTGTGTGTACCATTGTGATACATTGTTATGTGAAATGGCCAAGAACATGATGATTGCTTAAAGTTGCCTCACTAGGATCCACAACATGCTCATCTATCAGGGGAACAGTACCCCAATACATTTGTACATTCATTGAATGACCTTTTAAGACTTGGGTACACAAACTCATACTCTTTAACTTGAGGTCAAATTTTGCACTATGATTATGTAATTTGAGGTTATTGGACTATGCCATTGGGATGAGGCTCTTGTGGTCCATAGTGTCTTCCCCCTTACTTTTTTGTACCAGGACAAACTTGACCCATATTTACCAGTTGCCTCTTCCTCTAGCCCTGAATCAGACTGGGCCATTTCAGCACTAAAATTAGCAGAGTGGGAACTAGGCAGCAGAATAGTTTGTCCCCTTTGAGAATTTCAACTGGTACATCACTGAAACACAGTAATGATTTGAAGCGAAAGGATGGTTTAGCTCCAGTCTTCCATTTCTCTAATCTGGATCAGTCAGGTTTCTTGGGGAAATGCTAGTAATACCTTGCAATAACAATTTATAGATCATCATATTTTGGCATCTTGTGAAATCAAATGGGGCCCGCCAGGAATGAGCCTGAAGCATCATGGTCAATTTCACTGGTAAATTAACCTTAGTGCACTGTCAAATCACGAGGGGTACACACTGAACTCGGCCCACTTTCTATTATTGATATCTTTTTTTCAAAAATAGTTAGGGTATTTGATACCGACTTTTATTTTACAATCAGTTTTGGCGTTATTTTTAACTTTTATGCGCCCCGTCAAAATAGGAAAATTATCACTTTTTAGGCAAAATATGCCAAATTATTCTCCTCTGTAAAATAATTTCCAAGTGCCACCCACTGGTAAAAATGCAACACAGAATTTATCTCTAAACAAAACAAAGATCACTAAAGCAGGTTTTATCTATCCACCCTCCTAGTCTACAGTCATTCTTTACACTACTTCCCTCCTAGTCTACAGTGATTCTTTACACTACTTCACAGCTTTTAGCCTTCATTACAACACAAATTCTCAACATTTTTACCAAATCGAATCACCAGCACCTTGACTGGTTCATATATAAAACCTCATCAACAAGAATCTTTTCCTAATTTAGTTAATTAGAAATCCCCCTGGGGACCTGAAGGAGATGGGCAGGCAAACGCTCAAATATGGCAATATGCATAAGGTACTTCATCCCCACACCTCCCATATGGTAATCTCATCTTTGCATTTGATCCACTTTGGACATGGCCTGGCTTAAAGGCTTCACCATCTTATAGTCATTGGATTTGAAAATTTATCCCATAATATCACAATTTCTTTACATTTCAAGAATAATTGAACCAATACTTGGTATGCGTGTACTCATTTGAACTTGAGGCATTTTATGTGTATGTAGCTTTTCAAATATTCTAATGTAATTATTTTAATTTGGTACCAACTGAACTTGACATTTGCTGATAGAGGCTTAATCAGTCTTGTTGGTTTTCTCAACTTGGACTCTTGAGTTGTATCTTAAATAAAACCTTGAGGCGGTGTCACTTGCAACTCTACTAATTTAATCAAAGTTGTTTCTAGGTATTTATAAGTTGAAATATCTAATCAATCCGAAAATGTCAACTCCTCTGAAGTAGCCACTTACAGTAGCATCTTTTAAGTGGTTCTGAGTTCACAAAATGTGAAAATATTGCAGATAAATTGCAGTTTGTTTTATAATTTATAACTATAAGATTGATTTATGCAACTTTCAAATTTTGATATGTCAGTCAAATGTTTTCCACCACACAATATCACAAATTATAGCTGTTGATTAATGGAATCAGTAATTTGCTTTTAGTTGTAAATTTGTTGATATTTTTTCCTCACTTTTGAACCTTGTATTTCCTTGATTCAGATGTGACTGTGCCAAGGATATGTGTGCTGTACCAGGGTGTTGGCCTGGGTTTGCACCTAAGAGACTATCTATAGGAGATGATACACCTGGAAACTGTTGTGATGCTTTTGAATGTGTTGCTGGTAAGTATCTTCCCTTTTGTCATGCTGATACCACTGACAGGAGGGAGACACAAACTTTGTTGAAATCGACAGGACGTTAATAGAATTTCATCTGCCATGACCAACTTGAAATCAACATGGACTGTATGTCCGTATACCTTTCTCAAGTCAGTAGAGTCAAATCAAATTTTGGGTTTTTCTCAAAAACTGTTAATTTTTGCAGGAATCCTTTCTGAAACTGTATACTGTTATATACTTCGCATTACATTTAGAGATACAATAAAAAACAATATCTAAATTACTGACTTGAGGAAGGTATACAGACTATAGTCAAGTCATGCCCAAAAATTTAAATCTTAGTGACTAGTTAGTAGTTAGATGACATATTATAATAGGCATATTCGTGCAAAGGATTTCAGCTCACTTGACAAGTACAAGAGCTTCTGGAGTGTGTTACTGAGCTGAGAGGATATAGGTGAACATGTTGAAAAATTGCTTCCTTCTCTCTTCCTTACACTCCCTTCCTTTGCTCCTGTTAATTTCTGTGTTGATCCTGTACTTCCAGTAGCACTAGCAAATTTGACTAGCGTGATATGGAACATTTCAATTTGCAAGGAATTGAGACACAGTTCAGGCAGAAAATGAGGTCATTCTATTCCAGAGCCATTTACTGACACAGTGAATACAAAAGTATGAAGGGGGAAGTTGTGGTGTTCCAAATATTTCAAAATTGAGGTGAGGTCTTTGGATAAAAGGTTAGCATAAGTAGGTCTTTTCAGTCTTTTGGTGACAAATTGTGTTCCATATTATATAAATACACAGTTTTAACATGAAGATTTTCTCTAAATAACTCCAATAATGGACTTTAGAAGTCTTTTAGGCACCAGTAGTTTGAAGTTTAAAATTATAAAAATATGAGATCATCAAGCATTATTGAGTTGGAGAATAAAAAGTTGGGGTCCTGGTGATGAAATGTGATTTTTCCTTCAAAGTGGCATTTTTGGTTCACAGTTGATATTCATTCGCACAAAAAATGGACCTTTGATGGATATTGGTGGACTGTTGTACCGCTTGCACTTTAAGGGTTTGGGCCTGCCCACCCAACCCTCCGCCACATAAGTTTTCATCAGATGAAATTGTGTTGTCAAGATGTTAGCAGCCACTGCCAGGCTAGCTGTACCAGCATAGCAGGAAGTCTTTAACATTCTAAAGGTGTTTCTGACCACAAGGTGATAGAGCCAGCAATGTTTTGCTTTCCCTATCTCTCGTTGGCATTCTGCAAATACTCAACATAGCTGTTTCCTTGGAGGATGGAAAACATCTTGGCCTATTGAGACCAGTCACTGATCACTTTCATAAGATATCAGTTACCAGTAGAATGTGTAATGCACCATAGAAACAATCTCATTAAAGATGAGATATCAACCTATGCACTACAGGGCAAAGTTCTGTGACTTCATCATTTTTAAGTCAGCCCTATGTGAAAATTTGGCCTCTGATGGATTATTCATAATCCATAGAATACAAAATTAATGTCCTGTAGGCTAATATTTTGTTTATCATTAAGTGAACATAATCTCTGATGTTGAGAGTAATAAGATGGAACGCTGCAATTAGTCCCGGACAATTAGTTTGTCTCTGATCGCTATCACTCATGTTTCCATCACAGCTGAACATGCATTGCAGTGTTCTTCTGTCAATTTGTTAAATGAATTCAACAAGACTGTAAAACATAACAAACACATATCCTCTGCCCCTCCGCACCCCACCAACAACAAGTAACACCCATCACCACCAGCACCACACACCCCACACACACACATAGTCATAGACATGCTACACATAAGATGCTGCACCATTTGATTTCCAGGAAGTTTTTTGGAACAAACTCTGTATAAAGGTATACTTATAATTGGTAATTCAAAAATTCTGTCACCTACCCAAACTTACATGCCCCCATCAAATGGTTCCCCCCCCCCCCCAAATGCTAAGTAAGAGTAGTATTCAATATGCATTAAAAGTGGGATTTCATTTACCTTGAAGAAAATCAGTAGCAAACATTTATATTGGCACCCACAAGCCTGCCTTGACCCCAGCCTACTTGCTTCCCACCCCTCCCATCCTACCTTGGCCCCTTACCAAGGTATTATCAAGTGTTGGTGCAATGTAGTACCATATTAATAAAATAACCCATACAATACTAAAAGAAACTTTTACTCCTATAGACTGCCTTTACAATTTAAAATTTGAAATGAACTTACATATCACATATTTTTCTTGATGAACGGATTGCGATGTTATCGTTTTTCATACACGGCTGGCCGATAATGGGCGTATACATATTTGTATTTATTGGCAGGATAAAAATACATAAAGAGTGCAGGTTACCATTCTCTCAAGGGACAGTTTTTGATTACATACCAACACCTAGAAATATTTGTGTGTGGATATTAATAAAAACTGGATGGAGATAAAAGAAGTCTGGATATGAAGAGATAAAACTTGTTGGAAATCAACATGGACAGGTTTTGTTGCAGCGTGTAACAGTTCAGTGTGTCAAAGGGATGCAAGAGATATCCCGGTCAAATTCATGTCTTTACAAAGTACAGTAGGTTTAACAAGGGAAATGTAAATTACACTTTCTTAGTTTAACAAAACATGACTAGAGGGATGCACTCCTTTATGTATTTATAAAAGGAGGAGGTTTATCCCAGTTCTCCCCACAGATTGTGACATTACACCTTACTCAGTCTTTTCAGTGTATAGTAGTATCAAACCATCAATCAATGATACTGCTCATACTTTCCTACTTATTAACTGCTTAGAAGTGTCATCATCTCTTTATGAATGGTGATACATTAGATTTATAAACCCATTACTTAGGAGTTGCACTCCTGTGTCAAAGACAGTACACGCTTTGAGGTTACTGTTCCGAACCCAGGCTACTTTTTGTACAGTACAATGCATACAGCCCTCTATGGCCCTCTATATAACAATAATCTCAGATTGAGCCTGCTATGCTCTGTCATGTCTGTGAAAGTTTTTTTATAAAAGGTTTATCTGACCCCCCTTGATTGTGGTACATTGTAGCATCTTTTCTGTGTGCTATCAAACCATCAATTAATGATACTCCTCATTCTTGTCTTCTTATTAACGTACATACTTATGCAAGAATGATGCATCATTGATCTCCCTCAGTTACACTAAAGGTACTCCAAATCAGTCACACTAAAGGTACTCCAATACTTTTGAAGCTACAGTGCATAGCTGAAGTATTCTGGTCCTGTAGATGCACTGACTGAGCCTAAAAGTCAAGATTGGTTTGTAACAAGATTTGTGAAGTTAAAATTTCTGGCTGATTAGGGTTTTGCACTTCACATATACATCCACATAGAGATTAATCAACAATGTTTCCGATGCTCAGAAATAGTGAGACTAGTCACCTGCAATTTTGTTGACATGCACTTTCTGGCTTAGCCTTTATTTTGTATTCATTAGTATAAGAATGGAGAAGAAAATTGGGACGCCTGAATGAGGTTAATCTATTGAATTCTGTGTCCATGACCATGTCTTTGAAGATTATGTGAGGAGGTTGGTAGATTATCATGATTATCAAAAGTGATAACAACATTCAGGGTGGCTCATAAACTTCTAATATCACCTGTGATTGAGCAAAGTGATTTCTCTGCCTGTGTCTGCAGAATGAGGTAACATGGCACAGTGTTCAGGGTACTCACTTCTAGTGTTTGGGTCCTTGGTACAATTCCTGGCATTTTGTTGGGTGTTGGTTTGAAAAAAATATGTTAATATGTAAAATTTGTAGAATACTGTATAGCGGGAAATATTTGCTGGGTTTAATTGTCAAGATCCTCACACAGTGAAGTCTGTACTAAGAAAGAAAGCTATATGTCTGAAGCGTTTCCATGTGATTATAATATTGCTAATATTAGTTTATCTAATTGATTGATTATTTGTTTTAATTTCAGGTATTGTCACCCAAGAATGTCTACACAAAGACAAAATATATCTTGACGGGGAATCATGGGAGGTGGACAACTGCAAAACGTGTGAGTGTCGCGGCGGAATGGCCCATTGTGTCATCACACAAGAATGCTACCAAGCTGAAGATAAACAACTATGTTTTACCCCTTCAGGATTCAAAGCACATGGGGATAAATGGGAGCAAGATGATTGTACCTCCTGTGAGTGTTTGAATGGGGAGATGATGTGTACCATGCCAAGCTGTGCAACACATTGTCTCAATCCAAGGAAGGTTGATGGCAGATGCTGTCCAGTGTGTGATGGTGAGTTAACAAAAGGCTGGTGTATTCAAGCGTTTTTGTTCCCGGGACCTATCAGAAATGGATCTCTCATCAGTTACCTCTCTGAACCTAACAAGTAAAATTCTCCAAAATAAGCTGATATTTCATGTTTTGGCAATAAACTGGAGGGGAAGGGCCTGATTTAAAAATGTAAGAAACTTTCTTCAATAGTCAAAATTGTGTGACAGCACCTAAAATGGCAAGATGCATGCAGCAAAGCAAGATTTTACTACAGTGGGAATCCCAATTGAATGAACGCAGCTTTCGACAGCTGTATTCGATCCAACATCGATTATATTTTGTGTATTTCAAACTACAATGCGAACGCACGACCATGGATACAATACTAACCAATCACGAGTGCGTTGGCATGGTTGGATTTACTTCCGTGTTACCCATGCACAGTCGCACGCGCTGGCGTACATCACACAGTGTACACAAAAAATCGTCATGCTATGTCAGGCTGAGTTCATTCAATTAGAATTGCCACTGTAGGAACATATCTGTGCAGGGGCGGATCCAGGAATTTTCAATAGAGGGAGCGCCGAGCCACCGCCGCTGCCACGGCAGCTCGGCGCCCACACAAAATCAGGCGCCCCTCTGCAAAAATAAACAAAGTCAGGCACCGCTCTGCAAAAATAAGAGGGGGCCTGCGCCGGGTGCGCCCCCCTCTACATCCGCCCCTGCTGTGCCATCCATCCAGTAAGGTTAACTAACTAATACTTGTCTGTTGTACAAAAGGTCAATGTGACCTTTATGGAAAACCTAAAGAATTATAGAAAATGTGTGTCAATGTAAAATATGAAATTAATAATATTAGACACCTGTCGTACCCATTTATATTCAGAGAATCAATAAGATAATACAAGTTGTTGTGTGTTTTCTGATTGTAATCTTGGTTAAATCAGTAAACATTTGCGATAAACTTTTACCCTCAAACTGATTGCACAGAAGCCACAGAAAGATTACAGAAGTAGGTCAGTAGGCAGGCCAGTGTCTTTGGGTATTCATAAGAGATATTCATCCAATCCGGGGAATATCCTCTTTAGGCCAAAAAAAAAAAAAAAGAAGATGTTTGGTTGTACTCCAGCAACCTACCCAATGTTTGAGGCTGACCCATTTTTTTTTCTTTTACAAAAATTAAAAAAATGAAGGTATAGGCCCTAAATTACTTTTTATTCAAGATTGGAAACCGGAGAAATAGTGCTACTAAAAAAATTGCTATTGGATAAAATATTTTTTGATTTGCTTCTATTGAACAGCCATTGAATTAGTAAACATTGCTAGCTGGTTTTCGGTGTTTTTTTTACGTTTAAACGGCTGGTTCTTTTACCATTTACCCGCAAACGGAAATCGACTTAATTCATACATGCATTCATGTAACAACCTTAAACATTAAATGTTGTCTTTAACTTGCTTTGTCTCTTTTGCTTCCACAAGGCCATAAAAAACCCAAAAAATCCGACCGACCAACGGAAATCAACTTAATTCATACATGCATTCATGTAACAACCTTAAACATTAAATGTTGTCTTTAACTTGCTTTGTCTCTTTTGCTTCCACAAGGCCATAAAAAAACCAAAAAATCCGACCGACCAACGGAAATCAACTTAATTCATACATGCATTCATGTAACAACCTTAAACATTAAATGTTGTCTTTAACTTGCCTTGTCTCTTTTGCTTCCACAAGGCCATAAAAAAACCAAAAAATCCGACCGACCAACCTTACCTTTTTGGACCAGTTGTAGTACAACCAAACAATATTTTTTTGGCCTAATTATAATGCTGCTCTTGCTAAACTGGCTAATATTAGGGAATGTGTTCATCCCAAAGTTTACAAATATGATACATTCCAGAATGGTGAATATTATCAGTGCAGTTAGTGGCATAACTATAAAATGCTCATTTAATTTTGGGAAGGGTAACACTTTTTAAAGAAGCAGAAATATAGCATTTCCGTAAAGGTTTATTTATTTCATACACTCCACATAATTCAGGTCTTACAAAGTATTTTTTTAAAAGCACATATTAAAAAGGATGCATATTATAAGCACACTTATTTGTGCTTGTGGCCTGCAATAGTAGGAGTGACATGCACCTAATTCATGTCAGGAATTTAGTGCTATAATTTTGAAATAGCTTTTGCTCTCATCACATTACCCCCAAAACCAGATACCTAGTATAAGCATGATAAGTGTCCATATTGATGGGATTGGGAAGAAACCATAGTCTTTGTTTCCTATCAACACTTGAGTTCTACTTTGGTACACCAAAAACTATCAAAAACAAAAGAAGAAATAAACTTGATGTTTCTGGACTCTGGAGCATATACTTGTACCAAAAAACTGAAAAGACCTACTAAGTTGAATTCTAAAATCTGTATGAATGCTGTGTAAAATGTAATTTGTCCAGTTGGTACCAAATCTAGTTGCTAAAACATTTAGCTCGGATGACATATATAACTATGGTTAAAGCCACGCTGAATTGAATCATTTACTTTGCCAGGGAAAATCAGATTCAATTTAAATAAACATGTTTATGTTACTGAAGAAAGTGAACAAAAGAAAGTAAACTTGTTCTTGATCTTATCTCTACAAATTTGTATGAACAAACATTTTGTTTGACAACGACCGCTCACATTACATAGATCGGCACGCTTTGGTGCTCATCATTTTGTGATTTCAATTGGCATTGCCAGGAAAAGATGTATTAGTCAATGAAATGACTATATTAAACCGTTTTACTCCAATTTAAGAAAGTTGTATGTCGCTGAAGATGAAAAATATGTATATAGCAAATATGAAGTGGAACTTGTTTTTTGTTCATATCTATCTGAAAATCATTTCTTTTAACAAACTTTCTACCACAATGATCATTCATTTCACAGACCGGCTTGCTCTGATGTCACCACTGTGTCATTTCAATAGTCAATGCTATCAAAGAAAGATAAATTAGTCAATTCATGACAACTTTGTATGTTTTAATCTTAACCACAACTCTACAATGTAGAATGGATTGTGTGCATGTGATTGTTGCAACCTGAAGTTGTAACATCAATCTATTTTTTTCTTGATGAATTCAGAGTACAAATTCTGGATGTGTTCAGTTATTCCGCTTGCTTTAGTCCTATCCTTGTGTCATTATTAAAGTTGTCAACAATGTCTGGAATAATTTATTAATCGATTGACAGACAATAGTGGCTAAAAAGTGTACTTATCAGACATGTTTCTGTATGTGGCTGAATCTAACTGATTCACCACAGGGTAAATTGCTACCATTCATAATTAATACAAAGAGTGAAAGAAATTGTTTGACTCTTGTTTGACTAGGCTTCTGTGTGGATTCAAAATGCAGACAACTTTTTAAATTAATTATTCAACTCTTGACAGCAATATAAATGAGTGTGATCATGAATTTGATCATTATTACTAACATTGCACTTTTAATCATATATGTATTTTGCATTTGCTAAAGGTTGATATAAACAAAATGAAATTTTGAAGAAAAGAAAAAAAATGAACAAAAAAGAAGAAGCATATGTCTCCACCCACAGCATACAAGATAATTCATGACTCTGATTTCTACTTCTTTAGTAACTGGTTATAAAGGTATTTTTGGCATTGCTGGCACAAGAATAATTACCTTTAAAAAAAGCTATGTTGAAGGAAGAAAATTGGTGTAATTGCCAATGTTCGACTGATCACCGACCACCGTGTACCTGAATTATAAACGTACAGTAATATGTTCTCCTTCATTTGTCAAATCGCTTTACATGGATAGAAATAACTATTGCAAAACTTCAAAAAGTTGGGCCACACGCACAGACCATGCCTAAACATAGTGTTGTCCCAGGTTTGAAGGCAGCAGCCTAAGTGAGAGGTGACCCCCATGAAACAACCAAATCAACATCTAACCCAGTGTATATTACATTTGTATGTTTTCAGAACCTAGCAGACTGTTACATGAATGTAAATAATTGGTAGTATATGTTTCATGGCATTGTGACATTGTTTAATGCAGTGGTAAATAGGTGACATGGTTGCCTAGGTAATCTTACCTCATGGATACCAAAAGCTTTTCTTGATCGGTTCCCAGTATTTAATACCTTCATGTGTTAGTATATAGGGCCTTGGGCAACCAGCTCAAGCTCCTGACCTGAACCGTAGAGAAAGTATGAACTTGAAACCCATGTTTTGCAGAAAATTGAAGTTTTTGTTTATATCTGCCAAAAATGTCATTGTAATTAAGTAACAAGTGCACATATTAGGGTTAAAATGTCAGTGGAATGAAAAAATATAACAAAGCTGCAGGTGGTAAAAACAATTAAAATATCAAAAAATTCATAAGTCTGCTGGTAGATTGGAATTCTATTTTTAGGAAAAACACTTTACAATGTAGGCCTATGTTGTGGTATTCTCAAAGAGAATTTGTAACGAATGTGTGAGCTGTATCCGGGCATATAATCAGAGGGGATGGGTTTTTGATCCCCGTCAGCCAGGAACCAAGGCCCTACCCCACCCCATGCGAGAGACATTTTATGCAAGTACCTAGAGAGCATGGATAGTGATTGACTAATACAACCAGGCCCGGGCCCACTTGGCCCTGTGGTAAATCCAGCCTTGCCTGTTGTTAACCTGAAAATTTGATATTATTTTTTGGGGGTGGGGGGGGAGGATGCTACATACTGGCCTGTCTAAAAACCATATTAAAGTTCTTTGAGTTATGGACATTTAAAAAAAAATTGAGATCAATGACTAGTATTTTGTTTTACATTAAATTCTCTTGAACTTTCTTTTCTACTTCTTCATAGAACCAACATTTATAACAATACCACCAGACACTACACCAGTAACAGGGACAACTTCCACAATAAAAGAGAACATCGTAGAAGCAACCTCACCAGGTTGTCCTGCATTTAATTGTACCTTGCAATGTCAGCGTGGTATAGAACAGATAGCCAAGGATGTCAACGATGTGAATGCGTTAAAGGTTGGTATATTAGTTGTTCTTAGCTATAGGCAAAATATCTAATTCTCAATCATGAGAGCCAACTTGGGTACGCACATATATTTGTGCCGAACGTACTATGCAAAGACCACACTCTTATGGAGTGAGCAAGCACAGCTTTTGAGAATTGACCAATCATAATCTTCGAATATGGTCGTCGCTAGGCAAGATCACGTAGATCGCGAGATTGTGTTATTCCACAAAAAGTACGCTGACGCAACAGTACGCAGAAGGTATGTCCTCTCATGATCAAGAATTTGATACCTTACCTTTATTCTGGAAGAGAAATTATCATGTGAATAACTTTGTGCTAAACTGAGTCTTTTGTAAAGCAATGAAATAATGCATAGCCCTTCATATCTGTGTGGGAAAGAGGTAGCATATGATGAAAATACTGTTATGTTATATTTACTATAATTGAATGTTATTATTTTGCAGATATCTGTCCCGCTATAACCACATGTGAAAAGTATTGTCCGTGCGGGTTCGAAAAGATGAAGATGGCTGCGAGGTCTGCAAATGCCAACATAAAAAGCCATGCACACCGATGGATACTTGCGATAAATTCTGTCTCTATGGATTCCAGATCAGTAGGACGGGCTGTCCCAAATGTAATAAGCTGCGAGAGGTGTACACCTCTAGACAGCTGTAGCAAACATTGCACACATGGTTTTGAAACTAATGACAGAGGCTGTCAGCTGTGCAAATGTAAAGGTAAACAACACAGTTTTAAACTCAAACTTATGTCAACAATAAATAAATGTCATTTTTTAAATTTTGATTTAAAAAAAAATTGTGCAAATGGTAAAAATTCAGCACAAATTTGTTTTTTGTGCACTAACAATGTGTATAACAAAAAGGCTGTTCAGATATTGGACACGTCTGTATAGAATAGTTGCTACCCATTCCAAAATATTAGAATAAAGAGTTTGATTTTAGTGTTAGGATTAGGTTTGAGGGCTAGGGCTAAGGCTAAGATATTGTTAGTACAGGTATGGTAATGCTTATGGTATTAAGAGATTTGAGGTTTAGGGTGAGGATTATAGTTGAGGGCAGCAAACACTACAAGTTGTATCCTGTATACTTACAGGTTCAAGTTTCAATCAGTTCTAAAATTAATGCAAGAGGTTCAAGTTCATAAAAGACAGGCTACACCAGGTGTTTTCAATAAGCTTACTTAATATTCCATAGCAATAGGCCTGTATAATATTAATCCTACACTTTCCTCGCAACTATCAATAACCTGATAAACATACTTGCGAAAAATAAAGTGTGTGTGTCAAGTTTACCGGGTGTAAATTAATTGCGTCCTGCTATTTATAAGGTGATGTAAGCATTGCTATCAAGGCTTAACTTTAACCATATAGCCCATATTAATGATGTATGAAGTGTAAGACGGCGCTTTGTCAAACTGAATCAAATTTTGCAATATTTGACTAATTATTAATTATTTTATAGTCTGCATATAATATTACAAAGAAACAGAGTGCTTTGATTATGAGCAGAGCCAATATTATAGGCTACATAATGCTGGACTGTCGTAAATTAAACTTGATAATATTTTTGTGTTGCTAGGAACAATTAGGATATTCCAGTTGAAATCCATACACCCCTATGGAAGATATAACCTTAATCTCCCACATAGGGGTATAGATTCAAATGGAGTCATTCATTCAGGTAAACCCATTTGAAATTCATGCTCCCTGTGTGGAAGATTAAGGTCACATCTTCCATAAGGGGTGTATGGCTTTCAAATAGAATAGCCCATTAGCTGTACAGGAAACTGAACCCATGTTACAAATTGAGCGTTTCACACTGTAGTATGTCGTGATATTAACCCCTATACGTACATTATAACATATATTGGCTATTCTCTGAACTTAAAATCTCAGCATGAATTAGTTATTTTACATTACACATCACATAAATAAAGCATGCCAGAAAATTATATGCTTTAAGAAATTGCTATAGCAATAAATGCCAAACAGAGCAATAAACATCAGGAGTTTGGAACAGGAGTGGTTTAAAGTGCTCTTTTTTTTTTTTTTGTAAATTATGATGTGGTAGAGATAAAACATGCATAAAGTAACTGTGGGACTGAGATAAGCATGAAATATGGATTATGAAATATGTGGTGTATGTGAGCAATGGTTTTGTTTCAGAAAAAAATGTGAATGAAAACGTGATTTGAAAATTATGTAGGCTAATCTATGATTGATTAAAGAGGCACTTGTATAGTTGCTGGTAGAGTTCCAGGTTCATACAGTCAGAAAGGGTGCATCTTCACATTCAATCAACTTGTTTTTCAATTTATGTTTAAGAATTATCAACTAATTAGCATATCAAAAACAAATGATTTTGTTTGTGATTGAATACCATGTCCGGGTGTGGCCGCTACCTTGGTTGAACCATTCTGGATTGGCTTTTTTAGGACGTGCCCAGTCTTGATGATTATGGCCAAGTTATAATACATCATGTTGTCAGTTCTTTTAGCTTACTGTGATTGCCCTCGACTTGGGACAGGCGACTTTAGGTTGAACAATTTGATCCTGGGAGCCCTCCCTCTTCTGCTGCAGATAATGTCATGACATCAAAAGGATTATTTGCTTCTCTATCATAAATGGATTTCTTCAAATACATAGGTTGAGTAAACCAACAGAAGGTTTTGGCAAGATTAAGAATACTTGAAGCCATTCCAAGAGGTTATGGTTACGTTTTAAGCCCAGGAATTTTGGGTTAGGTTTTATGGCTAGGATTACGATTAAAAAAAAAAAAAAAATTAGGGTTCAGATTATGCTTGTGATGGTGACCACTATTCTAAAATAGCTCTTAATTTAATGCCACTGTGTGCTGTTGACTCTCGATGTTGTTTCAAAGTATTTAACCTTTTTGATATGTATGTATACTTTGCAATGTTTTGTAGATAAATACATACAAAGAAATCCAGATTTGTAAGCCCCAACTTAATTATTTTGATGAATTTTATTTCACTACTAGCGGGAGACCCGCGCTTCGCGCGGGTCCCCGCTAGTTGAGTAAACGGGAGCGGTTAGTAAACCGTGGGTGGTTAGTAAACATGGTCAACGGTGATGATAATCATGGTGTCTTGGAGATTATTCATCCAGTATAGTAATGATCATGTAAGCTTGATAACCATATGTTAGCTACTGTCATATTAAAGAAGCTATGACTAAAATGATTATCCAGACCTGTGATAATGTTGTTACTGACTCAATCTCTCAGATTTCTTTTGAAACAGCTCGTGACAAAATGGTTGATTTTAACTTTATCCCAACAAACATAAAACATTAATGTTAGAAGAGGTTGCTAGAAAAAGTTTCATTTTCGGGTTATAATGGTATAAAACATGTAAGCAACATGTTTAAAGTTGCAGCAAAACATTTTAAGCGAGCCCGTGTTGTTAATAGCTAGGCCTACATAGCCAGGATTTATTTGTGGGGACGCAGAATTTCCAAAATGTGGACTTTCAAGTTCCACTAAAGTGGCCTCATCCACCCTAACATTTAGCCTTTTCGGACTATACTGAAAAGTTGCACGACTCTGTTGGCTACATTTTAACATTCCTCTGCAGGTAAAGTGGACTTTTTTGCAAATATGTCACCCAATGACCCCCATTCCATCAGCTTACACCCAATGATCCCCCCAAAATTGCTTCAAGGTCTTTGCTTTGACCAAGTTTCCAATTCTGAGGCGACACAGCCGGCTGCACGTATGTGCTATGACACAATGGTGCTTAAGTGGCCATTCAAAAAGGTGGCGACAAAAACTTCGAGTGTGCCCCCCCCCGATTCCCAAATTCCTGGATCCGCCACTGTCTCAGAGAAGCAGTAAATCACGACACGCACGTAGGCCTACTCGCGGTAAGCCAACATTAAGTGCGTCCATACCATGCGCAGCAATGCGCGTGAAACCATGTCGCCAAGAGGTGCGTGACTCGCCACTTACCGCTGTTGGACATCGCTTGCATTTGACGCGTTTGCTATCATGACCTGACCCATAAGGTTATTGACCTCAACGGCCTAGCAACCGACCATTTTTTTGTTATTTCCATAGTGATTGAATAGTTTTGCAAAAATGAACGTCAGATGGTTTAATGGCAATATGTACCCGATCAATGTACGAATAAATCAGAGCTGAAAGTCAAATCATCTCGGAGACTGCTTCTGGACAAGATTTAGCGACTTCCTTTTATTTATATAGATTTCACCTGTGTTCACAATTTAGAATGGAATTTTGGCTCAAATCATTGCACATTCTCTTTTTTCCTAGTGTTAAATAATAACACCAAAGTATTATGTCCAACAACTATAGGTCCAACTTGTAAAGGACTTTTACCATATGAAAATGAGTAAGATAATGAAGTATTGAAGTCACATTATATCTACACACCTTGATAACTTGTCATCGCCGATTTGGCACACACATCATATAGAAGTAATGCTTCTACCACAGATTTGCAAATCAAAGCTGTAGGCATTTATACATTGTGTAGGCCTGTTCTTTTGATATGAAAGGATGTCTGAATCATGCTGCTTAGGTTAGCTTAACTCTACAGGGATCATAGCAGGGAAAGAAAAGGATGGTATTGAATTTGATGCCTCACCTATTTACTTCCATGCAATAGGAAACTCGCCCAAGAATCTTCACACGCAAATAGGTTACCCCCTATTTCGTAACAAGGTCAGGATATCCGATAGTGAAATGGATACTGGTGTGGAGGAAATTAGAGCAACGCCTTTTCCCCCTCTCCCTGATTTACTGATGCTAAGAAACCGCCTGAGGATGCATTAACAATAACACCAAGTGGGTTACTTCATTTGCATGCAGTATGCTTTTTAGAACTTTTAGAAATTTGTTGAATTCTTGCTCAATACTGTCAGTGCTCTTAACATTGTTTGGTTGAAAAGTGATTCTTGGGTGTAGGTAAGATGTTTGGTTAAGGTTAGAATTGAGGTTAGTATGATAGGGTTAGATAGGAGGATAAGGGTTAGATTTAGGGATGAGTTTATGACTTAGGCAATATAAATGATATAGGTATCACACCTGGTCATTGTATGTATGTGAAGAAACAATGTTTTTGTGCACTGGTGAATACATGTCTGTGTCAAAGACTAGAATATTATCCTACTAGAATATTATCCTACTCAGTGACAGCGCCAGCTGGGATGCACCAAATTCTCCCAATCATGTGCCTTGCTCCATTCCTCAAGTCAAGATAAGACACTTTTGGGGCAAAACTCCAAAAATTTGCCTAAAATTCTGATTTTTTTTGCTCTCCCACCCTGAAATTTATATTGCCCCCCCCACTGAGACTACTCCTTACTATCAATGAACCCACTTATGTACAATTTGAGTCTGGCTACCTGGTGTACCTTATGGTGTCAGAGACAGCTCCCTCCCTCCCCCCACATACACAAATTTGGTTTGTTACCTAGTGGCAACAAGCAGATCCTTTATTATGGAATTTCTTGTAAAAACTTGTCTGCATAGTCTTAATTTCCAACTCGTTAAAACCCAAACATTTTGGACCTTTCTCAAAAAGTTGATTATGATACAAGCGGAGTTATATCTTGCTTAAGGATTTATTTGGATGCTATTCCAACCTGCTGGTACCCAAGACAAAATATGTATTTAACAAAATCAGGAATTGGGAGCAGTCTGTACTTGGTCTGGTTGTCCCCCACAAAAAGACTACACCTTCCTGTATCAACAAACCCACTTTTGTCAAAGACTAATCTTGACAACATGTGTCTGGCCTGGTTGTTCCCGAGACTTACATCAGGGAACTCTTCTTTGTCAAAGACTAGTCTTTACAACCGGGACTCTGGCCTGGGTGCCCTGAAGGAACAGGGGACATTTAGGAGAGCAACAGACAATATAATTCAAAATAAATTTGCCATTTCACAAATTTTGTATAGATCTGTAAGGTGGTCTAAAGTTCAGCAGACTATAGACTTTTGAACATTTTGATATTATAAGTCTCTTCATTTTATGATTTTCCACAGTGTGTACAATCAATACTAGAAATTTTTGTGCTTTAGTATGCGAAGGGTATTCTCTCAATCAAATTTTGATATTTGTCTTTAAAAAGTGACACAACATACTTTGAAAGTTTTGGACTATTTTATACAAAAGTGGCCATATTTTGGGCACATGGTTTCGGATGGAAATGGATAATGAACTAAATGACAGAAGCAATGCATGTCCTCTGGTGTTAAACAGTTACATATAGGAAACGAAACATGAAAACTACAACAAAGCTATATTTATATGTATTTCCGCTTTTGGCAAGAAATTAGTTACGAAATGTGGAGAAAAAGTTGAGAGCATGTAGAGTTCATGAGACAAATGACTTTCCTATTGCCTGGTGTGTAAAATGTCTGAGGTCTGAAATTTGCCCTTGACTTGGATAGAACTAAGTTTATTTTTGTTGAAGAAGTGAAGTTTTGAAATGTATGGAATCTTAATAGCCAAATTGAAATTGTCATAAATGATTTGTGATTGCACAATAATGAATGGATTTATTTCCTTTTATAAAAAAAAAAAAGTTGCCAGAAACTTTTTTTGTTGTTGAATAGTGAATACATGTACAGGAAAATCAGTATTGATCATGTGATGTATGTTAAATCTTGCCAAAGGATTTACACAATGACACATGATCAGATAAAAGGATATTCAATGTCAACTTCGAAAAGATTTTCATTCTTATTGGGTGTTTGTGGGGGGAAATGTGACATCATATTTGATTGATTTTGTTAGCAGGCTAAAGCTTTGGATTTGTTTGAGATCAATGTTGCCAATTATATCAGTATCATTCAAAAATCAACTTTTAACATAAGTTCCAGAATTGAGCAGAAAAAAAACGTTGGATTTATTTGAGATCAATGTTGCTGATTACATCATAATCATTCAAACATCAGCAAGATACATTTAAAGATTGAGCAGAAATGAAGATTTGTTAGCTTAGTGTAGTGAGCAATGAGGTGTGTCAAGATGAATGCCCTTTTCCTTTAATATGGTGTGCCAAGGAAATTGTTGATCACTTGACAACAAAATTTATACTTTTTTATTTTGTTTCCCCTTACCCAGTAGCTGGACCATCATCCACACTAAAACCCACAGCTCTGGGGTCATGTCTATCCCTGGACGGTCATATGTTTGAGGACGGAGAAAGCTGGCATGACGGCTGCAGGGAGTGCTACTGCCATAATGGGCACGAGATGTGCTCACTTATCACATGTCCTGTGCCCGCCTGCGAAGATCCTGTCATCAAACAAGGAGAGTGCTGTCCATCATGCAAAGGTAAGTATATAAGGGGTTTATTGATTATCTTACTTTCTTTACCCTGTCATATATCAGATGTGGTAATTGACTGTAAAATTGATGTCTCAAGTAATAATGCAGTGTCTGTAGATATATAATGTGACAGATACTGTCTTCTTACCTGGGAGACAGGTGTTTTTGAGTCTGTCTGCTCCCAAAGTAATATGCTGTATCTACAAGTAAATTACACAGTAGATACTGTGTTTATCTCTGAGAGACAGATATTTAGATTCAGTCTGCACCCAAAGTGAAAGGTAGTATCTGCTTATAATTAACAATGCAGATACTGAATTTGATTTGGGATGGATGGCAGAAGGTTAAGCAATATAAATAATGAGCTATTCCAGTTGAAAACCACACACCCCTGTGAAAAAAATGACCTGAATCTAGATTTCAGATTGAGTCACCTATTCAGATATTACCCCATTTGGAATTCACACTCCCTGTGTGAAATATTAAGGTTATGTCTTCCATAAGGGGTGTATGGATTTCAACTGGCATAGCCCAAATGGCCATGGCTTAAGGAAGATCTGTCTTGTAAGTTCTATAATGGTTATATTTACAATTTCCAACCTATGACAAAGGAAGTATTTGGCATTAATGTTGCTGTAACATAAACTTCCTTAACATATTATGATAGAGAAAGAGGAATAATGTGCTGCAAACTATAGTAAAAGAAAGTATTCTGCTTGGAAAGGAAGCAAAAGATACACCATTTTGATATGTGTCAACCATGCTACATGTCTGAGATATGACTGATAGTTCCCGCTCTAGGGCTCTTTATCAGTGGCATACTTAAGATAAGGGAGTTGAATTCCACAGGGCTGTCATTGCATGCAGGGTTTGTTCAGGTTATTGAGTAGGATTTGATAGCCTCGTGGGACAACATTCCCATTGTATGGTGATGACAGCTTGTCTTGTGTTGTAGATAAGCTCTAGTCACGAACTTGGAATTGACTGGATGGATGGATTGATTGTGATTGTGATGCTGATTCTTTACACTAGGATCCAAAACATGCTCATCTATCAAGTCACAGTTCATTAACCCCAATACATTTGTACAATAATTGGATGACCTTTGAAAATTTGGGTACAAAAACTCATACTCTGCAACTTAAGATCAAGTTTTGCCCTATTTGAGGTTACTGAACTATGTCATTGGGATGAGGCCATTGTGGTCCATAGTGCTATGGTATAGTTTCCAATGGAAAAGTTCAACAATCTTCATTTACTGAACAGAGCTCAAAATTTGATCTCAAAATATAGAGGATGAGTTTTTGTAGCCAGCTAATTCAGAGGTCATTATAAGGTCATTAAAAGAACTGTGTCCTGACAGATGAGCATGTTTGAGTTTGAGTTACCCTTATTGTACTTGACTCTTTATTTGATGAGATGAGATTGATCAAATGAGACATCATCTGTGCATGTTTTTTCTTGTATTACTTTCCATCAAGCTTACCTCATAATTGGTAATTGAAAAGTAAAACATGAGATAGCAGTACAAAACAAGTATTTGAAGTTTTATACAGGTTTTGACATACATTCATTTTATTTCTTGTCTTGAGTGAAATTGCACGCCATGTGTATTGCGTAGCGAGTTGCCTTAATTGTGTGACTCACCAATAAACCGTCTCCTTTTCAGGAGCAATCACAGCAAACAGGTTTTGTAAAATCTTAATCATGGTGTCATTGTTTAATGTAGGTAGGAGTTGGGGATCAATCTCATTCTGTGTCAGATAACTCTTAAAAAAGGAAGAAAAAAGACAGAACCAGACAGTGAGATATCAGAACAGACATGACAGAGGAAGAGAGGGACATGTAGAAAGAAAGAGAGAAATTTCAAAATGAAGAAAACAATTATGATCACAATAATATTAGATCCTTATGTAACATTTGTATGAACTTGTTGCACATAGCAACAGCACACAGATCTATTTTTGAACATAACTCTTCAAGATTATGTTACACTTACGGAAAGATGATAAAATTGCATACAGATGCATATCTCATCTGATATCAGAAATGATTCGATAGATTGAGTCATCCAGAATGAATAAGAACAAAAGAATAGGCTATTATTACAAATGCTGATCAAGATAAATGGGTCACGTTACGATCCATGACCATATGCGCTATCTAGATCGTCCATCTTTATCAACCAAGCATGTGGTGATACATGTCATTTTGTTCTGGCACGATTACAGACAAAAAACAATTATTGCAGACTTTGCCGTTTCCTTAAAGCTTTATTATTATTCCAGTTTTGTACAATTTGGACAAGTTTGTGTGCGGAAGTGATTTAATGCAGTCGAAATTGATTGTATTGATATGCTTAAGGCCATGTAGAGTTCTGTTGCGTGCCATCTAGTTTTACTTGAAAAAAATGCAGACTTTAAGTTATTTAAATAAACAAGAAAATAATACAGATAAAGAATGAATAGAGAATATAATTTTAGTAATTAGAAGTTCTTTGCAAAATGAAAAAAGTGATGTAGATTTTAACAAGAAAACTTCTCAAGACCTTGCAGTAAAATGCAGATACACATAATGATGTACTGTTGAATCTACATGACACTTTTAACACTTACGTGGAGTCTGAGAAACAGGAACTGGCTTGAAACAAAGAAATTATTTCATGTGTAAAGCAACCTTTGGCTGAGATTAGATCATGTAGGTGGCATCAGGTACACATTGCAATAGTATTAATGAGACACACATCACCATTCAGAGGGACATTCAGAGATCCATCCTAAACGACATTATTCCCCACACATGTAAGTTTTTTAAAGAATATTTACTTCTGTAGTAACTAACTCCTGCAATGAAAAAGCTATCTTGTCATGTCAAGAAAGACAAATGTCAAATGCCTGAGCATAAAGGAATTTAGTACAAATCTATTTATAGTCTGTAGGCTCTATACCTCTCTCAAGTCAGTAAATAAAATTAGATATTGTTTTTATTGTACATGTATCTCTAAATGTAATGATGAGAAGTATAGAAAAGTATACATTCTCAGAAAGGAAATGATGCAAGGAATCCAACTACCATAGAACAGATTCCTGCAAAAATGAACAGTTTGAGAAAATCTCAAAATATGATTTTACTTTACTGACTGAAGGAAGGTATACGGACAATTATAGGGGACATGATCATAAAGACGTAACCTTTAATTTTCTTCATATTTAGTTGATATTCCTGAAAAAGAAAATGATTTAAGGGTATCATCCTGAAAAAAATATGGTCCGTGGTGGATCGCTAAAAGTAAGTTTTAACAAATTACAAAATACAGTACATCGTATATTGAACACTGGAACTTGGAAACATTCAATCATTGCATTACACACATACTTTTCAAAGTTTAATAGCAATCCTTTGCTTCCATATCACTCAAGACCATTGTCAAATACAACAATAACATTGAAGACCTTTTAGAAACCTTGTGAATAATCACGTTATAATTCTATAACAATGTTGTCTGCTGTACCATTCAGTGACATTGTAGCCATGCCATGATTCCTGTCTCACGTGAAGTTTTGTCTGTCGGGCCGTCTTTTGGGCGAGTCAAAAGGAAAGAACAAGTTTAGTAGAAGGAAGGAAAAAAGTACCCCAGAGGAAGAATTTAATGCCAGACTTATCCTCAATTCATCATAGCTCAGAGCATTAAGTCAACACACACAGACAGAGATATTGCTTACTAGTTTTTTGCACTGATGCTACTGTTGTAAGGCCTATTCTTGATTTGCTATAGCTAACCTTGACAATTTTTTATTCGACAAGTGACTTGTTGGAAATTTTTTTAATAGGCGAAGTGAATCATACCCAGATAAAATAAGTTTTGTTTAAATATTAGATGCAGTTTTGGTCATACTTGGACTTCGTAATTATTTTGTGTGAATTAAAGGGGCATTTCGTGATCCACAGCCTCATCCCCCACTTTTCCCAAAAAAAGTTGAGATTTTTACACCACTGGATACCTCTGGGTACATAATGTTTATGTACCAAATATTTCTTGCAGATTAATTTGTTTAGCAAAAATATCGCCAAATTTGAAATTTTGGAAATAAGCTTTTTTCGTGGATATCTACTGAAAAATGTCATAAAAAGAGGATGCTAGGATCACGAAATACTCCTTTAATGTATTTGTGTCAATGTGTTTGTGGGGGGAGTGACCAATGAATATGAGCATGCTTTCTCAAAGAGTTTGCGCATAAACCTAAAGCTCAAAATGACGCATGCATAAATGCACGCACAAAACAACTGCATCAGCACTATTTTGTTAGTTTTTGTTACAAATTTGGAATCTTATTTTTGTCTTTAATAACAGACTGAAATGCGACTTTTTCTGGTAGATTCCCCAGTAGACTAGTTGTTGGAACTCCATCGTGTGTTGGCTTATTTTGGCTTTAGTTATTCCTGCTATGTAGTATTCACACCTGTGTGAGGAATTACAGGTGCAGGCATGGCTGGGTTCTACTATCTAGGTCATTCCAATCATTGCTGGTATGACTTTATATGCAAGCAGAAGGATGTATCTTAAACTCACTTTTTGATCTTTGCCTCATTTCTGTCTTTGTCTGTATGTCTATCTCTTTTTCTCACAGTTTCTTACAGGCCACTGTGATACTTTCTCTCTGCTCTCTTGTTCTCTGTGTCACTGTCACTTTTTTCTTTCAGTCTGTCTCACTCTCCCGCTCATGCTCACTCCATAGATCTGTTTGTTTTTTGTTTGTCTGTTTTTCTTCTCTTAACCCAATTATGGGTTTGTCAGAGATACACATATGGTTCATAAGAATAGTCAGGTCTAAAGGCAATTATACTTAAATTCTAAGAGCTCGATTTTTATTGGTTACTCAGATGATTATATTGTGTAAATAACCAATCAGGTGCTTTGTAAGAAAGGTAGTACATGTAGTGTCCATGGAGTTAAATGCAAAAAGATGTAGGCCTATATTGGGCAGAATTAGTACAGTTTGATACTCACATTTGAAGTTATATTTTTATACTGCACAAAACTTTGAGAAAGGGCAGGATATTGTAATATATTTAGTCAAGTGACAGAAGAAAGTATAATGTTGGCACAATGAACATTAAATTACATCCTTTTGTTGTGGAGAGTTTAGCTGCATACCAAGACTTTGCATCACCTGTTCATTGAGTGGAATGCAGACTGGATCACTGAGTTTAAAAACATACTTGTTTTGATCAAAATGCCTATGTGTAACAGGTATAGTATTTGCATGTTGGAATGGGGAAAAAAGGGAAAGGCTGATGCTTCCATAGACACATGATTTGGTATAAACTCTTGTTTTACTAGTATACTAGGCTTGATAGACTGGGATTACCACTGTATTTATAATTATGTAAAGCTAAAGTGCTTTGCAGATTTAATATTTAATCACTATTAATATCATCATCGTTTTCACCACCACTATCTTTATCATAAGCAATATATCAGGTAAATAGCAAAAAAACACCAATATGCTAAATGGATTTAAACCATTGCATTCATGCAGATTTTGTTTTTAAACAAAATCTGCATGAGCTATGCCATTATTGAAGTTCTAAAATAAAGTAAAACAAAACTTTTTAGGCATACATTCCAAAGCATGTAGCTTAGAGCTGGAGCTTATAAAACATATCAGAGTATCTAAGTAACCTTACACATTGACATTTATTTATACTCACAATTATCAAAAGCAAATGTTAGCAGGGAAGTCATCGCACCTATAAATTCTCTGTACATAAAATCTAGGCTTCTGCTAACTTAACCAAAAGTGTTCTAGAAGAAATTTGAGCAGTCTGCCAATTAAGCTTACCAAAACAATTTGTTGTTCTTAAAAGTTGCCTGATATGTTTGTAATCTCTTGCACAAACTCCCTCTGATTTTGGTTTGACAAACTGTATGCAGTGCGGAAAAAGCATGCTTTAAAGACAACTATCTAGATCACTATTCCTGATAGCGACACTAATTGCTGTCAATCAAGTGGACATTGGATGCTTTGTGGGTCAAAGTTCAACTGAAGGTGACCATAGTTGGACCCATATCTCCTTTCAAATACAGATTAATTGGTGTCTGTATGCCTTACTGCAGTAGGTGAAGTGTGAAGCAAGTAATTTTGTATTGCAGTAAGTGGAGATGACAAAGCTTTATAGGAATACACCTAACTCCAAAAAGTATTAAGGCAATACCCTTAGATAAATAGGCCTATATTTTGCATGTTTTATTCCACTGAAAAGGCAGTGTGAAAGTAAAGAGAAAACAATCATACATGCATATTATCCATAGAGGTTGCGTCGGCAATTTGGTCCTATCATTTGGGCTGGCCTCTTGCTGTATGCTTGCCAAACAGGTTGTGCTACTTACAGTAGCCTGACCTTTTTCTTTTTGTCCTTCAAAAGTACCCTTCTCCCCATCTATGCATTTTTTTAACTGATGAACAGAGATGAAGGTGGGTACCATTTGTCACCTCATTGATCTATAGCTTGAGACTGCAATAAAAGCTAAATTACTACCCACCACCAAGCTGTTGGATCATCACAACAGCACTAGCTTTGAAAAAGTCAATGCTACACTGATAAAAATTATAGACAGAAACAAGAAAGTTTCTGCTTGGTTGTGATACATGAAATTCAACTACACTTTTTGTTTAGTTTGATTTAGTTATTCTTATCATTTATATCCACAACTGGTACTGTATTTGAAAGATATGAGATATAGGCCCCTAATGAGTGGAAGTCAGTGATTCTTCCTTGGATGTTTATTAACTCTTTAAAACATTTTTCCTTCTTTCAATAATTGCAGATTCAGAAACGAGTCTAGAAGTCAAGTTGAGCCTGAAGATATGTCAGTCAATAGGTGGTCACTACTATGTGGAAGGAGAGACATGGAAGATGGATACTTGTACAACCTGTGTGTGTCACGATGGCCATGTCCTCTGTTCAACACATTCATGTCCGCCATTACCATGCACTAAACCTACATATACAGCAGGCTCTTGCTGCTCATCATGTCCAGGTAACTATGACATAAATGCAATTACAAAGTCTTATCTTTGAAAGAGTTTCGTTTGTAAAAATGATGTGATATATAAAGAATACAGTGAGAGTTAGTATAAGTATACACCAAGGGTTCTCAACTTAATTTGTATTTCAAATATTGAGACAAATAAATCTGACACACAGAGGAATGGAATTGGTTCTGTAAAGGAGATCCCAAAGCTTGACATGAGGGGTACAATGCAGATTTTTAGTTAAATGGCCAAAAGAGGACATATGACTCCTGCCTTCCCACTTGCCGTAAGTTTATGTGCTTGGGTACTTCTTCCACTGTAGTCTTCAGTTACTAGGCTATTCCAGTTGAAGTCCATACTCCCTATAAAAGACATGACCTTATCTTCCACACAAGGAGCATGAATTTCAAATGGGGTTATTTGAGTGGGTGACTCCATTTGATATCTACACCCCTGTGTTAGAGATTAAGATCATGTCTTCCATAAGGGGTGTATGGATTTCAAGTGGAATAGTCCATTCACAGACAACTAGATGTTACCTTTCTCACCACCTTTAACTCCTACTGATGTAATGAAGCCCTCAAGATGACATATCATGTGTGATGCATATCATAGAGTTGGTGGCTTCACTTGGGGCTACAATGGTGATGAGCTTTAATGATCTCCATGTGATGGGAATGTAGTATTGCACTGAAACATATTTGACATGAAATAATAAGCTTGGCATCAACCGTGACATGTTGTTTATTGTGCCACCATGAATGTTTTCAACTTTTGTTGTAGAGCTTGGCAGAAGATTTGTGAAGGATTGTTTATGATTCCAACATTTTGTACAAAATTGAAAAAAGTAAAATGAATTCTCTTGATGGGATTAAGAGACCTGTGATGACACACTGATTATTTCAATCTGTCTAAGTATGATTCCCATAGACCTATAGTATTTCTTGACTTAATATAAAAATGCATTTTTTTGCTTAAAAACTGGAGTCAAAATTGCATTTTTTGCTTAAAAACTGGAGTCAAAATTTGGCATAAAGTATTTTTGAAAATTGTATGTGGGGTAAGGTGAAAAGGCTTGTTTTTGCAGGGGTGCACCATTGGCAGCATATTCATGTGAAATATGGTATGTGTACAGTCAGTTGTGTAATGCAGGATTGGGGGAAGTAGAACTTGAACCCACTTCAATCAGGACCTAAGCCCCCATTGAGTTCCCCATGATGAAGTTGCACAAATGATCACAGTGCATACACAATAGGTACAAAGCTTGTTGGACCTGTAATGCACAGTTGTATGAAATAATAGCTATTTAAGTAGAATGTTGTGAGAGTGAAACAAGACACTTTCTGCACACTCTGAATTGATCTGACTCCCGGTTAGTTTCCAACAGCTCTATTCACTTAACATGTGCTTATATATCTCTTATATTTTTCTCTTTACACACTTCATAGACACAGAAGATCCTGGTACAACTGTCGCCTTTGGGTTTGGTATCTGCCTCCTAGCGAGTGGCATCAGTTTTGAGAATGGTGCTACATGGAAGGAGGATGATTGCACCAGCTGTAAATGTACAGACGGACAGGTGCAGTGCTATTCACAGACATGTCCGCTACTTGATTGCGAGATGCCAGTGTTAAGAAAAGGACAGTGTTGTCCAACTTGTATAGGTAAGAACAGAATGTGTAATGGAAAAAACCTTAGCAATTCATATGTATTATTCCAAACACACAGTGCCTCTGAACTCTTTACATATTGTCAGTGACCAGTGTGGCTTTAAATTAATGCATTAACCATTTTAACAACAATTCAGGGGCTTACCGCTAAGAATAACTGAATGGCACACCTTAGACCAGTCTTCGAATTAATCTTTTTACCTTGGGGTGCACTTTTTTACCCGATTTTGAAAGTTGTGGTGCAATTTCATCTGACACAGAGCAACGTGAAGTGCAGTTTCAGACAATCAACATTTAAAGTCAGTACAATATTGTGTCGAAATTTTGCACCATACTTTTAAAGTTGTATATGACAAACAAGGTGCAATTTTATATAAATGTCTTAAGAACCTTGATACTTATACATGTGTTCTTTTATCATTTCAATTATAGATACATCTCCAGTAGTTGTGTGTGAATTTGACAGACAGACCTATGTAGATGGAGAGTCATGGGATGTAGACCACTGTATCCATTGCATGTGTCATGATGGCAAAGTAGGATGTAGTATCCCTGATTGTCCAGGCATACTTACCTGTGACAATCCATTTTTGCCAGTTGGAGGTTGCTGTCCAAAATGTCCCACAGGTAAGACTAATCACTTCTGTTGTGTGTGGTGGCAATTTGCATGTTTAAGGTACTTGGTGTATTAGATTCTTTTAGAGGTTTTGTGCAACTTTACAGATCTTGATCACAAGGTTGCAAACAAACTTGTAGTTGGGTAATTTAAGGCTTGAGCTTCAAGTCGACTTGAGCCATTTACAGATCTTGATCACAAGGTTGCAAACAAAACTTGTGGTCGGGTAATTTAAGGCTTGACCTTCAAGTCGACTTGAGCCATTTAGATCATGAGTCGAGTCGAGTAATTTAGGGCTTCAATCTTGAATTGAGCCATGTCTAATCAAGGGTCTAGTCAAGTCAAGTTGAGATAACTCATAATGGGATTTGAGACTTGCATTCTTACGATTTAGTGTGAATCATTGGCCTAGTCAAGTCATAAATAAATCATAAATTTCAGCTGGTTCTGCTTGTTGGATCATCGTACCTTCAGCACTCTGATCCTGGATTGCAAGGGTGTTTGACAAAGGCTTGGGGTTACCATATGCTTGGAAGCTGAAATACACCCATTGTTCTCATCAGAGTGTGACCTCCCCTAAGTAAAATTACTCTGAAGAGTCTGACACAAACAAACCATGTGGAAATATAGATGGAAACTTTGACTTCTGAGTATTGCTTTATCATAATCTTTCGTATTCTCTTAAACCACTCTTCTACTTTTTTCTTCAGATGTGCCACCAACAGAAAGTAAACAGTCCACAATTTTGCCACCAGTCGTTATTCAAGAAGGTACGTCTCATCTTTGTAGTATTTTACAGTTTAGTTTGAAATGAAATGATACAGGTGTTCTTTAAATCTAAAAAGAAATTTCTAGGAAAATAAACAAATAGCTACCATCAAAGAAGTCAGTTTGGGGCAATTTGTGATAACAGGAAATTAATGCTGTTTCAGAAAGTGACTGATTTTTGGTCAAAATTCAAGGGAATGTTCGATACCCGAGACTTAACGTATTACACTTGCTGACAATATTAAATTCATCTTATCATTGTTCACAAACTTTTGATTTTTCTTCATGTTTTTAGGTGCTAAACCATCATTGCTACCACATCCCTATCCCACAAGACATCATAAGCCTCCAGATGTACCACCTAAACACTCTGCTAGAAATGGTACACAAGGTAAGCTTATCAGATGGTACATCAAGTAATTGGCAGTTTTGGTCTAAGTTTTTTCATGTTCTGTTTTCTCTCTTACATTGAGGCCTACCTTTTAAAAAAACATGTTTTCAAATTGTGAATAAATGAAATATATCGTGGGTGTTAAATTTTACTTGGGTAATTAGAAACATAATGAGCTTTCCTCCGATACCAAAATCTCAGTTTTGATGGAGAAAAATGGGCGATGACTATCGATCAGGTCACACCCCTTTAACCAACAAAAGATTTTTGTTAGATATTATATGAAGCAAATATTTCAGGACATATTGTCTGTAAGATTCACATGTCAATTTCAACAAGATTTATATATTTTTTTTTAAAGTGGTGGTTGAAAAGAGTCAACTATAAACTATCAGAAGTACTTGCTCCATTCTACTTTTTCCAAACCGAATATTAATTTTCATTAATTGTCATATTGTTTACAGGTGGAGAAACCACAGCTAGTCCAACAGCAGAAGTGAGCTTCATGCCACCATCTGGAAAAGCCAGGTTCCCTGTAATTCCTGTAGTACTCTCCATTCTTGTTATTCTACTTGCAATCTGTATAGTTCTAATGATGCTACTACTTGTAACAAAACGCAGACATAGACTGCTTTATCACGTCTCAAAAAAACATGCAGCGGCCACGCATCAGCCGCCTGTCATGGCGACATCAATCAAGAAGAAGAATGCTGATGTAAAGAACTCAAATCGAGACGCTGCCAATAAGCGGGACTCAAATAACAGAGATTCCATAAGAGATTCAGGTTGTTTTAAAGACAATATTATTGGCGTCGGTGGTAAAACAAATTTTGATGGACAAGAAATAAAGAGGTATCAAGATATGTTTGCATCGGGGAAATCGATTCAACCAGTTTAATGCAGACTCAATGGATTGAAATAACTGTGAATAATTGTTGAAAAAATGCTTTTATTATTATTAATGTTATTATTGAAATGGTGGACGTCTGATATTTTTGGAGTATTTTTGGAGATATTTTCTACGAATGCAGATAGAGACTGAATGGCTGGTGTATTCATCATTGCTACAAATGGTTGGCACAACAAAAACAATGAACATGCTGACATGAACTGGATTGAAACAAACAGTTTATACCACTGCTATTGATCGTGTACAAAGTGAAAAAAATTTGTGTATCTGAAATGATTTTTTTTTACATAGTAAATTTGTGTATTGCATTTTTGTGCTATTTGTGTATTTCACACTACTATCGGTAAACTAACATTTGGATCACAGACTACAGGCGACCCCAAACATTAAGTGTACTTCATATTTTAGATTTATATTAACCCCATAGGCACTACTATTTTGATTTCCTATATCATTTATTGAGCCAATCAGAGATGGGGTAAGAATAGTCAGTCAGGCTGAAGGGGGTTAAGCTTTAAATTGCTCTGATATCTGAAAGCTCTAGTTTGATTGGTTACTCAGATTATATCATGTAATTAACCAATCAGAGGCACTGTAAGCAAGGCAGTAGTACTCATGGGGTTAACAGGACCTAGGGTAAAGAAGGCAAAACCTTTGTAATTAAATTTCACTTATGACATTCTTGAAGTTGCACATCAAATTGCACATCATCCATTGTCATTTTGAGATCTGTTCCTAGCTTCCAAAAATAAATCCTATTGTAGAATATTCTTTGACTTCAAAATGAGTTAAAATGAATTTGTACTCCACCTAAACATTGTACAAGGACAACTTTTTGGAAGCCTGTGCAACAATCTTGATTCAGAATGTACAATTTGATGCGGCCATGGATGTGAGGATTTAGTCTGAACAGCAAGAGTGTTAATGTTTGAGGTTGCCTGATTAATCTTGTGCTATAATTGTTTTAGTGGATAATGACAAGACAATGTTTTGCTTATTGCAGAAAAGAGGTTTATTTTTGTGTTTATTAATATCAGTACATAAAGGTGCAGTAAAAAGTGACAAAAGTTTCATAGTTTGTTACAAAACTAGTAATTTTCTGAGGTGAACTAAAACAAAAGTCACAAATTGTGAACTACAATTAACAAAAACATCTACACTACCAGGTTCCTATTGGGGATGCCTGCACTGGTACACTGTCACAAAGGTACTGGGCTGGTGCACACATAGTACCTACACAGTACCAATGCTGTTACTGCACAGGACCACCACCAGTGGTAGTGTGCTGGTACTGCACAGTACCAGCCGTACTTGGCGGCATTGTACCAGTGCAGGCGTCCCCATTAGCAATCTGGTAGTGCACATATTAAGGGGTTATGCATAAAGGTCTATCTGCATAGTTACTCTAGAGACATACATTTGACAATTTCTACATTCTAGTGTACACATCTAAAATAATATCATATGGCAGCTATTGCTGATCTTGCACTAACCTGTGATGTATAACACTGCTCAATATCAGGAAGACTAGTATTAATGCATAAGTGCCCCATTGTGAGTCTCAAATCCATTACAAAGTTAGGATGGATTCATGGCTGTACAGAGTTCAGGTGCTCACTATGCATTTCTGGTCTTCGGTACATTGGATACAGATTATATTAAAAAGTTGTATTATTTATCAAGTTAAACAATCAGCTGAATCTATATTTTGAAAAGTAGCTATTTAAATGTAGTTTGCAGGAGTAATGGACCGGACTAATGACGATTCTTTTTTTGTTGTTGATTGATTGCTAGTCTAATATTGAGTGGATGCAAATTTGTTTTCGAATACAACATGCGCACAAAGTAAGAGTCAAGCATACAATCTTACAGAAATGTTTAGAGTGAAACAAACAATCTTTCAGAAAAGTGAAATGTTTTTGGATGCGCAAAAATGTTGCAGAAAGTTTTTATTGAATGTAGCGTGGAATTTGGCTGAACTTGCCACCCTGCTTTATGGTGAATGATTGTATGTTAAAATACTGTTCATAATGTGGTTTATTATCATATCTATTACCATAGCAACACTGTGTGTTGCCGAATCCTAATATTACGGATTATAACAATATTTATGATAATACATCACATAATTATATTACTGTATACAAGAGCTGAAGTATTCAACTTAAGCTTGGTAAAGACAGGGTTTTTGCCATTAAGTGTATATAATATACATATATATTTACAAAAACATGTAAAAATGTAATGTTTATTGCAATTTGGAAAAAAGGAAGCTAAATGCTTTGTTGTGGCTTAAATTGTCTTGTGAGTGAAGGAAAAAAGTCAACAGACTGTAATTACTACACAGCCATTCTCCTGTAGGAGTTGCTGAAACCAAGGACTTGAAATGCATGTGTATACATCACATTAATTTCCTTCTTCAAAGTCGGGTTTTTTTTACATCCATGGTCAAAACAAAAGTGTGGCTTACGCTGATGCTGTGACCAGTGGGACAGTCAAACAGTTTGATTTAGAAGCAGATTTGGCTCCAGTCAATGGCTGATACACCAAGTAATATTATATAGGCATGATTATATGGAACCTTCTTGACAGCTGAAGTGCTCATAGTATGTAAAGCCATTATCAGGCAAGTCACAAACATTACACATTTTACTTGAACCATATTGTAAACCAGAAGATGTTAACCCTAATCTCATAAAATCTTACAAGGAAAACCACTGTGCATGCATGCATCGCACGTGATGCCATGATGCAATCACTAAAAGTCATATATACGCAATTACGCACAGAATCGCACCCTGTGGCAACAGGTCGTGGATCTTGTGAGTGGCACGTGAGGGGTCCTTGGGTCAATTCCCGGGGGTACCAAGTGACATCTTTGTCCATCTTCTTCCTTTTTCATTCCTTCTTTGTCTTCCGATAACAAAAAAACTATGGGCAGTTTTAGGGTTAAGGAATAATGATTGGTTTGAATTAATTTGTCTGTGACTTGATTTAATAATGACCTTAAAAATTTAAAAACAACTGGAATATGAGGTATGCTATCACTATAGTAGGAATTCCAATTGAATGAACGCAGCTGAATGAACGCAACGCAGCTTTCAATAGCGTGACGCTTTTTAGTGTACACTGCGCGATGTACGCCAGCGTGTGCGACTGTGCGTGAGCAACGCGGAAGTGAAACCAACCATGCCAATGCACTCGTGATTGGTTAACATTGTATCCAAGGTCATGTGTTCGTGTTGTAGTTTAAAATACGTGATATTCGATCGCGGTTTATCGAGTACGGCTGTTGAAAGCTGCGTTCATTCAATTGGAATTCCTACTATAGATAGCTAGTTTTATTAGATGGGTACCACTGGGTTACTGAGGCTAGGCTGTGGATAGTTCTATACAAGGGCACTAAGGAGAAATACCTGCAGAGCAGCTTATCTATGTCTTATATCCTGCTTCCTGAAGGAGGAAATTGGTTGTGTGTATAGCTTTTATTGCATGGTTTAGGTGTATATACATCTTCCTAACACTTGTTTGATGAAGTGTTGCATTTCTGTGCTATTTTTTGCATTTATCTGCCATGACTGGAGTAAAAAGAACTGCATTTCAAATTCCACATTCAGAGTCCCTTTGTGACAAATGGGCTGGATTTTGAATCTTGCCCAGGCAGGCAATAACATGGATCTTACCATACTTCCCTCAAATTTGTGATTGAGTCTGTATTCAGTCATGTGATAAAGATTAAGGGGAGTGTGGCAAAATCCAAGTTGCTGCATTGCCCAGCATTATACTTTTGTTTCATATGGTTTTATATCACCCCTATCTAATGTTCTTGTGTGTAATACAGATGGACTTATCAAGGCTATGGTTTGTAATGTTTCTTCTTTGAAATATCATTTTAGGCAAATGGATGTCAGGAGAAATCAGTAGATCAGCCTATTTCAGTTTTGGTTCAATGATGAAAATGAACTGTACGCCATAATTCGTTTGCACCTACTTAGATGAGCTGAAGTGCAAGTTGTTGAAATATTTAGCAACATACTCTACTGGACCATGAGGTTGTACATCATAGTGTTATTGTATGCACTGTTAAGCCAGACATTGTATAGATATGATTTTGCCATTTTGTGGGTATGAACATTTCACATGCCCCTAAGATAAGTATAATGGTGGGCAGTACTGATAAAAGGTCCATTATGGAACTTTGCCAACAAATCCCATGCAGGTAGCTTTTGGTGTGCCAGCTAGGCAGTTTTTTGTGTTTATGATAACATGTATATTTTGGTTCATGAAAAGACACAAAGAGTTGCTATGTTATGTGTTGTTTTTTTAATGTGGCAATATCTTTTTTTGTAAATCAGTAAGGATGTTTTTTGATTTATTGTTTGTGCAAAGTAATGTCAGCCCTTTGACTAATGCATAGCAAGGCATTGTGGAAATATTTGCTACTGCTTTGGTAAAATGTCACCACTATGCAAATGGCCTATTCCAGTTGATATCCATACTTCCACAAAGACTGTGTAGATTTTAAATGGAGTCACCCATTCAGGTAACCCTATTTAAAATTCACACCCCCTGTGTGGGAGATTAAGGTAATGCCATAGAGGTGTATGGATTTCATCTGGAATAGCTGAATGAGCTACTGCCATGGTGGCAAGACCAATCCATTTGCCAGTCCTGGATTCCAATATCTCATTTGCATTTTTGTGACGTTCCAGCTAAACCATAGTCCAAAGTGTTATATCTTTAACCCATGCAACAGCAATGTAGAAAGGCAATAAACGAAAGTCCATTTCTTGTGGGGGAGGGGGTCAAAAAGTCCAAGTATGTTTGCAAAAACTACTTAAGTATTGGTCAAATTTGATTGGGGTTGATATTGTCTATACTTCACACTTATGTTACATGGAGGGAGGGGTCAGCCTTGTTTTGAAATCCTTACACCCTATATAGAAAACATAACCTTAATCTTTCACACATGGAGTTTGAATTTCAAATGAGGTTACCTCAATGGGTGATTTCATTTGAAATATACACCCCCTCTGTTTGAGATTAAGGCCATGTCTTCCATAGAGGGGTTATGGATTTCAACTGGAATAGCCCATTAACAGTGAATGCCCTTCTGTTTGTTGGTTTTAATATGTCATGTAATTTATTCACAGTGACTTATAGATTATACAAAAACAAGCTGTTGTATTATATTTGCCTAATTAGCATGCTAGGGTGAATGTTCTGTTATATATTTCTGTTCAAAACAACAACAAAGTTATATATATCATATATAAATATATATGTATCAGAAAATTATTTTCTAATTCGATATTACAAAGTGTTGCACTGGCATGGTCCATTACAAAGAGAAAAAAAGACAATTAATTAAAAAAAATGTGTTTAAAATTTTGAATGTGGAGATTAAATGCAAGATATCAATGACATTCAACAATTGTAGCTGATGTTTGATGTATGTCTATTCTTTGTGTAAATAGAAATAAAGAAGATAGAAGAACATCAACATTTCTGTTGTGGTGGGAAAAATCTGAAATATTCCATTGACAAAAACATGGTGCAAAACCAATTTCAAATTTGACGAGTTAATTTATGTGAAAATTGTGTGAAGATCATTAAATGTACATAATTGTAGTTGTTATGATCTTCACAACAAAATCCTGATACAACTTTCTGAGTTTCATTGATATTTTGGTGTTTTTGCAAATAAAACTGTAAGACTAGTTTATGCTACTATGAATGTCCATTTTTTCCTTGAGTGTTGTATTGTATATGTGTGTAATTATTGTTTTCTCTTTACTTAGGACTTGTACAGAAACTTAAACAGACTGTACTTTTTGAATATATTACTACTAACTTATGAATGACTATTTTATAGAAAAAACTTTTTGTGCATTGAATTATATTTGCCAGTGTTTAAACTATTTTGTTGTTTCTTTTGTTTGCCACCTTATAAACTACCGCACCAAAGTTGTTATTTTTTTCTTCCTTTTTGTGCATTTTTGCCATATTTGTGCATAGCTGTATTATTGAGTGGTTTGTCTTGTGAATGTAATGGTATAACGACTGAATTGATTTATGAATGATTAATTGATTGATTTGTCAATTGATCGATTGGTTGAATTAATCATAGTTGATAATTTAATTAATCAACTCGGCTGATTAATTAATTGACTACTTTACAGTCACAAGACAAACTATAAATGTTTATATTTATTTGTCATTATAAAATTGATGCTGGGCTTTTGTATGTAGTCACATGAACTCATTTTTGGAATAATCTCATATTATGAGATGAGCATGCCCGTCCCAAGTGTTCAAACACACATGAAAACTGAATGTGTATATAGTTTTTGGATAATTTTTCCCAGACGTCACCAATCAATCGATATTAGGTCCAGCATTCAAGTCATTCGCGCTCAAACGCAAATTCCAAGCCGGTGAAGGCAATCAACTTTGTGTGAGATTGCCAAGTTCATCACACCATAAAAAGTTTACAAAATCATGAAAAAAATACCAGATTGATTTTCAAATAGCATCGCATTTTTTTCTGTTTCTTTGTATTTTGTAGTATCAAAACAAGCTGAACAAAGGTAAACAGTATACAGTTCCTGTTTAAACAAGTATTTTAACACCATAAAATGCCAAGTACATCACACCATAAAAATTAACAAAATCATGAAAAAAATACCAGATTGATTTTCAAATAGCATCGCATTTTTTTCTGTTTCTTTGTATTTTGTAGTATCAAAACAAGCTGAACAAAGGTAAACAGTATACAATTCCTGTTTAAACAAGTATATGAAAAATGTAAAACCCGAGGAGAAAATACACAGTGTATGGTGTTTTCACATTGTGTGCATGTGGGGAACGCACATGTTGTTTGTTTACATCTGAGACCCAATATTAATTATGTGACGTCATGGGAAAAACTAAAGGTCTACACTAGAATCAAAATAGCAACTGTTAAATGCAGACACAAATGTGGATATATTTGAGCATTATTAGCCTTACTGTGGATTGTTTAAGTATTTTCAGCAGAATGCCCTACACCTCCAACGGTGAACTTTATTCATGATGCATTTTTATGCGGTTTATGATCGATCAACACTGTATGTCCAGTAATCATGAATCCCATGAACCAAAGTGGATTAAGGTTAAATTTGCCAAAACATCTCACAGCTCTGTGTTGATTGGTTACCCATTTGATTATATCATGTAATTAACCAATCAGGGGCATTGTGATAAAAGCAATAGTAATGCTCACAGGGTTATTATATAAATTGTGGCAAATGGGCCAACAAATGTGCCATTTTTTGACAAAATTTTATCATATAATTTAGGAACACAGACTTACATCTATCTAAATAAGATTCATATTGCTGGTGTGCAAGGCACTTGACATTTTTCATGCTATTCCAAAGCATTGTTTTGAATTATTTTTTGGATATAGAAAATATTTTTCAAATTTTACTGAGCTTGTCTATGAGGCTGGTCGAGTGCAGATCCGTCGGAACACACTTTTCAATACAGAATAAATGCTAACCTCATTGTGACATCATCCAAGCAGCAAAATTAATTTCCCATTGAAAAAGCATACGACGGATCTGCAGTCGACCATTCTGCTATAATTGCTGTTGCAAACACTTCCCTCAACTAGAATCTCATTTCACGTCAACTATCAGGACACATTTCTTTAATCCCAATATGTTCTTAATGTTCCTGGTACAAAATCACACAATTTGAGGTCAACTTTTGAACTCTGACTTGAATTGTCAATGATGCTATTTTTGCTCATAATGCCTGTGAATAGAACTATTATTAAGTTACAAGGAGCACACAACAGTAATGTTATGAAATATTCTGCACCTGGGACCCTTAGTCCTTTCATCATTGCAAAAGTTAACTTTTCCAAGATCTTACTGCGATTTTGCTGTGGTTTGAGTCCTATTTGTTGCAACTTCATGTTGGATGTATTCACCAGAATTTTTATGAAGATATTGTCTTCTTTATCATAGAAAATTACTATTTGGTGTAATATTTAAAAAAATATACATTGATGTGTAAAATGGTGTGTAATTTTGTAACATTTGGATGTTAGGATTCTGCAAATTGATGGGTCAACAAGAGAAATTGAGGAGTTAAGGTGGTACTACACCCCCTGATAAATTGTGACTAATTTTGCATTTTTCTCAAAAACATAATGGTTACAAAAGTTAAATATATTATAGGAGCAAGGAATCCCAATTACTTCACTGAAATTTCAAGTGGTTCAATATATACGTTAAAAAACAAGGTACATTCTAGCAGTACCTCCTTTCTTATCATAAATAATGTAACACTTGTCTTGAGTCACTGAAATTCCAGTGTAGTAACTGGATTCCTTGCCCCTATAATATACATAACTTTTGTTACCGGTGTGTTATTATTTTTTGAGAAACATGCAAAAATAGTCACAAAATTTATCAAGGGGTGTAGTACCACCTTAATGTATGAAGATTGCATCTGTAATAGCTGCCTTTTAGACATTTGACAATTTCTGCATGTAGATACATGTATATAATGTACACATATAAGAATATGGCACCTGGCAGCTATTACAAATTGGAGATTCTTGCAGTAACTCGTCATGATTATGAATGTCTGTGTTTCAATACCTATGTATCCAAAGGGTGCTGAGGATGGTTCAGCTCATTGAGGCTAGGGGTTATAGAACAAATAAAACTGTTTTAACTTCAAAGAAGTAACTGATGAACTGGCTCATGATCTAAACACTTTGTTAATGTGTGTCAAAATCCTGTAGATAGATCTCTGTGCTAAGCACATAGATACACATTATATACCCCAGGAGTTACCAAAACGATAAGTCTTATGGTCCAATTTCTCAAAGCTTGGCTAGTGGACAGGCTTCCTAAGGTAGCAAGCTAGCACTACCAAGTGGATCCATTTGATTATCTTTCCAGGTGATGTGATGTGAAATTATAAGCACTGGTATATAGGACTAATTGGGCTTTAACCTGATGGTGTAGGAAGCCTGACCAATAGCCTTGCTTCGAGAAACCGGCTCATAGAGTGCATTCTCAAAAAACACGTCTAAGACAGTGTACCTTCAGATATTTAACAGCAAAAGTGGGAAATCAAACAACATTTGTGTCTTTAAGCTTGAGCATTACAAAGGTGGGCAAATGTAGTGATTAGTAGTGCATGGTATTGGAACAAAAACACAATACGTGCAGAGCGCAAACCAGCACACGCTTTAATTCACAGTTTACCGGGCACATTGCATAATAAGCCAGAGGTACACCACTTTGCCCTCCAGATCCCAGACTTGTTTAAGCCTCATCTCTCTGTGAGTGACACAGTACATTCTCGCTTATATTTTTTTCAGGATATGGCCCTACTGTAGTTTAATTTCTATCTGAAGATTTGAACCAAAAACAAAAGTTGTTTGCATTTGATTTCATGCTGCAAAGATTGATTGTTTGTTAAATGATGTAGTGTGGCCTGCTGATGTCATCTTTTAGTGGAAGCAAGACAAACTATAACTTGTACTTCTATTTGGAGCAGACAGTGGGCTATTCTAGTTGAAATGGACACCCTCCTATGGAAGACATTACCTTAATCTCCCACACGTGGAGTGTGAATTTCAAATGGGGTTACATGTACCTGAATGGGTGATTCCATTTGAAATCTAC
This sequence comes from Amphiura filiformis, assembly GCF_039555335.1. Lineage (NCBI taxonomy): Eukaryota > Metazoa > Echinodermata > Ophiuroidea > Amphilepidida > Amphiuridae > Amphiura > Amphiura filiformis. The sequence continues at coordinate 13,786,064 of NC_092632.1, forward strand.
ACCCCCTGTGTGGGAGATTAAGGTCATGTCTTCTGTAGGGGGTGTATGAATTTCAAATGGAATTGCCCAATTGGCAATTTTTATTGAATCGCCCAAAGAGATGAGACTCCGCCATGTTTGCATGTCATTTGTGACCATCAAAATAGTGTACCTTCGGAATATTTCATCATGCACTGGGCAAACTTTGATTCACATGTTCATACCTTTATAATGCTGAAGCTTTAAGATATGAATTATCATTCAATATTTGGGGTTTTTTTCTTGTTAATAAATACCAGAGGTACACTGTTTTGGTTTCTATCGTAACATTCCAACATGGGGGATTTACCAAGCGTTACGTACGGGGTAATTTTTAGTCAAGATTAAGTTTAATCTCATTGGATTTGCTTAATATAGCATGTGCTAAAAGTAAAAGGGGGTATAACATTGGGAACATTATTAAAATGATGCCCTTTGTCATTGAAGGACATGAGCCATGTTACTACCAGTTGTTATGTGCTTAGTATGAGAGTTCCTTCTATTGGCGGGTCTAGTTTGTGCACCATGAAATGGACCAATTGTGTAGTTGGCAGGGAAGTCTTTGTTTGATGAGTTGTTTAATAAATGACTGAGAAATGTGCAGAAATTTTACATTGATTTGTTTCATTTATTATCAAAAATGAACTAAAGAATTTGGAGGGAAAAAATGTGACGTACAGCCCCTTGTGTAATACTATAAACTAGTTCTATTTTGGAAAAATGTTTTTTAAGCATCAAGCGGCAAGTTCGCGTAAAAGCTGGCAACCAAATGATCTTGTTTAATTTGGGTATGCTGAATTCAAACATTTTGTCTGCCAATCTATATTGGAACCCTGTGACCCCCAAATCCAATACACGCTCATACAGGGGGCAAAAATTAAACATGCTCCAAATTCACTAAAAAATATGTCAAATTATTTGTCTGGGTCTAAGGATCACAAAAAGGTAACATATTTGCACGTAGTTATAAGGCTCAATCAGGTCCTAGGTCAATTTACATGTTATACAGGGGTGAAAAGTTAAAATTGCTCTGATTTTCGTAAAAATGCATGCAAACTGTTCCTCAAGTTCAAGGGATTCAGAAAAAGAATAGTTTTTAATATCTGCGATGTCATGTTCAGAAGATATATGATAAATTAATACAAATTCCATTGAATCCTATGGAATCCTACATATCTTTTGACTTTTTGCTGTGTAACATGCTAACTAGACATCGCAGATAGTGCAAACTATTGTTTTTCTGAAACCTCTAAGCTATAGGTGAACAATTTGCCTCAACTTTTACGAAAAATGTGAGCAACTTTGACTTGTGACCCATACACAACAAGCAAATTGACCTGTGACCTTTTGTGCTCTATAGACCACTTTACATTATTGTTTATCAACAAAGGCGAGGGATTGGTCTGTCGATATGCATGAACGAACCGCTTCACTGTTCAATGGCTTTCTTGTACTATATGAAATGTGGTGGGAGATTTAAAATACACATGCCCTGAGCAGACTACGATGCGCACGCACACTGCAGGGCAAAGAACAATGGAAAGTACCATAATGCATGCGCATACTGCCGGGCAATGACGTCACATGTCAAGTGGTCTATAACTTTTTAACGATAGGCCATACACGCACAAACATAACATTTTTGGGATCCATTGGGCCAGGCACATAATATGAATGTTTGAAAGTGTTATTGGAATAAAATTAACTATGGAGTCATTAGGGGGTCTTTTTGAGGGTCACAGTCTCAAAATAACTTGGCAGACAACAGATTCGAGTTCAGTATACCCAAATTAACAAAAAGTAAGCTGGTTGCCAACTTTTACGCAAACTTGCTGCTTGGAACACGATTTTTCCAAAATAGAACCAGTCTACTATGGGGAATCTGATATGTAGGATGTCACTTGATGGAATTGGAGCAATAATTATCCTCTATAAAGAAGGAGCATCTTAACAGTATTGTTTTTGTTTCAATTTTATTGGCTTCTAACTGTGTTCTTTGAGGCAATAGAGTGCATGCCCCATAGTCAGATCCTTTCCCACCCCCCTAAAAAAGAAATTAAAAATGTACATGATTTTTTATTTCCCCCTCCCCCATTTTAAAAATGTTTTACATGAAGAAAGACTACAACAACATTTTTAAAATGTCTAAATAATGTTGTAAAATATTCTTTGGCAAACATTTTTTCAAAATAGTTTGTCTACTCTTTAGTAACATTGTGTTAGAATGTTTTGCCAAACTGTTTTTGGAATGTTATTAAAACTTTTTTTATTAAAACATTTTATACTCTTCATATAACCCGATATTTAAACATTATCTGTAAGATGTTTTGTGTTTGCTGGGTTCATATACCAGCATTTTCAGTTTTTAGCAAATCATGCAATGTACACAGTAACCCTAGACGACACTCATTTCTACAGGTGTGCATTTACATGATATGGTTGGTTTCAAATGTTGCCACGCTATAGCATTACGTGAAATTGGCACTGTATAAATAGTCACTATGCAAGTCCACATTTACAGGGATTTTAGAAGACCACATTGATGCAAGTAAATATATGTGAATACAGGTTGGCTTTACATGGTAGAGGGGACATACCCATAGCATATTGTTATAGTTTATACTCTATTTGTCCAAGTGACAATTTGTAGGCAACGTTACAAATGCCACAATTATTGTTTCTGATTGCTGTTTAGTTTTCATAAAGCAAAAAACCAGAAAAGCTATCATATTTGTGAGTAGGCCAGCCATGAACAGTTTTACCTGAGCCACCACCAAAACTCAACCAAACTTGATCTCCAACTGCCAGATTCAAAACAGCCCCATTAGTGGCTTGATCAAAATCGGTGCTCGACGTGTGTGTGCGGGAATGTGCAGTAACTACAGTCTGACCATCCTTAACCATGTGAATCAATGGATCGCCAATGCGATAAATGGCTATCGCAAAGAAAAATACATATGTACCTGGAATTTGACAAGTAAACTTGCCCGTTTGAAGATCAAAATCATTGTTAACATTGGTTGTTATCTCTTGAAATGTTACCACATCCCCTGTGTTGCCAGTTTGATCACTTGTTTTAATTGAAGTAAATGCCGATTTACGTTGAATTGATGGCTCGCCTTTATCACCTTTTGCGCCATCAACAGCAGGAATGCCAGGTACGCCAATGTCTCCGGTGTCACCCTTGTATCCTTTTATGCCGTAGCTTAATCCAGGCTCGCCTCTTTCGCCTTTTGTGCCGTCTCGTCCGGGCCAACCGTTATGGCCATTTTGTCCAGAGATGCCTTGGCAACAAGTGTTACAAGTTCCTGTTGATGAGTTCGGGTTTTGTGAAGTGACCATGGTAAATAACAAAGTGAGCATCAGAAGTGAGATGAACATCTTAACCTGAACAAAAAGATGTAAAGAAAAATAATATAAATAGTAAAGTATATTTCATCAAATGGTTTTCAGTTGATCAATTTGAAGAGTTTTAAACACATACTCCCAATATTTTATTATTTGCAAATATGTGAACACAAATGGAGGTCATTCATTTAGTTCTGCAAAGTGTGTAATTGTTCCAATCCTGTACATAAATAAACCTGCATCTCCACATAATATTTGTTGATCGCGTATTAAATATGCATCAAAACAGTGAATGGAAAATTCATTTTCAAGTCTTTTAAGCAACAAATTTTATTATTTTTATGAAAAAATTTCTAAAATGGTGGTAATGAATGACAATAATAACTTTGTACCATCTGTTTTACGGTCAGTGTGTGAAATCGTCGGCTTTGTGTTGGGCCTCTGTATTTTGCCTCATTCGTTTGCGCTCCCTAAGAAAATTCCCTCTGCCCAAAACAAACCCCTTCGATCTCCTCAAATGACCTCAAAATAGATAGCGCCTAGTCAATACTAAACACAGTTGTTGTGATGATAATGGACCTTGTCATGATTTGAATTCTTGACTGTAATAAAGAACTTCATAGAAGTTATACTTACCACTTTTTATGTCAGTAAAATCACACCAATAGTAATACTAAAGCAGATGGGTTGACAGTCAAATCCCAGCAGTACCAGCCAGTAAAATTGCACCAGAAAACTGTGACAACTTCTACACATTGATTGAAATCAAGGCTATAAAGTCATCATTACTTGCATTTCAGGAATAGGGGTGAGCTTCATCTGAGACAATGCATTAAGAACATGGACCAGTTATTCAACTTGATGTAATCCCCCCTCTCACAGGTAATGGTTTTCCAAATCGGACCCCAGTGGTTGTGAGCGTCATGAGGAACGTGTATGATTGAGTTAACAGTATGACTTCATATAGCCCTGGATTTCCAGGTTAAGTAGACTGAGGAGGTCCACGAAAGTTTGTTGCTCAGACTTAAGGTGACATTGACTATTACACTGCCCAGAAACTGTCAACCTTAGGGAGCACACTTCGGGGCTGATTGACTAAAATGTGCTCAACCCCCAGCCCCCACCCCATAAGACATCTTGTACTTGCATGTTGTGCAATGGATTCATATTCTGTATGGAAATATGCTTAATGCCATTGTAAGCAGCAGTCCATGCTGGGGAGGGGTTCAGGTTTACTACTAGTATAAAGACATGTCCAGGCAATCATATGCATTGTGCATGCAATAATGGTATTTTACACCAAAATAGTTCTCAAAAGGCAGTTTGTTTTGAAAGTGTTATATCTTTAGCCATTGATGTGCTGAGCAACCAACCCCTTAAGTAGGCCTGGGCCTAATTTTGAATAAATCTTCACATGATCATCAAATTTTGCTTGGGCTGTGTTTTTCAGTGAAGAAAGTGGCTATAGCCAAAGGACCAAATGGCAAAGGGCTAATAGCAAATGGCAGAAGGACCATTAATGGCCAAAGGACCAAGTGGTACATGAACCTAAAGGACAAACTTGGAAAAGGACAAACTGGACAAAGACAAACTGGTAAAGGATCATCTGGTTGAGGACATGACAATAGGTTTAATATTGATGGTTCATCATGTAGTTAATTGTCATAACTTTTGAATGCAATTCATTATGCATACAAATAAAAAAAAAAAACCCTGTAAAGTTGTTAATCCCATGTGTCTTGTCACTGAGCTTAATGAGAATAGTTCACTTAAATGTTTCTAAGGGGTGCAATATTGGATTTCCAGGAGAGGGGCATGGGAGTTTTTAAGTTAAATGTAAGTGTCAAGGGGTAATAACACTGAAATATTAGACTAGGAGCCCAGACAATTTATTCAGCTCAGAAGAGACAAAAGGTTTGATGGTCTGATTATGTTAGTATAGGCCCAAGATTCAATATTCCATATTGCTGCCGGGTCACAGCCTGTACGTTCAGCCTGGGGGTCACAAAATAGGGGGACAAAAATGCATTTATTCAGCTCAAGAGAGACATGGACAAAACTTGTTGGATATCACTCCCAGGAGGATACTTTTCATGCCTATAGCAATGACAGCAATTTTGGCCTGTACGGGGGCCCAGACAGTAGCCCCAAAGGGGCCCGCCCATATGGTGTTATTCAGCTGAAGAGAGACAAGGATGAATCTTTTTGTATTGGAACTATTACACATTGGGGTTTACAAAAATACCAATGACAGCAACTTTTTCCTGTACGGGGGCCCAGACAGTAGCCTGAAAGGGCCTGATGCCCCATAACAGGTTATTCAGCTGAAGGAAGACATGCGTAAATCTTTTAGCATTGGAACTATTACACGTTGGGTTGCACAAAAATACCAATGACAGCAACTTTTTCTTGTGCGGGGGCCCAGACAGTAGCTTCAAAGGGCCCGATGCCCCATAACTGATTATTCAGCGGCAGAGACACGTGGATGAATCTTTTTGAATTGGAACTATTACCCATTGCGGATTACAAAAATACAAAGGACTGCAACTTTTTCCTGTACGGGGCCCAGGCAGTAGTCTCAAAGGGCCTGATATCCCATAAATTTTAGCACCCCGTTTGGTAAGTTCATCAGAGTTTATATACCAGTGCTGCAGAATGGGCGTCAAGTCTACACTACATCAAAAGTCAGAGCTGAAACATTTTGCCAGACCTTTGCCGCTAAATGTTAGCTTCCCCACACAGAAAAATCTGCTCCTGAAGTGAATTTCAGCATTCTTTTTATTTATTTATTTATTTATTTATAACATTTGGCACAAGGCCAGGCAGATCCAATATTGATTACACAATAAATTGAAGGATTGCCCTTACATTAAAATCAAAGCATTACTAGAAAATACATATAATCAATACAGAATAAAGTAAAAACAAAAAATAAATTATGTGAACTGGTTAGAGGAGGTGGGACTGAATGGCCAATTTGAAGGCCTTGAGGGAAGAAGCATTGACAATAGCCTCAGGAAAATAATTCCAGATGGAGGAGGCAAACGAATAAAATGATCTCTGGGACAATGAAAGCCGGCGGAAAGGAACTTGAACAGCGCGGGAATTGAGGTTTCTTAGACCGGGTCTGGGATGAGGCTGGAAAGGGTCGGGAGAGGAACAAAGATTGGCCAAGATTTTTTTAAATAAGTGACACAGAGAAGCAACATCACAACGCTTACTAAGAAGAGGTAGGTCGGAATCTAAGAGAAGGTCCTCATGGGAGAGGTTCCAAGACTGAAGAATGACACGACAGGCGAATCTTTGAGTAGACTCAAGACGGTTGGTAAGGGTTATGTTCAGAGGATGCCAAGTAGTACAGCCATACTCTAGAATGGGGCAAACCAAGGCCAAGTACAAAGAACGACGGATGCTGAAGGGGGCTGATTGGAAAGATCTATGAATGAAGCCGATGATTTTGCGCGCCTTTTTGCATATGTGATCGATGTGAAGATTCCAAGAAAGCTTGTCAGACAGCCAGACACGTTCAATAGGCAGGCTGTTAAGAGTGAGATTGAGATCCGGAAAAGGGTCCTTCTTAGTGGAAATGACCATGACTTTTGTTTTTGAGGAATTGACAGAAAGGTGAGAAAGGGAGAACCAAGAATTGATGGTATCAATGTCGGATTGGAAATCAACCAAGTCATCAGGAGCAGAGATAGGCTTGAAGAGAGTAGTATCATCCGCATAAAGAACAAGAGAACTGTTTAAAGAAAAGGAAGAAAGACATAAGTCATGCTCAAAGGAAAAGATAGCCTTCAAGGTCAAAGATTTTCGGAAGCTTCTTAGGAATCTACAACCAGATAAAGCTACTGGCCCTGATGAAATCATTGCAAGCGTCCTGAAGGAATACAGCGCAGAACTGGCAAGACCACTCAGTCTGCTGTTTGAGGTTTGTTTCTTCAAGGAAGTTTTTCAAAGCCAATGGAAGACTGCATTTTTCATCCCTATTTACAAGAGATGCGAAGTCTAATTCATCTATGTACCGCACCATCTCTCTGCTCTGCACCATCAGCAAGATCATGGAGGCTGTTGTACAGAACTTCAGAAGTACCTCCTTGGAAACCAACTGATATCAGATAGACAGTTTGGATTTAGGCCATACCACAATATAACTGATATCTTTACCATTCTGACCCAAGAGTGGTCCAACTCCCTGGACGTGGACGACCTGCGTCTGACTGCCCTGGATATCAAAGAAGCATTCGATAATGTCTGTCATGACTTTGCACTCATGGCAAGGAGTATCCGGCAAACTGCTCATCTGGATTAGAAGCTACCTGACATATCATTCCATCAAAGTTGTCTGTATCTGGCCATCCTCCATTACGGGTCAATATTGAACCCACCATTTTTCTCTGTCTTCATTGATGACCTGGATGATGAATGTGAAACCCAATTCTACCTCTACGTAGATGATTCCACCTTGTTTTGTAAGATTACATCTAGAGACAACCCTGCTAGCCTGAACGGAGACTTGGAGAAAATGAGGATATGGGCAGATAAGCATGACAGACGGATGGTGACGTTCGAGACATCGAAACGTAAGGCAATGGCAATATCAAGAAAGAGAAATCTAACCAAGATATATATTCTGTTTGGTTCCATCAAACTGGCTGAGAAGGAGGAGCTAGAGATCCCGGGACTCACAGTCGACAGCAAGCTGACCTGGACAAAGCATATTTCTAACGTCTCATACTGAGCACAACAGGAGTTGGGCGCTCTGAGACAGAGACAGAGCAACTGTTTACAAGGCTAAAGTTTGCAGTGTGATGGAATATACCTCACTGTCTAAGATGAGGGCCAGCACACCCACTCCAGGATTACTAGACTCTATCCAGAGGAAGGACCTTCGAATCATAAGCGTGAGCGAAGAAGAAGCAAGTACAGAGCTGAACATCACATCTCTCCATCAAAACCGTCAAGTGACTGCAACAGCAGTCCTCTATAAAATGCACACCAGCTTGTTCCCACCAGATCTGAAGGCACAGCCACTAAAGTCATTTGTAGTCGGAAGGGCTACCCGCTCAAGCCTGTCCATGCCTTGCCATGCTCTCACAGTACCAGTTTCTAGAACCATACCTACTGGCAGGACCTTCATCCACACTTCAGTTCATGTTTGGAATAGCCTACCAAATGGGGTAGTCGGAGAGCAGCGTGCATAAGCATCTTATTTCACATGTCTGATGCTTTACCCTTCACTCTTGTTGTTCCTAAGCTACTGTGAACCACTGATTGGCCCATGTGGTTTTCTTTTATATAGTGCCTATATAATCGAGTGCCTATATAAGTTCTTGAATGTGTCACTCCTCATGGGCTATTGTTTACTTTAGTATTTAAAAAGCAGTAAAAATGTTTTTCAGCCAAAAAGACACACAGATCTTTTGAATTGGAACTCTTGCATATTGGGGTTTACAAAAATACCAATGACAGCAACTTTGTTCCTATACGAGGGCCCAGAAAGTACCCTCAAAGGGCTCGATGTCCCATAACTGGTCAATCAGCCAAATGTAATGAGCATGTTAAAATGCAGTGGGGACGCCATGAAGGAAGAAAGTGTTAATTTTTAAATGCTCTTTTTTCCAAACAAAATTGGTTTAACATGAGGGAATAAAGTCGCATTATGTGCCGAATGAGGCTTTAAAATTGGCTACGAAGAAGCTATCAATTGCTGATATTGATATCGATGAAGTACCTTTCTCCTGCTGATATTGGTATTGATGAAGTAGCTATTTTTACTACTGGTGCACGTGATATCAGTATTGATGAAGTAATTACCTACTTCTGATATTGGTTTTGATGAAGTAGCTATATCTACTGTTGATATTGGTATTAATGAAGTATAGCTGTCTACTGCTGACATTGGTATTGATGAAGTAGTAATCTATTGCTGATACTGGTGATACTATCTTATGCTAGCTGAATAAATCAGTTATGGCACATCGGGCCTTTTGAGGCTACTGTCGTGGCCCCCTATACAGGACAAAGTTGTTGCCATTGATTTTGTAGACCCCAATATGCAATCGTTCCAATTCAAAAAGATCCATTCATGTGTTTATTTGGCTGAATTACCAGTTGTGGGATATCTGGCCCATTGAGGGTACTGTCTGGGCCCCCGTACAGGAAAAAGTTGATATCCTTAGTATTTTTGTAGACCCCAATGTGCAATAGTTCCAATTCAACAATCCATCCATATATCTCATCAGCTGAATAACCAGTTATGGGATATCTGGACCATTGAGGCTACTGTCTGGGCCCCCGTGCGGGAAAAAGTTGCTGTCATTGGTATTTTTGTATACACAATGGGTAATAGTTCCAATTCAAAAAGATTCATCCATGTGTCTCTTCAGCTGAATGGGTAGGTCATTGGTAGATCACCAGCGTGGCCATCTTCGGAGTCTAATTTCACCCTTCTTAAGATGAGCACTCCTGGTGTAATTTTCTCTTCAAGATGACAAAATTGGATAAATCAGTTAAGGGGCATTAGGCCCTTTGGACAATTTGAAAAATCGGTTATGGAATATCGGGCCCTTTGAGGCTACTGTCTGGGCCCCCGTACAGGAAAAAGTTGCTGTCATTGGTATTTTTGTGCACCCCAATGTGTAATAGTTCCAATGCACAAATATTTATGCATGTCTTCCTTCAGCTGAATAACCTTTATGGGACATCGGGGTCTTTGAGGCTACTGTCTGGGCCCCTGTACGGGAAAAATTGCTGTCATTGGTATTGTATTTTTGTGCACTCCAATGTGTAATAGTTCCAATGCAAAATTATTTATGCATGCCTCTCTTCAGCTGAATAAATCAGTTATGGGACATTGGGCCCTTTGAGGCTACTGTCTGAGCCCCATACAGAAAAAAGTTTCCGTCATTGGTATTTTTGTGCACCACAATGTGTAATAGTACCAATCCATATAGATTCATCCATGCCTTCCTTCAGCTGAATAACCTGTTATGGGGTATCGGGCCCTTTGAGGCTACTGTCTGGGCCCCTGTACAGGAAAAAGTTGCTGTCATTGATATTTTTGTAAACCCCAATGGGTAATAATTCCAATGCAAAAAGATTCATCCTTGTCTCTCTTCAGCTGAATAACACCATATGGGCGGGCCCCTTTGGGGCTACTGTCTGGGCCCCCGTACAGGCCAAAATTGCTGTCATTGATATTTTTGTAATCCCCAATGGGTAATAATTCCAATGCAAAAAGATTCATCCATGTCTCTCTTCAGCTGAATAAATCAGTTATGGGACATTGGGCCCTTTGAGGCTACTGTCTGGGCCCCCTGTACAGGAAAAAGTTGCTGTCATTGGTATTTTTGTGCACCCCAATGTGTAATAGTTCCAATGCAAAAAGATTCATCCTTGTCTCTCTTCAGCTGAATAACACCATATGGGCGGGCCCCTTTGGGGCTACTGTCTAGGCCCCCGTACAGGCCAAAATTGCTGTCATTGCTATAGGCATGAAAAGTATCCTCCTGGGAGTGATATCCAACAAGTTTTGTCCATGTCTCTCTTGAGCTGAATAAATGCATTTTTTGGCCCCCTATTTTGTGACCCCTAGGCTGAACGTACAGGCTGTGACCCGGCAGCAATATGGAATATTGAATCTTGGCCCTATACTAACATAATCAGACCATCAAACCTTTTGTCTCTTCTGAGCTGAATAAATTGTCTGGGCTCCTAGTCTATATGGTATTTGAGTGTTATATCATATAGCATTTAATGAAGCAAGCTACCCTTTCTCACACCCTTTCTGTGTAGACCATCAATACAAACACTTCCAGCTGCAATCGGAGGTTCAACCATATCTAAATTCGACCAACTCATTGCTATTTCAAACTTGTATTCTTCCATCACATCTTTACTTACCCCATGAAGACAAATCAGCCCACTTCTGTTGACTGATAAACTAGTAAATAGACTCACTGGTTTTGTAAGTTGATAATACTATCTGTGTTCAAGATTCTTGTGTGTAATTGGCTACCTGTTGCAACATAAGTGATCTTATAATGTTAATTCTTTGAATTTGATTCAGCCCCCTACCTTCAAATAATCAAGCCAATTTGGTATCACAAATTAGGAAAACATGTTTTCATGTTTAACCCAGATATTTCATTCAGGTGACACACCAACTATAGTTTTTTTGAGCTTTAAAGAGAGTTGAAAATTTCTAAAAGAGCTCTGTAAGTAAAATGAGTTATTTGTTAAAGTAAAATAAGCCCGGAAAATAAGTTTTATTCGATAGGTTCAAGATGAAACTTTAATCAAAATTTCAGTATAGATTCCTATGATTATTTGTTGCTGAAAACAATAAAATGCAAAAGAATTTAAAGACCTCCTTTGCAATGATTTTTTTAAAATGCAAAATCAAGGACAAAATTTGGCCAAAAACAACACCTTTTTGTGGTTTTCAATGACTAGAATTTTAAACACCCCTTTTCAATGACACTAAATATTGACATAAAATTACCGGATTTTCCCAAGTACCCCTTCAATCCCCCTCCCCCGATGGCTGGTCTAGAATGGGGCTGGCATGTTTTCCCCAATATTGGGCTCCCCCACTTTTCCCCAGTCAAAATAAGAAATTTGACAAATTTCAACTGTTGGGCCAAAGTTTAGGCAAATGTTTGGATTTTTGCCTCTCCCTAACTTTTCTTATAGCACCCCTCCCCTTTTTCTTCTGGGGGAAAAGTCCTAATGCTACCAAAAAGATGTGCCTCCAATTTGAAAATTGTTAAATGTTATGTTAATCTTTTATGGTTAGATCTTAAAAAACCTATCCACAAAGCATATAATATAAAGCTATCACCAAAAAAATCACAACTTTTTTCCCCATTTAGATCAACTACGGTAGGTGTGGTCTCCAAATTCATGACTTTTTTCCGCTATATTAGCCCAGTAGGATAAGGAGGGTAGAAACTTGCACAAATATTCCCGTCCATCAGTAGCGGCACCAGGAAGTATTTGGGGGTGGGGAAATCCCCCATGGCGGTGCCATTACCAATGTTTTTAGATCAGAAGGTGCTGGTTCAATGAAGAGTTTCTGTCCTTTTAACAACACAAGTGAAATAAAATCCATCAAAAATGCAGTTGGGGTTTACAAATCTGGAGTTTCTTTGCTTGTATTTATTCAAACATTACAAAATATACATTATATATCAATTCCTCAAAAGAAACAACATCTAGTGTATGCAGCCAATGAGCCATGTTAAAGCTGTACCTACCAGAATATTCAAAGAACAATCTCGTACGAGTGTGACAATCACAACATCTAAGCTCAAGTGGTACAAATCTCTAGGAGAATCGAGCAAAAGACAAATGACTTGGGACAAATTGCATGTCAAGTATCAATTTTGTATTTTTTTTATGCTTTCTTGATATTTTGTCTGGTCGAACTGTTTGCTTCGTATAGTTCATGCAGTTGCAATTCATTACTGGTACTTCATCATAAGTTCATTGAAAGTTCTTGTTGCATATTTTGGGCTGTATGTATGTATCTTCCATTTGAGCATGTGCCTGTGTTTGCAGATGGTCCAACTGTTAAATCATCCTTCCTATTACCCTATTCATAACATGTTTTAAAGGGGCTTGGCCTGGTCAAATCTTTGGAAATTGGGATCTCAAAAATTTGGCCTGTGCAAGGGGGGGGGGGAGCGATTTTTGGCGGGCCGAGGGGGGGCGATTTTGGCGTGCCATTTGGAAATTTTACTATGGGTAAAGTTTTTATTGCAGATTTGACATTATTATGTAAGGTTTCTCTTTGGTGTGAAACCTTCAATGTTGCTTTGAAATTTCCTGAAGAAGTAAAGCATTTATTACAGAATTTGCATTCACAGCTTCTCTTTGGCATGGATCTTTAAATGTTGCTTCAAATTACCTCCTTGTGTGAAGCCTTTATTACAAAATTGGTATTTTTATTCTTTTCTTTGACATGGATCCTTAATTGTTACTTCAAATTACTAACTTGTGAAAAACCGTTACAGAATTGGCATTCATATATAGCTTTTCTTTAGTGTAGATCCTTAAACATATTAAATGTCACTTCAAATTCAAAATAACTGCCTTAAAAGGGCATTTCGTTATCCGCAGCATCATCCCCCACTTTTCTCACAACAATTATACCACTGGAAACCTCTGGCTACATAATGTTTATGTACAAAAAATATTCTTGCAGATTATTTCGTTTAGCAAGAATATCGTGAAACTTAAATTACGTTCTGGTACACCAGAACGAAATTACAACACACTTGCCTGTGGAGTATAACACATAATACTAAACTCGCAAACACAAAATCGGAATCAACTGAAATTTGGGGAATAAGCTTTTTTCGTGGGTATCGACTGAAAAATGTCAGCATGCTTTGATCACGAAAAACACTCCTTTAATTATAGAATTGGTATTCTATAGCTTCTCTTTGGCATGGATCATTAAATGTCGCTTCAAATGCCCTGCTTGTGTGAAGCCTTGATTACTCCTTCATGTTATTGTAATTATACACGAAATTAGGGTTCGGGTTAGTTTAGGCTTAGAGTTAGGGTTAGGGTTAGGATTAGCTTACACGAAATAATTACATGAAGGATCTACCGAAGCCTTCATTACAGAATTAGCGTTTATATGGCTTCTCTTTGGTATGGATCATTAAATGTTGCTTCAAATTACCTGAAGAAGTAAAGCCTTTATTACAGAATTGGCATTTGTAGGGCTTTTCTTTGGTATGGATTCTTACATGTTGCTTCAAATTACCCGAATTATTGAAGCCTTTTTTACAGAATTGGCATTTGTATGGCTTCTCTTTAGTGTGTATCATTGAATGTCGCCTCAAAGTACCTCTTTGTTTGAAGCATTTATTGCAGAATTCGCATTTGTATGGCCTCTCTCTGGCATGGATCATTGAATGTTGCTTCAAAGTACTTTTTTGTTTGAAGCACGTATTGCAGAATTGGCATTTGTATGGCTTCTCTTTGGTGTGTATCATTAAATGTCGCCTCAAAGTACCTCCTTGTGTGAAGCCTTTATTACAGAATGGACATTTATAGGGTTTCTCTTTGGTGTGGATCCTTAAATGTTGCTTCAAATTACTAGCTTGTGTGAAACATTTATTACAGAATTGGCATTCATATGGCTTCTCTTTGGTGTGTATCATTAAATGTTGCTTCAAATTACCTGAAGAAGTAAAGCCTTTATTACAAAATTTGCATTCATATGGCTTCTCTTTGGTGTTTATCATTAAATGTTTCTTCGAAGCACCTCCTTTTGTGAAGCCTTTATTACAGGATTGGCATTTGTGGGGCTTCTCTTTAGTGTGGATCCTTACATGTTGCTTTAAATTACTAGCTTCTGAGCAACCTTTATCACAGACTTGGCGTTTGTAAGGTTTCTCTTTGGTGTTGATTCTTCGCTTCAAACCTCTTGCATTTAAGCCTTGACAAAGGTAAGGATTCTCTATGGCGCCAGAGCTTTCAACGTCATGTAAGTGGCCTTTGCAGTTGCCCTTGTTTGTATTCTTGCCATACCAATATGGTCTAATTCTCATCTGATGGTGATGTAGATGCATTAGATATCGACAGGTGTCATGAAAATAACTTCCGCAATATTGACAAAGGTAAGGCCTCAGGTACATGTAGTAGAGGTTACCGTTTAGTGGGCTTCTGCAATCCATGTCCTGAAAAAAATAAAGGATATAATTATTTGTATTGGCAAGGAAGCTCTTTGCTTTGTATATCAGATAATTTTTTTAACTGGCATTGCCAACCCAGCAAACACAAAAACGTTTTAAAAACGTTTTAAATAAGTTATATTTTGGCTTTTGGTTTAGGTAAAAACGTTTTAATAACATTAAAATGTTGGGTTATATAAAGGTCATGATAACGTTTTAAAACGTTTTGTATGAAAACACACTACAACAATATTTTTAAATGTTTTCAAAAAATGTTATTGTAAACTATTTTTGTAAACATTTTTGCCAAATATTGTGTCAATACTTAAATAACATTATGTTAAAATATTTGAACCCAGCAAACACAGAAACGTTCTTAAAATGTTTTTTCAAAACCTTTTAATAACATTTAAATGGTCATGAAAACGTTTTTAAAACGTTATTGAAAATATTTTGGGCAAACATTTTTCGCAAAATATTTTTTCAACCCCAAAATAACATTCTGTTTAGAATGTTTTGTATGAAGTTTTCAAGAATGTTTTTGGAACGTTATTAAAACGTTTTTATACCCTTTATATAACCAGACATTTAAACGTTTTCTGTAAAACATTTTTGTTTGCTGAGCAGTAGATTATCAAAAATGTTTTTAAGGTTATGAAAACGTTTTATACTCTTAATATACCATTTATATAACCCGACATTTAAACGTTTTCTGACAACCTTTTATAACCTTTTGCGAATGATGTCGAAAACGTTTTGTGTTTGCTGGGAAAGGCACAGTACGTTTTTGGGGAAAATCCAGCTTGTGGAAATGATAGGTGAACATTTTCCATGTATCTCTGTTTAACAAACGTTCATACATGCTATGTAACGGCGCGCGTGATTGGTCGAGACCCGGGCATAAACAGCGTTTATGCCCGGTGTCCCGGATGTGCGATCGCCGGGTAGGAAAGGAAAAATGAAGGAAAATCATGACTTTTAATAATGTTACTTGTAAATTTTTGTTATTATTTTGATGAAATAAGAAAATGTTCTTGTATGTATGAACGGGGTTCATTCATATATTTTCATGACTAAACGGTTGTTTATGCCCTCGGGCCGCAAGCGGCCCCTCGGGCATAAACAACCGTTTGTCATGAAAATATATGAATGAACCCCTAATTTGGCTCCTTATCCGTTTATAAACCGTTTGACTATAAGTGTTTGACAGACGGCAATTGTTTGACAAACGTTTCATCAACAATATATATTAAATGAATTAAATAAATATTTGGCAAACAATTAATAAATACGTGTTGTTAGTAGGCCTAATTTGTAGCAATTTTTCAACAGTAACTTCTTTTAAACATTTATTTTACGTTTTTTCAAGAAAATCATCAAATTTTTGACCCAAAGTTACATTTTTGAATAAATATCACATTTTGGCTTGGACTAAAAATCACATTTTTTACCAAGAATGACATTTTCGACAAATAAATTAAACATACATTTCAAAACGTTTGGCAAATATTTTGCAAAACAAATAAAAGATCATTAAAATGAAACGTTTGACAAACATTTTGCTCCATAAACATTTCACAAACGTTTAAAAACCGTTAAAATTAGTGTGTGGCTCCTAATCCGTTCATATAAACGTTTGACTATAAAACTACTAGACGTTTGGCAAAAACAGCTGTGTATATGTTACAAAAAGCAGTATACTACCGTACTAGGCCTACTTACCGCTTTCCCGATATTTTTGAAGACTTGTAATCTCGTTAGGGCAACTTGAATTCCGGGCAAAAATATCCCGGAAAATGCGTGAAATGTTCGCTCTTAGAGTATTAAATTTACAACATTACACGAACACATGAAGCATACCTTAATCATATTCGGAAGTTACACATTTGTTACCCGATTCATCACTAATTCCAGTATGAAGATTCATGACAAGCGGGCGAAACCAGCTCAATCGGTGTCTCTGTCCTTCCTTTCGTTCGTTCCTTCCTTCGTAACAAACGCTTGTTTTTTTCGCGTGCTTACCGCAACGGCTGTGGACGCAGTGGTTTGCCTGCGCTACATGATCGCGATGGCTCCATTGGTATAATTGAAGACCGAATTAAAAAGACTAGCTTGCGTATGACGTCCTGTCAACCAGACCAAAAATGCCATACTGCGCAGGTCAGCAACCAATCACGGCGCGCCTTTGCCCTGACGTCAGACGCAAACTAGTCTTTTTAATTTGGTCTTCAATTATAGGCCAAATGTTTTTAAAATGTGTAAAAAACAACTTGATTTTAATGCTAATTTATTGCACATGCAAAGGAAGTCTGATTACCTCTTTGAAATAGATGAGTGGGCGGGTTTTCAATAAAATATTTTTTGTGTCAAACTGAAACATCCTAGGCCTATGCATAAAAGAATAATATGGATATTAACTGCACATCATAATACTAATCATAGCGAGTCTGTCCGCGTGGTCGCACGCGTCGGCAACGCGAAAAGTCGCACTGCGCCGCGTGCGTAATTCGCACTACGCCATTGCTCGCGTAAACGACGCAGAGTCACGCACTTAGGCAAAGCAAGCAAACATGAAACTTCAAAAGATACCAAAAGACGTATGACTTGTTTTTTTCAATCTCGACTGACGGACTTTCCTGTCTGGTCGAATTTGAAGAAACCTCTGGAGGTTTCACCGATGGGGATTGCAAGTTTACCTCCTCGTCAGTGCTAACTTGAGGCGGAACATGTAGCGAGGAAAGGGGACTTTCAAATTCAGAAACCATTAAGTTTGATGGGTATCAAGCTACAGATCAGGATTTAGAATATCTGATTAGTAGAGCAGCCAAGACCCTATGGACCATCAGGTATTCACAAGATGGTAGGAAAAAAACCACTGGTCTCGGGTGAAAGGCTCATGCATAGGTATTATTACCAGGGTGGATGTATAGAATTCGAAAGTGGGGCAATTTTTTACGGGCCGAGATTAACCAAAATTGCGTACATTTGATAAAAAAAACCATATTTTTTGTCTTCCACCCATGAAAATAAAAGGAGCAGAAACAATCGCTAGCGCAGTGTAGATGACTGATGGGAATCAGTCTAGTATAAAACGCTTAACATGTTGTTTAAGGTTACTAGCGTGTGATAAACCTTTATTACAGACATTTGTAGGGCTACTCTTCGATGATCAAATTATGTTGCTTCAAATAACCTGCTTGTTTAAAGTCTTTATTACAGACTTGGTATTCATATGACTTCTCTTTGGCATGGATCTTTAAATGTTGCTTCAAATTACCTGCTTGTTTGAAACATTTATTACAGAATTGGCATTCATGTGTCTTCTCTTTCGCTCTTTCGGTATGGCATGTATCCTTAAATGTTGTTTCAAATAACCTGCTTGTGTAAAGCTTTTATATTACAGAATTGCCATTTTGGGACTTCTCTTTACTGTGGATCCTTACATATGTTAAGCCTTTATTACAGAATTGGTATTGGTATGTCTTCTCTTTGGTGTGTATCATTCAAATGTTGCTTCAAGGTACCTCCTTCTCTTGCTTCTCTTGTTTGGTATGGATCCTTAAATGTTGCTTCAAATTACTAGTTTGTCTGAAGCATTTATTACAAAGTTGGCATTGATATGGCTTCTCTTTATCATGAATCCTTAAATGTTGCTTCAAATGACCTGTTTGTGCGAAGCATTTATTACAAACTTGGCATTTGTATGGCTTCTCTTTGGTGTGGATCCTTACATGTTGCTTCAAAGTACTTCTACGTGCGAAGCATTTATTGCAGAATTGACATTTGTAGGGCTTCTCTTTGGTGTGGATCCTTAAATGATCCTTCAAATGGCTAGTTTGTGTGAAACATTTATCACAGACGTGGCATTTGTATGGCTTCTCTTTGGTCATGTTGCTGTGGGTCCTTACATGTTGCATCAAAGTATATCTATGTGTAAAGCCTTTATTACAGACTTGGCATTTGTATAGCTTCTCTTTGGTGTGTATCCTTAAATGTTGCTTCAAAGTACCTCCTTGTGTGAAGCCTTTATTACAGAATTGACATTTGTAGGGCTTCTCTTTGGTGTGGATCCTTAAATGTTCCTTCAAATGGCTAGTTTGTGTGAAACATTTATCACAGACGTGGCATTTGTATGGCTTCTCTTTGGTCATGTTGCTGTGGGTCCTTACATGTTGCATCAAAGTATATCTACGTGTAAAGCCTTTGTTACAGACTTGGCATTTGTGGGGCTTCTCTTTGGTGTGTATCCTTAAATGTTGCTTCAAAGTACCTCCTTGTGTGAAGCCTTTATTACAGAATTGACATTTGTGGGGCTTCTCTTTGGTGTGGATCCTTAAATGTGTCTTCAAATCACGTGCTTGTTTGAAGCATTTATTACAGAATTGGCATTCATGTGTCTTCTCTTTGGCATGGATCCTTAAATGTTGTTTCAAATAACCTGCTTGTGTAAAGCCTTTATTACAGAATTGGCATTTTTGGGACTTCTCTTTATTGTGGATCCTTACATATGTTAAGCCTTTATTATAGTATTGACATAGGTAAGGCTTCTCTATGATGCCGGTGCCGGTGCAGTTGCCCTTGTTTGTATAGCCAGTATTACTGTTTTGAAATTGGTCAGGGTTCTGTTCAACATGGAGCCATTGATGTGAATTCTTGCCATACCAATATGGTCTAATTCTCCTCTGATGGTGATCTAGATGCATTAGATATCGACAGGTGTCGTGAAAATAACTTCCGCAATATTGACAAAGGTGAGGCCTCAGGTACATGTAGTAGAGGTTACCGTTTAGTGGGCTTCTGCAATCCATGTCCTGAAAAATAAAGGATGTATAGAAATGTATAGGATGAATAAAATACAGCTGTGGAAATGGTAGGTAAACAATAACATGTATCTCTGTTTGTTTTCATCACCTTTTTGCAGACACCTTTGCATTTTTGGACCCCATTGGTTAGAATATTTGATTTTAAACCAAAAATATGATTTTTGGTGAAAATGTGGTTTTGGTCATTTTTGATCAAAACTGTGATTCTTCGTCCAAAAAATGTGATTTTTAGTCAAAGTCAAAGTGTGATTTTTAGTCAAAAATATAACATTTGGTCAAAAAATTTTATATAATGAAAATTTACAAAGATTTTCAGCAAAAATGTTTTAAAAAAAGTTACTATCAAACAATTTCTACAAATTATTAACAAAACGTATTTATTAATATTGTTTGCCAAACATTTATTTAATTCATTTAATTTATTACACTGCTGTCTTTACATTTATTACATTTATTACATTTATTACGTTTATTACATTTATTACGTTTATTACATTTATTACTTTTATTACATTTATTACATTTATTACATTTATACAGCGAGGGTGTCTAAAAGAAAAGATCGCCACTGATAAAACGTTTGTCAAACAATTGCCGATCGCAATGTTTGTCAAACATTTATAGTCAAACTGTTTATAAACATGATAAACGGATAAGAAGCCAAACGTTTGTTAAACATTTTTTAAACGTTTGGCAAACGTTTGTAATCGCTAAATGTTTGTCAAACGTTTGGCGAAAACGGCTATGACATGCAATTGCATGCATCTTAAAACATGTCCACTATTTCTCAATTTTATATGCGGTATGGTAGAACATTACACGAACACATGAAGCATACCTTAATGATATTCGTAAGTTACACATATGTTACCCGATTCATCACTTCCAGTATGAAGATTCATCAACAAGCGGCGAAACCAGCTCAGTGTCCAGAGATCAAATAATGCTCTGTCCTTCCTTTCGTCTGGAGTTCGTTCCTTCGTTCATAAAAAACGCATGTGTTTTTCGCGTGCTTTACGCAACGGCTGTGGACGCACTGGTTTGCGCGCGCATTACGGATGGCGATCCCAGGCAAATACGTAGGCCTATGCACAGATTAATAAATAAGGGACCGTTCACAAACACTTGTTAGGGGGGCCTGATGCAAAAGGGGGGCTGAAAAATTTGGACCCTCCTAAGGGGGGGGGGCCTGAAAAAATTACCACAAATTTTCCTGGGAAAATTGAGTTTATATGCTTTTCTATGGATGGGGTTGGCCCATTATTTTCATGTCAAAAAGGGGGGGCTGAAATTTTTGGGGTCTGTAAAGGGGGGCCCTGAAAATTTTTCGCAATGAAAATTTTTGCATCAGCCCCCCCCTTACAAAAGTTTGTGAACGGTCCCTAAACAGATTGGAATTTTCCATGCCTGTGTACTCTAAAGCCTCCAGCATACTTTCCTGCCGCTTGCCGCTGTTGGTTGTGTGTTGATAATTTGATATTTTTCGCTTTCTACTGAAGATGTTATTTCCGATCTCATAAATAATTCACACATTTATCAGAACGTGTGTAAGGATATCCTTTAGTAGCCTATATTGTCATGTTTTATATTTGTTTGTTTTTTCTAGATCTACTGAGGGTATCTTTTACTTGCGGCGGCATATAAATATAATTCATACATTTAGCATTTTCTATCTATCTAGGCTAGGTCAATCCACTGTTGGATGTAGCCCTCCTCATGATCACTCCAGACCTTTCTATCTTCTGCTACTCTCGCCCATGTTGTGCCAATAATGATGTTATATCATCTCTCCACTTAGCTCTGTCTACCTCTTCTTCTTTTTCCCATTCTTGGTTGCCATTCTAACAATCTCTTTGTCCATCTGTTGTCATTTCTTCTGGCAACATTTCCAGCCCATCTCCATTTTGATTGTTTGATTTTTCTCAAAATATCTGCAACACCGGTCAGCTGTCTGATGGTCGAGCACCTTACTTTGTCTCGCAGTGAGATGTTTAACACCATTGCTCTTTGGGCGGATTGTAGTTTAGTTTCTAAATATTTAGTTAATGACCATGTTTCAGAGCCATACGTCATTGTTGGAAGGACACATTGATTATATACTTTCCTTCTGAGTGGCATGGGTATATTTTTGTTGCATAAGATTTCTTTATGTCTTCCAAAGTAGCTCCAACCTGCTGTTATCCTTCTCAATACTTCATCTTTCGAACAATCCTTTAACCTCAGTGTTTGACCCAGATATTTATACCCCTCAACTCTTTCAATTTCCTACATTTTCAATCCCACCTTCTTGATTTCTTTATTCAAGTCATTAAGTTGTGTTTCCATGAATGTTGAGGTAGTAAGGGCAACGTCATCTGTTAATTTTTGTCCATTAACATTGATTCCTCTTTCATCCAAAGGTAGTTTTTTGAAAATAGCCTCTACTACAGCTGCTGTGAATATCTTTGGTGACAAAGTATCTCCTTGTCTAACTCCTCTGGATATCTTAACAATTTCAGAAACGTCCGATATCCAGATGGATTCGAGATGTTGCATCTGTGTATAGGCTTACGGTATATCCTCAAGAATACAAACATACCCTTCATTTATACCTATTTCTCTAATATTGCTTGGAAGAGATCCTGATGTTCTACGGAATCAAATGCTCTCTCGTATTTTTTAGCATTAGCATTTTACCCAGGCCTAATTTTATCAGTCAATATAGTCCCTTTACGGCCTGCTGCATCTTCGTCACTTTGACTAATTTTCTGAACGTGTAACCATCTACTATGTAGTGCAAAGGGCCAAGGGCCTATATGTACAAATAAATCTAAACTGAAACTGAAACTGAAACTACTAATCCGGCCCGCGATAGTTCCTAGAAGAAAGTCTTTTGGTCGTATGTTGATAGTATTTAGGGCCTAATAAAATAATACAAACAATAATTCGTACATTTAGCAGAAAGCGTGTTGGGAAAATATTTTTGGTATATCTCGATGTTTCATGTTTGTTTGTTTTTCGCTATCTACTGAAGATTAGAGTCACGCGATAGCATGACCAGCAAGTTTAAAAAAAACGACTGATAAAGAAGAATAAAACAGATGCACCGCGAGACAAAACGCTATTGTTCTATGATATTTTTCGCTGGGTACAAAATATATCTAAAACCATGCTAAATCTTATTTACTGTCCAAAGTGTCATATTTTAATAACTCATTATTTCAATAAGTTACACCAATTTTACAGTCAATCCGATTGTTTGAGGGCTCATACCACTAAATCCGCATGTGAAGCGGTTTGCGGTAAAAGTTTATCACGACTATAGTCCCAACTTTGCATAAAAATTGTGCAAAATCGGTACAATATTAACAATTTTAGTGTTGCAAATCGTGTTTTTCTAGAACTTGTGAATGTGATCTCTACTAATTTGAACAAAAAACGCGAAAATTTGAGTGATGTTCCTCCTCCCCTAACCTTAGATCCATTTTTTCAGGGCAAAATCCAGGGGAAAATTCCACAAAAATAACAACACAGGATTACACAAAAAAAAAATAACAACACAGGATTACACACAAAAAAATAACAACACAGGATTACACAGAAAAAATAACAACACAGGATTACACAAAAAAAATAACAACACAGGATTACACAGAAAAACAATTTACACAGGATTGCACAGAACAATAATTTACACAGGATTACACAGAACAATAATTTACACAGGATTACACAGAAAAAATAACAACACAGGATTACACAGAAAAAAAAAATTACACAGGATTACACAGAAAAACAATTTACACAGGATTGCACAGAACAATAATTTACACAGGATTACACAGAACAATAATTTACACAGGATTACACAAAAAAAAATAACAACACAGGATTACACAGAAAAAAATAACAACACAGGATTATACAGAAAAACAATTTACACACAATTACACAAAAAAAACAACAACACAGGATTACACAAAAAAACAACAACACAGAATTACACAAAAAAACAACAACACAGAATTACGCAGAAAAACAATTTACACAGGATTATACAGAAAAACAATTTACACAGAATTACACAAAAAAAACAACAACACAGGATTACACAAAAAAACAACAACACAGAATTACACAAAAAAACAACAACACAGAATTACACAGAAAAACAATTTACACAGGATTATACAGAAAAACAATTTACACAGGATTACACAAAAAAACAACAACACAGGATTATACAGAAAAACAATTTACACAGGATTACACAAAAAAATTCCCTGCATTTCAACCCACCCCAATCCAAATTACACAAAAAAATTCCCTGTAAATTAACCTACCTTTAAAAATGCAGGGAAAAAATTCCCCTGCATTTCAACCCACCACCAATCCAAAAATTTGATTTTAAAATAAAATCCCGATTAATAAAACACAAGATGGATCTACCGATTTTACCATTTTCAACGCTTCCAGAATTGAAGCGAATCGCCAAAGAACATGGCTACCGAGGATACTCAAAAATGAACACGGGTCAAATTCACGATCTCCTTTCGAACCACCTCTCTCTTTGCTCAAAGATTTGAAACGTCAAGCGAAAGAAAGGGGTTACAAAGGATATACCAAATTGAACAAATCCCAGCTCGTAGAATTGCTGGCTAACCCTTATGCTTTCGAGAACATGACGAAAACTAGGCTGAAAACATTGGCGAGAGAAAAGGGTGTGAACGGCTACCGGTATCTGAATAGAAACGAGCTCATTCGTTCGCTAAATTCTTCTCAATTTTACACGATAGAACTAAAGGTCACGCTCCACCAAAACTCCAGGGCCTTTGTGGAGCTGAAACGAGTACGCGTTAAACTCAGCCGGTCGACCGCGGGAAAATACAAAAACAACTTACGAGTTCCGAAGGACAGCACCGCCGATATTGTTCAGGATCTTTTTCTAAAACTAAACATGATGGAATGGTTGGAAAATAGGAATCGCTGACCCCCTACGTAAAATTGTTTCAATCGAGCCCGGTAGTGCTCCCGTCAACTTCGATCATAATGTCGTAGGAGTTGCGGACAACTCCGCTCCTCAAGTTTTTTCTCATTGGACGGACTCCACAGAATGGGACAGTCCGGAATTTCGACCAGGCAGATGCATGGCAACTGTGTTTCTTCGAAAGTTTAAACCTATTTTGAATGCGCGTAGAATAAAGCCCAATCCGTTGCTTACTTACGAAGGTCTTTGGAAATTAGCCAGACCCGACGATCCTGTACCCGATGAAAATTTAGAATGGCCCCTGTCGTGGACGCATGCCAAAGTTTGGTTGGAAAAATTCTGTATTCCGGGTCTAGTGATTGACACTGGAGGTAAAGTTCGATGCAGGTACGATCCACCTCGGGTGAATACGCATATCAATTATGCTAAATTTAATATTCTCCTTCATAATAAGCACGTCTGGCTCGTGAATAAAAACGTTGAGGAGTTTGGACAAAAATACTCGGGAAAGCAACCCGAACCCCAACTTCCTCGTCCGCAAAATTCGATGAAACTTTCCGATAAATGGCCCCGGCCCAACGAGAATAAAGAAAAACTTTACTTTGTTGATTCTGTGGATGAAATTTTGAACATCGAGCTTGAAGGTACCAGCCAAGTTGTTGCCATTACCGGAGAAGAGCCCGAAAACCTCATCAGAGAATTGGTTCAAGACCACAATATCGAGCCAGGCAGTTTGACTTGCAGAGATGGTGTTGTGGATGGGTTCTCTATCAACCATCCCAAAGATTCCAAGGTTACCGTTCGAGTGAAACGGGCGCTTCCCGGTGACATAGTTGGCGATCAGCCGAACGATAGAAAATCCTGGTCCGAGGATCGTCACATCGCTGTTATGAATTGGATCAAGAAGCTGTCGGATGAGGTGACTCCCAAAATTGGACCCTCGCGTTACAATGAACAAACCTTAGCGTTGTTTAACCGGTTCAGGAGAGGTCCGAGATGCGGATTAATCCGCCGTCGGTCGAAGGGGTTATGTTTATCTGGAATAGACGTAGTCCGAGCTTACACTCACTTCATTCAAAATATCGAGACAATTCCGGTGTTCTCCGCGTTTGATCGCCTCCGAAGACATTCGCGATGAGATGTTTTACCTGGTGCGTGTCGACGAGCCTGATCTGATCCTCTTCCCGCAGAATGAAGACCTTGTACCCGGATCAGTACTGCGATACGCCGATTCTTGCGGTATCCAGTACACTGTCGTAGGACGCCTAGTACCTCACAGGGTTATCAAGGTTGATCCCGCCGGCGTAATTGACGAAATGTACGAGAGTAATCTTCAAGACGAAGATAAAAAGTACGTAGCCAACCTTGTGTACGGTCTAACGGCTAGGAAAAATAACAAGGCGGCATTTGGTCAGTTGTTTCAAGATGAAGAAGAAGCAAACGCGTACGGAGAAGATCGTTTAAATATCGAGATTGCTCCGAATCTTCATCTTGTTGTTGACCAATCCATTCGCGAACTTTCGGAAGGATATCGACCGGTTGCCGCTCTCATTCTAAATGGTATGAGAGTTCTCCTTCACAGGATCGTGTCTGCGTTGGGAGACTCCGTCGTTGGCGTGAGAACGGACTGTGTGTTCACGACTCTAACGAAAGAAGATGCGAGGCAAAGATTAACCCCGTTGTTTACTTTTGGCAGCCGGATTGGTGACCTGAGATTTGTCGAAGACCCGATTCTTCTACCGGAAGGAGAACTCAATATCGTTGAAGTCCCCGAGTTCTTGCTTGAAAAATCCAAACATCAAACTCGGATTCTTATGAAGGATGAATATGATGACGACGAAGCCAAAAGAATAATTGAACAGCGGACCGAAACCATTTTTGACGAGGATGAGGAGTGTGAATACGAATGCCCTCGCGAAGGAACTCCAGAGCCCCTACTGGTTACTGGCAAATACCCGGGATGTGGCAAAAGCAGACTAGCCCTGCATTGGGGGAACAAGAGAGACGACATGCTGGTTGTATGTCCCACGAATGTTCTGTGTGACTCCGTTTTGCAGCAAGGTTACAAAGCCATAACCATGCACAGACTATTGGGTCGTAGACCGAGGGATTCCGAGGAAGAAAACTACACCAAGTTCGATGTGTCAAAATACAACGTTGTCCTGTTTGAAGAGATCTACTTTTACCCCGTCTTTCAGCTTGAGTGGATTCGCGATTTTATGATTTCCAATCCGGACAAAATCTTCATCGCTAACGGTGACCCAGCTCAGAACGAACCAGTGGGTCAAATACTCAGTGTTGACTTTGATGCTTACTATGATCAAATAATGCGGCAGATGTTTCCTCGAAGACTCGATCTTCAAATTCCAAAACGGTACGCTCCGGGAGATCGTAAAAGAATGACGAGGCTTTACGACGAACTGCTTCGGGAGCGAGATGATTCGTTTGCTATTGCTAAGAAATACCTCCCAGTTGTCCCATGGACCACGTTGCCATCGCTCGCTGCGAAGTACCCTCACGTTGCCTTTACCAACGAATCGGTCGACCGAGTGAACCGTTGGGCTCAGACCAAATTGAACAACACCCTCGAATGGCGAGTTGGAGATCTAGCCATCGGAAAAACCTGGAAGAAGATTGGCAAGCATAAGATCAACTCCAATTCTGAATACAAAGTCACGGCAATTACTCAAAGTCAGATGACCGTGAAGGGACGTGACGGAGTCCTTAGAACTGTGAAAAAGATCAAGCGTCCAAACTCTTCAAGAGACCCTGGTGCAGAACTGGTCACTCCGTTCAAGGTCAGACCGTTGGTGACAAACTTTACATTCACGATTCTGACAGCCATTTTGCTACTGCGAGATGGATGCGAACGGCCATCACTAGATGCAAAACTTTGAATATTGTCTTGGTCATGTTTCAGAACCCGTGCCATATGG
Organism: Amphiura filiformis; assembly: GCF_039555335.1. Classification (NCBI taxonomy): domain Eukaryota; kingdom Metazoa; phylum Echinodermata; class Ophiuroidea; order Amphilepidida; family Amphiuridae; genus Amphiura; species Amphiura filiformis. The sequence continues at coordinate 13,813,848 of NC_092632.1, forward strand.
CATCGAAGACAATTCAGCAGAGGATATCCAATCATAAGATAGTGGACAAAAGGAAGGGCAGAGCGTTTAATGCAAAAGATTACGTTACCGAATGCTGGGCTCGGGGAAAAGTTAAGGCGCAGGGCTACAGCTGCGCCGTGTGTCTCGAGCCGCTAGACCTCGACTGGAGCATCGACAGAATTGACAATTCCCGAGCTCATTTCAAAGACAACTGCCAGATCTCGTGTCGCAGTTGTCAAAACGCATCGGGTCATCGCTAAAGATAAAGAAAATGGAGTCGATACTCTTTGCTACCAAAAAGAAAACCACAGCCTCGCAGCAGATGACCAAGCGTGCGATTAAACCAAAAGAATACGCTCCCACCGGCGGACCTCCAGGCACCTACCAAGGCGACCTAGTATTCTTCGAGGACATATCCAGAGTGAACCGCGGCCACAAGAGTATCCTGACCGTGATTAGCGCAAACTCTAGGTTCGTGTACGCCGAGCCTCTCAAGAAAAAAATCCGACACACCCGATGCCATGCGGCGTATCATTAATAACGCCAAGTCCAGAGAGTCGATCAAAACCCTATGGACCGATCCGGGAACGGAATTTACCTCGAAAAAATTTCAGGATCTGATGAAGGCCTCCAACATTCAACATCAATTCTCTGGCGCTAAAAATCACGCCCCTCTTGGCCGAATCGATCGTTTCCATCTCACGCTTCGCACAATATTTGAACGCTGGTTTCTCCACACCGGAAAAAACAATTGGGTCGACTCTTTACCCCAAATCATCGAATCTTACAACAAGCGTGTGAACAGCGCCATAGGAATAGCCCCAGCCAACACAACCCCCGAGCCCATTGAGCAAGTTCGTCTAGAAGACAAGGCAAGAGCGATGAGAGTTGCCAATCGCGTGGATAAACTTAATCTAACTCCCGGCACCGACGTTAGACACATCGTTAACAGAGTAGGTTTCACGAAAGGCAGTGCGCCAAAATGGTCTTCGACCGTGCACGAAATTCAAGAGAGAGTGGGTGTTGATAGGTTCAAAATCAAAGGTCTGCAAGGAACGTACAAGGATTACGAACTTCAGGCCATTTCACCGTTGACCGGGTCGGACCAGGCGAAGCGAAGCATGCAGAGCACGCGGAGTCGAGAAAAAAAAAAACAAACCCAACGAGTGGAACGAAGGATCCACCGCGAAGGCATTGAACCGCGTGCTCCGTCACCAAGACGGCTCAGACCCCATAAAAAATAAATCGGATAAAAAATATAATTGAAAAAAAAATCCTGGCTAATAAAAAAAAACAGTTTAAGAAAATCCTAATTAATAAAAAAGCGAACAAAATGGTGAAACAATCAAGCATAACGAAGCAAGAATTTGAAAAATTGTATGAAGAGCAAAAATTGCCAGATATTTTGAAATGGGTTGAACTAGAAGAAGGTGGAATTTATGAAGTTACCAAGTTTGAGTTTATAGAGACTAGAATCGGAAAATCCGGTGTCATCACCCTTAGTGATAACAACCGGGTTTGGAGTCCTTCACTTCTAACCAAAACACTAGAAAACTTGGTCCTAGATAAATTCTCCACTCTTCATGTTAAACCTACGGGTCTAAAAATGAGTAAATCGTCGGAGAACATGTACCACAGTTTTGAACATGTGGTAGATTCTGTCATTCATGACGAAGACTCAGACTAGTCGTACAGTCTACCGTAACCAACAAAAAAAATCCCTTTAGACATTCAGTCTAAAGGGATTTTTATTGTTACAAAAATGAAGTGTACGAGTAAATATAAGCGTTGTTTTTGCAAATTGTGTAAAAAAAAAACTCGTCTCCGAAAACAGAACAAAAACCGATCTGTCTATACGGTACTGAATTTAATCAGTTGTTTAAAGAACCCGCGCGAGTGCAAAGCATACCAAAATGTGAAAATTGTAACTCAAAATACATGGTGGGTGACGTGTGTTATGATTGTGGTTTGGAAAATGACGCGTCTCTTAACGAGAACTCACCCCGAGTTAACATCGACCAAATTCGACAATCGATAAAGTACTGCGAAACCAAGACCTACCAGTTTGAAGAATACATCGAAATCTATCGAGGAAATGTTACGAATTTGAACGAAAAAAATTATTGTTCGAGTCCCCTCCGAGTAAAAAAGACTTGTTAAAAGTCTTGAGATCAGACCCAAAAGCCGTTCACAAGATTTACTACGAAATTACGGGCAATTCTCCGTCGATTTTTGGCACGATCGAGCTAATTTGTTATGCGATCTTGATAATATACTGAAAATTTATCTACAAAATAAACCCGAGAGAAATAATTTCAATATCCACTACGTTCTCTTCTACCTACTCAAGCGAAGAAATTATTCCGTAACTCTCGATGATTTTCCAGAGATTAGAGGTTCAGCTCCCACTCAAATACTTTTATCCAAAGTATTTGAGAGCGACCACACCGGTTCCGAGCAATCCCAGTCCAAGCAAAGCTAATTCCCCGTTTTGAATCGATTTTGTTTGATCTTCGTCGAGATACTCTCCATCATAAAGTTGTGGTTCGGGTGGAAAAGAATCCATCAAAATTCCCGTTAAATTATAATACTGTCTCATCGCGTCATCGACGTCCGAAAAGGTTCTCTCCGCGTGACCCTGTTTTTTTTATTGATCGTTGATGTAATCTATTCTTGAAAGACGCGCTAAATTCCAAGAATCTCGGTCGTGCTGAAGTTTTTCGAGAGCGAGATCGTGTCTTTTGCGTTCTTCCGAACTACTGAGAGAGTTGAACAAATAATTGCTCCCTGAAAATGCCAAAGCGTTAACCACGGCTCCACCAACCATGAATGCGAGTGACGCCATTTTTCTCTTTATTTTTACAAAAAACCCTCTTAGCACAGATAGTGCTAAGAGGGTTTTTAATATACCTACCTACCATAGACAGAATGTTTCCCTTGGACTAAACCATAATTTCATCTGGAAGAATTCCTTGATTCACGAGCCAATCTCTGAGCATCGTAGCCGAAAAGACACTCAAAGTCAACTTTCCGATATCCTCCGCATCAAGCTGCGAGAGATTAGCCGGCTTCCATTTCAGGAACTTTTTCATAACGAACGAGTTAGCCCATACACCGAGGCTTATCGTTGCTGCGTGATACGCACCGTTTACGATCATTTTTACGTTTGGATTGGTTTCTGCCATCTTCTTTATTGTAACTAAAAATCACCGAAAGGATCGACTTTTGGTTGATGATCGACCACTGTGGTCACGGTGGGTGGGCTTTCAGTCGTACCGTTTAAGGTAGAATACCCATATGCCACTATCCCTCCAACGACGGCGACCGCTCCTCCAACAAGAACTGGACCTGACAACCAGTTTGACACGTCTGAAGGCATGGTCTCAGGTGTATCTTTGGATGGTGTTGCTTGCATTTTTCAGGGGCTTTCATTTTGCTGCCCTTTCTTTGTTTCTTGCGGCTAATGCTTTTCCAGCGGCAACCCGGTTCGGGTTTTTGACTTTTGCTTGATTCACTCCTGCCGTCACCTTTGTCGGAGGCGTCGTGTCCGCTGCTGGAACGTCTACTTTAGGCGGAATGTCTACTGATTTGGTTTCTTGATCACTCATCTTTTATTATTAGAAAAAAACTGAGCAAATTACTCAAGTACTTGAGTAACACCTGAGCAACATTACTTAAGTACCTGAGTAACACCTGAGTAACATTACTCAAGTACCTGAGTAACATTACTCAAGTACCTGAGTAACACCTGAGTAACATTACTCAAGTACCTGAGTAACACCTGAGTAACATCTGAGCAACACCTGAGCAAATTACTCAAGTACCTGAGCAACACCTGAGCAATTTATTCAGATACCATGGGAATCCAACTAAAAAAAAAAAAAAAATTCAAGAGGAATAAATACTTCCTCTTGAATTTTTTAGTTTCAGGATCTTAACCCTTTCCATACTAGGCGGGTTTTTGTTGCTTTACGAGTTGTCTCCAGAAGAAAAGATTGCATTCAATCATCATGGTAGTCAACAGAGCTGGTGATTCACTTCTTCCTAAAATCACGGCCCTTGTAAAATCATCCTTGCTGGATTCGCTAAAATGTTGTAAAGCGGAGTCGGAAATGGTGAAAATGAAGAAAGTATGTAGCTTGCCATCAGCCTTACGGTTCTTCCGTTTCCATCCGAAAAAGGATGCAGTTCGAGCATTTCGGCTACAAAATATGCACAAGCTTTGAAGGTATTCAACAATCTTTTTTCCTCGTCAGGATCTTCCCTGCTTTGAATAAACAAACTATTGAATCTATCAACAATGTTGATTGCCGCCATTTCCATATCTTCAGGCATGCGATACTCGTGTCTCTGACCCATAAACGTTGTAAACCTCCGAGCCTGACTATACTCTCCGGGCTTTGTTTCGCCAAATTCTAACGGAAGATTTTTTCTCACAATTTTGTTGGTCTGTCTAATCAAGTTTTCTTCTAGAAACCCAAAATTGCTATCATTTTTCAAACTCATTAAATTTTGGCAGGCTTCGTGTAGGTTGAGCGTTTCTTTTGCTTGTAAGGGAGCGATCGTTATTTATGGCAGGGGGGGGGGAATGGGTAAATTTAGGGGGGAACACAAAATTTTTTTGTGGTCTTGAGGGGGGAACCTGAAATTTTTAGTTGAACCAAGAGGGGGATTGTTAAATTTTAAATGGAGAAAATTGGGAAAACAAGGGGAACGCGAAAATTTTGAGCGGACGCGAGGGGGGAACGCTAAATTTTTTGTCGATATTTTGCCAAAACACCCATTCCCCCCTGCCGTAAATAACGATCGGTCCCTAAGGAGGTGTCATCGGAGTCAGGGTTCGATAGAAACTCTCGCGTTTGCGATAGGTTTTGAAATCCATGATATTCTTCGTCTAGACAATGATAAACAAATTCTGTCAAGAGAAAGTCTTTTGGAACCTCGCAATTATTCATCTTTTTGCACTTCAGAATCTCTCGAATGGCATCTTTGATACTTGGAAATTCACTCTTTCTCCAACTAGGGTTTTCTTCTGGAGAAAAATCGATCAAATCGCTAACCGAAGAAATAAATGGCATTTTTAGAATATAAAAAAGTTATATCTTAAAACTGTTTTGCAAACTTTTAACTAACGGCGACTCGAGTCGCCGTTAGTATTCAAAGGGTTAATCAATCACATCAATACTTGGGGAGTCGTCTACTGTGCACTTCGCTTCTGGTGGAAAGTCAACTTTTTTAACACCGTTGCTAGTTAACAGAATAGCCTCCAACGGAGCTAGCATATGTCCAAAACTATGATACAGCCCACAGGTCCATTTGTTTAAAGCTAAATCAATAAAGGGTCCTTCGTTCAGAGACTCTTCCAGAGCATCGCGATCGGTAATCGCCAAATTTTTGGAAGGAAGAGTCCGACCAAATTTACGTAAGTGGTAACGAAGTGCTTTTTCATTGACCTGGTCACTATCCCACCCATGTGAGCCTCGTATCTGGCGTAGAGTCTCATCAGGCTCTTTTGATCAAGCCTATCGATCTCAGCGGAGGTTATGGTCTTTCCCAAATACTCTTTGCTTTTTCCTGCCTCTGCTACGCTGATCAACCGTTCCCGCAGCTGTTCCGTTTCGCCAAACTCCCTCACAGGTTCCTCCCGTGTAGCCGTACCGTCTAAGGTAGACATTCAACCTAAGGTAGACATTTTGCCTATGGTAGACGTTTCGTTCAGGGTGGGCAGAACGCCCACGGTCATCGCCTCGTTAACTATATCTTCAATTTCAGTCATCTTGCTTTTTATCTTAAGATTATTTTTTGCCACCAGTACTCAGTCGGTTGCTCGGTAATTAGAATTAGTTTGGAATGTTTTTGTTTAGCTAGCTTTTTTCTGATCTCTTTCTTCTCTTCTAGAGTTGGGATTATATCGTTCTCCCTTAGAGTCTCGCCGAAACTATCTTGATCTTTTGTGTAAAACAGGGCTGTCCATTTTGTCTGCTCTCTGAGATCGGTAACGATGGAGTTATATTTTTGTGTAAGCACCCAAACGGAGCAATTATCGTGTCTTCCCGAGAATGCTAGCTGAGAAAGCATCTGTTTTTTTTGGTTAATGATCTGTCAGAGCTGCAGTCGTCGATAATGAAAAGTGTGTGTCCGTCTTGTATTCCATAAGTTTCGTAGCCAAATTTCAAACAATCGTTCAGCCAATCGTCGGACTTTGGACACCAGTTAGGATCCATTGGAATGACATCAACGTCCTTAAAAAACCAGGATCTGTTTAAGTACGCTTTGTTGCGCGTCCAGGTAGGGCAAACGATTATGATGTATTCAAAGAAATTCTTGTATTCCCTCTCGAGTAAATCCAGAACAAATTCAGTCTTGCCACAGCCGGTGGCTCCGCAGATTATAGCCGAGTGCGCGTGTTTTGGAAACATCTTTTATTCTAGTATTTCACGCTCTGCAATCTTCCGGCTTCGATATTCACCTGTGCATCCTGTATGTAGTACACGTAAGCGTTCAACGCTCCTGCAGCCTCGGCTTCTTTTTCGATTTCGATTTGAATACTCTGACTAGCTCCTTCAATTTTCCTACCAGATCCATGCAACGTGTCATCATCCGTGGTTCTCATGTCCAACCAGAGACCATACTTGGTTGTGAGATAATCTCGCCTCCTCACATCAACCAATCCCGCTTCCTTGATTACGTGTGGAACAGTTCTGAATTTTCCATCCGCGAAGTGCTTTTGAATTTCTTTGAAGTGATGGTGAGGCAGCATCCCAGAGGAGTGCAGCTGATTTGGAATACCGTCGAGCGTTGTTGAAACTTTCTTGATCTTTGGGTTGTAGAACTTTTCGGTATCTCGAGCGTAATTGGCTCCTCCTCCATCCGCAGCTGGGTCTACGAAGAGAATCAGAATACCTTTCATGGACTTTGCTCGCGGTGCTAGAGCGATATTCCAGACGGTGTCTGACTTGTTAAGCGACTCTTTGCTGTGTCTGATGACTCTGTCGTACATGACGACGCTTTTTCCATTCACCCTGTTCCTAAGAGCCATCGCTAGCTCAGAATCATTGACTACATCAAACTCAAGGGTAATATCTGAGATGGAATAGCTGGCTGCTGTATCCGTGGACACCACGACTTTTCCGTAATTGTTGAACGTCAGCTCGTAACTCAGCCTGTCCTTCATATCGTACTGGAAATATGGATTATGAGAATTCAGCATCTCAAAGTCCAGAGGGATGCAGAACATGTTGTCGCCGAAGGACTTTCCTTCGGCGACATCCTTGGCATCTGTACCTTTGTCACCAGCGTCGAATCTTATTCTTCGACCTGCCGCAGACGGGATGCCCTGATCAGCGGCGTTCTCTCTTTCCTCGCTCGTCTTCCAGAGATCTTGGTAGCATAGGAATATATCAGCATCGTTCAGAGTGAAGATGCTCTGTCCTTCCAATTTAACCTCAATTTTTTTTTTTTTTTCTCTTCCGAGATTATTTACGATAGTCCTGTTAAGATCTTGATTTCCACCAGAGGCGGAATTTAGAGCAATCTTGAACCAAAGAAAACTCGTTCCAGGGTATATTACGTCATCTTTTCCAAGACCAGGAAATCTCACCGTGAGAATTCCGGTTTGGTCGATGGTACTCGGAACGTGCGTATTCCGAATGCTACGTCTTTCACCTTTAACTCCTCGCGCTTTGCGAAGTTGTCGGTCAGGGTAAAGTTTATTTCCGTATTCAGTCGCCATCTTTTATTTATACGTAAAATAAAAACCAAAAGATGGCAGATTTTTATCCTCGAGAAGACATTCAGATGGATGACTTCGATGAATTCGAAGATACGATCGGAGATACCACGGGAGCAGTTGGTGGTACACCGGCTGAGACTGATTTTGGTGATGGGCAAATACAAACGGAGGGTCAGAGACGACGAGGAAGCGTCGGTTGGGAAAATCCTGATGTGAGTTTCGTTTCCGATAAGAGTCGAAATTCCATCGAAGATCTCAACGATCGACTCGATCTATTAAAACTTCGTGAAGACAGTCCTTCCCTGAGGAGAACCGTCAAAACATTGAATCGACAAAAGCGGAACTGGCTAGGGATGAGTTTCGGGATTACGTGAAACGCTTAGGATACACGCAACAAGGAACGACCTTTGCTACTGAAGCGGTTTTGCGGTAGATGAAACCGGAAGAATCAAAGTTAGTTACAGAAAAAAACAAGTTTGGTTAACCAAACAAAATTCGAGCGAATTTTACCCCCTAGAATCGATAGCTAAACAAGTCAAAGGCAAAGATCCAGGAGGTACCCAATTTGTCAAAATAGGTCTCGGAATCAAGGATTTCAAACGAGGATCAACGCCGCAAGTGCAGGAAAGTGCCGAAAAAGCGTTAACTAGTGCGAGAGATGTATCACCCCTAACCACTACACCCGCTGGTAGACCAAACAACACTAAAAGAGTTTTGGAGGGTCTTCAAAAAACAAACCAAGACATGGAAGGTTTAGCCAATGAATTGCCAAATGATCCTCTTGTAGATCACGAAGAAATCCGAAATTTTTTAACCGAACGAGGACAACTCAAGAAGCTGTCTGATGTCTATGAGCACCTTGTCCGAAGAAGGAATGAAAAGGAAACTGAACTGAAAGAATTAAAGTCTAAAGGACGCGGTTCGGTCAGTTTTACTAACCCAACTTACGAAGGTGATGAAGGAGAGCCTCTGCTACCTGTCAGCGAAGAAGATGCTAAAAGAGCTAGGGAGCTTGAAAGCGATATCAAAGAGTTTGACAATGCCATCGCAGATCAAGATGCCAAGGTCAGAAATTCGCTTCAGCGTCTGCGAAGATCGATCGAAAGTTTCATAGACAGCGATGTTACCACGGGAAGTCGGATTCGAGAACTCTTTAGACGAGAGGGTGTTACCATAGTTTCGCTGCTCACAGCCATCGGAATGACGATAGCAACCGTCGTCGAGGCCATTGAGTTAGCCACCAAATCCGCAGTCTCAGCAATCACACCGAAGCCTCCAGAACCAAAACCAGGTCCTCCTAAACCAGACCCAGGTCCTGAACCTGGACCATCACCAGGACCCGAACCCCCACCAAAGCCTAAAACTTGGACCGATTGGATTAAGGATCAGCTCAAGAAAATAGCCAATCTCCTTTTGAAACTCGGAGACAAAGCTTTGATCGCACTTCCAGGGATCATCGGAGCTGTTGTGAATTTCTGTCTCAAAGCTGCGGGGTCTGTTGCTGGATTTCTAGCTGATCACATATGGACATTAGCTTTGGGTGTTGGAATTTTGTTGTACACTACAGTTATGGAATTTGTCAAAAAGAAGTAAAAAAATCTTCTCACTAGAATTTAGTGAGAAGACTTTTTGTGTGTGTTTGACCGAGTTTTAATCCAACTTATTTTTTTAAACCGTTTGCCAGAAAAATAAGAAAATTGCAGCGGCTGCCAAAAATAGAGAAAGCTTTTTCTCATCATGCATTAGAGGCTCTTCAGTCAAGGGTGGACTTTCAACCCTTTCAGTCAAGGGTGGACTTTCAACCTCCTCTAAAAACAACGGACTTTCCTCAGGAGCACTGTCTCCAACATTCGGTCGAGAGTCGGTGTTTACGTCTGAGTTTAGCCCTATCTGCATGTCATCCGTGGCGATTTGGATGAAATTGTTGTATCCGTTTACGGATCCCACGAGGATTTCCATGTTGCTCGGGAGCAAGTAAAGTCCGTGACCCACGACAAAATCCAGTTTGCTTTGAGCGTACTGAAGAGTTCTCTGGTATCTGTCGATCGAGTCCGGAAGATCCACGACCGAGTTGATCGCATCCTCGACGTTTGCTAGAAATTGTTTCTGAGCGTCGAACGCCTTGCCGGAGCCCAGGATGTCGGATCTGGCTTGAGCTTGGGATCCGAGAATTGCCCACGTGTAAGTCCTGACGGAGTCGTTGATTCTCGAAACTCCCGCACGTGTGAAACCCTCGTTCCAAGTGTCTGCTACGAAACTGCCGATGGCAGCCATGGCATCTCCTTTCCGAATGGATCTGTCGGTTATATCCGGATCGTGATCGAACAGCTGTTCAATGTATAGAATCTTGTCAGTCTGATTGTCCACACCTCCGAAGCTGTCCGCGTCAAAGTGAACTTTCCAGTCCATCGACTGACTGTAGTTTCCTCCGTTGGTAAGCTTCGACCATTTTTGGTGGTCACGAATTTCCAGTCGTAAAATTGTTTGTTGAAGAAGTAACTACCCATTCCGTTGGAAAGATCGAACTTTTGTCTCCAGTTAGCTCTCGTGGACACTCCAAATTCGTTGCAAATTCTTTCGTAAGCGTGGGTGTCGATCCCGTTGTTCAGAGGATTGAAGGATTCCTCCGAGGGTAGTGGACAGGACATTTCCGACAGGATTCTTCTGATCTGATAATATGCGTGAAATCTGAACACGGATCGAATCATCGGATCTTTGTGACTAAGTTCTTTGGACACCCCGCATCCTGACGTGGCGCACCAAACCGCGAAGTTCAGCTGGTTTTGCCAAAATTGCATCTGGTTGGAGAGCCAGTCATCGTACACCTCTTTTTCCGTGACTCTCGGAAGTTTGTACTTTTGCCACAAACTGGGAAATCTTACGTAAAATTTTCCTTTTTTGCTGACTTGAATTTCTTGATTCACAAGACTGAAACCGTGCGTCGGTTCGAATACTCCTCCGGTTCTCATTTTATTGAAAGATAAAAGAAAAATGTTTGTCACAATTACCGGCACCGGCAAAGGAAAACCTTATCGCCCGTTGCAAAGTATAGACAATAACGGCAAAAACTTAAAATTGGAATCAAAAGGATCTCGGGTCGAGTAGGTTGGTTCAACGTCGAAGAAGAACTCGAATGGAGGTACACTCAAGGAGGGCAGGGACCTGAAGAAGCGATAAAAATAAGCCCGGGGCTGTATAATTTTGACCTGCTCGTAAATGAATTTACGAGTCAAATCGACGGTTTCGAATTCGAAGTCGACAAACGCGATGGGAAACTCAACATGACAATCCCCGCGCAGTATCAGATTTGGTTTCCGGACCGCGTTCGAAAAAATGTTCGGATTGGACGAGGAAGGGTGGCTAGCAGATGGTGAATACACGGGAGATCGGGCGATAGAATTTTTACCTCGAAGAATTCTCGTGTACCTGAATCAGCTGTCAACCACGGGCAATCTCGTAGACAACGACGACGTTCTGCAGGGAGGTCGAGTTCTTGGGTCCATCGATCTCTCAAACGCCGCGTTCGGAGAATACTTCGTTTCGACCTACGAAAAGCCGAGTTTCAAAAAACTGCAAAACGGAACCATCCACGAGCTCAACTTCGACTTCAAAGTAGAATGGAAAAATTCTTCGAGAAAGCTCGATAATCACGATCAACCGCTGGATTTGGAATTTGAAATCCGATAAAATAAAAGAAAGAATGTCTATCTGGGGACCAACGATCGAAACAAAATCGACGTCAATAGCTGGCGAAGATGTAGATCTTTCCGCGTACGTCAAAAAAACTGGAGCGCGAATGACCGGAAGGATTAACATGGGAGGAAAAAAAATAACGGGGTTGATGAATCCAACCGAGCCGCAAGATGCAGCTACTATGGGTTCCGTGACCAGCCTAACCTCATGGTTAAACGACAGAAAAGTTTCGAAGGATGGCGACTCGATGACCGGCGAACTCGCTATGAGCGGCAATAGAGTCACGGGTCTCGGAACTCCCACGGACAACGAGGACGCTGTGACAAAAGAGTACGTAGACCAGCAAATTGGACACGAGCACGATACCAGCTTGCATGTTTTGGGGAGATTCATGGTATGGATGAACGAAGACGGAACGCACTATGTTTCCATCCGAGCCAAAAAAACATCGACTTGGAGAGAGACAAGTTGATCGAAATTAAAAACGGAATGAACAACACTTTCAACGCTAGGCCTATGCAAATTGGCATCACTGCTGGGTTTACGAATTTGCCGAATCCCGGAAAAGATTTGACCCCATGCGACTCACTAGACCTTTAGAAATTTTCTTCAACAACCCACATTTTATTGCTCAGCCTTGGAACCTCTCTTTTTTTTTAAAATCGGGAGTGAACCCGCCGAACGCCCCAGCGAACGCTTGTTCTTTGACGTTTCAGTCTAATCGGAATTTCTTCATGTACCTAAATATTACTTGGACCGACGACTCGATATCGTTCAAAGTGCTAGATAACGCGCGGCAAACCCTCTTTTCCACATCCGTTCAAACGGACACTACGATTATGCATCATGTCTCGATCGAGTACGTTGAAAATAAGCTTTGCTTTTGGATCAACGGGGTTTCAGCAGATGTCTACAGAACTCAAGCCCTGGTAAGTCTCCTTGGAATCAACATGAATTTTGAGCAACTGGGAATACTTAGCTTCTACGAAAAAAATTTAACCAAGCAAGAAATCATACAGCATTTCGTTGAAAATCACATCTCGAATTTTACGGAGCACGAAGTTTTGCTGGACTAACAATTTTACTAACGTGATATAAATAAATAAGCATGAAGAAACCTAACGCACCGCCACTTTATCCCGATCTTCCTCAGGAAAGCGAAGATCGAGGAGTTGAATTCCGACTAAAAAATATCGAAGAGATTAGGAATTTCTTGGACAACGAGGTTAACGAGAGGGAGAAATTGAGGAGAAAATACAAGGCAGCGTGGAACATGTTCTACAACACGGCTCAAGTTTCCGGGCTCATCGCGGTCGGATCTGGAACAGGGGCTGTGGGGACGCTGGCCAGTGGAATTGGTGCGATCGTGAGCATTCCACTCGGTGGAATCGCCATCGCTGGTGGTCTAGTTAGCGCGGCATGCGTAGCTCTTGGAAAGGCTACCATGAAAAAATTGGAAAAGCACGAAAGCGTAAAACGAACGGCTGAGTCCAGTTTGAATACGGTAAATGATCTGGTGTCCAAAGCCCTCGAAGACGGACGGGTCAGCAACGAAGACTTCCACCACATTCGGCGAGAGTTGGAAAACTACAGAGGTCACAAGGCTGGAATCAAGCACAGAACCAGAGCGGATCTAATTGAACTTACGGCTGATAGAGAACGTAAAATTCGCACAGAGGCAGAACAGGCTGGATTGGAAAGGGGAAAAAAAGAAACGATGGAAGCCCTCCGAGATACTCTGAAGTCGTAAACAACATTCTGCCTAAAATAGAATTTAAGTTCGTTTTGTACAAATAACCAAAAAAAAAAAAAAAAAAAGTTTTATTAATCTAATATTGCTCAGTTTTTCTAATAATAAAAGATGAGTGATCAAGAAACCAAATCAGTAGCCGTACCGTCTAAGGTAGACATTTCAAGCCTAGTCCAACGCCTCCAGGACCTGAACCTGAAAGCGTATGGAGAGTATCGGAAAGAAATGTGGGAAGGAAAACCACACGGCGTTTGGAGATGGTACTACGACGAGGAAAAAACAGATATAAAAGCCGAGCTGGTTTTTGACAGTAATGATCCCGGGGAAATGGTTACGTTTTACAAAGACGGAGACGGATTAGGATTAGTAAAAGCTGAAGGTATATACGAAGACGACGCACCTAGAGAACCGCAGGAATTTTGGATTGATCGGGATCCCTTGGTTGCTGGATACACCGCATTTGTAGCAGCCTACTTGACTACAATCATTTTAAACTGGGTGTGGTAAACTATGGCAAAAAAAAACCTCTTGTGATTATTAATCACAAGGGTTTTTTTATTTTTGTACACATTCCGTCTTTTTAGCATCGTTGTAGGCTTTCAAAATTTCTGTCATGCGTCTGGCTTCCATCCTGATTCTCCTCTCAGGAGAATCCAAAAGAGCGCTCGTGAGAATCCAAAATGCTACGATCATCTTTATTTAAATAAAAAATGGCTGATTCGATTTATTTTGAGCTCGCTGATGATGAAATATTCCAACAACTGGAAGACTCTTCCAAAGGAGATTTTATATGTGGAATGGTACTAGTCTCGAAACCTGTTTGTTGCTGCTAGCGGTTACAACGGAAACAAAGTAAGAATCCAGGCAATCAACCTTTTGATGTGTTACATTGGGTGGTATAAGGATAGATACAGGATGAGATTGTGTTTAAGACCACCTTGGATTTTTCCTGAAAGGACAGAGGAGTTTGAGGTTTTGAAAAAGACTCTTGAGTTTGTTACGAATGAACCACCGATTGAAAAAAAAAAGATATGATTGCGTTGAAAAATTATCAAGACAAATTTAAACTGGTAGATAAATTTCAAGATTTATTTATTTGACAATGTTAAAAGTGAAATACCGCCACCACTCAATAATTGCTCCATATCATTTCTGCTACACTCATTCCAATCATAACCCCCTCAGGAAATTAAATAATCACACAGTTTGAACCTTTGACCTTGAATGTCTGGCTGAGAACAAAGAACTAGCTGTGTGTCAGCATGAATAATCATACCCATCCTTAAACATAAGGAAAATTACCCATGATGCTTTCAGGATGATTGTTCATACCTTACCATAAACAAAAAATATTACCCATGATGCTTTCAGGATGATTGTTCATACCTTACCATAAACAAAAAATATTACCCATGATGCTTTCAGGATGATTGTTCATACCTTACCATAAACATAAGAAATGAATATTACCCATGATGCTTTCAGGATGATTGTTCATACCTTACCATAAACATAAGAAATGAATATTACCCATGATGCTTTCAGGATGATTGTTCATACCTTACCATAAACAAAAAATATTACCCATGATTCTTTCAGGATGATTGTTCATACCTTACCATAAACATAAGAAATGAATATTACCCATGATGCTTTCAGGATGATTGTTCATACCTTACCATAAACAAAAAAATATTACCCATGATGCTTTCAGCATGAATAATCATACCCATCCTTAAACATAAGAAAAATTACCCATGATGCTTTCAGCATGAATAATCATACCCATCCTTAAACATAAGGAAAATTACCCATGATGCTTTCAGCATGAATAATCATACCCATCCTTAAACATAAAAATGTAAATGCCTCCAGGCTATAGGTTTGGAGTTAGATAGACATTCTGCCTATAGTAAACAAAACAAACTGGATTGTTCCCTTAGCATGAAACCACTTCGTCTCACTTCCTGCAACTCAACAGTGTACATAAGTGTGCTAGTCAAGGATTTGCGAGTTGCCTCCAGGCTAGGTTTCCGTTAGACAAATTGATTGTTCCCCTACTTGGGTCAGCTCAAGATCATAATAGTTGAAGACAGGATATGAGATACAGGGGGATTTTTTTCTGTGTAGAATATCAATTTTTTTATATTTGAGATGCAGGGGAATTTTTTCCCCTGCATTTTTTTTTAGGTAGGTTAATTTACAGGGGAATTGTTTTTGTGTAATTTGGATTGGGGTGGGTTGAAATGCAGGGAATTTTTTTTGTGTAATCCTGTGTAAATTGTTTTTCTGTATAATCCTGTGTTGTTGTTTTTTTTGTGTAATCCTGTGTAAATTGTTTTTCTGTATAATCCTGTGTAAATTGTTTTTCTGTGTAATTCTGTGTTGTTGTTTTTTGTGTAATTCTGTGTTGTTGTTTTTTGTGTAATCCTGTGTTGTTTTTTTTTTTGTGTAATCCTGTGTAAATTGTTTTTCTGTATAATCCTGTGTAAATTGTTTTTCTGTGTAATTCTGTGTTGTTATTTTTTTTCTGTGTTATCCTGTGTTGTTGTTTTTTTGTGTAATTCTGTGTAAATTGTTTTTCTGTATAATCCTGTGTTGTTATTTTTTTCTGTGTAATCCTGTGTTGTTATTTTTTTTTGTGTAATCCTGTGTAAATTATTGTTCTGTGTAATCCTGTGTAAATTATTGTTCTGTGTAATCCTGTGTAAATTGTTTTTCTGTGTAATCCTGTGTAAATTTTTTTTTCTGTGTAATCCTGTGTTGTTATTTTTTTCTGTGTAATCCTGTGTAAATTATTGTTCTGTGTAATCCTGTGTAAATTATTGTTCTGTGCAATCCTGTGTAAATTGTTTTTCTGTGTAATCCTGTGTTGTTATTTTTTTTGTGTGTAATCCTGTGTTGTTATTTTTTTCTTCCTGTGTTGTTATTTTTTCTGTGTAATCCTGTGTTGTTATTTTTTTTGTGTAATCCTGTGTTGTTATTTTTGTGGAATTTTCCCCTGGATTTTGCCCTGAAAAAATGGATCTAAGGTTAGGGGAGGAGGGATGTTTACGATGATGAGCGCATGAACACACGAGGTCAAAACGCGGTTAGCAGTCGGACGTAAACACGGGAAAATCGGGCCTTTTATATAGCGCTATTTTTCTCAAAAAGTAGACCTAAAATATGGTGTCATTTTCAGATATGTTATGCAGAATTTTGTTCTGATTAAGATGATATCAAATATATATTTCAAAGTAAGACGTAACTCGACTTATAGCCTAAAACGTGACCCCTATTTTGCACGTAAAGTCTATGGAGAGCTATTTAGTGGCATGTACCCTTTAAGGAGCAATAGAGGCCGTCAGTCTTTCGCCATCTTGGGGGTACAAATGATTGTGTGTTCATGCGTCGGACACTACGCGCAGGGCGCAGCTTGCCACGCAGCTGTTATCGCGCCTCAACGCGGTGATTTTGCTGCTTACGCATGGAGATCGAACGACCATCACAGCTTGTACCCACAAGATGGCGGCATATGACATCACGCTGACGGCCTCTATTCCATGCGTTTTCCGCGCGTCTTTATCTATTTAAAATGCACGCGAAGAAAAGAGGAGGGTCATCAACAAGCGCGTTCATGGACGCCGCCGGGTTTTTCGCTGTATGTGCGTTTGCCGCGAATAGGCCTGCTTTTATTTCCAATTTAATAAAAGTTCCGATTTTGGTAGAAGTTTGAAACCTTTTGATATGAATTAAGAAGAGTTTCAAAATATTGAAAATATTGTTTATTGGTGTTTAAATTACAAAGAAGTTTTTCAATTTCATTGTTATTTTTTAACCAATTTTTTTGTCATTTAAACTCAAGTTTTGGCCTTCAATTTTAATAAAATTTCATAAAATATTAGATTTAAGATATTTAAGTTTCTAGTTTGCTTTATTTATACCACTGTCCAGTATTTTAAATAGTTATAACATTCAAAGTTTAATTTATATTAATATTTAATTTCAAATAGCCATTCATTACATTTGCTTTTTGGACAAAACGGGTTAAAAGTGACGCTGGAGGGGGGTAGGCCTACTTGATTGACATTTCTTGTCTTTTTAAATATTCTGCAGGTACTGAGAATGTTTTAATTTTGAAGTTATGCACTTGTAAAAGATGTTCAAAGAACGTTTACTCTTAACATCAATTAATATCTTCATGAAAATAGCAAATCAGCAACCATTGTGCATTCATGTGCATCAAAATGACGAAAAATGGCAATTGTCGGCTATCATGCTTGTGCTTGAAATCGACATCCTGTCTAAAGTATGAAAGAAAATACCCCAAAATTTCTTACAATTAATTCAAAATGTAGTGAAAAAGATAACAAAATCATTTTCAAGGCCTAAAAACGATGTTTTAGCCTCTTCAAGGAGCAATTCCATGCGTTTTCCGCGCGTCTTTATCTATTTAAAATGCACACGAAGAAAAGAGGAGGGTCATCAACAAGCGCGTTCATGGACGCCGCCGGGTTTTTCGCGGTATGTGCGTTTGCCGCGAATAGGCCTGCTTTTATTTCCAATTTAATAAAAGTTCCGATTTTGGTAGAAGTTTGAAACCTTTTGATATGAATTAAGAAGAGTTTCAAAATATTGAAAATATTGTTTATTGGTGTTTAAATTACAAAGAAGTTTTCAATTTCATTGTTATTTTTAACCAATTTTTGGTCATTTAAACTCAAGTTTTGGCCTTCAATTTTAATAAAATTTCATGAAATATTAGATTTAAGATATTTAAGTTTCTAGTTTGCTTTATTTATACCACTGTCCAGTATTTTAAATAGTTATAACATTCAAAGTTTAATTTATATTAATATTTAATTTCAAATAGCCATTCATTACATTTGCTTTTTGGACAAAACGGGTTAAAAGTGACGCTGGAGGGGGGGGGGGTAGGCCTACTTGATTGACATTTCTTGTCTTTTTAAATATTCTGCAGGTACTGAGAATGGTTTAATTTTGAAGTTATGCACTTGTAAAAGATGTTCAAAGAACGTTTACTCTTAACATCAATTAATATCTTCATGAAAATAGCAAATCAGCAACCATTGTGCATTCATGTGCATCAAAATGACGAAAAATGGCAATTGTCGGCTATCATGCTTGTGCTTGAAATCGACATCCTGTCTAAAGTATGAAAGAAAATACCCCAAAATTTCTTACAATTAATTCAAAATGTAGTGAAAAAGATAACAAAATCATTTTCAAGGCCTAAAAACGATGTTTTAGCCTCTTCAAGGGTTCATACCACTAAATCCGCATGTGAAGCGGTTTCCGGTAAAAGTTTATCACGACTATAGTCCCAACTTTGCATAAAAATTGTGCAAAATCGGTACAATATTAACAATTTTAGTGTTGCAAATCGTGTTTTGCTAGAACTTGTGAATGTGATCTCTACTAATTTGAACAAAAAACGCGAAAATTTGAGTGATGTTTACGATGATGAGCGCATGAACACACGAGGTCAAAACGCGGTTAGCAGTCGGACGTAAACACGGGGAAATCGGGCCGTTTTATATAGCGCTATTTTTCTCAAAAAGTAGACCTAAAATATGGTGTTATTTTCAGATATGTTATGCAGAATTTTGTTCTGATTAAGATGATATCAAATATATATTTCAAAGTAAGACGTAACTCGACTTATAGCCTAAAACGTGACCCCTATTTTGCACGTAAAGTCTATGGAGAGCTATTTAGTGGCATGTACCCTTAGACTCGATCCTCCAGTCCTCTAATACTCACGCACGGCCGCTCCACTGTGCTGTATTGAATAAGGCAACGTGAAGGATTGTGGGTAAAAAAAGGCGCCGCCATTAGAGGCCAGAAGGATTCAGGCTAATGTACCCTTGATAATAAACAAACATTCTTGCTTTTGTTATGACGCTATTTGCTTTCCATAGCTAATTTAAATATATCGCTCCGCGGCTTCGTGTCATCAATTACCCCGGCCTATTATTCGGGGTAGATGACAGCCAGCGTATGTTTCTGTTTGAGTCTTTCCCCGTAGAACTGGAAGATCCATTGGCCATGTATCTGGTTTAATTTATATTAACCAAATAACTGGTTAGTGGATTTTCACCTCAGTTCTGAGTCATATTACTTTATTTCACGCGGTATTTCATTGCCAAAATTAGTGGCAAATCATAGCTAATCATACTGACATCCACAATCTTTCGACACTGCTACAGTACAGCCATACATGGCTGTCACTGTCGCACTACTTTTTCAGATTCACTTTCAAATAATACCCTAGCATTTTCCTGGATACCCTACATACAAATTCTTGATCCCATTCGCCAACAAATCAAGTTTTTCACAATTCTTTTATTCTTTCCGGACCACAGCATACATTCATATTAATAAATACTCCACTTTCACACCTCGTTATATCGGGGCGTCCCTGTGGATGTGGCGAAGCGGTTAAGGTCATGGAATTCTAATCCATTTATGAATTTTTGCTCAAGTTCGAAACCTCCCACCACTTTTTTTAAAATGATTTATTAACCAATTAATAAATCAAGAATAACACCATTTCGAACATCCATTGCTATTGTGATATTATATTTTTTCATCAAACAAACATGTTTGATTTTTTATTCACATTTAGGCCTAGGCCTATGGCCTACTTTCACCATCCAGATGCTTTCACCATGCTTGACTATCATGACATCTTCGTCATTTAAAACACATTTATCAGTGTCTCTGTTCACAGCTCAGACTGAAATTATACCGTAAACGTTCGCCTAATGGCGCTATGGAGTTCATGGAAATAAGAGAGCGCCATCCCTGTAAAAGCCGACTATTAAGGGTACGTGTAGTTAAAGGGTGAAACCTATCGACACATACAATTATGAACAAGATCGAACAAACTTGTTCATGATAATGCGGTAATCATTCACCTGATACGTTGTGGCCCAGTGAGCAGAGCATTAGACTATAGTGCGAGGAGCTTGTGGAGAAGATTGATGGTTCGAATCTCATGCAGTAATTTTGGACAGATTATAATGTTTGTCAATGTTTTTTTTTCTGATTTGAGGATATTTTATTCTCTATTTTCTTGATTTTATCTTTAACATTGTTTACATAATTTTATTATTTTATCTTGTAGGTGTCTTTTTTCATGATTCTTTGTTTTTATCGTTTCATTTTAGAGTAACTCAATCCATTCAATCAAATGTTGTAATGAACCTATTTGATTGTATAGGCATTTGTTTGTGAGACGAACTGTCGCGTGCGACAAGTCTTTCAATTCGCGCGAGTGTCCTTGCCTATATGCATCAGTGGTCATAAGAGGTATATCATTTTATTCGAAAGGGGGGTGGGGTCCCAAATATACGGGGGTCATAAAGTCTTGGAAAGAATAATAGGAGGGTCATAAAATGTTTTATGACCAAAATGTAGGGAGTCACACGATTACCACAGAAAGTGTGTTATTTTATTCAAAAAGACTGATTTCAATACAATTGTGGGGTTTGGGGTCATAATATTTTTGTTGCCGAAATAGGGGGTGCGCAATTTTATTGACGCAGACTTTTTGTAAATTTGGGACCCCCCTTCCGAAAAAAATGATAGCCCTCTAAGAGGATTCAAAAGATAACCTCTGCCGCAATAATCCCTAGCTATATTTGTTTGAAACTATTCCACGGAGGATGTATCATAAGGCTGCGTTCACATAGAAGTATACTATTCGGGTATACGGTGCACGTTTTACAGGTATATAGTTCAATCGATCAAGGCAATTTCATAGTACCGGGTCACATAAGGCTACGATCGCATAGAAGTATACTATTCGGGTATACGATGCACGTTTTGCAGGTGCACGCGTATATATTAAATCGAGCAAGGTAATTTCATAGTACCGGGTCACATAAGAGCTATTCGAAAAGGCCGTATACCTGCGTATAGTATAGTGGGAATCGCGCGTGTTCGATTTTAGTGCAGCGTATACCATCCAAATTTTAAAAACCTAAACCATATGTGGGCAAATTCATTTTATTAATAGATGCACTATCTAATTCTGCACATTATGACACCTCATTGAATGCAATGTGACCTCAAGAAGTAAAGTTACAAGCATTTGATAAGACGAAGAAAATGGGTAAACTGACATACTCGCTATTCGCTATACGAAATACGCTCATTCGATCAGGCTGAGTTCACATACTCCTATATGAACTCAGCCTGATCGAATGAGCGTATTTCGTATAGCGAATACCGTATACCGTATACTTCTATGTGAACTCAGCCTAATAGGCTCAGTCTTCAAATGATATAAATAAAATTTGAATGAGTGAACGAACAAAATCATACAACGACCAACTGAATAGAGGCTGTGCATAATTATGACGTATCATCCCGTAAATATGGCGGACTACTCAAAATGCATTCAACAAAAGCATGATTGCATCTACCGCGACAGTTCGTCTCACACACATAACAAAATGCACTACGGTTGATGACAACATTTGATTAAATGTACTGCACTGCGCCATGATAAGGCTGCGTTCACATAGAAGTATACTATTCGGGTATACGGTGCACGTTTTGCAGGTACACGCGTATATAGTTAAATCGAGCAAGGCAATTTCATAGTACCGGGTCACATAAGGCTACGATCGCATAGAAGTATACTATTCGGGTATACAATGCACGTTTTGCAGGTGCACGCGTATAAATTAAATCGAGCAAGGTAATTTCATAGTACCGGGTCACATAAGAGCTATTCGAAAAGGCCGTATACCTGCGTATAGTATAGTATAGTGGGAATCGCGCGTGTTCGATTTTAATGCAGCGTATACCGTCCAAATTTTAAAAACCTAAACCATATGTGGGCAAATTCATTTTTTTAATAGATGCACTATCTAATTCTGCATATTATGACACCTCATTGAATGCAATGTGAACTCAAGAAGTAAAGTTACAAGCATTTGATAAGACGAAGAAAATGGGTAAACTGACATACTTGTATTCGCTATACGAAATACGCTCATTCGATCAGGCTGAGTTCACATAGTATACTCCTATATGAACTCAGCCTGAACGAATGAGCGTATTTCGTATAGCGAATACCGTATACCGTATACTTCTATGTGAACTCAGCCTTACGGGGAAGAAACCGGTTCAAATCCTTTGTTTGGAGCCAATCGATAAACGCAAGGCCTCTATATCTATCATTGAATACTGGCTAGGATTCCACAACACAATGAGAACATGTCATAAGGCCCTTTGGAAGGCACACAATACCCAATGGCTTTCCATATTATGTGCACTCAACAACTATTCAGTATCAAAGCCCGGTGTCGAAGTTACGTAATGTTACTATGTCATCGGGATCGCGCGCTTAAAAGTAATGAACCACGATCGAAACAATCAGTACACAAAAAAGGCATACCAAAATAGCGTGATCGTAATGATCGTCATACAAACAGTGCTTGGTTCCGATACCATCACGGAGTTACGTAACTACTTCGTGGTCTGATAGGTTATATGATCAATGGTCTGATCTACTTGGGTTCGATCCTTTTAAGAAAAGAAAAAATAGCTGATCATTTATAATGCATAAATGAATAAAGTAATGTAGTTATACAATTTGAAACATTGAGGCCGTTCTATTTTTCAAAGGTCATTTAACTGTTAAATGTAGTGGAATATATCACGCATTGATAGGTAGCAGGTGGAGCAAATTTTGTCAGCGGTTTTTGTTGCCGTTTGTTCGCAGTGCCTATTTATCTAAAAAAAATAAGAAAATTAAAATTAAATTTGAAAAAAGTCACAATATTCGTTCGTAAAATGGGGACAAAATCCAAAAATATTTCTTGACCCTTCTTCACATAAAAGTGGGGGCAGAAATCAAGATTCGAACAAGTACCATTCACCATTCAAGGCGCACCCTCTACCGACTGAGCTAACGGGTCAGACAATAGAAGGGTGTAATTTTGAACTGAAGAATATTAAAAAAATATGAAGAAATTACAATGTTATAAAAGATTTACCAAAATGAGTTAGGTATAACGTATGAATCGATTTACAAATTAAGTCCAATGACACTTTGAGAAAGAATACCTGAAGAAACCCAAAAACATTTGCTGCTCTAGCAACTAACCTAGTGACCTAAAGTATTGGGTCATGTCACGATATTTTTTTCTGAGGCATTATGTCCAGGTTGCCCAATTTAACATACACGTATCCTTAATGCTATTGAGATTTTACAAGGATGGCGCTCTCACATTTCTAAGAATCCAAAAGCGCCATTAGGCGAACGTTTACGGTATGTGGAATAAATATTATAAATTGTCACAAATTAAAATCACAAACCGCGAAAGATCGCCAACAACTGCCGCTGAATATTAATATTGAGAACCACAAACCGCGAAATTTGGATATCCAACTAGATTGCCCCGTAAGGCTACAAAGAATCACACACCACGGAATATGGATATCCAACAAGCTTAAACTATAAATTAAGCTCCAGATAGAGGACAGGGCTTGAAGCGAAATTAAAATCACAAACCGCGAAAGATCGCCGACAACCGCCGCTTACTTGATGACAACATTTGATTAAATGTACTGCACTGCGCCATGATAAGGCTGCGTTCACATAGAAGTATACTATTCGGGTATACGGTGCACGTTTTGCAGGTACACGCGTATATAGTTAAATCGAGCAAGGCAATTTCATAGTACCGGGTCACATAAGGCTACGATCGCATAGAAGTATACTATTCGGGTATACAATGCACGTTTTGCAGGTGCACGCGTATAAATTAAATCGAGCAAGGTAATTTCATAGTACCGGGTCACATAAGAGCTATTCGAAAAGGCCGTATACCTGCGTATAGTATAGTATAGTGGGATATCCAACTAGATTGCCCCGCAGGGCTACAAAGAACCACAAACCGCGAAATTTGGATATCCAACCAGATTGCCCGCAGGCCTATCGATTATAAAGAACCACAAACCGTGAAATATGGATATCTAACAAATTAAGACTTCAAACCGCGAAAGATCGCCAACAACTGCCGCTCAATATTAATATCCAACTTGATTGCCCCGCAGGGCTATAAAGAACCACAAACCACGAAATTTGGATATCCAAGCAGATTGCCCGCAGGCCTATCTATTATAAAGAACCACAAACCGCGAAATTTGGATATGCAACAATTGCCCCACAGGGCTTCAAAGAACCACAAACCACGAAATATGGATATCCAACAAGCTTAAACTATAAATTAGCTCCCGATAGAGGGCAGGGCCTTGATGAGGGAAATTAAAACCACAAACCACGAAAGCTCGCCGATAACCATCGCTTAATATGGATATCCAACTAGATTGCCCCGCAGGGCTACAAACAACCACAAACCGCGAAATATGGATATCCAACAAATTAAGACCACAAACCGCGAAAGATCAACAACAACTGCCGCTCAATATTGATATCCAAATAGAAGAACTATAAAGAACCACAAACCTCGAAATTTGGATCTGCAACTAGATTGCCCCACAGGGCTACAAAGAACCACAAACCACGAAATATGGATATCCAACAAGCTTAAGCTATAAATTAGCTCCCGATAGATGGCAAGGCTTGATGAAAACCACAAACCACGAAAGATCGCCGACAACCGCCGCTTAAAGCCATATTATAACATTTGCTGTTGAGGACGCCCTCACTGATTTTTTAAATTCATTTTTTTACACAATTATATTGTACTTTATTAAACCAATATACCCTGCAAAAATCAAGACTCTAGGTGCTGTAGTTTTGTCAAAATCCGATATTTTGAATAAAGCGCCGGAACCGGCGTCTTATTATTACGATGGAATTATTAGTCGAACGCATACACGATGTTCATAACACACAGTGCGGGACGGTGATCTACACAACAAAGGGTCGTACCATAACATGACCGAAGGAGTGGTACGTATTGGCGACATACGCGCTGGTAGTAAATTCCAATTTTTTTTTTTTGACGTAGTTGTTCGGCTCAAAAATAAAAGGGGATATATCTGACAGTAAAAACTAACATTTTATGTCAAAGAAATGCTAATCTATATTTTGTATGATAATGTTATAATATTGCTTTAATAGGAATATCCAACTAGGTTGCCCCGAAGGTCGTGGGAGAGGAGACAAGAGTACCAACTTGAATTGAAAAATCGTTTTGCATGTTTAGATATAGAGAGTGCAGATATGGATATCATGTATGACCTCATTTCCAGCACAGTTATAGAGGTAGCTGAAGAAATAGCACCAAGAGAAAGGAAGACTAAGCAAACATCTGAGGAGGACAAAGTGATAGAGGATATGGATATGGATGCGAAAAGAAAGAAACTTCGTGAAGTGGAAGACAAAACACCCCAACAAAATACTGAATACGCTGAGCTTGTCAAAACAGTGAGAAAGAAGAGGCGACAGAGAAGCAGAAGGAGAAGAAATGAAGAAATTGAAACCATCTTGATGAGCGGAAAAGGACTAAAACAGATTTCAAAACTGAACAGCAAGAAAACCAGAATAAGCAAAATGAGACAAAAGGATGGCAACATCACAACTGATAGAGAAGAAATTCTAGACGTATGTGCAGAATTTTACCAAGATCTGTACAGTTCAAAATCAAATCAGGACAAGACAGATACAAACTGTAAATCAACTGATCAAACTGACCTCCGAAGTATAACAGTAAGAGAAGTGGAATTGGCAGTGAAACAAATGAAAGACAACAAAGCTCCAGGCACTGACGACCTAACCAGTGACATCTTCAAGGTAGGCGGTGCAGAGATAAGCATAAAACTAGTCAGACTGTATAATGACATATTACATCAGAAAAAGATACCCAAAACCTGGAAGGAGGCTAAAGTTATACTGCTTCACAAGAAGGGCGACAAAGCAGATATTAAGAACTACAGACCAATAAGCTTACTGTCCCATGCGTACAAAATCTTTACAAGAATAATACAAAACCGCATAAAGAGAATACTGGATGAAAATCAACCAAGAGAACAAGCCGGATTCAGAGAGGGCTACTCAACTACAGATCATCTTCATGCACTAAATCAAGTAATAGAAAAGGCAAATGAATACGAGTTAAAGCTTTGCGTTGGGTATATAGACTACGAAAAAGCCTTTGACTCGGTAGAGCACAGAGACCTATTCACAGCTTTAAGAAAGATTGGAGTAAATGAAGGATATGTACAAATCATGGAGGACATATACACAGACGCAACAGCCATTATTCATCTTGAAAATGATGTATCCAAACCAATACACATCAAAAGAAGTGTAAGACAGGGTGATACAATTTCTCCAAAAATCTTCACAGCCGCCATGGAAGAAGTATTCAAGAATTTAGACCTAAAACCGAGAGGAGTCAACATTGACGGAGATTATCTAACAGACCTGAGATTTGCAGACGATGTTGCATTAACAGCTGCATCAGTTGAGGATATGGAGGTGCAACTAAACAGCTTGAACAAGGAGAGTAAGAAGATATGACTGAATATACACAAGGGGAAGACCAAATTCATGACAAATTACCAGACAAACAAGTCCATTGAAGTAGAAAATGAGCAGATAGAACATGTAGAAAGTTATAAGTATCTAGGCCAGACAGTAAAGATGGAAGACAACACGAGAGAAGAAGTCATGCTAAGAATAAAGGCTGGCTGGAGTTGCTTTGGCAGACACAAAGAAATCCTATGTGACAAAAGACTACCAATGACACTGAGGACGAGAGTCTTCAACCAGTGTGTACTACCTAAAATTACCTATGGTTGTGAAACCTGGACAGCAACTAAGTTTTTAGAAAAAAAACTCAAGGTAGCGCAGCATGCTATGGAGAGGAAAATGCTACATATCACCATACGTGACAAAGTAAAAAATATGGAAATCAGGGACAAAACAAATGGCAAAGATATCATGGAAAGGATCAAGGAGGCAAAGTGGAGATGGGCGGGACACATAGCTCGTAGAGAAGACAATAGATGGACAAAGAGGTTAACGGAATGGCAACCAAGAACAGGAAGAGAAGAGGGGGAAGACAAAAACGAAGATGGCGTGATGATCTCACATCCTATCTGGGTACAACCTGGGCAAGAGAAGCACAGAACAGAAGCAAATGGAAGCTACTTGAGGAGGGCTACATCCGACAGTGGGTGACACAGCCTGTGAGGTGAGGTGAGGTGAGGAAGTTGGTCGTGGATGGCATTGACATGGAAAGATAGGAGCTCTGGTGTCCATACATAAAGGAGCTTCTTCCAAGATGTATCTACTTGCATGGCAGAGACCCATCTGAGCCATTGTCCTTGTTTGGCGCAGCCATAGAGGTACACAAGCATGTCATCTTCATCTACGTCTTTTACCAGACTAGTGAGGCATTTCCTGTGTTCGTGGGGTTTCATGTCTCTTAACAGTTTCTGGTTCTTTTTGAAACCAAGACCTGCTCTCTCTCTCTGTTTGACCTCTGCACATCTCATTCAGTATCAGATGTCGCTCTCTTTGTTCAAATTCTCTGACTCCATTCCACCTTGATTGCTTTTCTTTTCTTTGTAGACAGTCTTTGTAGAGAGTCTGTGTTTTCCATCTATAGAATACTTGTTGAGATGGTGCTTGGTGACTTGCATGCATTTTACAGAAGTGGTGAGTCTTTTAAGGTGAAGCCCATACTTCTTCCTGCTTCTGTATAGAGCACTGTTGGTGGTACATCTGCTTATTCCTGCCCATCTTTTCAAGTATTTGGTGCAGGTAGCTTCCAAGCCCCCGATGAATTTAATTGGGAAGTTGTAGATGGTAAACTCCCATGTCATTTTGGGTAGGATTGCATTATTATATATCCACATCTTCATGATTCCATTGAGTAGGCTTTTGTCGGTCTTTTTCAGCATGTCTGTTAGTTTCTGCTTTACAGACTCTCTGATTTCGATATCTTTCAGATCTTTGAAGATAAGCTTGCCGAGGAATCGCATGGGTTGGTCGTGTATATACACAAGTCTTGTGAAGTATTTCTTGAACTGCATATCTCCTAACTGCATATCTTCCTTAAAATGCTTTACCAGCTAGGCATAGAGGACATTTTTATAACGTACTCGGTATAATCATGATACTGAACCAATATTTCTGTGGTTAAACCGGTTTTAGGGGACCCCAACCGTCACCCTTCCCTCAGAGATAGTATACTTGTTGAGATGGTGCTTGGTGACTTGCATGCATTTTACAGAAGTGGTGAGTCTTTTAAGGTGAAGCCCATACTTCTTCCTGCTTCCGTATAGAGCACTGTTGGTGGTACATCTGCTTATTCCTGCCCATCTTTTCAAGTATTTGGTGCAGGTAGCTTCCAAGCCCTCGATGTATGTAATTGGGAAGTTGTAGATGGTAAACTCCCATGTCATTTTGGGTAGGATTGCATTATTATATATCCACATCTTCATGATTCCATTGAGCATTGATGAGTAGGCTTTTGTCTGTCTTTTTCAGCATGCCTGTTAGTTTCTGCTTTACAGATTCTCTGATTTCCTTATCTTTCAGATCTTTGAAGATAAGCTTGCCGAGGAATCGCATGGGTTGGTCGTGGATATACGCGATCTCTTCTCCATCTATTGTCAACTTTGGATCGTATGCCACATAATGGTTTTATGTCCCTCTTGCTTTTGTTTCTTATTTGGGACACATCTCTTCATGGCATGGGATCGACATTTGATCGAGTCCACCTCAGGAAGTCATTTCTTATGTATGTGATAAGAAAATTTGTGAGCGGCTTACTGCTTGGCAGAGGGGCGTATGCACGCGTATGATATACACATTACACTCACCCGTATACCCCACACACATACCCTAATCCACATAATGTGCAGTGGCGTAACTAGACATTTTCATGGGGGGGGGGGCAAGTGGGGGAAAACATAATAAATGAGGGGCAGGCATCGTTCATGCTGTTTGGGTTTGTAAGGGCGGGGGATCTAAGGAGTTTTGGGATCTGCTTGGAATGTGTCCCCGGAACAATGGCGTAGATTTCTTTTTGACATGGGATGGATGATGTTGAAAAAAATGTCTAGAAGTATAGTGAATCCAGCACCTTTTGGCTACAAAAGAAGTTTATGTTTATGGTACAAATGTGAAAAATGGCCAAATATGAGGTTAATTAATGATAACTCTCAGAAGTAGGCATACTTTACCTTTTTCATTTGGAGGCATTTAATAATTAAATAATATAGTTAAGCTTTCTTACTTGACGTGCTTGTTCATAAAAATGACCAAAATCACCGTACGCCACTATGTATTGCGACCGACGACATACTCCTGCGTGCGTCTCGGATTCAGTTGATGACGTAAAACCATGTGTATCCGGATCCGGGCTTTTGTGTGAACCAACCATTCATTACGGTAGGCCTACCACCATTAAAGCCATATTATAACATTTGCTGAGGAGGACGCCCTCACTGACTTTTTAAAATTAATTTTTACACGATTATATTGTACTTTATTAAACCAATATACCCTGAAAAAATCAAGACTCTAGGTGCTGTAGTTTTGTCAAAATCCGAGATTTTGAATAAAACGCCTGAATCAGCGTTTTATTATTACGATGGAATTATTAGTCGAACGCATACACGATGTTCAAAGCAGTACGTACACGGCGTGCGCGACGGTGATCTACACAACAAAGGGCCGTACCATAACATGACCGAAGGAGTGGTACGTATTGGCGACATATGCGATGGTAGTAAATTCCAATTTTCTTTGCTCTGCCGTAATTGTTCGGCTCAAAAATAAAAGGGGATAAGCTGGGATATATCTGACAGTAAAAACTAACATTTTATGGCAAAGAAATGCTAATCTATTTTGTATGAAAATGTTATAATATGGCTTTAACTCCACTTACGTCGTACTTGATATACACCCTCGACACTGGTTATCTGATGACGATACTCTGATAACAATAAGCTGATTTAACATGAAAACTGTTTTCAATTATGAATAAGATCAATAGGCGCTTGAAACGATCGAATTCGGTGTTCAAATTAGCAAAATTTTTAGTTACATCTTTTAACTTCATAATTAATTTTCTCGGTCAAATGAAAAGCAATAATTTTCATTTCTTCGGTAAATGTCAGAAGAAAACTGTAATGATTGGTACTGTATATTTTTTCAAACCTTGATGTTAAACTCAGGTGTACAACATAGTGAAGATTTTCGATTTTAACAAATTAACAGGTTTGAAACCTGCCCCGCAAGCTTCTTTTTTTTTTGTCAACGTTTTTGCTTTTCAAAGTAACGTAATTCGCTAACGAAAGATATTTCCCAACTTTCATCATATAAAGCTGTATGTCATAGTTTTGTCCGAATTTCGGTTTTGATTGCACCATTTTTCAATTCCGACTACCAATTTTGTCAAAATCAACTCGCGAATGTACCCATGGATGGATGATTTTGCAAGCCACAATAGCAATATCGATTATTTCTGTTTCATTATTAGTAAAGATGTACTGGTTGGACATTTTAGCAGTTGCAAGTGAAGAAAAGTTGTAATTAAAACGGATATTCTGACAAAACTATAATATATAGAACCACACGATGTGCCTTACAGAGGTGGGAAATATCTCTCTTTATCGAAACATACCGTATTAGTTTGAAACGCAAAAAAAAATTAATTCCGAAAAAGCTCACGGACGAAGTTGAGGCCTGTATAAATCAAAAATCTGCCGCTTAAGGGGGAATAATACCCTGATTTTCATCAGTACCCCTCTTCTTTTTTTTCTTGCAAATTTATGAAGTATATAAATATGTTCATCAACTCATGTCCTGAACTTATAAAATATATCTACATACAAAGTGCTTTTAAACCATTTTAGTAAGTCATTTTAGCCCTATATATTTTTTGTTTACTGTATCCTAGTAACTCTGATGTGTGTTTCATAACAAACCATAATTTATTCTATTCAACATGTTCAAGTAGGGTACATGAATAGAATACATTAAATCCTTTGTTATACTCTCTATAGAAAATCTAGTGGTGCATGCAAAATACAACACTGAATAAATTAAATAAACGCTTACACAATGGATGCATAGTCATTAGTCAATTTAATACTATAATGTGTTGTTAGGAGAAGAAAAGGCTATTAGGTCACCGTATGTCAGGTTATAGGTCAATTGGTTCAGGTCAAATTTAAGCATCAATTTTGAATACACATGTGAGAGTCTGTGATATCATAATGAGGCATAATTTTGATATTCTGTCTTTAACTGGATATATATCGAGAAGTGCAAGCTGGATATACTAATATACCTTGGGATGTATATAAATGGTGAGTAGAGTTTAGAATGCCTAGTTGAGATGGATTTCACAAATAAATATAAAATAGTTACCAAAATCACAAAAGTTAAGCTTACGGAAAACTACCCAATATGGTGGTATAGGTGACAAGAAATACAATTTTTTCAACATTGCTGTAGTATGGTTGTGGTAACATGTTAGCATTTTAACCAGTTCCTTTTTTGATAGTTGTGGAGCACCAAGTTCATGAAGTCATAAAAGAAACCAGGAACCACTTATTCCCATTTTACATATCAACTTTATTTCCCTAATGTGTTACCAAAATTTTAACGAAATGATCCGTTGATAGTAAGCTTTCCAAAATGAAGTGAATTTAAATCATCAGTGATGTACCACCTTTTGGCTTCTACTTTTAAAAGCATGTAAGCTACGTTGATACCGATGCCACCAATAAAACTAGCAGACTTGCCCTTCATCTTGCATACCACTTTGTCCAATTTTTGTTTGTAATTTCTTCACAAAATGCAAAAAAATGCCAAAAAAAATCAATGGGTGTAGTACCCCTTAAAGACACAATTTCATGCTTAATTCTAACACCAAGATTTAAAAAAAAAAGGTATATCTAAGCACTATGATTTTAACTGACATTATACTGAAGAAAAAATTGCTTATATATGACCAAGAAAATGAATTTCATAGCAAAAAGGTGTATCTCTGAATTAAGCTGATTTCAAAATGTATCGATCGACTTTAACAACAATAACAATAGAAGCTGGCCAGTGTGCAAGCATTGTCATCATTATATTGAACTCTGAAAATTATCAATTTTGATTCATAAAAAAATAAAAGGCGACGCGGACCCAGCGAGCTTCTAGGCTTTATTTCGGGTTCATAAATCACCAAAGTTAAGATTCTGTGACGTCTATGCAAATCACATTAGGTGGCACTTACCGTATCCTTTCTGATGATATGCGGAATGAAGATATGACACTTTGACTGAGGTACTAGTATTTTGGGTTTATAAAAAACAAGTAATGTACAATACCATTTTTATGCTTATTGTTTTAAATTCACATTGTTCCTGCATGTACGCCTGGGTTCACCAAGTTATTGGAAAATGTATACAATCTTACGTTGAAGATATTTTCATCCTAAATATTGGCATAAGATAACGCTGGTTAATAAAATAATTCCCAGTTTAATACAGCAAAGGTGTAATAAGAATGTATGTTCGTGAAATACGATATCCAGGTAGGCTCATATTTTAAGTCTAGAAATTTGAACAGATCAGATCCTGTTCATTAAAGGCCTAATCAGTGATTTGCTCATTCAGAAAATCGTAAAATCATCAGAAATTACCTTTTTTTGCACCTTAGTTAGTATCATAGATGTGCTAACATAATAGGATATTTGACATGAAACTGTAATATCTCTACATTGGTAGAGAAATTGGCTACTTGTATTTGACGGCTTCATCTTTGTACTGCTGTTTTCCCCATTTTTTGTTTTGTTTTGCTGTTGTTTTGTTTTTGTTTTTGCCAAATGTTTCATTTCAAAAATACCTAATGACAATTTTAATGACTTAATGTCATCCAATGTGTAAGACAAAATATTACGGTAAAATTCACTTGGTTTTGTCGAACAATATTCAAAATGCTTATGTCCGTTTAATAGCTCTCGTTTTAGGTTTACTCAACTAGCGGGAATCGGTGCGAAGCGCGGGTACCCGCTAGTATACTTGACTGGTTGGGATTTTGCCATGACTCTATAGCTACAGCTAAGATAGAGAACTCAAGTTTGATTTAGGTACGGAAGGGGGGGGGGGGGGGGCGGCTGAAAATCTGAAAATAGGTTCATCGCTATACCAATTTTCCAAGAAATTTGGACCCATCGCTTTACCACAATTTTTGGCCTAACTTAATTCAACACAATTTGCAAGTTTGTACATTTTCCCCCAAGTTTTGGTGACAGTGATGCAAAATTGGTCTATTGACTGGAAAAGAAATGAGACACTTTTGATCCAAATTGGCCTAGAAAAGGGGTCATTGGTATCACAATGGGCGGCACCTCAATGAATAAACATTGAAAAGAACATTATTTGAAATCACGGATGTGTTTCGTGCGTATGTCGTCAGTTATATTACGTCACAAAATCTTAATGACAGGCGACCCGGCAGAAAGTCTAGAATCTCAAAGGGTCCTGTTTTGCTCTCTATTGATAACACAAACATTGATTAATTCTATTCAGAATTCGATAATGAAGGACAAACAACTCCATTCGTCAGATATAATTGATATTATTTGTTATATATAGTAGGCCTACTAAAAAGAGTTTTTATGTTGCGATTGATTTTTATTTCACATCGTTTCATTAAGTACATCGGCTCACCATTTGCTCAACGTCATCAGAGCCTAATTCAAGGGTACATGCAATAACAGAACCCCGAATGGATACGCAGAGAGGATTATTTTTGACGTCATAAACTGCATCTGAGACGCACGCATGATGGTGTTGGACATAGCGACAAAGTATATAAAGATGAGGAAATATCATTTCTGGCATAGTCGTTTTGATGAACTCAGGAATTACAAATATTTTAGAAGGGTCATCTACAGATACAATTCTTATATTATATATTTTCTACTTGGCACTATCGGTCAACTACATTGGGCCTAAGGAACTGCCAAAAAACACTAGGTTCTGCACTGAAGACTGAAGAGAGAAGCGTGAGATAGCAGGGCTCCGTCGTGTTCACCTACTATGAAGTTTGTGGTATGTACACTGATACTGTACTTTGTACAGTAAAAGATGCTTTGAAATTTCATGTGCTAGGTTGTAACAAATTTATACAATTTAGAAAATAGTATTAGGCAAACATGCCACTTATTGATTGTATGTTACTTTACTTAATCGTCAAGGTAATTTCTTATGCTACTACATACATGACATATTAAAAAGCTTTGTTTCAATAAAATCAGTGGTCTACAAGCGAAGATATATCCAATTGCGTAAAGTAGTCCTAAAACAACTTGGGCCTTTTTTTCGTGTCTTTGTGTAGCAAAAGTGACTGAATTGACTTGATCATGTAAAGGTTTTCTGTTAGCCAGGATATTACTGATCCTACAGCATATCACATATACACCATGTGTATATGTGTATATGTGATATACACCCTAACCCTAAGCCTAAGCCTAACCCTAACCCTATAACCCTAACCCTAAGCCTAAGCCTAACCCGAACCCTAACTTTAACACTAACCCTAACCCTAACCCTGTGTGTTGGGAGGTGAGATGGGTATTCTACAGCTATGCCGATTTGATATATTGCGTTATAGATACAAAGTTTCAATTATCATGATATATATTTTGAAAGCGTGATGAAAGAAAATGGTTTCATATCTAAGTGTAAGACATTATGTCTTACACTTTTAACCGCTCGTAAGTGTGTGCGTATTAGAAGTAAACATGCATATTATTAACTGTGTATGTTACCAATCCCACCCGCCTTAATGACTTTATTCTCCGCTAAACGTGAAGAACTCCACACACGAAGGGTGACTCTTTTTTAACCTATAAAATTGTATTTTGTGTCAAATGTTTATTGAATTTCTTTTTCTTTTTCAGACATCCCAAATCATAAATGCTAGCATTCTATGGCTGTGTTTAGTCATAGGACAAAGTAATGCATTGCAATCAACAGTAGTCGACACTTGGAATGGTGGCTTCAAAGGAAGATTTGACATACCGCTTTCGGAGTCCATTTCTAACGGATGGAGGGTCACACTTCGTTTTAGTCAACAGGTGACAAATTTGCAGGTAAAGAAAACTTGTTATGTTAATTTTGTGATTGTTTTATAAATTTATAAAAGTATGGAATCTGTCCTTCTTTAAACACCGCTCCCCTCTAAAAATGCACGTTGTTTGTTTATTTTGGTTTTGAGATTAATACTTTCAGTTCTGTAGAAATTATTTTGCCGAATGTGTGGTACTCGAGATATAAAAATGTGCAAAATTGTGTGTTTTATCTGTATGACTAAAACTCTGTTTCAATGTTTCATTTTGGTTATCACAAAGCTCTCATACTATAAGCATATATATCCTCTTCACTACACAGATTTCGAATGCCGATATTGTTTCCAATAACAACAATCGTATATACGTCCTGGAGAACAAGCCATACAACTCTATCGTCACCAGTGGCTCACTTAAGATGGACTTCATTGCGAACACCAATGGTAATGCTGGTAGAAGAGCTTCTGTGGAGCTAGAAGTTTTACCTCCTCCTACCCCAGAAAGGGGTCCTGATGAATACCAATGCACTTGTGGATATCGAGTGGATTACATCGATTCATGGACCGGTCATTTGAAAGCAAGAGTGACAATTCCATTATCAACACCGGCAACGTCAGGATGGACATTATTCTTGCAGTTTTCTGATCCGGTTTCATCTATGCAGGTATGTTTTCATGTATATGTAATGTCGAAATGATAAACCCATTTTGTCTCTTGCGTTCTTTCTTTCTAGTTCTCTGTTTCTCTTTACTGTCACCCAAATTCAACTCACGTCTATGTCGTCCTTCAAGGCTTCCACCCTAGATGTTCTACTTTTTGTCTTAAATTCTCAAAATAGTTGTGCTCATCATAAATATCTTGTGACTGTCTCTTTTTCAGGTCTTCAACGGTGACAACAGGGGAACACGAGACAATGGATTCATTTATAAAGTTAAGAACTTACAACACAATGCCTACGTAACAGACCAACTGGTACAAGAATTCATCGTCACATTCACTGGACTTCAGCCCATCATTTACCCTCAACTAAAAGATTCCACTTCTTGTAATTGCACTGATGTTATGACAACTAGCGTGCCTGCAACAAAAGCATCAACAACACAAGCATCACAAACAACATTGCAAGGATCAACACACGGACCAACATCATTAACGACACAGGCAACGGAAAGAATGGCTCAAACTGTATGTCTAGTTAGCTCTTGTACCTGTGGTTCCAGTATTACAGTCAAAGGCAGATGGTCTGATAACGTGAAAGGAGAGTTCAGTATTCCCATTACAACTGCAACGAATTCCTGGAATTTGGAGCTCCGCTTTTCTGTTCCAGTTGACAATATTCAGGTAAATTTTGATGCTCCTTTCAGATGGTTATATAGATTACATCATGACATATCCTCCCTCTTTTGCACAAATCCAAACGTATTTTTGTTGCTGTTGTTTTAAATAGACCTTTGGAAATTACTTATTTCTTTCAGATTTGGAATGCTGGGGAAGTTTCTAAAAGTAAGGACCAAACTACATACTACTTAGTCAATCTAAACAACAACGGTAATCTTTCTCCAGGGCAGATACTGACGATGGAGTTCATAGCAACGTATTCTGGTACAGAAGAACCAGTATGGGATGTTAAGTTATCTGGACAGCCTGTTTGCGGGGAACATTTAGCAATAACCACACAGCAATCGGCAGTGACCACACAAGGAACACCTTTACAAACAGCAGGATCTGGATGTCTAGAAAGTATATGTACGTGTGGATCCAATGTTACAGTTTTAGACAGATGGTCTGGTAATGTGAGAGGAGAGTTCAATATTCCCATTACTACGGAAACGAATTCCTGGAACTTGGAGCTCCATTTTTCTGCTCCAGTTGATGATATTCAGGTAATTTTTTTATGCTTCTTTTCAATTAGGTTGGCTGTTATACGCCCATTCAACCCAGTAGATCTGATTCATTTGCACAAATGAAATTATTATGTGATGAGATTCATGTTTCATTTTCTTTACTTACTTCAGATTTGGGATGCTGTGGAAGTGTCCAGCAGTGCGGACCAAACTACATACTACTTGGTCAACGCACAGTACAACAGCAATCTTTCACCAGGGCAGACATTGGCGATGGAGTTCATAGCAACGTATTCCGGTGCACAAGAACCAGTATGGGACGCAAGGTTATCTGGCCAACCTGTATGTGGACCTGGACAACCTGCACCACAAACTACCCAACCTTCACCAACCACACAATCTGCATCGAACACACAATCTGCATCGAACACACAATCTACAGTAACCACACAATCTTCAACAACCACAAAATCTGTAGCAACCACACAATCTTCAACAACTACACAGTCCACAACCCAACAAGCAACTACACAAATAGCATCTGGATGTCTTGTGAATACATGTACGTGTGGTTCCAGCATGAGCGTTGTTACTTCATTGGCTGGTAGTCTGATTGGAGAGTTCAGTATTCCTGTTACGACTGCAACAACTTCATGGGATGTGAAACTCAAGTTTTCTGTTCCCGTTGATGATATTCAGGTAGGTTTTAATATTCTCTTTATCATGTTCACGCAGGCCTTATTCTGTTGCACCCCGTATATACAGCTCAACTGATCATACTTTTCCTACATTCGACCTTGCATGATTTTTGAGTTGACACAGTCATGAAAATAACTATAGATACTTGACAGACCATTAGTAGCCCAGTTCTGAACCTTTTCATTGATCATTCATAACAATAGGTATCTGATGGATCAGTGAAGATAAGAAGGGATTATAATATATCCGTAACCTTGATATTATAGTACATCTCGAGGAAAAGTGCAATGGACATGTTTTCATTTTATGTTTCAAATATCCCGCGCATGAAAATTGAGTATTTAACCCAAAATGGAAAATGGAACAATTTATTGGAAATCTGTTTTAACAGATTTTTTTTTTACATCTTTTTCTGCACTGTATTATACCTAAATTAAGAAATTTGATAAATATTCAAAGAAAATATAGGTCATCCAAAAAATGTTGATTTTTTACACATTTTGGGGCAAAAAAGGAAAAATAAGCTAAAATATCAAAATCTGTTTTAACAGCTTCATTCATCAAGTCATAACAAACGGCCTACATGCTTAATTTCTAATAAAATATTGAAATTGTGAAAAATATAGGTATTTATTGATTTTCATGTTTTTCTTGCAAATATGCTAATAATATGCAAATTATGAAATTGCAAAATAAAGTTTCTACATAGCATACATCTTTCAAGTGTGATGTTCAAAATGACAGACATCAAAAAGAGATTCGATGAAATGTAAAGGTGTAGTAACAATTTTGGCATGGACTGTCTGGTTAGGAAAAGTACGGTAAGTTGAGCTGTAATCCCAAGCTATTTACATGCTATGCCTGTTTGAAATCTAACAGAACATTGTACATTCCTTTATAGGAAATAGACCATATTTGGCACAGATGTAGAACTATTGCTATGCTGAACAATTCTTTATATAGAATTAAGTGAAACATTTCAATATGAGTTCAGATATTTAGATTGACAAACGTAGTTTGTATTTACCGCATATTTTTTACCCAAAACTGTCATAATTACAGTAGATATAACTTCCACAAGGAAATCTTGCTGCAAATCTTCACCTTTACGTAGCTGCACGTTTGCCAATATACTGTGAACATAAATACATGCTGCGACACTGAGGACGAATCTTCTCTATACGTTTATGACAAATCCATCTCTACCATGTCTACAGGCATTTTAAATGATGAAACTCACATACACCGCAATAACTATCTTCAAAACTGCCGCCAAAGAAAGAATACTTTAAGGTTACTCAAGCGTAACAAATACTTTATTCCATACAAAGATTGCTTCGTAACATCATAAATAATCTATAGATATTGCCTTTATAGTGGAAGTAAGAACAGGACCCAATAAAAAATACCTGCTTAACTTTTTCCAAAGAACTTTGTGCTGAACGGTTAGTAATTTTACAGATTTTCAAAATGGGTTCTTTTGTCAAAACTTGGAATTTTCCATTTTTACACAATATCCTGTAACTTCTATCTATTAGAAACGTCCAATTTTTAAAATCTAGAATTCCGAAGAAAGCTAAATATATATAAACCTTGTAAAAAAATTTAACAATACTGCCTGCTAATTCAATCCTAAAATTAACTTTCCCGGTATAGATCACTCTGAGACACTCTG
Source organism: Amphiura filiformis (assembly GCF_039555335.1). Taxonomy (NCBI): domain Eukaryota; kingdom Metazoa; phylum Echinodermata; class Ophiuroidea; order Amphilepidida; family Amphiuridae; genus Amphiura; species Amphiura filiformis. The sequence continues at coordinate 13,853,323 of NC_092632.1, forward strand.
TATATAGCATTCAGAATTGTACTTCGTTCTTCCAACACGTATTTTTTTAAATACAATTTTCTTTTTCCTTTTTCTAATAATATTTCAGATGTCACATGCCGTGGTAGTGTCCAACAGTGATGACAAAACGACATATTACTTACGTAATAGATATGACAACGGCAATCTTTCACCAGGACAAACATTGAGACTTAGGTTTGTGGCTTTGTATTCTGGTGCCGAAGAGCCATCAGTATATGATACAGAGCTATCTGATCAACCTCTTTGTGGAGATGGACAATCTACAGAACAAGTTACGCAATCTGCAACAACCGCTAAACAAATCACATCCAGTAAACCATCTGCAACAACCACAAATCTACCGGCAACAACCACAAAAGGACAATCTGCAACAACCGCAGCCGGACAACCTGCAACAACCACACCCGGACAATCTGAAACAACCACAGGACAACCAACAGCAACCATCAAAGTTCAACCTGCTACTACCACACAAGGAAATGAACCTGTAACTGTCCCTGGAAGTAAGTTTCTGTTTTATCTGCTTGTTTCTATTTGTTGTAGAAAACATTAACCTGGAATATTATGTTGGTGGTCTTGTTAGAGAATCATGAATTTAAAAAAAGATGATTGTAATACACAATAGAGGCTCTGCATGCCTTTATCGATTGGCTCCAAACAAAGAATTTGAACCGGTGCCCTTCACCGTAATCATGGCGCAGTGCAGTCCATTCAATCAAATGTTGTCATCAACCTATTTGATGGTAGTGCATTTGTTATGTGTGTGAGACGAACTGTCGCGGTAGATTGCAATCAAGTTTTTGTGTGAATGCATTTGAGAAATCCGCCATATATAACGGTATGATACGTCAAAATGCACAACCTCTATAGTGTTAGTGTTGTTTCAAAAACGAACTGTGTTTACCTAATTATACTTTACGTACTCAGAATAAACATACCACAACTCATGAAAGACAAGCTTGTTGAACCCAGTTAATACTCGTATAAAGTTGTAGGTGAAAATTAAATTAGTACTTACCCAGAGTACTTGAAATGAATCTAACCAATAGTACCAATGTTTCAATTTTTATGCAGTGCCATATCCCTACTATGAAGTTTTAGAGAAATCTATCCTCTTTTACGAAGCTCAGAGATCTGGAACACTTCCGTCTAGTCAGCGAATCACGTGGAGACATAACAGCTTTGAAAATGATGGCAATGATAATGGTGTGGATCTGAATGGAGGATGGTTTGATGGTAAGTTTGCAAGACACTACTTAGAAGTTAGATTTAGATCTGTTATACTTATAACTCTAGCCATGTCACAATGTACCCATACTCAAAGACCAGTAAATAATATTTATAATGTAGAATTACTTAAAATACCCGTGCTATTTAAGCGATGCCAACAGAATAGCTAAAATGCTACATGAGGAATACCCGTGCTATTTAAGCGATGCCAACAGAATAGCTAAAATGCTACATGAGGAATTCGCAAAACTTGGCCTACGCATAACCGTCGACCAAGGCCTAAAAGTGATTAACTTTCTTGACGTCACTTTCAACCTTAGCAATGGATCATACCGCCCCTACATGAAACCAAACAATACAACCAAGTATGTCAACACCAAATCCAACCACCCAAAAAGCATCATCAAAGCCATTCCATTGTCTGTGAACCAAAGATTATCTAGCATCTCAAGTGACACAAAGCAATTCAATGATACTAAGAAACCCTACCAGGACGCTCTCAAAGATGCCGGCCACGACCATACCCTGGAGTTCAACCCGCCACGCACTAATGACCAAAACGCCAGCAATACCGAATCGCGCAAACGTAAACGTAACATCGTATGGTACAACCCCCCTTCAGCAAGCATGTATCCACTAATGTGGGTCGAAAATTCCTTAATCTCATTGACAAGCATTTTCCCAAAGGTCACGTTCTCCACAAACTATTCAACCGCAACAATGTCAAAGTTAGCTACTGCTGCATGAACAACATGTTAAGGATCATCAAAACCCACAATGAGTCTATCATCAAAAAACCTGAGGACGATACAACCAAACCCACAAAAACATGCAACTGTAGAAAACCCAAAGAGTGCCCACTAATGGGAAACTGCCTTGTTAAATCCATCATCTACAAAGCAACCGTCACCACAGATAATGATTTGAAATCATACATCGGATTATGCGAAACCAACTTCAAAAACCGCTGGAACAATCACAAGTCATCATTCAAACTTGAACATAAAAGGAAAGAAACTGCACTTAGTAAATACATTTGGGACTTAAAAGACAAGAAAGTAAAATTCAGCATAAAGTGGTCAATACAAAAGAAAACCAACTCATACACCAATGTTTCTAAAAGGTGCCATCTCTGCTTATGGGAAAAGTATTTTATCATCATCACTGCGGACAAATCCACTGCATTAAATTCTAAATCAGAACTCATCAGCAAATGTAGACATGCCAACAAGTTTCTCTTGAACAATGTTTCCTAATTATAATTTTATGTTTATATTAAAAACGTTAAACATGTTTAAGGAGAATTAAAATATATATGTAAGCGACACCGTAAGCGACACGCAAGAAAGCGACCAGAGCGTTAAACATGTTTAAGGAAAAACGCAAGCGAGCGTATAAAAATCATGCGCGTTAAACATGTTTAAGCTACGCGATAAACGCATGACTCTAAGTTTGTTCTACATTTCTCTCATTCACCTGAGGAGCCTTCGGGCGAAACGAATCGTAGTGAAAATGGAGTAAATTTGTTTCTTTTAATGTTATAATAGTTATATTATGTACATTTGGATGTCAGGTAATAGTGGAAATTTTACTGTTGCTAAAACAATAATATTTTAGCATCCATTCATGCAAATCAAATATTGGTGATCTTGTAATGAAATGTTAAAAACGTCATTCTTTTTTCATTTTTGTTTTCAGCTGGTGATTATGTGAAATTTGGCCTACCAATGGCTCAAAGTGCTACTGTACTAGCATGGGGTGCAATTGAGTTTAAAGATGCCTATATAGCAGCTCAACAGTGGGACTGGATGCTGGATTGTCTTAAATGGGCTACTGATTACTTTCTCAAGTGTCATACTGGACCTAATGAATTCTATGGGCAGGTAAGTTGGTTCTTGATGGGAAGGTACTCATAATAAGGAACGAAATGAGCCACGTGTAGAGAGAAACAATATTCCTATAATTTGAATTGAATTGAAAGAAGCACATGATGTGGATTCAAAGTTATTTGGTTTCTCTGCAATCCTGAGGTATGGATTACAGACACACTACTATATAGGATTTACTTTGTAACTTGCAGAAATCAAAGAACCCTTATCTGTTGATTTTGTGTAGTATTGTATACTGTATGTTGAGAACTCAAATTGAATGAACTTAATTTCGGGTGAGATATTTAAAGGGCAGGAAGATTAGAAGTTGATTCATTCAACTGATTGCAATCATTATTATCTTCACAGAACGAGTTAACCATGTTTAATCGTTCACTTCCAGGTTGGAGATGGGGGTGCTGATCATGCATTCTGGGGGCGTCCTGAAGACTACACAGGATACAGACCATCCTTCAAACTGGATATCAATAACCCTGGTTCAGATGTAGCAGGGGAGACTGCCGCTGCTCTAGCTGCAGCTTCTATCGTTTTCCGTGACTCTGGTAAGCATGGTTAGGATTTCATGAGTCTCAGAACTCTTTATTTACCTACACCATTTGGGAGCTCACGTTGGTCTGAGCTTGCTTGCGGGACTTTCTCATATTTTGGATATACGAGCTTATAAGGATATAACCATGCTGATAAATTGCCTACATGGTTCCGTCCGACTGCTTTATATAATTTCTAAATGTAAGGAATATACTTACATTTTAAACACACACATTATCGCTCCTAATTTTAATTGACAAAGCATTGACGATCAACATTTTCCTTTCTGCTTTCGAATTAGATGCAACATATGCAGATGTTTTGTTGGACAGTGCTGCTGAGCTATATGCCTTTGCCAATAACTATCGCAGTGTCTACCACAACTCTATTACAAATGCAGGAAGTTACTATGCGTAAGTAAAAATATATTCATATGTGACTTGATGGTAATCATTATTTTAAGAAATAACATTAATGTACCGTTTACTTACATTGGCACATCTCTATTTCATTGTATTCATCTTTTATCTGTTCAAAGACGTACATTGATAATCATTCAGAAGTAATATTTTGTGTAAACATCCTCAATGTCATCAAATTAGTTTTCTCAAGCTGGGTCTCCTCAATTTTACAACAATATTTTCCTCTTCCATTTTCGAAGAAATGGTTATTTTAACAAGTTGTTGTGTTATGTACTAATTTACCTTTCAGTTCCAGTGGTTATGGAGACGAGTTAGCCTGGGCTGCAGCCTGGATATACAAGGCCAATGCTGCTAAGGGTGTTGCAACCAACCATTTGATTGAAGCAAAGAATCATTACCAGACATTTAATCTGCAAACTGAACCATGGGCTTTCTCTTGGGATGATAAGAAGGCCGGAGTACAAGTAGGTGTCAGATCACAATCATATTTAATATAATCAAATCAAAATCAAAATCAAATCAAATCAAAGAATCCGAGTATTTAGGATACAAAGGACAGACCATTAGATTTCCGGCAGCATGGAAAATTTTTGAAAAACAAAATTCGCTCTAAAAAGACTGTCTAAAGTCTGTATAAAGATATACTTAAATTTGGAATTAAATTGTTACCCGACCAAAACTTGCTTGTCCTAACACAACACATTATTCAGGAAGACAAATCCTGGACTTAAAAGTTTGTGTGCTAATAACTATTATTTTGATTGCTTTCTCCTCAGTTGCTCCTATACATGATCACTGGTGAGAGTCAGTATCAGACAGCAATTCAGAATGCCATAAATCCTTGGCTACCAGGAGGTTCGGTACCCTACACACCTCAGGGACTAGCTTATAGAGATCAATGGGGAGTTAACAGATATTCAGGTGAGTAGAGGAAGGGAGGAATAGAGGGCAAAGTTGTACAGAATGTATCAAACATATATTTTGCAATTGACTCACATCTTCCTCACTTGAAAATCGAACAAAATCAATATTTCATATTAACATTAATCTTTGTTTTACATTCAGCCAACATGGCTTTTCTCAGCTTGGTAGCAGCTGAACACATTCCATCAAAGGCCACAGACTACCAGAATTTTGCCAAGAGCCAGATCAACTACATGCTTGGTGATGGAGGACGCAGTTATGTTGTTGGATTTGGGAATAACCCTCCAACGGAACCACATCACCGCTCCAGGTAAGGGTGTGAATCACCACCACATCAAAAAAATCCAATGGTTCTTTCACTGCTCTAACATACGTCATACTCATAGGTACACTTATTTGGGAGCTGGGGAGGGAGCAGCTTGACCTCTACCCCGGAGTAAAAATACTAAGTGACAGCAGACAAAGCTAATTTCAGACAAATCTTGACTTTAGTTTTGACAAACTTAGTGTACAATGTAGTTATTTTTTTCGCAAATTTGCAGTGGTGTAACTGTAACCAACCTTGTACAATCAAGGGCGTGGCAAGGGGAATTTTGTGCATGTCACGTGGATCGGAGTTGCTCGTTGGGACGTTTGCCATGGACATCTGTATAATTGTCTGTAATAAGCTGTAGAATTACAAGCAGGGGTCCTCGGAGCCGCAGCAGACACCCCGGGTAAACTCAAAGTCTAATACCCCCGCGTACAATGTACTTTGCATACATTGTCCTGGTAATTGGTAATAACTCTTTGGAGCAGGAAGCCGGTAGTGTGGTGATATTCAAATTATGTTGTAAAAACATTACGGATCGGCTTCCACCATGTCCAGTATGTTTTTTGTTTGTAACATAATTATTTGTTTACCTGTAAGTGATAATAAGTTACTCACACAGTCACACTTCAATTTTAACCTTTCATATCTGATTTGTCTTTTTGCAGTTCATGTCCAACATCCGGCACATGTAACTGGAACGATTTCAATGCTGCCGGGCCTAATCCACAGATCTTGTATGGTGCACTTGTTGGTGGCCCCAATAATAATGATGGATTTATAAATGACCGCACAGACTACATTTACAATGAGATTACAACAGACTACAATGCTGGATTCCAGTCCGCTGTTGCAGGTAAATTATCTTGGAATCAGGAGGAAGAGGCGGAGAGAGGAGAGAAAGAAAGAAGAGAGAGAGAGAGGGAGAGAGAGAAGATGGAGAGAAAATATCTGGGGTGTACAGGGGTCAGGGGTGTCCGTATCTGGGGGTGCGTGAGTGTGTGCTTTCCTGCCTACCTACATCTATGTCTGTTTTTACATTGTTAACGTTCTTTCGTTTCTCTATTTCAGGTATATATGAACTCTACCTTACAGGAGATACGTCATGAAATCAGTACTTTGGAAAATATTCATCAGTACTTTGGAACCTTTTGGGGGTGATTAGATCAGGCCAGACGAAATATTTAGCGAGCATTCTGGAATTCATTCAGAATATTAAGTACTCTTTAATTGTTTAATCACATAAAGATGTTCTTGTAGGTAATACACAAAGATGTCTTATTTTTTATTCACAATGATAGATAATGATTAGTGGAATTTTATTATATAGGTAAAACATGTCCTTTTCTACCATGTCTACTGTTCACTTGGTGAATGGTATTTTGGAAAATGCACTCCCTAAAAAAACAGCGGAAGGAATAATTGCGTCCCTGTTTGTCTTAATGTTTTACACAAAACTGAAATAATTATACTAATTGGATCAATAATTGTTATTGCCAAAAATTAATTTTGAGTAGAAATTCTATTGTATAATAAATCAAATTATTGACAATGTTTAAAAAAAATTATATTCAGTATGGTATCTGTTTCCATACAACTTCATGAACATTTTGATAGTACAATGACAGTAAAACAAAACAATTTTTCTTCTATATTTACAACATTTTAAATTCATAGATTTAAATAATTCGTTATTATAAATATTCAATGTTTAGGGGGATATCATTTTCTTCAGAAGGGGATGATCATGAATATACTGAGAGGGGGTCATAAAATTTTTTAATCAAAAATAGGGGTTTATATTTTTTACACCAAAAATAGGGTGATAGGGTGTTATAGAATTATTAATTTTTCGCGCGCTGCGCGCATTCCTTAACTTACAATCAGTTATATTCATGACCCACCCCCTTCCGAAGAAAATGACATCCCCTTTAAGGTACGTGTTTCTATGGTTTCTATATGTATCTAAAATTTCAAAAGGAAGCTAGAATTTGAAGTTGTATTTTAATTTATAAATTTGAAATAAATATCATACTTTTTATTTACTAATGGCAATTAAGTGAAAAAAAAAGCCTAAAAAACCTTTGCGTTTGTTCTGAAATCTTTGACGATAAGCCTGGAAGTTCATTTTACGCGGGGTAAAAACTTGATACGTGCGAACATGGCAAAAAGGGACCCCAACAGGTGAAATTGGGCATAGCGTTTGAACCTGAACTAGGAAAGAAACCAAGTAAAGTTTTTCTGTTAGCCAAGGTATTATGGTTATATTCATTGTTGCCATGATCTCATTCATTGTTTTCTAAAAAGTGAAATTGCAATTGTATAATTGTTTTTGTTACAGCCTGTATATTTGATGAAACTCTATTTACCTATTGCTGGATGGAGACCCTTACAAACGCTTACAATGCAACACGGCAGAGTTTTATTCTTCCATAGAGGTCTTGAGTGTGTCTAGTTATAGTCAAAAATATTGTAGTCATAGACAATAGTGCTGGCCACTAGTTTAAAATGATATATCTTGAAGGACTTTTTTTGTACAACTTTTAATTTTGTAAAGATATTGTTGTTATATTATATTTATATTTATGGACTAGGGGCCAAATAAAAATAGCAGCCAGGTGCTGTCAAGATATATGAATTATAATCATTGTTTTCTTTGTTTAACTTTTATATGATTGGAATGTAAATCAGGGGCGTAGCCATGGTGGCCGTCTCGGATTTTTTTCAGGGATAAATAACATGCGGACGGCATAGAGTAAAGTGTCCTTAAAATGACCAAAATTGACTAATGCGGACGAAAATTTGGCTTTGCCCCCTCACACTCAAATCCTGGCGTCGCTACTGAATGGAACTGTACTAGATATATTCATAAAGACTGTTAGGGCCGATACAGACGCCAGGTATTCGACGTAGAATATTCGATGTCACATGTCTTCATTATTTAATCTAAATCTATTTCCGGTATATGTTTATAAAAAAAATAAACAAGCAAAAAGTGTTAACGAATGTTTAATGACATAAAATCGATAATATTTTGTGTAGAATGTCTGGTGCAAATGTATTATTGAATTTACGTCATCAAACATTCGTTAGAAGTTAAACATTACCGTAAATAAAATGGGAATAGATTAATTAACGAAGACAGTCATGCATCCACTAAAACGTCTGTAGCGGCACTTATTAAAACATTATATAAAAATAGTACCTTATGATTTCTGGTCCAATAAAACAGTACCGAGAGTGGAATTTTTCGCATAAAATAATACATTAATCTTTAGGTGGAATGGTGCCTTCAGAAATACAGCCATCCATTAGGTAAGTGACGGGTGTTTCCATAACCTGACTACCTTTTTTGACTACCTTTTCTGACCAGCTTTTACAGTGAGCCCTGTGATATTTAATTCTTACACTATAGACCACAATGGCCTTATCCCAATGCCATAGTCCAATAACATTAACTAAACAATCATAGAAGCAAACATCAAAATAATGTCAAATAAGATTGTCAAAAAAGATGGTCAGAAATGGTGGTCAGAAAAGGTAGTCAGAAAAGGTGGTCAGGTTATGGAAATTCCCATAAGGGACTGCTATATCAAAATTCACTCAACATTACACTTCCTGATCTTTATCTTATCTTATATAGTGAAGTCTTAGAACTACATGAATCCTGGTCAAATCAAATGGATCCAATCCCAGCAAACACATAAACATAAGATATTATAACATAATAGACACTGCTAAATGTTGGGTTCTGGACTAAACAGTTAGGTTTTTATACACTCAAAAGGAATTAGTTACACATTACTATGTTGAAAATGCATAAATTTCCCAGCAAACCAGTTTGGAACTAGAGTCAATAGAATCTGATCGAGTATATAAGCCACCGGCCAGTAAATATATGTTAACTTAATGGGTTAATTTTGACCACTTTTATAATATGACCTTTGACCCCAGAGGAGGCTTAAAGGCATTCCTACAATGCACTATGATTGGGAAATTTGATCAATATAACCTAATTTTAAATGCAAAGTCCCCATTGCCACACACACAAAATGGTAATTTTAAAACTGCAGCCAACAAGCTGATAGTTGAGACTTATTTATATTTGACTTTCTTACAGGAAACATTCATATTGTCCCACTGTATTAATTGTATTAATAAGTCTCAATGTTTTGAATGTTAAATAAAAGGATCATGTGAACACCAGATATTTGCACACAATCCCAATGCAAGGTATGGTCACCTGTGCAACATGTGTACAAAAGCCAGACATACAAGGTCAGAAACCCCATTGGGTTATGGGAATGTCTTTAAACATCCTCTGCTTTGACCCCTAAACTTTGACCTTTGGGATCATAAATATTTTGATTATGTTTGGAATGTCATAAGAATCGATCCTGTTGAATTAGAGCTCGATTGGACCAATTCAGTATCGAAGTTACGTAATGTTACTATGTCAACGGGATCACGCGCTAGAGTAATGAACCACGATCGAAATGATCACCACATAAAGTATATGGCACTCGAAGGCATACCAAAGTAGCGTGATCCGGTAACCAAGAGAATTACGTAACCACTTCGATGCTGAATTCTAAAATTTGACCTTTGACCCCTATGACTTGACATTGGGTCACAAATGTCATTAAATGCATTTTCTTGTGTTGAGATTGTCAAAATGGTTATTTCTTGAGCCCAATCCAAGAATGTCGGCGATTTAATCTTTTATCTCTATAACGTGAGCCCTGGGTCGCGTATGGGATCAACTGTACTTGTTTTGTGTTTAGGATGTCACAAGAATTATTCCTAGTGAATTTCAGCTCAATCTGAGCCTGTTTGTAGATTTTGACATTTGACCTTGAACTTTAACCTATGGGGTCGAGACTATCATAGACCTCCCCTACCATTAGTGTTGCATCACTGTAGCAATACCGGGCCCTATCCGTCTTCCATAGGCTGAGATACAGCCAATTTGGCTAAATTTGACCCCAAATATGTGACCCCCTAGTAAACACCAGTCAATGGCCATGCATGTGTGCAAGTGACATCACCAAGCTATTTCACACATAGCAGAATTTTTTGAAGTTCTTTAGACTTTGACCGAAAATTGCCCCTTATTGATCTTTGACCCCTTATCTGTGAGCACCCCATATGCACCGACCAAAGTCGAGTCACATGACTTAACCATGTCACCATCGCATGCTGTTTGTAGAAGAAGATACGATTTAAAGCTAGTAGCTAGGTCAAAGGTCACAGCCAGGTCGAAGTCCAATGGAAGGTTTGACCTTGCCCAGTGGTCATTTGGGTCAAGTATGGTTGAAATATGTCAATCCATGGTAAAGCTAGATGCAGTTAATTGGTTGCCAGAAGAAAGAAGAAGAATTGACGCAAGACAGAATAAGCCGACTTTGTCGGCGGCTTGTAAAAAAATAAATCAAAATTATGTATTAGTAACCCTTTTCAATTATTTAAGCTGATTAACTCTCCCGGGTTAACTCTATTGATCATCGATAAAAACAATGAGATACAAAGAAAATATCAATTGATGTATAAAGAAAATTTCCTTCAATCAAAAGGCATATTGATCAGGGTACTTACCCCTACTCATTTAATCTAAGCATTTCTAATTTCAAGAAAAAGCTTTTAACACGCTTTAACACTCTAATCTTTGTTGATATAATAATTGACTGTTGAACTTTTTTTTGTATTTATAATATGTTATCCGTTTAAACTTGCATTATATCCCAACTATAAAAAATTGTACAGCTATATATACATTTAAACCAATACACTTTAATGAATAAACAATTCCAATATTTCAGGTATTTTCAGCTGACTTTTGAAAAGTAACGTTAAAACAAAATAATACGGTACTCGAATTGAAGTACCGTACCAATATATTTTCAATAAATTGTTAGCGGTAGACCTTAATATCAAACTGAACATATCGGTACATCTTAGATCGTCGGTAACGACGGTCCCTGGTGCATGGTGACAAAATTTTGTACAACCATTATCCATAATTCGTGTGTAAAAGTTGCCCAGTGTAAGTAGGAAACCCCATACTACATGTTGCCAAAATCTGCCATGTGCCCGGGCCATGTGCTTATTCCTTTTCGCCTGTTTACGTTCAAATTGATCCAAAATACATTGAAGAAGTTCTGGAAAAAATGGTATCCACCCCTAGATACTTCACAGATTCTTGAGCACAGAAAAATATTTGTGAATCCCTGTTCCGAAAACCTGGCTATACGTCACTGCACTGGTTCATATATCCCGTTTGCATGGTTTGTGGGCACTTCCATCATGTGAGCATTGATACAGTATTATGGTTTCTACCTTTATCTTACTACATGGTTGTGCCTATTTCGTTAATTTGTTTATTTTTCAAGAATTTCAGAATCCAAACGCAACCAAACAAAAATCAAGCATCCCTTAATCTGAGCAAATTAATGATTATTAATCTTGGGCGTTTCCTAGTAAAATTCATATGATAATAAATTCTCTCCGGGCATTCTCTCAGTTATCCAAAGTTTTCGCTAGTTACGACTGATTTTGTAAATCTCCAGCAATATAGCGCCCATAAATACCTGAAAAAAAAATAAAAAAGGGTAAACTATCAGCAATCTAGAAATCTATTGCAAAAGGTGTGTTTACCGTTTTCCAAAAATTGTCATACGAAATTTTAACGAAAATCACTCAAATGATTAGCAGTTAGCAGTCTGGACCACTTCACTAACATAATTCTCGACATGTATCTGTCTGTTGCGTTCCAGCGGTGGACAAAACCGGGGATAGCAAGCCATGAGTGTCAGCGTTTCGTGTCAGCGTTTTCGTGTCTATAATCATGTGTACTCGGATGATTGCGCAATCGATTCATGTGGGATGAGGAAGTCCCCGTTGAGGGTTAGGGTTAAAGAATGGCCGGATGAATGGATGATTCATTGATTAATGATTGATTAATTTAATTAAATTGACACTGATTTACCTGCAACAGCCGACTGGAACCCAGCATTGTAGTCTGTTGCAACCTCATTATAAATGTAGTCATTGCGGTTATCAGTAAAGCCATCATTATTATTGGGACCACCAACAAGGGCGCCATACAAGATCTGTGGGTTAGGACCATCAGCATCTTTATAACAAGTGTTTGATTCTGCGGGACAGGAACTGTAAGAAAGAAAAAGGCTTAAGTTCAGATGTCTATTAGACTGGTAATACTTGTTTTATTTATTCTGATTTGACTGTTTCATTTTAGCCGATGGATACCTCTACAAAGATGGGCATCTCTATAAATGCATGGAGGGTCGGGGCCTGGCCCTGACCCTGGTTTATTGATTACTCATAGTGCAGTTACATGCACGGCAAATTCACCGTGACCTTTCCAGCCATAAACCCGCTTATTGAAGATTAAACCGATATATGCAGTACTAAACCATTATATAGTAATCTATTATTATTATTATTATTATTATTGTCCAATGCAAATTTATTACCATCCGATAATATTAATCCAATGAGCGACCGAATTGTCCGCTACGGACGACTAATCCAATCGATAATGACGCTATTGACATGTACGAGCGGAGCTCCACTGACCGAGTTTTGGGGTATTTTTCACTGGTTTGCAGCTGTTTGCTGTCATTTACTCATCAAGGCGGACCACCGTTATTATAAGGACTATGCCAATTATTTAAAGATTGACATGTAGAGAATAAGCCACACTTGATTGACAGAAAGCACTAAATTTGTATGTTCCCCCGTTATTAAAGCTTGTACCGGGTTGAAGATTCAGATATTTGGAAAAGAATAAGTAATTGAAACATACAGCAAGTACTAAAATCATAGCTTTTATACTTTTTGATATATGATGCTAACTAGTTCATCCCCTATAGCTACAACACAGCGCTACCAGTAGGGTTCAATTTCCTATTGTGAGTGCCCAGTGTTGTGTGCATATATGTAGTTAACAATAACTGCATAATGTATGCTTTAATTACCTTGAGCGGTGATGTGGTTCCGTGGGAGGGTTATTCCCAAACCCAACGACATAACTGCGGCCTGGAGGATTATTCGGCCCTCTATCACCAAGCATGTAATTGATCTGACTCTCGGCAAAATTCTGGTAAACTATTGTCTTTGCTGGAATGTATTCAGCGGCTACCAAGCTGAGAAAAGCCATGTTAGCTGGAATGTACAGAAATAAAAGTTAATAATAAACATTAATCACGTGAATAACAATGTTAATTACGTTGCTTGACTCTTGAGGTACGTACACAGTACATTCCCTCGCCATACACCACTCCTTAAATAGCTCTCCTTCCCAGCAATCATTGCACTCACCTGAGTATCTGTTCGCTCCCCACTGACTTCGATAGGCTAGACCCAGGGGTGTATAGGGTATGGAACCTCCTGGTAGCCAAATTTGTATAGCATTCTCAACATCTGTCTGATACTGACTCTCACCAGTGAGCATGTACAGGAGCAACTGTAGGAAACAAATATATTAAAATCATCAAGAGAAGTCATAATAACAATAATTATTGATTTTGAATGACTCGATTTTTTTCTGTATCCAGTTTAGAATAGCGGTGTCACGTTTTCTTGACTCGCGCGCCGCGTCTATCATGCTATTTTAAAGAATATCTGGAATATTTCAGTATTTTAAAAAACATAATGTTCATAATATAAGACTAGAGGTTAAATATTATATGATTTGAGTTTGATCTGAGTGTGATTTCAATGATCTGATACTTATATTTACCGGGCCTATTTATCATCCCAAGAGAGCCCATATATATTATAGCCTATATCATATAATTGATAATAATGATTTGATTTTGTTTGTTTAAACAGTCGTTCCGTGCGAAGACACACTTGGGTCCTGATGGGACCAGGCTCGAACAAAATGCGTAAGTCAGACTAAAAAGCTTATCATGCTGACCTATATGGAAAGAGAAGTAAAAAACATATTTTAAGATAGACATGATAGAGAACAAGGAAAGGAAGGCCACTACCAACAATCAAGTGAACAATTTTACTGTCCGCCTTTGGGTCAAGAGAAAGAAATGCATAATCCAATCTCAACTGCCACTAAGCCACGGCTGTTTGATTTGGATTTTATTTTATTTTATTTTATTGTAATCATGACATCTACCTGTACTCCAGCCTTCTTATCATCCCAAGAGAAAGCCCACGGTTCAGTTTGCAGATTAAATGTCTGGTAATGATTCTTTGCTTCAATCAAATGGTTGGTTGCAACGCCCTTAGCAGCATTGGCCTTGTATATCCAGGCTGCAGCCCAGGCTAACTCGTCTCCATAACCACTGGAACTGAAAGGTAAATTAGCATTAATACATTAGCCCTAACCTTTTAAAGAACTTTATCTATTCAAAAATTTAAACTATTCTAAGACTTTGCAGCAAAACCAACAATGTTGACACCTACTCCTACTTGTGTTCCAACATAATGGAGAGACCTCCTTCAATACCCGGTTCCAAGCTGCACAGTCTAATGTATGTAATAATTGCCGGAACACTTGTTCGTTCACCTTTCGAATTCTGACTACAATTGACTGTTAGTTTCATTTTAAATTGCTCAAAAATAAAGGTCATAATTTGAAATGAAATATTTCACTTACGAATAGTAACCCCCTGCATCTGTAGAGACGCCGCGATAGTTATGGGCAAAGGCGTATAGCTCGGCAGCACTGTCCAACAAAGCATCTGCGTATGTTTCATCTATTTACAAAAGCAGAAGGAAAATATTGATTGCCAATTTCTGTTAAGAAAAATATATCAGACATTTATTTTCAGGCTGCTGTGGATAAGTATTAAAGTTTGCATAATGGCAGATAAATTGCATGTGAATTTGGACGGGACTATGCAAACATTTTATTTGTGTGTTGGGGTGGGTTGGTGTGAGTGTTTGAGGGGTGGTTGCTCTTGGAGGTCCTTACCAGAATCACGGAAAACAATAGAAGAAGCTGCTAGAGCAGCGGCAGTCTCCCCTGCTACATCTGATCCAGGGTTATTGGTATCCAGTTTGAAGGATGGTCTGTATCCTGTGTAGTCTTCAGGACGCCCCCAGAATGCATGATCAGCACCTCCATCTCCAACCTGTAGAGAACAGCGGAGGATAACAATTAAATTATGCTTATACCTACGACACAAACGAAATAAAGGGAGCATTAACAGTATATGACTGTTACTTGACTATTTTAGGGAGTGAAGAAAATCACTGTCACTGTGGTAAGAATATAACCCACATTACCCCTCCTACATGTCAGAAGTCCTGAACATTATAGCTCATTATCACCCTACTTTGTTTTTTATTATACCTGGTACCAAAAACTACCTTACCTGTCCATAAAATTCATTAGGTCCAGTGTGACACTTAAGAAAGTAATTAGTAGCCCATTTAAGACAATCCAACATCCAGTCCCACTGTTGAGCTGCAATGTAGGCATCTTTAAACTCAATTGCACCCCATGCTAGTACAGTAGCACTTTGAGCCATTGGTAGGCCAAATTTCACATGATCACCAGCTGTATGTTAAGAAATACAAAAATTATATAAAATATATTTTGGCTGACCAGAAAGACAACATCCTCCCCCATCATTCCCAATTGTTGATTTTCATCATAAAATAGTATAACTAACATCACGACATTTAGGATGCGCGCTCAAAATCATCATACTCCCGACTACTGGACTGAGCTTACTGAACTTGCCTATCCGTGCTATCCATCTGGAAAGACCAGATGAATAGCACAGTTGTTGCCATAGATATCAACACCCTTGCAGAACTTCAATTTCTATTCAGTTTGTCTCAGCGGCGTAGCTGGGATTTTTCCAGGGGGGGGGGGGGCAAGCCTGTATGGGGCGGGGGCCCAAATCTACCAAATTTCCCTGCACTAGGGGGGGACAGGGGGGGGGGCCCAAATAGACAATTTTGCCAGGCTTATTGATAATAATCATAAAATATTGCATATCGTATGGCTTCTCAAACTCTCTGCCCCTTCTCTTCCTCTCTCCCCTCTCTCCTCTCTTTTCTCTTTTCTCCTCCTTTTTCCTCTTTTTTCCTTGCACTAGGGGGCGGGGGCCCAAATAGGCAATTTTGCCAGGGGGGCAATTGCCCCCCCTGCCCCCCGGCAGCTACGCCACTGGTTTGTCTCCGTCTGGAAATCAAGACCTTGGTCTATCCGATAGCGGTATTCCTCCCCTAAATTTACAGTTTGTGGTATAAATGTTTCTCTCCTCCCTTGCCTACTGTCTGTTCACGTATCTAAACGTTCTTGCAAACTTACCATCAAACCATCCTCCATTAAGGTCCACATTATTATCACTTCCATCATCTTCAAAGCTGTCATGTCTCCACGTGACTCTCTGATTAGACAGGAGAGTTCCAGATCTTTGCGCTTCATAGAACAGGATAGATTTCTCGAGAACTTCATAGTATGGATAAGGCACTGTAAAAAGAGTGCATACCGTACCGTTATAGATCAAATGTGGCCAGATCAATTATTATGCTACTTATAACCAGAATAATGTGCTAATACTGGTACGGAAATTTGAGCATGTTTATAATATGACTCATCACTTTAAGATTCTCAAAGGGTTTTGTTTGTTTGAAGCAAGCAAGCTAGCACCAAGGCAAGAAAACAAACAAACAAATAAACAAACAGAAACAGACAAGCAAAATCTTACTTCCAGGAACAGTCGCAGGTGTTTGTGTAGCTGTTCCTTGTGCATTTGTTGCAGGTGGTATGGTGGTAGCAGGACGTGTAGTTGTTGCAGGTTTGGCAGTGGTTGCAGCTGGTCTAGTAGTGGTTGCAGGTCGTGTGGTTGTTGCAGGTTTGGCAGTGGTTGCAGGTGATCTAGTGGTGGTTGCAGGTAGTGTGGTGGTTGCAGGTGGTCTAGTAGTGGTTGCAGCAGGTTGATTTGTCTGCCCAGATTGTCCAGTTCCACAAATAGGTTGGCCGGATAGCTGTGGATCCCATAATGGCTCGTTATCTTGATTACCAGAATACGTCGCTATGAAATCAAGTGTCAGGGTCTGACCTGGTGAAAGATTACCATTGTAGTCTTTGTTGTTTAAGGAGTATGTCATTTGGTCACCACTGTTGGATGTTTCCACAGCGTTCCAAATCTAAAATGAAAATAAAAACAAACACATACACGTCACACCCACTACTGCAACCCTTTCTTGAGATGGGATTACAAGTTCAAGTTCAAAATTAGTTTGTTCACACAATCTCATCTGGTAATTCGTCAAATCACCTCATCTCTGGTTGACCATGAAGTACTTCAATTCCATCATGTACAACATCCTTCTACGCGTCATAATTTTCTCTATGCAAGACACTAATACACAAGCCATGTTTTCGTGCAAGACAAGCTAAGACACTTCAGTTTCGTAAGACCCGGGCGTAAGACGTGTCTTTGAAGCCCGCTTTGAAGCCCGCTTTGAGACATCAGACTGGAGGACATGTCTTTGTGTCTTAGATGGGGTTTTCATTTTTTATGTCGAGCATATCTAGGCATTAACAGCTGAAATCTAGGAGATAACGCTGAATAATCTTCGGCCAGGCACAAGTGACCTGGTGAACGAAGCAGGTCGCCGTATATAGCTGGTCGGGACAATTTGTACAGGACAGTCAAGTGTTGTTTGTTTCTATTTACTTTGATTTATATTGTCGAAGACGGATCTATTGTCAAGACATATATATGCTGCCAAGACACCAGTTTTACAGTGTACCAGTACATTATGAACACGCACTTGAAGACTGTAAATGATTTATTTGACTGGGATTTAGCTGAAGTAGGCCTACTACCGTGCTGGAAAGGAAGCATCAAAATCCGGACATCGAAACTTACCTGAAGACCATTAACTGGTTTAGAAAAATGGAGCTCCAAAGTCCAGGAATTCGTTGCAGTTGTGATGGGAATACTGAACTCTCCTCTCACATTACCAGACCATCTGTGTAAAACTTTTATGTTGGAACTACATGTGCATGTGCTTACTCGACATCCGATCGCAGTTGTTGTGTATCTTGTTGTTGGTGTTTGTGTTGTCGTTGGCTTTTGCGTTGTTGTTGTTGGTGCTTGTGTTGTTGTCGGTGCTTGTGTTGTTGTTGGTTTTTGCGTTGTTGTTGGTGTTTGCGTTTGCGTTGTCGTTGTAGCTTGCGTTGTTGCCGCAGCAGCAGCACAATTACATTTAGGACTATAATCCTCTAGTCGAGGATAGACTGTTGGCTGGAGGAGTCCAGTATACGAAACGATGAATTCTTGTACCAGTTGGGTTGTTACATCGGCATTGTATGACAAGTTCTCAACTGTGTAAGTGAATCCGTCATCTACAGTACCCCTGTTGTTCCCATTAGATGGCTGTAAGAGAATAAGCAAAACAAAAATATATCATTCATATTGGAATTAAAAGAGAGGGGGGAGGAAGGGCGGGCTAGAGGCTAGAGGGAGAGAGGAAGAGAGGGGAGGGACAGGTAGAAGCGAGAACGAGATGGGGGATATAAGAGGGGGGGGAACCAAGCAAACACAAATAGCTTTCGACATAATTCGCAAAAGGTTAGAAAAGGTTGTGGCGGGAAACGCTTAAATGGCAGGTAATATAAAGGGATTTCTTAACATTCAAAAACAATTTTTGAAAACTTACTGGTACTGTATACTGCAAAACGTTATTTAAAGAATCGGATAGCAACGTTTGCACAGTATTTTTGTGAGCCCTAAGAGCACATCCGACACACCAAAGTGCGTTCTGAATACGAGGAATGTCCTTCTGATATCAAATAATTTTGATATTTTTTAACTCGCGACATAATACAAATTTTATGGCAAATTATTACAAATTGATATTATTGACATTTAACAGTCCTGGAAGTAAACTTATAAATCTAATGATATGCACTTAAAGTGTATGTAGACCATTATTTGACCATTTTGACCTTTCTTTTTGAAGATATACATTTTTTCCCAAAAAGACCTAAAAGTTTTATATAGGTCTTTTGGGGAAAATTATTTGATATCAGAAGAACATTCCTCGGTTTTTTTTATTCATAATGCAATTTGATGTGTCTGTTGTGCTCTCATGTCCACAAAAATGCTGCGTAAACGTTGCTATCCGTTCCCATAAGTGCTGAAAAAGTGTTTGCAAAAATATTTTGCAGTAACATTTTGACAATATTTTAAAATGTTGTTGCAGTCTATTTCCATACTAAATGTTTTAAAACGTTTTCATGACCTTTATAAAACCCGATATTTAATGTTATTAAAACGTTTTCAGCAAACCCAAAACCCGAACTATAACCCGTTTTAAAACGTTTTAAAAACGTTTTGTGTTTGTGTTTACTGGGAATTAATGGGCTGACGATTTATACATGAAAACTAACCCAAATAGATGAAACAGGATCAGAAAACTGCAGAAGCAATGTCCATCCTGAAGTTATTGGTGTTGATAATGGGATTGTCACTTTAACTTTCACATTACCAGGCCATGAATCTAAGATATCTACTTGATATCCACAAGCACATCGGTAATCATCAGCCCCCCTTGCTGGGTCTGGAAGAGGTGTCACCTGAAGCTGCACTGTGGCTATGCTACCTGATGCTCCACTGGTAGACCCCGAGAAATCTTGCGCAAGAAAGCTACTAGTGACGATAGAATTGTATGATTTGTTCTTCACAAGATATACACGGTTGTCGTTGGAAATGGAAACAATGTCAGCATTCCAAATCTGTATAGTAACGAAGAAAATTGAAACATTGTGAAGAGAACACAATTCATGCATTTAATATGCAAAGACATGCAACACATGGACCCAACCAACAGTGGACCTCCACGGAACCGAATTAACCGACAACACCGACCGGACACATCAGACCCTAGGTCTATACAGGCTGTATCAAAATGATTGGTACGGCCCAATAATTGTTTAGTTTATTGAAAAGTGTGCTTCATCAATACAACATCGGATCGGATCCTTTTAAAATGACTTATGAACCTTCACAAAATTGTATACAAATTAGGCTGATGTAATAACGTATCAGATTTGTCCATAATCGCTGGAAACGGATGGGTATACCAATCATTTTTATAGCCTACAGCCCGGGCTACATCCTTTAGTCTCTCCTATGATCCGAGCAAAAGTCGACATTAGTTTAAACAGCTTCGTGCGCACTGGCCCATCACATACCTTCCTTTGGGGCTAAAAAAGTCTGAAATTGATATTTTTCGCGCTCTTCGCGAACTCAAAAAAAGTCTTAGTAAAACGGAAACAAAATATGCTCGTCCCCCAAAGGTAACGGTAAAGGAGGGGTGGGGTGTGTGTGTGAACTCGGTTTAATCTATTGTTGCCATAAATATTCATGCATACTTATTTAAGGGTAGACGCGGTATTGTTGGTGCAGCTAAAATATCGATTTTCATTATCTAAATCAATAAATTATTGAAAAATAACACTTTGATGTTTTGCAAAAATTCATTCTGCAAAATCATATGCTTAGAAAACTTGCTTGATTTATTGTTGTTAATGAGTTATGTGCGTTTTACAAAAGTGTTGTTGTTTTAGCCCTCTTTACAACATAACTCAAGAACCACAGGACCTACAAAAGTATATTTGTGATATTTGAATTCTTCTACACATTCGCTATGAAATGATAATTGCAATTTTTGCCAAAGCTCACTACCATTCGCAAGATGATGTGAACTACCAAATCGCAACAGCCTAACAACTGCTAGCCTTAAAGTGTTTAAGAAGTGAATGCCTGTTATTGAATGGCAAGGTCTGCTATATACAACTCACAGCTATCCAAATCACAAATCAACCATACACGCTTTGATAAACATTAAACAAACACTAAATAAACACCAAATAACTCTTCTTTTTTCAACTCTTTTCCACACTTTAGTCTTTGACTAGTCACAAATTCATACACAAGGTAAGGGGAAATCGGTAATGAAACTATAAACAACTAATATTTGTATTTGTAAAATGATTCTTTCACACTTTGATATATTGCAGAAATATGAAAAGCAAAAGTCAATTGTTTACCTGAAAATTTGTCACCGCCTGGTTAAAAGTGAGCGTCACCGTCCATCCGTAAAGAATTGACTCAGAAAGTGGAATGTCAAATCTACCGTTAAAACCGCCACTCCAAGAACCTGTGACGACTGAGTCCAGTGCATTGGTTTGACCCGTGGCTAACAACAGCCATATAAAGATGCTAATAACCATGTTTAAAAAGTTCTGAAAAGTAAGGGTTATTATTTGTTATTTACGCTATTGGGACATTAGGTATATATAGTTTATCAAAATACAACAACACAGACTATACGTTGTGTAAAAAAGGTCAACATAACTTTACCGAAAGTAATTCGAAAGTTAAAAAGAGTCAAAAGACACGAAGTATCAAAAGTAAACCATTCGACAGTATGCCTGAACGAAAGGGCTACTGATAACATAATTCGTCACACTCATAGCAAAACTGTCTAAGTCATTATTACATCTGTGAATTTTGTTCATTATTACATGTTTATCATTTGCAATTTTGATTTTCTGAGTAATAAACCCATAATTAATCAAATTTCCAGCCGCATTCTTCATTAAAGGAGGATTTCGTGATCCTAGCATCCTCTTTTTATGACATTTTTCAGTAGATATCCACGAAAAAAGCTTATTTCCAAAATTTCAGTTGATTCCGATTTTGCGTTTGCGAGTTATGGATTATGTTGTGTATTACACTGCTCCATAGACAATGTGTTGTAATTTCGTTCTGGTACACCAGAACGAAATTCAAATTTGGCGATATTTTTGCTAAACGAATTAACCTGCAAGAAATATTTGGTACATAAACATTATGTAGCCAGAGGTATCCAGTGGTGTAAAAATCTCAACTTTTTTGGGGAAAAGTGGGGGGATGAGGCTGTGAATCACGAAATGCCCCTTTAACTTGAGGAATATACATTATACATCTCTTTTGATATATTGATTTACCACTAAAGAATACGTTACACCCATTCAAAAGATAGTCATTTCGTAATGTTTCAAGTTCAGGACCAAGTTCAAAATGAAATTGGTGATCCGTAACATTTGTTTACATGTTTTTTTATATTTTTTTCCACTCTAAAGAATACGTTACACCCATTCAAAAGATATAGTCATTTCGTAATGTTTCAGTTCAGGACCAAGTTCAAAATGAAACTGGTGATCCATAACATTTATTTACATGTTTTTTTTAAATATTTCTTTTATGAAACATGGAATTACGAAATAGACACTACTACAACGAGTAAAAACCATAAAACACTGGGTAAGCCTACACCATATAGCTTAATGTATTGGGGGGGGGGGGGGTGGGGGGGCTAGCATAATAAAGAGATTTTTAAACGTTGGGCTGTTCGGGACCACATATGACTCAAAAGACAAATAACGTTTAAATCATTATGTCCCGTATATTGTACTTGTACTCCGCGCCGATTTAGTCAAAATAGGGATGATGCATAATGTAGCATAGGGAAACGCGCAATATCTGATACCATTTGAACAAAACTACTGATTTCAGTGATTTTTGAGATGACAAAAAGGTCATCTAAGAATGGCTTTTATCACACAAGTTCTTTAGTTGTTTAGTTTTGTTGTGTGTACTTAAACTATAATTATGGGTCTATGTGCAATGAACACTATTAAAAGTATCATTAACCCTTGTTTAGATTTATCAGTCAAATTGAATGAAACAAACAAGTTATTTTAATTCAATTAAGAAAGTTCAACGAATTGTTTTTGAGTGTCGTCTATTGAATTCGAGCCGTCTGTATCATAATAGATACCGGCCCTATCATGCATCATGATCGTCAGTCGTGAAATACTATATAATTCGACTTCTCATTGTATCATGAGCACAATTTCAAAAAAAAAGGGAGAGAAAAAAGAAAAGAAAACTAAAAACGGAATCAAACTTATTTACTTTCTTATTATCAGAACCCATTTTAAATTAAACTGAGCCATTGATTAAGATTTGCCATCCCTCTCTTTTCCGAATTACAGTTCATGACCACACGGTAAAAAAGAAACGAACTCAAAATATTTACCTTGAACTTCACAGTCTGCCACGCACAGGTTTTCCTTAGTTTTCAGTACCTATTCTGTTATCCTAGGCAGCTCGAGTTGACCCACCGCTACAATATTATTCTGGACTACTTCTTAGTCAAATTCAAAATGTATTTTGAATTCTTAATACTATGGCATGATATTTCTTCGGCTTTATATAATAATTTGCCTTAGGATCGAACACAACTGCGCCTGCGTACGCATGTGTGACGTCTAAATTATAGCGAACGTTTTTCTGAATTGATGAACCGTATACTGCGATATACCATACTTATTACTCACCATGCAATTTTCTGTCTGATTTCACTGTTTCAACGAAGTTGTGTAATGAGGTGAAACAAAGCAGCAAAAATCTTTTATACAAAAATGAAAAAGCATTTGCAACAATTAAAAGTGACGGTGCAGTTTTGGGGCCAAATTGGGTCATGTCCGCGTCAACAAACATCTGTAAAAAATAACGCGTTTTGATTCAGATGATGCAAGAAGTTCAGGAACGAAACAAGTTCACATTTTGTGACGTAAATAGTTTCTCAGAAATTGCACGATACAAAGTACGACAAATAAAATTATGAAAACAAGAAGACATCTATTCAGGGAAGGCAACTGGCTCTCTCTTGCTCAATAATTACAAAGCGGGAGAATATGACAATGCTGATGCTATCTACGGTACTAGATATGCAGCATCAACGTTACACGTGGTACACATCATTAATAGATGACAATGCTAATGCTATCTACGGTAGACAGTTTCAACGTTACACATGGTACACATCATTAACAGATGACAATGCTAATGCGATCTACGGTAGACAGCATCAACGTTACACATCATACACATCATCAATAGATGACAATGCTAATGATATTAATAGATGACAATGCTAATGCTATCTACGGTAGACAGCATCAACGTTACACATGGTACACATCATCAATAGATGACAATGCTAATGCTATTAATAGATGACAATGCTAATGCTATCTACGGTAGACAGCATCAACGTTACACATGGTATACATCATTGATAGATGACAAAGCTGATGCTATCTAAGGTAGACATCATCAACGTTACACATAGTACACATCATCAATAGATGACAATGCTTATACTATCTACGGTAGACAGCATCAATGTTACACATGGTACACATCATCAATAGATGACAAAGCTGATGCTATCTAAGGTAGACATCATCAACGTTACACATGGTACACATCATCAATAGATGACAATGCTTATACTATCTACGGTAGACAGCATCAATGTTACACATGGTACACATCATCAATTAGACTTCTCCGTAGTCCACTTGCCCATTTTGCATACTCTGGCTATCACATTTAAGCATAAAACTCTGATTTATATTGATTTGTGTGCAACTGATAGATTTTCACATCTGTATCTGATCTTTTCAGTCACCGCACTCCCTCTGTTTGTTAGCTTCCCAAGTGGACTACTGACTTTGCCTTCGGGTTAAGATTTTTAACACGGGACTCTATGGAGAACTAAAATTGGCCATGATGTAATGCATCTTGAAATGGATTTGCCTTGTGATTGGTCGCGATATCTCGCTATGGTTTAAATCTTCCGGGCCCGCGCCATTACCATTACCTACACCGTACACAACTATCTGTGGTATTTGCGGCGCTTTTGTGTTGACGCGAAAGTTAATCACTCATCAAACATCTAGCGCGTCTTGTACTATACCATGCTTATACTTGTGGTTAATAGACTGATAAACAAGTGTGCTTGACGGTGTGTTTTTAGAGAGCAAAGTCCCGGGGTAAAGTTCTGCTTAAAATTCAAAGTCCATACATAGTCGGATTTTCGGGGTTCGCTATATCAATAAACTGGTAGATTCCAAAATCAGAATTGTTCAGTATTAAAGTGAGCCATTATAATTATGCAAGATAGTGTTGCATTCAATTACTTTTATTGTCACTAATCATCTGTTATTTTAAACTCTTTATGACCATTTTACTATATTTTAATAAACATCATTATAATTTTGAGTTCAACGAAATGGGTTCATCATGACTAATAATAACATATTTTTAATAAAATTCGACTATGGCATAGTCTAATCACCAATAGATGACAATGCTATCTACGGTAGACAGCATCAACGTTACACATGGTACACATCATCAATAGATGAAAATGCTAATGCTATTAATAAATGACAATGCTAATGCTATCTACGGTAGACAGTATCAACGTTACACATGGTACACATTATTGATAGATGACAAAGCTGATGCTATCTGAGGTAGACAGCATCAACGACACATCATCAATAGATGACAATGCTAATGCTATCTACGGTAGACAGCATCAACGTTACACATGGTACACATCATCAATAGATGACAATGCTAATGCTATTAATAGATGACAATGTATTATGCTATCTACGGTAGACAGCATCAACGTTACACATGGTACATCATTGATATATGACAAAGCTGATGCTATCTAAGGTAGACAGCATCAACGTCACACATGGTACACATCATAGATGACAATGCTAATGCTATCTACGGTAGACAGCATCAACGTTACACATGGTACACATCATTGATAGATGACACAGCTAATGCTATCTACGGTAGACAGTATCAACGTTGCACATCATACACATCATCAATAGATGACAATGCTAATGATATCTACGGTAGACAGCATCAACGTTACACATAGTACACATCATCAATAGATGACAATGCTGATGCTATCTATACGGTAGACAGCATCAACGTTACACATAGTACACATCATCAATAGATGACAATGCTGATGCTATCTACGGTAGACAGCATCAACGTTACACATGGTACACATCATTAATAGATGATAATGCTGATGCTATCTACGGTAGATAGTATCAACGGTACTTGGTACACATGGCACACTTAAATCACTAAAAATTTGATTTACTGTGATTCACAGAGCTGAGGTTCGGCGTCCTTTTTAAGGGTAGACGAGGTATTGTTGGTCGAAGCAACCTAACAATCGATTTTCATTAGACTAGATCAATATAATATTGAAAAATAACACCTTGATGTTTTGCAAAAGTTCATTCTGCAAATCATATACTTTGCAAACTTGCTTAATTTATTGTTGTTAATGAGTTATGTACGTTTTACAAAAGTGTTGTTGTTTCAGCCCTCTTTACAGCGTAACTCAAGAACCGCAGCACCTATAAAAGTATATCTGTGATATTTTAATTCTTCTACACACTCGCTATGAATTGAGCAATACAGTTTTTGCCAAAGCTCACTACCATTCGTAAGATGCTGTGAACTACCAAATAACAACAGTTTAAAATAATTAATAACCTTAAGGGATGGGGTATGAACGTTTGGACAGTATTTATTGTGGGACATTAGAGCACATCAGACATATCGAATTGCATTCTGAATACGAAGAATGTTCTTCTGATATCAAATAATTTTGATTTTTGAAATTCGCAATGTAATACACATTTTATGGCAAATCATTAAAAATTGATATTTTTGATATTTAACAGTACTCGAAGTAAACTTTATAAATCTGATGATTTATACTTAACGTGTATGTAGGTGGAATGAAAAGCCGACGATCAATTGAAAATTTTGACCTTTCGTATTGAAGATATGGATTTTTTCCCAAAACACTAGGTCTTTTGGGAAAAAATCGATATCTTCAATATGAAAGGTCAAAACTTTCAATTGATCGTCGGCTTTTCCTCCCAGCTACATACACTTTAAGAATATATCATTAGATTTATCAAATTTACTTCGAGGACTGTTATATAGGCCTATAAAAAAAATTTGAAAAATATCAAATATTTATAATTTGTCATAAAATTTGTATTATATCGTGATTTTCAAAAAATGAAAATTATTTGATATCAGAAAGACATGCTTCGTATTCAGAATGCAATTCGATACGTCTGAGGTGCTCTCATGTCCCATAAAAAATACTGTCAAAACGCTCATTCCAGATCCCTTAAACCAATGGGATGGGACCAACTTTTTAAGGCCCTATGTCACATGATCGATAACGCAAAATAACGAAACATTTTAATAAAACCTAAGAAAAGACCAGAATATTGTAAAAAAACACAAAAATGCACAACATTCTCTAAAATAACGGAAAATATCAATAGATATTCTAAGGTAACACTGAATTTCAGGAGATATTCTAAAATATTTTGTTTTTTTAAGGATACTTTGCGTTTTCGATCAAGTGACATAGGGCCTCTTGCTTGAGATGCGCGAGTGAATTTCCACGTCAAATCACCTGACAGGCAGGGTGGAAGTGCTGTGCTGTGTACCTGCATACACATATTGACGGACCGACCACACGCACTTGAGGAACTCGCGTCGTTTTGAATTGTAATTTTTTTATTTTTTTTTTATCTCCAAGCCCAAAAGTAATATGCTACTTACGAACTTAAAAATCAAAACGAGAAAGATTTTAAATTTTTTTCCGCAAAGGAAAATTTTCCGGAAAAACGCATGTGAATTTTTCATTCTCCATTGAAATGTGTACAAAAGTGAAAAGTTGAAGCCCAAAATTGGCACTTTCCTTAATTTTCAGTGCTTTGAAATTCATGGGAGTAAAAATATGGCCAATTTCGAACATATTATTTTTTCACCCCCCAAAAAAACCCACCCACAATGCCCCCCCATCATTTGGGCAATTTTCAATTTTTGATCATTGAAGCGCTCTTGCTTGAGATGCGCGAGTGAAGGTCCACGTCAAATCACCTGGCAGGCAGGGTGGAAGTTATTTGCTGTGTATATACCTGATACGTACACATACCCGAAAAACCCACCCAAAATGCCCCCCCCATCATTTGAGCAATTTTCAATTTTTGATCATTGAAGAGGCCCTATGTCACATGATCGATAACGCAAAATAACGAAACATATTAATAAAACCTAAGAAAAGACCAGAATATTGTAAAAAAACACAAAAATGCACAACATTCTCTAAAATAACGGAAAATATCAGTAGATATTCTAAGGTAACACTGAATTTCAGGAGATATTCTAAAATATTTTGTTTTTGGGTGGGTGCGGCGTGCCGCACCCACCCTGTATTCTCTGACTATTGACCTACTTTTTCACATGCCGCAGTGTTGAGAAAATATTCGTGCCAGTTATATCCCAAACACCCACAGAGGTGATAGTTTACGGCGAGTTTTGTAATTATTACTCGATTTTGATATGTAAGTAATACGATAAAGTCGTCATAGGCAGTAATGTGTTTGTATTAAAAGAAATAACAAAAATAATTATTTAAGTAATAGAAATACTATTTGGAAATTGCAGCAAGATTTGCAGATGTTTTTATTTGAACAGTACCAGTTCACCAGTTTTGCTAGTTTTCCTAATCTTTGGGCTTGCATCGTGAAGGTCATATATATCATTTTATACTAACAGCTTCGGCATGTACTTAAATACAGCTTGTATGTGCATTGTGTTCAGTGTGTACATAGGCTATTTACTTTTCAAATCTTTGATGCTTGTATAAGGTATTATAGACAAATTATTAGAATGCATGTGCACCAGTAGAAATGGCCCAGGTTGAATAAAATAAATAAACATATGAATGAATATTTTATTCCCTGGATTATTTTTGTTGGGACAAAATAATGATATAGTTTGACGCTTTGAAATACAGTTATGTTAATCATAATAAAGTAAAAAAAAAAAAAAATAATATCGAAATATTGTAAAATCAAACATTTCCCCTCATAAGTTGCAATACAACATATTGAGGAAATTGATATGACAGATTTTAAACTTTGATATGGAAAGATACCCCAGCCCTGTTGTCTCACCAGAGAAGATGAGCAGAAGTCTTTCTATCTGATGATAAAAAAACCCTCTAGGTATGATTACGAAAATGTTTTAAATAACTGTTATCTACAAAAGTTTTATAACCATGTTTTATATAAAATGTTAATATAAAACGTCTTGTGTTATGATGTGAAGGGTTAATATAAAAACAGGGAAAATCTGTTCCAACTGACCAGCAGAGAACAAAGGATAAGCAATAGATCAGATTAAAATCAGGGAAAATATGACACAACTTCCAATGGGGGAATAACAAACGTATTAATAAACGTATAAAGTTAAAAACTCTTTTAACTTTGTTTATACGTTTTGTGTTATTCCCCTATTGGAAATCGATGTTGTGTCATATTTTCCCTGTTTTTAATTGTGAACTTGACTTACTCATTCTTTCATTTCTCTTGACAATTTTTCGTTTGCCCACCCTATTCCTTTTAAAGGAATTTTTTTAAAGGATACTTTGCGTTATCGATCAAGTGACATAGGGCCTTTTTTATGGTCTAATTCTTTTTTTGATCCAACCCTTCATGTCCTAAAAAGAACCCAAAAATGTATGTTATTAATATTAATTCATTAGCTAAAAACTACCGTTTGGAGTTATGGAGTCATAGTAGTGTTACACCCGAATTGTTACTAAGTGCGCAAATTTTGTTGAAAATTAAGCACATTATTGAAATATCCGGGTGAAATATAGGCCTACTTAAAAACACACGTCACACCCACACCCGTCCCCAACTAGGAAGCTTTTCAAAAAGAAAGAAATATTTGGACCTTATATTATTTTTATACCTTAAACCAAAAAAACCTGCAACTGCAAAGCTCTTCAAAAAAAGAAAAAAAAAAGAAAGAAAGAAAGAAAGAAGAAGAAGAAGAGGTGAAGCGGCGGTGCTCGCATACAAAAAGGCAGCGGTGCTCCTAAACAAAAGGAGGAATTTCCTCAAATTCCATAAAGAAACGAAACGAAACTATGGCGACTACCACAGCAAAAAAATTACCACATCGCAGGAAAGGATCAAAGAAGAGATCTAAAGAAAAAGATTCAATCTCTAAACGAGATTTAAGTAAAGAAGCTATCAAGACACTCGGTGGCAATGATGTGAGTAGCATATCAACACTTGTAATGACTTTTTGACGGTATTGTTTAGAACACATGTGTAGCAAGTATGTCGAATTCCACTCCCACGCATTACCATTCAATGGCAATGCAATACCGCGTATGCCACATGTATGCTTGCCATGTTGATCGCATGAATGAGAAATCTATCTACTATTCACGACGACACGATAATTACTGTGTGGATAGAAGGTAGAGGGTGCTAGTAGTCCGAATAATCAGACCCAGAACAAAATATTAATTTCTGACATGATCGTGTACTGGGTCTGAACTGTTTCCATTTGTTCGAAATGTTCTAACTTTCGTATGAACAACCGATAGCTTGTGATACGAAAGTTAGAACTTAAGGATGTTATCGTATGTAACGTTACTTGTTTACATGTACGTGTGATACATGTACGCAGTTGCCATACAGAGTACAATTTCATGCATATGAATAAAAACTTCTTCCTCAAGTTAGTTGTTGTCTCCAAAATATCATGAAATAGTTCGTGACATATTACCGACACACTGTACTATAATATTTTCTTAAATTTTCATACATGTACTTACGAAAAACGCCAATATTCGTTCTCCGAACGGCTTCGATCAACGCCGTGTTTCTGCTGTATATGCACCCACTGACCTCCAGCAGTGTTGCCAAAAATGTTAGCCCAAATCGCGAGTAAAATAAATTAAAAGTCGATCGATTGTTTTTAAAATTCATACATTGGTATCTATGGGATAGCAAAATACCATAAATTGCCTACGCCAGATTTGAAAAGTTGCTCAATTACTTTCTTAACCATCAATTGGTGTCTATTGGACAGGAAACTGTAGTGTGGAAAATCTTCAAAAGTCATCCTTTTGGGCTACTAAGTCGCTGCTTTGCCAATCCTGAACTCCGCGACGTGCTTATTCCACCAGCCGCTACACTGCGCATGTACTGTGACCACTGATCAGTGACTGTGACTGATTATGACCCGGATGTACCCAATTGAAAAAGGTCGTCTCTAGCGTGTACATCGGTGACAGTAAATCGGCCATGATCATTGCTCGGAGCATCGCACTGCTGTGACCTAAAACATCTCCAGAATGTACTTCAAAGATGTATTTTTCTCTAAAAGTAAGCAACCTTGAATCAAGATACATTATGTTAGTCCAGGAAAATTGTAGCCAAAAGTGACATTCGGAAGAATGTTTTTACTTATGTTATAAAAAGTATCAACGCTATGCAGACGCGTTTTCAAATAGTCAGAAAGTTCTATCTTATGCACACATAACTCTCGTGTCGTCGTGCATAAAAGATAGATTTTTCGATCAAGTTTCCATATGAAATCTTGATGGCAAATTGGACAATAGAAGCACATGGTTCTACGTGACAGCTTTTTAATCCCTATTCAGGTTACGTGAATCACGCTATTGTGGACCATCCTTCTGATACTTGAGTGTTTGGACAAGCGGAACGGTTTTTTGTTTACTTCTCTGTTTGTAAACAGTGTAAACAAACCAGGAGGTCGAAATCGTCCTCCTCGCCGAATACGAAAGTCAGCGTAATAGTACGGCACTAGGGTGCTAGTATAACACGTTCAGTTATTGTCTTCAGTTTTAAAACGTATTTATAAAACAATTTTTTAGATTTTCCAAATTTGGCTGAACATCATGCAATTCATGAATTTTAATAATTTTTATTGCTAGGCTTGGCTAACATTTATCATGTTTATGTATCTTAGCTGAAGTGTTTGCTTACTTTTAACCGGAAACACAGGCGCTGAAGTACAAATTCCGACCAATATGAGTCCCTTTAATTCTGCAACCTTGCTTGATCAAAGTTGTTTTGACAACCGACCAGCGCCACGCATAAATACTAATGGGAAAATCCAGTGCTGGGCAAATCAATTGATCTTCCAATTGGCAAACGTTGACTTGTCATTGCAATGCCAACTGATGGTGACACCCTTCTGGTGTCGTATTTCCTTGAACATGTAACTCTGTAAGTAGGTATGCCAGGTGAATTCAAATTTGCCATCAAACTGTATCATTTTATATATCAAATTAAAGCCCTTGAGTAAAGAAAGCCAAAACTGAAAACCTTTTTGTCATAGCACTTTTTGTAGCAAAGTTACATCTTGTCAAAGATTGACTTTCATCAAAAAGATTCAGCTGGCAAAATTCCCCAAAACAGCATTTCGGTGGTGTTTCTAGATCTTAGTCTCATGATGATAGCAGCTTTTTTAATGGAACTGCTATCAAAATTCCATGTGCGATTTTCTTATCACCATAAAAAATCATATATTTGGGTCAAGTAAAGTACATGTATAGAAAACATTTAATGTAGGTTTCCTTGACCAGCCTGTTCTTTTAAATTTCTATGTCAAATATGTATTGTGTTCTGGGCGAATTTGGTTGACTAGCAAATGTGTGAATTAAGGTTTGCCTGGCATACCTACACTACGGGATTCTCATGAGAGTAGCAGCGCTGCTACTCTGGAGTACCCACGTCGGCCACCAGACCCTTGTGGCCCAGCAAGCCGGCTGCAACTTGCGAATACCTCGTGGCGTAGGTACTTTGAAGGTACTCCGAGTACCGACACTGGTACTCGCCTGTCAGGTACTCCGCAGCTGTGGCAAGCGGGTTGCCATTTCTTATTTATTTCTGTTGCCATATTGATTTATATTGATTAATATGTTCTTGATTTATGTTTCTTATTTTTTTCGGGCATTTTTAAGCGGATAAGGCTAATGAAAGTTGACTCCCAGTTTCCCGTTACCCGACTCCGGTCAGAAAAAAATGCCGATCAAATATTTCATTATTTTCCATTATTTCATTATTTCACATTTTCAAGTTTTTAAGAAAAAAGGATAGTTTTAATGTCATCTTTCACGTCCGACACGTATTTTAAGCACTTTTACGCCGACCCTGACCGGCCCGAATAGTCTTTGCAAACGCTGGGTTAAACTACGGGTAAAATGGCGATATCGTAGGGCGATTTACTGGAGACTAGGAATTCCCTGCATCTAAGTTTCTCCTACCACTAAATGGATAGACCGAACACAAAGAGAGGCAGCCAAGTTCAAGGGAACCAGCGTATGAACAAATATGAAAGCATTTCTACCGTGCACTATGTAGCGCTATATATAGACAACATCAAAATAAATAAAATAAACAAAATTTGAAGTCAAATTTATTCTGCTTTTCTTACAAATATTTATGTATTTAATAAAATAAACTTATAAATAAAATGATTTATTTGTCAATTTCTTGCATGGTTGTTTTATTATTAACACGTGCACCCTGTGATGATTTTTACCAGCAACCTCCAGTTTGTGCAAGTAGACAAACTAATTTCCGTATAAATATTGCTTCCAAAGATGTGCTAGTGGAGAGTAAGTTTGGTTTGTAAAAGTAGTGTGCAATAGAACACACAGACACCGTGTATTTATATGGAAAAGTGGTTCTCCAAAGACTATCATGGACTTCTGGTGCTTTCATATATGTTGCACAACCTATAGGTTAATTTGAAGATTCCAAAGAAGATGTGCTTAATTAAAATTTGTTTTGAAGTGAAGCATGGTCATTACTAACTATACTTTATTATTTTATTTGGGCCTCAAAACATAGCATTCCGTAATTAACTTTGCACCGATAACTAAAGTTTGAAAATAATGAATAATGAATAATGAAACAGTCACCTACCCAGTCATGAAAAACTATGTAACGGGAAACTGGGGATCAACTTTCATTAGCCTAAGTTAAGTAGGCCTAGGCCTATTACTAAATGAGTAAATAGATAAATAAGTAAGTAAACAACTAACTAAAGGAGTAAGTAAATAAATAAGGCAATAGGTAAACAAATAAACAAGTTATTAAATAAATAATTACCCAACTTGAAGTAAATAAGGCCGAATAAAAAATAAAACATGTTTCACGTCCCCTCCCGCTTCCTTTTTTAAGGTTTCTTCAATTTTATTTTTATTTTTTGAAATTCAGTTACAACTTTTGAAAAAATATGTCTAGGAAGTGGAGATGCTTTCTATAGCCTTGCTATATACAAGAAACACTTTTATAAGGTTTTGTGATAGTTAGAGGGGACCTATCTCTCAGAACAAGAAATAAAAAGAGGCCTCCTCCTTTTTCCAGGCATTATTGTATCTGTGATTGTATACGCTAAAACAGCTCTAATTATGGGTATTCACACTGATTTTGCGATAAAAAATAAAAAATAAAAAGCCCCCTCTTCCTCCTTTTTTTCAAAAACCCGGACGTGAAACATGTTTTTTATTTTACTTGGCCTAAATAAATAAGGAGATTGGTAAACAACTAATCATAAGTAAATAATTAGGTAACTAATACTGAAATGAGTAAGTAAATAAACAAGGAAATAAGAAAATAACCAACTAGATAAATAAGCAACTAAATAAATATCTAAATGAGTAAGTAAATAAATAAGTGAAGATAATAAATAAGTGTATAAACAACTAATTAAAAAATAAATAGTGAAATAAGTAAAGAAAAAGTAAATTTATAAGTAGGCCTACATAAATAAGTAAATAGGTAATAAATAAATGAGTAAATAACTAAAGCAAATAATGATTGAATGAATAAAAAACATATGAACATGTCAATAAAATACATGATTCCAATCTTTTCTAAACATTTCTGAAAAATAATAAACTTACTAAATAATTAATTAAATAAGATAAAAATTACAAATGAAAACAACCAAGCTGAGCAACCAGCCAAGCAAATGGCTAACTAACCAACCAAGCTAGTGAACAATCAAACAAACATAAAACCGATACAAAAATCAAAGCACAAGAAAATAAATAACAATCTTCAAGTTTTGGAACAAGGCAATTTAAAACAGAAAAATCTTCACATAACATCGGTCTAAGTAACATGCTAAAACATTATTAAGGGGGTACTACACCCATTGATTTTTTTTTGCATTTTGTGAAGAAATTACAAAAAAAATTGGACAAAGTGGTATGCAAAATGAAGGGCAAATCTTCTCGCTTTATTGGTGGCATCGGTATCAACGTAGCTTACATGCTTTTAAAAGTAGAAGCCAAAAGGTGGTACATCACTGATGATTTAAATTCACTTCATTTTGGAAAGCTTACTATCAACGGATTTCGTTAAAATTTTGGATATGTGTTGCTAACACGTTAGGGAAATAAAGTTGATATCTAAAATGGGGATAAGTGGTTCCTGATTTCTTTTATGACTTCATGAACTTGGTGCTCCACAACTATCAAAAAAGGAACTGGTTAAAATGCTTCTATTTTCAATGTTGAGCTATATTTTGTATTTTTAACTTGCGACACTTCCAACCATACTGCAGCAATGTTGAAAAATTGTATTTCTTGTCACCTATACCACCATATTGGGTAGTTTTCCGTAAAGCTTAACTTTTGTGATTTTGGTAACTATTTTACATTTATTTGTGAAATCCATCTCAACTAGGCATTCTAAATTGTACTCACCATTTACATCCCAAGGTATATTAGTATATCCACCTTGCACTTCTCGATATATATCCAGTTAAAGACAGAATATCAAAATTATTCCTCATTATGATATCACAGACTCTTACATGTGTATTCAAAATTGATGCTTAAATTTGACCTGAAGTCCTGAACCAATTGACCTATAACCTGACATACGGTGACCTAATAGCCTTTTCTTCTCCTAACAACACATTATATAATTAAATTGACTAATGACTATTCATCCATTGTGTAAGTGTTTATTTAATTTATTCAGTGTTATATATTTTGCATGCGCCACTATAGATTTTCTATAGAGAGTATAACAAAGGATTTAATGTATTCTATTTATGTACCCTACTTGAACATGTTGAAAAGAATAAATTATAGTTTGTTATGAAACACAGATCTGAGTTACTAGGATACACAGTAAACAAAAAATATATAGGGCTAAAATGACTTACTGCAATGTGTAAAAGCATTTTTGTTCTTCTTTTTTTTCATTTTTTTT
Organism: Amphiura filiformis; assembly: GCF_039555335.1. Taxonomy (NCBI): domain Eukaryota; kingdom Metazoa; phylum Echinodermata; class Ophiuroidea; order Amphilepidida; family Amphiuridae; genus Amphiura; species Amphiura filiformis. The sequence continues at coordinate 13,889,707 of NC_092632.1, forward strand.
TATTTCACATGATCCGTGAATATATCGCCTAGCTATAAATGAAAAAATATTTTTTTAGACCAATCAAACCAATATATGGGTGTAGTATGCCCTTAACATAACAATGATGATGGTAATTTGGTATTAACAAATTAAAGTGTTATTTTCTTAGCAGAACAAAACGGAAAACAAAAGAAAAACGACGGAATTATAATATAACACTGTCGCCGGCGTACGGAAAAACTGCATTGTGCAACAAGCATTATTGCATCCATCATAACAAATTAATAATTCCACTTCAACGCGTTCGTGTGCAAACCTTGTTGAACGCGTAGTCGGCCGCGTAGTTGTATCATAGGCGCTCGTGCCTTGAAGTCAATGAACTTTATGATCGAAGGATTATGGCGACGGAGTACCTCGCGGGTGAGTACCTTCACTGCTACTTCACTGCTGACACATGGGTACACCATGTACATGTATGCGGTTACAGTGCAGGTACTTCCGCTGAAGGACCATTGAAGTACCCTCGACTATGGTGTGCCTATAAGTCACCTACTCGGTACATCGCAGTTGACTCTTAGGTGACGCATGGCGGAGTATCGATGTAAGTACTTTGCTACGGGCTGCTACTACCGAGTACACAAGCCTTTGGTGGCCGACGCTGGTACTTTGGTGTAGTACCAACGTCGGCCACAAAGGGATTGGGTACTCGGTAGTAGCAGCGGTAGTAGCTGCGAAGTAACATTGCAGCAGAGGTACTACGTCGCCAGCCGCCAGGAATCTTGTAGTGTAATGTAAGCCCTAGTACAAGGAACTTATACGATGTCCTCATTCACAAACTGATACTATCTGTCCATCGATAAGCCTGTTACCGCACGGCAGCTGGTTGAAGGAATATTACACAGTCAAGAATAGGCACCGTCATTTTTGTATTATGATCCCTCCCAGTCTCCCAAAACATCAAAAGCGTTGCACTTTTACTTACTTAAGACTGTCCTTTTTCGTATAACGCAGACAAAGTAGGGCCAAGCTAAATAGAAATGGTCAAATTTTGGCAAAATATCTCTCTGTTTAATCCTATGTAAGTCCATTCGTTGAATAATGGAAATTGACCTCAATCAATCATTGTCAATGATGTCATGGACGAGATGACCTGAATTCAGAAATATTGGGTTTTGTATGTACAAAATATAATCTAAAATGTTTTACAATAATTAAAACAAATATAAAAAATATTAGTATTGTATAAGTTAATTATTTAGTATTTTTAATGATCAACATTATGACAAAATTAAGAAAATTAATAATAATTACGTCAATTTTTCCGATATGTCAGAGGTCAAAGTGTCCCAAAACTGCTCTCAAAAACCGGAAGTTAGAATGGCGATTGGTCTAGTGCCGTAGAGTCATATGGGCACGTATTTTTCACTGAAATTTCTCCGTAATGAGAATTCATTTTATTTTTTGAAGTAGCAGGATATATTAATGACTTTCTCTGGAACACCTGTGGACTGTATGTGAGTATGAAAAAAACATCAACCGCCTGGAAATACACTATGTCAGTAAACTTAATGGCGAGCGGTCCGAATTTTGAGCCATACAAGTTTACGTGGTGAACTATGTAAGCCCAGCACTACATTTGTTTATCACCTATTACAATGGCGACTGTGCGATGTCTGACGATCACTCGAGAATAATTGACATAAAATGATGTTTTTAGTATACGATCATGGTGAATTGATGAAGGAATATAGCACATGTGTCACTAATATGTCCACAACAATATCCTCATATTTTTGAGATAATAATTAACTTGAGGAAGAAGTTTTTATTCATATGCATGACATTGGGCCATGTATGCCAACCGCGTACATGTACATGTGCCAAACAAGGTACATGGTCAATTTGGTCATGTACCGTACGTGACATGAGAACAAATACTAGCACCTTATAACTTTTGTATCACAAGCTATCGGTTGTACATACTAAAGCATATGCCATGACATGCATGCATCAAGTATATTTAACTGTTTTAGGTTTGATCGAGAAATCTTATCTACTATCCACGACATCACAGTAGTTACTGTGTGGAATTTCAGTGGATAGAGCATGAAACTATAATATAAACTACTAACTATATTTTTAGTATACATATTATTATATTTATTAGGTATGGTGAATTCAATTTTGCCATCAAACTGCATATGTGATGCGATCAAGCAAAATCAGTCGGAATTCAGAGATATTAAAATTTTCTTATAGGATAGTAAAAAGCATTAACAAAGCTACATTGTAGATTTTGCAGAAGACCCAAAAGGAACAACCAGTTCCAAAGATATGAGCAATTAAAGAGTTTTCAAAACATATCAAGCCAATTTGTTCACAAACGATAATGACATATTTTTTGGATAAATTGTTTTCTTTTGTTTATTAGGAGGACTATGATTGGCTGCAAGATGTAGAAGACACTGAGGAAGATTTTGAAGGAGGGGATCAAGCATCAGGCAGTGAGAAGGACTTTGACGTGAATCAACTCAAAAATTTTGTCCAGAATTTGGGATTTGATCAACTACAGGCAAAGAAAAGGTAAGAATCAAACTGTTGCCTTTTTTATAGCAATAATTTTCAATCTAGAGAATTTTCCAGTTGTTTACAACAAGATTTTTTCACTTGACCAAAACTAATCAATATCTGGTAGTCAAGTGTCAACCAAGTGGAATAATCTCTTCAGTGGGTAAAGAAGACCTGTAGTTGCAGGTCGCATGCTACCACTGCCTCTGCAAATAGTTAGTCTTGTGACTTTTGTTTTAAATCTACTACTGTACTATAGAGAATTTTTGTTGTAAATTGATCCCATAGCACTATCGGCGCCCGGTTAGGTACTGGTGACTCTTTCTGTCATACCCTGGACCAGTGTTGGAATTAAGCATTTTTTATGCACATTCATATACTTCAGTGTGTATGTCTATGGCATAAAAATGCTACTCAACTCCAAAATTGTATAGCAAATTGATAAAATTGTGTAGCATTTTGCTATGCGATACCAGCTTTTTTCAACACTGCCCTGGACCCTGGTGATGTAAACAAAAGTAACAAGCATAATATTTAACATTTGGATAATGTTATTGTTAAAAGCACTATGCAAATGTTCAGGATACAATAATAAAAGCCATTGGGGAACACCAGTAGCTCTATAGGACCTAATTAAATGTTGTGCCTTATATTCCTAATCATCAGTAATACAGGTGGGAAGACATCAAAGGATGCTGAGGAGGAGGAGGAAGCATCAGATGATACCACATCAGATGATGATCAAACAAGCCAACCAAAACTAACAAAATCTAACCAAAATAGAACTACAAAATCAGACCAGCAAAGTAAAAGAACTGGAGAAAGTGATCAATCAAAGCAAGGGAAAAATAAGAAAACAAGAGCTGCAGCTGTAGGTAATTCACAAGATGCTGATGCTGATGAAAGAACTAGTAAAATAACAAGTAAAAAGCAGAAGCGAAAGGACTTGAGAAGAGAAGGCAAGATTCAGCATGCAGAGATTTCCAGTACCACAAGTAGTCCTGTTTTACAAAGGACGAAGCAAGACACATTTGAAGCTTGGGGGACCAGAAAGCTTCTGAAAGGATATAGACCTAGGAATTACTTACTGATATCACGCAGTGAAGAAAAGTGGTATGACAATCAGGTATGTTTTTCTTTCTACCTAAAAATAATTAAATAAATGTTTCAATTAGGAGGACAGTCTAGATGCTGCATGTTAGTTAAACGGCTAAGCCGAATCACTGTGCACTTTGTGATAAAAGCATGAGAATTTCCACACATTTTTGCCAAATTTGAAGCAAGTTGGAATTTGTGCCCCAATACAACCAAAATTGCGATGTTTTTATCCCAAAATGAAGTTCTTGTAGAATAAATTTATGAAAGTTATGGCCTATTTTGTTCTACACACACCGGTTCCAATTTACAGTCACACATCTTTGCATTTGGTCACAAAGGCTTGTTATGTAAGAAGAGATGCATGTTTAAAAGTTCAAAACTTTTGTCCATTTACAGAATAATGGATGCTGTAGATTACATTCTGCATGTGTTGTGAAAATTTGAAGTCCCAGAACAAAGTATACAACATATACGCTTGCTGCCCATTTAGTTCTGTGTGGCACAGTTGAATAGGCAGTAAACTAAAATGACAACAAGAGTATACTATGCAAGGACTATGCCTAAAAGGAAGCAGGCTTTTTAGTTTTGCAGATTTAATCAAAATTTCTACTTTAAAATAGAGAGATAAAAAACCCTGGAAAATCACCACCTTCACTTTTCTTTTTTGACAGTTCTCTTTACATTCCAACCAATTTGAAGCTGTTGATGCTTCTGTAGTATCTGAATATAGTAAACTTGCAGCCAGACTCTATCAAGACGAAGTGGCCCAGTATACAAAATGTAAGTAGTTTTCTTTTTGTGTGGACCTCTATACATAATGTGATTTAGAAGTTATGAAAAATAACCTGGATCATATACAAAAAATTATTTTAAAATGGTCCAGAAAGTTTGGTGTACTGAAATAATTTGTTTTAACCATTTCTAATTATGTCAATGTATTTTGTATTGAACTGTTCTTAGTATCGTCAAGCAATGAAACCACCAAGGAAGAGTGGATGCGTAAAGTGGTAGCATCTGGGGTTCTATCAGACAAGGTAGCAGCACTGACACTGCAGACACAAAAGTCACCCGTACATAATGCTAATACTTTGGACACGCTTCTGAACATGGTGAGGAAGAAAGGCAGGAGAGAAGCTCTCCTAGCGCTGAAAGATGTGAAGCAACTCTTCCTGGAGGAACTGCTGCCAGATGATAGGAAACTAAAGATGTTCTCACAAGTAAGTTGAAGCTCAACTAAAAGAATGTATATGGTTAGTGGGAATTTGATTGAAGCCACCAGTGATTCTGATGGAGAGGAGCTGAATTTATACTTGATATGCTTTGGAATAGTGATGTACCACTTTTAAAAGTAATGGGCAATTCCTTTTGAAAAAAGTGATGGGCTGCTTGTTGCTTTACAATTGATTGAAATACTTATAAAAATACCACAATTGTATATTATCATGATATCTGTTTTTGTTGATTTCATTGCTTTCTAGTGATAGCAATTGATTGGCCAAAACAATTTTAAGTGACATTGCTTGAGAGGATCTGCTTCAATAGTGTTTCTAGATTATATGTTATTCATCAGAGCACTCTTCCCTAATCAGCACGGGTCCCTATTAGCTTTTCTAGCTTACATTTTATATTTGTATTTTACCTTGCTGCATGAAATTGGGTCCAAATTCGTAATAACATCACAGAAAAACAATCTGGGATCAAGTTTCAGTAACTGTAACATTTACGCTACAGTTCCTTTCCTTCACATTAAATTGCAGCATTATTTTGCATGGAAAATGTCCTGTTTGAATTGCAACAAAGTGAATGATAGGTGCCCCATAATGCCCATATACTGAGTAATTGCATGGATTGTAGTGTTTTTTGTGATGAAACTTCTGTCACTTATCGTAAAAATGATAGGCAATATCACTAATGATTGATAAAGTGTGTAGCATGCCCCAGTATCAAATCACAACCAGGTGGCATGAAGGCAACTTTGTTGTCGCTACGTTGCTAGCCACGAATGGATGCTTGTAGCTATTGTGCAAATGCTCTGCAGTGTTTAAACAATAGTGTTTTTTGAATGGTACGCTGTGAGTGCTGGTATGATATAGGCTTTAGTCAAATGTGAAAATTTATTACAACTGTTATTTTCAATTGACAGCACCCTTTTTTGGAACTGGACAAGAAGTCTCATGGAAAGTTGAGGGATGAACGAGACAGATGTTTGCTGTATTGGTATTTTGAGGCACAACTTAAGCAGAAGTATGAGGCTTTTGTGACTTCACTTGAGGTAAGTCTGGTAATGGTACACTAGGGAGGCTTTGCACAGATCTGTCATCTTGCTAACAAAACAAGGTTCTCTATACAAACTCATACTGTATAATAGTGCTGTTTGGTTTTTCGCCCTTTTCTTGCATGCTTCTACGCAGTGCTTTGGAATTATTTTTAGAAGTATATGCGCATGAAAGCATGCATATGCAAGTGGTTTGCACAAATTTCTTTTAAGATGACCGTGCAAGAGATGGGGTGACAGATCATTTGCAATCGCAGCTCCACGTCTATGGAATGAACTGCCCATTTATATTAGAACTGCTAAAAATGTAACTGTGTTTAAAAAGTTGTTAAAAACTCATCTTATGTCAGATACATTCTGTAATTCTTAAGTTATGTTTCTTAATTTACTTCCAGTTTTCTATTGTTAGTTTTTGTTTTTGTTTTAGTGCCTTGAGGGCTCTTAATTGAGTGGATATGTGCCTTGTCGCTATTATTATTATTATTATTATTATTATATTCAATGTCCATTCATAACTCTGTAGATATGATAGAGAATGGTGTATACACTGTTGGGCCCATGACCTACACAAAGTGAATTATGTGTATTGTATGACTGCCTGGCATGTGCTTGAAGAATTTATGCGAGTTGGGACTTGCACAGTGACATAAAGCAAACCATTTTCACAATTACAGATTAAGATAAAGCGTGTACTAGTTATAAAGCAAAAAATCAGCACAACTCATTTATGTAGTGACATACAACAAAGTTCACCTGGCAGTTATCCATTTCTGTTCCTTTTTGTCCATAGACAATGTGCCATGATAATGTGTCGGCTGTGAAACAAAAAGCTGTTGCTGCAATGGAGGAATTACTGGCTTCTAAACCAGAACAAGAAAAAGTAAGTATTGTTATAGTTTGTTGGTTTTTGGCAATGAGGTAGAATTAAAGAACACCGACTCCTCACTTATGTCCCTCCGGATTATATGCACCCCGCAAACTTTGATTCAATGTGCATGATTGTTTGCGTCTCTCAATGGCTAAACATATTTGGAGTTGAGTGGCCAAGTCAACAAAAATGAAATTGAGATATAGACAAAGGGGCAAAAATATTATATAACATACTAAAATTAACACAAAAAACTCATAACTTTGCATTCAAGTATACCAGGTGATTTCAACATCAAAGTACATGTACTGAGCAAGTAAGAAATGGTAATAAATAAAACTTTTCACATAAAAAAATGCTCATGACTTTTAAAAGGAAGTGATGTGATAAATCAAAATGAGCAAAAATTAAGAAAAATTGTCTTTGAAATATTATTGATTTTGAGTTGGGGTGTGAAAGAAGTATTTACATTCCCTCTTTTTTGAATATGAAAACTACCAATTTTGATTGCACTTGCTTATTTTCTTTGATCAAGCCATATTTCTGCATTTTTTTCTTCCTCTCAGATTTTGTTGACTCAAATAGTGAACAAGATTGGTGATCCTGACAACAAAGTAGCATCAAAATCTGTGTATCTCCTTCACAAATTAAGTAAGTATAACAAAAGACAAAACAAAATAGTTTGCATTTGACTCCAGTGTGGCCCGTGATTGGTTAGTATCACATAAGCAACAAAGGTGCCACCCAGTTACATGATGCTAACCAATTGTGGGTCATGAGGAGTTTCATTGACAGAACTGTCGGATGTGAACTTTTTTTTCATTTCTGTCTTTTATAATAGCATTATGAATTACCTACCATGGCTAGTATAACACTGCTGGCTACTGCATCCAACACTTAAAGGATACCATTTCTGAATTGTTTAACATAACAGCACAACATTTGCAAATTGATTAGTATAGTTTGAGTCTCTAAAATATTTTTATCTGAATTCAATTGTTTCCAATATTCAGTACCCAAGTAGTAGAAGAGTATTTCATCAAAAGTATTTTTCACCCAATTATTTTGGTTATATGGTATCACTCTTAAATTGGGAAATAAAGAGTTTGCAAGTAGAAAACTCTGTTGGACTTGGAAGTAAATAAAAAGTAAGTATTCATTATTGCAAAAGTGATGAAATATCTTCAAGATGCCCAATGGTGACTAATATCATTTACAGTGGGTTTATTTATTCATATCAGCATATAAATAATGTATTGTTTGTTGTTTCCTTTAGTTGAGAACCAAGTGGCCATGAAAGGAGTAGTTGTGAAAGCAGTGGAAGGTCTACTGTACAGAGTGAATGTGAGAGCCAAAGCACAGTAAGTACACTTCTCAAAATTATCCTTTCCCAATTTCTGATGCACGGGGGGATTGAAGTTGGAAAAATGTGTGTTTCATTTCCAGAATAACTTTCCTTAATGTGTGTGACAAAAGCAACAAATTTGATATGCCATTATGAAGCTAAAATGGTGTGAGTATTGAATTTATTAAATATGCAGATGTTAGCAACCAAATTGAGAATTTTACCCAAAGCTAATACCCCAGCAAGTTGCCACAGCCAGAACCTTATGCATAGCATTAGTTCTTATTCTTCATCCGTTTCTTCTCTTCTATGTTTACCTTTGGTGTTTAAAAAAATAATTATGATTTATATCACAATTGACAAATTGGTAAAAATTGTTTATGCTCTTTGTTTTCTAGATATTATGCAATGTGTTTTTTGAACCAGATGATTCTCACACATAAAGATGCCGATTTGGCTTCCAAGCTGATTGTAATCTACTTCTCATTTTTCAAGGTAAAAAAGTGAACGACTTGTTTGTTAGATGGGTGGCATGTGTCATAAATGTATGTATGATATTCAGCAACCCGACAAAATTTGCTGATCTGTATAATAAATAAATAAATAAATAAATAAATAAATACCGGGGATGGATGAATGGACAAATAGACAGTAGCACTGTTGCTAGCCACCTGTCCAGCTGGTATTTTATAAGGTGAATTTATTGACTGGCGGTACATATTTGTAGCTTTTGTAACAGTTTATTCATTCTGAAGCAGATCAAGTTTGTGAGTGAAGACCAAAGCCAGGAATTATTTTGGGGAGGGGCTGATTTCTGAAAGTGGACTTTTTGGCATGGTAGTCTTGCATTTTGCACTTGTGTGACACAGGGGTGTCTGGAGGATGTGATCTCCTCATAAGTCACACCAATTGAAGCTATTTGGCGATGTGGATTTTTTAGGATTGGGGATTTGGAAGGCATCTGCCCCCTTGCCCTAAGTGCTCATCCTAATGTAGCCTGCTAAAACATGGATCTTATTTGAATGACCAAACCTCGCTTTCTGGTTAATACATGGATATATGACTGTAACAGCCATACAGACAAAGCCTCTTAAGCAGCAAGAGACAACTATGTCAGATTTATATCTCAATTAATACTTTGTTTTTCATTTGCAGTCGTGTACTAAGAAACGTGACATAGATCAGAAGATGCTAAGTGCTGTACTGACTGGAGTCAATAGGGCGTATCCATTTGCAAAAGGTCAGTTAAATCTATTGCTACAATTCTTTGGTGGATATTTATCAATTTGAAATACATGTACTTGCTGCATCTAAGTTAGAGTGTGCTGAGGCATAGAGGACTTGCTGTGGTACATGATAAGTACTAGTATTAATGGAGATTCCATGGAACACAGGCATCACACAGGTTGTGATGTTTGTTTGAATTAATTATAAAAAATGAAAATCCACATTTGTGAAATAGTTTTAGTGTATTATTATTGAATGTAACCTACACTACTGTGGAGCAGAAAACAATACACTATCAGCATTGTTTTTTGGATGAGAAACAAATGGGAAAATAGCAGCAGAAGGTGTTTTACTAACATAGAAATACTTGACACTGCATACCTACTTTGCATAATTATAATAGAAAGTTTATATGTGGGTCTGTTGCCATACATTATGCATTCACTAGGATGTGCACTGATGTGGAATCTTGTCAGTTTCTATTGGTGTTAACCGTGTTTTACTCTGGCATTATCCTACTTTTTAAAGGTTAAATTCAAGAAATTTTGCATGAAGATCAGGCCGTATTAGTGAGCTAATGCGGGAGGATAGCTTTTTAAAGCATGAACCAGAGTAATCCGGGTTTTTTTTACTCCCCCGTCATTCATGTCATCATTATCATGAAGCATAATAGCACCTCACTTTCATCAGTCAGTTCAGAGCAAAACTTAGTAAACTTATTAATAAGATTCTTTTTTTTTTCAGTTGATGATACAAAAATGGAGGCTGAGATTAATACAATATTCAAGGTGGTCCACAAGTCCCCATTTAATATTGGTGTACAAGCATTACTGCTGCTTAAACAAGTACTTGGAGAAAGGTAGGTGATCATTACCACATACATTTCAACCTCGTTTACATGGACATTTTTATATGAATATTTCTGTTGTCGGTCACATTAACATTTCTGTGCACCTGTCGTGGTTGTCATTAACTACATCAGGAACTTTTAGCTTAATGACTTTATCTGCACCAACATACCCCAGCAGCTCATCTGCAGCCTTAGGCTTGGTCTTCTCAATCAGCTTTTCAAGACTAGCCAATAAAGTTGGGTAATGTGATGCATTATCATAATCTGATCCCATCTGTGTGACGTTAGTGGCAAGCTCACAGGCATTCTCAACCTGAGTTATTGCCACAGGTGATAGTTTATTTACCATATACCTGCTTATTTCATATAGTGGTACCACTGTAATTCTGTTGTCACTTTTGTCCACTTGCTGCAGTTATTCAATATCGGATCGTTTCTACTCGGCTATGTACAAGAAGATACTTGATCCTACCCTGGACAACTCACCACGGCAACCCATGTTCCTAAACCTACTCTACCAAACACTTAAGGCTGACAGTCAGGTCAAGAGGAATAAGGTATGCAAAACATTTTCGCAATCCTTTTGCAACAAGGCTAAAGTATTATTTATTTTGTTTGCCTATTCAAAAGTAAAAATACAAAGAGAGGTGTTGTTACATAATCTGACTTTCTCCATTTAAGTGTAGTTCTATGAAGTCAGTAAGATACAGATTAAGAAAGTGTATATTATTTATTTGTACACATTCCTTTTTCACTAAACTACTAGTCTGCTATAACTCTTGTTCACTTAGAAGGCACATGTAATTACTGACCATACCAAGGCAGATAGGATTAATGACCAAATATGGAGTCTGTATCGCTGACAATTAATTGAATTAGGTTATACATGTAATAAATCTAACATATCATCTATATAATATTGTAAGGAGGTCTTTGTGAATTGGGTCCCGGAGGAAATGAAACAATGATATACAAGGAACAAAATAATGATATCATGATTATTCATTTTATTATGATAAACTGCAAATTTAACCATTAACTTGAATATGCTAAGCATTAATTGTAATATCTGTACCATTCTTGTCTTCTATACTTGTACTTCAGGCTTTTGTGAAAAGACTTTTACAGGTGTGTGAGTCCCAGCAGCCTGCTTTCATTTGTGGTGCCCTCTTCCTTATCTCAGAGTTGGTGAGACTGAAGCCAGGACTGAAGACTATCATACAGATAGCTGCAGTAAGTACATATTCATCACGTTATGACAAAAACCAAAGGAAAGGGGTAGGTCTGACCATGCTTGTTAGCTCTAGATGATGTGATTTTCATCATTTTAGGATTCTATTGTTTTAGATAATTAATACAAATGTGTGATTTTCATATTATATGGCACTATAGTGAACCATTCTTCATCATTATGCAGATTGGCCAGCTGTGTAATACACAGTGTGTATTACGTTCCTGAACTCTTAAAAATGCTGTTTCAACCCCTATTGGTCCTGACGTTTTCACTAGCTCAATTTATATGGCAGTCGGCTTTGAACTTTGTTATCTGTATAATTTGAATTCTCTCAGTCCTGCATCCTTTATTTGCAATACTCACATTTATTATGTGTGTCTAGAATAGTCTTGGATCCTGTTAGGTTGAAGCAGTTAGGAAGTGATCATGACTAAAGTATGTCTCATCTTAAGAGTAACGTCATATTGGATTTTGCAGTGGCAGATTTGAATCGGTACATTTATGAGGGTGTGTCGCCAGCGTACAGACAAATTATTCTCAGGATTAGATTAGCATGCACAATTCGAATCTGCCTCTGCAAAATCCAACATGGCGTTACTCTCAACTTGAGACGAGGCACACTGTAGTAAAAGATTCATCATGTGGACCAGTGAATGAGCTAAAGACCAGAATTAAACTGGTTTGATCCCAACTGGCTCCATTTTTTCACTCATTCAATTCATTATCAGTTTGCATAAGCTTTTATATCAGTCTGGTGTTATGTAAGAAAAAACATAAACAAAACTGAAATTGTTAATTGGGCTATTTGATATCTATACTCCCTGTGTTGCAACTTACAGATAAGATAAAGTCTTCCAAAGAGGGAGAGAGTTTAATATAGAGTTGTAGAAGATATGTAAAGCCATATACAGGGGAAATAGTATAACCTACACAAAGGGGGAGTATGTGTTTCAAAATAATTACCCTAGCCAATTCCATAAAAAAAAAACATACTCCCTCTGTGGAAGACCTAATTCTTAAATCTTGCACATAGAGGTTTGGCAGATTTCAAATGGGATGCCCAGTGTACTTGTCTGTATATGATACAATAAGTGATAAAGTGATGCTGTTTTGCAGGGAGATGATGATGATGAGGAGCATTTTGTAGACATAGCTCCAGAGAGTGATGTCGATGATAAGGATGATGATGAAGAAGCTAAGAAACCAACACAGGATGATGCCACAGAGGACAAGACGGAGACATCGTCAGGACAGGATGAGGCAGAACAAGATAGACCCTCTGGATCATCTTGGGTGCATCATAAAGTGGCTAGTCAAGGTAGGTCCTTACCAGTATGTCTACTTCCTAGACAGACAGCTAGACCCCTCTTTACTGAATGCTCCAAATGACTTGTGATATACCTTGAGTAAATGTAGGCTTGAATAAGTGTCACATATATTAAACCATTTTGCCAGTTATGATGCTAAAATTGAATTTAACTATGATCTCTTTTGAAACTTATTGTATGATATGTTGCTGTGTTTATTTTTATTATCATTGCGAACTTCAGATACCAAGATCCAAACCTATGATCCATTGGGGCGTAACCCACTCTACTGTGGAGCTGAAAGCAGTGCACTGTGGGAACTACAAAAGGTAAATATTTATCTGGGCCTTGCTTACTTGCTTATGTCCTTGAACTGTGATGGCTTTCCACAACTTTCTGCCCTCCATTGCTGTCCTGAAGTCTGCTGCCTCCAGTCTAGTGTCACCTTTCAGAATGTCTATTTAGGTAAGAGCAGGTCTTCCAGGTTTCCGCCTCCCATGCTTTGGTATCCAATGAACCATTTTGATGTGGGCCTCCTCACTTATGGAACAGTGGCCAGTAAACAGGGTTCTTTCCCTGATCTTCTGGCTTATTTTTGGAAGATCTCAATACAGGTCTGCATTTGACATATGTTCCTTCCAATGCACATTCAGAACAGTTCTTAGCATGTTGGTATAACAGCCATCCATCCCCTTTGCAAGTTAAGGGGTGATGGTCCATGCTTCTCATCCATAAGCAGCACCGACTCCACTGTTGCAGCAAAGATTCAAAGTTTGAAACAATGGTAAGCAAAATAAAAATAACTTTGATCATCCAGGCTTTGAAGTGGGGATATCAAACACCATATATATTGTACCTTATCTATCTAATTAGTGTATTGAACTGTGGTCTTATATAACATTGTGTCCTTGGTTTGTCCTAGCATTGGTAAAGTTTAATCTTATTTTGTTCACTTCTCTTTCAGTTGTCTAAGCATTATCATCCATCAGTGGTTTTATTTGCTGAAGCTTTGTTACGAGGTGATACCATCACATACACTGGCAACCCACTGCAAGATTTCACCCTCATGAAATTCCTGGAACGTTTTGTCTATAAGAATCCTAAGCAGTCTGAGGAAACAGGTAAGGAGGGTGCAAGGTGTCTCTGTGTCTCAATTTCTATTTTTATCCTAACCCCTATTTCCATCCTTATGTTCATCCGTCAGTGGTATGGGGTTTTATTGCTGCAGCTTTGTTATGAGATAACATTTGGTACTTTGCCAAACCACTACAAAATGCTTTATTTATAAAGAATTCCAAACAGTTTGTGGGAACATGTGAAATGTTAAGTAGTATTTAAGATTTAATCCATTATTCATACATACATGCTCTATAACAGCATGATTGGTCGATAGCCGGGCATAAACATCGGATGTGCGATTGCGGGGTACGGAAAATGAAGATTAATTGTGTTTTTTTAATAATGTTACTTGTAATTTGTTGTAATTATCTTGCTGAATTAAGAATCACAAAATGTTCGAGTAAGTATGAACGGGGTTCATTCCTATATTTTCATGACTAAACGCTTGTTTATGCCCTCGTGCGGCCCTCGGGCATAAACAAGCTTTTAGTCGTGATAAAATATTAATGAACCCCTAAATAACATAATATCGCCCAGATTGTCACTCACAACGTTCTTGCACTGAACTGACAAAGTTTTCTGTTCTCTCAAGAAAAAGGAAAAGGGTCTTCAGTCATGCAACCCCAGACCAAGAACTACAAGCCATCTGTTACGAGGCAAATGGCAGTGAACAGCAGCACATTTATCAATACACCAGAAGATCAGATTCCCATAGATGAACTATTCTTTCACCGGTAAGCTTTTGTAGACCACCAGCTGAAAGGATGTAGCATTTTATTGTATGTAGGGTGGTGTGTGTAGGGGTGTGTGTGTGTGGGGGGGTGGGTACATTGGGGTTTGCTTGCAGACAAGGACACACAAGATTTTTCACATTTAAACTCTGGACCTACCTGCAAATGGGTACCATCCTCGGTTCATATATAGATATAAAGTCAATTGCAGTAGGTTACAATTGCATGCATTTTAGAGATACATCCGCTATATGTGCATTTGAAATACAGACCTCGGTTGGTAGGCATATTTCGTACTGTATATCATACACACCTACACACACAAAATCCACCATTTGGTCCTCAGCATGTCAGTTAAATGTTGATTTAAAATACTGTGCAAATGTTTGCTATCCGTTCCCTTAAAGTTTGTATGGTTTGTAAAGTCTAATTATGGATGGAATATTTGTCAAACTTAATCCTTTTGTTTTACCCAGGTTCTTCCAACAACGAGGTAAACGTGCAGGAAACACCAAAGTTGACAATGATGATGAGGATGAAGATGATGATGACTTGGATGGTTCAGATGTAGAGATAGACAGTGAGATCAGTGATGATGAATTTGACAAAATATTAGGTATGGATCAGTATTTAATACCATGGTGTGTGTTATGCAAACTGAAACTGTCAATCTAGTCAAACTTTTTGTCACAAGTTATTTCCTTCTGTTTCCTTCACTTTCAAAAGCTACCAAATTATAACATGCAGTTTGATCTTAATATACTCATAAGGGGGGGGGGGGGTGACCCATACAATCATCCCCCAATGTTATTGCCTGTGTGTGGGTTTATGACAAAATTATTCTCATATTTGGACATTTAGCCTAAGATTGCCAATTTTTACACTCTTTGCACAAATTTGTTCCACTTTTGAACCATATTTCACCATTTTAGCTTCAAAATGTACCATAAACTTATACTGTTGCCAAAAGGTGCTGGATTCACTATACATCAAGAAATTTTTTCCAACCCCATCCCCCCCAATGTCAAAAGAAATTGACGCGACTGAATATACTGGAGTGATAAAGACAGTCAAGTGAGCCCAATTGGTAATGCTAGACTGATGGGTGAGTGCCTGATGGTATGATGAGTTCAAGCCACAGCATTGTCATCGCTGTTCTTGTGAAAATATAGAGCTAGTTTGAAATTTCACTGGACAAGGAACTTACTGCTAATTGTCTTGTCTACCCATATGAAACTCGGGGAGCAGATCCTGGCTATGATGGTTATAATGTAGTAGGCTGATTAGGGTTATGCACCTGTATAGAGATGTGTCCCTGAATTATGCTAAATCATCTTCCCTGCTTAATGGGTTATATGGTGTATCTTGGGCCACAGTGATCGGTGATTTCCTGTAAAGTGTGCTGAGGCTTGTGGTTTTATGCCCATATGCAGTGCACTAAAAATCACTGTGCCTTTTTTTACTCATATCTTTTTTTAAGGAACCATGTGTAATTAAAAGGGGCAGATGAAATATCAAGTAACATGACTATCACTGCAAATTGACTTTCATTTAGCATGATGAAATTAACAGGAGTGGGTTTGTCTATAAGTTGGGAGTTGAGGTTATTGTACTAGGAATAAATGAACAGATAGAACTGCACAGTGCACATTGTGGCAATTGTACATGCGTTAGTAGAAAAACTACAATAATAATAATTGCATCGTATTTCAAAGGATAAAATGTGTATTTAGGCAAATATTTTTTGCCAACATTAGTTTTATTTTTCAAATGTTGGCCTCAAGGCCCAACAAATATGTGATTATGAATTGATTATGCAATCAGGTGAAATGAACATAAACTCAGTCTTAAATGCATAAACAAAAAATGTAGTTTTTACCCAGCAGATTTTGTGAAAGAAATATGTGAGCCGTCGAACCAAAACGGGGCAATTATCATCACATATATTCAATATCAGGTGAAAAAGCTGCTATGCTTCAAAATAGAATTGTGATTTTGTGTGACTAGTAATATATTACAAATGTTTTCATGTCAATTTCATTATTATCTTTAAATGTGGGCTTTCAATATCTATTGTGTTTTGATGTGATTGAGCACATGCACACAATTAGGTCAAACCATGTTGACAATGCCAGCACTTCATTGTCAAATGTGGGCGTCCAATAACCGTTGTGTTTTGATGTGATTGAGCACATGCACACAATAAGGTCAAACCATGTTGACAATGTCAGTACTTTATTGTGATTATGGTTAATTAACCTTGAATAAGAGCACATCACAAGTTTATTGAAATAATTCAGTATCAGTGTTGCCACACTAGTGTTGCCACACTTCATCTCATACACACAACTGGGCTTCTTTTCAGTCTTATGAAGGTAACTAAAAAGAGCATACAGACCCCATAGTCCAATTCCCAATCTGCGCTCCACTAATTGACCTGTTGCAATTACGATTTCAAAGTAAAATGCAAAATTGTGATACATTCATCTTAGAGAAAAGCATTATTTTGCAATTCAGAATATGCCCTTTCAAACCGGCATTTGTAGAGTACAATTTGCCTGAGAAATTCTGGCAACCTTATTGCACAACTGGAAAATCCAAATTGGTAAAAATAGCATCTGATAGAAGTTTCGATAGAAGTTTCGATAGAAAGTTTCAAACAATTTATAAATTGTGTCTTAATTTTGCTGTTGTGTATACAAAGAAGACATATTCCATCCTCTGCAATGGCTTTGGTAAAGTGTGTGTATATCATCATATATCTGCTGCTGTTGAATTTTGTTTGCATTCAGCCCCAAAATGGACAATCAACAGGGAATGCAAACTCATGTTATCCACAAGGAAGTGTTGCTTGTAAAATGTGGAATTCTACTAATATGGATTGTAGCAACAGAAATCTAGTCTGTATTCCACCATTACAGCATGCTGTTTCAATCAATTCTCTAGATCTGAGTGGGAATAAACTCAACGTTATCTCTGATGATGAATTTCAAATTCTTAAAAAGTTGCAACATTTGGATCTTTCTGTAAGTAAAATATCATCCTTACATGATGGTGCATTTACTGGACTTGATCAACTATTAACTCTGCAACTAGCCTACAACTTTATTTCGTATCTACAAGCTAACACATTTAGCGGTCTTCATAAGTTGCAATTTTTGAATCTTTCTTTCAATAATATATCATCCTTACATGATGGTATATTTACTGGACTTGATCAACTATTAACTCTGCAACTAGCCTACAACTTTATTTCGTATCTACAAGCTAACACATTTAGCGGTCTTCATAAGTTGCAATTTTGAATCTTTCTTTCAATAATATATCATCCTTACATGATGGTATATTTACTGGACTTGATCAACTATTAACTCTGCAACTAGCCTACAACTTTATTTCGTATCTACAAGCTAACACATTTAGCGGTCTTCATAAGTTGCAATTTTTGAATCTTTCTTTCAATAATAATATCATCCTTACATGATGGTGCATTTACTGGACTTGATCAACTATTAACTCTGCAACTAGCCTACAACTTTATTTCGTATCTACAAGCTAACACATTTAGCGGTCTTCATAAGTTGCAATTTTTGAATCTTTCTTTCAATAATATATCATCCTTACATGATGGTATATTTACTGGACTTGATGAACTATTAACTCTGCAACTAGCCTACAACTTTATTTCGTATCTACAAGGTAACACATTTAGCGGTCTTCATAAGTTGCAATTTTTGAATCTTTCTTTCAATAATATATCATCCTTACATGATGGTATATTTACTGGACTTGATGAACTATTAACTCTGCAACTAGCCTACAACTTTATTTCGTATCTACAAGGTAACACATTTAGCGGTCTTCATAAGTTGCAATTTTTGAATCTTTCTTTCAATAATATATCATCCTTACATGATGGCATATTCACTGGACTTGATGAACTATTAACTCTGCAACTAGCTAATACCCACATTTCCCATATCCAGGCTAATGTATTTAGCAGCCTTCACAAGTTGCAGCATATTTATCTTGCTTTCAACCGTATATCAACATTGCATGATGATGCATTTACTGGACTTCATGATCTGCTGATGTTGGACTTGCGTAACCATGGTTACAACTCAATAACCTTCATCAGTGACAAAACCTTTAGCAGACTTGGCAAACTTGCCAGATTGGATTTACATGGAAACAGCTTACGGACATTAGAAGGTGCCCCCTTTCTGAATCTCATCTCATTACAGAAACTCTACCTTGAATGGCAAAATGTAACAAGTCTTTGTACTTCATCAAAGCTGGAAAACTTACAAATTCTGTGGATGTCATTTGATGATGGGTCTGATGATATTACTGGTACCCCTCTAGCTCCACTTTCATCTTTACGTGAGCTGTACATTGATACAGTGACTCCCACTTCCTTGATTGATAGTGCTATCTATGACTGTGATAATATTGGCAAGCTGCTTACTGGACTACATAACCTACAACACCTTGACATCCCAGTTGGAGGATCCTGTACTGAAATCATGTTGTGCTCTTCATATAATCCCCATCACATGCATGCAAATCGTAAATGCAGGAGATTGCTTCCTTTGACACATCTTAGATTTCACCAGGTTTCCTCAAATACTACCAGCCTTCCTGCTTTTGAGGTACTCTACAATCTTACTAGTCTCTACCTTGTTCTGCAAGTTGACATTCATACAGCCATAGAGGCTTTGAACTCACTAGATTCACCCCTTCAAAACCTAACATTGTATATGTATGATAAGGCTATTAACTTAAATTCAACAACATTTGCATCATGGGGAAATTTGAAGGCATCATTGCAGGCATTAACATTATATGCTAATGAATATGAGTTTGAAGGTGCACCGTTTGAATGTTTTCAGGAATTAAAAGTGTTATCTTTATCTTCATTCGATAATGCACCATCAACGTTATCTGTGAATGTCTTTAAAGGTTTAAGACATTTAAATGATTTACAATTCCATACTTTAGGCCAAAATACTGATTTGTCTTCATCTGGTGCTCTGAATATATTTAGTAGCTATGAATCTTTGACAAACTTGGATCTGTCATATAATCAGTTGAGTGATAAATTTGAAGTGATATGGGAGCAACTGTGTAATATTTCATCTCTTGAAACATTGGACTTATCAAACAATAATTTTGACAGTAATCAAATTTGGTCATGCTCTCCACCAAATTTGAAAGAACTTCATGTAGGGCAGCAACGATCAAAGGATGAGAGGTTTGGTGCAAATATTTGCCAGTTTGCGACATACTTGGAATCATTTGATGCGAAGTGCAACCATAATCAGCTTCCAGAAAACAAATTCTACCTGTCCATTTCTTGAGACTTTAGATTTTTCTGAGTGTTTCTTGTTTAACTATAATGGAAATGCTGATATGGAATTACCTGTTTTACAAAGACTCTACTTAAATAAGATTAGGAAATATCCAGACCTTGCTGGTGTACTGAATATCTTCAAAGCACCTAGATTGCAAAGACTTGAGTTAAGTAGCAATGGAATTGTCAACATTGAAAATAAACTTTTTACTCATTTCAGTAGCTTAACATTCCTAGATTTAAGTAACAACAAACTGGTATCAGTGAGCAATTTACAGTACTTAAGCAATATAAGACAATTGAGTCTTCATGACAACTCAATCAAAATTGTCCCACAAGAAATTCTAATTCAATCAGGCCATCCTAATATGAGTATTTTGGATATCAGTAACAATCCATTTCAATGTGATTGTAATGTGGAGGCATTCAGGAACTGGATACTCACAGATAACATGGTCAAAATGGTCATGCTTGCTGATAGTAAATACACATGTTTTTCCCCCGATTCAGAAAAAGACTTGAGTATTACACAAGTAGATTTAGATTGTGAGTTACACCTATGGAAGTACATTTCAATTGGCATTGCTTGTGCTGTAGTTCTACTAATTTCAGTAATTTTGATAGTACGTTATTGGTGGCACATCAAGTACTCTTTTTTCCTAGTATTCAACAGAAGAAGAAACCAACAACACCATCTTATTGTAAATGCTGAAAATATTGATGATGATGAGAATGGACCCCCTCGATATGATGCCTATGTCCCCTATCATGTAGAAAGTGCTGATGATTGGGTACATGGAGAGCTTCTACCCAATATTGAGGAGGGAGAGGAACCTTTCAGGCTTTTCCTAAGGTGTCGAGACATGCGTATTGGGAGAATAATTTTAGATGAAATATCTCTGCACATGCAAAGAAGCCGCAAAGTTCTTGTTATACTCACGCCACGATTTTTTGAAGACAACTGGTGTCTTAAAGAACTAGAGATGGCACATTATAGAGTCTTGGAAGAGAATCGCAATGTGATGATTCTTATCATCCTGGGACAAATTCCGAATAATAAAAAGACATTGTTGTTTAGACAATTACTCTGTAAAGTACAGTACCTAAAGTGGCCAGGTGATGCATATGGCCAGTATTTGTTTTGGAGACGCCTTCGAGAGGAACTTAAGAGGCCTGTACCGCTAGATCGCCGGTTTAATGTTTAATTCATTTTACGATAGTTTTTATAATTTAAAAGAGGATTTCGTGATCCTAGCATTCTCTTTTTATGACATTTTTCAGTAGATATCCACGAAAAATGCTTATTCCCAAAATTTCAGTTGATTCCGATTTTGCGTTTGCGAGTAAAGCATGATTATGTGTATTACACTGCTCCATAGGCCACTGTTGTAATTTTGTTCTGGTATACCAGAACAAAATTCATATTTGACGATATTTTTTATAAACGAATTAATCTGCAAGAAATTTTTGATACATAAACATTTATGTAGCCAGAGGTTTCCAATGGTATAAAAATCTCAACTTTTTTGAGAAAAGTGTGGGGGTGAGGCTGTGGATCACGAAATGCCCTTTTAAGTAGATTCAATTTGTTTGGAACAAACTAATTTTTAGGTCCATGCAGCTAAAAATCAACTTGACCTTTGACACAAGATAGAAATGGTTCAATAGGCTATTCCAGTTATATCCCTATGAAAGACATGACCTTAATCTCCTATGTAGGGAGGGTGAATTTCAAATGGGGTTTCCTGAATCCGTGACTCCATTTGAAATATACACTCCTGTGTGGGAGATTAAGGCCATTTCTTCCATGTATGGATTGCAACTGAATTTAGCCCAAGAAAATATATTATACTGTAAAAGTGGTAATTTTGTACATGTTTTAATTTGTGTCTGTACATAGAACCATATATAAAAGATCACATTTGTGCAGGTAGTTCCCTGTCTGTCTGTCACTGGTATGCATTGTAAACTGAGCAGCTCTTACTGTAAACCATGAAATGTTAGTGTGCAAAATTGTGAATTATTTTTTTATACGCATGTAATAATGTCTGTCACCATGTAATTATTGTATGTTTTTTGTATTTCGGGCTGGAGGGGTACATACTCAATAAAATACTCTGAATGAATGAATAAATGAATGAACATCAAACTAGTGACAAATCAATATGTCAGTACGGTGCTTGAATTTATTTGTGTTATATCTATTTTTGTGTGATTACAGATGGTATGGAGAAAGAAGGTGAAGATGAAGATGCATTTGATTTTGCTGGGTAAGTGTGTAATCACAATGTTTTCATGTGAATATAAGAGAGAAAAACAAAAACAAGGATGATTTTCGAACCACAGAGGCAAAGCTGGGCCATGGGGCTTGAACCAGATTTAATGGTTTGTAAAAGCTTAATAAAAAATTAAGGGAGGGCACTTATTAAGACATATGCTTGTGGTCCAGCAACAAAAAAGAAAAGTGTGGGAAGAGATGACAAGCTGACACATAAAAGCTAGTTCATTAGGAAGGGATGTACCCTAGGTAGTTAGAAATATCTGCTGGTTGGATGGAAACAGGGTCCAAAAGATGCTGATAGAGGAGGAGACAGGAGTGCCCATCACCAAGCTATCAAATATCCATAGACGTATGTCATTTTTAACTAGACCAATGTTGGCCACTTTGTTAACCGCCAGTAAAGATATCCATTGCTTTTACATGATGTAACAACTCTGCATGAAAGGCATGATCAATTGTGGGGAAAGTCTTGTGTAAGAGAATTTGTCAAACTCTTTGTGCTGAAAAATGTAGAATATTTAGCACTTTTCTTTCCATTACTGTCATTTTTATTTTTATTGTGAATATCAAATATAACTAAGGTGTTAGTTGATAATGAGAAAGATTCTTAAAGAAATCTTAGGGTATGAAATTCCATAGCCGTGGAGTGGCTGCTTCCTGGCTTGATCTGCAATCGACGTTTTTTAAGGACCTGTACAGATGAAGCAAGTTGTTGTTTGCTGTATCAAACCCAGGTAGACACATTATAAATCCTGTATTTATATTTTCCTTTATTTAGTGAATTCACACGTAAGCAGAAGAGTGGAAAAAAAGATAAGAAGAAAGCAGGAGGTTCTGATGATGAGGATGACGATGAAGACGGTGCCTCTAGTGATGATGAAGATTATCTCAACCCAGACTTGGGTGATAGTGATGATAGTGATGATGTAGCTAGATATGATTATGATGATGCAGATGAATTCAAGATGGAAGGTGCTGAGCAATTTGATGAAGAGGGATTTGGTGCTTCGGATTCTGAGGATAGAGGTAAGCTTTTTCTTGTTAACAATTTTGCATTGTCAGCCATACTTTTACTTGTGTCTAAATTGAGTAGCAATTTGTTGTTTTCAGCCAACCATTTTGAACATTGGTGGTATCTAGGTCTGCATGAATTGTATGAGATTAGAAATGATTGCTGGTTGGGTAACCACCATATGACTATATTCAAAAGTAATCTAAATGGTTGTAATGGTCTGTTGTCAAGACCATGCTGTGTTAAAGTGATTAGCTATTGGAGTGATGTGGAGGTACAGTATGACAATTACCATGCACAGAGTCATACCAGGTGGAGCTAAAGGCTGAACCTGGTATGAGACTGAGCACGCATTCAAAACCAATAAATGTGATGCGTGCGATCCAATCACATTTAGTTATTTGTAAAAACGCGAACGCAAATCGAGGTCATTAATATCTCACAATTGACCGCAAAATACGTAATTGTTCCAATGTCGCACACAATTGACCGGGTGAGTGTTGTTGTGCGTCGAACAAACTGTGCGCGCGCTGACTGCCGTATTTGGATTGCGCGCTACCATATTTGCACAGATTGTGATACGCACTTTTGTTATTGGTCGTCCTGTTTTAGCCTGATCGATTTTTGGAAAGGGAAGATGTAAAAATCATCTATTTTTATAAACTTTTGAGCCAAATTTTGCATTATTTTGTAAGGTGAAGAGATACGGTTATGAATGAGGTTAATAACTTTGCATCGGTAATATGTCGGGCATTGTGAAAAATCTAAACATTTTGCTTTGGACCTCGGAATATCCCTCGGTTCCAAAGGCAAAATGTTTAGATTTTTCACAATGCCCTCCAAATAACCGATGCGCAGTTATTAACCTCTAAATAATATCACATACCCATATATATTGTGCACCCAATAATCTTATCATACCACCAAGTCATTCTTAAATAATTTAAAATGTGTAAAGAAAGTTTGACAATAATCTGTACATTAACACAACTGGTTAAATAGATCCATCCCTGTAGATCGGGTGTCCAATCCACATACACCCTCAGTGAATAGATAAGCACTCACTGACTAGATACAAGCTTTCCCCTGGGTAGCGGTATTCTTTTTATTTCCTGATATGGTCGTAGTGATATTATAATAGATCACTCTTTATTCATGTTGCTAATTTTACCAATATTTGCAATGTGCATCGATATTTATTATAGATTTGAGTCCACCAAAACAGAAAAAACTGAGTAAATCCAAGCCAACCAGAGAGGAATATGATTCAGATAGCGATAGTGATGAAGAATTACAGAGCAGCAAAAAGAGAAAGAAGGGAAAACAAGCAAAGAAGATGAACAAAAAGCAACGCAAAGGTGGAGAAAGTACAAGTCTGAAAACAGCAGCAGAGGAAGTAAGGATATTGATTGTTTCTATTATAGATTTCTATGCAGATATTGTCAAAGTTCCATTTATTCTGTGATGGACCAAGTATTTAATCATTGTTGAATTTAACAGATGATGCATTGGTTAATCGCCTGTTGTGCATGTCCACGGATCAATCCCTGTCGATTGGTTATTGGGTAAAATTTGTATACTATCTGCAATGTATTCACAGACATGATATGAATTATTTCCCAATAATTGGAATTTTTCTTGCCTTTTTGACAGATTGCTACTCTGATGGATGATAATGTTGGTTCCAAATTTGACAGCATTGGTCTGCAAGCTATGGCCAATAAAGACAAAGCAGGTATGACAAAAAAACAACCCAATCATAATAACTTCATACCTCAACGATCTTATAGATGGTAAAGTTAATGCAGAATGAATGATTAGGATTGAGCTGTTTCATTTGGCAGAACTTGATAATATTTTTTTAATCTCAAAAATTAGTGCTGTATTTTTTTTTGGAATAGGAAATAAGTTAAATAAGAAATATTTTGAAAATTGGAAATGTGCTATCAATTTACATTATTTTGCAGCAACATTTGCAAATAGTTGCAAAATTTAACTTCATTTTGAACAGAAATCCAGACCAGTATATTTTGAGGTCTCTTTTTCATTAAATTTTGTATTTAATCAGAGTCAAGTTTCTGAATCTCTGTCCAAATGGGTCAAGTTTCTGAATCTCTGCCCAAGTGAATATCACATACCAGTATTGACCGATTCATGAAAATCTATATTTCCTCTCACTAGATCTGAAACAACTTGACTGGGAGATGAAACGAGACATGTGGGTGAGAGGAACAGATGCCAAGAGTAAGATTAGAGAAAAGATGGGTGCTAAGAGAGAGCAAGGTGGCGGCAAAAGGCCATTCAACAAAGGCAGGAAACGACAACATAATAGAAATCAGAAAGGATCTAAAGGAAAAGGCAAACAACAGAGGAAGAAATAATTGATTATTTGTAAAAAAAAGCACATTTCAACATAACAGATAGGTCAATAAATAATTAATTCATACATGTATAGAGAAGGTAAAATTATGTGACTTGATCTCAGATTAATATAGTATGTTAGCGAATGGTTTGGTGAATTAAAACTGTTATTATCAGTGGTGTAACCAGCCACATTATTGAGGGGGCAAACTTGGGGAGTTTTTTTTAGATACCTGTGTAAAGGGCTATATTTGATTTAAAATCTGCACACTCCCTATGGAAGACATGACTTTAATCTCCCACACAGGGAATATGAATTTCAAATGGAGTCACCTGAATGGATGACTATTGAAATCTACACCCACTGTGTGGGAGATTAAGGTCATATATTCCATTTGGGGTGTGGCATCTGGAGAGGCAAGGTCCTATATTCTCATTTTGATACCCCATTGTGACGCTTGACACTTTATCATTCAATTTTCTAGGTCATGATAGGCATAAGACATTAGAGATGCTATCATGCTACTCTTCAGGTTTTTTTGTGCTGACGCTTATTTGTGTAAATACGCCAGTAGACTTACATGCATTTCAAATTGATATACATGTCATATGCTTAGAATTTGGCATCCGCGGAAGAAATCAAAATCTTTTAATTATATTAAGGGGTGGGGTATGAACGTTTGGACAGTATTTATTGTGGGACATTAGAACACATCAGATCTATCGAATTGCATTCTGAATACGAAGAATGTCCTTCTGATATCAAATAATTTTGATTTTTTGAAATTCACAATGTAATACAGATTTTATGGCAAATAATTAAAAATTGATATTTTTGATATTTAACAGTACTCGAAGTAAACTTTATAAATCTGATGATTTATACTTAAAGTGTATGTAGGTGGGATGAATAGCCGACGATCAATTGAAAATTGTGACATTTAGTATTGAAGATATGGATTTTTTCCCAAAACACCAAAAAAAAATAAAGTCTTTTTGGGAAAAAAAATCCATATCTTCAATATGAAAGGTCAAATTTTTCAATTGATCGTCGGCTTTTCCTCCCAGCTACATACACTTTAAGAATATGTCATTAGATTTATAAAATTGACTTCGAGGACTGTTATATATCAAAATGTGAAAAATATCAAATTTTAATAATTTGTCATAAAATTTGTATTATATCGTGAATTTCAAAAAATGAAAATTATTTGATATCAGAAAGACATTCTTCGTATTCAGAATGCAATTCGATATGTCTGATGTGCTCTCATGTCCCACAAAAAATACTGTCGAAACGCTCATTCCAGATCCCTTAAGAGAATGAAAGTATTGTTTTGACAGCCAGTCATGCATCTATCGCCTGATATTACACAGGAGATAGCATTATTTTTGTATGCAACAACTTGACTCATTGCACCACTTATAAACAAATTATTTATGAGGGGAGGAAGAGGAAGTAAAACAGAATTATAAATAACCTTCCCTGTAATTTACAACCACAACAAAGAAATAAAATAACAAAAAATATTCAGTATCAGTTTTGAAAGTTTATTTTGGCTTTTAAACCATATCTGTGAAAGTGTATCTTCACTTTCAAATGTCTTTTAAACCATCTGGGTATATCTTAAATCTGGGTATATTTTACTTGTAGCAGCAAGGAATTTCGGCATTTCCAAAATTCTTTGGAAGAAATCAACTTCATCATCAATATGCACATTCTGGTGTGCATTGATGATGCTATATAGTTTTGATTCCTTTAATTTGCAAAATGATAAGTAGTTCAAGGTCATAACAATCTTTCAGTGGTGCATAATTCATACAAAAAATTCTTGTCATTATAGTGGCCAATTACTATTAATTATTTTGCTATTATCAGCGTCACCTTCAAACAGACTATTTCACTTGGTCTGAGTGCAAGTCAATTTTCCATTGTACTCACACAGCTTCCCACATTGACTCACCAATTATGTATGGGTGTTGCTTCTAAAACAAATATAGTTCAAAGCTATTTTGTTTTCCTGGTGATTTATAAAATTAAGTGGATGAAAAGGAATTTATATACAAGTTATATAAAACAAATATTGAATGTTTTTATTTGTTCAATGGTAAGAATATTTTCGCGAGGTGTTCCATTCATCTGCAACTTGGCAAAGCCTTGTTGAATGATACAGTACATATTTCACCTTGTGTAAATATTCTTACCATTGTACTCCTAAACATTCAATATTTGTATAATATAATGTGGTGTATTTCAACAAAATCGGAACCAAAGCAAATGAATTCTTAAATTCTTACATGTATTTTATGTACCTTACATAAGGTACTTCAAAATCATTTATTTTGCCAGTGATGGAGTCAAAATAATAAAAGAACACTATTTCATGCAAAATGTGGTCAACTGTACTATTATTATTGCGTAGTTCAATACATAAAGGAAGTAATTTGGTGTGTACCAGTACTGTGTAAAGCCATATCTTGCATAATCAAGGACTTCTTTTTGCCGTTGTAGTGACGTCAAAATTGATTGTTGGTCAGCTGGTTCATGTTATCTGTGCTTGGAACCACAATCGGACTGATCAATGGCTTGCTAACAGCTGTGCAAACCAAGTGTGAACCAGTAACCAAGGTATGACGTATTCAGTATGCCGGCAAATAGAAGATGTATAGACTGACACTACTCCTATACTTGCTAGAATTTCCTTATGACTCTGTATTCTCATAAATAGAATTGCGACAATCAAAATTGTTTCTTATAACCCTGTCCTGTTTACCCAGCACTGAATTTGGTAGAATAAAATGATTTTCACAAACATCTAGATTCACACACTGTGATAGACCTTCTGTGCCACTGCAATAAAAGTATGTCCTTTCCATGGACAAAATAATACAGTACTGTATATACACTGTAGGCCACAGCAATTTTAGCTATAGAAAAATTATCAAATTCGTGGACATCGTGGAACATACTCTTTGCGTGGCTGTGCGTAGTAAGCAGTTGTACGCAGATAGCCTCGCTAATATGGACGTGTAGAGTAGCGTTATGCTACGCTGCAGTAGTTAGCATGATTAGTCGCGGAGTAACAAGCGTAGTTGAATGTTTCACGATCTCCACGAATTTGATAATTTTTCTATAGGAATTGATTGCGACATTCACAAGTAATACATTTTGTAATCAGACCATGCAAGAGCTGCAAATAAACTTTGACATTGACAGTTTTGAGCACAGCAGGCATTTCCATCCAGGGTATAAATCTGCAAATGTGTCCCTGAGTAGATCCATCCAGTCTAATGTTGGTTATTTTGAAGTTTATATAAATGTGGCATTAAAATGCATTTTCAGATATGACAGGGTCAAGCATCTTGCTGCTCATTTACTAGTAAGAAGTAAAACTCATTAAGCCTGATCATTGATCACATCGCAAATGTTAAAGTTAACCATAAAGTTATGATAACCAATTTTATGTTAAAGCCATACTCGTAGGTACTTTTGTTATGATCGTTCTGTTTTTGGTAACTCAATTTCATCATTAGCAACAGGCTGATCGGATCAAGTACAATTAGGCGCCAGAAACAAATTTGTTTGATCTTTGGATCGACCGTTGATACTACTTCGATGCTTGTTATTAACTCAACTAATTAATCAAAATTAATGCTTAATTTATATTGGTCAATATTGCTACAGGCATAAATTACTATGTTATCACAATTAACAATAGTAAATTAATTGATTTCATAAATAATAAAGATCGACCAAGCATCGATGGTCGATCGAAAGATCAAACTAATTTCCTTTTGAAAATGTTAGCAATTCATGATACTCAAGGTCCTTTTGAAAAACATAACTAAATAGGTCTTGGCCAAACTGCATCATGCAATGTCTCTCTGGCTAGTATAAGTCTCTGGTTTGGGATTATTTGATGCACTATATGGATTAGCAAGTAATTTCCCTGGTCGGTTAAATGGATTGCTATACTTCTTGTCCTCCAACTTTTGAATTTCTTTCTTCTCTAATGGTAGTTCTTTGTCCCATTCTATTTCGTCCACATCCTCCCTCAACTTGTCTTCTTCAGGGGAAGCCAGCACGATTGGTAAAGCACCACACTGAGGCTGGAATTCTACTACATGTAGACCGGTTCTCTTTGCAATCTGCTCATATGTTTCCTGTAAACCATAAAAGTGAATAGATTAACAACATTATCAGAGATGCCAGTGGGGTCTGTCAAAATTTCCTGAACATTTTGTGAACTGTAGAAATTGTGAAAAAATAAAGCACAAAACTGGGGAATAGGCCACGGCATAGTCGGCATTGATTATATAGGAGTATCATCCCTTTAAAAAATTGCTCTTTTTTCTACTTTTCTTTCATAGAAAATTTCATAATCCAATTCAAATGTATAAAAATATATATATTTTTACATATCAAGCGATCGACCCAGATTTTCTGTTTTTGAGATTTCAATTTCAATTTTCTGTACTGATTTGCCATCTAGTGCAACATTGGTAGATGGTGATGAAATGTATCTCAATGAACAGAGCACACCCACATCTTGCACAAGACTGTAAAGCTATTTAATTTTGCTAGTACTTAATTTCGCTAATTGCCAATGACCACCATTTTTGTGGGTATTTAATTTCGCTAATCCAGCAATTTATGTGTACAATTCAATGTAGAGCTGTTCAATTTGCGGGTATTTAATTTCGCGAATTAAGGCTTTTAGCGAAATTAAATCCCTACCGAAACTAAGTGGTTTTACAGTATGTTTATTTCTTGGCTATTGAAAAATGTTAAACCAGTCTTATTTTCAAAATGAAAGCCAAGGGAACCTGCACAAAGTAATGGGATGAAATGAGGTGATGTATCATGCTGCAAATGATTCTGGGAAGGGCAAGATATTTTCTCTGGGCCCACGGACAGACAATAAAGCACCTCAAAACAAACCAATCTGATACAGGGATATGATTGTACTTCTACTACCAATCTCTCCACATAATAACATAGTTGTGGGTAAAAAAATGCATGCCTATCGCACCAATAGGAGCCACCTATGAAATCATGTTTTTGTGGGTCTTACCTGTGAGGCTAATCCTTTGATTGCGCATTGAGCAATATTTAGAGGATTCTTTGAGCCATAAACTTTGGCATATATGTCGGTAATACCAGCTAGATAACAAATCTCTCTGATGACACGATGGCACTTTAATCCATAACCTATCAAAGTGAAAGAGGAGAGGAAGTTGACATAAGATATGAACCCATAAAATTACACATGATAAGGAGTTGGCTTCCCCAGGTATTACCAATCTACCAACAGGTCCATTATTTGCATATGCTATTTTCAGGAGTTCAATATTTGATATTCTTCTAAAACGGTCCACACTTTATGCCACGTCTGCAGTCCTGATTGGCCAGCAGGTTCTCTGTAAATACCAGTACAACAATCTCTTTACATGCCACATGCACCAAAAATAAAATAAATCCTGGCTATTGGCCTGACTTGCCTCTTTAGGTTTCCCAATACATAAATTCTACTGAAGTAAAACATCACCATTTTAAGCATCATTGGTGCAATCTTGCACTTACCCAAACTTGAAATATGATAATTACCCAAGTTACTTTTTTATTGTAATGGGTGCAAATCCAAGTGTCAATTTATTATTAATTTGTGCACATAGTCTTTGTTCCAACCGTTATTAAATTTCTTTAACTCAATCAGATCAAAATTACAAACTATTGTGAAATCTCTTAACAAAAAGCTTGGCATTTCATTTATCACTTGCTGGATAGTTCTGGCTCCGTATGTGATAAATATTTTTGCAACTAGGACTCTCCTCAGCTAATATTTCGTTCAGATATTATAACATTAGGGAGTATACCAACAAGAAAAGCTAATTTGGTTATGTTACCTCTGTTTTCTTTCTTCATTCTGATTCTGGTTGATATGAATCTATATTCTATGTCGTGGGAAACTGCATAAACAGAAAATACAAAAGTACAAATTAGATTTTAAAATAATAGTAAATGACTAGCTTATTAGTGTGCTATCACCAAAAACTGTTTCAACACTTTGAAATAATCAAAATAGTTATCTTCTTTGTTCAAATCCTTCATATTCTGCTTTACATATTTATGGATTAGGGCTTCTTATTATTAATGAGTTGCACTTTGCATATTCATGATACAGTATGCAAGAATAGCCCTTCTTTTAATCAGCAATTTTCTCTTTAAATCAAACATGTAAGTTTGTGTACATTTTATAGGTTAATACATCTCCAATGATGCTATAATCGGGGTTGCTAGGCCCATGATTCAGTAGTCCAATTAGGTGATTTTAAACTATCATCTCATGGCATCAAAATGGCCACCTCAATGTTGCAACGTTTGTGCTATTTTGAGCTTGAGTGGAAAAAAGTATGTTTAGCCACTTTTCAGTGAATTCTGCTACAGAAACAACAAATCATGAAGTTTATGAAAAACATTTTTGGATAAAATTCACAAAAAATAATACAATTTTTCACCAATTTTTATCTAAAAATCACCCTCTATGATAAGTTATGGCCATGCGTTTTGAACTCAACACCCAAAAAGGTTGGTGGCGTCACACTTTTCACTGTGATCATTTTGTTTTTTGAGTGTATCTTTGGAAGGGAAAGTGATATGTCAGTAAATTTGCTATCAAATGAAAGCTAAGATATTGATTATTAATTGTGGAGTGTTTCATTAAGATATCTGGAACATTGGCAGAATGGCACCAAATCCAATTGACCAAGTCAGGGGTGGCGGTAGCAGCGGTGCATGTGGCAGCAGTGCACTCATGTACAATCTCTATGGTAGTTTGCATTTTAAGTGCACACAATTGTAAAATTGTTCATTATGTACTTCAAGAGATAGCTTAGTTGTCTGTGTACACATTTAAATAGCTTAATTTTCTTTTTAAGAACAGGGATAATCTGTTCCAACTGACCAGCAGAGAACAAAGGATAAGCAATAGATAAGATTAAAATCAGTGGGGGAATAACAAACGTATAAACGTATAAAGTTAAAAACTCTTTTAACTTTGTTTATACGTTTGTGTTATTCCCCATTGGAAATCGATGTTGTGTCATATTTTCCCTGTTTTTAATTGTGAAGACTTACTCATTCTTTCATTTCTCTTGACAATTTTTCATTTGCCCGCCCAATTCCTTTTAAAGGAATTTTTATTAAGAAAATGAGAGGGCTGGTAGTCACAGGCAAGTCATGTGACATCACATTTCTCCCTATTCTCTACAAGTAAACCCAAATTTTCAAGGGCAATATACTACCCGAGATAACCATCGCTGTACTTTGAAAAGTATACACCCTAGAATAGCATAAGTATACATTTTTGGAAAGCTCTTGGCCCAAGGAATCCAAAAATACACTTAAAATTAGTGTAGGGTGATACCCTAATACCCTAAGAAAATATTTTTCAAAATGTATTACACTGATGGGTTCAATTGGTATAAAAATCCACCAGCCATTTTTCTGAAATTTTCTATCATAAAGCTCTATATCATCAGAAAGCTAATAGTCTGAACTTTTCAAAACTGCATTAAGAATTGATGGAGGGGTACACATGAATGAAAATCAGTAACCAAAGTAAGATTCATCGAAAATTTAAAAAAAAAGGGCTTGGAATTTTTACATTATTTCTCTCCAGATACACCCTACACTAATTCTGGCTCCATATTTAGATTCCTTGGACCAGTAGCTTTCCAAAAATGTATACTTTTACTATCATAGGGTGTATAGATTTCCAGATATGACCATTTATACTGAAATTGGTGCATCACAACAGAAAAATCAAGGTGTGATGCAAAGTCGGCAAGTTCAGAACGCATGGCCTTATATATTGGGTGGAGCTTTGTCAATTTGTGCAACATTTGAAGTGTGGAGCACCCAGGAAATGGGCTGAAAATTGTTTGTAACCCAGGCTATATTTCCAAGAAGGCAAGCATAAAATGGTTTATAATTGGTGCACATGTTTCTCTGTTTTGCAGCATTTGTTGCCAGTAACTTGTCACTGAGAGCATTCTTAAAAGCATTTATAATTTAATACAGATTTGCAAAATTGACTTTGATGTTCTTCATCTCAACTTACTTGTATGGTTGTCATAGCGTTCCATATATTGCAGACGTGTGGCAGCTTTATTCTTAGCCTTCCGTAAAGCTGCCATAGGAGAAGAACCTTTGCCGAGTGCATACCCTGCAAAACACCAATAAGTGTATTAATTATCACAATGTTTTTAAATCCATGTATGATGCAAATGCATTTCCTTCATATTTTGCAAAATAAAAATAAAGCCCACATGCTAGATATTTTCTCTACCTATCTACAAAGTCTTTAGATCATACATGTAATTGTTATTGCTTCAGCAGATTCTAACAGCAACAATTTATACTTGACATACTCGATGTGATAAGTCATTTCTTTATTGCAGATACAGTGTTGGTCTATCACCTGGTCTATCACAACAAATTCAATCATTTTATGTAGGGGCTCCCCTGATGTTAACTGCCCCCTATATGTAGCAGCGAATCTGACAAATTATTACAGATGAATTCATTGTGCCATCGATTTTTCAGTTAATTCTAGCTCTATAGCAGATAACTTTGCGTAACAAAAGGAAAGTATGAATTGGGCCTTACTTAATCAAAACAAATACACCCCACATACATCCACCCCAGTGACCCCACACATATCCCTTCAATAAATTCTTGATGCTCTAAAAATCACGTAACTTACACCAAGCCTCTGGACTGTTACAAACCACTGGTACAATGCCATTATCAACTCACCTAAAGCACCTTTTTGATTACCAACAATGACCATGGCCATAACACTTTTCTTCCTCCCTACACTTGCTGTCATATTGTAGACATTTTTCACAAATATCACCTTGGATTTGAAGCCTTCAAAGTTCTCTGTAAATGTATAAGAGAATAAATATAATGTGTGTGTAGAGAATTAACAGTTTTCTATTATAAATCTAACTGGCATGTTTTACTTAATGTACGATACAAATTATACAATGTAGCATGCAGTCAGTTACAAATACAGGGTGGGCCATTAAAAAGTTCACACTTTTTCGATGGCTTATTTCTCAAAAATGAAAACACATATTGAAATAAGTTGAACATATTTGTAAACCTCTATGTCTGGACTGTCATTGCTGAAAAGGGCATTAACATCCATGGTCTAATTACAAAATGGCGACCATTTAAAGCAGAGAAGTCAAAAACCACTTTGCACACACGTAAGACTATAGACAATGATCATGCATATTAAGTTTTTAGGCTTAAGCAAGTTTAAAAAGTTTGATGACTCTATATGCATTTACTTGAGTGTCATTGCGGGTCATCGGACTCATGCGTGTATGAGTTGTTTACTGTTTGAAAATCATTCACCTGTGAAATTGACACAAAAGGCTGATTGGACATGCTCATTTACATAACAAATACACTAGTTTTGGAGGAACTTCAAATTTAAAATGCCTTGCGTATGCGTTCTTGTCATTCATGTTAGAGATACCCGTGTAAGTACTTTGAGGTGATTCTTGCTGTTCAAAATGCGGCAGTTTACAAAGGCAGTTTACAACTATTTATAAATTAATTTTGTTATATCTCTATATAAGATTTATGTTATAGTGCAATAACCATCATGAAGACTCGGGTATAAAATTATGCACATTATCTAGAATGTGACTGCAAACAAACGTTAACTCATGCAGATTATTTAAAGCTACTGTTACATATTCTGTTCAACTGGAAGGCTACATATTCTGTTTGAAAAAGAAATATTTATTTAAATATGGTTAATTTACAAGAGAAATATTGACAGAACTTTCATGCGTACTGTTATTTTTCTTCCTTTGTTCCTAATCCATTGTGGTGTGAACCAGCGACCACCATATATCGCGTGATCATCCGCTCCATTTGACTTACGTGTGTGCAAAGTGGTTTTTGACCCCCTTGCTTCAAATGGCCGCCATTTTGTAATTAGACCATGGATGTTAATGCCCTTTTCAGCAATGACAGTCCAGACATAGAGGTTTACAAATATGTTCAACTTATTTCAATATGTGTTTGCACTTTTGAGAAATAAGCCATCAAAAAAGTGTGAACTTTTTAATGGCCCACCCTGTAGGGTATAAGTTCAGTAGATGTGACATGGAAACGGATGTCCCAGCATATACCTATATCAAGTAACAATTTTATTACAATATATCGCAGAACAAACATTATTTAACCCACTATTTTAAATGTCATGAAACACACAGCATGACACAAGTCCAATGCTAACCATGTGCCTGTCCCCATCCATTCTGGTCCTGATTGGCTATTCACTTTCATTCAGTCATCCAATTGGGAAGGGAGGTGGGATTGATTGAGGGGCAGTGTGACAATCAAGCCCAAAGACTTGTATGAAGATTAACTAAATGTACTGTATTCTAATTTTTGGAAAACACATTTTCTAATCTTTTTCATAACCAATTATCCAATATAACATAAATTATTAAAATTAAAATGTGACCAGCTCTAATGATGTCACTATGTAAGGCCAAAAAAAAAAGATGTTTGCTTGCCCTCAACCGACCGACCCTAATTTTGGAAATCAGAAAAAAGGTTTTTTTTTCTATTTACTGTACAAAAGAATACCGACCCTATTTTTGGAAATTCCTGAAATTTTTTTTTTCCTTTTCAAATTTTTTAGAGCTTGTGTTCAACATTTTAGTTGTTTTGTAATGTTAGTTGATTCATTTTGACACCAAAATTGTCTGATTTTTCATAATTTGAGCCTTAATTAATACAAACAGTAGAGTTTGCTAGTAATTAAAAAAAAAAAAAAATCCCGACCGACCGACCCAATTGTTAAAATTCATTTGAGGGCAAGCAAACAATTTTTTTTTCTTGGCCTAAACAACATACATTGTAGAGGTATTAATAATTAATTAGGTAATACCATATGCTCTGTTCATTGATATACCTTTTGTCAATACTGATCCATGTTGCTCTAGATAACAAATCAGTACAGAAAATTGAAATGGGAGAAATGCATTATGGGAAGTGTAAGATATCTTCTCTGGCTTTTCTCTGCAAAAAAGTTACATCATTGCCCTCTACAGTCTGTATACTACAAAGAGATGGTTTTATAGATATCTGCACACTTACCTCCTGGGATTGGATCAGGAGGCCCTAGACTCCTGCCACCCCATCCTGCCGATGTCCAACCCTTCTCCTCCAATGTTAGCTTCCTTTTCTTTCTCCTCCCTTCTCTATTTCTTACATCAGCAAGATACTGCTCTCTTTCCACATCAATTTCTTTTGGTCTGACTAATACATTATCAAAGTCATCTTGGTCTCGACCCCTTGACTGTTGTGTTGGTCTGGCTAGAGCTGACCATTGTATACCAGCTTTTCCTAAAATGTACAATAAATGGCAACTACTACATGAGAAAATCTGACGGATGGTTATGGTAAAGATGAAATGAAAACAGAAATCATGAAAAAAAATCAAAATTCCTCCCAAAACAGGATTTCCCTTCCAATTTGTTATGAATTTCTTTATTTTCCCACCATAAATTTCCCTCCAAATCCAAACTCCAAATATCTCAGGAATGAGGTTCCCATATTCTCCCGGCCACCTCCTCCTCTCAACCCATGTACCTTTGGCTGACAACTTACAAACCAAACTTCAAACTAACAAGTTAAGCAATATTGAGCTTCACAATCTGATTCCATTATCATTTAAGGTAGCTGTGTACTCTCAGATACGCATGTAGTAAAAGTGCCATAACTTTGTAATTATTCACATAAGACATGTAAAAGTATACATTTTTATAAAGGCAAGACATCAATGAATCTCAATATAAGTACAGTTTTGGTGTAAAAACAACAATTATGAAGAAAATCACAAAAAAGTGAATTTTTGGCAATTTTTGTTCGGTACATCATAACAAAAAAACACTCTTTCTAAAAAATTTCGTTTTGCTTTTTTCTTAATCTTGAGGCTCCATTCCAAAAACAGTTTTTTTTAGTTTTTTGATATTGGCCTTATTTTTGGAGATATTGACCATATAAGGCATCAAAATGAACTTTTAAAAATTCACAACCGCCTATTTGCACAAAATGATGCCTAAAATTGGAAATAGACCAAAATATAAAAAAATGAGAAAACCGTTTCTTAAGTCAATCATGCTTTTTATGATGAGCATAATTGCTTACCTGTAGATGCTGTATTTATTGAGTTATCGTGTACCTAAATCGTAATTTTACCGAGAAAATGAACATTGAAATAAAGGCCGTTGAAGTTTGAATTGGTCACATTTTGCACTTTGATCGAAGCTTACAGGAGAATGCGGCAGTTCTTGTTTTTCTACCTTACATTACGTGAACATCGGGTAAATCCACAGCCCCTTAAAAAGTTTGGGCGAAATCTATTCATATCTTGATGTTTAAATCTGGGGAAATAACTTGAAAAAATCACATTTTATCAGCTAAAACGGAGCCATTTGACCGCCAGGTTTTTGTGAAATCAGTGCTTCTGTGGTGTTTCCATAAGATGCGCCACGCATGCAGATACGCGTCGCGTGTGCGTAGCGTATCTGTGCGTTACCAAATTGCGCGATACGCAACGCGATGCATTATTGCGCGCGTGTACCCTGCTGGTACAACAAAGATTTTCTTTCCTTTTAAATTTCAAACACGAGTGGAATAGTGAAATAAAATCCTTAAAATATTGCAGTTGGAGTTTATAAATCTGGATTTTCATTCCTTGTATTTATAAAAAACATAACAAAGTACAAACATATAAAAAAAACTCAATTTCGCGAAAGAAACAATGTCTAGAGTACACAGCCGCGTTAAATACAAGTGAATTAACTTTAATACATGTACAAACCTTCCCCTATGCTTCTTCCTCTATTGAGATCCTTTTGGTATCTCTTTTGTGGTCGTTTTCCTCTAGCCTTGGTCTGTGCTTTACCAGTCAATGCAGTCATACTTTTCCATAGCCTATCAGCAGACACTGTGTAAAGGAACAATGATAATGTAACAATGCCATCATTTTGACTGAATGCTTTCAATTTGAAACAATGCGACAATGAAATGCATATTGATACCACTCAGTAAAATCCAGCTTCTATTGTCTATCTATCCCAACCACGAGTCAGAAACTTTCATAAATTACTAGTAATTACTAGTAATTTAGCACCAGTCACTAACTTTTACCACTAAAATAATATAAACAATATACACCACTCAATTTGGTGATTTTGTTCAGTTTTATTTCAAAAAAATAATTCATATGAGGAAATTGCTTTTTTATTATTTTTTTCTTCAGCCAAATTTTATGTTAGCCAATAAGTCACTCAGTTTTGTTATATTTCTTCAGAAATATATTATTTTTATAATGCTCTTTATAATTGAATACCTGAGTGGAAGAAGGGCCCAACTCCATCAAAACTATTTTTAAGATATTAAGAAAAAACTTAATATTTGGAAAAGTTTTATAGACAAAATGTTTTCATTTTCAGGGGACCTTTAATACATGAACATACAATATTACATACATTCAAAATTATATTTGATGTTTCCATGGCAATGGTACAGGTCTTAATACGAACTGGAGTTGGGCCCTTCTTCCACTAATATATTGCAAGTGCCAGTTTCGTAAGCAGATGTGTTATAAATAGCTACAGAAATTTGATAATTACCCATTAATGGCACAAGTAGAAGCATGTAATATGTTAGCAAGAAAGTTTATTGTAGGGAAAAGCAGATTTCATGGATGAACAAAATTCATCGTTAACCCAATATTTGTGGAAGAAGGGCCCACCTCCATGGAGTTGGGCCTTTCTGCCATGAAAACCATGATTAAGTGTATGTGGACTATTTAGACTAGAGAATGGATTTTGGCTCATCTTTCACACACAAGGAAGAACAGTCTGCTGGCAATAAAATACTGGGTCTAACTCATTTTTGTAAAAAAAATGGAGTTGGGCCCTTCTTCCACTCAGGTATTCAATTATATTTATTACAATTAATAACTTTATTCCTAGAAGTTAGTGCTGGTCAAATAATTTCAGGTTTCTCAACATTTTATAATTGACTTATTTTGCAATG
Source organism: Amphiura filiformis (assembly GCF_039555335.1). Classification (NCBI taxonomy): domain Eukaryota; kingdom Metazoa; phylum Echinodermata; class Ophiuroidea; order Amphilepidida; family Amphiuridae; genus Amphiura; species Amphiura filiformis. Next base: position 13,929,464 of record NC_092632.1, read on the forward strand.
TGCTTACCTCACTTGCAGGCCAATATAAGCATGTACACTATTGATTTGTTACATATTGACACTGTATAAAAAGAAAGTATATACATGGTCGCATGTCATGAATTGGTCATCTTTTGTGTAACATAATGTAAAATGAGAAAAATATCACCAATTTTGATTCCCTTCAACACAACTTTTAATGAATATATTTTAGACCATTATAAGTATATATTTCTGGAAAGCTTATATTACAAGGATGCCAAATCAACGAAGTATAACATCATAATACAGGGTGGGTAAGAAATATACAGGGTGGTACATCAACAAAATTAGCATCTTTCTTGTCATGGCAAACCCAATATTTTCCTTTTCTGAAAACTATGTAGCTCAAAATAAATATGGATTCAGAAAGACATTACATGGGGTCTTCAAACAAATCAGGAAGAAAGAGTTTGGTATCCTTTACGTTAAACATACATGTACAGGGTGGTCAAAATTGTAAAATATTTTAAAATTTTTTTTATGACATTATCAATCAAAACTTTTTTCCTCCATGTCTGGCACTAAAACTAATAGCATAGTTGAATTCCTCATCAAATTTCCTTAAAGATATGTGAACTTTCAAATAAGCAGGGTGACTCCGGAAAGAAATAGGCCATTTAGAAATGTTGGAGCATTAAGTGCACACTTTGTACTGTAACATATAGGGAAAAGTGTCTTAATTAGCATTTAATTAGGCAATTAATTAGCAACACTTTTTATTCCAGTTCATATACTATGAGGTAGATCTACAATCCAGGATGATATATGTTTTCTTTTAAGATACAGAGGTTTGAAGTTTGCCATATTTTCACAATTTTGTGTATTAACCCTATGGGGCTCCCCGACGCTCCCCATTGACACATCTTACATATTGAAGTATAAATCTCAAAGTAGTTGTCCAATTGACTTGGGTTTTTTTGTATTTGACAAAGAACATAATTATCTACAAAATGACACCAAACTTTCAACAATAGGTATTAGGCCTATACTTTTAGAATAAACCAAACTTGAAGTGTGAAGAAAGCATTTTCATGTTACGGCTCCTCCATTTTTGGGTGACCAATTTGTGACATGCGACCACATGTACAATTGTACATACATGTGTTAAGCCAGCTCTTGTTTCGATGAGGGATGTGTGTCAACTGGTTAGATGGTAGTAAATTTGTTGACCTGGAACTGGCAAACGTACAGCAGCAGTGTCTTTGTACATAGTGTGCCCTGGAGAGTACCAGACCTGCATCAAAAGAATATATATCATGAGTACATGTATCACAGGACAAAAACTAACAAGGCAGTTCTTCAACCACAAGTTTTGCCTGCTTTCGCAAACGTTAGTAAAATAAAAAGTGTGCATAAATTAAAGGTTAATAAATGCGTATCACTTGTTGGGAGTAAAATTGTATAAAATAATGCACACGTACTGAGATGTTGATGCGTCTAATGGATATACATGTAGGTATGCATTTGGCCAATTCCACCGTTACGGACGTTACAGATACATGCAACTTGCAACTTTTAAGTGAATAGCACACATGTTTGCTGTTAGGATAACACTTTATTTCTTAGTATGCTACAAGTACACACTCTAATGTGTATTATTATGAAGCAATTTTGTTTTGGCTTTCTTAGTTAATTAGCTACAGAAATTAGAAACGAGCGTTATGGACGTTACGCGAAAGTGCCTGCCTTTTTGACAGAGGGTACATATCCTTAAATCTCCATTCAGTTCTGTGTTTTATTTTTTCTGCTAACTACATTGAGCAAGCCCTGACTCCATTCTATGTAAACATGGAAAGCAAGTTTGAAATTAATACTCCTGTATTGTCCTACACTGTTGATTTAGTGTTACGGACGTTACATTTTATCTCAAATGTAACGTCCGTAACGTTTTTCATGATGAAAAAAAACTGTCAAGGTGCTTCCTCAGATTTTTTTCTTTACTATCTTGAAGTAGGTGTGACATCAATCTATGGAGGCATGATTAGCAAGTTTGAAATAAATGCTCCTGTTTTGAGCAATAATGTTCCAAAATTTTGTTACGGACGATACAAAGGCACTTTTGGCATGGAATTGGCCATTTGCATGAGTAGCCACTGAAAACAGAACTCAATTGTCAATTGATCATTCAGAAGTTAAGCTTTCTGTTCGTTTTTTATTCGTTTTGTATAGTCAATATCAACGTACCGTATGAGTTTCTTTTAACTAAAACCATGTGATTCGTGCTTCATAATTATTTTAAATTAGATATTATAAGCCATGAAAATCATAATGATATGATTGCCGGAGACTCCCTTTAAATCAGGCATGTGATTTTTCCGCGGATTTCAGAGACCAAATCCGACCCCCCTGAGATCAATGTAAATCCGTTGAGACATTTGGGGGGGGGGGGGGGAGGGCCCCCTCTAAGCTCCTGAACATTGGCAAAGAGCAACTCTGCCCTACATAAATTTGTTTTCTATACTTCACTTGACCCAAATATATGATTTTTTATGGCGATGAGACACTCACACATGGAATTTTTGAGGGATTTTGATAGCAGCTAGTTCCATTAAAAAAAGCTGCTATCATCATGAGACTAAGATCTAGAAACACCCCCGTAATGCTGATGTAAATATCCTCCATATAATAAGAAGTACCTGGATAGACAGTTCATACACAGTTCAGATTCGAAGGAAAGTGATGTGTCGACAATTATTAGCCTTAGCCTCTGGACACCCAGTAGCTAAGTCCATGTGCTTTTCAGTAGTACTCCCGGGGGGGCACTCAACTTAAATTTTGGTAGGGTGTATGCGAGCCTCAACTTTGGGAACTTAGAACTGATTTTCGGGCAAAATAGGGCTTGAAGAACTGAAATTAGGGCCAAATTATAGGCTGTTGAGCTAAAATTTCTAAATTATTTCCAAATTTGAGCTTAAAGAGCTACAATTGTCAGAGTTTGAGGCTCAAAGAACTGGAGCAGATCCAAATGTGGGGCTTAAGGAACTGCCGGAGAGCCTGAAAAAGGGACCCTTGAGCGCCGCACATACCCGCACCACCTTAACATGTGAGTGCCCCTGGGTAGTACTGCCCTCACCTAAACATACCAATACATTGTATATAAACAAGTGCACAGATAACTATTCAGAGAGAGAGCAGTTGGACCAGGGAAGTGGGTTCACTCTCACATCCCTGGGTAGTCGAGTCGTCTGTTGCTATTCAGTAGCGAGCCAGGAGTGAGCTAACACTGATACCAGAAAGTGAGTTGGTAGTTGGAGTTGACAGTTTTAACATAGTTAAAACTATGTAGATGGGCAATTCCACGGTAACGGAAGGACATTTGCACTCTAAAACGACATTTCAAACTTGGGAATCAAAAACACCTTTATTAGTTATATCAAACAAATGTTTCCATTTCATTACTAATACTGCTGCATTCAAATTCCACATCTTTTTTTTACAGAAATATCTTTCGCGTATGAAATATGAATATTATAATGAGCTCGGTAACGGAAGGACGGTAAAACGGACATGGATTTTTTACCTAAATTTCTTTTGCATAAATTATGTGAATTTTGTAAGGCAACATTGTTTTCAAGGTGGGAAATGTAATTCTTTGAGTGTTAGCTACTTAATATCACTTTTTATTTGAAATTATGTGTTTCGGTAATTTAATTACAATGCCTTAAATGGATTGGCCATGGTAACGGAAGGACGGTAACGGAAGGACAAAAGGTTTACTCAATTTTAGAGGATAATAAAATACATTAGAAATGCAAAAATCATGAAAAACACCTCAGTATGTAAAACTTCCAACTCTCATTGAGCAATTTTGTACAAAAAATCTGTAACAACATCTTAATGAGGATGTGTAAATTGGATCCAAAGTAAGGCAGTTTTTCTTTAAAAAATCACAAAATTTGGCCAAAAAACAGGTTTTTTGAAGAAATTTCATTGTAAACATATTTTAAATTATCTGTAAGATAGCTCAAATGACAGAGCACATTGCACTCTTTCATCTGATACCAAATGTGTCATTGTAGCATTTGTAGTTTCAAAGTTCCAAGCATTTTTCAATTTTTTTCTCATGTCCACTTTGGTGTGGAATTAAATAGATGTTAACAAGTTTCAATATGGCATGATTTCCTTAGGCAGGAGAAGTAACACTGAGAACTCGTCTTACCGTATTGTTTGTAATAAACGCCCCGGGGGCGTTGCATTTTTCCAAAAGGGGGCGTTTATTGGAAGTGAATTGTCAGTGAAAAAAGCTTAAAAATCGTGTTCAATTTCCCGATGGTGCTCCTATTAAAAGGAGGGATTTACACTATACATGATGGCGGCGCCCACGGAAAATGATATTTTCGTGGGGAATACAACAAAATTACACCTGTAAGTGCATGGAATTAGTGAAATTCTACCATAATTAGGCAATGAAATGGATGGGAGTTGAGTCATAATAGGTTTTGTCCATTCAATTTTATAGCGATCGTGACTGACATGACTGATGCAAGTTTTAAGCTTACCTACACGATATGTCATGGAAATGTTCGCATTTTTGTCAATTTTTCACAGAAAAAAATGGGAGGGGGGCGTTTATTAGAGGGGGAGCGTTTATTACAAACAATACAGTATTATAAACACTAAGGCTCGGGCCAAGATGATTTGCACATCGATCTTGAATGCCCACAGAAATAAAGTAGTGGTACATCGACAGTAAAGAATGTTGTCTTAACGCTTTTCGATCAAGTGTGTTTCTCCAGATCAAGAAGAACCGGACCCAAAAGGGATACTAGGCCCCGTTCGCGTCGCGTATTCTTAATAAACATAATAAACGTACTTCCATTCTCCACAGAAAAAGAGGATTCCTACACTGCTTTGGGGAATTTTGCTAGAATCTTTTTGATGCAAGTCGATCTTTGAAAAGATGTAACTTTGCCACGGAAAGTGCTATGACAAAAAGGTTTTCAGTTTTGGGTTTTTGTACTCAAGGGCATTAATTTGATATATAAAATGATGCAGTTTGATGGCAAATTTAAATTCACCTGGCATACCTATAATAGTCTATGATACTATATAGTGCAAAATTATTTGGCCGGCAGTAAGCTTAAGTTTAATTTAAAGTAAACCTCAGCTTGACTGAGCGTTTCCCTCCATTCATACCACACAGCCTTCACAAATTCACCTCGATACTTGAAAATAAAACTTACTTTTGGTAAAATTGGCACAAAGTCCAGCGAAAGATGTCATTCTAAGAGCTGCCATGTTTCAGTTCAGAACACTGATCTTGCCACAGATTAATACAATGCATGGTTGATGGATCCACTGTCCAGCATTTCCCTAAACTAAAAAAAAAGCAAACTAAAAGGATTCATACCTTTAAAAACGTATATTCCTACTGCGTAATTTTGACGTTTTTATCATATTCTCCTCTATATTTTATTTTCAACTATCTGTTGAAAAAACGTTATGATAATTATTTTCATTTACTCCAACATTTTGTAAAATAGATTACTGGATCCAAGATCTAGAAATGTTTTTAAGTGCTTAGCCTAAGTAAATATGCCCTCATCTATTTGCAGACTGTAGCAGGTTTGGCTTGTGCATTGTGTCAGTGTGCGCGCGATAGCTGCAAAGTAGAGATCTAGCCTGTAAGAAGAAATGGCTGCCCCCATGGAACATTTTAGGCAGCTTCTAAAGAGAAACAAATTCCTTAGGCACTTTCTCTCTGGAGGGTTACCTATGCTGGTGAGTTGTAAAATATAGACCTTGCTTCTTTTTTTTTATTGTTTCAATCATGCTTACCGCGTTTAATAATAATAGCATGGTACAGGGGGGGCCGGCCAAGATTGGCTCAATTTTGACGTTGTCATTGGTTTTACACGTAAACACAAAAATGTCTCAAATTATTCCAAAACTGTACGTATGTTATTAAGCACTATTTTATCAGTCTAAATCCGTTGAGGTTCGCCAGTGAACCTCATTGCAAGTACTGTTTTTTTGATTTTTTTTGTATGAATAACGCACGATATGTTACGATATATAGGGTCATGTTTTTTAAACTGGGACCCTAAAAAAGGTGGTGCTGTCACATTTTGCTAAATCATTTTGTCTAATTATTCCTATATTTTTGCTAAAATTCATCATGAACAAATGGTTTTGGTCTTATTTTGAAGATAAATTATTAATCTAATGAATTAATAACAAATATAATTAAACAAATGTATTAATTAATTACAACAGCTTAATTAAGTTAATTAGTCAGGGGTGGTGCCGGAAGTGGAGGAGCCGAAGCGGAGGAGCTCTGTGTAATTCCAATGGGAAGTTGGTGTTCATTAATAAAATTTATGCACTTTGTTGCCTAGTAGAGTGAAAATGCATTTGCAAAATGTTAATCTTATTTTTTAACTTTCTATAACTATAATTGCCTAGTTAATCTTAATAAACTTAGTAATTAAGGATTTAATAAGCTTTTAATTAATGAAGTGGAATGTGGGTCATGCAATAAAATGGGCTTTAAATTTTGCATGCATATGAAATAAATTTCAATATTGTTTTATATTTGAAATATAAAATAAATCTTCTCAAAGGAGATTATTACAGTCAAAGGACTTAATCTGATGACATTCAATATGTTATCTGGTTATATGTTATATGTTGTCTCTGGTTATTGTTAAAAGTTTATTGATGTAGGCTATTTGTGCATGTATATGCCTACATGTACATGTACCTTTGTTACTAATTATTCACTGTATATTGATTTTTGGAACACCCTATATAGGAATTGGATATTTAAATTTGATATTATAGCAATTCTTTAAACTATATTGAATATATTTTCCAAATTTAATGGCACTTAGGGAAATTTTACATAAATTAAAAAATTTAAAATACAACTTTTTTTCACACCCTGTATAACACAATGGGCTTAACAAATATAGTGCAAACTATATATATTATATTTAATGAAAGGACTAACTGTGTACATTGCAAATATCAAGTTCATTTTCCAATTTAATATACTATGTAGAAATATTGAAGTGGTAAAGAAATTAAATTTTTCCTGTACTTTTCAATGGAATCACCCTGTATATTTTTTGGTACACCCTGTATATCCACTCAAACTTGACAGATTTGCAATCATGACAATATATGCTTTCTAAAAATGTATACTTTTACTAGTTTGGGTGAAAAGTTTTTGAAATATAATCAGAAATACAAAAAAGGAGTTCATTTTTGACAAATTGCAAGATGTGACACAATTGGGTCCCACCTCAAAAAACATGACCATAGGCCTACTGAAAATTTCCGCTGTGTGTATCAATGAGTTTACGTGGTGTAGTGGTTACGGATCTCGCCGCCCACGCAAATGGTCCCGAGATCGATTCCCATCCCCGGCGATGATTAAAAATTTTTCTTCTTCTTTTTTCTTTGAATTTAAAATTATTTATTTTCATGTGAAAATGTATATATTGCACTGGGAAATATATTTTGTGCATTTTTTTTCTGTAATGGGGCCACCCGGCCAATGGAGCTAAAAACGGATCTTGGCTCCGAGAAAAAATAATTGCGTCCATCGTGCAGGCAGTGTTGCCGTCATATTGTCTGTTTTGTTTACGCTTTTGGCTGTTGCCACATTGAATAATGTAGTCCACCATCGTCTGGCATGGTAGGTATATATTATAGAAGGAGGTTCCACAGAAAAATTCTGATCCACTCAATAGGGTTGAGCCGATTACGCTATTCAACGTGAGTCATCACTTGAATGGATTTAATCAGTGCAGTCCCTCAAACACGGCCTTTGATGTTTATGATCGTTATGCGACAATATCGATCATCTATTTTAAAATTTAATTTAAACAGACCCCCAGGTGACCCGTGCGAAATGGATGGTATTAGTGCCCTTTTGCATCGGTCACATGATCTTCGATTGCGACATTGTGTTTCCAAGTTCAAGTTGATTTACTACTTTACTAGCGAAAACCTGATCGAATTCCCTCATTTCCTTCCAAAGTTACGGTGAAGTTACAGTGAATTTATGTATTTTTTTCTGATCATGATTAGTAATTACTGGCGGGTGTTTGTGGGACTTTTAAACCAGTGGAACTGATTTGGAAATGTTTTCCAAGACTGGCAATGTTGTTTCTATGATCCGCCAAGCTTGGCCATAAGAAATATTGGCGTTATAAAATTACCGGAAGTACATTGTTTTCCTTTGTTTATGGTCACGGCCACAATGCTTTGTGGGTAAAAATAACGTCATTCTGCTTAGAAGTCGCGATAACGGTGGTTCATAACCGGCCAAGCTCAATAGATAAGAAGCTTAGCAAATCGATAGTGCACCATTCATACCTGATTGCTCAGTATCGACTCATAACGATCATAGTACAAAGGGAACTGGGTTCGTGAATTCTCCTTCTATAATACCTACCATGGTAATAGGGTAAATAGTAAATTATGCCTGCAGGCCCCCCTGCCTGGACCTGGCCTGGACAATGTCACATCATCTCACATGCATGTGGGCTGTTAGTGTAGACTGGACATGCTGGGCGAGTACTTAGTAGTATACTATATACTTGTACTATATATACTAGTATAAGCTAATGTCATGACCCACAGCGTCATCTTCCCTATATCTTTGTGTCAAAAATTGCTTTGATAGTACGGCGAATCCACTCGTTCTTCAAGTTACGCATGACGATTTTGTTCGAGATAGGTCGAGCGACTCAGGCTATAAAGAGGTTAAGCATATATTTTTTCCAGGAAAATTTGGGGTAATTTTTTTCAGGGCCCCCTTTATAGGAGGGTCAAAAATTTCAGAGTGTTTGTGAATGGTCCCTAACTGGAAGTTCATTACACTGATTGCCATTTTCTTTCAACACATATATTTAACTGCATTTTCACCGAAATGTTTTTAAATTGATATACAATGTAGTGATATATTCAACTGTTTGAGAATATAATCATATATGAAAAGAACAAGCATAGTCTGCATAGCCCATTCAGCTCAGACCCACGTGCTGTAGGCCTACAGCACTGATTTCTTTGGCTATAGAATATTAAATCACAAGTCTGCAATGTAGCACAGAAACAATACAACTTTCTTTATCTGCGTCAATAATAGAATATTGGAATTGAATACTTGTCTACATTGTACATCTGAGTTTGTACTTCATCACTGAGCGATCTAGCGATTGGTTTTTAGCCAATCAGATAGGACTCCTTTTCTTGCTTTATTTGCTTTCAGAAAAGCAAGCTACCTAGTGGTGATTGTGATGTGAATGGTTTCTTGTTCTTCTTATTTCAACAGGTGTTAATAGTAGGTGGCTCATTTGCGCTGAAAGAATTTAGAACATTAAGATACCAAGTACTGGACAAAAGGAAAACAGTAAGTTGAATGGCGTGAGATTTGTGTACGTTATTTTACAAACTTTTTTCTCTTCAAATGTTAATGGCAGACTATAAGACTTGTACCCACTGTACCTGCATCATTTTCTAGAGTTGGTCCTTACATGTAGGTTGTCTTTATTCAATTGTTAAGTATAACTTTTGATATTAAAACTCCAGCAGTTCATCATGATGATAAAAAGTTGAATCTCAGCAATATGAATCACAGTGCCCCCAATCGATTTGAAAATTTAGAAAATCACATAAGAAAATTGCCAAAAGATGACTTGTGCCCCACCCCCACCCCCCAATCATGGTAGGTGTCCCTCCCCCATAGGATGGCTCACACTTCGCCACTGATGAATCACATTAACAAAGATTTTGTAGTAAATTCTACCCTTCAGATCCTTCAAATGAAAGTATCAAATCAAATGCATAGAAAAGGATTACAACTATAACAGCTGCTTGGAAACAACTGCCACCAATACAATACCCATCATCATCAATATGAAAATCCTCTGGAAGAGAACAATTTATTTTATGAGGCTTTATGTATGCAGGGGTCAAGAAGAGACTCATGGTTCTTTTAAATTTCAATCTGCCCGTAGACCCAGGATTTGACATGTGGTCAAATTATCAGTTGCTGTGATGCTGAAACCGGCTGAAGTACACCAAAAAAGTCTGATTTTGCATGATTTTGCTCATTTTAACATGAGGCTTGCACCACCTGAGCTCCCCCATCATAAGAGGTACTAAGTACCACTAATATGTATGTATGTTTATTTGTTTGCTTACTTAAATACGCAGGTTGATGATGATGTCATGGATGAAATCAATCAAGTAAAATTGTCAAAAAAGATATCAGTAGAAGAGGAATATGAGGTAAAATATATTATGTATTCTTTGAATGCAGTTCACAAAAAATAATGCAGCTGTTACAAGTAAGCCTAGAACTATATAAGGGGGTACTACACCCCTCGATAAATTTATGCCTATTTTTGCATTTTTCTCAAAAACTAATAACACACTGGTAACAAAAGTTATATGTATATTATAGGGGCAAGGAATCCAATTACTACACTGGAATTTCAGTGACCCAAGACAAGCGGTTTGTTATTTATGATAAGAAATAAGGTACCGCTAGGATGTACCTCATTTCCTATCATAATACTGAATCGCTAGTGTCTTGAGTCACTGAAATTTCAGTGTAGTAATTGGATTCCTTGCCCCTTTAATATACAAAACTTTTGTTACCAATGTGTTATTATTTTTTGAGAAAAATGCAAAAATAGACACAAATTTACCACATAATTGTATTTACAATATTTTAACATAGAAAGGAAAGTGGTTTATGTATGCATATTTTGATACCCCATTCACCAATTTTTGTTCAAAGTTGCAGTAAATTTTATTGATTTGAATTCAGCATGAAGATAATAATGGCAAGGTTTACATGCCACAATGCTTGCATTTGTGCTTTTTCCTTGGAAAATACTGCTGTATTGTTAATATTGAACGAAATTGGACAAGTGGGGTATCAAAATGCATATGTAAACCACCTTTCTTTCTATGTTTTAAATATTGTGAATAAGATTAATAGTTCTGAAGCTAGAGGCATATTTGTAATTTTTGTTAAGTCTTTAGTTGGATCATGTTTTTATAAATGGGGAAGTATATTTGCTCATTTATAAATGGGGAAGTATATTTGCTCATCCGATGCGTAAACTGTAACGGACTTCTTGTCCATGTGTGTGTGATTAAAGACAGATAAAAAGACTAGTTCGGATCTGATTCCCTACGATCCTTGATTGGTTAATAGCATGTAAAAAGGAAGGTTGATTTATCTGTTCCTGATTGGAGAAAAGGAATAGCAGAAAATGACGAAAAATTATATACTTTTACAAGGCAAAAAGCAACTTTCCCAGGGATTGTTCACATGGTGCCTTCGGGAAAGAAAGTTTCCTTCTATAAAGACTTAACTTTTGAGATAACTCAGATGGTTTGTATGTTTGAAGGTGCAAAATTAACAATAAGGTATCCGGTTTTACCACCGCATCATCACAACACTTGTAAACAAGCAGTGCTCCAGTTTGATTGACAGATGATGTCAGACGCAAACTAATCTTTTTATCTCTGTCTTCAATTATACCCCAGGGGTAATTTATACTCAGAAAATGTAAACCCACGACTAAGGATTTTCTATGAAAAACTAACCCTTTTTTGCCATTTATTTTAAAAATGGACCCTTGTCTAAGAATTTTCTGTGTACCCCCATGTCTATGGATTTGTGGTGAAAATCAGACTTCTTGTAGTACTCAATTTTTTTCATTTTTTTTGTGCTTTATTTTCTGTTTGTATAAACATCCATGAGGAAGGTGTCCTTAGGATTTCCTCATTATAAAGAGGACTAGAGTAGAGGTTGTACGCTAAATTTGTTTAAATCCATTAGAAATTCAATTTGTGTACAGAAAATGTAGCAGAAAAATGAGAAAATAGTGATCTTTTACAAAATGAAAAATAAGTTCAGTTATATTTTTCTATTTTTTTTTATTGTGCAGAGAATGAAGGAAGAAAACATTGACAACTGGACAAATATACGGGGGCCTAGACCATGGGAAAACTCAAAGGAATTTCAAGATTCACAAAGAGCCAATTTAGCTACAAAACAACAATCAACAGAGAGATAGCAGAACTCACATATTTTAGTTGCCAACTTGTAAAAATGTACATACATAATAATTATACTGTTAATGACAATTTTCATAGTGCTTTTATGTCAGCACCCAAAGGAACAAAGTTCCATTTAAAGGGGCTTTTAGAGATGCATCAATCCAAAGGTGAAATTAAGTGGGAGACGGGAGCTGTTTGGCCCCCAGAAACTCTGCAATGGCCCCCAGAAGCTCTGCAATGGCCCCTGGTTCCATCTCATTTGTAGTTGACCAGGGGACACTTTCCTCACAAAACTTACCCCCTGGATTGTGAACCAAAAATATCAAGTTATAAAGCAAATAGTGCTTATTTAACCCATCCAGCATTTCTTTATTTTTATTGGCCCCTTGGTAATTGGAAGTGGCCCCTGGTTTCTTCAAATCATGGTGAACCAGGGGCCACTTTTTTCTGCCGAAGTGGCCCCTGGTTCAAGCTCTCTTATTTTCACCCTTGCATCAATCCCAAACTATTATTCCCCACACATGTCATATTAATTTGTTGCATTTTAGAATGGCTACTAATAGTGCTCAGCGCTATGTTGAACAAAGGGGAAGTCGTGCGATTTTTTTGTTAAAAGCAATTTCTCAATTGATTTCATTACATTGAAAGGTAAAGATTGAAATAAAACATGTTTCCATTTTTTTAAAGACCGTTTAGTCCCTAAAATCCAAGATGGCCGCCGTAATTGAAAATTTGCCATATTTTACTCATAAATTGCGCTTCAGAATGGAAGTCCCATTCTCGGGTTGAGTACAAGAAGTTTTGAAGGTGTTTCTTTATAGATTTGAGGACGCTGAATAAAATGAGAGGGGTATGCACCACCTAAAAGTGTGGGGAACTCTTGGTAGAGGGCGTTTTTCAAAATGGCCGCCAAAATCCCTTAAAATCACCATAACTTGGTTAGAGAAGCACCCAGCAGCACGATTCTGATGTCTATATCCATGTTTTTAGGGTCAATGAATCCAATAGAGTCATTTACAACAGCCTATGACCTATCATTCCAAGATGGCTGCCAAATTTTCAAAATGGCCGCCGGTGAAAATTAATTTGGCTATATCTCGGGTGCAGAAAGTCCTAGAAGTATGATGCTGGTGTCTATACCCCCATGTTTACAGGGTCTAGAAATCAATTGGTATAATCTAAAACAGCACAGGACCTTAAATCCCAAGATGGCCGCCAAAATTTAAAAATACCCACTACTAAAATGCAGAATTTAGCCTATATCTGATCTTATCAGTGGTTTATACGGCCTTATCCGGGGTTTACGATCCTTACCTGGGGCTAAGATACCTTAACCTTAGCATAACGCCGTCTAAACCCCAGATAAGGTATCTAAACCCCAGATAAGGCGCCGTAACCCCAGATTAAGGGACATAGATCCCAGATAAAGCAGTCCAAACCCCAAATAAGGTGCCTTAACCCTAAATAAGGAACATAAACCACAGATAAGGCATCTTAACACCACATAAGGTGCCTTAACTCTAAATAAGGATCGTTAACCCCCGATAAGGGTCGTACACCACAGATAAGGCACCTAAACCCCAGATAGGTCGCCTTAACCCCAGATAAGTGACGTAAACCCCAGATAAGGCAGTTTAAACCCCAGATAAGGCATTAAAACCTTATATAAGGAGCCTTTTAAGGCTCCGAATAAGGGATGTAAACCATAAGGGATGTAAACCCCCAAATAAGGGATGTAAACCATAGATAAGGCAGTCTAAATCCCAGATCCATTCTTTAGGCATCTAAACCCCAGATAAGGCAGTCTAAACTCCAGATAAGGCACCTTAACCACAGACAAGAGATGTAAATATAGGATAATGCAGTATAAACCCCAAATAAGCTGCCTTAACCCCTGATAAGGGATGTTAACTGGGGATAACACAGTCTAGACCCCAGATAAGGCGTCTAATCCCCAGATAAGGGACGTAAGCTCCAGATAAAGCAGTTTAAAAACCACAAATACGGCACCTTAAACCCTAGATAAGAAACACATACCCCATATAAGGCAGTCTAAATCCCAGATAAGGTATCTAAACCAAGATAAGGCGCCCTAACCCCAGATAAGGGACCTGGGAATCTAGGATAATGCAGTCTAAACCCAGATAAGGTGCCCTAACCCCAGATAAGGGACGTGAATCTAGGATAACGCAGTCTAAACCCCTAAACACTGTTGTCAATGGGGAAATGGCTGATTTCGGGTGAAATTTTCTCAAATTTAGAACTCTCACAGTTAATATAGTTAAATGCCGCCAATATCAGGTGAAACTAGATGATTTAGATCCCAAATGATCCAAAACTCGACACAGGTTGAAATGAGACTTTTCTTGTTTAAATGCACTGAACCGCAAACAAAATGGCATGCGCTCTCGAAGCTGAAAGTTACAATTAATTAGATAGGGCGAATATATGCTAAAAAGTGTCATATAATGAGAAAAATATACCATTTCGAAGCATCAAAACCCAAAATGTACTTTTTTGGCAATATAACTTGGTCAATAAAATATTACAGTGATTTTAAACAGTCTTTTCAGATGCCACGCAAAACAAATAGTTCATCATTTCATGCATCGCCCAGGCCTATTAGTGGTGTATAACCATGCACTAGTGCCATGAGTATAGGTACTGTATCTGATATGCCGTCCATCTTGGACCTGGCAAGGGGTCTGGTTTTGAAAAACATTGTGCTTTTGGTTCAAAGACATAAATATAAACTTGGAAACGTGATCATAAAAACAAACTCATGTATTTATATACATTTAAGCAGTATTATAAGCAGTATATAAGCAGCCATAATGGTCGCTATATTGAATAGTAATCATAATTCTAGAATATTAAATATATCTGACACAATGCTAGTTCCAGTGTTTGAAATTTAGATTTTGAGCATACTTTGAGAGCTAGATATGTGGCTTTTTTGCATGTGTCAGTCAGTTTTACAAGATTTTGGCGACCATCTTGGATTTCACCACTTACCCCGAAATATTAAATCTGACACAAGGCTACATAGTTCCAGTGTTTGAAATTTACATTTTTAGCATATTTTGAGAGCGATATATAATAGCTTTTCTTTGCATGTGCCAGTCAGTTTTATAGGATTTTGGCGGCCATCTTGGATTTTACCACTTACCCCGAAATAATAAATCTTTCTTTGAGTGTGTCACACAAGGCTACATAGTTCCAATGTTTGAAATTTACATTTTTAGCATATTTGGAGAGCGATATATAGCTTGTTTTTGCATGTGTCAATCAGTTTTATAGGATTTTGGCGGCCATCTTGGATTTTACAAGTTACTCCGAAATATTAAATCTTTCTTTGAGTGTCTAACACAAGGCTACATAGTTCCAGTGTTTGAAATTTACATTTTTAGCATATTTTGAGAGCGATATATAGCTTTTTTTGCATGTGTCAGTCAGTTTTATAGGATTTTGGCGGCCATCTTGGATTTCACCACTTACCGCGAAATAATAAATCTTTCGTTGAGTATCTGACACAAGGCTACATAGTTCCAGTATTTGAAATTTACATTTTAGCATATTTTGAGAGTGATATATAGCTTTTTTTGCATTTTTTTTTCAGTTTTATAGGATTTTTTCTTTCTTAGATTTTACCACTTCCCACGAAATAAAAAAATGGAAACATCTTTTTTCCCATTATTTACCCCCACAAGAGACAAAATCGAGTGAAAGTTTGCTTTTAACACCGAAATCACACGACTCAACATAGTGCTGAGCACTATAATGTAATAACTAGTAACTAACTCCTACAATGAATAAGCTAGAAATTGCCAAAAGAGATAAATCTTTTATGTCAGTTCCTTCATATTTTGTTGAATGATATTTCTGAGTTTTTTTTACAGAGATTTGTTGGTACTCGACGGATCTCTGAAAGATTTTTTGCTTATAGTCAGACTTTGAAAGATATACTATAAGTTTTGAACATTTTGAGCATGTGTGATTTTGCAGTGGAATTGATTGAAATATAGCATTCATGCATCATGCATGATTTTCCATCAGCCCCCCCCCCCCCTTTTTGGGAAAAGGTTAAAAGGGCATTGGACCTTGACAATTGTCCCAAACAGGTAACAGAATTAAGTATTATTGATCTTCTCCTAACTGTATAGTCAATGAGCATGTCAATTGATAATGAGCATGTCAATTGGTAATAATAAAAAATAAAGGTTACTCCAAACAATTGTGGAACATTTATAAATAACAACAAAATAGATGTCCAATGCAATGTACACCACCAAATAATAGCTTTATTATTTCAAAATGCTGCCAGATTATGATCTATGGTTCCTATCATATTTTATAAGTCAAATGTGTAGTGTATGAGGGGGAAATAAAATGTGTCAGGAACAACCTTTTTTCTCTATACAAGCATGAATGAATTTGACAATTATTTGAAGTATTGTACATTTTATAGACTGGTTCTATTTTGGAAAAATCACAAGTGTGCGTAAAAGAGGGCAACTAGCTTATTTTGGTTAACTCGAGTATTCTGAATCCAAATCTTTTATCTGCCAAGCAGTATTTTTAGACTGACCCTCAAAAAGACCCCCGCAACTGCGCACATGATCGTACAGGGGGCAAAAATAAAAGTTTATTCCAATAACACTTCAAATTATTCATCTGGTTCCATGGATCCCAGAAATGTAAGGTTGTGTGGGACATAATATACATGTAGTTATGGGACACAGTAGATCAAGGCTTGATTTGCTTGTTATACACAGGGCAAAAGTCAAAGTTGCTCCAATTTTCGTAAAAAACAAGCCAAATTGTTTGTCTTATTTTCAGAAAAATTTGCCGTACCTGAAAGAGTTAAAAAGTCAATAGAATTCTATGGCCTTTGTTTTTTGTTTATCTATCTTTTGCACTTCACATTGCAGGTAGTGCAAACTATTCTTTTCCTGAATCCCTTGAACTTGAGAAACAATTTGACTCAAGTTTTATGGAAAACCCCTGTACAACATGCAAGTTTACGGTGGACGTACCTGTTGAGTTTCATAATTTGGTAATAACAGGTCCTGAACACACAAATATTACAACTTTGTGATCCTTAAGACTCAGTATACAAATAATTTGATATGTTTATGAGTGAATTGGGAGCCTGTATAATTTTTGCCACCTGTATGATCATATAGGATCATTTTGGAGGTCCTTATGGTAATGGGGTTCAAGTACAATTTGGCAGACAAAATATTTGAGTTTAGCATACGAATTAATAAAAATAAGTTGGTTTCCAGCTTTTAAAAACTTGCCAAAGTTGACGCTTAAATAAGCACATATTTCTAAAATACACCTGTTAAATGTCACAATAATCATTTTCAGATCATCTTTGAGTATTGCGCATGCGTAGATTGCATGACTGTTTAAATGTGCCGAAAATGTGGGCATAAAGAAATTTCATGTTAAAATAGGTGAAAAATATGACTAACTGCTTTGTTTTTGCAACAGTATACAATTTGGGTGAATTTGGGTATTCCAGTTGAAATCCATACACCCCCTATGGAAGACAGAACCTTAATCTTCCACACAGGGGTAGATTTCAAATGGAGTCACCATTCAAGTAAACTGATAATACATTGTGGGATTTGTCATCAAACTTGCATCAAATATGTTTAAGGCCATGTCAAGGTCATTGAGGGTAACTGAGCATAGATTTTTGGATTTTCATGAAGCTTAATGGATTTTATCACCATTGAGCATCCAAAATGTTGTTGGTCATTTCAAGGTCATATGTAGTCAACTGGATAGATTGTTGGCTTGTGAAACTTGACAAATGTGATTTCTATTGAGCTTTTGGATACAAATTTGAATTCAATTAATAAAGACACATTTTAAAAGTAGATTCAGCTTCAACATGCAAATTATTTCAGTGGTTCATGTAATTTCCCAGTCTGTCCTTGGTGGAATTTACCAATAAACACTAGTATTTTAACCCTGCAAATATCATATTCCACACACAAAACAGATTGCCAGGCACTTTTAAGAAATTATGAAACATGATCTTCATCCGTGAATGTGTGTGTAAAACAGCAACACATGTGTTCTTGGCCTACTTGGTGCTGTGTAGTGATATTTGAATTAGGTTTTTGTCTTGCTACTTTTTTTTTTATAGCGGAACCAATGTTTTTTTTTGGCATTCTTACACCTAAAACTAAAATTGTCTCCAATTTTGTTCTATGCCCCCCCCCCCGGTGCTCCCTATGATTTTTAAGAAGGTTCATAGGTCATAATAGGGCGAAATTCTATAATGTTGTAATATACCTCAAATTGTTCCTCTCATTGCTAGGAATAAAAAGAAATCATCATATTGCACTAGGGTGCTTAGTTCAGGAGTTATAGAGCCAAGTAGGTCAAATGTCAAATATTTCAAGCACATGACATTACAAAGTGCACCAGCACATGACATTACAAAGTGCACCAAATTTGTGAATTAAGTATGAAATCGGACCATTTTTAAAATTTGCACACAGCGTATTAAGTTGTTTATTCCTAGCGGCGAGATCAAGAGGAACAATTTGAGAAACATTGCAACTTAGCAGTCACAGTGGTCAGCAAGGTCAAATGTAGAAGAGTGTAAATAAGCCAGCCTACAATTGTAGTGAAGTAAGGTGCCAGAGAACTTACCAATCATAGTGGTCAGCAAGGTCAAGAGTAGAGGAGTGGAGTTAGCCAGCCTACACCGTAGTGGTCAGCAAGGTGCGAGTAAGGTAACAGTCACAGTGGTCAGCAAGTGGTTAGCAAGGTCAAAAGTAGAAGAGTGTAAGTAAGTCAGCCTACAGTCACAGTGGTCAGCAAGGTCAAGAGTAGAAGAGGGGAGCTAGCCAGCCTATCGTAATCAAGGAAGGTACTAGTGAACTTAACAGTCACAGTGGTCAGCAAGGTCAAGAGTAGAAGAGTGGAGCTATCCAGCCTATCGTAATCAAGGAAGGTGCTAGTGAACTTAGCAGTCACAGTGGTCAGCAAGGTCATGAGTAGAAGAGTGGAGCTAGCCAGCCTACATCGTAATCAAGGAAGGTGCTAGTGAACTTAGCAGTCACAGTGGTCAGTAAGGTCATGAGTAGAAGAGTTGAGCTAGCCAGCCTATCGTAATCAAGGAAGGTGCTAGTGAACTTAGCAGTCACAGTGATCAGCAAGGTCATGAGTAGAAGAGTGGAGATAGCCAACTTACATCGTAATCAAGGAAGGTGCTAGTGAACTTAGCAGTCACAGTGGTCAGTAAGGTCATGAGTAGAAGAGTTGAGCTAGCCAGCCTATCGTAATCAAGGAAGGTGCTAGTGAACTTAGCAGTCACAGTGGTCAGCAAGGTCAAGAGTAGAAGAGTGGAGATAGCCAGCCTACATCGCAATCAAGGAAGGTGCTAGTGAACTTAGCAGTCACAGTGGTCAGTAAGGTCATGAGTAGAAGAGTTGAGCTAGCCAGCCTATCGTAATCAAGGAAGGTGCTAGTGAACTTAGCAGTCACAGTGGTCAGCAAGGCCAAGAGTAGAAGAGTGGAGATAGCCAGCCTACATCGTAATCAAGGAAGGTGCTAGTGAACTTAGCAGTCACAGTGGTCAGTAAGGTCATGAGTAGAAGAGTTGAGCTAGCCAGCCTATCGTAATCAAGGAAGGTGCTAGTGAACTTAGCAGTCACAGTGATCAGCAAGGTCATGAGTAGAAGAGTGTAAGTTAGCCAGCCTACATTGTAGTGCGATTAAGGTGCCAGAGAACCCAGCAGTCACAGTGGTCAGTAAGGACAGGAGTAGAAGAGTGTAAGTTAGCTAGCCTACATCGTAATCAAGTAAGGTGCCAGAAAACTTAGCAATCACAGTGGTCAGCAAGGTCAAGAGTAGAGGAGTGGAGTTAGCCAGCCTACATCGTAGTGGTCAGCAAGGAGTAGAAGAAACCAGCCTACATTGTAGTGCGAGTAAGGTGACAGAGAACATTTACAGAACAGTTCACAGTGGTTAGTAAGGTCAAGAGTAGAAGAGTGTAAGTTAGCCAGCCTATACAGTCACAGTGGTCAGCAAGGTCAAGAGTAGAAGAGTGGAGGTAGCCAGCCTACATCGTAGTGGTCAGTAAGGAGTAGAGGAAACCAGCCTACATTGTAGTGCAAGTAAGGTGAGGGAGAACATTTACCTAACAAGAGTAGAAGAGTGTAATTAAGCTAGCCTACATCGAAGGGCGAATAAGGTGACAGTGAACTTAGCAGTCACAGTGGTCAGCAAGGTCAAGAGTAGAAGAGTGTAAGTTAGCCAGCTTACATTGTGTGCGATTAAAGGGGGGGGGTCAGAGAACTTAGCAGTCACAGGGGACAGCAAGGGCAGGAGTAGAAGACTAGAAGAGTGTAAGTTAGTCAGCCTACATCGTAATCAAGTAAGGCGTCAGTTAACTTAGCAATCACAGTGGTCAGCAAGGTCAAGAGTAGAGGAGTGGAGTTAGCCAGCCTACATCGTAGTGGTCGGCAAGAGGTAGAATAAACCAGCCTACATCGTATAAGTAAGCCAGATAGAGCCTACATCGTAGTGCAAGTAAGGTGCTACGGAGCTTAGCAGTCTCAGTGTTCAGCAAGGACAATAAAGAAATATTTAAATGCTAAGATGGTGGAAGATTTAACCAGCGTGGAGTTTGAAGAGTGTGTATTGTGAGGTTAGGCTCAGAGATGAAGATAAGCTGTTGGGATGCATATACAGAAGTCCCAACAACTCAACCAGCTTGAATGATAGTAAGGTAAATGACCTAATAAACAACTCCTGCAGCAGACGATACTCACACCTGCTTTTAGTTGGAGATTTCAACTATCCGGAAATAGACTAGGACTCGTGGACTACAAGAGTTGGAGTTACTTATGGAAGTAACTCGCTCATTGACTGTCTACAAGATAACTACCTTTTCCAGGATGTCGATTTTGACATTGAATTGGACAAAAAAGTAATCTGCTTGACCTGATTATTACAAATGATGAATCATTGATAAGAGAATGGTGGCAGTCCATTGGGTAAGAGCGATCATGTGGTGATTATATTCATGCTAGATTGCTACACTGAACCTTGTCAAGCAGACCCAAATGGAAGATTCATGTATGACAAAGGTGATTACGCAAGCTTGAGACCAAATTTAGAGATACAATGAAGAGAAACATACCTAAAACCAAACTGAAAGAAATGTGGTGGTGCACCGAAGAAGTTCAAGCCGTTGTGGATGAACAGCGAGCCACGTCAATGAGGAAAGTTAAAAAGAAATACAATTCTCGGAAACGATATACAAGAACAAAACACTATCAAGATTATGAGGAACATGTCAAAATATTAAATGAAGCAAAAAAGGTGAGGAAAGCAAAGTAAAGCTTTGAGAAAAAACGGCGGAAGACGTGAAGGTTTTAACCTTCACGCCTAGGTATTAAAATACCTAGGCGTCCTGGAAGTACTTAGTATATATAAAGCCAAGGTGAAGTCTGGAATTAAGGATCTAAAAAAAGAAGATGGATCATATGTGCATACTGATGGAGATATGGCCGAAGTATTCAACTCTTTCTTTGCTAGTGTTTTTACAGATGAAGATACAAGGCATATTCCCAAACCAGATAAGATGTACCACGATGAAAAGCTGGGTGACATCCACATAAACAGTGAAGATAATAGGAAGGAGATTCAGAAATTAAAACCGTCCAAGTCACCAGGCCCTGATGGCTTGCACCCAAGGGTCTTGCGAGAAGCATGTGAGGAGATTTCTGAACCACTGGTAATTATATTCTATAAATCTATGGTGGAAGGTGTCGTCCCAGATAGATGGAAGATAGCAGAGGTTACAGCTATATACAAATCTCAACAGATGCAGGTAACTACCGGCCTGTTAATATGGTTTGACATCAGTGGTATGTAAGATGATTGAATCAATTATCAGAGACCAAGTGATGGAGTTCATGAAAGAAAATGAAATAATTTGCATTGAACAACATGGATTTAGACCAGGAAGATCCAGTGTCACACAGTTACTGGAAATCATGGACATCTGCCCAGAATGCTTGAAGAGGGTGATGGCATCGATGTGGTCTACCTGGATTTCAGGAAGGCCTTCGACTCTGTCCCACACCAACGTTTGCTGATAGGTGAGGCCCATGGTATAGATAGAAACCTCCTAAAATAGATAGGAAGCTTCCTGCTTGAAAGTAAGCAATGCGTTTCGGTGAATGGAGCCAAACCTCACTGGGCAGAGGTGAAAAGCGGCACCCCCAAGGCAGTGTACTGGGACCGATCTTATTTATCATCATCATCAATGACCTTCCAAATGAAATTTCAAGCTTAGTAAGAATGTTTGCTGATGATACTAAGGTCTTTACCCAAGTTCACAGCGATGATGATTGTTGCAGGAAGATTTGGTCAAGCTGGGAGACTGGTCGAATAGATGGCAAATATACTTTAATGCAGGAAAGTGTGGCGTGATGCAGTATGGTAAGGACAGAGAGGTTCACAGCTATTCCATGAAAGATGGGGATGATAGAAGAGCAATGAGGAAAGCTGGAGGAAGGAAAGGATTTGGGAGTTCTGTTTGACAGTTCTCTAACCTTTAGAAAACATGTAGGAGCAAATAAAGCAAACCGTATTGTGGGAGTGATGAAGAGGACCTTTCAGTATATAGATATTCCAATGTCCAAACCCCTTTACAAGACCATGATTAGACCCCATCTGGAATATGCTAATTGTGTATGGAGTCCATTTCTGAAAGGTGATATTGATAAGTTGGAGAAAGTCCAGCGCAGAGCAACTAAGTTGATCCCTGAGCTCCGAGATCAGCCATATGCAACACGTCTAGAAAGGCTAAAACTCCCCACACTAGCATTCAGGAGACTCAGAGGCTTGACAAATGTCCAACCCCACAACCTATTTGAAATGGACATGAGGACGGTAGGACTGACAAACTTGAACTGCAACGGCATTTTACACAGGTCCACAGCTATTCCATGAAAGATGGGGATGATAGAAGAGCATTGGGAAAGCTGGAGGAAGAAAAGGATTTGGGAGTTCTGTTTGACAATTCGCTAACCTTTAGAAAGCAAGTAGGAGCAGTCACAAATAAAGCAAACCGTATTGTGGGAGTGATGAAGAGGACCTTTGAGTATATAGACTGATATTCCAATATTCGAACCCCTTTACAAGACCATGATTAGACCCCATCTGGAATATGCTAATTGTGTATGGAGTCCATTTCTGAAAGGTGACATTGATAAGTTGGAGAAAGTCCAGCGCAGAGCAACTAAGTTGATCCCTGAGCTCCGAGACCAGCCATATGCAAAACGTCTAGAAAGGCTAAAACTCCCCACACTAGCATGCAGGAGACTCAGAGGAGACCTCATTCAAGTATTCCGTATCATGAGTGGCTTGACAAATGTCCAACCCCACAACCTATTTGAAATGGACAGGACAACGGCATTTTACATTTGTCCAGTTAGTATGCCCTCTAGATGGTAATAGGTCTGTCACACTACGACGGACTGGATCAACGTACATCACCGAATACAAAAATATTTTATTCGGTGGAAAAATCACCAGTTCGGCAGAAGATTCGGTGGGATTTTGGGTCCGATTCCCGTTCGTCTCTCTATGCGTTGTGGCCGCTAATAATCCTGCAGGCGTCTTATATCCGATCGTTCAACGTCCGACAAATGACCGGATTTGGGGGTCCGATTCCCGTTCGTTTCTCTATGCGTTGTGGCCGCTAATAATCCTGCAGGCGTCTTATATTCGATCGTTCAACGTCCGACAAATGACCGGATTTGGGGTCAACGTCCGACAAATGTGCGGATTTGGGGTCCGATTCCCGTTCGTCTCTCTATGCGTTGTGGCCGCTAATAATCCTGCAGGCGTTTTATATTCAATCGTTCAACGTCCGACAAATGACCGGCGAATCCGTGGCATGTGGCACCAACAGGGACGTCCATCCTATCATAAAAGTGGGGGAGGAGAGGGTGTTTGAGAGGGTTTTTGACCCCTTAGAGGCAGTGACGTAGCAAGCACTTTTTCAGAGGGTGAACAAAGTGGGGAAAGACAACTTTTAAGGGGGAAAACTTTGACGAAAATTGTCAAATATTGGCTAATAAGTACAAAAGGGCGTCCGGGGGCAATAGAGATGAGAAACCTTTGGACAATGAAGGCCCAATTGAAGCCACTTGTAATTTTTTGGATCAATTTTAGCACTATTATTGGGTACTATATTAGTTTGAAACAGCCGCAAATTGGTGAAACGAAAGCCTAATTGAAGCCATTGAAAAGTTTTCACCATTATTGTATAATATAAACAATTGTTTTAAAAATAACACGTGGATGTCCATAGCAGAAGCAAAAAGGAAGACTTGTTTATTTTTCAAACTGAAGGTCCAATTGAAGCCATTTGCATGGGGACTGTAGGGCCTATTTACATTATTAGGCCTAGGCCTATTGTGTAAAAAATTTAGTTTTAAAATGGAAAATTTGGAAAATTGTTTTTGGTGCATCATTTTTACACTATTATTGCTTTAAACAAAAACCAAAGAAGGCCCGAACTGAATTTGCAAAATTTCAAATGTTACACTGATCCACTGACACTTAGATATAAGACTTAAGACTCATAATTTCAGGTAAAGCATGCATGGATTGATATGTTAAAGTCAGTAATAGACCTAAGTCCGTCTTAAATACTGACTTTGGTGACAAAATGTCACGGGCCCTACATATCGACGGGCCGGCAGTAATTTTCACAGGCTTTGAGGCCAAGGAACCACATTTAAGCACTGCCTATAATAATCACAGGCCTATACTTAGGCTTACTATATACTATCCTGGGCCTA
The DNA here is from genome assembly GCF_039555335.1 of Amphiura filiformis. Taxonomy (NCBI): domain Eukaryota; kingdom Metazoa; phylum Echinodermata; class Ophiuroidea; order Amphilepidida; family Amphiuridae; genus Amphiura; species Amphiura filiformis. Next base: position 13,954,366 of record NC_092632.1, read on the forward strand.
CTCAATAACGTACAATTTACCTTTTCCATGTTTTCTCTTCTTTTTTCTTTCTTGTCAATCACTAAAACTGGTAGGAATTTGATATTGCGTCCTCTACCCTTCAGAAAGTGCCCCTCTCTCAATACAACTTACATGCATAGGCCTACTAAATTACGTGCAATTTAACTTTTTCTCTTCTCTTCTCTCTTCAATTTTTCTCACTTTCTTTCTTTTTTCTCTCCTTTCCCCTTTTTCTACTTGCCAGTCACTAAAGTACTGGGGGAAATATGATATTGCGTCACACACCCATTTCATTTCATTTCATTTCATATTTTATTTTCAGAAAGTCCCCCCCATGATCGATGCACATGTTCGCCATAGGCCTACATCCGGCACAAGCGCCTGCGAAACCTTGCAAACACCTGCGGTATATAAACGAAAGAATAACGAACAAACCCAGGGTATATATACAGAACAGTACAAACACACATCGGACAGCTTCCGAACATGTGTATTCGAGCACATTCCGTTTCAAGTTTTGTGCATGCACAAAACTTGAAACGTATTGTCGACGGACTAAACAAACATTACCTAACACGAAACGCATTTGGCGGATAATAGCAGGACATATGAAGAACATAAAACGAACATTGACGAACACTAACGGATTTGCTAAAATACCATCCGTTTCTTATACGGAAGACCTATCCGGTGTAGTGTGACACTAACACGGTCTGGGTCAACGTACATCACCGAATGCAAAAATATGCTATCCGGTGGTGAAGGCCTCACAGGAACGTATTTGCAACGAACACGGGCCGAGTGCAACGAACAAAGAACGAACATGAACGAAAGGAGAGCGAACAAACTCCGGCAATATGCAGCACCATACGAACACACATCGGATAAATACCGAACATGTGTATTCGGTACACTCCGTTTCAAGTTTTGTGCATGCACAAAACTTGCCGACGGACTTAACGAACATCACCTAACACGAAACGCATTTGGCGGATGGTAGCAGGACATAAAAAGAACATAAAACGATCATTGACGAACAACAACGGATTTACTAAAATACCATCCGTTTCTTGTACGGAAGACCTATTCGGTGTAGTGTGACAGAAGCATAAAATTCATTTTGAATCGGTCAATCATGGAATTTCGGTAAAACGCTTCAATTGCATATTGCTGTTGCTAGCAAATAGTGACATTTAGAAATGACGAAAGAAACCTGATCAAAAATGTTACATGTAGCAAAAGTGGTCAATGTTATTTTTTAATGGATCAAGCTCATAGCAAATAAATCAAGCTGATGCGCCATTGCGCCTGAATGGATCTCTACAACGCCGTTCAAAGCTGTACTGCATACGAATAGAAAATACTATCACCAATCAAGCGTTGGAATGGATGAATGCCGTCGCGCGTAAGGCATACTAAGCTTACGTAGAGGACCTGTTTTTTCTTAGTTACCAACTAAAATCAGACTCTGACAGTGGCGTGTTTTTTTTTTTTTACATGATTGGGGGTGGATGGGGTTGGAAAAGTTTTAAAGCGCGCGAAAAGTTTTGTCATATTGACGCTAAACTGATTTTAGGCGGCGCGGTCAATGGATTTTCGTGATTCGTCTTTCTTGCACCATGTGAGATAGCGATCATAGTCCGAGAGGTGAGTATAGTCTGGTAACTATAGCACAAAAGGTCCTACTCGTCGGACTAAGCTGTACGGCATTAATCGTAATGTCTCTTCACAATTCTCCATTTTCCACTTTACCGTCAACGTCTCAGACGTTTTACTATCTAAGCGAGCTAGGGCTTTACTCATACCGGTCAAAGCGGTCATGGTCTTAAATCTGGGTTTACGTGTTATGCCTCGTGGTGGATATGTCTGCCTTTAAACTGTCACATATTAGCAGAAACAGTACCGTAAAGGTTCACCTAAGGACGCTATGGGCTCCCTTGACATAAGTAGAATTTTAGGCACAACCTAGTGCCCTCCCGTAAAATTCCCACCAGCAAATAACCGTGAATAAGGGCACGGAACCTTTATTCTTGTTTGAATTTCAGAGGAGGGAGCTCTCTATTTGCACATGAAATTTACCTCAAGGCAAAGGAGCCCAAGTGCACCATTAGGCGAATTACCGCGAATCTTTACGGTAGTTAAATAGAATAAAAGGTGTTATATTATGTTCTTGAATAGATTCATCAGGTCTGTAGATTATCCATAACATCAAGAATTTCATCACATCAAGACCAGTCAAAACCTACGTTTCTGGACGTTTCATCAACCATCGGTTGATATCATCAGCAGTGTTGTTGTTTTGTGTTGAGTGATATTGATAACAGATATTGGAACACTTATTATTGATCCAGCAACTATAGGAATTGGATCAGCATCACCCCTGTGTCAAAGTTCTTATGCAACTCGGAGGGGTCAACATCATAGACAAGGAAACAAAGAGCAAGACAAGCATGGATCAAAGAAGCAATCGCAATCTGGATCCGGAGGAACAGTGGCAACCTCCTAAACAGAGATAAGGGGGCCTACCACTTTATTACTTTCACATCTGTACGATCCTGTGTTACATAAGAAATTTGACACAGGGGTTGATGCAGTAGCGTAGCCAGCGGGGGGGGGGCGGAGTGTCCCCTGACAAAAAATGAAAGAAAAATGAAAGAGAAAATCTGGAGAGCAGAGGAAAAGAAAACCAAAATTCCACCAAAATGCAACCCGATTATGGGCTAAAATACAATTATCAGCGCGCACATTGTCACTATAAAGCCCTTTTTATCCCAATCATGGGCGAAAATAGTGTAAAGTACAATTATTTGGCGCCCTACGCGCGCACATCCACACAAGAAAGCCTTATTTGGAATCTCGAAGACATGTACAGTCTCTCTAAAAACAAAACCGGTATTGTATTGTATGATGCAACTGAATTTGTTTTCGTCTGTGCCCCAAAAAATTTGCCCCCTCTGACCAAGAAAGCTGGCTACGCCCCTGGGCTGGTGCTGCTCCAACTCCTAGAGTTGCCGGATCAATATATCACACAGCACTTCAAAACAGCAACACGTACTGCTGATGAAATCAACCGATGGTTGATGAAACGTCTAGAAAAGTAAGTTTTGACTGATCTTGATGTGATAAAATTTCCTGATGATAAGGTGTTATACTGTCTTATTTCACTGAACATTTTGGATCTTTTTTCATCAAATCAAGACATATAGTTCTTCTTAACACAATATACTACTGCTCATTCCAAATGAATTTCCACCTCTCTATTGATACACAGCCTTATTAATTTTTCTCTTTGAACATATTCAACATCTGGACATTGGCTTGAAGCCAGAGGAATGATATGGATATAATGAGGGTTGTCCGCTGGACATCCATAATGAGGAGCACGATGTGGACATTTCACTCCACAGACGTACGTCATTTCAGGAAAATCTCTTTCATGCAACTCCTTTAGGATATTACAAAGATATCGTAATAATGTTGCAGAGGAAGACTGTGGTAGGGTCTTGACTGCAACGTCAAGAAGATGTTGTTCTGGAGATGGATTGAAAGCTGTGATCAAATAGGTGATGTTGTTGGATAAGGTGAAGAGTCCTCCATGACGATAGATGTTTTCTTTCTTGTATTCAGATGTTTCCGAATCAGTGATGCATCTTGCCATCAACCGAGAAAGCACCGCGTGTGGTTCGTATTCACCAAAATCGATATAGAATCGCTGATCCCATTCTGTTCCCTGCGGTGAGACCGGGTAGCCATCTTGTAACAAGAAAGGTACCAAATATATTTGTGATTCTTCATTGCCATTCTGGTCTTCGACTTTGCATATGAGATCTTTACTCTCCAGCAACGCTAATATAAATTCAATGATGGTATCATCTACACCGGCCAACATTGACTTGATATGTTGACGATACAAGATACCATCTTCTCTTACCGATTTAGTCGTCGTCAATGTGTACATAGCATCAATCACCAGTTGTGGATCTAGACCAATGATTTGTTGACGTTCATTGTAAATAATTTCTCCGATGTCATGGAAGTATTTCAGAATGTTTCCGAGTTCGGAGAGTTCGATAGTCGGAAAAACTTTCTGAAGATCATCAAGATTTGTGATAAGTGCAGAATTTAGGGAAATGTTTTGCGCAATTTCTTTGCGTTTCTCACTGACATACATAAGAAACTGCCACCATCGAATCGGATGTTCTGTCTTCATCGAAGGCAGTTCCTTTGCAGCAAGCTTCACAGCGGTTTGCAGGCTCCTTACATCGTCAACATCTCGGCTCCGATTTGTATTGTTTACTGCAAAGAAGGGATTGCCTCCATTTTGTTTTATTCTGAAATTATATTTACGCTGATAACCACGAAGATTCTTTTCGAAGAAATCTTGAAGTTGTGCCACCTGCAGAGGGTTGACTTCATCTAAGTGCGTACCAACGAGAAATATTGGTCCTTTGGTATGAGTTAATATCGATTGTAGCCAGAATCTAATTCGTGTAAATGCGATATATCGATTCGAGTTTTCAGAAAACCATGTGAGGTTGAAAATCAAAAGACACACGGCATGTTTTGCAATGAATGTCTGATGAGTGTTATAGTAAAAGTATTGTCCTGCAAAATCCCAGAGGTTGAAGCTTTTGGACAGTTCAATGTCTTCGGTAACATGCTCTAAATTATCTTTCTTTCCGATGACTTGGTAGACGTCTTGAACTGGTTTGGGGTTAAATACAGCTTTGTACATTTCGAATGATTCTACCACTACAATCAAACTAATTGTGAGCAAACGACAGATGTAGAATTTGTTGGTCAATTCAAACGAATGCTGAAACAAGGCAATGTGTGTGTAATTGCTGATGACAGCAAGAATTAGAATTGATATCAAGCTGAAATATCGTAGCGGATGCAACATACTTAGCATGAAACGCAGCACTTGGCGACCCGGATATAAACCGACGTTAAGACCGATTGCGAAGAAAATTCCAAACACAAAACTATGGAATGACGTAGGGAAAATCTTGTAAACCTTGAAAACGATTATTGGCAAAGAGGTCAGCACCAACCACTTTTGAATGGTTGGATTCACCCATGTGTATTTCTTGTTTAAAAGGTTATTTAACCATAACAAACAGACATAACCCATAAATATTCCAAGTTGAGGAGCCAACTGTTGAACGTAAGAATCGTGAACGTCCTTGGAAACACATGATGGCATTGTATATTTATCTTCTTCGAACATTGTTTTAATTGGCGCAATTATGCACCAAATGACGGTGAAAACACAGAACAATTCACTAGTTATAAGAAACCCATAGCACACTCCAAAAAAGGAAATTGCAATGCAAATGTCGCTAGAAACATCGGTGTCGGTGGGGAGCAAGTCACACACGTTATCGCCGTAGTAGTACAAGAACATGTGACTAAGTGGAGCTGCTACAGTTCTGTTGAAAAATGTCAAATTTCCAGAAAGTAAATATGCGATTGAAGCAATGGGTATCAAGATCATAGTAGTAACTGATGGGCCAATCATTTGTTCAGCGGCGAAAAGAAGGAGACCAAGACTAGCAATACAAAGGGGCATCTTCAATTTCCTCACTCTTGTATTCACTTCGTCTTTTCGTTTTCTTAGTGACTTCCTGAAAAACCACGAAAGCTTGTCATTAAACTCTTCGGATGCATTATTTGTGTTTTTCTCTTGCCAACCCTTTGTATCGACGCTGCTGACGCTTGACATGTTGGTTTCTATTGCAAACGTTGATTCTATCTCTGGGTTGAATTGCCTTCCCAACAACTTATTGACCAAACTAGTTTTCCCAGCTCCACCGTCCCCAAGAAATTGTAGTTTACAAGTGGTTCCTGGTGCGGTTCCTGTCTCACGGGCTTCATGGTATATATCCAGTGTTTTTCTTTCTGTGTGATGATGGTCTTGATGGGAGATGTCGGTGTTAAATGTTTCTATCCATTTCCTTACAGCAGCGAGATAACTTGTCCGTTCCATTTCTGATAATGAAACAAGCAAAATATGTTATATTGAGCAAAACTGTTCGCACAAGGTATATTGAGCAAGAGTGTGCTCGCAAAGTATATTGAGCAAGACTGTTCTCACAAAGTATATTGGGCAAGACTGTTCTCACATGGTATATTGTGCAAGATTGTTCTCACAAAGCACATTGAGAAAGATTGTTCGCACAAAGTATATTGGGCAAGACTGTTCTCACAATGTATAATATTGTTCTCACTTAGCATGTTGAACAAAACTGTTCTCACAAGGCATATTGAGTAAGAGTGTCATCACAATATTGAGTAACACTGTTCTTACAAAGTGTTTATAACATGTTGCTAAATTTAACAAATATTCTTATATCCTAGCATGTTTACATTAAGTTGATAAATTATTAAATATCTAAATGAAAGATATTGACAACATATCAATTTGTACGCGCTCTTTAGCAAAGTCTATGACTTTGAATTTACAACCGTATGACAAAATAGGCGAAAATAGTAACTTTTTGCACAAGATTTGCAATTGAAAAAAAAATGGCGATTGTTCATTGAAATGAAGCTAGTGTATGGACAATATAAGTGTGCTCTTTCATTTAATGACATAAGATTTGAAACTTGTAAAGAACACTTGAGGTTTTGACTTTTAAAACCTACATCTTGGTCAAAAATTGTGCTTGAATAGGTCGTTTTCAACAGATTTTTACATTCGCGTTGCTGTAAACATTGAATTGTGTCATCTGTTGACGGAATGAAAAAAGTGTTTTTAGCGGAAAAAAACAATCACAGATGCCGTATTTTCCACTAGTCATCAGCTATATCTCACACAGCTCTTATGATGCTATGCACTCAACCGTGAAGTATAAACACAGACTGTATAGAGGCTAGACTCGCTGTGCTTGGAAAGATCTGTGTACTCAGGTGTATCGAGGTGGAAACTGTGCGTAGATGCATTTATAAGAGAATCGTTTTGTAGCCAAACCTTTTCATATGAACCAGAAAGCTAAAGATAGCTTGGGAGGACTGCTTGTTTCATACAAATCTATTGGAAAGCTACAGGGTATACCCCCATTTTTGTGATCCATGGCCACTGTCCCAAGATAATTCATGAAAGAATCAAACCTCCACAAGCTTGGCTGATTCTAGAATTACACTTATCAATATAGATCTATCAATTAAAAACCGCGAAATCTAATGTTTTAAAAATAATCCTGAATCAGAAGATAAAGTGAAAATCGATAGCACTATATAGGCACTATATTTTGAATCAAATATGAAATATTTAATATGATGACTACTTATTATCAGATATGGGTCTAAACAGGGTTCTTTCTTCATGTACAAAATATATTTTAAGTTTATTCCGAGTGCTTCTGCTTAATAGGTACATCCCTCCAATGGAGTATTATCGCACCAAAGAAACATGTTGGTGGGGAACTCAACGTGGTACCAAAAGGTTCATAAGGAAAGAGTGCTGTCCATGAGTGCGGTTTAATGAGTAAGATTAATGATAGACGAAGTTACTTTAAAGTAGCCAATGGAGAGGCTATGCTTGAATGCCTCAAATAAGGAGTGTTTGTAGGTATCCAGTCTAAAACGCAGGTGTTGGAGGCTGTGTCCTCTGGTGATGGTTACAAGAGGTATAGAGGGTATGCAAATACGACGTCACTCATAACAGAGTCATCCCCATTTAAATAAAATTCTGTCCTCCATAAGGTATCACGGGACGGGAAAATTCGAATGAATGATAGTACAATAAAACGTGTGATAGGTATGAATGGTTGTGGAATCGATCTAGAGACCTGTCCCTCCGTCATCTCAAGTTATGTTAGAATTGTCCTCCAGCATGGCTGCCATTTCAATTGTTATACCGTGTCGGTTGGTTCATTGCATATACTCTATATCGGTTGATTGGTGGTATTGATCATGTTGATGTTTAGAAGGTGGTGGTTTAGTTTAAACATCATAATCACTTGGCTCTCTCTCTCTCTAAGCTTCTCTACGTGTCTGGGTGAGATCCCAGTCTAATTGATTTTTCATCTCAGACACACTGCTGACATGGCTGAAGCGGTTGTAGTCAGACATGTTGAAGCGAACCGAACTGTGGCTTCAAGGCAATGTCTTGTGAATGAGATTTTGTCTTTTGAGATATGAGATCCAAAATTGGGCGGACATAATCGCTTGGTTCAATCTCAACAGATTAAGACGAGTAGCACGCGCTTGGCTCTTAATCTGTTGAGGACAGTGGTTGATCAGAGAAGTAGTTGCTTTCTTAGCTGCCAAGTTAATCTATGTACGCATACGACTCCATGAAACAGTGATGAAAGGCTACTCCTACTTAGCACATAAAGAGGATTTCAGTTGCTGGCCATAGATGGTATAAGTTGCTGGGAAAGGAGACTTCTTGCTTGTGATGGTTATAGTTTCACATTTGTCTGGATTGAATGACATAAGCTAACCACTTTCACACTGTTGTAAATTATCAAGGTCTTTCTAAAGATCATTCATTTGCACACATTCTAGTAGTTGAGGTTGCTGAGGCAGGCAAGTCGCGTCGTTTACGAAAAAAAGAAATAACAAGGGACCAGCACAGTTCCTTGCGTGTTTATTTTTGTGGGGAATCAATTCATGCGCAAACAATGGAAGAGGAAGGAGTGAAAGAAAGTGGATCAAATTAAGCAAGAGGGGGATGTAATTTGAGGTAAGTAATTGGGCGAATATGGATAAAACCCACTGTTTTCCTCTCATTATTAGGATTCAGAAAAAGTATAGTTTGACCTTTCTTTGACGTAAGGTTCTTGAGTTATTGGGGAGGGATCACTATTTATGCCGGGGGGTGGAGGATTTTCATATAATTTCGCAAAAAATTTCTCACCCACCCTCATATCGAAGGAAAAATTTCACGCCCCCCCCTTGAATCCTCCCTTTAGCTACGTTTTTTTACATGGCAAAATGTTCACTTAATTTAATATAATAATATAATAATAATGTGAATTTCTAATGCGCACATCTCCACCAAATCAATGGCACTCAAGGCGCGATACAATGATTATCTTACACTACATAATAAAAATTAATTTTCATTACAACTTAATCTACACATGAACAACAATCAATAGGTGAACAAAAATATATATTGTGATGCACATTAGTAGTTTTTAATGAACTTTTATTAAACTGTGCTAAAGATGTAATGTGGGTTGGCAGAGTATTCCAGAGACGTGGTGAAGCAATTGAAAAAGCCCTGTCCCCCCATGAATGTTTTGAACGGGGTTCGCAGAGAAGTGATTTGTCACTGGAACGGAGCATACGAGGAGGGTTATATGGTTGGAGGAGACATTTGGTATATTCTGGCGCAAGTTCATTTAGCGCTTTAAAAACAATGAACAACAATTTGTACACAATTCTGTAACCAACCGGCAGCCAATGTAACTCTCTTAAAACTGGAGTGATGTGAGATCTCTTTCTAGTTAAAGTGACCAAGCGCGCAGCAGTGCTCTGAATACGCTGTAGACGTGCAATCTGATCTCGAGGAAGGCCAAACAAGAGGGAGTTGCCCATATCAAGCCGGGAGGTTACAAAACTGTGAACAATTTGTTCAGTAGCATGAGGACTTTCTTATTCTACCAATGTTTCTGATATGGAATGACGCTGAACGTACAATACTTGATACATTAGAGTATTAAGAGACATTGACGAGTCCAAAATAACACCTAGATTACGTGCACTCAATGAAGGAGTGATGTCAGAATCTCCTATTGTAATATGTGAAACATTAACTTTAGCTGTTGTCGAGAACCAATTAAAACAAATTCAGTCTTTTCATCGTTCAATTTTAGAAAATTCTCCTTCATCCACTTACGGATCTCACAAATGCATGATTCGATACACTCAATGGTTTGATCAGCACATTCTGAAGGACATGTACAACTGCGTATCGTCAGCATATACATGATACTGTAATTTGTATTTGAGGATTATCTTATGAACTGGATAGGTATAAATGGTGAACCATTGGGGTCCAAGGACTGACCCTTGCGGGACTGCATAATCATGAACAACTGGAGTGGAGGAGTTCCAAACGCGAACATATTCTGGCCTGTTACTCAGATATGATTGACACCATGCAAGCGCACTACCTCGCAAGCCAATAAAATCACGAAGTCTGCTTAGCAAAATGTTGTGGTCCACGGTATCGAATGCCGCGCTTAAATCTAAAAGGATGAAAGCGGTCACGGGGGTCACGTTTCCCTCATCCATAGCAGCCAAAATATCATTTTCAACGCGCAATAGAGCGGTCTCAATGCTGTGTTTTGGCCTGTAAGCACTCTGAAACCCATCGGAAAGATTATTTTCATTATTGCCCCCCCCACCGGGATCCTAAGGCGGGCTACTGGACCCCACGCCATGAAACGCTCCGCTCTACGCTCACGCTCGTTTCGCTCTACTTTAAATGTTTAGAACCTCGTCCACCCTGGCCTGACTACGCCTGATGAAGTCCGATTCTCAACTGATAATGTTTTTTACAAAAAACTTAAGAAAAGGTATTGGTTGGCCACCGGAAGTCCTAATAGCTGTACAATGTGACTACGACGTGTTCCTTCTATAATCTGTGGTGTTAGATATTCTTACCTATTATGATTAACTCTCTTGCTACGTATTTAACCGATCTTTACCATGTCCGCAACTTTTCTGGCTCCGCAGTATTGGACGACCAGGTTGGAATAACACCGCTAACTCTTCAATAACATTAACCTAATATATTGCAGACACACCAACACATTAAAGTGTACTTAGCCTTCCCATTTCTGGAAACTTCTGTTACTCATGTATATATTAACCGATACCAGTCTGTCTATTCGTGCTCAGTCAGCTTTACTTATTGACAGTGGTATTTGCCCTTTCAATTGATTAAAAAGTGACAGAATAGGTCATACATGGTTAACTTGATTCAATGGGATTTGACTTTTTGCCCCGTTACCCAGGTAACGAGATATGGCAAACTGCAAACTGTTCTTTGGTTAAAATGTTTATTTAAACGGAACTATTTGAAACAAATTTGATTATAATCGGAGAATTTTGTGATTTTTTACCCATGTGGAAACCAAAATTTGACATTTTACCTTTATGCCTATAACTCAAGAACTGTACATCAAGAACTGTACATCGAAGAAAGGTCAAACTATACTTTTTCTGAATCCTAATGATGTGAGGAATACAATGGTTTTTATCCACATTCACCCAATTTTGAAATTTGAGCCCTGCCTTAGCGGTCATTTTTGTTTTTGACAATTAGCATTTTTCACTGCTCAGGAGGGTGACTATAGACGGTGTCAGGACGTTTCGCCCCACACCAGTACATACCACTACCAGTTCGCCCCAATACACGTACATACCGCGACCAGTTCGCCCCAATACACGTACATACCACGACAAGTTCGCCCCAATTGACTCACTGTGTAAACTGTAAAGTGCCGTGAATGCAGTGCATGCGGTCATATGGCCAATCAATACAACTTCCAATTGAGGGGCTCAATATAAAAACGACCTATCCCACATTTTGGTAAAAATAGAGGGCGCTGCTGAAAAATGTAAAGGTCACCAAAGGTCATTACTACAAACATGAATCATCATGAATGTAACTTGGTAAATTTGTTAAATCAGTGTTTTAAGATGTGAAATTGTTATGTATTGTACTGAAAATTCGCACACAAAAGTCCTATTTTCTCAAAATGACCCAAATGTGGGATAGGTCGTTTTTATATTGAGCCCCTCAATTGTTTGCATTTATATTCATGTATTATGGAATAATCAATACGACCTATTCATATAATAATAATTAATACGGTATAGTAAAAATTATAGTATTATTATTATTTTCTTATGATAACAATAAAAATAACTATCATTTTAATATTATTAATAGTACTAGTATATATTAATCATATCTTAATTATTATTATATTATTGAATCACTTTACATTGTGTTGTTTAATTTGTTTATTTACTGTAGGCCTATGTCTTTGTAAACAAATTTGACGGTGTTCTATGAATTTTATGCCATTAAAATGTATTTATGTATTTTATGAATTTGTCATGTTTTTACAATCCATTCACGTTCGTAACTAATACAATTTGTATTTTCAGTAGACAGTATGCAGTGCTGTTTTTAAATAAATGTTGAGTATTTGTAACAATTTGGCTGGTGATATATATAAACGTGTAATGCTATGAATTTGTTTAGAAACCCATGTGATTCAGCCCCGAGATTCAGTTGAGCTGACTATGTTTATGTTATGAAAACATTTTATTTTTGATCATGTACTTTTCCATCCATATGGGTTTTTGTTACTTATCTATTTTATCGAGTATGTTTTTACGACCCCGAGAATTACGGGCCGTGTTTTGAAATGTGAGGTAGGCCTATATTGGGAGGCACGCGAAGAAGAAAAAGTTGGGATTTTGTTTGCAAAACTGATTAAAGCCCAGTAGGCCTATTAATACGATTTCGGTCAAATTTTAATTTGGTTATCCTTTGGCAAAATATTATTAGTAACGAGCTCCTTTACCCACATCCAAAGACCCGTCCTTCTTTTTTTCACGCAAAAGGCAAATTTTTGCTCCCAAGACCATTTTGTGGGAAAAGTCCTATATGTTCAGATCTGCAGGCAGCCAAAAGATTTAATGGTGTCTTGCAGTGCATGCAGCATGCGTTTGAACGTACATTGATTTCTGACGTTGTAGGCATACTAAACCTTTTAAAAACAACTATTTTTATACACCCCTCCACCCCAAGTTACACAACGCACACCTTCATGTTCATGAACAGTATTGAACAGAATAAAAGAATTGAGCGCGGAATTGGAAAATGTTACTTTTGCGCGCATAAATCCGAATGTGTTTTCTTTCCGCTATAATTCGAAATGGAAAATATTTCCCATTTAATTCTTTTACAACATAATAATTATAGGCTAAAGCTGTATGCTTTTTAGCAACGGTTTTTAGCTTGTCCTAAATTGGAAAGAATTAATCAAGCTAATTACCGATATGATTGGGAATTTTGTAACAGCTCTAGAGGCGAGAGATTGCATCCGGGCTTAAACGCTTAATTTGGTGGATGGAATTTTTCTTGACTTTAGTGCTGCTTTTGATAGAGTAGATCATACAATTTTGTTGCAAAAGCTTCATTGCTATGGTATCAGGAATAATGTGCTTAACTGGATTCAAAGTTTTCTTTCTGGTAGAAAGCAGAGAGTTATATTTGGCGGAGCTAAATCTGATTGGTCTTCAGTCACATCGGGAGTTCCTCAAGGTTCTGTTTTGGGGCCCATCTTGTTTCTGTTATTTGTAAATGACATTAATGAAAACCTGTCCTCTCCCTTATTTCAATTTGCTGATGACCATACACTTGTGCGCTCTATTAGAACTTTTGAGGATCAAGTTGCTCTGCAGAAAGATCTTGACAGAATTCACAGGTGGACCATTGAGAATAGTCTCCCCCTTAATGCTTCTAAGTGTGCTGTTGTTCATTTTTCGAGGTCTAGGGCTTGTAGTCTTTTTACATACAAGTTAGGTGGTATTCCAATTAAGGTTGTTGATGAGTATAAACTGCTTGGTGTTGTTTTCAATTCTTCCTTATCGTTCTCTTCACATGTTGATAATATCTGTAAAAAGGTTTCTCGTCTAACTGGTTTTGTCATCAGAACTTCTCGCCATATGCACTTCAGTGCTCTTCTGCATCTATTTAAAGCATTGATACTCCCTCATCTTACATACTGTGCTGTTATTTGGAATCCTTGTCAGACTGGCCTGCTTGATAGGTTAGATAAGAGTCAGAGAAAGATTTCTAAAGTTTTGATGTATAGGAAGAGGTGTCCTTCTGATCTTTCATATGAGTCTAGATTAGATGAATTTAGATTACTTAAAACGTGCGACTTATTTGATTTGTTGAGGTTGATCTTCTGCTTTAAATTGATTAATGGAATTGGTCCTTCTTCTTCTTTTTGCCAATTTTTTCAAGCCTTCTAAGGTTAAGGAGTTTAGGTATCTCCACTGTAGTTCTCATACCAATGCCTTTTTCTTTTCTTTTTTTGTTTCCTTTCCACGTTTGTGGAATGAACTTCCCGATGATATCCGCTCTGCGCCCTCCCTTACCTTGTTTAAGGCCATGTGTAAAGAACATTTTATGATGTAATTATATTTTTCATATATGCATGTTTACTTATCTAATTTTTCCCCCTTCATTGCCATTTATGTTTTAAAATCTCTTGTGAGTAAACATTTTGGTTTAAGTTTGGGAAATTTAGTTTTATTTTTAAATTTGGAGCCCACTCTATGGCAATAACTTTGTTCACATAATTATGTGTATTTTTTGCTGCCTGTATCTTGTGTACTATTGATACATCCTGTGTGCATAAGTTATATGTCTTAGAGTGTTTCACTCTTTTTTTCTGCAAATGTTTTTGCTTTAATGTGTATCTGGTATTTATTACTATTATCATTATATTATTATTATTATTATATGTACATTATAATCAGGAAAGAAGAACACATTGTGTTTGGACTGTTTAGTCTATTTCTTCTTTCCTGGATTGTCATTTAAATTGCTTTTAATGTTTTTACATGTTTGTAATTTATGACAATTGAAATAAATATTATTATTATTATTAAAAGCGCTTTACAGATCTTTCTAGCCCTGCGGGGCCTATATAAAATAAACTCACTTGGAGTGTTTAGTCGTCGTATGGGAGTCGCCGGCCTCGGGCCTGCCGGCCCTGCGGCCTTGATGTTTTTAAGTGTTAATTTATATTTTTAGTCTGCTAACGCAGACATGTTTTATAAAAGACAGTGAAATGTTCAATTGGTTGAGTAAAAGAATATTTTGGAACTTTGGAAGAAATTTGAAATATCTGCAAGATTTCGAATGAAAATACTTTTTAGAGCCTGAAAATAAGGTGGAGACATTGGTTGGTTTATTTAAATAAAGACAGCTTTGTATGCATGTTTGAAGTAATACTGCTAAGTTTCGAAAGATATAAGTGGTATTAGCTTTCTTCAACATGACCAAATAAAGCTATACTACTATTTTAAATTCAAAAGATAAAAGTGGTATATTTCGGAAAACACGTATACTTTCCTTAGACATGTTTAAGAAAGTAGTGTTTTTGATACATATAATATATGTATCATATATGATTCGTTTTTATAGGTTTCACAAGGTGAAACATATTTTGGATATTTTCTTTGATAATGTTACCCCTTTGTGGTTCTGATTTTGGAATTGGAAGCAGGTTCCGTCCAGGGTCCGTTATCTTATTAATTTGAGGTCGTATGGGAGTCGCCGGCCTCGGGCCTGCCGGCCCTGCGGCCTTGATGTTTTTAAGTGTTAATTTATATTTTTAGTCTGCTAACGCAGACATGTTTTATAAAAGACAGTGAAATGTTCAATTGGTTGAGTGAAAGAATATTTTGGAACTTTGGAAGAAATTTGAAATATCTGCAAGATTTCGAATGAAAATACTTTTTAGAGCCTGAAAATAAGGTGGAGACATTGGTTGGTTTATTTAAATAAAGACAGCTTTGTATTCATGTTTGAAGTAATACTGCTAAGTTTCGAAAGATATAAGTGGTATTAGCTTTCTTCAACATGACCAAATAAAGCTATACTACTATTTTAAATTCAAAAGATAAAAGTGGTATATTTCGGAAAACACGTATACTTTCCTTAGACATGTTTAAGAAAGTAGTGTTTTTGATACATATAATATATGTATCATATATGATTCGTTTTTTATAGGTTTCACAAGGTGAAACATATTTTGGATATTTTCTTTGATAATGTTACCCCTTTGTGGTTCTGATTTTGGAATTGGAAGCAGGTTCCGTCCAGGGTCCGTTATCTTATTAATTTATTAAAGTGGCAGCAAATATCCGCCGCTTACACGCGGTGCAAAAAGCGGGCAAAAGTCAGTGCACAGCCCGGGTGCACAGCACGGAACTCACAAAACATCTCAAAGCTGCTGCTGGCGTTTGTTTTGCTAGTTGTACGCAAAATTGCCAAATATATTTTTTTTCAGTCCTTTTAATAGTTTCATTATGTCAAAGAAGATCTTCTCTGATTTAATATGTTTATAGGACTGCAAGTTTTGAAAGTTTTGAACATCTCAAACTTATTTTAACTGAGTTTGAGTCGGTAAAATAAAAATACACAAAACTCGCAAGAGTAAGAGTTTTTGTTGTTTTTATTTTCTTTTATATAATGTTTTGTTTTGCCATAGGCCTATATTATATAAATTATTACACTGGCGATTTATAAGTAATTTACATCATGTTTAACACTACTAGTACTATGCACGCTACGGCAACGTTATACACGGTGAGTCAATTGGGGCGAACTGGTCGTGGTATGTACGTGTATTGGGGCGAACTGGTCGTGGTATGTAATGTGTATTGGGTGAACTTTTTTGGGGCGAATAGGTTTTGGGGTGAGACGTCTCGCATTCCTATAGACACCCTATGCACGATTTGATATTCAGACGATAAATCTTTGGATACCGGGGTAGAAAATGATGAATATCTCCCGTAATTGATTTAGTCTAAAGAATCCAGATTTGGTTCCTTGCACTTGAATATATATGTTCAACGGATATGATAGTCGTTAGCTAGCGTCTTGAGAAAGAAGCTTGCGTCTTGAACTCAAAAATACAAAAATATTCTGATTTTATATGTGCTGAACTATAGCGCAGCGTATAGGCTACCTGCACTCACTCGTGGACATGTGGTGGAGGCAGTCTAAAAGCAGATGATCCATGGCGTATACATGATCACTCACACACAGAGAGGTCAATTACCAGGCTATTGTCAGTAGCCTTAGTCCGATATCCCTCGGCTCATTATGCGTCTCAAAACTATTAAACAGGTCGGAACAAAATGGCCATGCGTGGCTGTGGATTCAACCTACCATGGTGATTTCCGCCATGAAGATATCGGGTGGATGACACTGTGCCCTAGCAAGCAAAAATATTTGTGTTAGATACTCTCATCTCGGGCAACACGGACGGCTCCTTCAGTGTGTACAGATCAATATCTGAACTTTGCGAGTCACCCAGCACTTGAGCATCAATTAGGAGTTAATTAGGGTTTATCCGAAAAACGTAAAAAATGGACCACGTAAAGAAATCGCTTGCCACTTGTGGTTACACCAAGTGATGAGTGTGGAGTCTTCGCACAGTGTCATCGCCCCGTTATCTTCAATTCTTCATGGCAGAAATCGTTATTAAAATATTACGGTACAGGTTTTAGTAGCAGTTGAAAGCATTTTTCGTGAATGTTTCGAACCAACATTTTTCAAACGTGTTAGAAATGCTGAATGTCAAATGTTCTAAAACTTTTTCCTAACTTTCTAATAACCCGACATTTTCACGTTGTAAAAACCTTTCTAAGAATATTATTAAAATATTAGGGCACAAGTTTTAGTGAATGTTTCAAACCAACATTTTTTAAACGTGTTAGAATATTATTAAAATATTTGGGCACAAGTTTTCGTGAATGTTTCAAATCAACATTTTTTAAACGTGTTAGAAATGTTGACTGCCAAATGTTTTAAATCGTTTTACTTTATAAAGTTGTAAAACCTTTTCTAGGAATACTATAACAACATTAAGGCAAAGGTTTTTGAAACATTTCAAAGCATTTTTCGTAAATGTTTCGATGCAACATTTTTCTAATGTTGTAGATATGTTGAATGCCTAATGTTTTGAAACGTTTTCCTAACTGTCTAATAACCCGACATTTTCACGTTATAAATGCTTTTTTAAGAATATTATTACAATATAAGGGCATAGGTTTTGGTAGCGTTTGAAAGCATTTTTCGTGAATGTTTCGAACTAACATTTTTCAAACGTGTTATAAATGTTGAATGCCAAAGGTTTTAAAACGTTTTCCTAACTTTCTAATAACCCGACATTTTCATGTTGTAAAAACTTCTGAAAATATTATTAAAACATTAGGGCAAAGGTTTTTGTAGCGTTTGAAAGCATTTTTCGTGAATGTTTCGAACCAACATTTTTCAAACGTGTTAGAAATGTTGATTGTGTTGTGACGATAATTCAGTCAATAATTGATTATTGATCATAGGGCAGAAAGCCATGAATAACCATTCATCAAGTGAACGTTTTGATATCCAATTCTGTACATCAATTGCACTGAGTGAACCAAGGATTTGTTTCTCCGTTAATAAATTCGTCACTCCTTGCTAACCTTGCGACTGATGCAGGTCTACTCAACTTTGATTCATGATGGATAGTTAGACTGGTAACATGATGACGATTCTAATGTCATCATGTCTTGCACGTGATTCATATTAAATTATACTACTTATGTGATGTAAATCTGGTAAGATTTTATATTAATTCATACATACATATTATTTTGATCAGTTTATCTAATAATGTAATTTCCTAATAAATTCTATGATACGTAATTTCTGTTTCATCTTGTTCATTTAGAGATTGTCATTCCCGTTTCCGTTCATTCCCTCATCCCTTGGGACTCCAAATCTGGTACCTTTGTTATATTATTATCATTGATTTGAGATACATGCAGTAATTCTTTAAAATTGAATAGGGCGCGTGGTACTTGAACAATTTTCTGAGCGCTTGACTGATTGTCTGTTGAATGAAACATTGGTTCATCGTCCTATGGACTTAGAATATTTTTGCAGTCATTTATTTTTGTAATCCTTTACTGTTTGGACTTTGAAAATTTTCCGTAGCGAAATATTTGTTTCATTCTTTACTGTCTGGACTTAGAAAATTTTTGATTTTAATTTTCAAATCGTTACGCGTCTGTTATTTTCATTGATCATACAATGTTCAAACGGGAAATTCTCTGCGTATGTTGTGAGTAATATATTATAAACAATGTTATATTGTATGTGATCCGATGATCACCGTGTATTATTTTATGTTATATGATACGATGATCGTGTATATTTTTTTATTATGAATGATGATGATGCAGTGATACCGGTAGTATTGTAGAGTATTCAAACATGTCTTTCAAATATGACATGCGTGGTTTTAGTCTCAAATATTCAGGGGGTCCTAAGGATGATCTTGATACTTTTATTCGCAAATTCAATAATTATGCGCAGTTGAGAGATTATACTGATGATAAATCCCTCTTGGCTTTAAATGCAGTTATTGATGGTCACGCTAGTGTTTATTTGGAAAGAATTGAGGAGTCTGACAAAAACAATGTTGATAAGATCCACAAGTTACTCAAGGATCACTTTGAAGGTCAATCATGGTTATGGGGCATTGAGTCGCAATTGTTAACCCGTCGTCAACATGTGTCCGAATCTCTTGATGACTATGCCTCTGATATTATGTTGTGGGGTAGACAGGCAAAGAAGACAGACGCTGAGCTTATGTCAATTTTTATTCGTAATTTATTGCCAAAGGTGCGGGCTTTTGTATTCTCGAAACAGCCCGATTCGTTCACGGCTGCCCTTGAAGCAGCGAGACTTGCCATTTCAGTAGAGCGCACGGCAAAAGAGCCTGCAAATGAGTCTCTTATTTCACATCATGACAAAGCTAAACAGTCGCCTGTCTCCTCTGTTGATCCTACGACTTCGGCCTTGGACAAAATTACTGATTTGGTGGCAAATATTTCTTCAAGATTGGAAAATGTAGAGAAAAATATAAATACCACTCCAAATCCCAGTAGAAATTCTAGGCCTACTAGGTCAATTGTATGTTTCCGTTGTGGCTATACAGGTCACAAATGGAGGAATTGTTATGCACGTAAAGGCATAGACGGTAAACAGTTAAACTAACATCCCCCTTTGCCAAGTTTGAAGGGAAATATGTTGGGAAACATGCAAGTGGGGAAGATAGAAATTCTTCTCAACATGAACGTAAATCAGGAGTAAAACAAAGATGTGAAAATGCGCGCTCAGTCCGCCCACCTTCACAAAGTCCAGAACGATCGCGAATACAATCAAAATCTTCCAGGCATGACCGCAAGATCGATATCAAATTATCTGAGTGGAATCATGCGATCTCAGCGTCTATTCAAAACAGATCAGTTCAATGTCTGGTAGATACTGGTGCGTCAATAAATTTAATTGATTATGATTGGCTTATTGCAAATTTGCCTATGGGTTCTTACAAAATGGAACAATCGCGTATAAGTCTAGCTCGAGCAGCAAACGGTAGTGATATGCATATTGCTGGTTTTGTAACCCTTCCATTGTCAATAGATGGTAGTAGTTTTGTCACACCTTTGAATGTTGCTCATAACGTTTCTGAGACTGTTAGTTTGGGATCCATGTTTTTAAGGAAGCACGGTGCTGTGATTAATTGTGCGACAGACACGCTTACTCTAAACAAAAAGAGCCAAATTCGTGTTCTTGAAAAACAAGAAATTCCTCCGCACACTCAATCAATTGTTCGCGCCAAACTTTCCAATAAATTGCCAGTAAATTCTATAGGCCTTTGTCAAGGTGGAAGACGCATTACAGCGCTAGGTGTTTTAGTTGCAAATACTACATCAAGTGTTATCGACAATTGTGCGCATTTACTAGTTATGAATGCTACTGATGATCCAATTACTTTGTATCCCCGCACCAAGTTGGGTACATTTTCTCGTGTTCTTCCAAAACTTGTAACTCCATTTTCATCGGTAACATGTGAGAAGGTCAAAAGTGTAAATATGTCTTCTAAAGAAAGTAGTAAAATTGATCAAATGAAAATTAATATGGAGTCTAAAGATACTATTATTCCACAAGTGCAAGAAGTTATGTCTAAAGTGAAACTAAATGAAAATCATTTGTCACAAAATGAAATGTCTGAAATTACAGGGTTGATATCAGATTATGTTGACATTTTCCAAGTAGATGGTGGGCCACTTGGTAATTATTCAGGAATCAAACATGAAATTCATACCGATAGTCCCCCAGTTCGTTCCTGGCCTTATAGACATGCACCTCATGTTCAAGCAGAAGTTCGAAGGCAAGTTGATGTAATGTTAGACCAGGGAGTTATTCGTGAATCAACTAGCCCTTGGAGTTTTCCCGTGTGCATGATACCTAAACCAGGGACAAATACTTGGCGTTTTTGTATCGATTTTAGGAAATTGAATAGTTTAGAGCCGCGTCAGAATTGGCCGATTGCTCATATACATGACGCTCTAGACAGTTTGGGGTCTAACGAACCAAAATATTTTACAACTTTGGACTTAGCCTCTGGCTACTGGCAAATAGGCCTTGAGGAGCAATCTAAGCCTGAAACCGCATTTATCACTCAAGACGGTCTGTATGAATTCAATGTTATGCCATTTGGCCTCCATAATGCTCCGGCAACCTTCCAGCGAGCGATGCAAGAAGTATTGCGTGGGTTAAATTGGAAATTTGTATTCTGTTACTTAGACGATGTGATTATCTTCAGTAGAAGTTTTGAAGAACATTTGGATCATTTAAAACAAGTATTTGATAGACTAAGAGAAGGATTAAAGTTACAACCCAAGAAATGCACTTTTGGACAAACTGAAGTCAAGTATTTAGGGCACATCGTTAGCAAAGATGGCATAGCTACAGATCCCGCCAAGCTGCAAATTGTTAAGGATTATCCTACTCCAACCAAAGTTTCTGAAGTTCGTTCTTTTTTAGGTTTTGTGGGGTATTATCGCAGATATATCAAAGATTTCTGTAAAATTGCTGACCCACTCACAAATTTAACCAGAAAGAATATTCCTTTTCGTTGGGATGCAAAATGCATTGAAGCATTTGAAACTTTGAAGCAAAAACTCCTGGAGCCTCCAATTCTGGCCTATCCAAGATTTGATGGTACTGAGTTCAAGTTCAAACTGATGCCTGTTATACAGGGCTAGGTTATATATTGGCCCAGAAACAAGACGACAAAGAAAGAGTTATTTCATACGGTGGTCGAGCATTACATGATTCAGAGCGCAATCATACCACCACTGAGTTAGAGGCTTTAGCAGTAGTCGAAGGCGTGAAGAAATATGCGCCATATCTTCAGCATACAGTCAATTTCGTCGTGGTCACGGACCGTTGTGCCCTAAAATGGCTATTTTCGAATAAACCATCCGGGGGACGCCTAGCTCGATGGGCCCTTAAACTTCAGTCTTACAATTTTGAAGTTGTGCATATTCGCGGACGTAACAATACCAATGCAGACGCTCTTAGTAGACTTATTTATGCAAATTTAGACAATTGTGCTTGCTGTTCTCATAGTCATTCCCCTGAATCCTTACAGACAGAGTGGGAAAAGTCTGATTTTGATGATACGGCAGATGACGTTTTGCAAGTACCGCAAAACCCTCAAGTTCATCCTCAAGTTGATGCCATACATGCCATAAGAAATTTGCACTACAAGCACGGTAAACGGATGAAGATTGACGATGAAACAGCAGCACAAAAGGCCCCCCTCCATTCCCAGTGATATAGATTTGGGGAAATTCAAAGAGGCATTGTTGACGGATGGGTTTGCTAGTTCAATGTTGGCTTATTTAGATTATGATGAGTTGCCTAAAGATGCATCAAAGGCTAGAGATATTGTTCTACAGTAAGAACAATATTTTGCTCTGGGTGGTTTGTTATATCATATATGGCACACCCCGGCAAGACGACATTTACCAGAAAGAAATGTCGTACGTCTTTATGTTCCCATGATATTTATTGATACAATTTTGAATAATTGTCACGACCATGTACTAGCCGCTCATTTTGGTTTCCAACGAACTTATGATCGAATCCGTCAGCGATATTTCTGGAAGGGCATGTACCGAGATATAGACAATTGGGTTAGGTCATGTATTTCTTGTTCACAAAGGAAAACTCATAGACACAAAGTTTTGGCACCCTTGGTCACAATGAAAGTCCAGGAGCATTTGAACGGGTTAGTGTAGATGTGCTAGGACCATTGCCAATTACTGTATCGGGAAACCGTTATGTCTTATGTTTCACTGACCATTGCACAAGATGGCCTATCTTAGTTCCATTAAAAGAAACCGATGCATCTACAGTGGCTAGAGTTTTCTTTGACTATGTAATTTGTGAACATGGCTGCCCAAATTCCTTATTAAGTGACAGAGGGACAAACTTTCTCAGCAAGGTGGTACTTGAAGTATGTCGCATTATGCGTACCCAGAAACTAAATACTAGTTCATATCACCCACAATGCAATGCAATTCAAGAAAGGTACAATGCAGTGATATTAGATACTATTTCACATTATGTAAATCAATTTCATAATGACTGGGATAGATACTTATCAGCGATACAATTTGCATATCGTACCACTAGCCTCCTGCAACAAATTCTGTTGGTTTTAGTCCCTTCTTCCTATTGTATGGCAGGGAAGCAAGACTTCCCATTGACGTTACTTTACTGAAAGAATGTCAATATCCTGACAAGACATTAAGAGATCATATACATATATACATGTTCTCATTAGCCAATTAGAGGTATTCAGAGCAGTTTCCAAATCTCATGCCGAAGAGCAAATATGAAAGATCGGTATGATGAACGTTCACATGAAGTTGAATATCAGATAGGGGATACTGTTTGGATATATATCCCAGCTTTGCAAAAAGGTCTCTCCCTCAAATTGATGAAGTTTTGGTCTGGTCCTTACTTGTTGGTTGAGAAAACGGGTCCCGTTAATTTTCGAGTCAGAAACTTGGAAAACAACAAGTTAATCAGTACGCCGATTCACGTGAATCGAATGAAATATGCGTACGATAGGTATGTTAGGCCAAGCAACCAAGATCTTCCCTTAGAGATGAAGTACCAGGTCTAATACCGGATGACTGTCCTGAGGATTCATTTGAACCTCTCTTAGCAACTCAGGAAGCACACAAGACAATCATCCATTATTCCAGGTCTTCCCGCGGTTCAGGAACCTGCTCTAGAATACGAAGTTGAACAAATTGTGAGAGGACGTTACCGAAACAAACGTCTTGAATTTCTGATCAAATGGAAAAATTTTCCTCACTCCAGAAATACTTGGGAACCTGAGTGTAATTTAAATGCTGCTGCATTAAACTTTCTCAAGGAAAATCCTGTCAAAATTACAGGTAAAATGTAAAATGCAGTCAGAGACAAATAACTTGAGTCAATTTTGTTACTTGATACTAAAAGAGAAGAGGTGTAAAAATGTAGTGTTGGTTAAAATTTGAATTGAAAAATGTAAATTGACTTTACATAAAAATTCATGTTTATCATGTCTGTTACATTGTTATTGACATTGAGAAATATAGTCATAAAATGTATAAAACTGGAACTAAATGTATTTTCCAGCTGTATCATGTTTAAACAAAATATAAAATGAATCTCTTTAAATGGCCAACATGAATGAAATCTCGTAACTTATATTGCCGATTGTGACAAAATATTGTATATTTGATTAATTTATCACATGTTTTAACATGTTGAATGTGATGATGAATTGTGGTCTATGGTGACAAAATAATGACTATTGTCTTGCATGACAATATTAAATTTGTTTTTCAAAAGACACAAAATAATTGTGAATAATGTAATGATGTCAAGAGTTCATTTGTGTTTGTGCAATGTCAAATCCATCCGCGGTAGGATTGTGATCTCGATATTGTAACTAGCGAACAATTGGTCGAGTTAACTTGAGTCGACGCAAGTTGTCTTTTATACCAAATGTTTGTTGGTTTACACTATCAGATTCACCATTGCATGATCAGAATAACTTTTGTGACTGAAAAGTTAACTCAAATAATTTTGAGTTGTTGAAGGTGTTACATAGGCCTATGTGCTAATGAAATGGTTATCATTTCTATTGAATGGATATAGAGGACCTATGCCTTGATTTATATGTAAATTGCAATTTGAAATGAAATTGTATGAGTATTTTGATGAAATGTATTTGAAATGTGTGTAAAATGATAGAATCGTCAAATTATATAAATAGACGAAAATATGTGTACAATTAACAATGTGTTAATTTTGATATACTGAGTCTTTATCTGTTAAAAGTAGCATGTGATACAAAATTGTTGAACAATGTGAAAAGTCGGATATGAAGTTATTTCATAACCTCATTAATAAACGCGATGCGTGCGATCCAATCATATTTTATTATTTGTGAAAACGCGAACGCAAATCGAGGTCATTAATAACTCACAATTGACCGCAAAATGCGTAATTGTTCCAATGTCGCACACAATTGACTTCTGCGTGCGCCGTATTGTGCGTCCAACGAACTGCGCGCGCGCTGACTGCCGTATTTGGATTGCTCGCTACCATATTTGCACAGATTCTGATACGCACTTTTGTTATTGGTCGTTTTGTTTTAGCCTGATCGATTTTGGGAAAGGGAAGATGTAAAATTGTTTATTTTACAAACTTTTGAGGAAAATTTTGTGTTATTTTGTAAAGTTAAAAGATCAAAGTGACGGTTATGAATGAGGTTAATAACTTTGCATCGGTTATATGTCGGGCATTGTGTAAAATCTAAACATTTTGCTTTGGACCTCGGAATATCCTCGGGGCTGCGCCCTCGGGATATTCCTCGGTTCCAAAGGCAAAATGTTTAGATTTTTCACAATGCCCTCCAAATAACCGATGCGCAGTTATTAACCTCTAATAGACCTTTTTTCCTCTATCCCACAATGCACTATTCCAGGGGGGTATGACGTAGTTCATCAACCTCATAGATCGTGTGCATCCGATGGTCTTTGCCAGGCCGTTGCAATTATTTTGTCTTAATATGGGCATACTGATTCCATATATGCGGATTATCATAAAGGCCATCGATGTTACTAATTATGCAATTATTGAATACACGAGTGATGCAGTTACGGAGCGATGCAGAACATCTGTGTAAGAGATTTTGTTTTCGTTTTATTTTCAAGTCCGAAAAAAAGTGAAACGGACGCCGGTAAAATATCACTGCGTGTCCCGTCATCAGTTTTTCACCATTAGGTCTATAAAATGTATACAAAGTTAGGTTTCAATAGCAGGAAACTTTTTTGGGTGAATACACCATGTCCATAAGGCATAAAAATGTTGTTTTTGCCCCGAAAGGTATTAATGATCACGGCGCCATTATCGTGATTATCGGGGATTCCTTTTTTGTGATGAAGGCACCAGCCGAAATGTCCGTATTCCAGAATGTAATGAACATAACTATGTACTCCCCCGGGGAGATGATGTATTTTGCGACACCCATACCCCCCTGGAATAGTGCATGATGGGAAAGAGGGAAAAAGGTCTATTGGTGTTTAATATTCTGTGTGAATGAATATCTACCAAAAAACGTTGACAACGTAAAGAAATCAGCAAGTTTAAAAAACCCACCTCAGCTCACTTTTTGAAACTTGGTCCCATTTGTAAAAGATACTGATTTTTAAAAACTTTATCATATTTATATAAATTTAAAACATTTCCAGTAGTGTTATATGTATCTTTAATGTGCAAATGAAACGACCTGAAAGGTTATTATCTTGTTCTTGCATGGTAAACCAATATCCTATTGTGTTTTGTTTTATAATAATCATGATTAATGATTGAATTAAACGAATAACAAGTAGGCTTGTAATCTTGTTGGAAACGCTGTATTCTGTTGAAATAAAAACAGTGATTTGGTGTTGGTGTTCAAAATGGGACCAAGTTTCAAAAAGTGAGCCGAGGTGGGTTTTTTAAACTTGCTGATTTCTTTACGTTGTCAACGTTTTTTGGTAGATTTCTTTTCTTTTTATGAATGTAGTCAATCAGCTCCAAGCTTGGAAAGTCATCAAGTTACGAAGTGCTCCATAAAATGAATAAAACGAAAAATAGATGTTTGAGATTGCTATTCTTGATTCATGACAATAAAAAATAAATTAAACAAAACTTTATCAGTCGTTTGTTTTTAAAACTTGCTCGTCACTCGTGACTGTAATGTTAATATACATTTTAATACACGTAAATATGTAAAGAAAATGTAATTATGAACAACACACACCCAATGTTGACAATGCCAGAGAGACACAGAGAGTAATTCCGATGTTTGTGGTTCTTTGTAGCCCTGCGGGCAATTTACTTGGCTATCCGAATTTCGCGGTGTGTGGTTCTTTGTATAGACCTTTGGGGCAACCTAGTTGGATATTCCTATTAAGCGGCGGTTGTCGGCGATCTTTCGTGGTTTGTTGTTTTCAGCAAGCCCTGCCCTCTATCGGGAGCTAATTTATAGTTTAAGCTTGTTGGATATCCAAATTTCGCGGTTTGTGGTTCTTTGTAGCCCTGCGGGGCAATCTAGTTGCATATCCAACTTTCGCGGTTTGTGGTTCTTTATAGCCCTGCGGGCAATCTAGTTGGATATCAATATTGAGCGGCAGTTGTTGTTGATCTTTCGCGGTTTGTGGTCTTAATTTGTTAGATATCCATATTTCATGGCTTGTGGTTCTTTATAATCGATAGGCCTGCGGGCAATCTAGTTGGATATCCAAATTTCGCGGTTTGTGGTTCTTTGTAGCCCTGAGGGGCAATATAGTGTGATATCCCTATTAAGCGGCTGTTATCGGAGATCTTTTGTGGTTTGTGGTTTTAATTTATCTCATCAAGCCCTGCCCTCTATCGGGAGCTAATTTATAGTTTAAGCTTGGTGGATATCCATATTTCGTGGTTTGTGGTTCTTTGAAGCCCAGTGGGGCAATAGTTGCATATCCAAATTTCGCGGTTTGTGGTTCTTTATAGCCCTGCGGGGCAATCTAGTTGGATATCAATATTGAGCGGCAGTTGTTGGCGATCTTTCGCGGTTTGTGGTCTTAATTTGTTGGATATCCATATTTCGCGGTTTGTGGTTCTTTATAATAGTTAGGCCTACGGGCAATCTGGTTGGATATCCAAATTTCGCGGTTTGTGGTTCTTTGTAGCCCTGCGGGGCAATCTAGTTGGATATCAATATTGAGCGGCAGTTGGTTGGCGATCTTTCGCGGTTTGTGGTCTTAATTTGTTGGATATCCATATTTCGCGGTTTGTGGTTCTTTATAATAGTTAGGCCTACGGGCAATCTGGTTGGATATCCAAATTTCGCGGTTTGTGGTTCTTTGTAGCCCTGCGGGGCAATCTAGTTGGATATCAATATTGAGCGGCAGTTGTTGGCGATCTTTCGCGGTTTGTGGTCTTAATTTGTTGGATATCCATATTTCGCGATTTGTGGTTCGTTATAATAGATAGGCCTACGGGCAATCTGGTTGGATATCCAAATTTCGCGGTTTGTGGTTCTTTGTAGCCCTGCGGGGCAATCTAGTTGGATATCCCTATTAAAAGGCGGTTGTCGGCGATCTTTCGCGGTTTGTGATTTGAATTTCCCTTATCAAGCCCTGCCCTCTATCGGGAGCTAATTTATAATGTAAGCTTGTTGGGTATATCCATATTTCGTGGTGTGTGATTCTTTGTAGCCCTGCGGGGCAATCTAGTTGGATATCAATATTTAGCGGCAGTTGTTGGCGATCTTTCGCGGTTTGTGATTTTAATTTGTGACAATTTATAATATTTATTCCAAATATAATTTCAGTCTGAGCTGTGAACAGAGCCACTGATAAATTGTTTGTTTGATGAAAAAAAATAATATCACCATACCAATGGGTGTTCAAAATGGTGTTATTCTTGATTTATGACAATAAATTGGTTAATAAAACATTGAAAAAAAAGGTGGTGGGAAGTTTCGAACTTGAGCAAAAAGTCATAAATGGATTAGAAGTCCATGTCCTTAACCGCTTCACCACGGGGACGTCTCGATATAACGACGTGTAAAAGTGGAGTATTTATTAATATGAATGTATGCTGTGGTCCGGAAAGAATAAAAGAATTGTGAAAAACTTGATTTTTTGGCGAATGGGATCCAGAATTTGTATGGAGGGTATCCAGGAAAATGCTAGGGTATATTTGGAAGTGAATCTCAAAAGGTAGTGCGACAGTGACAGCCATGTATGGCTGTAGCAGTGTCGAAAGATTCTGGATATCAGTATGATTAGCTATGATTTGCCACTAATTTTGGCTATAAAATACCGCGTGAAATGAAGCAAGAATGTTTGTTTATTATCAACAATCGGATTGACTGTAAGATTGGTGTAACATTTTGAATTAATGAGTTATTAAAATATTACACTTTGGACAGTAAATAAGGTTTAGCATGGTTTTATACATATTTTGTACCCAGCGAAAAATATCATAGAACAATAGCGTTTTGTTTCGTGTAAATATAGTCCCGCGGTGCATCTGTTTATTCTTCTTTATCAGTCGTTTTTTTAAAAACTTGCTGGTCAAGCTACCGCGTGACTCTAATTATATTGTATAGATGTGGTTAAATAATCTGTGCGATACGTGTTAAATTTCCTTATGTATTATTACACGTAGGCGCATTGAATATACCTAAGGGGTTAAAGCGTATGTTGTGTACTTTGTGTTATTTTTTGCTAGTTTGCCATAAACATAATTGTCCTAAACAAAATATTTTTTCATTATAGATTTTTGAAAGTCTATTTTATTTTTCATTTGAGCATAATCTAGCAGTTGATGTTATTGTTGCAAACTGTGCGCACAGTAATAAAACAATAATTTGTTTAAAATATTTTGTTTTTCTGATGACTTGCAGTTAATGTTAGATTTTTATTTGTGTGGCTATAGTGTAAATGATGATGACGACGACGATGATGATGATGATGATGGTGATGATGATGGTGATAATGATGATGGTTTAGATGATGATGATGATGTTGTTGTTGTTGTTGTTGTTGTTGTTGACGATGATGATGATGATGATGATGATGATGATGATGATGATGGATAATACAACTGATGTCAGATGATTATTAGAGTCGTGATGGTGACGATGATGGCAGTGATGATGGATTTAATTTAGTATGAAATTCTCAACCCCTCCCGCACCCACCAGTCAATGTTGTTTTGATACTGAGACAGGAACGGACAATTGGTCTAGTATTGGCTCCAACATTGCTTTGGGGGGGTTGTAACAATATGAAACATTAATGTTTGCCACTCATGTTACTTGTAATGTTTAAACAAAGAGCACGTTTCTATGGTATCACTCACAGCATGGAAATAGTAGACATGCTCACATTTTCGGCAAGCCCCACGTGTCAAGGCCAAATCGACTTTTACAATGTTTATTGAAGAGATAAGATATGCATAATCTTAGTTTGCGAGAAGATAAGAGGTCAAACGTTTCCATGTTAAAATAGAATTACATGCTAGGCATGTTTGTTCCTCTTTGTCGTTTGTGTATTAATTATGATCATCATCATCATCATCATCATCATCATCATCGTCATCATCATCATCATCATCATCATCATCATCATCATCATCATCGTCATCATTATCATCATCATCGTCGTCGTCGTCGTCGTCATCATCATCATCATATCATCATCATCATCACCATCATCATTACCTGACTACTAGCCACAACTGAAACCCATACCAAGGAAAATAAAATATCAATTTTTGCTGCAAACCCTCAGAGAAAATTAATATACAAATATTTAAAATCGTGTTTTATTACAACGTATCTAATAGTAATAGGAATTTACACACAACCATGACAACTGCTAAATTAAGCTGAAATGAAGAAAACATAGAATATAAAAAAGTCTAAAATGAAAATAAATGTTGTTTTAACAGTTTGCATATCTGAAGTCAGCAGATTGCATACTAAGCTAGCTGAATATTAAGTATGGTTTCATGCTTATCAAAAGGCTTATCACACCATGCCCAGCTAGTATAATTTCATACTTATAGCAGAAGACATCATTGACCAAACACATTGTAAAATATTATTTCGATCAACAAAAATCTGAAATCTATTCTGTAGAAGTAAATACTAAGGAAAAATAAAATAACGGGATCAAAATTAAAAAAGCATGTAGTATTCGAACCCCTGCGGTTAACTTTTCCCGTTTAAATGGTACGCGCTCTACCAATTGAGCTATTTAATGATACTCGATTTCTTTGGAATAATTTAGACCATATCAATGTATGAGTTTTACGGTATGCAGACACAATAAAGATTTTAATACTATGTCTCTATAATGTTTACTGGCTTGCATACCGTGCAATTTTCTATTTATGTCAAGTTTTGGAATCTAATTTGTGAAGAACAGGTCTGAATACCGTGGTTCTCTATTCAATAAGCCAATTATTATTGCATAAAACAAGTGGATTAGTTTTTAACACTTTTTATTCGTTTATAATGAATCTATAGTACAAAGGTGCACGTAGAATAACAACACCTCAATAGCTCAGTGGATAAGGAGACTGACAGTTAACGGAATGGCGTGGGTTCAATTCCCGGCAATTTTTTTTTCCATTTGGTTTGTTTTAATTTGCTTTTGCCTATGAATAGGCCTCGTTGTCCGAGTCGTGGGTTCAGCCGCGTAACATGGGGCGCGCTTCGCGCGTCCTAAACCGCATGTAGCTGCCTCGTTGTCCGAGGAAATGAGCCAGTTCTAGGTAAAGACAATGTACGTGTGCATGGAGTTCGATAATGAACGATAAACCAAATCATATCTATTCAAATTTTTGAGACATCGCTAATTAAAATCTATACTCTCACAGATTTCTTTATTGATCATAATTATTTTTGTTAAAATTTGAACCGACGTAGGTGTCATCTGAGATTTTAAAAAGGGATAAGGTGCAGATTTTTAAAGTAAAAAACAGGCGACAATGGGACTCGAACTCTAGATCTCGTGATCACAAAGCATTAACAAAATCACTATACACTGTAGGAGGGCCGTTGTTAGTTGTGCAGATTTATTTATAATAAGTATAACGCTAACGGTCGACACAATCAGTTTAAAAAGAAATGAATGTAATTTTCTTTCTTTAAATTTTGTCGACCGTGGAGAAGTTAATGAATCCAAATTCCAAATTTATTTTTACAAGCCTAAATACATTGCCAACAAATATATTCGGAGTAAACCGATAAAATTATGTCTATTTGATACGTTTCAGTTAAGTTTTCTATCACGCCACGGACCATACGTACATTGAATAACTTAATATACATTATAAATCGATTAACTGTTCAGAGAGTTCCTCGTGTCGCAGCGGTAGAGGCTGTGACTTGTGAACTATAATAGGTTATAATGATAGCCATGAGTTCGAATCTTCTGTAGTGCTATTTTTTAATAATATTACTTTTCCTATCCTCTTCTGTACGATATGTGGGTTTTACCTCAACTTCTTTCTTTCTTTCTTTCTTTCTTTCTTTCTTTCTTTCTTTCTTTCTTTCTTTCTTTCTTTCTTTCTTTCTTTCTTTCTTTCTTTCTTTCTTTCATTCTTTCTTGTTCATATTGTCAATTTACACTTCTTCTGAATTGTGTAGTTATCCAAATTTCTTTATACACCTTGCTCCTAGCGAGTGTGGCTCCATACTTACATGTTAGCAATATTCCAAATTGGCCGATGTTTTTGCCCCCAAGCACTAAGTATGATATCATACTTATCGAAAGGACGATACACACACAATTCCCCTAGTAAGTATGTTTTCATGCTAAACAAATACGTCTTCATACTTATAGCAGAAAACATACTTGGCTCATGCCTATATTAAATCATACTTCTAACAAAATATTTTTTCATTATAGATTTTTGAAAGTCTATTTTATTTTTCATTTGAGCATAATCTAGCAGTTGATGTTATTGTTGCAAACTGTGCGCACAGTAATAAAACAATAATTTGTTTAAAATATTTTGTTTTTCTGATGACTTGCAGTTAATGTTAGATTTTTATTTGTGTGGCTATAGTGTAAATGATGATGACGACGACGATGATGATGATGATGATGGTGATGATGATGGTGATAATGATGATGGTTTAGATGATGATGATGATGTTGTTTTTGTTGTTGTTGTTGTTGTTGTTGTTGACGATGATGATGATGATGATGATGATGATGATGATGATGATGATAATACAACTGATGTCAGATGATTATTAGAGTCGTGATGGTGACGATGATGGCAGTGATGATGGATTTAATTTAGTATGAAATTCTCAACCCCTCCCGCACCCACCAGTCAATGTTGTTTTGATACTGAGACAGGAACGGACAATTGGTCTAGTATTGGCTCCAACATTGCTTTGGGGGGGGATTGCTAGCAATATGAAACATTAATGTTTGCCACTCATGTTACTTGTAATGTTTAAACAAAGAGCACGTTTCTATGGTATCACTCACAGCATGGAAATAGTAGACATGCTCACATTTTCGGCAAGCCCCACGTGTCAAGGCCAAATCGACTTTTACAATGTTTATTGAAGAGATAAGATATGCATAATCTTAGTTTGCGAGAAGATAAGAGGTCAAACGTTTCCATGTTAAAAATAGAATTACATGCTAGGCATGTTTGTTCCTCTTTGTCGTTTGTGTATTAATTATGATCATCATCATCATCATCATCATCATCATCATCATCGTCATCATCATCATCATCATCATCATCATCATCATCATCATCATCATCATCATCATCATCATCATCATCGTCGTCGTCGTCGTAGTCATCATCATCATCATATCATCATCATCATCACCATCATCATTACCTGACTACTAGCCACAACTGAAACCCATACCAAGGAAAATAAAATATCAATTTTTGCTGCAAACCCTCAGAGAAAATTAATATACAAATATTTAAAATCGTGTTTTATTACAACGTATCTAATAGTAATAGGAATTTACACACAACCATGACAACTGCTAAATTAAGCTGAAATGAAGAAAACATAGAATATAAAAAAGTCTAAAATGAAAATAAATGTTGTTTTAACAGTTTGCATATCTGAAGTCAGCAGATTGCATACTAAGCTAACTGAATATTAAGTATGGTTTCATGCTTATCAAAAGGCTTATCACACCATGCCCAGCTAGTATAATTTCATACTTATAGCAGAAGACATCATTGACCAAACACATTGTAAAATATTATTTCGATCAACAAAAATCTGAAATCTATTCTGTAGAAGTAAATACTAAGGAAAAATAAAATAACGGGATCAAAATTAAAAAGCATGTAGTATTCGAACCCCTGCGGTTAACTTTTCCCGTTTAAATGGTACGCGCTCTACCAATTGAGCTATTTAATGATACTCGATTTCTTTGGAATAATTTAGACCATATCAATGTATGAGTTTTACGGTATGCAGACACAATAAAGATTTTAATACTATGTCTCTATAATGTTTACTGGCTTGCATACCGTGCAATTTTCTATTTATGTCAAGTTTTGGAATCTAATTTGTGAAGAACAGGTCTGAATACCGTGGTTCTCTATTCAATAAGCCAATTATTATTGCATAAAACAAGTGGATTAGTTTTTAACACTTTTTATTCGTTTATAATGAATCTATAGTACAAAGGTGCACGTAGAATAACAACACCTCAATAGCTCAGTGGATAAGGAGACTGACAGTTAACGGAATGGCGTGGGTTCAATTCCCGGCAATTTTTTTTTCCATTTGGTTTGTTTTAATTTGCTTTTGCCTATGAATAGGCCTCGTTGTCCGAGTCGTGGGTTCAGCCGCGTAACATGGGGCGCGCTTCGCGCGTCCTAAGCCGCGTAGCTGCCTCGTTGTCCGAGGAAATGAGCCAGTTCTAGGTAAAGACAATGTACGTGTGCATGGAGTTCGATAATGAACGATAAACCAAATCATATCTATTCAAATTTTTGAGACATCGCTAATTAAAATCTATACTCTCACAGATTTCTTTATTGATCATAATTATTTTTGTTAAAATTTGAACCGACGTAGGTGTCATCTGAGATTTTAAAAGGGATAAGGTGCAGATTTTTAAAGTAAAAAACAGGCGACAATGGGACTCGAACTCTAGATCTCGTGATCACAAAGCATTAACAAAATCACTATACACTGTAGGAGGGCCGTTGTTAGTTGTGCAGATTTATTTATAATAAGTATAACGCTAACGGTCGACACAATCAGTTTAAAAAGAAATGAATGTAATTTTCTTTCTTTAAATTTTGTCGACCGTGGAGAAGTTAATGAATCCAAATTCCAAATTTATTTTTACAAGCCTAAATACATTGCCAACAAATATATTCGGAGTAAACCGATAAAATTATGTCTATTTGATACGTTTCAGTTAAGTTTTCTATCACGCCACGGACCATACGTACATTGAATAACTTAATATACATTATAAATCGATTAACTGTTCAGAGAGTTCCTCGTGTCGCAGCGGTAGAGGCTGTGACTTGTGAACTATAATAGGTTATAATGATAGCCATGAGTTCGAATCTTCTGTAGTGCTATTTTTTAATAATATTACTTTTCCTATCCTCTTCTGTACGATATGTGGGTTTTACCTCAACTTCTTTCTTTCTTTCTTTCTTTCTTTCTTTCTTTCTTTCTTTCTTTCTTTCTTTCTTTCTTTCTTTCTTTCTTTCTTTCTTTCTTTCTTTCTTTCTTTCTTTCTTTCATTCTTTCTTGTTCATATTGTCAATTTACACTTCTTCTGAATTGTGTAGTTATCCAAATTTCTTTATACGCGTTGTAGCTAGCGAGTGTGGCTCCATACTTACATGTTAGCAATATTCCAAATTGGCCGATGTTTTTGCCCCCAAGCACTAAGTATGATATCATACTTATCGAAAGGACGATACACACACAATTCCCCTAGTAAGTATGTTTTCATGCTAAACAAATACGTCTTCATACTTATAGCAGAAAACATACTTGGCTCATGCCTATATTAAATCATACTTCTAACAAAATATTTTTTCATTATAGATTTTTGAAAGTCTATTTTATTTTTCATTTGAGCATAATCTAGCAGTTGATGTTATTGTTGCAAACTGTGCGCACAGTAATAAAACAATAATTTGTTTAAAATATTTTGTTTTTCTGATGACTTGCAGTTAATGTTAGATTTTTATTTGTGTGGCTATAGTGTAAATGATGATGACGACGACGATGATGATGATGATGATGGTGATGATGATGGTGATAATGATGATGGTTTAGATGATGATGATGATGTTGTTTTTTTGTTGTTGTTGTTGTTGTTGTTGACGATGATGATGATGATGATGATGATGATGATGATGATGGATAATACAACTGATGTCAGATGATTATTAGAGTCGTGATGGTGACGATGATGGCAGTGATGATGGATTTAATTTAGTATGAAATTCTCAACCCCCTCCGCACCCACCAGTCAATGTTGTTTTGATACTGAGACAGGAACGGACAATTGGTCTAGTATTGGCTCCAACATTGCTTTGGGGGGGGGGGTTGCAAGCAATATGAAACATTAATGTTTGCCACTCATGTTACTTGTAATGTTTAAACAAAGAGCACGTTTCTATGGTATCACTCACAGCATGGAAATAGTAGACATGCTCACATTTTCGGCAAGCCCCACGTGTCAAGGCCAAATCGACTTTTACAATGTTTATTGAAGAGATAAGATATGCATAATCTTAGTTTGCGAGAAGATAAGAGGTCAAACGTTTCCATGTTAAAAATAGAATTACATGCTAGGCATGTTTGTTCCTCTTTGTCGTTTGTGTATTAATTATGATCATCATCATCATCATCATCATCATCATCATCATCGTCATCATCATCATCATCATCATCATCATCATCATCATCATCATCATCATCGTCATCATTATCATCATCATCGTCGTCGTCGTCGTCGTCATCATCATCATCATATCATCATCATCATCACCATCATCATTACCTGACTACTAGCCACAACTGAAACCCATACCAAGGAAAATAAAATATCAATTTTGCTGCAAACCCTCAGAGAAAATTAATATACAAATATTTAAAATCGTGTTTTATTACAACGTATCTAATAGTAATAGGAATTTACACACAACCATGACAACTGCTAAATTAAGCTGAAATGAAGAAAACATAGAATATAAAAAAGTCTAAAATGAAAATAAATGTTGTTTTAACAGTTTGCATATCTGAAGTCAGCAGATTGCATACTAAGCTAGCTGAATATTAAGTATGGTTTCATGCTTATCAAAAGGCTTATCACACCATGCCCAGCTAGTATAATTTCATACTTATAGCAGAAGACATCATTGACCAAACACATTGTAAAATATTATTTCGATCAACAAAAATCTGAAATCTATTCTGTAGAAGTAAATACTAAGGAAAAATAAAATAACGGGATCAAAATTAAAAAGCATGTAGTATTCGAACCCCTGCGGTTAACTTTTCCCGTTTAAATGGTACGCGCTCTACCAATTGAGCTATTTAATGATACTCGATTTCTTTGGAATAATTTAGACCATATCAATGTATGAGTTTTACGGTATGCAGACACAATAAAGATTTTAATACTATGTCTCTATAATGTTTACTGGCTTGCATACCGTGCAATTTTCTATTTATGTCAAGTTTTGGAATCTAATTTGTGAAGAACAGGTCTGAATACCGTGGTTCTCTATTCAATAAGCCAATTATTATTGCATAAAACAAGTGGATTAGTTTTTAACACTTTTTATTCGTTTATAATGAATCTATAGTACAAAGGTGCACGTAGAATAACAACACCTCAATAGCTCAGTGGATAAGGAGACTGACAGTTAACGGAATGGCGTGGGTTCAATTCCCGGCAATTTTTTTTTCCATTTGGTTTGTTTTAATTTGCTTTTGCCTATGAATAGGCCTCGTTGTCCGAGTCGTGGGTTCAGCCGCGTAACATGGGGCGCGCTTCGCGCGTCCTAAGCCGCGTAGCTGCCTCGTTGTCCGAGGAAATGAGCCAGTTCTAGGTAAAGACAATGTACGTGTGCATGGAGTTCGATAATGAACGATAAACCAAATCATATCTATTCAAATTTTGAGACATCGCTAATTAAAATCTATACTCTCACAGATTTCTTTATTGATCATAATTATTTTTGTTAAAATTTGAACCGACGTAGGTGTCATCTGAGATTTTAAAAGGGATAAGGTGCAGATTTTAAAGTAAAAAACAGGCGACAATGGGACTCGAACTCTAGATCTCGTGATCACAAAGCATTAACAAAATCACTATACACTGTAGGAGGGCCGTTGTTAGTTGTGCAGATTTATTTATAATAAGTATAACGCTAACGGTCGACACAATCAGTTTAAAAAGAAATGAATGTAATTTTCTTTCTTTAAATTTTGTCGACCGTGGAGAAGTTAATGAATCCAAATTTCAAATTTATTTTTACAAGCCTAAATACATTGCCAACAAATATATTCGGAGTAAACCGATAAAATTATGTCTATTTGATACGTTTCAGTTAAGTTTTCTATCACGCCACGGACCATACGTACATTGAATAACTTAATATACATTATAAATCGATTAACTGTTCAGAGAGTTCCTCGTGTCGCAGCGGTAGAGGCTGTGACTTGTGAACTATAATAGGTTATAATGATAGCCATGAGTTCGAATCTTCTGTAGTGCTATTTTTTAATAATATTACTTTTCCTATCCTCTTCTGTACGATATGTGGGTTTTACCTCAACTTCTTTCTTTCTTTCTTTCTTTCTTTCTTTCTTTCTTTCTTTCTTTCTTTCTTTCTTTCTTTCTTTCTTTCTTTCTTTCTTTCTTTCTTTCTTTCTTTCATTCTTTCTTGTTCATATTGTCAATTTACACTTCTTCTGAATTGTGTAGTTATCCAAATTTCTTTATACACCTTGCTCCTAGCGAGGTTGGCTACTTACTGACATGTTAGCAATATTCCAAATTGGCCGATGTTTTTGCCCCAAGCACTAAGTATGATATCATACTTATCGAAAGGACGATACACACACAATTCCCCTAGTAAGTATGTTTTCATGCTAAACAAATACGTCTTCATACTTATAGCAGAAAACATACTTGGCTCATGCCTATATTAAATCATACTTCTAACAAAATATTTTTTCATTATAGATTTTTGAAAGTCTATTTTATTTTTCATTTGAGCATAATCTAGCAGTTGATGTTATTGTTGCAAACTGTGCGCACAGTAATAAAACAATAATTTGTTTAAAATATTTTGTTTTTCTGATGACTTGCAGTTAATGTTAGATTTTTATTTGTGTGGCTATAGTGTAAATGATGATGACGACGACGATGATGATGATGATGATGGTGATGATGATGGTGATAATGATGATGGTTTAGATGATGATGATGATGTTGTTTTTGTTGTTGTTGTTGTTGTTGTTGTTGACGATGATGATGATGATGATGATGATGATGATGATGATGGATAATACAACTGATGTCAGATGATTATTAGAGTCGTGATGGTGACGATGATGGCAGTGATGATGGATTTAATTTAGTATGAAATTCTCAACCCCCTCCGCACCCACCAGTCAATGTTGTTTTGATACTGAGACAGGAACGGACAATTGGTCTAGTATTGGCTCCAACATTGCTTTGGGGGGGTTACTAACAATATGAAACATTAATGTTTGCCACTCATGTTACTTGTAATGTTTAAACAAAGAGCACGTTTCTATGGTATCACTCACAGCATGGAAATAGTAGACATGCTCACATTTTCGGCAAGCCCCACGTGTCAAGGCCAAATCGACTTTTACAATGTTTATTGAAGAGATAAGATATGCATAATCTTAGTTTGCGAGAAGATAAGAGGTCAAACGTTTCCATGTTAAAAATAGAATTACATGCTAGGCATGTTTGTTCCTCTTGTCGTTTGTGTATTAATTATGATCATCATCATCATCATCATCATCATCATCATCGTCATCATCATCATCATCATCATCATCATCATCATCATCATCATCGTCATCATTATCATCATCATCGTCGTCGTCGTCGTCGTCGTCATCATCATCATCATATCATCATCATCATCACCATCATCATTACCTGACTACTAGCCACAACTGAAACCCATACCAAGGAAAATAAAATATCAATTTTTGCTGCAAACCCTCAGAGAAAATTAATATACAAATATTTAAAATCGTGTTTTATTACAACGTATCTAATAGTAATAGGAATTTACACACAACCATGACAACTGCTAAATTAAGCTGAAATGAAGAAAACATAGAATATAAAAAAGTCTAAAATGA
Organism: Amphiura filiformis; assembly: GCF_039555335.1. NCBI lineage: Eukaryota > Metazoa > Echinodermata > Ophiuroidea > Amphilepidida > Amphiuridae > Amphiura > Amphiura filiformis. The sequence continues at coordinate 13,994,496 of NC_092632.1, forward strand.
AAATAAATGTTGTTTTAACAGTTTGCATATCTGAAGTCAGCAGATTGCATACTAAGCTAGCTGAATATTAAGTATGGTTTCATGCTTATCAAAAGGCTTATCACACCATGCCCAGCTAGTATAATTTCATACTTATAGCAGAAGACATCATTGACCAAACACATTGTAAAATATTATTTCGATCAACAAAATCTGAAATCTATTCTGTAGAAGTAAATACTAAGGAAAAATAAAATAACGGGATCAAAATTAAAAAGCATGTAGTATTCGAACCCCTGCGGTTAACTTTTCCCGTTTAAATGGTACGCGCTCTACCAATTGAGCTATTTAATGATACTCGATTTCTTTGGAATAATTTAGACCATATCAATGTATGAGTTTTACGGTATGCAGACACAATAAAGATTTTAATACTATGTCTCTATAATGTTTACTGGCTTGCATACCGTGCAATTTTCTATTTATGTCAAGTTTTGGAATCTAATTTGTGAAGAACAGGTCTGAATACCGTGGTTCTCTATTCAATAAGCCAATTATTATTGCATAAAACAAGTGGATTAGTTTTTAACACTTTTTATTCGTTTATAATGAATCTATAGTACAAAGGTGCACGTAGAATAACAACACCTCAATAGCTCAGTGGATAAGGAGACTGACAGTTAACGGAATGGCGTGGGTTCAATTCCCGGCAATTTTTTTTTCCATTTGGTTTGTTTTAATTTGCTTTTGCCTATGAATAGGCCTCGTTGTCCGAGTCGTGGGTTCAGCCGCGTAACATGGGGCGCGCTTCGCGCGTCCTAAACACTTGCGTAGCTGCCTCGTTGTCCGAGGAAATGAGCCAGTTCTAGGTAAAGACAATGTACGTGTGCATGGAGTTCGATAATGAACGATAAACCAAATCATATCTATTCAAATTTTGAGACATCGCTAATTAACATCTATACTCTCACAGATTTCTTTATTGATCATAATTATTTTTGTTAAAATTTGAACCGACGTAGGTGTCATCTGAGATTTTAAAAAGGGATAAGGTGCAGATTTTTAAAGTAAAAAACAGGCGACAATGGGACTCGAACTCTAGATCTCGTGATCACAAAGCATTAACAAAATCACTATACACTGTAGGAGGGCCGTTGTTAGTTGTGCAGATTTATTTATAATAAGTATAACGCTAACGGTCGACACAATCAGTTTAAAAAGAAATGAATGTAATTTTCTTTCTTTAAATTTTGTCGACCGTGGAGAAGTTAATGAATCCAAATTCCAAATTTATTTTACAAGCCTAAATACATTGCCAACAAATATATTCGGAGTAAACCGATAAAATTATGTCTATTTGATACGTTTCAGTTAAGTTTTCTATCACGCCACGGACCATACGTACATTGAATAACTTAATATACATTATAAATCGATTAACTGTTCAGAGAGTTCCTCGTGTCGCAGCGGTAGAGGCTGTGACTTGTGAACTATAATAGGTTATAATGATAGCCATGAGTTCGAATCTTCTGTAGTGCTATTTTTTAATAATATTACTTTTCCTATCCTCTTCTGTACGATATGTGGGTTTTACCTCAACTTCTTTCTTTCTTTCTTTCTTTCTTTCTTTCTTTCTTTCTTTCTTTCTTTCTTTCTTTCTTTCTTTCTTTCTTTCTTTCTTTCTTTCTTTCTTTCTTTCTTTCTTTCTTTCATTCTTTCTTGTTCATATTGTCAATTTACACTTCTTCTGAATTGTGTAGTTATCCAAATTTCTTTATACACCTTGCTCCTAGCGAGGAGGGCTCCATAATTACATGTTAGCAATATTCCAAATTGGCCGATGTTTTTGCCCCCAAGCACTAAGTATGATATCATACTTATCGAAAGGACGATACACACACAATTCCCCTAGTAAGTATGTTTTCATGCTAAACAAATACGTCTTCATACTTATAGCAGAAAACATACTTGGCTCATGCCTATATTAAATCATACTTCTAACAAAATATTTTTTCATTATAGATTTTTGAAAGTCTATTTTATTTTTCATTTGAGCATAATCTAGCAGTTGATGTTATTGTTGCAAACTGTGCGCACAGTAATAAAACAATAATTTGTTTAAAATATTTTGTTTTTCTGATGACTTGCAGTTAATGTTAGATTTTTATTTGTGTGGCTATAGTGTAAATGATGATGACGACGACGATGATGATGATGATGATGGTGATGATGATGGTGATAATGATGATGGTTTAGATGATGATGATGATGTTGTTTTTGTTGTTGTTGTTGTTGTTGTTGTTGACGATGATGATGATGATGATGATGATGATGATGATGGATAATACAACTGATGTCAGATGATTATTAGAGTCGTGATGGTGACGATGATGGCAGTGATGATGGATTTAATTTAGTATGAAATTCTCAACCCCCCTCCCGCACCCACCAGTCAATGTTGTTTTGATACTGAGACAGGAACGGACAATTGGTCTAGTATTGGCTCCAACATTGCTTTGGGGGGGGGGGGTTGCAAACAATATGAAACATTAATGTTTGCCACTCATGTTACTTGTAATGTTTAAACAAAGAGCACGTTTCTATGGTATCACTCACAGCATGGAAATAGTAGACATGCTCACATTTTCGGCAAGCCCCACGTGTCAAGGCCAAATCGACTTTTACAATGTTTATTGAAGAGATAAGATATGCATAATCTTAGTTTGCGAGAAGATAAGAGGTCAAACGTTTCCATGTTAAAAATAGAATTACATGCTAGGCATGTTTGTTCCTCTTTGTCGTTTGTGTATTAATTATGATCATCATCATCATCATCATCATCATCATCATCGTCATCATCATCATCATCATCATCATCATCATCATCATCATCATCATCATCGTCATCATTATCATCATCATCGTCGTCGTCGTCGTCGTCGTCATCATCATCATCATCATCATCATCATCACCATCATCATTACCTGACTACTAGCCACAACTGAAACCCATACCAAGGAAAATAAAATATCAATTTTTGCTGCAAACCCTCAGAGAAAATTAATATACAAATATTTAAAATCGTGTTTTATTACAACGTATCTAATAGTAATAGGAATTTACACACAACCATGACAACTGCTAAATTAAGCTGAAATGAAGAAAACATAGAATGATGGTGAAAATGAAAATAAATGTTGTTTTAACAGTTTGCATATCTGAAGTCAGCAGATTGCATACTAAGCTAGCTGAATATTAAGTATGGTTTCATGCTTATCAAAAGGCTTATCACACCATGCCCAGCTAGTATAATTTCATACTTATAGCAGAAGACATCATTGACCAAACACATTGTAAAATATTATTTCGATCAACAAAAATCTGAAATCTATTCTGTAGAAGTAAATACTAAGGAAAAATAAAATAACGGGATCAAAATTAAAAAAGCATGTAGTATTCGAACCCCTGCGGTTAACTTTTCCCGTTTAAATGGTACGCGCTCTACCAATTGAGCTATTTAATGATACTCGATTTCTTTGGAATAATTTAGACCATATCAATGTATGAGTTTTACGGTATGCAGACACAATAAAGATTTTAATACTATGTCTCTATAATGTTTACTGGCTTGCATACCGTGCAATTTTCTATTTATGTCAAGTTTTGGAATCTAATTTGTGAAGAACAGGTCTGAATACCGTGGTTCTCTATTCAATAAGCCAATTATTATTGCATAAAACAAGTGGATTAGTTTTTAACACTTTTTATTCGTTTATAATGAATCTATAGTACAAAGGTGCACGTAGAATAACAACACCTCAATAGCTCAGTGGATAAGGAGACTGACAGTTAACGGAATGGCGTGGGTTCAATTCCCGGCAATTTTTTTTTCCATTTGGTTTGTTTTAATTTGCTTTTGCCTATGAATAGGCCTCGTTGTCCGAGTCGTGGGTTCAGCCGCGTAACATGGGGCGCGCTTCGCGCGTCCTAAGCCGTGTAGCTGCCTCGTTGTCCGAGGAAATGAGCCAGTTCTAGGTAAAGACAATGTACGTGTGCATGGAGTTCGATAATGAACGATAAACCAAATCATATCTATTCAAATTTTTGAGACATCGCTAATTAAAATCTATACTCTCACAGATTTCTTTATTGATCATAATTATTTTTGTTAAAATTTGAACCGACGTAGGTGTCATCTGAGATTTTAAAAAGGGATAAGGTGCAGATTTTTAAAGTAAAAAAACAGGCGACAATGGGACTCGAACTCTAGATCTCGTGATCACAAAGCATTAACAAAATCACTATACACTGTAGGAGGGCCGTTGTTAGTTGTGCAGATTTATTTATAATAAGTATAACGCTAACGGTCGACACAATCAGTTTAAAAAGAAATGAATGTAATTTTCTTTCTTTAAATTTTGTCGACCGTGGAGAAGTTAATGAATCCAAATTCCAAATTTATTTTTACAAGCCTAAATACATTGCCAACAAATATATTCGGAGTAAACCGATAAAATTATGTCTATTTGATACGTTTCAGTTAAGTTTTCTATCACGCCACGGACCATACGTACATTGAATAACTTAATATACATTATAAATCGATTAACTGTTCAGAGAGTTCCTCGTGTCGCAGCGGTAGAGGCTGTGACTTGTGAACTATAATAGGTTATAATGATAGCCATGAGTTCGAATCTTCTGTAGTGCTATTTTTTAATAATATTACTTTTCCTATCCTCTTCTGTACGATATGTGGGTTTTACCTCAACTTCTTTCTTTCTTTCTTTCTTTCTTTCTTTCTTTCTTTCTTTCTTTCTTTCTTTCTTTCTTTCTTTCTTTCTTTCTTTCTTTCTTTCATTCTTTCTTGTTCATATTGTCAATTTACACTTCTTCTGAATTGTGTAGTTATCCAAATTTCTTTATACACCTTGCTCCTAGCGAGTGTGGCTCCATACTTACATGTTAGCAATATTCCAAATTGGCCGATGTTTTTGCCCCAAGCACTAAGTATGATATCATACTTATCGAAAGGACGATACACACACAATTCCCCTAGTAAGTATGTTTTCATGCTAAACAAATACGTCTTCATACTTATAGCAGAAAACATACTTGGCTCATGCCTATATTAAATCATACTTCTAACAAAATATTTTTTCATTATAGATTTTTGAAAGTCTATTTTATTTTTCATTTGAGCATAATCTAGCAGTTGATGTTATTGTTGCAAACTGTGCGCACAGTAATAAAACAATAATTTGTTTAAAATATTTTGTTTTTCTGATGACTTGCAGTTAATGTTAGATTTTTATTTGTGTGGCTATAGTGTAAATGATGATGACGACGACGATGATGATGATGATGATGGTGATGATGATGGTGATAATGATGATGGTTTAGATGATGATGATGATGTTGTTTTTGTTGATGTTGTTGTTGTTGTTGTTGACGATGATGATGATGATGATGATGATGATGATGATGATGGATAATACAACTGATGTCAGATGATTATTAGAGTCGTGATGGTGACGATGATGGCAGTGATGATGGATTTAATTTAGTATGAAATTCTCAACCCCCCTCCCGCACCCACCAGTCAATGTTGTTTTGATACTGAGACAGGAACGGACAATTGGTCTAGTATTGGCTCCAACATTGCTTTGGGGGGGTTGCTAACAATATGAAACATTAATGTTTGCCACTCATGTTACTTGTAATGTTTAAACAAAGAGCACGTTTCTATGGTATCACTCACAGCATGGAAATAGTAGACATGCTCACATTTTCGGCAAGCCCCACGTGTCAAGGCCAAATCGACTTTTACAATGTTTATTGAAGAGATAAGATATGCATAATCTTAGTTTGCGAGAAGATAAGAGGTCAAACGTTTCCACGTTAAAAATAGAATTACATGCTAGGCATGTTTGTTCCTCTTTGTCGTTTGTGTATTAATTATGATCATCATCATCATCATCATCATCATCATCATCATCATCGTCATCATCATCATCATCATCATCATCATCATCATCATCATCATCATCATCGTCATCATTATCATCATCATCGTCGTCGTCGTCGTCGTCGTCATCATCATCATCATATCATCATCATCATCACCATCATCATTACCTGACTACTAGCCACAACTGAAACCCATACCAAGGAAAATAAAATATCAATTTTGCTGCAAACCCTCAGAGAAAATTAATATACAAATATTTAAAATCGTGTTTTATTACAACGTATCTAATAGTAATAGGAATTTACACACAACCATGACAACTGCTAAATTAAGCTGAAATGAAGAAAACATAGAATATAAAAAGTCTAAAATGAAAATAAATGTTGTTTTAACAGTTTGCATATCTGAAGTCAGCAGATTGCATACTAAGCTAGCTGAATATTAAGTATGGTTTCATGCTTATCAAAAGGCTTATCACACCATGCCCAGCTAGTATAATTTCATACTTATAGCAGAAGACATCATTGACCAAACACATTGTAAAATATTATTTCGATCAACAAAAATCTGAAATCTATTCTGTAGAAGTAAATACTAAGGAAAAATAAAATAACGGGATCAAAATTAAAAAAGCATGTAGTATTCGAACCCCTGCGGTTAACTTTTCCCGTTTAAATGGTACGCGCTCTACCAATTGAGCTATTTAATGATACTCGATTTCTTTGGAATAATTTAGACCATATCAATGTATGAGTTTTACGGTATGCAGACACAATAAAGATTTTAATACTATGTCTCTATAATGTTTACTGGCTTGCATACCGTGCAATTTTCTATTTATGTCAAGTTTTGGAATCTAATTTGTGAAGAACAGGTCTGAATACCGTGGTTCTCTATTCAATAAGCCAATTATTATTGCATAAAACAAGTGGATTAGTTTTTAACACTTTTTATTCGTTTATAATGAATCTATAGTACAAAGGTGCACGTAGAATAACAACACCTCAATAGCTCAGTGGATAAGGAGACTGACAGTTAACGGAATGGCGTGGGTTCAATGCCGGCAATTTTTTTTTCCATTTGGTTTGTTTTAATTTGCTTTTGCCTATGAATAGGCCTCGTTGTCCGAGTCGTGGGTTCAGCCGCGTAACATGGGGCGCGCTTCGCGCGTCCTAAGTCATGTAGCTGCCTCGTTGTCCGAGGAAATGAGCCAGTTCTAGGTAAAGACAATGTACGTGTGCATGGAGTTCGATAATGAACGATAAACCAAATCATATCTATTCAAATTTTGAGACATCGCTAATTAAAATCTATACTCTCACAGATTTCTTTATTGAACATAATTATTTTTGTTAAAATTTGAACCGACGTAGGTGTCATCTGAGATTATAAAAAGGGATAAGGTGCAGATTTTTAAAGTAAAAAACAGGCGACAATGGGACTCGAACTCTAGATCTCGTGATCACAAAGCATTAACAAAATCACTATACACTGTAGGAGGGCCGTTGTTAGTTGTGCAGATTTATTTATAATAAGTATAACGCTAACGGTCGACACAATCAGTTTAAAAAGAAATGAATGTAATTTTCTTTCTTTAAATTTTGTCGACCGTGGAGAAGTTAATGAATCCAAATTCCAAATTTATTTTTACAAGCCTAAATACATTGCCAACAAATATATTCGGAGTAAACCGATAAAATTATGTCTATTTGATACGTTTCAGTTAAGTTTTCTATCACGCCACGGACCATACGTACATTGAATAACTTAATATACATTATAAATCGATTAACTGTTCAGAGAGTTCCTCGTGTCGCAGCGGTAGAGGCTGTGACTTGTGAACTATAATAGGTTATAATGATAGCCATGAGTTCGAATCTTCTGTAGTGCTATTTTTTAATAATATTACTTTTCCTATCCTCTTCTGTACGATATGTGGGTTTTACCTCAACTTCTTTCTTTCTTTCTTTCTTTCTTTCTTTCTTTCTTTCTTTTTCTTTCTTTCTTTCTTTCTTTCTTTCTTTCTTTCTTTCTTTCTTTCTTTCTTTCTTTCTTTCTTTCTTTCTTTCTTTCTTTCTTTCTTTCATTCTTTCTTGTTCATATTGTCAATTTACACTTCTTCTGAATTGTGTAGTTATCCAAATTTCTTTATACACCTTGCTCCTAGCGAGTGTGGCTCCATACTTACATGTTAGCAATATTCCAAATTGGCCGATGTTTTTGCCCCAAGCACTAAGTATGATATCATACTTATCGAAAGGACGATACACACACAATTCCCCTAGTAAGTATGTTTTCATGCTAAACAAATACGTCTTCATACTTATAGCAGAAAACATACTTGGCTCATGCCTATATTAAATCATACTTCTAACAAAATATTTTTTCATTATAGATTTTTGAAAGTCTATTTTATTTTTCATTTGAGCATAATCTAGCAGTTGATGTTATTGTTGCAAACTGTGCGCACAGTAATAAAACAATAATTTGTTTAAAATATTTTGTTTTTCTGATGACTTGCAGTTAATGTTAGATTTTTATTTGTGTGGCTATAGTGTAAATGATGATGACGACGACGATGATGATGATGATGATGGTGATGATGATGGTGATAATGATGATGGTTTAGATGATGATGATGATGTTGTTTTTGTTGTTGTTGTTGTTGTTGTTGTTGACGATGATGATGATGATGATGATGATGATGATGATGATGGATAATACAACTGATGTCAGATGATTATTAGAGTCGTGATGGTGACGATGATGGCAGTGATGATGGATTTAATTTAGTATGAAATTCTCAACCCCTCCCGCACCCACCAGTCAATGTTGTTTTGATACTGAGACAGGAACGGACAATTGGTCTAGTATTGGCTCCAACATTGCTTTGGGGGGGTTGCAAGCAATATGAAACATTAATGTTTGCCACTCATGTTACTTGTAATGTTTAAACAAAGAGCACGTTTCTATGGTATCACTCACAGCATGGAAATAGTAGACATGCTCACATTTTCGGCAAGCCCCACGTGTCAAGGCCAAATCGACTTTTACAATGTTTATTGAAGAGATAAGATATGCATAATCTTAGTTTGCGAGAAGATAAGAGGTCAAACGTTTCCATGTTAAAAATAGAATTACATGCTAGGCATGTTTGTTCCTCTTTGTCGTTTGTGTATTAATTATGATCATCATCATCATCATCATCATCATCATCATCATCGTCATCATCATCATCATCATCATCATCATCATCATCATCATCATCATCATCGTCATCATTATCATCATCATCGTCGTCGTCGTCGTCGTCATCATCATCATCATATCATCATCATCATCACCATCATCATTACCTGACTACTAGCCACAACTGAAACCCATACCAAGGAAAATAAAATATCAATTTTTGCTGCAAACCCTCAGAAAAAATTAATATACAAATATTTAAAATCGTGTTTTATTACAACGTATCTAATAGTAATAGGAATTTACACACAACCATGACAACTGCTAAATTAAGCTGAAATGAAGAAAACATAGAATATAAAAAAGTCTAAAATGAAAATAAATGTTGTTTTAACAGTTTGCATATCTGAAGTCAGCAGATTGCATACTAAGCTAACTGAATATTAAGTATGGTTTCATGCTTATCAAAAGGCTTATCACACCATGCCCAGCTAGTATAATTTCATACTTATAGCAGAAGACATCATTGACCAAACACATTGTAAAATATTATTTCGATCAACAAAAATCTGAAATCTATTCTGTAGAAGTAAATACTAAGGAAAAATAAAATAACGGGATCAAAATTAAAAAAGCATGTAGTATTCGAACCCCTGCGGTTAACTTTTCCCGTTTAAATGGTACGCGCTCTACCAATTGAGCTATTTAATGATACTCGATTTCTTTGGAATAATTTAGACCATATCAATGTATGAGTTTTACGGTATGCAGACACAATAAAGATTTTAATACTATGTCTCTATAATGTTTACTGGCTTGCATACCGTGCAATTTTCTATTTATGTCAAGTTTTGGAATCTAATTTGTGAAGAACAGGTCTGAATACCGTGGTTCTCTATTCAATAAGCCAATTATTATTGCATAAAACAAGTGGATTAGTTTTTAACACTTTTTATTCGTTTATAATGAATCTATAGTACAAAGGTGCACGTAGAATAACAACACCTCAATAGCTCAGTGGATAAGGAGACTGACAGTTAACGGAATGGCGTGGGTTCAATTCCCGGCAATTTTTTTTTCCATTTGGTTTGTTTTAATTTGCTTTTGCCTATGAATAGGCCTCGTTGTCCGAGTCGTGGGTTCAGCCGCGTAACATGGGGCGCGCTTCGCGCGTCCTAAGCCGCGTAGCTGCCTCGTTGTCCGAGGAAATGAGCCAGTTCTAGGTAAAGACAATGTACGTGTGCATGGAGTTCGATAATGAACGATAAACCAAATCATATCTATTCAAATTTTGAGACATCGCTAATTAAAATCTATACTCTCACAGATTTCTTTATTGATCATAATTATTTTTGTTAAAATTTGAACCGACGTAGGTGTCATCTGAGATTTTAAAAAGGGATAAGGTGCAGATTTTTAAAGTAAAAAAACAGGCGACAATGGGACTCGAACTCTAGATCTCGTGATCACAAAGCATTAACAAAATCACTATACACTGTAGGAGGGCCGTTGTTAGTTGTGCAGATTTATTTATAATAAGTATAACGCTAACGGTCGACACGATCAGTTTAAAAAGAAATGAATGTAATTTTCTTTCTTTAAATTTTGTCGACCGTGGAGAAGTTAATGAATTCAAATTCCAAATTTATTTTTACAAGCCTAAATACATTGCCAACAAATATATTCGGAGTAAACCGATAAAATTATGTCTATTTGATACGTTTCAGTTAAGTTTTCTATCACGCCACGGACCATACGTACATTGAATAACTTAATATACATTATAAATCGATTAACTGTTCAGAGAGTTCCTCGTGTCGCAGCGGTAGAGGCTGTGACTTGTGAACTATAATAGGTTATAATGATAGCCATGAGTTCGAATCTTCTGTAGTGCTATTTTTTAATAATATTACTTTTCCTATCCTCTTCTGTACGATATGTGGGTTTTACCTCAACTTCTTTCTTTCTTTCTTTCTTTCTTTCTTTCTTTCTTTCTTTCTTTCTTTCTTTCTTTCTTTCTTTCTTTCTTTCTTTCTTTCTTTCTTTCTTTCTTTTTCTTTCATTCTTTCTTGTTCATATTGTCAATTTACACTTCTTCTGAATTGTGTAGTTATCCAAATTTCTTTATACACCTTGCTCCTAGCGAGTGTGGCTCCATACTTACATGTTAGCAATATTCCAAATTGGCCGATGTTTTTGCCCCAAGCACTAAGTATGATATCATACTTATCGAAAGGACGATACACACACAATTCCCCTAGTAAGTATGTTTTCATGCTAAACAAATACGTCTTCATACTTATAGCAGAAAACATACTTGGCTCATGCCTATATTAAATCATACTTCTAACAAAATATTTTTTCATTATAGATTTTTGAAAGTCTATTTTATTTTTCATTTGAGCATAATCTAGCAGTTGATGTTATTGTTGCAAACTGTGCGCACAGTAATAAAACAATAATTTGTTTAAAATATTTTGTTTTTCTGATGACTTGCAGTTAATGTTAGATTTTTATTTGTGTGGCTATAGTGTAAATGATGATGACGACGACGATGATGATGATGATGATGGTGATGATGATGGTGATAATGATGATGGTTTAGATGATGATGATGATGTTGTTTTTGTTGTTGTTGTTGTTGTTGTTGTTGACGATGATGATGATGATGATGATGATGATGATGATGATGGATAATACAACTGATGTCAGATGATTATTAGAGTCGTGATGGTGACGATGATGGCAGTGATGATGGATTTAATTTAGTATGAAATTCTCACCCCCCCCCCTCCCGCACCCACCAGTCAATGTTGTTTTGATACTGAGACAGGAACGGACAATTGGTCTAGTATTGGCTCCAACATTGCTTTGGGGGGGGGTTGCAAGCAATATGAAACATTAATGTTTGCCACTCATGTTACTTGTATGTTTAAACAAAGAGCACGTTTCTATGGTATCACTCACAGCATGGAAATAGTAGACATGCTCACATTTTCGGCAAGCCCCACGTGTCAAGGCCAAATCGACTTTTACAATGTTTATTGAAGAGATAAGATATGCATAATCTTAGTTTGCGAGAAGATAAGAGGTCAAACGTTTCCATGTTAAAATAGAATTACATGCTAGGCATGTTTGTTCCTCTTGTCGTTTGTGTATTAATTATGATCATCATCATCATCATCATCATCATCATCATCATCGTCATCATCATCATCATCATCATCATCATCATCATCATCATCATCATCATCGTCATCATTATCATCATCGTCGTCGTCGTCGTCGTCGTCATCATCATCATCGTCGTCGTCATCATCATCATCATTACCTGACTACTAGCCACAACTGAAACCCATACCAAGGAAAATAAAATATCAATTTTTGCTGCAAACCCTCAGAGAAAATTAATATACAAATATTTAAAATCGTGTTTTATTACAACGTATCTAATAGTAATAGGAATTTACACACAACCATGACAACTGCTAAATTAAGCTGAAATGAAGAAAACATAGAATATAAAAAAGTCTAAAATGAAAATAAATGTTGTTTTAACAGTTTGCATATCTGAAGTCAGCAGATTGCATACTAAGCTAGCTGAATATTAAGTATGGTTTCATGTTTATCAAAAGGCTTATCACACCATGCCCAGCTAGTATAATTTCATACTTATAGCAGAAGACATCATTGACCAAACACATTGTAAAATATTATTTCGATCAACAAAAATCTGAAATCTATTCTGTAGAAGTAAATACTAAGGAAAAATAAAATAACGGGATCAAAATTAAAAAAGCATGTAGTATTCGAACCCCTGCGGTTAACTTTTCCCGTTTAAATGGTACGCGCTCTACCAATTGAGCTATTTAATGATACTCGATTTCTTTGGAATAATTTAGACCATATCAATGTATGAGTTTTACGGTATGCAGACACAATAAAGATTTTAATACTATGTCTCTATAATGTTTACTGGCTTGCATACCGTGCAATTTTCTATTTATGTCAAGTTTTGGAATCTAATTTGTGAAGAACAGGTCTGAATACCGTGGTTCTCTATTCAATAAGCCAATTATTATTGCATAAAACAAGTGGATTAGTTTTTAACACTTTTTATTCGTTTATAATGAATCTATAGTACAAAGGTGCACGTAGAATAACAACACCTCAATAGCTCAGTGGATAAGGAGACTGACAGTTAACGGAATGGCGTGGGTTCAATTCCCGGCAATTTTTTTTCCATTTGGTTTGTTTTAATTTGCTTTTGCCTATGAATAGGCCTCGTTGTCGGAGTCGTGGGTTCAGCCGCGTAACATGGGGCGCGCTTCGCGCGTCCTAAGCCATAGCTGCCTCGTTGTCCGAGGAAATGAGCCAGTTCTAGGTAAAGACAATGTACGTGTGCATGGAGTTCGATAATGAACGATAAACCAAATCATATCTATTCAAATTTTTGAGACATCGCTAATTAAAATCTATACTCTCACAGATTTCTTTATTGATCATAATTATTTTTGTTAAAATTTGAACCGACGTAGGTGTCATCTGAAAATAATAAAAAAGGGATAAGGTGCAGATTTTTAAAGTAAAAAACAGGCGACAATGGGACTCGAACTCTAGATCTCGTGATCACAAAGCATTAACAAAATCACTATACACTGTAGGAGGGCCGTTGTTAGTTGTGCAGATTTATTTATAATAAGTATAACGCTAACGGTCGACACGATCAGTTTAAAAAGAAATGAATGTAATTTTCTTTCTTTAAATTTTGTCGACCGTGGAGAAGTTAATGAATCCAAATTCCAAATTTATTTTTACAAGCCTAAATACATTGCCAACAAATATATTCGGAGTAAACCGATAAAATTATGTCTATTTGATACGTTTCAGTTAAGTTTTCTATCACGCCACGGACCATACGTACATTGAATAACTTAATATACATTATAAATCGATTAACTGTTCAGAGAGTTCCTCGTGTCGCAGCGGTAGAGGCTGTGACTTGTGAACTATAATAGGTTATAATGATAGCCATGAGTTCGAATCTTCTGTAGTGCTATTTTTTAATAATATTACTTTTCCTATCCTCTTCTGTACGATATGTGGGTTTTACCTCAACTTCTTTCTTTCTTTCTTTCTTTCTTTCTTTCTTTCTTTCTTTCTTTCTTTCTTTCTTTCTTTCTTTCTTTCTTTCTTTCTTTCTTTCTTTCTTTCTTTCTTTCTTTCTTTCTTTCATTCTTTCTTGTTCATATTGTCAATTTACACTTCTTCTGAATTGTGTAGTTATCCAAATTTCTTTATACACCTTGCTCCTAGCGAGTGTGGCTCCATACTTACATGTTAGCAATATTCCAAATTGGCCGATGTTTTTGCCCCAAGCACTAAGTATGATATCATACTTATCGAAAGGACGATACACACACAATTCCCCTAGTAAGTATGTTTTCATGCTAAACAAATACGTCTTCATACTTATAGCAGAAAACATACTTGGCTCATGCCTATATTAAATCATACTTCTAACAAAATATTTTTTCATTATAGATTTTTGAAAGTCTATTTTATTTTTCATTTGAGCATAATCTAGCAGTTGATGTTATTGTTGCAAACTGTGCGCACAGTAATAAAACAATAATTTGTTTAAAATATTTTGTTTTTCTGATGACTTGCAGTTAATGTTAGATTTTTATTTGTGTGGCTATAGTGTAAATGATGATGACGACGACGATGATGATGATGATGATGGTGATGATGATGGTGATAATGATGATGGTTTAGATGATGATGATGATGTTGTTTTTGTTGTTGTTGTTGTTGTTGATGATGATGATGATGATGATGATGATGATGATGATGATGATGATGATGGATAATACAACTGATGTCAGATGATTATTAGAGTCGTGATGGTGACGATGATGGCAGTGATGATGGATTTAATTTAGTATGAAATTCTCAACCCCCTCCGCACCCACCAGTCAATGTTGTTTTGATACTGAGACAGGAACGGACAATTGGTCTAGTATTGGCTCCAACATTGCTTTGGGGGGTTAAACAATATGAAACATTAATGTTTGCCACTCATGTTACTTGTAATGTTTAAACAAAGAGCACGTTTTTATGGTATCACTCACAGCATGGAAATAGTAGACATGCTCACAATTTCGGCAAGCCCCACGTGTCAAGGCCAAATCGACTTTTACAATGTTTATTGAAGAGATAAGATATGCATAATCTTAGTTTGCGAGAAGATAAGAGGTCAAACGTTTCCATGTTAAAATAGAATTACATGCTAGGCATGTTTGTTCCTCTTTGTCGTTTGTGTATTAATTATGATCATCATCATCATCATCATCATCATCATCATCATCATCATCATCATCATCATCATCATCATCATCATCATCATCATCATCATCAT
This sequence comes from Amphiura filiformis, assembly GCF_039555335.1. Lineage (NCBI taxonomy): Eukaryota > Metazoa > Echinodermata > Ophiuroidea > Amphilepidida > Amphiuridae > Amphiura > Amphiura filiformis. The sequence continues at coordinate 14,010,054 of NC_092632.1, forward strand.
CGTCATCATTATCATCATCATCGTCGTCGTCGTCATCATCATCATCATATCATCATCATCATCACCATCATCATTACCTGACTACTAGCCACAACTGAAACCCATACCAAGGAAAATAAAATATCAATTTTTGCTGCAAACCCTCAGAGAAAATTAATATACAAATATTTAAAATCGTGTTTTATTACAACGTATCTAATAGTAATAGGAATTTACACACAACCATGACAACTGCTAAATTAAGCTGAAATGAAGAAAACATAGACTATAAAAAAGTCTAAAATGAAAATAAATGTTGTTTTAACAGTTTGCATATCTGAAGTCAGCAGATTGCATACTAAGCTAGCTGAATATTAAGTATGGTTTCATGCTTATCAAAAGGCTTATCACACCATGCCCAGCTAGTATAATTTCATACTTATAGCAGAAGACATCATTGACCAAACACATTGTAAAATATTATTTCGATCAACAAAAATCTGAAATCTATTCTGTAGAAGTAAATACTAAGGAAAAATAAAATAACGGGATCAAAATTAAAAAAAGCATGTAGTATTCGAACCCCTGCGGTTAACTTTTCCCGTTTAAATGGTACGCGCTCTACCAATTGAGCTATTTAATGATACTCGATTTCTTTGGGATAATTTAGACCATATCAATGTATGAGTTTTACGGTATGCAGACACAATAAAGATTTTAATACTGTCTCTATAATGTTTACTGGCTTGCATACCGTGCAATTTTCTATTTATGTCAAGTTTTGGAATCTAATTTGTGAAGAACAGGTCTGAATACCGTGGTTCTCTATTCAATAAGCCAATTATTATTGCATAAAACAAGTGGATTAGTTTTTAACACTTTTTATTCGTTTATAATGAATCTATAGTACAAAGGTGCACGTAGAATAACAACACCTCAATAGCTCAGTGGATAAGGAGACTGACAGTTAACGGAATGGCGTGGGTTCAATTCCCGGCAATTTTTTTTTTTCCATTTGGTTTGTTTTTAATTTGCTTTTGCCTATGAATAGGCCTCGTTGTCCGAGTCGTGGGTTCAGCCGCGTAACATGGGGCGCGCTTCGCGCGTCCTAATCCTCGTAGCTGCCTCGTTGTCCGAGGAAATGAGCCAGTTCTAGGTAAAGACAATGTACGTGTGCATGGAGTTCGATAATGAACGATAAACCAAATCATATCTATTCAAATTTTTGAGACATCGCTAATTAAAATCTATACTCTCACAGATTTCTTTATTGATCATAATTATTTTTGTTAAAATTTGAACCGACGTAGGTGTCATCTGAGATTTTAAAAAGGGATAAGGTGCAGATTTTTAAAGTAAAAAAACAGGCGACAATGGGACTCGAACTCTAGATCTCGTGATCACAAAGCATTAACAAAACCACTATACACTGTAGGAGGGCCGTTGTTAGTTGTGCAGATTTATTTATAATAAGTATAACGCTAACGGTCGACACAATCAGTTTAAAAAAAATGAATGTAATTTTCTTTCTTTAAATTTTGTCGACCGTGGAGAAGTTAATGAATCAAATTCCAAATTTATTTTTACAAGCCTAAATACATTGCCAACAAATATATTCGGAGTAAACCGATAAAATTATGTCTATTTGATACGTTTCAGTTAAGTTTTCTATCACGCCACGGACCATACGTACATTGAATAACTTAATATACATTATAAATCGATTAACTGTTCAGAGAGTTCCTCGTGTCGCAGCGGTAGAGGCTGTGACTTGTGAACTATAATAGGTTATAATGATAGCCATGAGTTCGAATCTTCTGTAGTGCTATTTTTTAATAATATTACTTTTCCTATCCTCTTCTGTACGATATGTGGGTTTTACCTCAACTTCTTTCTTTCTTTCTTTCTTTCTTTCTTTCTTTCTTTCTTTCTTTCTTTCTTTCTTTCTTTCTTTCTTTCTTTCTTTCTTTCTTTCTTTCTTTCTTTCTTTCATTCTTTTTCTTGTTCATATTGTCAATTTACACTTCTTCTGAATTGTGTAGTTATCCAAATTTCTTTATACACCTTGCTCCTAGCGAGTGTGGCTCCATACTTACATGTTAGCAATATTCCAAATTGGCCGATGTTTTTGCCCCAAGCACTAAGTATGATATCATACTTATCGAAAGGACGATACACACACAATTCCCCTAGTAAGTATGTTTTCATGCTAAACAAATACGTCTTCATACTTATAGCAGAAAACATACTTGGCTCATGCCTATATTAAATCATACTTCAGCAGTTTGCATATCTGAAGTCAGCAGATTGCATACTAAGCTAGCTGAATATTAAGTATGGTTTCATGCTTATCAAAAGGCTTATCACACCATGCCCAGCTAGTATAATTTCATACTTATAGCAGAAGACATCATTGACCAAACACATTGTAAAATATTATTTCGATCAACAAAATCTGAAATCTATTCTGTAGAAGTAAATACTAAGGAAAAATAAAATAACGGGATCAAAATTAAAAAAGCATGTAGTATTCGAACCCCTGCGGTTAACTTTTCCCGTTTAAATGGTACGCGCTCTACCAATTGAGCTATTTAATGATACTCGATTTCTTTGGGATAATTTAGACCATATCAATGTATGAGTTTTACGGTATGCAGACACAATAAAGATTTTAATACTATGTCTCTATAATGTTTACTGGCTTGCATACCGTGCAATTTTCTATTTATGTCAAGTTTTGGAATCTAATTTGTGAAGAACAGGTCTGAATACCGTGGTTCTCTATTCAATAAGCCAATTATTATTGCATAAAACAAGTGGATTAGTTTTTAACACTTTTTATTCGTTTATAATGAATCTATAGTACAAAGGTGCACGTAGAATAACAACACCTCAATAGCTCAGTGGATAAGGAGACTGACAGTTAACGGAATGGCGTGGGTTCAATTCCCGGCAATTTTTTTTTCCATTTGGTTTGTTTTAATTTGCTTTTGCCTATGAATAGGCCTCGTTGTCCGAGTCGTGGGTTCAGCCGCGTAACATGGGGCGCGCTTCGCGCGTCCTAAGCCATGTAGCTGCCTCGTTGTCCGAGGAAATGAGCCAGTTCTAGGTAAAGACAATGTACGTGTGCATGGAGTTCGATAATGAACGATAAACCAAATCATATCTATTCAAATTTTTGAGACATCGCTAATTAAAATCTATACTCTCACAGATTTCTTTATTGATCATAATTATTTTTGTTAAAATTTGAACCGACGTAGGTGTCATCTGAGATTTTAAAAAGGGATAAGGTGCAGATTTTTAAAGTAAAAAAACAGGCGACAATGGGACTCGAACTCTAGATCTCGTGATCACAAAGCATTAACAAAACCACTATACACTGTAGGAGGGCCGTTGTTAGTTGTGCAGATTTATTTATAATAAGTATAACGCTAACGGTCGACACAATCAGTTTAAAAAGAAATGAATGTAATTTTCATACATACTCACGATATAACGACGTTTCTGATTGGATTTGCGCCCTTTTTTGCTGGTCATAAATACCGTTTATGACCAGTACGCAGGCAGCGTCACGCAGCGTTGGAACCCAATTAACACGATCCACGATTTGCTAGTGTTGCGTACACGCGCATGTCACCGCGCCCATCTCACGCGGAGCGCAAAAGATAACGCGTATCACGCGTTGACTCCCGGCCGTTGACCTCATGAGCCGAGCTGCTTCCTGCAAGTAGGCCTACTCATTTTCTTCCAATTTATGAAGGAAAACGGTATGGAAATGTTACTTAAACTTGTAAATCCGTATTATTTTCATCTGTATTGAATTGCTAAGAATGTTGGGTATGTATGAACGGGGTTCATTCATAGGATTTCGGGCATGATCGCTGTTTATGCCCTCGGCTCATTTCGCGGGCATAAACAGCGTATCATGCCCTCAATCCTATGAATGAACCCCTAATTCTTTCTTTAAATTTTGTCGACCGTGGAGAAGTTAATGAATCCAAATTCCAAATTTATTTTTACAAGCCTAAATACATTGCCAACAAATATATTCGGAGTAAACCGATAAAATTATGTCTATTTGATACGTTTCAGTTAAGTTTTCTATCACGCCACGGACCATACGTACATTGAATAACTTAATATACATTATAAATCGATTAACTGTTCAGAGAGTTCCTCGTGTCGCAGCGGTAGAGGCTGTGACTTGTGAACTATAATAGGTTATAATGATAGCCATGAGTTCGAATCTTCTGTAGTGCTATTTTTTAATAATATTACTTTTCCTATCCTCTTCTGTACGATATGTGGGTTTTACCTCAACTTCTTTCTTTCTTTCTTTCTTTCTTTCATTCTTTCTTGTTCATATTGTCAATTTACACTTCTTCTGAATTGTGTAGTTATCCAAATTTCTTTATACACCTTGCTCCTAGCGAGTGTGGCTCCATACTTACATGTTAGCAATATTCCAAATTGGCCGATGTTTTTGCCCCCAAGCACTAAGTATGATATCATACTTATCGAAAGGACGATACACACACAATTCCCCTAGTAAGTATGTTTTCATGCTAAACAAATACGTCTTCATACTTATAGCAGAAAACATACTTGGCTCATGCCTATATTAAATCATAACAGTTTGCATATCTGAAGTCAGCAGATTGCATACTAAGCTAGCTGAATATTAAGTATGGTTTCATGCTTATCAAAAGGCTTATCACACCATGCCCAGCTAGTATAATTTCATACTTATAGCAGAAGACATCATTGACCAAACACATTGTAAAATATTATTTCGATCAACAAAAATCTGAAATCTATTCTGTAGAAGTAAATACTAAGGAAAAATAAAATAACGGGATCAAAATTAAAAAAGCATGTAGTATTCGAACCCCTGCGGTTAACTTTTCCCGTTTAAATGGTACGCGCTCTACCAATTGAGCTATTTAATGATACTCGATTTCTTTGGGATAATTTAGACCATATCAATGTATGAGTTTTACGGTATGCAGACACAATAAAGATTTTAATACTATGTCTCTATAATGTTTACTGGCTTGCATACCGTGCAATTTTCTATTTATGTCAAGTTTTGGAATCTAATTTGTGAAGAACAGGTCTGAATACCGTGGTTCTCTATTCAATAAGCCAATTATTATTGCATAAAACAAGTGGATTAGTTTTTAACACTTTTTATTCGTTTATAATGAATCTATAGTACAAAGGTGCACGTAGAATAACAACACCTCAATAGCTCAGTGGATAAGGAGACTGACAGTTAACGGAATGGCGTGGGTTCAATTCCCGGCAATTTTTTTTTTTCCATTTGGTTTGTTTTAATTTGCTTTTGCCTATGAATGGGCCTCGTTGTCCGAGTCGTGGGTTCAGCCGCGTAACATGGGGCGCGCTTCGCGCGTCCTAAGCCGCGTAGCTGCCTCGTTGTCCGAGGAAATGAGCCAGTTCTAGGTAAAGACAATGTACGTGTGCATGGAGTTCGATAATGAACGATAAACCAAATCATATCTATTCAAATTTTTGAGACATCGCTAATTAAAATCTATACTCTCACAGATTTCTTTATTGATCATAATTATTTTTGTTAAAATTTGAACCGACGTAGGTGTCATCTGAGATTTTAAAAAGGGATAAGGTGCAGATTTTTAAAGTAAAAAAACAGGCGACAATGGGACTCGAACTCTAGATCTCGTGATCACAAAGCATTAACAAAACCACTATACACTGTAGGAGGGCCGTTGTTAGTTGTGCAGATTTATTTATAATAAGTATAACGCTAACGGTCGACACAATCAGGTTAAAAAGAAATGAATGTAATTTTCTTTCTTTAAATTTTGTCGACCGTGGAGAAGTTAATGAATCCAAATTCCAAATTTATTTTTACAAGCCTAAATACATTGCCAACAAATATATTCGGAGTAAACCGATAAAATTATGTCTATTTGATACGTTTCAGTTAAGTTTTCTATCACGCCACGGACCATACGTACATTGAATAACTTAATATACATTATAAATCGATTAACTGTTCAGAGAGTTCCTCGTGTCGCAGCGGTAGAGGCTGTGACTTGTGAACTATAATAGGTTATAATGATAGCCATGAGTTCGAATCTTCTGTAGTGCTATTTTTTAATAATATTACTTTTCCTATCCTCTTCTGTACGATATGTGGGTTTTACCTCAACTTCTTTCTTTCTTTCTTTCTTTCTTTCTTTCTTTCTTTCATTCTTTCTTGTTCATATTGTCAATTTACACTTCTTCTGAATTGTGTAGTTATCCAAATTTCTTTATACACCTTGCTCCTAGCGAGTGTGGCTCCATACTTACATGTTAGCAATATTCCAAATTGGCCGATGTTTTTGCCCCCAAGCACTAAGTATGATATCATACTTATCGAAAGGACGATACACACACAATTCCCCTAGTAAGTATGTTTTCATGCTAAACAAATACGTCTTCATACTTATAGCAGAAAACATACTTGGCTCATGCCTATATTAAATCATACTTCTAACAAAATATTTTTTCATTATAGATTTTTGAAAGTCTATTTTATTTTTCATTTGAGCATAATCTAGCAGTTGATGTTATTGTTGCAAACTGTGCGCACAGTAATAAAAAAACAATAATTTGTTTAAAATATTTTGTTTTTCTGATGACTTGCAGTTAATGTTAGATTTTTATTTGTGTGGCTATAGTGTAAATGATGATGACGACGACGATGATGATGATGATGATGGTGATGATGATGGTGATAATGATGATGGTTTAGATGATGATGATGATGTTGTTTTTGTTGTTGTTGTTGTTGTTGTTGTTGTTGACGATGATGATGATGATGATGATGATGATGACGATGATGGATAATACAACTGATGTCAGATGATTATTAGAGTCGTGATGGTGACGATGATGGCAGTGATGATGGATTTAATTTAGTATGAAATTCTCAACCCCCTCCCGCACCCACCAGTCAATGTTGTTTTGATACTGAGACAGGAATGGACAATTGGTCTAGTATTGGCTCGTTTCACGTTTCTATGGTATCACTCACAGCATGGAAATAGTAGACATGCTCACATTTTCGGCAAGCCCCACGTGTCAAGGCCAAATCGACTTTTACAATGTTTATTGAAGAGATAAGATATGCATAATCTTAGTTTGCGAGAAGATAAGAGGTCAAACGTTTCCATGTTAAAAATAGAATTACATGCTAGGCATGTTTGTTCCTCTTTGTCGTTTGTGTATTAATTATGATCATCATCATCATCATCATCATCATCATCATCGTCATCATCATCATCATCATCATCATCATCATCATCATCATCATCGTCATCATTATCATCATCATCGTCGTCGTCGTCATCATCATCATCATATCATCATCATCATCACCATCATCATTACCTGACTACTAGCCACAACTGAAACCCATACCAAGGAAAATAAAATATCAATTTTGCTGCAAACCCTCAGAGAAAATTAATATACAAATATTTAAAATCGTGTTTTATTACAACGTATCTAATAGTAATAGGAATTTACACACAACCATGACAACTGCTAAATTAAGCTGAAATGAAGAAAACATAGACTATAAAAAAGTCTAAAATGAAAATAAATGTTGTTCCTAAGTGTTTGTGTTGTCACTCAAGTCTCTCTATGTTTCATGTACATTGTTAAATTTTAAAAAAAAGCAATGAAAAAAGATAAATTATCTTGATTGTACAATGGTTGAAAATAATATATCTGAGAGAATTGTGTTTAAAAGATAATTTGGTATAAAATTGGCAATGATCAATATTAATAGGCCAAACAAATTGTACACGTTTATCTGCATGTAATCAGTTGTTAAAAAATGTATGTGCTAGCCATTTATTTTTCCCTTCGCGATAGCTTGGAAAAGAAAATCGCAATTAGGCCATTTTCGTGCACGTGCTGAGTTTCAAGCTGGGACATCGCGCGGTCCTTGATGAAACTCTAACGCTAATCAAAGATTATTCGGAGGGAACGCAGAAATACCAAGTTATTGGGTCTACATAAATCTTCCAGCGCGGAGATCTACTTCAAGTCAACTTTAAAAATCATTGTCTTCAAGTTCTACGTGGCTTCAGATGTATTTTATTGTATCATTTATATTTGTCGTATGTATCTGGTTAAAAGAATATGACTTATATGACTTCCATCTTGATATTATGTGTCAATGATGCATGGTCTATAAATAAGTCGAATTCAGTTTCGTTAAAAAAAATGGCATTTTATTAGCAATTATGTACCTCAAACAAAAGGAATATAATGGATAATCTGTGAATAGAAAAGGGCTAGACGTATATTGTATGTTCTTAAATTGCCAGGAGTCAATTATTTAAGGGGGAGCGTATGTTGTGACGATAATTCAGTCAATAATTGATTATTGATCATAGGGCAGAAAGCCATGAATAACCATTCATCAAGTGAACGTTTTGATATCCAATTCTGTACATCAATTGCACTGAGTGAACCAAGGATTTGTTTCTCCGTTAATAAATTCGTCACTCCTTGCTAACCTTGCGACTGATGCAGGTCTACTCAACTTTGATTCATGATGGATAGTTAGACTGGTAACATGATGACGATTCTAATGTCATCATGTCTTGCACGTGATTCATATTAAATTATACTACTTATGTGATGTAACTCTGGTAAGATTTTATATTAATTCATACATACATATTATTTTGATCAGTTTATCTAATAATGTAATTTCCTAATAAATTCTATGATACGTAATTTCTGTTTCATCTTGTTCATTTAGAGATTGTCATTCCCGTTTCCGTTCATTCCCTCATCCCTTGGGACTCCAAATCTGGTACCTCGCTCTTCCTTCCCATGACTAATTCCCCAATTTAAAAGTCATAATAATTGCCAAATGTTTTAAAACGTTTTCCCAACTTTCTAATAACCCGACATTTTCACGTTGTAAAACCTTTTCCAGGAATATTATAACAATATTAGGGCAAAAGTTTTTTTTAGCGTTTTAAAGCATGTTTCGCCGTAAATGTTTGGATGCATCGTTTTTCAAACGTTGTATCAACGTTTCATGCCAAATGTTTTACAACTTTTTCCTAACTTTCTAATAACCTGACATTTTCACGTTGTAAAAACCTTTCCAGGAATATTATAACAATATTAGGGCAAAGGTTTTTGTAGCGTTTTAAAGCATTTTAAATATATATTTCAGGTCAACATTTTTCTAACGTTGTATCAATGTTTCATGCATGTTTCATGCAAAATGTTTTTAAACATTTTCCTATCTTTCTAATAACGCGACATATTCACGTTGTGAAAGATGTTTGAAGAATATTATAACCAGTGGCGTGGGCAGGGGGCCGGTTCATGCCAGGCCGTCGGTAGACGGAAGGTGTTGGTGAAAAATAATTTGGGTGAACAATGGACTAATATTTTGCTTTGCTTATGCACGGTGATGAAAGAAAGAATGGAAAATTGTATAAAAAATGTTTAAAAATTGAATTATACATAAAATTTGTTGCTTTTCGGTTTGCTAGCGCCTGATATTCTTTTCTTTTTTTCTTTTTTTTTTTTTTTTTTGCTCTTCACTTTTCAAACCATTGAAAAAAAAAAAATTAGGGGCAACCTGCTCACAACTTTCGTCGGCAAAAAATATTTCCGTCGGTAAATTTACAAGTTGTGCCCCCTCGGTTCCAAAATCCTGACTACGCCACTGATTTATAACAATATTACGGCACATGGTTTTGTAGCGTTTGAAACCATTTCCGTGAATGTTTTAATGAAACATTTTTCAAACGTGGTAGAAATGTTGAATGCCAAATGTTTTAAAACTTTTTCCTAACTTTCTAATAACCCGACCTTTTCACGTTGTAAAACCTTTTTCAGGAATATTATAACAATAGGCCCTATTATGGCAAAAGTTTTTGTAGCGTTTGCTACGGCCCTGCTATATTATGTCACGTAGGCCTACAACCATACATTTTCTGGGATCCATGGGACCAGATGAACAATTATTAATTAATTAATTATTAAGTGTTATTGGAGTAAACTTTTTGCCCCCTGTATAATCCTGTGCGCCATTGTCAGCTATGGTCTAGCGCGGAAGTTCCTGATGCTTCTCTGCTCCTTGTTTCCGCCAGCCTGGTTTCCGCTTTAAATTTTGGCGCCAACCTAGCCGCTAAATACAGCCTGTATGCTTACGTAATATCGTTGAATTGTCAACAAACTGGCAAGGTCACGAATGATGCAAATTGTGAAAAGAATTACGTGTACTGTCTCCATAACCATAACAGTGATAACAGTCACTAAAACACTGAGAATTCTACAGTAGGTCTATGTAAATCACGCAAATCTCAAGATCTCGAAGCATTGAACGCCGATGTCAATATTTTTCAGCTCAACTGACAACTCAAGTACAAGTCTAATTCTGTAGCAGGCCCGCCGCCACGTATAGATATTCTACTAGCTGTAGCTGCTAGCTGCTAGCACTAGCAGCCCTACGATCTTCAACTTGCTGCTGGTGAGTATGCCTATTTCATGTATTTGCCTAGATAGCTTGATAGTACAATGTATGTGTATTTTATACATTGGTATGCGGTGTTTTGAGATATGAACGAAGGAAAATCACTCAAAGAGAGTGCTGAAAGCGAAAGTTGAGGGAACATATCTGATTTCATCATAATGAATGCTGGACGGTTCGCACCCTTTCAATTTCGGACCCGTGCACTTTCGCCCTTTCTATTTCGCACCGTGCACTTTCGCCTTTTTTTACCACCGCTGGTATTGTGCTGCTGTCATGCTGTTGATTGATGCACGATCGATTGCTTGAACTCCGGCGATGCGGCGTGGTATGTTTATAGTACTGGGCAAAAGTTGTCAGGCATGCACTTATAAAGTCATGATAAACCCGGGAAGGAAGGAAAGAAAGGATATTTTAAAACAAAATAGAGGAACAATTTTTTTTCTCAGAATATATTACAGGCCAATTTGTTCCAACTGACGACCAAAGGATGGATCCAAAAGGATACAAGTGTCAACAAGCAATGGATAAAATTAAAAACAATGAAAGTATGACACAAAATCCAATGGGGGAGTAACACAAAATATATAAACAAAGTTAATTAAATAATATAAATATGATGATAATAATAATATGATGATGATGATGGGGAGTAACACAAAATATATAAACAAAGTTAATTAAATAATATAATATGATGATAATAATAATATGATGATGATGATGATGATAATAATAATAATAATAGTAATAATAATAATAATAATATAATAATAATAATAATAATAACAATGATAATAATATAAACAAAGTTAATTTAAAAATATAATATGATGATAATAATAATAATATGATAATAATAAGAATAAGAATAATAATAACAAAGATAATAAGGGGCTGTGCAATAATTATTCCCCAGGTTAATTCTCGAAATCCACCAAAATTGCTTGCCCCCCCTCGGCCCGCCAAAAATTGCTTTCCCCCCCCCCTCGGCCCACCAAAAATTCATTGCCCCCCTTACACATGCCAAATTTTTGGGACCCCAATTTTCAAACCTTAAATGGTCTAGATATATGTTGCGAAAGCGGAGCGAGCAGGATAATAAAGCGCTTCCGTACTGTTTTCCTAAGCATTTTAGAGCGTTTTATTTAAAAGGTGCCACATGAATGTGTGCCAAAAATCACTTGCCCCCCCTCTCGGCTGGCCAAAATTGCTTGCCTCCCCTTTCGCTCGTCAAAATTTCTTGCCCCCCCCCAATTTTACCCTCCCCAGGGCTCATAATTATTGCACAGCCCCTAATAATAACAATGATGATAATAATAATAACAGTAATAATAACAATAATGATATAATAATAAATTGAATATAGCATTTCTGTGTTTAGTTGCAATTCATAATATTTGTAGCTAAGTTGCAAAATAAATACTTAAATGTGTAAGTGTTAGAAAGAAAGAAGAAAGAAAAAGAAAGAAAGAAAGAAAGAAAGATAAAAAAGAAAAGAAAAAGAAAAAGAAAAAAAAACTAAATACAAAGAAATTAAGATGAACTGAACAAATCTAATTGATAGAAATAAATTATTATGTGCAGCAACATCCAAAAACAAGACATGTTTCAAAAGACAAAGCAGCGGCATAAAGTATTTAGCGGATTAAGATACCGCGTAAGATATGAAGCATCGTCATAATGAGTCCGTGATTGACAGGCCGGTAAACAAAATGAATCATGAACATATAAATGATTTACAATGCAGAATTGGATAGCATTTTTTCCACAAATTTGTTTATTTACTTATGTTATTTATTAAAACCATATTTATACAGGGTTACCCTTCAGATAAATCTGCTATTACAGGGGCACTGTGTCATGAAAACAATATATATACATAACAATTTGTAGAATTATACACAGGCCATTATATGTAAGAATTTTTTAAAAACATAAACATCAAAAAATCATACATCAAATATATCAAATTTCATTAAAAGTATTTACATTTCTTTGTTTTATACAATTTACGTAATACTTGTAGAAATATATATATTAAATTAATTAAGAACACAGGCAAAGTACATCATTCATTAAAAGACATAAAAGTTAAAACATTTGGTTCATTATTTACATTTCTCATTAAAACGAACAGAAAACTTACCTGATTAATAATATTTTATATTTGGCAAAGAATGTGGATGCAATTGCAATATTTCTCAATGTGCAATCGTAACATATTGTTCGTAAATAAATATCTTTGTATGATTTCTTGGCAAGTTTATACCGGCACGCGGCCGCAGGGCCCCCAATTTGTCAAGCAATCGATCGTACGTCACTAGGCATATCATCATATGGCACTTTTGCGTGTCTGTTTATGGTACCATTAATTGAACCCACACCATACCCGGCGCTTTCCCGTAAGTCATTCATTACATAATGGGTTGAAGAAGTCACACCTTATGTATACAGTCACGATGCTGCGTGGCCTGGAGACTTGTCAAGCAATCGATCCGGTACGGGTATGTTCTGGGACGAATATATGCGTGCTACTGCCTAGTCACCGTAGGGCTACCATTGCATTGATTGAACCCATGTCACGCCCGGCGCTTTCGCGTACTAGTGGCAGCTAATACTCGCACAGCATTATCGCAAAGCTGCAGCTGCCAGGCGTTTGTTTTGCTTGTGCGCATTTGTCTTTGATAAATTTGCTAAATATTTTTTTCCCATTAGTTTCATGTCAAAGAAGATCAATTCGGCAACATAAAGATGGGATAAAATTATAAGCCATCAAATTTTTGGCCATATCAATATTAGGCCCTATATAAATTTTATAGGCCATAAATAATTCAACACTAAATTATATAGCTATTAATAAAGTACTAATAAGGTAACATAATTCTAATAATAATAATAATAATATAATAATAATAATACTAATAATAATAATAATAATAATAATAATAATAATATGAAAATAATAATAATACTATAAAAATAATAAATAGGCCTAAAATAAAATAAAAATAAAATAAAATAAAATAAAATAAAATAAAATAAAATAAAATAAAATAAAATAAAATAAAATAAAATAAAATAACAAATCAAAAACATAATGAATACCAATCTTCAGTCGAAGCATATTTAATATATTGTAATAATATAGGCCTATTAAATTCAATCGAACCGGAGAGTCCATCAACATCCCGGGTAAACATACTATTTGCTTTTGTACACGCTGGACTCAGTACCGGTACTGCAAACACAGACAATCAACACTAAACAGTCAACCAATACTATACACATACAACACCCCACTGTACTGCCGGGAGTTGAAGCGATCGATCGAGCATCATCAATCAACAGCAGCACATTACCCGCGGTTTAAAAAGGGGGCGAAAGTGCACGGGTGCGAAATTGAAAGGGGGCGAAAGTGCACAGGTCCGAAATTGAAAGGGTGCGAACCGTCCTGTTTCCATCATAATCATGTATGTTTCCACCAAAGCTGCTGGTATTGTTGTGTTCACATCACACTGTTTTGTAAAGGGCGAGATGGCCGAGTGGTTAAAGCATTGCGCTGCCGGCCGGGAGATACGATCGACGAGGGTTCGAGCCTTGGGCTTGCCTTTGGTGAAAATTCTCTTCACTCTCAAAAAGTTCCTCGGGAATCCTCCAATTATAAGTTCAGTTATTTAATTTCAAGAATTTTAATTGAAGAATTTCTTCTTTCCCCCATACACTGCTTAGCATGTGCAGATATAGGTACCGTATAGTGTATATGCTTCGTCCATGATTCGGAAGTCACGTAAAGCCGTTGGTCCCGTGTACAGGAAGAGCCAAACCCTGTGCACGTTAAGTGTCAGAGCTATTCGAAAAGAGAAGGCCGGTTCTGATATCTGCAATCAATCCTAGGTTCCAGGATCGTGCATAGGTAAAAAAACTGTGCACGTTAAGCCCGTGTGACAATACTCAATTTGAGGTATGCACGTACATAGGAAGAAGAAGAAGAAATATAAGGAACTATCACACTCGTTGGGCGAACTCGTGTGATAACTTAGAGCTACTATGGTATTCTAAAATTGTAAAGATGATGCCATGTGTGCAGTGGGATAGCCAGCAGGGGGAAAGAGTTCCCTCCCCTCTCCTCCCCCAACAAAATGAAAAAGAAAAGTTCCCCCTGGCAAAAAGTGAAATAGAAAATCAGGAAGTCAAAAGAAAAAAGGGGAAACGAGAACAAGTGAAAAGAAAGAAGAAAAAAAGAAAACAAGTGGAAGAGAAAAAAAGGAAAAGCAAAATTCACCCTAATTATGGGCCAAAATAGTGTTTTTGCATGCTACATGCATACAGTATCCCAAATAAAGCCCTTTTTGAAACTCAAAGACTTTATGAAGCCTACAGTCTCTATAAATAAAATGGTATATGTATAGCCTACATTTTATATTCCACAAATAATTCTGGGTCAAAATATTGCAACCAGAATGTCTTTGCCCCACTCCACCAGACGTGTGTAGAATTTTTATTTCCCCCCTTCCGACCAAGAAAACTACCTCCCCTGTGTGTGTGTGAAATAGTGTAGTTCGAGATTGGTGGATCTCTGAATGCCCATAAACATAACAAAACATACATGAGAAGATAGCTTAGTCCTAGAGTATGAGGAGTAACACTATAATGTGTAAACTATAATGTGGTTGAAAAAGAAAGTTGTTTGCTATGAAAAATAACACAAGACGTTGCTAGGTGAAAATCCAACTGAGTGCATTCCTCCTTGGCTTGTATACAAGCAGTGACGTAGCCAAGATTTTTTTTTTTTTGGGGGGGGGGAGTCCATGTTGGGCATGGGCCTATTTAGTTCTCAAAACTGACAGGCAAAAAAAATAGTTATACACCGGGGTACTCAAGTTTGATTTTGGTGGGGACGTGCCGCTGAGAATTTGAAAGTGGACCCATAAATATATCAATTTTTCAAGAAATTTGGACCCATTGATATACCAAAAGTCAAAATTTTCGGCCAAATTGAACCCAAATTGTCTTAGTTTTACAAATTTTCCCAAAATTTTTTAGAAAATGTCGTCAAGATTGAGGCAAAATTGGGCTATTTTTCAAAAAAAAAATTAAAAAGGTCCCATTCAAATGCCAAAATTGGCTTAGAAAAAGGGGTCATTGATATACCAAAAGGCGAAAATGCTACCCATATTAGCGCACGTCCCGTATGGTCATTTGTACTAAGTATCCCCCTGGGGTTATACATTGCTTGATTTTTAAGTAGTTCACGTTTGTAAAATATAATTTAAAATATAATTACAAGCCGACGACGAACGTCGGCTTGTACTGTCTTGGCGTTCTTCTTCTTTCTGTCGACCACATTCGTACGTATAACTCAGTCACGGGTTGACGTATTTTAACTAAACGTTGTCAGAAGGACCGTTGGCATTGCCCGCACATGTCATATGACTTTGACTTGCATCTGACCTTTGACCTAGCTACAATGGTCAAAAACGTGATTTTTTTTGCTTTTTCTTAGCAAAACGTGACATTTTGCGTGATTTGCCACTTTTCGCCCTAGCTCTGCTATGCTTTGACCGATTTTGATCATACTTGGTCACAAACACCACTGACCATGTCCCCACATGTTACATGACATTGAACTCCATTTGACCTTTGACCTGCTCACAATGGCTAAAATGCGATTTTACTATAAAATGTATCTTCTTCCACAAATAACATGTGATGGTGACATGCTTAGGTCATGTGACTTGACTTTGGTCGGTGTC
This sequence comes from Amphiura filiformis, assembly GCF_039555335.1. NCBI lineage: Eukaryota > Metazoa > Echinodermata > Ophiuroidea > Amphilepidida > Amphiuridae > Amphiura > Amphiura filiformis. Next base: position 14,026,335 of record NC_092632.1, read on the forward strand.
TATAGGGTGTTCACAGATAAGGGTCAAAGGTCATTAAGGGGTCATTTCGGTCTGAAAGCTAAAAATATTCAAAAATCACTGTCTTTACAAATTATATAGCAGAGAGTCGCCATTAGCACACATGCATCGCTACTAGCCAGGGTCTTTAGGATGCCTACAGTTTTTGGGTCAAATGTCATTAAGGGGTCACTTCCGGTCAAAAACCAAAATTATCAAAAATGTTCAAAAAATTTTTATCTCAAAAGATAAACAGACCAGAATAATATAACCATCATACATGGATCAGTGTTCCCCGATGTATGCATGGTATTTTTATTTTGGGGGTCAAAGGTCATTAAGGGGTCACTTTCTGTTTTTAGCTGAATAACTTCAAGAATTTTTATCTCGAGAACTAAACATGCTAGAATTTTTTAATTAAAATTGGAACAATGCATTTTGTCGGTGTACGTAAGGTTTTTTTTTTTTTTTGAAGTCAAAGGTCAATAAGGGGGTCAAAAGGTCAATCAAAAATTTAAAAAAATCAAAATCCATGTATAAGTTCCGATTAAGCTGAAATTCACCAGGAATCTTTCTTATGACATCCTAAGCACAATGCAAGAGCAGTTGACCCCATCCGGGGGTCAAAGGTCAAATTTCGAAATTGGTCCAATCGAGCTCAAATTCAACAGGAATTATTCTTACGACATTCTAAACATGTTAAAAATATTTATGACCCCAAAGGTCAAAGTTTAGGGTCAAAGGTCAAATTTCTAAATTGCTCAAACTTGACCCATTAACAGGTCGGCTTGTGTGTCATGTCTCGCATGACAATTTCTATATAGCTCTTGTTTCAGATTATCATGCTTTGTTTTTTTTTATACTTCCACAGTTGAAAATTTACAACAATCATGGAAACAGAAGAAATACCAGTGAGTGATTCGATATCAATAACATGGATGTTGATCTACACAGCTGTAGGACTGTTTGTTGTGTAAGTTAACAGTACTGAACTACTGATCAAGGGTCTTTGATATTTTTTGTGGCCTACTGACATCAGCGCTCGAAATAAGCACCGGTCACCTGCCATTGGCCTGCAACTATTTGGCTGGGATGGTAACTTTCCTGACTAGCAGTCTGGTTGCCGACCCGGCTGGCTGGTAACTTTTTAAAGCTTAAAGTAACTTTTTAAATATTCATGAATGCATCGTCAATCTGTCATTATTTATTAAATCACTCACAAAGCACGGTATAACCCGGAAGGGGGGCGCTCACTAAAAATGGGTGATGTGGATGTGCAGCCAAAATTGACCCCCATTTTTCAACTCACTCTCACCAAATCACCCTCTTTTTTGTTTTTCTGAACTCTCTCCCTCTCACCCAATGACCCCCTTTTTGTTTTCCTATCACCAAAAGACCCCCTTTTTTCAAAAATTTTAGGAAAATTTCTGATAATCTGCATCAAAAGAACAAAGCATTACATAATCTATTTCCTCTCCTTTATATCTAACCTCCTTGCCTAATACCATTTTGAAAAAATCCCACATCCTTTCTTCAAATTTTACCTGGGTAAGTTGTGTAAAAAATAAATAAAATAATTCAATATCCAAAGCTGTAACTAATGCTAAATAAGCCGCTTCTGCCTGCTTCCGCCTAATGGTTATTAGGCTAAAAAATAGTTTATTTTCTGTAGGCTGTGTGCATTTCATTTCGGGGAGCAATTTCATTAAAAAAAAATTCATTTTAAATATGTGACCAGCTCCAACAAAACCTGGAACAAGTCGCCAGCCATGTTTTGAGCTCAACATCCCTCTATCTCTAAGCACCGATATCTCTTAAGGTTCGCTATCTCCCAGGTTCGCTATCACTAACATGTAAAGTCTATGGAGATGAGAATGCCGCTATCTCTAATAGAGAAAAGGGTTCGCTATACCTAAAAAAGGGTCTACTACTTCTAAGGTTCGATATCACTAATTCAGAATAAGGTTCGCTAGTTCTAAGATTCGATATCACTAATTTTAAATAAGGTTCACTATCACTAATTTTAAATAAGGTTCGTTATCACTCATTTTGAATAAGGCCTGCTATCACTAATATATTGAAGGTTCGCTATCTCTAAGGTTCGCTATCACTAAGGTTTGCTGTCACTAATTTCAATTAAGGATCGCTATACCTAAGGTTCGCTATCACTAATTTTAATTAAGGTTCGCTATCACTAATTAATTAAGGTTCGCTATCTCTAAAGTTCGCTATCACTAATTTTGATTAAGGTTCGCTATACCTAAGGTTCGTTATCACTAATTTTAAATAAGGCCCACTATCTCTAATTTCAAATAAGGTTCGCTATCTCTAATCTAAAGTAAAGCCCGTTATCTCTAATTTTGAATAAGGTTCGCTAGCTCTAATTTAAATTAGATAGGCCTTATTTTAAATTAGAGATAGCGAGCCTTTTTTAATATTAGAGTTAGTGGACCTTATTTAGAATTAGAGATAGCGAACCTTATTTAAAATTAGTGCTTACATTTTTATTCAAATCATGAAATGTCAAAAATGCGTCTTGTTCCTGTTTTTGTTTTGTCAGAACAGGTCACATATTTTCATCTCGTACAGTTTATAAATAGCAATATAAAGTCCACTTTTAAAAACAGGTCAAAAATTTCCAAGATACATTGGACATATACAAATCAACAAAAGATCTTTTGGGTTGTCTTTGTCTAATTGTTCCCCACATTAAAAAGTAGTATACTTGGCTCTAATCTTTCTATTTTAAATCTATGTGTCCTTTTGTATCATCTTTCTATCCTTGATGTGATTCATTGGTAGAGCACCAGCACAGTCACCTTCGGAGCCTTATTTCACCCTTATACAGATGAGCACTCCATTATAAGCCTATATGTAGCTATCTATTCTGTGTACACTACATAGCTTTCCCAGGGATTTAATTGCCCTGAAAATGCATGATGTCAGCCAGAGTGCATTTCTAAAACTTTAAGGGGTTGTGCAATAATTAGGTGTACCCCCGGGTGGTGAATTTTCAAAATGGTCTGCCAAAATTGCTTGCCCCCCCTTTTGGCCATGCCAAAAATCTTTGCCCCCCCCTTCTAATGTGCCAAAAACCTTTACCCCCCTTTTGATGTGCCAAAATTCTCTCCCCCCACACATGCAAGATTTTGGGGAACTGAATTTAAAACCTTAAATTGTCTTATCATATAATGCGAGCGCAGCGAGCAGGAAATTTTGCATATTTGAATGTGTTCCTAATGTTTTCCTACATCTTTTTAGGGCGTAATATAGAAAGGGTGCCCAAAATATCTGTGCCAAAATTTGCTTGCCCCCCTTTTGACCTGCCAAAAAATGCTTGCGCCCCCTTTTTGGCCTGCCAAAAATCTTTGCCCCCCCCCCACCTAATTCACCAGACCGGGGTACACCTAATTATTGCACCACCCCTAATGTAGCGTTGAAGGTCAATTTTGAGCTGTCACCTTCAACAGAAAGCATTTCCTGCAAAATTTATATTCCCTGTCAAAACAAAAATCTAATATCACACATTTCTTTGCAGCCATCAGTTATACAGCCTGACACACTTTTGGAGGATGGGAATTAAAGGCCCAATGCCTTTACCACTTGTTGGAAATTACCTTAGTTTTATTTTCACCAAAGTAAGTAATACATTATCCAAACCATAGATCTTTTAAATAATTAGTGGCTGTACAATAATTGTGAGCCATGGGGGGGGGGGGCAGGTAAAATGGGAAGGAAGCAAGAATTATTAGGTAAGCCCTAAGCTGAAAGGGGACTTACATGTAAAGGGGGGAGGGCAAATTTTGGCAGGTCAAAGTGGGGTAAACAATTTTGGGCCACATTTATGGGTTACCTTGTAATGCTCTAAAAAGGCCTTTTAAAGTATGCAAATGTTACACTTGAAATGACTGGTAAACTTTCCTGACTGTTACTAAAATTTTTTTATATTTGGCAAAGAATAACCAAATTAAAATTTGACAGAAATTGTGTATTATGACTTTAAGAGAAAAGTGATTATTAAGAGAGAATCACAATAGAGTTGTATGGTGAGTACAGTGTAGAGAGAGAATGATCATATGAGGAGGTGCCACAAACATATAACATAATAATGTGGGTAGCATTTTCGACAATTAGGTGTATCAATTACCCCATTTCCTAGGCCAATTATTTTGGTATATGGATGGGTCGCAAATTGATGGGCCCACATTCAAATTCTCAGCAGCACACTACTACCTAAACCAAACTTTAGTGCCTCCCCTTCACCTCGGAGTTGGATTCATGTAATCCTATTATAATCTCATGATGTGGCAGTAGTCAATCTAATGATGAACTCTTATTAACATATTAAACTGTTGAATTGACAGGGACTTTTTCAAGCAATGGACTGCTGGACCAAGAAATATGGCAAATTTTATGGGTAAGTTACTTGTTTTTCAGAATTGTGTGGGTGTGTGTTGAGGGTGGGGGTGTGTGTGTTTGAGCTAACTTGACTGCAGCAAAGTCCCTGATTGGAGCAGTCAAGTTAGCTTAATCGATAAGGCGTTCGACTATGGTGTGAGAGTTTGCGGGTTCGAACCCTGGTAGTGCCTAGTACACTCTCCATGGAAAAATTGAGTTACATGTAGCTTGAAATTCCCTTGGACAAGGTACTTACTGCTAGTTGTCTCGTTGTAACCCGTACGAAACTCGAGGAGCTGATCCTGGTTGCGAAGGTTATTTGTGGAATGTAGGGTGTGTGCTCTTGAAGCAGCAAAATCCCTGATTTGTTGTTAATTAAATGTTTATGGAATGATGTGGGGCCGTAGTGGTCAGCGACAACCTGTAAAGTGTGCTGAGGCTTGTGGACCAACGTCTAGGCTTTTTGCCTGTGCGTATCGCACTATAAATTAGTGCGCTTTTTAAAATTTTATGGTGCTACCCTATGATATATAGTCCTATGATAATATGAGATATATCTCTAACACCTTTTACATATTTAGAGATATATCTCTAACACCTTTTAATCAGTATATTCATTCTGTTCCTTGACTCTCATGTTACAAAATGTAGACATGGACAGGATCCAATAACCTTGAACCCAAAAGTGTTATTATTTTATTTTGATTCTGAAAATGTCATCCAATTTTAAGAGGAATGCATAATTCTCACATTATGCACTAGTGCATAGTCAGTTTTAGGGGTTTTCCTTATTATCATTTGAACTTGGTGGTTCATACAGTGTCAGACTCTGTTTTCCCATGAAGCCCAGGGTAGGGTATACATACAGCCAGGCATTATATACCCTGCATGGAACTGACTGTGAGGTCTTAAATCCAGTGGACAAAATAAACATTGATCATGTTTTGGTTTTAATATGAAAGTTTGTATAACTTAACATTGCTGATGTCGGCAACATTGTGGTAACATACTACTTCGTTAATATGATGTTGATGTCACTTTACTGTTTTTCAATATTTCATATCACAACCAGTACTATTATCAGTCAACCAGAATACAACCAATATGACTTAATTTTATGACTCTGTCAAAACAACCAAATTGCAACCAATTTTTTCCACTGGGTTTGTCATTCACTGTCTCTGCCTCACAATTCAAATGCAGTCATATAGAGAGTGGGTGATTTCTTCCCCCACCAGAAACTGAACCACAGGCTCTCTTTCACCAGAGTCAAATACCTGTACTGCTGGGTCACACTTCTCTCATAAACAAAGGTTAAATAAAAATTCCTGTAAAAAAGGAATGGGGCGCCCAATGTGAGCTTGGATGTGATATGGTGAATTCCATGGTGTGTAGATTTGGTATTTAATGATTTTTCTAGGGAAGAGTAGAAGATGATCAAATGCAAGAGAAATGTGTTTGATTAGGGAAGGTGTTCTGACAATCCAAATATATACTTAGTCCACCTCAGATGACCTGTAACAATTTTGGCGCAGAATTGTGATTGACATTACTTTGATCTGACATTCAACATTTTCGCGCTTACACCAATCATGTCCATAACAATTTAACTCTTACAACTTCCTGTCAACTCTCTAATTTAAAACTCTAAATTTCTGTCTGTTTGCCTTTTCTGTCTTGTACCATTAAGTTAAGCAAACATTGCTGGGTAGATAACAGGATTTAGTTACAAGCACATTAAATCAAAAAGACTGCATGATTACTTAATTAATCCAATCATGGAGGTAGTAGCTAGTACTACCTCCATGATCCAATCTTGCATATTCTGAATGAATTGAATTGTCAAATGTCGTAAAAACTTTATTTGTGAACGGATTTTCATTGTTGACAAAACAAAATGTTTAATATATCAATTATTTCAATGAGAGCAGTTCCATTAACTTTCTTCCATAAATAATCACAGAGTAATTATCTGTTTACAAAATAAGCGGTTTTTTAATTGTATATTCAGATTTAATTAGCGTGCAATTATCATTATCAGTACTACTCAAAAACATGGCGTTGCTCATGTTTACATTGTATAGTCACTGTCTCGTTTGATCTTTGGCCAATAAAAAAAATTGTTTGCTTGCCCTCAAATGAATTTTCAAAATTGGGTCGGTCGGTCATGGATTTCTTTTTTTTTTTTTCTTTTTTTTATTACTAGCAAACTCTATACAGTTTGTATTAAGGTTCAAAATATGAAAAATCAGACAATTTTGGTGTCAAAATGAATCAACTAACATTACAAAACAACTAAAATGTTGAACACAAGTTCTGAAATACATTTTTTACATCTTCAGAATGCAACAATTTGAAAAGAAAAAAAAACTTAGCAGGAATTTCCAAAAATAGGGTCGGTATTCCTTTGTACAGTAAATAGAAAAGAACATCTTTGTTTTTTTTTTTTTATGGTCAACTTGCACTAGGATCCACAACATGCGCATCTATTAGCACACGGTTCTTTAACCCCAATACATTTGTACATTCATTGAATGACTTTGAAACTTTGGGTACAAAAACTCATACTCTGCAAATTATGTCAAATTTTGCACTATGATTGTTTATTTGAGGTTATTGGACTATACCATTGAGATTAGGCTATTATAGTCCATAGTGTTGGTCACCGTCTATCGGGTTCTAAGAGGCGGTAAACTGGTTTAAGCCAATACAAAGGTCAAAGGTCTCGGTTTATTTGGTATTTTTATAAGTTCATTAATTTTGTATTTTAAAAACAAAGAATATGCACAAGATTTTATCCCGTGCATATCAGAAAATAATAATAAAATAAAATCCAAGCAAATTGTGGTTTTATTTTTAAGCTGGGCATACTTTTAGCAAAACAATTGCGAAGTAAATCTAGCAAGAGTGAAATTAGAAGAGTTTCACAAAGTCATGCCAATAAGGTGCCCCCGCCGTTGCGGGCGCCCCAAAACAGGGCATAACTTCACTTGTGTGTAGCTCATTTTGTTTATTTTAATCATGTATACTTGCTTGTATATTGTATTCTTTTCAGTACTTATTTTGGAAAGATCCCAATGCTGATGATTTGCGATGCTGATATAGCTAGACAGATACTCATCAAAGATTTCCCCAATTTTGATAGCAGAGTAAGTGGCTTATCTGAAGTTGTACTGTAAAGTTGCGATTGTAATATAAAATGAAAAGGTATCAGGATTTATTCATCATCTCATGAATAAGGTGCAATCCAAACATATTTTTTATTATTTGTAAACACATGGATACAAATGCAGGTTATTGATATCATAATGACCTCGTCTTGTGATGTAATACCAAGGATTAATATAATACTATAGGATAAGCCACATGTTCGTGCAAATGAGGTCAGTCACAAACTCAATGCACAATCAAGCATATGGTGGTATGTCTTGTGTAAGAGATTGACTTGTGGAAGAGGTGATGCATATTTTGTTGTTGTTTCAAAAATATCTAAATGGCGATAAATTACTTAACATTTGGTTGTTTGTTTCCATTACTATCAAATCTTGAAAAACTAAATAGCTGAGGTGTTAGCTCCATATGCTAGGAAAATGTTGACACTGGCTACATAAGGTGTATAGCCTACTTGCTGGAAAGGGTCCAAATAATAGCACTTGATGTGCGCCATCTTGGAAAAATAGGTCAAAATAGACAGTCATTCAAAATTGAGGACATGTTGGCCTGACAATTTTAGACTTGATCTTAGCCTCAATCTAGCCGCGGAAATAGCCTCAGAAATAAGCCTTGAGAATAAGATTCGTCTTAGCCTGAAAATTAGCCTAATTATTTAAATTAGATAAGTCTTGATAAATTAGCCTTAAATAATTAGCCTATAGTCTGTATATCTACCTTGAGTCACTAGCTTTGAAGTTCAGCGTGTGCTGCATTGGCTTTGCGTAGTTTCTTGTGTATACACGTTGATCGCGTGTGTAAAAGTATGCACATGCACCAAGTAATGCTAAGCTAACACATGATCAACGCGCTGAACTTCAAAGCTAGTGCCGTTGACTCGAGGTAGATATATACATGTAGACTATAGAATAATTAGCCTTGTCTTGTATCATTAGCCTCGAAATATTAGCCTCAAAACATTGGCCTCAAATTATTAGCCTGGTCTTAACCTAAAAATTGGCCTAATTATTTAAATTAGTTAAGCCTTGCAATAATTAGAGACCAAGACAAGGCTAATAATTTGAGGCTAGTAATACGAGGCTATACATTACATGCATGCAGGGACGGTTGGGCCATTTAGTGACCCTGGTGATCCAGGTGAAAAGTGTTTATGATATTGTCAGGGTATAGTAAAGTAGGGGAGCGCTATTTGCCGTCATAAAACCTCTCAGTTTAATTCTTTTTTCATCCAAGCTGATGCTCAAGCTGCTGTTGTTGAGCACAACTTAATAATGATCATGCAGCTACAAAACAATGCGTAGGGGAACCAGAAAGGACAGGATAGGATTATGAAAACAGGTGGATGGGGTGTGTCCGTCACATCAGCACTGGTAGATGTAGCAGTGTTAAGCTCACTTAGAGTACGGCAGAGAATGGCAGATAGGCCACTGATAATGACCAGGGTGATTGCTGCACTGGCTGTTTTGTTCTGGGTTACCATCAGGGCAGCAACAAAGAAAAGAAATAACTCTGCCGGTTGTGTTGCCATGGCTGAATTACAAGCGATGCACTAACAAAAGGCAATGTAAGATGGGATAATGGATAATGTCATGTTTGTTTTTCCAGGACAAAACATTTAATTTCAAAATGCCGTACCTGTCAGATAGTCTTCTTTCAGTAAGTGGTGAACCATGGAAAAGAGCAAGGAGTTATGTGAGTCCAACATTTAGTGGCTCAAAGATGAAACAGGTTTGTTTGTTTGCTTGTTTGTTTGCAAGGAAGTTCAGAGACCCCTCATTGGTAGCTATTGGTTTGAATGGTGCTTCATATTTATCACACTGCTGTGCTGCTCCTGTTTGCCAATTAAGTGTTTTCATAAGAAAAGATGATAATTTTGTTGACTCAACCATTCCTTAAATAATTAATATATTGCTTTGCATGGCTCACTGATAGTGTCTTTGATGAGAACAGACCTGTAACCAGGATTTATTTTGGGGACTGATTTTGAAAAAGTGGAATAGGGGGAGGTGGATTTTGAAAAAAGTGGACCTTTTTTTTTCAATTTGAACCTTTTTTGACTATATACATTAAATTTTAACTATAATTATATTTTCTTTCAGATGATTCCTACTATCAACAGCAGCTGTGATGTTCTGATGGAAATTCTAGATCAAAAACACAAGGATGGAGAAAGTTTTGAGACAAAAGAGTAAGAATATCAACATGGAATAGATTTATTGGGATTGTATTGACCAAATTAGTTCAGCCTAATTTTGTTGACAAATTCTATTTTCAAGTAACATCTATTAATTTGAACTGAAGAAGGCAGCAAATTTATAAACTGCCTAGGGATGGCAGTAATTGAAATATTGAAGAGAGTGTGAGAACTTGACCAAAAATGTCAGATATTAATTTGGTTCAACAAACCATTTTTGTATGGCATTGGATCAAATATCTAAATTAACATTATTATGGCTACATTGTAACCTGCACTGCAACATTGTATTACAAAATAAAAGCAGTCAGTTTGCCTTAACATAAATGTCAAACTGAATGACACAAAAGTCAAACTGAATACACAGAGAAGTATTCAGGGGACACTTTACTCTCAAAAATTTTTCAACATAGTAATACCTTACTGATATAGACCATCAGAGGTCAATTCTGTTCTGTCTATGAAACTATTTTGTTGTAACTGGCTATTCTATTTGAAATTCATGCACACCCTGTGGAAGACATGCCCTAAATATCTCACACAAGGGATCTAAATTTCAAATGGAGTATGTCACCCATTCAGGTAAAAATTCACACTACCTGTGATGGGGGGTACGGATTTCAACTGGAATAACCCAATTCTGTTGTAATCTTACAGAGTTTTTGGTCGATATGTGCTTGACAATGTTGCATCTTGTGCATTTGGAATAAAAGCAGATTGCCAAAGGAACCCTGATGATTTATTCCTGAAAAATTCCAAGTTGATCTTCAAAACCAGCATGACAAGACCAGGGATGTTAATCAGAAGTAGGTATCATTAAAATAATGAGAGGGTTGACACTTCTTAAACTTTCTGGCAAGCATCATCCAGGAGGCGTATTCCCTAAAAAACGTTTCTTGTTTAGCGCATCTAGCATAATTCTCTTGTTATTACTTTTGGGATTTTTCAAATTCATATTGTGTTTGATACACGCCCGCATTTGTGATACTTACGTCAAGGAGTAACAGAATATTCTGTGTGCGTGGCCTAAACCAAAGGTATGTAGTACAAAGCTGTCTTTTTATCTAATATTTAGACAGTGTTTACTTAACCATTGCTGTCAAAAGACTGTGGATTCTGGATTCTAGTCCAAGTATTTAATGGCATTGTATCATAATATGCCTACTGCGGATGAAGTTGCATACCATAATTCTCCACTGATGTAAAGAGAACATCATTCACAAACTTTCACACTTCGCGGACCTAAAGATTATAAGGGATTAAACACTTGAATGATGTTGTATTCATACTTGCATCTATCGCCGCGCTCGATGCTAGCCTTTCCAATATGCTTCTTGTGTGGAGTGTGTAGATAAACGAGTTAGGTGTGAAGCATGTACGAAAGATTAACATCTTTATATATCTTCAGATGCTCATAGGTGCTGCTATGAACTTCCATTTGATATTCTTAGTCAGTGGGAGTGGTCTAGTTCGTAGACACATTTCTGATTGGACAATCGCATGATTTCGGGTGCCGTCTATCAGGCCGTAGACGACCCCACGTCATCATGCGTCTTGATAATGCGTAACTCGCGTGTAGAGGTGCGAGTATGTATCGCGCTGGATGCGTAGACTAGTGCGGATTACGCGAACGCGCTAGCAATACGCGCAACAGAATACGTGAAGTTGTAAACAAGTTTCGTTCATTTTATAATGAGGGAGTTTTTATGACGGTAGCTTAGTTTTTGCTTTAAAAATTGTTTACAGTTATTAAAATAATATTTAACTGACTAAGAATGAGAATAAGCGATAGGAATTTTTATTTTGCCTATCCTCTACCTATGATGATACAGGCAGGTCCAATATTTTTATCGTAGTGGATACCGGCTACGCCGGCATCCACTACTCAAAATATTGGACCTGCCTGTCGCCTATCACACGGTAGAGGATAGGCAAAATAAAAAATTCCTATCGCTTATTCTCTAATTCTAAATACCATTTTCAACCAATGCGCATGCACCTCAAATCCAACCTTCTACCTCTTGTCAGGCAAACATAGTCCAAAGGTCCCTTAAATGTACTATAATACACTTTCAGGTCAATTATAATTACCAATGTAATGGTGGAACCCTTTTGTCCAAAAAAAATGTACCACTTCATAAATAGCCTGTTGGCAAATCAATTTGGCATAAAAGGAACAATGCTGTATGTAATATATATAGCTATATGCAATATGCTTTATGTTTATATAACCTCCTTGGATTAAACTAAGCAATGACTCCAGACAAGTTCAAAAATCATATTAATCAAATAATTCACATATGTTTCAACTTTTTTTTCAGTGTTCATCCCATCTTTATCACCAGTATGTGACTATTTGGGACTTGACATCTTTCCAAGGGAAGCTTTGGATTTCTTTGCTAATATTGTAAAGCAAGCTATGGAATTGAGAAAAGATGAAGGCAACACAAGTAATAAGGTAAAGATAAATATTTTGTATAGTGATATACTTATGTAGCAGTAAAGGTAAATAAAAACATCCATGGAAGATGCTGGTTGAGCTAATGAAAGTGCTCTGGTGAGTGCACGGCCAAATTTGAGAGTGAAGAAGTATAATTTTGATTTCTAAATATTTTGTTTTGTAATTTAAATGTTTGAAAGTAGAATTTTTCTCGAAAAATAAGTAAACACATAATGTTAACATTTACAATATAGGAAACTATGTAAAGCCTTTCCTTATTCAAGTACCTTGAAAGTTTATATTTGAAATAAATTAACATGCACAATGAACTATGCATTTTGTTGTCAACTTATTTGTTATGGGTTTTTTTTTTTTTTTTTTGGGGGGCTCGGAGAGATTTCTTGGGACAATCAAATCTTCATTTTCAAATTCTCAGCAGCAGATCCCTACCCCATCCCACCCCAGGAAACTTCAACTCACTTGAAATTAAAGCAAATTTTTATCAAGTTGTTGATAAGGCCCTTCGCACTTAATTATTAGTTTCCTGTTTACCGCCCGCGTCCAAAATTGAAAATCTCAAAATAATTAATTATTTTATTTTTATTTCAAATTTTCTCCTTTAAAATGACTTTCAACTACTTCTACTTGCCATTTTCTGACTTTAATAATATCAACAATAATGATGAATGAACAAAGAGTGCAACTCCACCTTCACTTATTTATAAAATCAAATATTGTTGTGAAATAATTAAATGCCCGCTCTGGTCAAAACAAGTCAATAGTTGCTTGTAATAGTTCAAACTAAATAAAGAAAATAAAAGATAATTAATAATTAATAATTAAAAGTCACCTCATCCCTTTTTCAAAATCTTAAACAGGAAACTAATAATCAAGTGCGAAGGGCCTAATGACCATACCAGATAATACTCTTAACAGCGCATTTTAGTCCCTGTGTTTTTGTCCATGTGCTAAAACACTTCACTTTTTTCCCTGCATGGTGATAGTTACTTTTGCTTCTGAAAAGTCCAATTTATTCTCTTGTCAGAGGAAGGATTTCCTTCAGCTGATGCTTGATGCTGCAGAAACAGGAGGAGATGAGACTGAAGTCAAGGCTGGTGATGGAGAAGTGACCAATGGAGTGGTCAAGAAGAAAATCCCACTAACTCAGGATGAGCTCATGGGACAGGTCAGTTATATAAACTTAGGGAGGAGAGTTTTTATGGTCTACTGAGCTCAGCAATGCTTTGCTGTCTTCGATAGCGCATTGTATCGGAGAGGTACCTGGCTTTTATCAAAGCCCAAACCCATTAAAGCCTGTAGCAAACTCTTTTAGGCTCCGCTCAATTGACAACTCTGCTCCGATACAAAGCATTGACCTAAATATCGATCGAATCAATTTTACGACCATGCTTTGAATTAACAACCCCTTGAAACCTAATTACACCACTTTATGTAAACATGAACTTACACATATTATTTACTTTCTATTGAGCGCAGACACGACCAGAGACATGCTTATTTAATGACCACTTGAGTAGTTGCTGAGTGGGTCGTTATGTACTTACTGAACACAAAGGAAATTGATTTTGGTGTTACCATCGACCGTGTTTATAATCCTGCTGCTCTGCTGAACGCTCCGATAGATATCAGCAAACTCGTATACTGTTCGCTTGTTCCTATCAAACGCTCTAGCGTACATGAACCATTATCGAAGACAGCAAAGCATTGCTGAGCTAAGTAGACCATAAAAACTGTCCTCCCTTATAATGAATAGGAAAAGGCTTGTGTCTGACCACTCATGTATTGAAGTTGTCATTTGTTATGAATGCAGTACATATGTTCAAAAGCAGAGGCACAAGGGACCATCCCCAGGATGGGCATAGCTAGGAGGGCAATGGTGTGCCATGTTTGAAGGGGTGCAGAGTTAATCCAAATTTAGTACTGATTCAGCACCCCTTTGAAATAGAGAACATCAAAATGTTTGGGCACATTAAAAAAAAGAAGTTATATGAGACTGGCTTTGTTTGTGCACTCTACTTGCATTTGATTCAGTTTGGGCCGACTTGCATTTTTGGGAATAATTCTGGTATACCCTGTATAACCCTAACTCTAACCCCAACCCTAACCCTAATCCTAAACTACAGAGTGCCCGGGGTGAACCAGAATTGTACTTAACACAGGGTGCACAGGGTAAACCAGAATTGTACCCATTGTTTTGATATGTTGTGACTGAGTTCAAGTTATACATTCTAATTTTTGGACAACACATTTTCTTAATCTTTTTCATAACCTTTTTCATAACCAATTATCAAAAGTAACATAAAAATGTTAAAATTATGAGCTAACTCTCAGCCTAAAATCATGATTTTGAAAGATTAGACCTGCGCCAAGTCTTAGAATTTTGTGAATGCAATTGTAAGAAAATGTGTTTTTTGCTCTCAAATTCCATAAATAATTTTGGAATCAGGAGTAGATTATGTCCTGAAAAGGAAATTTAACTTTTAACTTGGATTATTTTCAAACGTCTACAAGTAACCCTTTTTTGGGGACAGTATAATGAAGGTATATATGACAGAACTTTGGTTGATCACACACATACACACCTACTACTTGTTTTAAGGACCACAGCAGAGTTCACCTCTAAGATGTGTCAGAAAATTCTAAAAAGTACTTTTTTGGTGCAATTTGACCTTAAATTGATAGTCAAAACTAATTCATAGAGCTTTATATCACTCAAAAATTAATTTCTAGATGTCAGTTCATTAGCTAACTACCTTTCAATATCTTTACCAACATCTTTTGATAGTTATTACCATTGTAACAATGTGCTTATACAATCCTTTGTGCCTTAGCCAGGCTAGTATGGGTGTGATAACACTGTGTAATTCTTGTCTATTATTTTCAGTGCATCGTGTTTTTCTTCGCTGGTTATGAGACTGTGTCAACTACACTAAGCTTGGTATCATATGCTCTGGCTGCACATCCAGAAGTACAGAGGAAAGTACAGGATGAAATAGATGAGATGGTTCCTGACGATAAACCTGTTGGTTATGATGAAGTCTTCAAGATGGAATATCTAGACAAAGCCTGGTTGGAAGCCATGCGTGTGTGGCCCATGGCACCTATGTAAGTACTTTATTACTGTGGAGTATGTAGACAAAGTCTGGTATGAAGCCATGCGTGTGTGGCCCATGGCACCTATGTAAGTACTTTATTACTGTGGAGTATGTAGACAAAGTCTGATATGAAGCCATGAATGTGTGGCCCATGGCACCTATGTAAACAGTTGATACAAAAAGTCAAAAACAAATGTGAGACACCTGGTACAATTTAATATCTTAATTCTGTCCCCAAAAGTTACTAAATGTAATATGTAGATATGTGGATGGATATGTATATTGTATAATGTATGTTCACTATTTATATTGCAGACTGAAGAGATGCTGCAATGAAGATATCACCTATGAAGGCTTGACAATCCCTGCAGGTCAATTCTGTGCTATTAATACATGGGACATCCAACACAGTACAGAGTACTGGCCTGATGACCCACACAAATTTAACCCTGAGAAGTAAGTCTAATACTGATCAAGTGTGTAAATATTCTGGAGCTTGCATCATTTATTTCAGATTCTTGCATATCAGTGGAGTAGCCAGGACTTTTTCAGGGGGAAAGGGGAATTCAACAACAATGGTCAAAAAGGTCTAAAAATCTAAAATAATATGACGGCCTGCATGCAAAGGAAGGGGTAGTCTCCCCAGCTACACCACTGTCCCATATTGTGTCTTGCATTGTCTTACACCTTGTTAGAATGAAGCTTATAGGCCACCTCGTTGTTTTTCACAAGTAGATTAGTAGTCCGGCTGCCAAACACAATTTTGCTACCGAAGCTTGTTTTGGTGTCCATAGTTTTGTTTTTGATGGATATTGCTTCTCAAGACCACCAACTTCAAAAATAAATTTTCTGGACCTCTGTCAGCATTGGGCATGGATATGGTGGGTCAAAGTTCATACAGTGGTCAAAATTCAAATTGCTCAAATGCTGTTGAAAGGTTCTCCAAATTATTCCTCTTGTCATGGCGATCCAGAAAAGTATACTTCTACCCATCTGTGATATACCCTTCTGGAGTTACAAGCACCCGAATGCAGCCAAACCTGGCATGTTGAGATTTTGAGATGAATTTGCCTCATAGACAGAGCTCATTTTATAGACCCCTTCCAAACTGTTTGGCATGGACAATGGTAGACTCACAAGAGTAACAATTGTAATACTGGTTAATTTTGTTTTAGTTTCAGCAAGGAGGCCAAAGAGGGTCGTCATCCGTGTGCCTACATGCCATTTGGAGCAGGACCAAGGAACTGTGTTGGGATGAGATTTGCCATCTTGGAGAGCAAGATAGCTTTGGTTCGAATCTTGCAGAAATACAGCTTGAAGGTGACGGGCAGTACACCTGTAAGTGTTTTAAACCATTTTACTCTCCATATCTAACCACAACAACGACATAAACAACCTCAAAGCGATACTATACATTGAATTTGACAATCTCCATGCATGTGACTGTAGTACATGTGAATGTCCATACTTGGATTGTGAATATCTAAACAGCACCAGGAAGGATTCGGACAGTTGTTATCATCCTACTCTTTTGAAATTGACTGTGAGCTACATTGTACAGGTACGGCTCACTGTACACAGGAGCGACAGCTTAATGTTCCCTCTGAAGGGAGAGCGTAACTCTGAATTTAACCAACAGATCTTGCCCATTAATGCTGAAATATTTTCCTTAAGCTCAAAGTGTTTTAAACCATTGATTATACTCTCCATATGTAACCATAAAAACAACAAACAACCTTAAAAGCATTCCTATACATTGAATTGTTTCATACCCTCCATGCATGTAACTGTACTGCTGGAAAGACTAGCTGTATGCTCTCCCTATTTCTTGACACATATGAAATACTAAAAAATGTTGGGACTGCAAAAATGGAAAATTATATGTCTTCATGGTCTTTAATATTCAAGCACAATTAATATGAGCTAGAGAAAATGTCATGTTGCACCCTATGTGAACTATAGGCAGGCTACACGCCCGTGCTTTATACAGCAGTTTGCCAAATATTTGTTAAACCTGTTGATGCTATTGACACACTAGAACTGGGTATTTATGTTTAGATATCGGTAAATAAAATACTAAAAAAAGATTGCCTCAAACATTCTGATGTCAACTTTGAAAGTCATCATGTAATTTTAAATGAAATGGATCTTTTCCATTCATATCATTAGAAAAAGTGCATGTTCCATTCTTTGGAACTCCCTGGATGAAGTGTTAAAAAATTCAAGAACAGTGGTTCATTTCCATAATCAACTTGAACAAAATTAAAATACCTCTCAATATGATGCTTTTTTATAGAGCCATGTTTCTTGTTTTGCCATTCAGTTATGGTGATATTATCATGACTTTGATTTATGGCCAGTCAGTCTTTACCACAATATGTGACCCACGAATGAGCCATGAATGTCCTGAATTGTATTCTGAGTTAGTGTAAAATGTGCATGAAGGTCGTATTCATAGCATAGGTACCTCAAGTCTGTGCTGCATGTATCTCATTTTGATAGCGCTAGTCAAACACCTTTTAAACCAATCAATAATCCTATTGTTGAAGAGGATAATAAGCTTCTATCTATGTCTATAGGATTCTAAAATATATGTAGTCTTTGTTTGCTATGGCTAAATCCTGTTCAAGTGGTGGGTTACAAAGCATTGTATTTTGTCTGGGTATGTATAACCAACAATTAACAATGAGAGGACATTCCTGAACCTCGTTGACTTGGGGATGATTTGAAATGACTGCCAATTATGACTGTTTAATATAAATTTATTACCAGCAATGTGGGAAAAGAGATACATGTAGAACCGAAAAAGGTATACCATTTTTTTGAAGGAGCAAAGTTCATCAAACCATAAACCGCTTCTGGATATCGTTTGAAGTCAAATAATATACCATTTTAAAGCTTATGATACATATTTTCTAAACAAGAAATAAAACAAAATTGACCGATGGGCGACTTACGGCTCATTCGAGGTGTACAGTCACATATATTTGTGTTATTGGCTGAAAAATGATTTGGTTCTCATTTTCATGGACGTGAATGTAATCAATAAAATATGGATATGGTATGAATGCATATTTTTGAATGTATTCATGGGTGCAATAATCAAAACGCACAACAACAATGTCACCAAGAAACCTAGCAAAATGCAGAGAAAATGCAACTGCAGAAAAAAGATAGCTGCCCCCTGCAGGAAAGTGCCTATCATCACAAATCGTATAAAGCAGTAGTAGAATCAGATAGCATAAAAAAATCATATGTAGGCTTAGCGGGAGGGACATTCAAAGAGAGATTCAACAACCACACAAAATCGTTTAGGCACTTAAAATATGAAAAAGAA
Organism: Amphiura filiformis; assembly: GCF_039555335.1. Lineage (NCBI taxonomy): Eukaryota > Metazoa > Echinodermata > Ophiuroidea > Amphilepidida > Amphiuridae > Amphiura > Amphiura filiformis. The sequence goes on from NC_092632.1 coordinate 14,044,988, forward strand.
ACAGAACTATCGAAACACATTTGGGAATTAAAGAAGAAGGGCAAGGAATATTCAATTAAATGGGAAATTGTAAGGGAGTCAAACACAGAAAGAAGACAATCAGGGCAGTGTAACCTATGCATGGATGAAAAACTGGAAATAATAAAAATAATCAATCTCAAGAGCTTCATAAATAAAAGGTCAGAATTGATCAGTAAGTGCAGGCACGGGTCAAAACCATCAAACCGTGCCAAGAAAAAGAAATAGCTTTGTGTGTGCATCTCAGCAATCAGTTGCCTGATGATCGCTGTAATGCGTGAAACACAGTGTAGCAGCTCCAGCAAATAAGTGTATAGTAATCAATTTGTATTTTTGAATGTATATATTTTCTTTGTTGTTGCAGGATCTGAGCAAAGTGGCCAATCTGGGCAAGAAATCCATTTATCCAGAGAAAGGTATCCATCTTGAACTTGTGCCTAGAGATTAAGATGACCAAACAGCACAGAAATGAAAGGATCAACTATTATATTACATATTTTATCTCTATTTCCATAAGTAAATAGCTATATTTGTACAATAATTTATTTTGTAAAATGTAGATTTCTAATGTAAAATAATAATATTGATACTTATAAAAATAATACTAAATGACAATCAATTTGATTTTTGGTGTAGTCACTCATCATACATGGATAATATTCAATTTGTAGATTAAATAAATACTGTAGTGGAAAACTATTCGAATACTTTTGACTTATCAAAAGCCTTTGATACCATAGATCACACCTTACTGTAAATAAGTTGGAACACTATGGATTTTGTGGTATAGTATTAGGCTGGTTTAAAATTGCTTGAGTAATAGGAAACAAGTTCTTTCTTATAATTCTTGTAAATCTAAACCGAAAGATATTATTTGTGGTGTTCCCTAAAGATATTAGGGCCTTATTAATTTTATACTTTAATACAAAGTCAGAATTTAGACATTTCACTACCCACAGACTCAAGAAAGAAGATATTTACATCACAGGACTCAAGAAATGCCATGGTAATACACTCTATGCTACAAAAAACTATCAGTTTGAAATTATGCACTCTGACTCCCTCAGGTGCGCTCATCCTTAGTCGCAGCTCCTCCAGTTTTTTATTTTAGCTTATTTGAGTGCGCATGTTTCTCACTTAGTTTTCAAGTTCTTTTTACAGAATGTTGTTACTTTAAATGCAAAGCATGTAAATGGCTGTGACAAAGAGCTATACCCAAACTTTTGCCAAACTTATATTTATCTACGGCAGCATTCTACTTTTACTTGTACTTTTTATACATTTGCATGAAATTTATGAGTGATGTTTTATGACTCTGAAACGACACAAGAAATATTTGAAGATGGATTTTTTTCACTATTTATTCACTGCTGATATCTATGACACTATGAATGTCAACATAGGTCTATTATGTTCCTATGGGATTTAGGCCTAATAATTATTTCAACTATTAGAATCACTTTTGATATGAATGGAAGTTGCAACAAACAATACAGGAAAATACATTGGCTCATTTGCAAAATTGAAAAGAAGGAATGGTCTTCATCTATGAATCAATATAATACATTTCAAACAAGTGAAAATAACTATCCATATTTTATTGTATGTATTGTATAATATTGCATATTAGCCAAGTGTCATATCAATGTGTTACACCAAATCTAGGAGTATCCTCGTCACCAACTGTTATCGGTGAGATAGCGCAGAGCACATTGCTGTTCTAAATATGTGTTCATGAACATCAACAAACTCAATTTTATATTATTATTGCAACTTACCTAAAATGTCAACCAAAGTAATTGTCTTAAGGGATCTGGAATGAGCGTTTTGAGCGTTTCGACAGTATTTTTTGTCGGACATGAGCACATCAGACATATCGAATTGCATTCTGAATACGAAGAATTTCTTTCTGATATCATAAAATATCCATATCTTCAATAAAAAAAAAAAAAAATGTTAATTGATCGTCGGCTTTTCATCCCACATACATACACTTAAGTATAAATCATCAGATTTATAAAGTTTACTTCCAGTACTATTAAATATCAAAATATAAATTTTTAATCATTTGCCATAAAATGTGTATTACATTGCGAATTTCAAGCAATCAAAATTATTTGATATCAGAAGGACATTCTTCATATTCAGAATGCAATTCGATATGTCTGATGTGCTCTAATGTCCCACAATAAATACTGTCCAAACGTTCATACCCCATCCCTTAATGTTTGAAGATTACAATATGTATTATATGCTAATTAGACTAGAGGCACTTGTATTATGAATAATTGGAACACAGGGTTATCTTTAGACCATTAGCAGCTTCCTGTTACTGATGGGATGAACATCAATATCACATCAATATCACTTACTATAAAACAGCAAAAGTGGGGTATAATATATATTTTGTTATTTTATAATCATGTGATACCCTTCTTCACCTCGCTTTCATTGTAGTGGTGATATCAATGTGTTATCGGCAGGAAGGTGGCCGTTGTGGTGAACATGTCATACCTTAGTTACTGGTTCGTACTTGGTTTGCAGTTTGCACACATATTAGCAATCCATTGACTTTGTATTGTGATCATTTTGATTGTGTTTTTGAACAAAGATAGCGTGAACCAGTTGACTGCGCAATGATCAAAATTTGAAATCACACTATGACGGCAAATAACAATGGTCTATAATGTGTTAGCATTGTTAGATTATGCTACACATTAATCTCTTTGTTCAGTACTTTACTTGTTGTATATGTAATAAAACATATATCATGTAATATATATGTTGATGATCGCCGTTGGGGCGTGAAACTCAGTAATAAAATCATGGTGTAATAACATTATTACGTTGTTTGTGTATTTTATTGCATCTCTTCTAACAAATAGTATCAAGCACTATTTCAGCTGTTTTGATTGACTATTAAATATTATATAACTCTGTATATACAAAGATTTTTATCATTTGATTGGTCAATTACTATTGAATATTTGTGCTATTTATAGAAAAAGACTATTGCACTCCGCCGTCAGTGCAATAGTCCATTTTGCATTGTACTGGCACACAGCTACCATGGCAACGCTGACAGACGTTGGCGTATATCACGAACGGTTACCACATCGGCTGGCCAATTGAATACCTGAGTGGAAGAAGGGCCCAACTCCATTTTACAAAAACTCATATCTTAAAAGACCTGTACTGTTGCCATTGCAACATACATCATTTCACATTTATGTTATAATGTATGTTCATTAATCTGTACTAAAGGTCCCCTCAAGATGAAAATAGTCTGTCTCTTAAAACTGTTCCAAATAGTGTGTTTTTGTTTGTATCTCAAAAAAAGTGTTGATGGAGTTGGGCCCTTCTTCCACTCAGGTATTCAATTATAGGCGCGGATGACGCTTCTAAAATAGATAGTTTGTCTTATTTTTGTAATTTATATTGTTTTCCTGGTGGTTAAAAAAATTAAATGGACGATACAATTTTTTATAGGAGTTATATAACACAAATATTGAATGGTTTTATTCGTTCAATGGAAATAATATTTTCATTGGGTGAAATTTGAACTGTTCCATTCAACTCGGCAAAGCCTTGTTGAATGGAACAATCCATATATCACCTCATGAAAATATTCTTACCATTGTGCTCATAAACATTCAATACGTGTATATTATATCATGTAATATTATACATATCTTCCTATTTTGAGATTCTTATCACGTGTATGTCATCGCTTATTTAAATAATGCACAAAATATGGATAAACAACTTTTAAATTATGTCACTGACCATGATCCCAATTTTAACAGAAACATGTTTCCAAAACCAGTATATATTATAAATAATAATGTAGCAGAAAAGGTAATCTTTCGTATATCGGCATACACACATACTGATACTATTAGTTTATAACAAATATTATTGGATATAAGTAAAAAGTTCTCTACAACAAGTATTTTGTGATTGAACCGACTTCCGTTTAAGCATTGTTGCGCCATCATTATACTGGAGTATTCACAGTACTGTGCTGTAGCTATTAGCTAAAATAGTGAATATTCTCAGTCATCGTTACCACAAAAGTTCTTTTACTGGAACTTACAGCGCGTCAGTTGCCTGGTGAAGTCTGATCAGATGCAACGTAGCGAGCTGTAAAGTAAGTTCCAGTAAAAGATTTAATTCAAAGTTTTGTGAAAAATTATTTCCATTAGCTGTTATTTAGGTAGCTAAAAACTTGGTTGGATCAAGCTTTTCGGTCTTACCAACTTCTTCGACTTTTATTTTTTACCCAAAACTCACATCTTAAGTCTTAACTAGCTAATTCCTTGTAACTAAATAGAGTAGAAATTTCATATTTATTGGGATGTCTTCTATACTGATACACGTTCGTTTTGGTTTTTATGCAAAACGTTTTAATAAGTGTCTGGTTAAAAGGTCATGGAAACGTTGTTAAAACGTTTTATATCAATAATGCAACAGCATCTTAGAAATGTCAAAATGTTCTTGCATGCAAATTGTAAAGTATTTTTGCAAAATATTTTGTCAACAATTAATAATATTATGTTAGAATGATTTGAATCAAGATTTCAAAAATGTTTTTTAAATGTTCTTAAAACGTTTTAAACCCTTATATATTAACCGACATGGGTTTGCTGAATATAACGGTTTATTTGCTGGGACCACAACCACCCGGTGGTGTCAAATAAAAGCGAGAAAAGTGAAGATTATTTATAAATTTAAAAAAGTGGTTCTTTACAAATGAAGAGCTTTGTTTCAAAAACCCTTACATCCACTTGCCCATTTTTGAGAACACATCAAAAATCATCAAAAACATAACTGATATTTGGGGGTTTGCAACAAAAGCAGTTTTTAGCGGGATGCTTGGGTAGGATGAGCATCCCGCCAAAAACTGCTTTGTTGAAGAACCACCTTATATCAGTGATTATTTTGATGATTTTTTGATGTGTTCTCAAAATTGGGCAAGTGGATGTAAGGGTTTTTGAAACAAAGCTCTTCAAATAGTTTTAAATGTGTAAATAAAGAAAATGGAAGTTTTAAATTTATAAAGAAACAAAATTGGATTTTTTTTTAAATCCGGGTTTACCACTCCACTTTGTTTGGTAAAATTTAAATTTGAAAAACAGCAAATGAGGTGACTGAGGACCGCGGTGGTGCCAAATGCAAGAGAGAAAAGTGAAGAAAATTATTTTAAAAATGAGGCTCTACTAATAGTTCAAAAGTTAAAAACTAAAATAATTTGGATCCCTTTTTAGGGTTCTCCTTGAAAGCCCCAGGGTCTAGCTTTGCTGTTGATGATGTTGTAGATCACGAAGTTCCGCTTTTATTTAATAACAATTTTAGTTTTTGTCAATAGCACTTTCTATGAAATTCTACATATTTTTTTAGTCCTTAACTAATTTCTGAAAGTCCCTTATTTTAGCCAAATTGGTTATTTTTCAATACAAAATTAGTAAAGAAATTAAAGATGAAGATAGTCAAAGGGTTCATTTCTTATATCGTGATCGCGTTTTTGATCGCGTTTTAGATGTGGATCACGTGCGCGTGCATGCACAAATATCGAAAAGAAATTAAAAACAGTTTTAATTTTGTTGCATTGTCGGAACTACTGCATAATCTTGGTAAAATGTTTTTTTGGTTTTTTTTTAAATTTTCCTTGGACAAAATAAGAGCCATTATTGCCCATCACCACACGTATTTTCACGTGTATTTGTTGTTTTCAAATTGTTATTACTTCATGAAGAATGCAAAATATTAGGGATAAACATTTTTGCAGAGCTATTAGTATTGGCCAATTGATGATTCAAGTACATTGCAGGCACCCCAAGGGTACGACTAACATTGTTTTTGTTTTGATCTGTCTGGTGGAAGAACGCATTTCTGAATACATAATCATCAAAAATATTTTTGAGAGGTAAGTAGTCATGGTAGTGGAGAGCTCCAAAGGTATTATCTACGCCGATTCGAAGTATAAATTATTGATGCTCAATAGTGTTCAGGCTGTTGTAAATATTCATGATGTTAAAATTATTCGGTTTTGTGGAGGAAAAAAGTTTTCACGAAAACCTTTATATGCACTGCAACCTTGGCAGTATTTTCATTGAATTTTATGGTATAGTGTACAATTTGCTCGTCTTGTACAATTTACTGAAATTTTAATAACTTGTAAATTTTACTGTAGAAATCTATGATGGGCCTCATCACCCCCACCCCCCTTATGATCATCTTTGATGTTCGGCCCTACCCCCGGGAAAGGTGCTGGAGTAAAACTTTTATCACTAAAATGCATGAGAGCAAATGATGGATCTACGATTAGCTTAAGTTGTTTGGCGGTGTCAAGACGCGCATTTTTTTATGACGGATAAAAAATCTGGGGTGGTACAACACTCCCCCCTGTAGTTCTAGGGTTAAGAGCCCGACCAACCCAAATTTTACGTTTTTATTTTTTAGCTAAATTAGAGTAAAAACTTTGATAGACATTTGGAACATTTTCGAATGATATGTTTGCAAAAATTGTTCAGATAATTTTCAGATTATTTTTCTGTTTTTTGTAAAGTTGTAGCGTCATTTTATTAGCCAAACTTGGAAAGTCCACTCGTAGAACAAGCTTTTTGTTTTCATTCAAAGAGTTGTTAAGCTTTGCTATATTAAATGGTAAACGGGAACAATATCATGGCTCGGTATGAAACAATCTATCGAGATACCCTAAATTTGAAGAACATACTCTGGCTTCTTTTTGCTATTTTTAGTGTTAAAACTTGATGCACAAGTTTTCCAGTTAACATGATGCCTTAAAAGCCTGAATCCATCTATCGAGATTGAAATTCAACCAAATAGTGTTCTGCTTTTGCACTTACATGGTAAACACAGCCCAAGGCGTGAATTGGCATAAACTTGAACTTTCTACCAAATCCTCCCTTTCTCACTGTTGTCATGGTACTTGTTAACTCTTGCAGGGATAGATACCTTGAAGGGGAATATGAGAAACTTAAAACACAAGAATGACTCAACCATAAAATAATACAGGTTTCTTTTTATTAATTATATAGTAGCACGAAGACTGAGTTTCAAAATATGTTTTTCATGAAACCAAGATCATGACGACAATATTAACCGCAATCTAAATGTTTGCATATTAATAAAATGTCATTGATATTAACGTCAAGAATATCAAGTTTGTTGAAGTTTCATAAATATATTTCAAACAAAGTTGACGACACCTTGTACGTTAAGAGTCGAAATATATTAATATCACATTCAATTACAAAATATGGGTGTTTTGAATTCTTGATTTGTTGGGGATATTTTGTATTTTTAAAATAAAATAAATAAATAAATAAATAAATAAATAAATAAATAAATAAATAAATAAATAAATAAATGGAAGGAAATAACCCACATTTTTATCACTGAGTGAAACGATCAACCTCCCGGGAAGTTTGGTGTACCACGACCTGTGGTTTGTAGAAGCCCTACCAGGCCAGCTCTAAGGGACCAATATGGATGGACGCTCTAATGAGCAAGGCATGCGACTCACCTGATCAGGAAAACAACCATTTCATCGCAAATTGGGCATACAAGCCTTACTAACATTTAAACTCTCTAGAGCATTTAAAGTAAATTGTAAACGTAAATGTTGTTATATTTTATTGGGTAATTGCCTCGTTGAAAAGAGTAATTGAATTTCCGGTCCTGAGCTATTTTTTCTGTGTTATTTAATATATTAAATGCACATGAAAAAAATGGTTAACTAGTAAAGAATGTCCTAAGTAAATGGCCTTCTGTTTTTTAAGTTTTGCAATGTAAACTAATGTCAAACAGACAAATTGGTAGTGAATGTTTAAATACAGAATAGGTATATTCAATCCGGGAGTCTTACAGACGATATGGGTTTGTCTAATGATGATCATAAATGGTAACTATGTATATGTTGTGTATGTCCAGTGGCTGTTTTTTCATAACACAACATATTAGGCTCATATTAAAATGTTTGTCCGGCCATGCATGAGCTACGAGGGTCATTCAAAAAGTTCTACCTCCATCATCATATCTCTATTATCATACGTGCCAGGATATTGAAATCACGCATGAGTATACTCTTAAATTTTGGCTACAAAATAAATGTTATTTGATTAAACTGTGATTTTTGGTTGTAATATGTGTTGGTTAAAGTGAATATAGATTTGGTATGTCGGAAATGGTCTGAAAAGAAAGGCCAATTTTGATTAAAAAGGGTGTCAACATCTATGTAGAAATCATTACAGATTTATTTCTGAAAATTATTTATTTGCTGGATTTTCCTTCAAATAATTTAAGGATTATCTAATGCTTGCAGATGGTACAGTTTATAGGTATCATGTCTTTTGCACAACAAAACCGATACATGTTCAGATATTGACCCTCTTCCATAGGTTGTTGACTTCGATCGGGTAAGCGCTTGTTGGTTCAAGTCATATTAATTGGCTCATAAGTTAAAATCAAATAAGTCTTATGCACAGTTTTTTTGTATTTTGTAAGTATAATTATACTGTTCATCTTATTTCCACGTCAAGATTAATCAATTGCTTAAAATAAGACGGAATTACCCTTAGTCGAAATCTGGCAAATTTCACTGCCATTTATGTGTCTGTTGAAGCCTTTGATATTTTCTTCTCATATAAAACATGTTTCATTTTGTTTTGAAGTCCCGAGGCATGTCAGAAAGGCCAAATAGGACCAAAATATTTATCCTGAGTAAGTAGTTGGACAACCACGTCTTGAAAACATTTTATGGCGATTTTCCAAAGCTACAATATGATGCTTACTAAATTTATGGCTTCAGTTTTTAACCGTTTCCGATGTACCAAATCTGTATTTCTTTTAACCAACATATTTTAACAACCAAAAATCACATTTTCATCAAATAACTTTTATGTTGTAGCCGACACTTAAGAGTATAATCATGGGTAATTTCAATATCCTGGCACGTAAGATAACAGAGATGTGATGATGGAGGTAGAACTTTTTGAATGACCCTAGATTGCATTTTTATCATTTTGAAATAAAGGCTGTATCATATGGTATATTCCTATATTACGCCACGTATTGCAAATGTCATTAATTGAAAAGTGACTACTGATTGAGTACTGACCAACCTGGAGTCGAGTCGGAACCCCGGGTCGGAACAGCCCGGGCGGAACAGCCCATTCCAAAATACAACTTCAATATATCAGACTAAAGAATTGATCACCAATTTGGTAATTCATGACGAATAAGAGCTTAAGAGGGGTCATCTGTATAACAAAACGGCTGAAAATACATCCCAAAGGCAGCGATGTCATGTATATGGTACTCTATTTATTAAGGAGATCCTTCCCGGTCCCCAGGCTTGGATTACCAAAAAATGTCCAGTTTTGTAAATTTGCAGTAAGAAGCGGGTAAATAGTTCCGTAAATGGTGTACGCCATGAAATCAGATTACTATCAACTCTAGGGTAGAAAATAGTGTTTTTGGAGTCCTGGCATAACAATCCGGAGGAACTTAAACTCTGAAAAGCATGTTTTAATAAATTGCACAGGAATTATTATGGATAGATGAAGGAAGTTGGCATGGTTAAGTAGCCATCCGGATAATAGTTATATTAATGTGGGCTATAATCGTCATTTGTTACATCAGAATATACGGAAACATTATGAACTATTATAGGTTAATGGTACTTGCGGATTTGTTATGAAGGAAAAGGCAGTACATGTATAACATTGGCATAGTGCTTTTAAATTGTATTGTTTTTAAAAGCTTAATGTCGTCAAAACATGAGACTGTTGGCGATCGCTCGCGAGCAATGAACTTGACTTGAGGGCTTTTAAACTTGTGCACTGCAGTGAGCCCCATATCCATCCAGCCTCGCCGAACTGTCGGATCCCGCGGTGTTGGCGAACTACATCAGAATTTCATTCCCCACCAATTACACGCCTACGTGCCATTGGCGGAACCCAATTGATCACGTGATTTCAATCAAAGTCTGTCATTACATTCCGTTCTACATAATCTGAAATATGATGAAGTGGAGACAGACTGAAGACGTGTCGAGATAAATATATATGTATATCTTTTGCGTTTTCTTTAAGCCCGTCGTGTAAAGCATAAGCGTATGATTTATCAGCTGTTTTGCATTGGGGTTAAGACATTTGACAGCATTACCCGTTATTCTTGTTTACTGAAGTACTGGAATATAATAATTTTAAAGGAACCTTTTAAATACTTGACGCAACTGAGCTGAGTGAATGTTCTCTGGTGGATAAGGAATTATTACAAGTTCAACGAGATGGATATTTTATATACTACTACTCGTGTGTGGCTGGCCGTTTTATGCTGCTATGTGGTAGCACAAAATGATCAATGGACGCATCAGGATGAATATGACGCTGCCAAAGGTGTTGCATTGGACACGTGCCCTGAGGAATATCGCTCCTGTAACTGGGCTTGTCCTCGACTCGTTGAAGATTGTCCTGGTGGAAGGACATCAGCAGATCCATGCGGATGTTGTTCAGTGTGTCTGCGGGAAACAGGAGAACATTGTGCATTGCCAAAGCAACCTTGTGATACGGACTTTGGGTTGGTGTGCAACCACGGAAGATGTCGAGGTATGTATTCTAAAACATGAAAATATCTTTGTAATATATTTGATTAATTCCCATCGATTATAATCAACGAGTTTAAAACAATAACCAAGTGCTTATTAGTCTTATTTGGATCACTTGTGGCATGTCATGTATCTACAACACCGGTACGGTGAATCTTAACAGAGGTGATGAAACGTAGCTAGAATATTAAATATTAAGATCCCTGGCAACAATTTAGCAGATAATACCACTCACATCATAAAAATGGTCAAGAATAAAACCATGAAAACACCAAAACTTTGTTGTCGAAAAGTTGCTGCTGCAGCTTCTTCTCCTTAACGTTCAATGTTTGGTGAGCTTGGTCGCTTGGGTGTAATGACCTTCGGTGTTTGACCCCCACATTAAAAGGGGGGACTTTTGTACTTCATCAAAAATATTTTCACGACCCATCCACATGATCAGTGAATTCTTTGATCGGCATGGTGTATATTAATAGTGGGTTGATTCTTTTGTTAATAAACTGTAACTTTGACCTGCTCTTAAAGAACGCAACATATTAACGTTCAAATTTACTGGACAGTGGGTGGGGACCGTGGGGAAGAAAACTGCTTTATATTATACCTCGAACTTGATAGATCAGTGAAAACTAAATAATTTCTTTAAGCATGTTAACATATGAGGAATGAATTTTATACCCAAAAGAATTTCACGAAGTTTAAACTGACTTTCAGCACCAAAATTCACTGACCTTGAATTTTCGATGTGTGACACACATCCTCATCAGAAGAAGTCCTAAGATGTTGTTCGTCTGATGAGGATGTGTGTCGCACATCAAAAATTCAAGGTTAGTGAATTTTGGTGCTGAAAGTCAGTTTAAACATTTGAAATTGTTTATCACCAGCACGTATGAACTTACATTCGAATACTCAAAAGAGTTTTGATTGAGCGAAAAACAAAGTTACACAGAATGGAATATAAGGCCACGCTGAACATGCTGAAGGACTGAAACGTTTTGGCATTAGAGAAATTTGCACAATAGCGTACTTGCTAAAACATAGAATAAGAATTAATAACAAACTTGCTACAAATTTGCTGCATATTACACTATTATATTTACACTATTACACCATTAGTGGCTGAGAGCTCCTTACGCTACTTGTTTCTTGTAAAATGTTTGCAAAATAATGTGTGTACAACTTTCTGCAATGCCAAAACTCTTTAATCTTTCATCTCGGCTTCATATTCCATTCGTATAGCTTCAAGTGTTTCATTGCTCAAATGAAACTCTTTTAAGATTAATAAGAGTAATAGGGCATACTAGACTCGACGTAACAGAGTTGACATTTTGCAATATAGGTTTAGGAAGCATTTAATCGAAAATGCAGCAAAGTCAAATGATTGAAAAGTATTAATTAAGCCGCAAAAGTGCAAGTTGATTGACCATTTTGACCACAGAGAAGAACTTCATAAGAACGTCTCTTTAGAGAAGATAATCAAGCACACAATTTAAAGTGGTTTCTGAGATTGCGCATCTTACACTAATGACTTACATTTTATTCTGATTGCTAAAAGCTGTTATGAAGGATCAAACAGATCTCGGCAGAGATTGAAAAGGCGACATATCTCGGTGGGAAAGTGAATAATGGATGGACACAACATTTGTACTCAAGAATTATTGTCATTTGTATACAGCTAAGAAAATATCACCAGTTAAAGTTGCAAATAAATAGTGATAGAGCTGGGCGCGGATTGAAAAGGGATAGGCATACCCACACAATTATAATTATGATTACAGCAGATGGAATATCATGGCCACTCTTCGTAGTTGGAGTAGCAAGGAGTTTCATGCATGTAAATGGTTCATGTAGCATTCAATATATGGATGGAAGAATACAGAAGAGAGACACATTGGGATTGGATTGGGATGGGCTGTGAAATACAGGTGGAGGTTATATCGTCACTATGCGATAGATTCTTCAAATCATTGTACAAGAGATTTGCATTGACACAACAGGACAAAGTCGCAGAAGGGTCAAGTTTATTTAAACCCCAATCTTCAGTTCATATATCTGACCTCATCAACACATTGTAGCTCTTAACAGTGTATATAATAGTTCACGTAGCGGGCACAGAATCCCCATCAGGTATTCGTGTGAATCATGATAGTGGCTAACTGAGATAACCTGTCCTGATAACTGTATAAAACCCTTGAATATGCTCCCTATTAATTTGTCTATTTCATGCGTTGGATCATAATTTAATTGTTTGAGACGGGATTCTCTGTATGACAAGTGCAATTGGTCATTATTTTCCCATGGTTTCATGCGAACATAAATGTTGGTAGAACCAAATGATACGTAAATCCCCGCTGAACATTTAATTTTTCAGAGATGTAAATTTTGTTGAGTGATGTCATTCGCACATCAGAATGTCAAGTACATTTACATTACCTTTACATAGCTTTTTTTTTTTTTCGCATGTTTTATCTTTAAATGCCCATTCAGTAATCCCAGCGAAACTATATAAAATTAAAATTGTGTATAATTTACTTCAAAGTGAAGGATGCGTCATTAAAATTGTCATTTGGTATTTTTGAAATAAAATTTGGCAAAAGTAGAAGCCCCATTCGAAAGGTCAAAATTTTTAAATGATGGACGCCTTTTCCTCCCAGCTACATATATTTTAAGTACATATCATTATATTATGTTTATCGCGAATTTAAAAAAAAAACTAAATTATTTGATACCAGAAGGACATTCCCCGTATTCAGAATGTAATTTGGTGTGTCTGATGTGCTCTCAGGTCCCACAAAATATGCGTAAGAAAATTTCTAAAATTCTGAAAATACCAAAAAAACAAAACAAATTTAAGTGCAAAAGCTTTTTTCTTCTGGGTAAGAATTTTTTCTTACATGCAACAGCTTTTTTTTTATTGCAGGGTAGAAATTTGATAAATAGGTCATCATATACAAAATACATGCATGGACCTATTTATCAAATTTCTAACCTGCAAGAAAAAGGCTGTTGCATGCAAGTAAAAATGTCTTACCCAGAAGAAAAAAGCTTATGCACTTAAAGCTATATTATAACATTTGCTGAGGAAGACGCCCTCACTGAATTTTTAAAATTCCTTTTTTTACACGATTAAATTGTACTTTATTAAACCAATATACCCTGCAAAAATCAAGACTCTAGGTGCTGTAGTTTTGTCAAAATCCGAGATTTTGAATAAAATTATTACGATGGAATTATTAGTCGAACGCATACACGATGTTCATAACACACAGTAACGTACACGGCGTGCGGGACGGTGATATACACAACAAAGGGTCGTACCACAATATGACCGAAGGAGTGGTACGTATTGGCGACATGTGCGCTGGTAGTAAATTCCAATTTTCTTTGCTTTGCCGTAGTTGTTCGGCTCAAAAATAAAAGGGATATATCTGACAGTAAAAGCTAACATTTTATGGCAAAGAAATGCTAATCTATTTTGTTTGAAAATGTTATAATATGGCTTTAAATTATGTATTTTTTTGTTTGTATTTTCAGAATTTTAGATTTTTTTTTAAATTTCCAAAATTATGTGAAAGGTTTCTCCTTCCTATAATTGGCCATAAAAATAGCTATTTTGACGAGTTGAGGCTAAATAAAGTAATTGAAACTTTATATTCATGCATTTAATTATACTAAACATGCTAAATATAGGTCCGAGTAAAGTCAGGAAAAACATGTTAATAAAATTTTTTCTATTATTACTTGACCATGTCGGAAATGAATCCCACAAGATAATTCTGAAGATGAGGAAGTCCAACACTCAACTCATGTTCATTGTTGTACTGTAGCTGGAGCATAGCGAATTGTACCAATTACTCTTAACATACAATGCATTCTTCATGCACATTAATACCCTCCCCACATCATGTTGGTCCCCTCCCACATACCCGAAGAGGGGGTGGGGGTCAAAAATTTGATAAATCGTCGTTTTTATATTGTGCATTGTATATCAACCATGTAGGCCACGTTATTAGGCAAGAACTTTGAAGAATGTCTCTCATGTACAAAAATATAGGAAACTGAACATTTAAAACCACTTTTAGGATGAAGGAAGCATTTTTTTTTTAAAGTCTAAAACAGGTGAAGAATTACTTAAACATAGATATGCTCTTTTGGTGTGCTAAATCTGCTAAAATCACATGGGCCCTAAATAAGGCGGGCCCCTGGACCCCAACCGTAGCTCCAAGGCGCTCACGAATTTCACAGAAAATTTAAAGCAACATAGTTTAAGTTCCCAGACAGGAAATATTTTTCTGCCCTTTAATGGGGCCCGTGCGTTCGTTTTACCCCCGGCCCGTAATGGCTCTCGGCGGCACTGACGATGATTGGATGAAAGTGAAGGCTAGTATACAATGTAGTATAGTTGTCATTGAAAAGGAAGAAGAGGAAGAACAAGTCACTGGTATAATATTAGCTAATATTGACGTAGGTTTTTTCAGATATACAATGATTGATACCCGGGATTGATATCGGCGTTCACCTTTGCTCGCATCGGTATGAATGGCTTAAAATTGTCAGCCTCACAAGTCATGATCGACGGATTCCCTAAATATATAGCTTTACCTACATTGTCCCCCGCATTGTCCCTGTCTATATGTTTTGTACGGCTTTAATAATTGACAGAGAATCAGTCAATAGATGGTTCATGGTTTTGAAAGTTATGATTATTAATTATTATGTATATGATGTCATTTTGAGGATACATGATCTGAGTACAGGGTATCATTTGGCGAGAGAGAGTTCAAAAATGCGGTCAATATCACCCATTTTTAGTGAGTGACCCCAGGGTACTGGTAGCTGGTAGTATAGTTATCCTCGCTGATAAATATTCTATTCATTATGTTAACATGACATAAGTTTACGTGAGCATCATAATATCTACTATCCATTGCATATCTACATTTCATTTAAATAGAATATGACACAACAGCTATCTCGGGACTGTCGGGAGCTATCTGATGCGTCAGTTTATAATTTGGGATTTTGACTATGTGGGAGGATAATTTTGATGTTGTTGCCGGCTTCGTGTTTGGTACAGAAGGTTAGTCATATAGACACTGGCATAATACTTTGGGACGCGGAATTCATATGATGTTTCTCAGTTCCTGCAAACGTTTTTTCCTGAAACTTTGGTACATGATTTATATCTCATACAATTATTTTCCTAATAATGAATAATTATTTAGATAACCTGACAGCTTAAAATTGTAAATAATATCAAAGGCTATACAAAAATGACACGGGGAAGGGACTCATTGAATAGAGAAGATTTAGACATAGGTGTGTCTTCATCGAACATGATAGAAGATCGAGGGCTCGCCCTGTTGACGGTATATACATGGGGGACGTGCACGGTTTAGTACAGTTGTTGGGTAGCTTCGTCGATTTTGGAATATCGATGGGTGGGTTTTCAGTTCGGACAAAAGTGCCCTAAAAATAAGCACCCGCTTTGGGCCATTTTGAGTGCTTTCTGCGTGGCACATTGGAGAATTCGAAGTCCCTTCGAAAACCAAAAACTACCTTTCATTTAGACGGGATTCTTCTCTAGACCAACTTATCGCTACCTAACATAAATATGGGCTGGTTTAATTAGTAATTAAATGAGACTTTTTTCTTCCAAACTCTAGTCAGACACTCGTGTGTTGGATTTAAGGCAATATTTTTCATGCTTGCTGCACCACACCCAAGTGTAATGGGGAGCTGTTAGGGAATAATGACATGGCCCGCGATTGCGTAACTTTTTGACTTGAAATGAATCAGATGTTGGGAGCAGAATGAATATTATGGACTATTAATAAGCTGTATCGTCTGGTGAAGCTAACTTTAATCACCATCATGTTGATTTTTATTTTATAACTTTCACATCAAGCCTAATGAACATAGATCATGATGATCTATTAAAGACTATCACATTCTCAGTGTACTACATATCCCACTTAGGTCAAATTCCATATCGTATATGTAGTCTAGGGGTATTCCGTAGCGTCAACGTCACCAGTCGCCGACGGGAAATGTTTATAGTAAATTGTTTATAATAGTAGTTCGTGAACAGACAACGAGGTCTTATCGAGATCACGAAAATTGTCGGGCATGACATAACTAGAGCATTGGCATGACGATATGAATAGTGTATATTAAATATGATACCACATTTTGGGGGTACAATATTACGAAAATAATCCCGTGATTTGGCTCCATATCTGACATTTAAAACAGATGCATTGTGATAAAAGAGCAAGTTTCTGTCTCAATTGCCTTTTAATGTTATAAACTATGACAGCATAACCTAATAAGTTAACAAAACAATTGAATACATTGAAATATTATCATGATTATGTTATTCAAATGAGAAAATGAAATTTTGTAGCACAAGGAACTTGAGGCGAAATATATGAACTATAAATCGGGCACTATTTTAGCTTCTTTTTCTATTTTTGGGAAGATATCGAAGGCCTGATTACCTATAATATTTCGAGTCAGAATTACATGATCATTCAAATCTGGGTTGTGTGCTACTGACCTTCATTATGTAGGCTACCTATAACCCAGTTCACCCTACTCTATACAGTGCATATGAATCAAACACTGCTATCTACGGAAGATAAACTATATACGTATTATCAATAAACACAATATACGTGGTGCCCTGATTAGCATCCTTTACACTTAGTGCTTCACCACAGGGTGTAAAATAGATTCTTTGAATTACTAGATTGATTCAATGTACAAGGAGTATCTCAAAATCTCACAATTTACAACAACAACAAAAAACCAGTTTAAAAAAAAAAATTGTGGGACCTGAGAGCACATCAGACACACCAAATTGCATTCTGAATACGAGGATGTACTTTTGGTTTTTTTTGGAATTCGCGACATGATGAATAAAGTGCCTTTTTGATGGGCAGATCCGGAAGGGAAAAGGGAATGGAAGCATAAAAGGATACAACGAAATGTTAGCAAGTCATTAGTAATATCAACACAAATTAAATTTATGCAATTCCTGACACCGTATTAAAACCAAAAGACACTTGATACAAGATAACAGTAAAAGAATTAGATTTACAACGCATAAATGCAGCATATTAACTCTGAACATTACTTTCCTTTGCAATTGCGGGATATTTTTGTGCGGTACTACCATGTAGCTGAAAATAGACATTGCATTTGGCCCTGGTATGAAACACGGGGGATATGGTTTTCAATATGGCAATCTTTTTTTCCCACAGTGATTTCTGAAAACAAACTACATACTGATTCGCGTGTTATAATAATTTACCCTAAAGCACAATGACCAAAGTCACCAAGTCTGTGGCTTTGAACGTGATTTGATCGTGATAAAAATAAACCGAAGGAAAACATAGGCATACGTATATAGGCCTACTGTATTTTAATATTATGTGTCGAGGTTTCCTTCGTAATCGGACTCATGACAAAACAATTCATTTAAAGGTGCATGTCATGATTCTAGTATCCTCAGGGTATGATTCAATAGATATCCACGAAAAAGGCATATTTCAGTTGATTCCGGCATTGAATTTGTAAGTTACACGTAATTACAGTGTTGTAATTGCGAGCTGTTAAAATTACAAATAAATGATGTTAAGGTTATTAATTATTTTAAACTGTTGTGATTTGGTAGTTAACAGCATGTTACGAATGGTAGTGAGCTTTGGCAAAAACTGCATTGCTCAATTCATAGCGAGCGTGTAGAAGAATTAAAATATCACAGATACACTTTTATAGGTGCTGCGGTTCTTGAGTTACGTTGTAAAGAGGGCTGAAACAACAACACTTTTGTAAAACGTACATAACTCATTAACAACAATAAATTAAGCAAGTTTGCAAAGTATATAATTTGTAGAATGAACTTTTGCAAAACATCATGCGTTAATTTTCAATAATATGTGACCCGGCAGCACAAACGAGCCGTAAATTCCCTAAATTGTAGTCTGAATTATGGTGTAAAATGTGTACGAAGGTCGTATTCATCGGTCACTTAAGCTGGCGCGACATCTGTCTTATTTTGATAGTCACAACACCAATCAATAATCCTATTATTGAAGTGGATAATAAGCTTCTACCTTAGATGGCTATAGAACTTTTAATAGCTCTGGTCTTTGTTTGCTTTTGCTAAATCCTTTTCAAGTGGTGGGTTATTTGTATAGGTATGCATAACCAACAATTAACAATGAGAGAACCTTCTTAAACCTCGTTGACTTGGGGATGATTTTAAATGACCGCCAATTATGACTGTTTGATATTTATTGCCAGCAATGTGGAAAAAGAGACACACATAGAAACGAAAAAAGCTATAATTTTGTTGAAGGAGCAAAGTTTAACTAACCATAACTCCGCTTCTGGATATCGTTTGAAGTCAAATGATATACCATTAAGTTTATGATGTTTATTTTTAAAACACGAAATAAAACAAAATTGACCGGGGGAGGAATTTACGGCTCATTCGCCGTGGACGGTCACATATATTGATATACTAGTAGATAATGACTGAATCTGCAAGAATGGCTATGAAACATGTATGTAATTTCTGATGATGTAAAAATCTCAACTTTTTAGGAGTAAGTGGGGGATGAGGCTGTGGATAACGAAGTGCCCCTTTCATTGCTCTTTTCAATTAAAATTGATTTAATTAAGCATGATTAAGTGCGATTCAAATATAATAAAAGCTGTATCAAAATGATTGGTAAAAAAAAGCAAGTTGCACCCTATTCGGTAATCTTGTAATGATAGGAATTCATAGTTTGCAAACCTTTATATTACATTAATCCAACAAAGATTCATGGATCTAATGTTGATGAGGCATTCCTGTCCATAATCACGGAAAACTGATAGGTAGCAATCATTTTGATACAGCCTGTATGTGACCAGGTCGGAGGGAGGCTCTGTGGAGTTTATCATGTACGTTGCCATGAAAAGTTTCAGAGTTAAAATATATTTAGTTGAAAATATTTTGGTAAACAATAAAGAATATTAGGGTATGAGTGCCGTAAATCATTCAAATTTGGGTCCTAAAAAGAGGAGATAAAAAAAATTAGTCTTTAATATTTAAGGGGAGGAAAAAAATTGAGGGTAAAAGTCCGGGGGTAAAATGTACGACAAGGCATGCTTATTCCAAATGTTTTTGCGCGCTCCGGACGCATGAACATGATGAATGTTATGTATTCAATTGTATACTATCAAGCTTCAAATCAACTAAAAAAACCACCAATTAACAAAATGAGATATGTTTTTGTTAGGGAATAATTTTTTTTTTGATGTTCGAGGTTCCACCCCCCTCTCCAAACCAGATTTCTTAAAATTGCAGCCCAAACTTTAATATCCGGCAAACTTATACTCTAAATTGGCTATTCCAGATAATAGATGCACACCCCCTATATAATAGAGGAGTTCGGATATCCGGACTTTTTGTCCAGTCGTGACTGTTGGAAATCCAGACTTTTAAAGTGCCCAAAGGCAAAAAAATCCGACAGAAAAATTGTTTAAAATCAAAAATCCTCAATTTGAGAGCTCATTTTCAACATTTCCGTGATTTTTCCTTCATTTGATTGGATTTCCGAGCTTTTTCCAGTAACATTGGCAACTGGAAATCCAGTCGTTTTCAGAAAGCTGACTTGAAAATCCGGACATTTCTTTGATTGAAAATTTACTCCTCTATAGGGGGTGTGCACCTATTTTCTGGAATAGCCCAATGCTGAAATGCACCCCAAATCTGCCGCACATTCGCATATACCAATGGGTTATGATTATTTAACATTTTAAAGTATGTTTTGTAGAAAACAAATTAAGTAAATGTACTTTGCTTTGCAGTGACCTACATTCAATAGCAATAAAACTGAGACACAATTAATAAAGTTGCGTTCAGTTGGTCCGTCTAAGGGTCTCAATTAAATTTAGATCCGATAGATGATGTATCAATGACATGGTTTCGGTTGATTTTTGTCTTCTCTAATTGTTTAGTTAGATACACGATAAAGTCATTCAATACCATATTAAATTTGATGAATCTCGTCAGAGTATGACGGATCAGTTTTAATTTTTTGGCGCGTTTTTTCCGGGCATAAATTCCAACCTACTGGCTCACAACATTCAAAGCTTCTGAACTTTCATCTGAGCGAAACTAAATCTCAGTTCTCATATGGCATTTTGCGCGTATTGTCTTCAGCAAAACTACTCTTAAAATAGGCATTTAATTTGCTGCACGGAATGTGACCAAATGGTAGTTATGCGTCACAAAATACTGTGTTACTATGACAACGTAAACGCCATGCTGGACTCCACCTGCCATTGGTCAGACCCGCTACTGGGTTTTGCGGTCATCAACCGTGGACCAAGTGTAGAGTTGAAACACTGATGAATTTCTTATTGATATCTAAATATATTTCTACATTTCTTTAATTTTCCATTGTATAGGACCTCAAATAGAACGTACAAAGGTCTCTTCCTGCCATAAATAATAATAATAATAATAATAATAATAATAATAATAATAATAATAATAATAATAATAATAATAATAATAATAATAATAACAATAATAATAATAATACATGTAACAATAGCCCATTCTATTTATTAATAAAGTTTCTACAAAATTGTTTAAAAACAGACAAATGTAGAGCAAAACTCTAATAGAGCAAATCTAATTTAAATAGTTCCTTTATTAACAATAATTATATTTAAACGACAAAGCACTGTATTTCCTAAGTTTAAGGGATGGGGTATGAACGTTTGGACAGTATTTATTGTGGGACATTGGAGCACATCAGACATATCGAATTGCATTCTGAATACGAAGAATGTCCTTCTGATATCAAATAATTTTGATTTTTGAAAATTCGCAATGTAATACACATTTTATGGCATATGATTAAAAATTGATATTTTTGATATTTAACAGTACTCGAAGTAAACTTTATAAATCTGATGATTTATACTTAAAGTGTAGGTAGGTGGGATGAAAAGCCGATGATCAATTGAAAATTTTGACCTTTCGTATTGAAAATATGGATTTTTTTCCCCAAACACCAGAACAAATTAGGTCTTTTTGGGAAAAAATCCATATCTTCAACATGAAAGGTCAAAATTTTCAATTGATCGTCGGCTTTTCCTCCCAACTACATACACTTTAAGAATATATCATTAGATTTATAAAATTTACTTCGAGAACTGTTATATATCAAAAATGAGAAAAATATTAAATTGTAATAATTTGTCATAAAATTTGTATTATATCGTGAATTTCAAAAAATGAAAATTATTTGATATCAAAAAGACATTCTTCGTATTCAGAATGCAATTCGACATGTCTGGTGTGGTCTGTCGAAACGCTCAAAACGCTCATTCCAGATCCCTTAAGGGATCTAAAATGAGCGTTTATTGCGTTTCGACAGTATTTTTTGTGGCACATGAGAGCACCTCAGACCTATCGAATTGTATTTTGAATACGAAGCATGTCTTTCTGATATCAAATAATTTTCATTTTTGAAAATCACAATATAATACAAATTTTATGACAAATTATAAAAATTGATATTTTTCGAATTTTTGATATATAACAGTCCTCGAAGTAAATTATATAAATCTAATGATATATTCTTAAAGTGTATGTACCAGGGAGGAAAAGCCGACGGTCAATTGAAAATTTTGACCTTTCATATTGAAGATATGGATTTTTTCCCAAAAAGACCTAATTTTTTTTGGTGTTTTGGGAAAAATCCATATCTTCAATACGAAAGGTCAAAATTTTCAATTGATCGTCGGCTTTTCAACCCACCTACATACACTTTAAGTATAAATCATCAGATTTATAAAGTTTACTTCAAGTACTGTTAAATATCAAAAATATCAATTTTAATGATTTGCCATAAAATGTATTAAATTGCGAATTTCAAAAATTCAAAATTATTTGATATCAGAATGACATTCTTCGTATTCAGAATGCAATTCGATATGTCTGATGTGCTCTAATGTCCCAAAATAAATACTGTCCAAACGTTCATACCCCAGCCCTTAAATATAGGAGCATAATTGTTCAAGCCCAAATCAAAAACGTTCAATACGTACATTGAATTGCATAGTCTATTGTAACGTGTAATGAAGGAGGTTGGAGGGCGACATTATGTGGGAAATGTTTGTACTTATTTTGGTATCACTGGATAGCGATAATTGGTACGTAGTCTGTGTCAGAAAATATGATTCAGTAGGACGAGGATTTTACAAGAAGAATTGTGTGTGGGGGTCATGAAATTCGTATGAATGAAAAAGAAAACGTTTTCTCTGTGACTCATGAGAGCTCATGAGGTCTTTGCTCTCATTTTCGATACTAATCAATGCGTAATCAATGCGCTATTGTATTAGTCTGTTTCTTGCTTATTACGGAAGCAACCAAGCGCTACTAAACACCAACACATTCCCTTGTTTCTTTTGATATCATTCATATCGAGGGCAATAATAATTTTTATAATAACCATGACTTGAAAATACTGTGATGCGTCACAAATTATCAAAATATTAAAGGGGTGTATGCATATAAATGGACAATGAGGCGTCTTCGTTGCATAATAAAAAGGCTAAATCTTGAATTCGTTTTGCTTTATCTGATTGTCGAACCTGTTATTCTGTACCCCGTCCAGTTCAGTTGATTTGTTTTCATCTGAAACCACACAAACCTCGAAAAAAAAATGAAGACAAAGTGTTATCATATGGATTATGGAAGTGAACAATAAAATTATGTCGATGCATACTAGGTAGATATTATAATGGTAGTATACAACACACTGTAAATGCAATAAAAGGAGATAGACAAAAAATACTCTCTGTAGAGATTGATCGTCGTTTCCATGCAGTATTTTTACAGGACCTTTCAAAACACTTCTTGTAATAACCCAATTATCTTAATCTCTTTCAACACTCTCAGCCTCTGCAGCTACACTGCAAAAAGCGTGTTTAGGAATTAAACACTTTTCTTGCACCACATTCTAAACATGCTTGATTCCTAAACCCTATAGTGGCAGCCAGCCCTGATATATAGCTACTAACCGCTCCATCTCGGGGGCACTTGACGTGATGGGGATGTGCAGACAGCGCACTGCAAAAAGTGTGTTTAGGAATTAAACACTTTTCTAAACACTATCTTGCACCATGTTTTTAAACATGTTTAAATGCTACACATGTTTAGGAATTTGATGGGTATGTGTTTAGTTATTGAACACATGATGTTTTGGAATTTGACATTGGTTTTTAGGAATAAAACACTTTTCTTGCACCACATTTCTAAACATGTTCGATTCCTAAACACCAATGTCTAAACACATTTCTAAACATGTTTGATTCCTAAACACCAATGTCAAATTTCCTAAACACAGCCCATCACATTCCTAAACATGTGTAGCATTTAAACATGTTTAAAAACATGGTGCAAGATAGTGTTTAGAAAAGTGTTTAATTCCTAAACACACTTTTTGTAGTGTACCTCCAAACGACTCACAACGTAACGTGTACGGTGGTGGGTTCAAAACTGACTATCCCCCATCCTCTCCATCTGATAGAAGGGATATACGTGGGAAGAGTATTCCATATACGAGTTAGACATGACCAAAAATCTTTGGTTGCTGACAGTTTTATCTTGTATCTCAACCGCAAGATAATGTGATATAACAAGTCTTCGGGTTGAGATGTCATCGATGAATAATGAACAACAAGGGTCCCACTGTCACAGATCCTTGATTTACCACTGTACTGAGTAGCTTTACACTCGATTCTTTACCATTTATGACTCCTTCAAAGACACCAAGGGCAGCAACTTTGGGCAGAAGATCCATGATTGAATTTGTTCTGGTTTTGGTTGTGAAGTTTGCGTCCACTGGAACTGTCAGTTCTATCGATCTCCACACAATCATGGCATCTGGGTGTTTTGTATATCGCAAACTCACACCCTTTGAATGAGACATCCTTTGAACGAGACACCCTTTGAATGAGACACCCATTGAATGAGACACCCTTTGAATGAGACACCCATTGAATGAGACACCCTTTGAATGAGACACCCTTTGAATGAGACACCCTTTGAATGAAACACCCTTTGAATGAGACACCCTTTGAATGAGACACCCTTTGAATGAGACACCCATTGAATGAGACACCCTTTGAATGAGACACCTATTGAATGAGACACCCTTTGAATGAGACACCCATTGAATGATACACCCTTTGAATGAGACATCCATTGAATGAGACACCCTTTGAATGAGACACCCATTGAATGAGACACCCTTTGAATGAGACACCCTTTGAATGAGACACCCTTTGAATGAGACACCCATTGAATGAGACACCCTTTGAATGAGACACCTATTGAATGAGACACCCTTTGAATGAGACACCCATTGAATGAGACACCATTTGAATGAGACATCCTTTGAATGAGACCCCTGAATGAGACACCCTTTAAATGAGACACCCTTTAAATGAGACACCCTTTGAATGAGACACCCTTTGAATGAGACACCCTTTGAATGAGACACCCATTGAATGAGACACCATTTGAATGAGACACCCTTTGAATGAGACACCCATTGAATGATACACCCTTTGAATGAGACACCCATTGAATGAGACACCCTTTGAATGAGACATCCATTGAATGAGACACCCTTTGAATGAGACACCCATTGAATGAGACACCCTTTGAATGAGACACCCATTGAATGACACCCTTTAAATGAGACACCCTTTAAATGAGACACCCTTTGAATGATACACCCTTTAAATGAGACACCCTTTGAATGAGACACCCTTTGAATGAGACACCCTTTGAATGAGACACCCTTTGAATGAGACACCCTTTGAATGAGACACCATTTGAATGAGACACCCTTTGAATGAGACACCCTTTGAATGAGACACCCTTTGAATGAGACACCCATTGAATGATACACCCTTTGAATGAGACACCCATTGAATGAGACACCCTTTGAATGAGACATCCATTGAATGAGACACTCTTTGAATGAGACACCCTTTGAATGAGACACCCATTGAATGAGACACCCTTTAAATGAGACACCCTTTAAATGAGACACCCATTGAATGAGACACCATTTGAATGAGACACCATTTGAATGAGACACCATTATATTCTTAGATACTTGAATCCGGCGGTCAGGCACATAACCCCATGCTCTTATTATTACCTCTGCATCGGATAAATTGGTAGATTCATAATTACAGAACCTCACATTATGACCTTGATAATAATATGTATCTCATTACAATCAGTAATCATGAACATAATTATGATAATACCATGGTGCAGTTTTGGTCATCCGGATACACTGGACTAGAAAAACGTGCCAATAAGTTCTAAATACAGTAAATACCCCAAGAAAACCTAATTCCAACCAGAAGCCTTACCCCATTTACGACATATATACTGCGCCAAGAGAGTATCCTTACACTTGGAAAAATAATCACAATTTCAAAACTGGACCATATTGGTGTACATTTGTTTTTGTAATAGATGCACTATCTAATCCTGCACATTATGATACCACATTGAATTCAATGTGACCTCAAGAAATAAAGTTACAAGCAATAGACGAAGGTCCAGTTTTAAAGTGACAAATTGGCCTATACAAGGCGCAAAAAGATTCCAACAAGCGCAACAAAGATACTACACAGTTTCTTCAACGAAGCCTTATTTAAAGCAGTATTTATTTCAGTTTTTACTTCTCTGTACATTTCATAACTTGCATTTTATTTGTCAGCTCTTTTGTTTCAGTTTTCGTTTGTTCCTTTTGTTTTAAATTAAAGGCATACACAAATTAGCCATTTACCACTCTCAAACCAGATGTCTAGTCCGTGGAGTTTTAAATAGGCCAGTGTGTGACCTTCGTCTAATCAAATGCTTGTAACTTTGCTTCTTGAAGTCACATTGGATTCAATGGGGTGTCAAAATGTACCGGATTAGATAGTGCATCTATTAAAAACAACGTTACCCCAATATGGTTCAGTTTTGAAATTGTGATTATTTTTCCAAGTGTAAGGATACTTTCTTGGAGCAGTATATTATTACTATTTGTGCATCACGAGACCGACGGTTTAACTTCATTTCCGTAGGATGGATGCATGGAGCACTCTTGCTGTTTATTTGCGATAACCAAACTTTGGTTAATGATAAACACAACCTGTGAATCAAAACGTGTTTCGCTTTTCATACATGCACATACGCTTCGATGTCTTGAAAGGACCAATTGACTGATGCATCTATGTACATTTCTCTTGCAGGTCTTTTGAGTACATCTGACTGTGTACATGGGTATCATTGAATATAACTTGACTATTACCATTGCAGGTCGCATGAATCTTCAAGTTCGTAGTGCTACCTTAACATCCATCAACCTGAGTTGGGACGATTTCCTACCTGGAGAATACACCAGCGGGCAATATGTGGTTTATTATACTGATACGTTCTCAGGATACGTAGCTGAATGGAAAGGACAGCAACGGGTTAGTGGATACTTTAATGTGTTTAAGCCAGAATTGGGTTGAATGACGCACAAAATATGTAGGTGTAAGAAGGCCTCATCTGCACTAGCTGCCAGGTGTCATATTTTTAGCTTGTGTGCCATAATATAATGCAGAAATGTCTTTAGGGCAACTAATACAGGGTCTTATTCCACTAACCGCTCCTGGGTATACATGTATACACAAGAAAATTAAGCAAAAGTGATTCCAGTAGGCCTATCTCCAACTTTTCTGTCCTCTTCTTCTCCCATCTTCCTTTCGTCTCCAATATTCTCTGAATGGTCTTGTTAAATTGTAATATACGAAGTTATAATATGATTATTAATTTTTGCCCTTTAAAGTATGTTCTGCGGCTGCAATATCAATATTGCACGAATCACTTTGGTTTTATATTGTTATTCTGTCGTCAAATGCCAAATCTGCTAACACTATTATATTGTTCTAGGTCTCATTGGTATCCTTTTATTGTTTTTAAACTCAATATTATAGCTTACAGTGATTATAAGTCAGCAGGTGTAAATCTTTTTTGTAATCCTACTTCTTTCTACCATCTAGGTTGGTAATAGCACGTTTACTTCCATACGAGAGCTGAAGAGCAACACAGACTACTACTTCCGAGTCAGCTATCGCTTTCCAACTCCATCAGGAATACAATTAGAAGGTCCATTGTCTGAAGTTGCCCTTCACAGGACAGGAAGACCAGGTAAGCCTTCTGTTGAGTTATGACATTACAAAGGATCGCATCCATGTGATATAAAATTTTATGATCCATCTGGATTCGACCTATATAGATATGAAATAGCATCACTACATCTTGTTGTAAAATTTTGTTCATGATTATTAAAGGCAGATCCGGGAGGGTGATTCTGTTGAAAGATCGGATATCCAGCAGTGTGTGATTGGGTTGATATATCCTTGCTCGCTACTAAGCGTCATGACATCAGGATTCATATTGTGTAGCAAATGCACCGGGTAAGATCTAACTTGATCGTTACTTGCCCAGTTGTCCAGTTGTAAATTTTTCCGCACGAATTACGCTGCAGGTCCCTTGAAGTTTTATCTTTCCCTGTATCAGAAATGACCAGTATCAGTTTACCAGTTTGTCATACGGCCAAGTGGGTGTGACTCAGATGGGGAATCAATCATTGTTAGTCCAGCTTTCCAGAAAGTGTCTTTCGCCTTAGAAATTGATTTTAAATTGCTGACAGGTGCCATGCTAGAAGTATTTCAGCTAAAACGTTGATAAAACAGGACTGATATATTTTATGGCCAGAATACACGAGGTAATTTCCAGTGCAATTGCTTGATGCATACCACCTTAGAGCACCTTGCTACAGAGTTGCTCCATGTATTTTGAACTTGCAGGGTAAAATTGGCACTCTGAGGAGTGAGCACCATACAAAAAAATAGAGACATGTTCTACTTTTGGAAGCCAGGCCTTGCAATCCTAAGTATTGTAATGTGAATGAGTAGTGCAGATGAATATGTTCTGTCATAAGGTGCGTAACTCACACACTTATTAATGGACCTTGGATTTGAAATTGCCTCAAGAACTTGTATTTTGGCCATCGGACATACTCTCAATAAAATACGAGTCACGGCACATTACCTGCATGTGTCTAACTTAACTTTGGCCAATGTTGTTTCTCAGCTCCTCTGGGTGGATGTGAAGATCATGGACAACACTACGACGAGGGTAAAACCATTACACAGAGTTGTGATTCTGTCTGCGACTGTCTCCTTGGAACCTGGATCTGTCGACCTAGAGGATGTCCTCCAGAACCAGATGTTGTCATAATAATGAATCCTATTAACTGTAGAGATGTTCCTCATCCAGATGACCCGGAATGTTGTACTATAGTACAATGTGATGAAGGTCCTACAAGTCCATTTGGAGAAGGTAATATCATTATAGAAAAATCCAATCGGTTAATTTGCATAACAATGTTTTAAACGTATTTTGCAATCCGTTTTGTTAGGTTCCAAACCGTGGTTGCAAACTTGATAAACATGGCTTAATATGACCCATTGCGTTCAGAATTTCGGACATCCCAATTGTGGAAAATAATATCTTGAAATAGTCTTGGTGTATATTTTAAGCTGCATCTCACATTTGGCTAAAAATTCTACGAACATACGATTTTCACCAAACAAATTTTCTCCTGACTATTTCAAACTAATTAACAAGTAAAAAGTCAGTATCTCTTGGAATAATGTTTATCAGAGCGAAATGAAAGTCATTTTACTGCAGAAACTTATGGTGGGCCTCCCTCCTCTATGGTCATTTTGATGGCCGGTCCTACCCCGGGTAAGACGCTGGGGTAAAAATGTTATCACAAAAATGAGTGCAAATGATGGATCTACGATCGTTTGGGCGTAAAGACGTGCATTTTTTATGACGGTGAAAAACCTTAGTGGGTTAGCCCCGTAGTTCTATTTTTAAATTATAGTAATACCATGATAATTGATATAATTCCGTCGCTTTATATTAATTTTCACTCTATAAAGCGCATATTGGGGTCGTTCTAAGCGAAATATTTAATGCAATTTCATCACCAAGACAAGAAAAATTGATACTTCCCTCAAAAATTGGTCGGATTGAAATTTAGTATCCCATATAAGGGGAACCGATCAGAAGTGCATCAAACCATTCCCATGTGTTATTATAACCAT
This sequence comes from Amphiura filiformis, assembly GCF_039555335.1. Classification (NCBI taxonomy): domain Eukaryota; kingdom Metazoa; phylum Echinodermata; class Ophiuroidea; order Amphilepidida; family Amphiuridae; genus Amphiura; species Amphiura filiformis. The sequence continues at coordinate 14,074,890 of NC_092632.1, forward strand.
CATAAATGTTACCTGAGTTCGTCATGTTAAATTGACTAAAACGTCCTTTGAAACCTCTAATCGCCTTAACATCAGTTTCATTCCAAACGTATAATAACAACCTTTCAATTTCAATTTAATATCACATTAGTAAATGTAAACCACCAATGTGGGTGTTTCAGACAATGTTAAGGAAACCACATGACAAAATAACACAAGAAAGAGAACATACTCGTATAAATCAGCATGATAATTACATTACCCGATTTCGTATGTTTTAATGTAAGTTGATGTACTCACAAAGGAAAAGATCAAAGAGTTTACATTTTGATCTTTGGCACTCAGCAGGAGATATCAAAATTGTGTGTAAAAACGTGAAAAATGAGGTGCACATTAAAGTGATATTTTCATTTTGATGGAATGATGTGTTTCCTGCAATGTTTTATTCATTTATACTGAGCATAAAAAGGAACATAATATCACTGATTATTCTTCCATTTGACGTTATTGGCACATCTTGCAAATAAAGAGGCAGATACAAGTTTTTCTACTGCAGTGTTCAGTATTTAAGTGGATAACAAATGCCACATGGAAGTCCAGACTTCGTTTTTTTAAATTTAAATGAAGGAACGGGGGTGTTTGGAATTTTAACACTTTAAAATAAATTTAATGCTTGGAACTCTTCCTTGTTTTATGCAAAGACCCTTACCATAATCAGAGTAACTATATTGAATCATATCATAAATGTGTGTATACCCTAAATGCTATAACCTTAACACCGATAACACTAGCGTCTAGGATATTTTGACATTTAAGCAACTACGTACCTTTATTGAGTGGTGCCCTTGATTGCACTTCTGACGGTCAGATGGTTAGGTCGATCGTATATTTATACAAATCACGTCACAGTGATAATTCTATCAATGTTATAATCGTTATAATCTATAACAATTGATGAATATTTTGAAAAATTATATCATGCAAAAATTAAAATAGAGGAGGATACATTTACTTCAAACTTCCGTAGCTTCCAGCTATAAAATATCAACAAATAAAGTAGAAAATGTCAATGAGTAACATATGTAGCCATTTATCATGCGTGGGTATCTATATGAACATGATGAATGTATTTTGAAACATGATTGTGCCACTGTATATCATATTGAGACGACTACTAATATTTATGTGAATTTCGTGGCACAGTTAAGTAAAAGGGGCAAACACCAAAGCATGCCAAGATGCTGTCTAAACTGTGATTGTGTTAAACCATATTGGATTAAAACGATTGGGGTATAATTATATATATAGTTTACAATATTTGTACCTTACCCTTACCATTTTTTACAATATCCCTACCCCTTTACACCCCTTAGCCCCAACCCTCACCTAACGTTTACCCCCCCCCAAACCAATTTATAACAATCACGCTAAACCGGTGTTATTTCGGCAAAGTGATTTTACCAAAACAGAAAACAGAATAACTTATTTACCGCTATTTACATTAATTATAATGGGTTTTTTTTGTTTCGAGAAAGATATGATGATGATGATGATGATGATGATGATGATGATGATGATGATGATGATACTTATTTGTGTTACTATTTATACATTTTTTACATCTACATTCTACATCTTATTTTGTTACATTTCTTTCTTATACAAAATTATTGTGAAATGGTTTGATGTGATGTGACTAATACGAAGCACCCCTCGGGAACAATACTATATGTGTGTGCTAGTGTGATTTACAACAGCTCTAAATATTACATACCTGTGTAACCCTGCTGTATCTCAGTACATTTAATTGTTTCAAACCTCAAGTTGTCTTGCAAATTTACAATAATAATCAAATCTAGAATTAAAGCCATAATGTACTTGTAATATGAAATTTGGGGTGTTTTATTGTTCAAACCCGATTTTCCCGAATTTACACCAAAATGAAATTAGTCAAATTCGTTGTGTACAAAGCAGCTGCTGTCATTTAGTTTTGCTGTTTTTACCAGTCAAGAATGTGCAAATTTATGCAAATTATTTTTTATTCTAACAATGAACACCACTTCCTCAGCAAAAAGTATGTTTTCAGAAAATATAGTCTCTTAGCTACAATTATATGAGACCAAAATCACATTCTTTTTTGTAGTTGCGCCTATTCCTAAGGAACTGCCCCCCTACACTATTGAAAAACTGAGACCAGTGTCACTTACCTCCGATTTTGCTAAAGTTGTCGAAGGTTTTGTTGCGGGTGGGTCCTCGATGATATTCAGCATAAAACTGATGAACGCCAATTTGGCAATGTTAAAGTTGTCTCAATATCCTATTACCTTGTTAGCCTTCTTTACCATCTGCATAAAAGCGCAGAAGGACGTCACAATGTTGGAACGGTGGTCCTAACGGACTTTTCCTAAGCGTTTGACTTTGTCGATTATACCATCCTTGTTGATAAGATAATCTCTGTAATCTGCTTGGGAGTCCGTAGGTCCATCGTTCCTTGAATTTGTGATTTTCTTCATGATAGGCAGCAATGGGTTCGTTTTAATGACACTTTGTCAGGCTATGTTCCACCTGAGACGGTTCCACTTCATGTGGGAGTACCACAGGGCATGAATGCTGTTTTTATGGTCTGGTGCAGCTGTTATAATATTTGTAATTGTTTATATTTGTAATTGTTTTGAAATTTAGTATATTTTGATGTTTTCCAAAACATGTGCAATATTTGGTCAAAGTAAATATTTTGTGTGCAATTTGTTTTTGATGTCTTTTAAATTTCTTCAAAAATTCAAGTTCAAAATAATAATAATAATAATAATAATAATAATAATAATAATAATAATAATAATAATAATAATAATAATAATAATAATAATACTTGACATGAGTTTTAAATTTGGACAATTTGGGCGAGCTTTCTTGGAATTACCTATATACGAGTGTATAGTTTGCTACAGCGATATCGACAATATTTGTACCTTACCCTTAACATTTGTTTACAATATCCCTAACCCTTACACTCCTAATCATCAACCTTCCTACATCACGGATGATAATGATGATGTGATAATGATGAGGATGATACTTATTTGTGTAACTACGTCTACTTCTACTTCCACTTCAACCATTATTTTGTTACATTTCTTTCTTTTACAAAATTATTGTGAAATGGTTTGATGTGATGTGACTAATACGAAGCACCACTCGGGAACAATACTATATGTGTGTGCTAGTGTGATTTACAACAGCTCTAAAGATTACATACCTGTGCAACCCTGCTCTATCCCAGTACATTTAATAGTTTCAACCCTCAAGTTGTCTTGCAAATTTGCAATAATATCAAATCTAGGCGATATCCTTATATTGATTAAAGCCATAATGTACTTGTAATATTAAATTGGTTGTTTTACAAACCTGATATTTCCTGAACTTACACCAAAATGAAATTAGTCAATTTAAATTCGTTGTGTTTGTCAGATGAACAGAGCGATTTTGATGTCATAATCAGATATTTAGTCTCCCATATAATTCCATGACAAAATAGCCCATGGGGTTACTTTTGCTTTATCTTGTTATTTCAACTTAAAATGGACAGACATCTTTCCTGACAATTATTACGTATATTATTATTTCAGCATTTTGAGTTTTAATAATAAAACAATTGGAGATAAATCGTTCATTATGGCTTTAATACACGGTTTGAACATTGTGTCACGTAGCTTCTCAATATTTGATGGATGATACGCTACTTTCTTGGCACTATTTATAAAAAGGACATTGCCTCTATAAACGTACTACACGTAAACTGACTGATTGTTTTGTAACTAATGTCTTCCTCAATCTAACAACTAACATTTTTGTCTCCCCCGTTTTGTTTCTTCCTCTAACCTGCATCGTGACACAAACCCCAATTGTGACACTACAGTACTCTTAATTGCAGCTGACTGTGTAAGAGACGACCAGAGACATTCTCACGGTGAGACCTATAACTACGGTTGTGAAGAAGTATGTTATTGTGATAACGGGATTGAATCCTGTACGCCACATTGTCAGGATCCTGGTGTGATGATCCCGGATCCAGAGACGTGTCCGCATCCAGTGTTGAATCCACCACCAGAAGGAGAATGCTGTCCCTATTGGTCCTGTCCAGCACCACGTGAGTTAGATGTAAACAAAATCAATGATGATATATTGAATAAGGTGATTTAAAGGGTATAGTTTGAAATTTATGTATTGTCATCCTCAGTATTGATTTGTTGTTCTATTATCAATTATACGATCAATTATTGTAATCAATGTACATATCGATCAGGAGAACGCCTGAGCGTTTATGTTTGCCACCTCTATAAAGGCTTTTCACCCCCGGGGTGGGGGGGGCACTTCAATATGAAACGGATATAGGTGTAGGGCTGGCATTTTCGCACCAAGGGGCATTCGGTGAGAGCAAAATGTAAAAAATATGGGGTCATTGAGTGAGAGCATGATTTTGGGCATTCGGTGAGAGCAAAATGTAAAAAATATGGGGTCATTGGGTGAGAACATGACCTTTTTTTAAATGGAATCTTTGGGTGAGAGCCGAAACAGCGCCACAAAAACCTCGAAAATCGAATTTCTAGTTCTAAATGGCTTCAAATTTCATTGTTTTTTCAAAATAAGTAACAAAATCAGTGATAAATGAAAATTGCTGTTCAAATTTGAACTTGTAAGGGTCTTTGGGTGACAGATCAAATGGAAAAATAAGGGGTCTTCGGGTGACAGAGCATGTGTTCGTAAAAAATATGGGGTCTTTGGGTGACAGCGATGCTGAAAAAGGGGGTCTTAACAGCCCTACATACGCGTCACCGCCAAAGTTGGAGCGCCCCCCCCGGGCTTTTCACACCTTCTATAGCTCACATAGTGTTTGTCAATCATATACAAATACAAAATGAATAGACACAGAAAGTTGTTCATCAATACGAATAATTTGAAACGACCTATTGTCACTATGTTTTCCTATTGTTTGTGCGAGTTATTACTTTGTTTGTTACCTGTGTGGATATCTATCATTTTTACTATCACTATCATCACACATAAATTACATACACTAACAACACCCCTTCATTCAAGCCACAGTATCAATAAGAGCATAATTATCATCTTCATATTATGTTCCCATTTCAGAAGAACGTGAATTTTACAGATGTAATAACCCCGTAGAGTGAATCAAGTTTCAATCCAGATCCAGCGGTTCATCGATAGGAAAATTTGAAACGACACATTGCTACAGTTGTTACCGTTTAATATCTTGTGCGGTTTTAGGGACAGTATGTGTAGCTCAGTGGTTAGAGCGTTCGTCAAACAAGCGAAAGCTCGGGGGTTCAAGTCCAGAATTTTTTCTCTGTTTTATCTGCCTATGGTTGTCATGTTTCCATTATGTTAAATTGTGCTAGTGTGCGATGCGTGGTTCTTCTAATTCCCCTGTATATCAAATTACGATTAAGTATCATTGATTTGATCTCATGAGCTAGTTTGTAATGTTTGAATGTTTCTTTGTACCAGTGTACGATGCGTAAGCCTCTTCCCTTGTCTGTTTCTCGTTGGCTCGTTGCTTTTTTGCTTTGCTTGTTACCTTTCATATACGAATAAACCAAAAAGTCTGAGTATTCATTATTAAACCTCAGTAATATAAAACAAAATTCCTTCGTTTATGTATTAATCTACCTTACACCCTTTTCCTTGGCAGCGGGATCGTGTGAAATGAATGGCAACACCTATGAAGAGGACGAGTACTTTGATATTGAATGCAGCATGCGATGTCAATGTGTCTCAGGCAGTATAAGCTGTGTGCCACGGTGTCCACTGAACATCCATCCACCAATTCTAGGTTGTCCTAACCCCAAAAAGGTGCAGGTTCCTGGAGAGTGTTGTATGCAGTGGGAATGTCCACAAATACGTAAGTGTGTTTGTTAGGGGTTCTGTTAACCTTTGTCCCATTACCCCGCCCCTTACAGCCATATTGTAACATTTCTATAAAAATGGATTAGTATTTCTTTTCCATAAAATGTTAGCTTTTACTCTCAGATAATGTCCCATTTTAATTTTGAGCCGAAAAATGAGGTAAAGAAAAGAAAATTGGAATTTATTACAAGCGCTAATGCGTGTTACACCGGCGGTCGTAATACAGTACGATCTTTTGATGTGTGTATTTGACCGTCCTGCACTACGTGTTCGACTAATATTTCCATCGTAATAATAAACCGTCTTAGCTCGTCTTATTAAGACGGTTTATTCAAAATCTCGGATTTTGACAAGATTACGGCACTTATAGTCTTGAGTTTTACAGTGTATCTTTGTTTACTAAAGTACATTACAATCGTGTAAAAACCAGAATTGAAAATAATATTAAGGGCGTCCTAGTCAGCAAATGCTACAATATGGGTGACTTATCAGGAGTCATCACCACATGATCACAGTGTAGGTGTGTGTAATCTCTGTCGGAACTTGGCTGCGAGATCCACTGCATTTGTCATACACTTTGTAATGCAAAGTGAATGGAGAGAGGGATCGAATCACGGACCTCTTGCACTCGAGTCAAATGATGAAACCAAATTTTGCAATGATGAAACCAAAATCTACATTTAACACAACGTGGGATTATAGATTCATCCAAACTTGGGTCAACTTGTTTAGAAGGTTGGTACAATGTAACACAAGTTGTGTAAACAGTTGTACCCTATATTTCGACAATTTTGTTGGCACTATAAAGTATAATTAGTTGAGTAAAATATGCATCAAATGCCTAAGTATTTTGTATTTGAATAATATGGTATAGATGGTCTATGCATAAATTAGTTACTTGTAAGAGACTGGTTTCCTAACAATTTAAAGATTACTTCTCCAGTTAGTAATAACAACGTATGGTTCTAAAATATTACGTCTGTTTTATTGAAAAATACAAATAAATGTGTGTGTTACTAGTACTCATTGCATAGGAGTTATTTAGAACAAAAAAGGTCATATATGAACCCTTTGGGGGTTCTAACCAAGGGTTCCTATAATATTTGATATCATAGTGTTTTGATTGGATTAAATTAGTGTTTGCACAGCTTGATTGAGTACCAGACATGGCTAATTTGTGGCCTGGTCTATGGAAAATTTGATTTTTCTGTCTCCAAAAACAATAACAAGCTATGGTCTCTTATTAATAATATTTAAATAACAGTTTTCTTTAGAATAATTTCTTTTTTATCTGCGGTAATATGCCCGGGGTAATATGACGATAATTAGGCTATGTTCATGAAATAACCACAGGGAAATAACATTATTAACAACAACAAGAACAACAACATGCACAAAAACAAGGCTAGTCTGCTTTGAGCATTTTGTTTGGGTCTGATCCCATCAGAACCCAAAGTCACTCAGACGTGTCTCCACAGGGACCTACTGTTCCCGGGCTACTGGTTAAACAAACAAACAAACAAAAAAACAACAACGGCAACAAAAACAACAACAACATCAACAACACAGCTCATATGCCCATGCATGAAAGTATTTAACACCCGGAGTGACACAATGAAAACAATTTGTTTTCTTTCGAAGTGTCAAGTTCCCAGTCAAGTTTTAAGTTAACCTATTCGAAGCTAGTATACCATCAATACAACATGACTTTCACCCTTGGCTGACATTCCTGATAACGCAGGTTCAAAAAGAAGTTATCATATTTAAAGCTCGATAAAAAGAAATTGATATAGTCACTTCATCGTCAATATTCCAATTATAAGGCAATTACGAGTAAATCATATATCTTTGGACGTGTTTGTTAGAGGTCTGTGTGAATTATGAGTTCTTGTGGTTGTATAATCATGATCATTTGAGCAACAGAATGATAGTATTTATGTTGCTTGGTATGGTTGATACTTAACTATTGATTTAAGATAGCGTCTGCTTTTAACCATATAAGTACTGCGGAAGAAAGCTAAGAAATAATTTATAGAATCTTTGTGAAAGCAAAAGACTGTTGAAATAATGAGTAAAAGTGAGCTGTAGTAAATATCTTTTTGGATAATAAAGATTACTTGTATTTTGATTTGGCTTGTAAACTGTTGTTGCACAGATTAATCTCAGCCTATAGGCTATGTCTATTTTTTTGCTGAATCTTTGAAGATGCAACTAAATAATAGAAATTCAATATTTTTTAAGATTTTACTTCCATGATGTTTGTTTGTTATTATTGCCCAAATAGGTCTTTAACGTAAACAAAATACGTATAATAAAGTCTTTAAGATGTATAAATACTATTGCAATAAGCTGTAATAATATAGTTATTGCTTCTTGTTACTTTGCAGCAGAAAATCCCGAATGCACATATGTTGGCCCCTCTGTTAACATTACAATGAAAGATGGTGACTGGATGGATGAAGGATGTGAAAGTCGTTGTCTCTGTGACAGAGGTTCTCTTGTGTGCATGCCTATGTGCGCTAGACCCTCTACTCCGTCCCCTACACCGTTGTGTCCCAACCCAGTGATCACCAAACTCACCGAGGACGCGTGTTGCGAAGTCATTGCATGTCACGATCCAAAACAACGTAAGTAAAAGTGGCTGTCAAGTTGTAATGTCGGATTCAGAATCCGACATGAACATGCTGAAGCCGCTTTTCTCTGGAGCTCTACATTTTTTGTATGAACAATCAATGGTTTTAAATACTTCGCACAATATGTATCTTTACCCTCGTAAAAGAGCTAACGAATATTGGGTCAATTATTGTCAATAGATGCAATGTTTTATTTGTGCACATTTCGATACCTCATTGGATCTGTCGCGATCTCTGCAAGCAAACTTCCAAGCATTTGAATGATCCAAATTCGAACTTCATTATTCAAACTTGATTGTAGAGGTCGCACTGCAACAGATCCAAAGAGGTATGCAGCATAAGATATTGCATCGATTGATAACATACACCTACCCAATTATTGTTTTAAGGTTAGAATTATGGGCTCTTTTCCAAGTGTAAAGATGCTTTTTGTTCGCAGTATTATGGCATTGTACTTTCTTAACTGAATTAACATAAACACTAAATGAATTTTGCTTCCGATCAGCAAAAATATTCCCCACTTCATGTCGCAGGAGTGAGAACAAACCCCCCCAAAAAGACTCTTGTGTTTTAAAAGGTTTGCCTAAGTAATCAAAATTGCTAATTTAATCAAACTCTTCGACTTGTCGACAGCTTGTCGACGATCCATGCTGCAACCTATATAATCATTGCTTCTCTTCTCATTTTACGTTACAGCCAGTCCCAATGTTGTACGTGATGTCTCAGTGTCTCCCTTCAACGCCACCACATTAACCCTCGGATTCACACCACCTGCCAACAGAGACCTCATAAAAGTTATGGACGGGTACAATATATACTACACCGATCATTCAGATACAGAAAATCTAGACCTTAGCCATTGGAGAGTCTATCGCAAAGTGAGTAGAATGTGATGTACAATGTATACTCTTCAAAAAAGCAGTTTGTCTAGTTTCCGCAAGATTCAGTCTCTATCTTTCAAAGGTCAACTTGGTATCTTATTGAAAAATATGGGTTTTGGTACCGCTATACAGTTAGTGTAGAAGTAAAACATACCTTTCTTAATAAGAGAGGGTTGGGTTTGGGATATAGTTAAAGAGTACACTGTAGTAGTATTCTGACATACCTGATATGAACAGGGATATGGGACAAAATATAGTATTCACTTGCTTTCCATGTTAACGTACCTCTTGCTCTTGTATGAAGCTGGGATGAAAATGCAATTTACTATTTTACGATAATCAAAGTCAAAATTATTTACGCGGTATTTGAACTTCTTAATGAATAATATTGATTACTTCTTCTCTGTAGGACTTTCCAAGTGGTGTACAAGTCCGTGGTCATATCATAATGGATATACATGATCTACTTCGTCAGACAACGTACTACCTTCAGATTCGAGTCAGCGTACCAGATACAACGGAGACAAGATGGCCGAATACGCTACCATCATCAGATACATTCATTGTGACTACGGTTGAAAATGAACGTATGTGATACTATTTTTTGTAGTCTCTTTATTAAAGCATGATATATCAGAGACAGTGGGGACAATATGCATATCAGTTAAACAGAGTATAATGTATTATAAACGACAAGTTTTCATAAATTTGTTACTAAAAACAATTATGCAAACTGCACATAAAATTATTGCATTAACCATTTAGTAATAAATCCATCATATATCACGATATAGTAGTTTTGTGAGCCGCCCGCTCACAATAATTTGTAAGTACCCTTTATCAGGAATGACACTACCCCTTCATTACAACAAAGGAAGATTAGTCTCGATAAAACATTTCCACAAATGCACCAGGTATGATGCTTTGCGACTGGAATCATTTGTTTCATACAGCTTCATACATTGTATTTACATTATACGACATACGGCAACTTGCAACATGAAAAATTAACTTTCTTCATTACAGCTCAAAACTGTACCTTCAAGAGCCACGTCTACGAACATAAGGAGACGTTTTTCGATGGGTGTGATTCCCAATGCGAATGTATAGCTGGCCGTACAATATGCCATGAAAGATGTCCACAAACAGAACTTCTGGCCTCTGACGCATGCCCCAATCCTCAGAAAGTCGTTGTCGAGGGAGAATGCTGTCCAGAATGGAGGTGCTTCCCTAGTGGTAAATATATCGATTTTATTTCATGAAACAAAATAGGATCTAGAATTATCATCAGGGGGTTGAATTCGTGTTGGTTTTCCTGTATGCCTTCTTTGCTTAATTTCAGTTCCGATTCCCTACTCAGAAATAGCGGTTCTCGTTTTTGTTTAGCAAAAGTATGGCTACCCGTGTCGTCACATGCCTCGCTACGTCACTCTAATAAAACAAGACCCGTGTAATTTGGGTGGGAAATATCAAATATATCAACTTTCGCTCAATTTGTCAATGAATAGCCATTGTAGGGCAGATACATTTTCCTACTTCCAATTTGGCTGATTTTCGTCCATCTTTAATCACGATCTTATCTCCCACACACGGGCCGAACTGTTGTACCAATTGTATAAGGACTGTCTTTACTACAAATTTAGGAGATGTGTCTGTTTTATTTATTTATTTCATCCTTATTTAATCTGGGTTGACCTTTCAATGCACTAGTATTGTTCTCCCAACACTGCCCAAGGTGCCCAGGTGTTTGTAGATGGTTCGACTTCAGATTTTCTTGTCTGGTGTAATTCTGATTGTGTGGTACGATGGGAAATCGTTATTTGCTATAATGACCGCAGTAAATGACAATGGACGCAATTCCTCGAAGGCTTTTAGCTTCAAAGAATATGTCAATCCTTACAGAAATAGTTATTGCCACTCTGTGTTTCAAACTATTCTTATTTATTTCTACGACAGAGGGTGACTGTAGTTATAAAGACAAGATCTACTCGGACGGAATGGAATGGCGTTCTGGTTGTGATATGCGATGTACTTGCAACAAGGGTCAAGTAACGTGCCAGAATCTATGCAGTTCATCACCAAGATTACCAGCATCATCTAAGAACTGTAATTATCCAGTGCAAGTCAGTGTTCCTGATACGTGCTGCAAAGAATGGGTCTGTTTTGATGGTAAGTTGTCCAATATTATTTTTAAATGTCAAAATGTGTTTCTCGGTGATTGCTAAAGCACAGATTTCCAATTAATAGTTTAAATTACATTGCTTTACCACGTCTTGTTTATTGATATCACGTAATTGATCTAATGCCCCTATATTTCTACCTGGGGTTGTTGACACTAAATACTATTCTATTGTATTTGCAGCACCACCAACTCAAGACACCCTTCCATCTATACCTCTACCCCTCTCCGCCTTCCACGTCAACATCAGCGCCGTGAACGTCACTGCCTACAACGCAACAATCACGTGGCCACCTCTTACTGATATACAAAGAAAATACATCGGCGAATTCATGTTGAAATACAAGGTATTGTCATACGATGGGCCTATATGGGATACTACAATCAATTTCAGACCCGAGGTGAAGCAGTATACGATATTGGATCTAAGACCAGCTCGTAGCTATGTAGTGAACTTAGTAGTACTTGTTGGCAATCCTACGGTGGCTGTTACTGTTAATACTAATATGTTGGAGATAGACACATTATGGATTCCTTGTAAGTATAATAAAGTATGCCTTCGCTGAATAGTCTTTCAAAAAGTTATATTAAATACATCGTATCTGCCAGGATCAAATGCAGATTTGTTTTTATAAACAAAGGGTCGTTTTGAAACTTTCAACGGAAACTAGGGAAAGAAAATATTCATTTACCTTGCAAATATCTTCGGTAACAAATTAAACAGCCTGTGACCATCATCTTCTTTCTCAGCTGTTTCTAGAAGACATTCATATTTTTTTGTAGATTTCTTATGAATGTTTCAAAACTGCCTTTGTTTATAACTACCTGAACGTATGAGCTTTCACTGCAAGATTGAAATAACTTAAATTGTAATTTGTTAAAACATTGTTCTTATCTTTGTTTTTATTCGTCTTTCTTGCAAGAGGTCAGTAAAACAAGGCATGTCACTGGATTACATAAAATGTAAACAAAATGAATGTTGGTATTTATACAGCGCCTTTCACATGTGCACACGTACCAAAGCACTTTACATTTATTCCGCTGTCGTTAGAATTTGTCAGCTGCCATACAATACCCAAGGCGTGCTCATACCATTTGGGCGGCGCTCAATGGACAACATTCATAACAGCTCCCCATTTCACCCCTGGGTAGAGAGAGGCAAGTAAGGTAAAGCGCCTTGCTACAACGCTGCGCCAACGATCCTTTGATGATGTGTGTATGACCGCCTCTCCCGCGTGCTATGAACGTACTGTGTACTATTATGAACATCGCGCACGCGTTCGATTCCATCGACAGTTCCTGCGCTTTATTCAAAATCTCAAAAGCACCTATATAGTCTTGATTTTTGCATGGTTAGTGTAATAAAGTACTTTACAATCGTGTAAAAACAGAATTTAAAAATATTGAGGGCGTCCTCTATCCTCAGCAAATAAGCCGTCAAATGACTTGAGCTAATCGTAGGTCCATTTTAGTGAAAACTATTTTGACATACCATCTTTGGAATGTAAGCGTGTGTCGTTGAGGCACAGTGATATTAATTATAGATTATCTTAAATTAGATTTGTGACTTCCATTCTGATTTATCCGATTATCCCGTTAAAATAGCATATTTTTACGATTTTCAGCCAAAAATGAATAATTTGGCTTATACTTTGTACATAACCGGAACTTTGCGATGCCACGCCTTCATTATGGTGTCATAGTGGCATTACGTAGGATCACTGGGATAGAGGAGATACATAGCTATCAATTGGAACTAAATATAACAATATAATGTGTGGTTTCATATCGAATTTCAGAAGAGGATTGTACCCCTAGGCCCTCCTCTTCCTCATTGGTAGTAACCAAAACATACATTGGTAGGACAAGCCTCGGGTATTGAATTTGTTGCAGGTGATTAATGCACATGATGTGCGCAATATAAGGATATATACTTGAATTCATATCAGTAAACATTTTAATTTCCTTAATCATTACTACTTATTTGGTTTCATTTTGTTTGTTTCAGCTAAACCGTATCCTGGTGAACCATTTGATATGGAAGTATTTCAAACCACAGATGTTTCATTAGGTGTCAGGTGGGAGGCATTGCCGTTTGAAATCACCGAGTCCATCATTGGCTGGCGCCTTGTTGTCCTGGATTCATATGATTCTTCTATAATAGAATCCGAACTTGTAGAACCATCAGCACTCTCATATACATTAATAAATCTCACAGAAAGTACAATGTACCATGTGCAACTGTTAGGACTATGGGATAATGGAACTTTGACTAGGGAAGTGAGATCAAAGACATTAAAAGTAACTACGTTGGGAAGCAGCATAGGTGAGCAGCATGTATTTTGTCTGTACCATTTTTCACTATGATGTGGCAGTGACGTCAGTGCACATTTCATTGGGGCTTCGCTAGCGTTCGCTCAAAGCGTTCGCATACGTACGCACGTGTTTCAAAATGCCGCATAGATTCGCGCTCAAAACGGCTGCCACAACACACTGACGTCACTGCCACATCAGAATGAAACAGTATACAGGTTGCAAGGGCCGTAAAGATTATAGAACATGTCACCACCTTTTTCAGCCAAATCGATGGCAATATTCCTCACTTAGTCAAAATGTGATAGGTAAATAAGGAAGGAGAAGAAGTGTCTGTAACATACCATATAGTCAGACTACCAAATAGGTCATCCTAGGAACGACATGACTGCACATGTCAGGATTATCTTATGTAACTCATTGACCCATCTGGGTCAGTGTACATTGTACAGCAACCTGTTTATGCGTGCACTTCATCTATAAGGATAGAAAACCTCTTGGTGTGAAGTAAAAATGCAAGCTTTGTTTAAGACAGTTGCAGCGTAACATAATATTTACTACCGTACTACTACTTCCATCATAACAACAACAATAAACTGATTGTGTTTATCAATGTATTCTCTCTATTTTCTTTTTCAGAATCACCAAATAAACTTTCAAGCATACCATCAAATTATCTTATAATAGGATTAGTTATAGCAGCATTAATCATACTCATACCATTGGCAATATTTATTTATCTACGAGTAAAGAGGAGATATTCTAAGCGATATGATGTCTACATGCAGAGTACTACAGTAAATTATGACAAAAATGCAACATATGAACAAATGTATGATAACAATTCAGTTGTGGAATTATCACATGTAAGTACAAATAATTATCATATAAGCTGTATCAAAATGATTGGTACCCATCAGTTTCCAGTGATTATGGACATGATTGCCATATCAAAAAAAAATGTCAAAAACAGTCATTGAAAATAAATCATGGTCATTTCATTTCATTTTGAAATATGCTTTGCAATAACCATCAAAATCCAACCATTTTGATTGTATCTAAGAGTTATTTCTTATGCTATCTTCCACGATGAATAAAAAACAAAACATAGGGCAATGTCTCTATTAACACGGTGTTCTGTTTATCTCTTCTTCTACAGCACAATTTACAAGAAACTGGTTTGCACGTGAGAAGAGACAGTGAAGCTGGTCTATTGGATGCGGAGCATAGATGAATATATTTATACCAATGACGTCACAACTTATATAAATGAAATAAAACAGATGGCTGGCCCTTTGTTTTAACCATAGTGATTGAACCACACTGCAACGATAGGAACCACACTGCAAAGATAGATCTTCTAAGCACACGATAATCAATTGGGTCGTAATCCAAGAAAAACTTGCATTAATGCTGACCTGAGTCGTGAGTGTATTTCTCGATAAAGAAAACCTGGTGTGTTTGAATATAGTGGCATTCTACTCATAGTAATTACCAGTATTATTGCAAATAATGAAGGCAAAAGAAGTGCAACGGTAGCAAGAGGTTATTTTGATTCAGTTTGAACTTGATCAAATACAAGAATAGAGTTACCGCACCGTTTTCAAGTAAATTAATAGCAGGTTTTAAGAGCTTTGAAGATCTCGCCACCAACAAATAGCATAAGGCTTTAGGATCTTTGCTATAATAAGCATGTGCTTAGGAAAAACTGTGCAGCAATATATGGTTACCAATGTCATACCATTCCCAAGTAGACAGGCCAATAAGTTCGAAAGTGGAACGTGGACCGTGAACGTGGAGTGCTTAAGAATACAACTGAAGTCCCGGGAACTGAAGTGCACTTTTTTTTGATTACAGAAAGAACTGTGTCATCGGAAACTGATTTTTTGGGTATTTTAAGGCATAAACCAAACATAACTAAATTAGGAATATATCAGCTGTCACATACTTTTTAATTTTGACAATTGACCGCTCCGTTTTTTAAATAAAAGAATTTTACGAAACTACCCCATTTTCAATCCGTTCCACGGAGTCCAAATATCTATCAATGGCAATAGAATTATGCGCAGCGATTAGCACTCCGAATACAGATCATCCGTGGAAAGGTTTGAAAATGAGGGAGCTTCGTAAAATTCTTATATTTTAAGAACGGTGTGGTCAATTGTCAAAAGTCATGTTTTAGTTAGTAAAGTACCTAAACAATTATGTTTACGACGATACAGTTGTTTCAGGGATACCCTGTAGTAACGCGCACTAACACACACTTTGGTTTATTCCCATGTGCCATATAAAGACTTGCTGATGCTGTGATGTTGTCAATATAGTGGAAAGTTAAGTTTTCTGTGCGATAAAGTACTAGCATCTCGTTGGTTTCTTGCGAATTTATGCATAACGTACAGTCGGTAAATAGTAAGACCGAGATTCCATATTCTCCCTGGCACAAGTTATTGCGTAAGTATTAATGTCTGAGAAGGGCAAACTCTAATTACCAGGATCCACTTCCACTGCGCACGGGAAACTCCAGGGGGAACTTAACCCTTGATGGGCTTGTGTGTGTGGTACTAGTCTAGGAGCAAGGGGTTGTGAAAAATGGTCGGGTTCAACACCCATGTCAACACCCAAGTCTTAGTATAGACCTTGTAGATAACTGCTAGGGGTAGTGGACTCAAATTGTAGGGTACGTTTTTGCTAGAGGTCACGAAAGGTCACACAGGGGTACAAAATTGAAAATGCTTCGATCTTGTTGAGATGTATCAAATTACTCGTCTGATGACAAGGATTAAGAAAATGTATAGTTTGTGCTATCTACGACTATCGTTATTGAGTTACCATACAAAAACGTCATTGGTAGACATGGGTGTTGAACTCAATCCTGAATTAAGGCCCGTATGAGATTTAGCTCCTAGACTATATGAGGGTGTGTAGGGTACGTTGTCCTTGCTATCTATCCGAAGCCTTTATTCGGTATCTTTGAGAGGAGTTGGTATGAACACGCACCAACATACAGAGCACTTTGGGACTTGTGTGTGGGGGTGGGTGTGTGTAAATGTGTATGTGTCTTGGTCGTTAATCTTTTGTGTTGCCTTCCAAACAAACGAGTTTGTATGTCATTGGGATTTGAAAGTCTATAGAACAAAATTATGAAATATTTTGATTGGTGTATTATAATTATTAGCTTATCTGGATATGTCGTACAATTGTTGTTTGAATGGACTTCTTGTACCTTACAATGAAATACTTAAAATAATATAATTATGTTTAAATTTAATAGATGCATGCACTTATTCATGACCAAAATAATGACGCATTCTATGTGTTCTGTTATGGAGTTACCAAATAAAAGGAGAATGCACGATTTGTTTTTGTACTACATACGTTATAGCTAGTTTATAATAGCGATGAATAGCAAAATGTATTTTGTGCATTTTCCTTTTGTTTTAACCCCATGGTAGTGTTATCTTGTTCTTTTCGTCATGAAGATTTATATATGTTGATACTTTCAAGCAACACTAGGTATAATTCTGCAGTGCAGAAACATGCTGTTGCGAATTGTAAATGTGTTGTAAATTTTGTAAATGGTGAAATAATGTTCTATGGGATATAAAACGATTTGGGGAATACTTGGAATATATATTTAAAGAAAATCGGTCTTCAAAATTTAGAGTACAATAACTTTTCACCAATTTGTATCAAATTAGCCTTTATAATATGTGGCATTTATTTACAACTGTACATTGTTACAAATAGAGTTTTGTACTGCTATGTGACTGAAACCTTTTCATCTTTACCTGAATCTACAATACCACATTTATCAATTAAATCTGTATTAAATACATTAGGCCTATATATTTATTATTTAAATATATCAATATTTATACAGAGTAAAGCTAATGTACGTGGCTTACCGGGAGAAATTTCCGGGGATGGCAACATTGCACATTTTAACAAGCAAACGTAAAGCACAAAGAACAGGAAAAACGGGCTTAAACACATACGTTTCATCCCTTGCGCACTTGTAGCTACTTGTAGAGTTGTTACGGCTTTTGTCAGTGTTACAGAGTTTTAAATTTGAAAATCCGAGTCGAGTCATTTCTGTATGAAAAATCTTATTCGCAAAGTAAAGCATTACAAATCTATTCAGGCATCCATTTTGCACAGTAGAACATTACAAATCTATTCTATTCATTTGCATAGTAGAGCATTACAAATCTATTCAGGCGTCTCATTTGCATAGTAACGCATTACAAATGTATTCATACATCTCATTTGCATAATAGAGCGTGACAAACAAAGTTGTAAATTTGACAATCTGAGTCGAGTCATTTCCATTTGAAAAGTCGAGTCTGGACTGAAAATCTATTCATCTTATTCAGTTATTTACACAATAGAGGATGACAAATACATTTGCTTTTTTGAGAAATTAGGTCGAGTTTAATCTGAAACAGGTCTAAAGAAATATATCATTTGTCCCTGCTCCCTGGTTGATATACATGATAGAGATAAATGGACTGATCGATTATCAGCTAACATAGCCAAGGTAAACGGTTTACATTTATTTTATTTTTACGTCATTTATTAATTGACGTTAGAATATTTTCAACGCATTGTTTTTAGCCTCTTCAGTACAGTGCATCTACCGTCTCATACAACCCCAAGGTGGGAAGTCACCGTCACGTGCCTTAGACCTCCTTTGAAATCTGCCACCCAAAGACCCCTATTTGTCAAAAGCTTACACCGGTGCTTACACCCAATGCCATTATAATGGAAGCTACACCCAATGACCCCCTTTTATTTTCAATTTAAAACAAATGACGGGAAAATTATTACGTAGCCTCAACTCAGGAAATACCTTGTAATCCACTTTCCGTTTTTATTCAGTTTATCTGCTCCACGTTGAATTGAATCCTCGTTCACTGCCTGCTTCCCAATGACTTCAACTTCAACTTTTTAGTAATCCGCTCTGAATGACCCCTTTTGGGGGAAATCAAACACCTATTATACACCCCTACGCCTGTAGGCACAGATACGTCACCTTCATATTTGAGTGCCACCGCTCCCTCTCGCGATCTCGTCGGCATACAACACAACATCAACATTATTTTTAGCGTAAACAACTCGGTCTTTGCTGTTCTACATAACATAATGTAACCGCGTTGCACGATTCGATAGGTGCAGGACAGAAGCTGAAAACAATACCGTCTATTAATCATTGTTCTTCCACTAGGGGACAGGGTTAGGTACGATTATGATGTAGATAAAATTTGTGATATTTTTACTTAATGACAGTACAGTACATTTTCTACATTATGTATATATTCTGTAATTATCCAAAGTCAGTAAGAGAGCTTTATATACATAGTACATGCAGTACCTGTAGTATATTGTATAATGTAGTTGTCAAGAGAACTAATTAAAATCAAATCATTTGTATCGCTGTAACATCTTCTATTAACTTTACATCTGTGAAAATAAATTACAAAATTGGCAATACTCTTTATTTATGACTTTCAATTCGGAGTGAATACCTGTACACAGAATTTCTATAACGTTGTTAATCATAATCCCTTCACAGCCAGCCACCACAGCAGTCATACACTGCAAGTTCCTCAGACACCTCGGACGTGCTCTGGATTCGTGTTCAAGAAGAAACTCTGCTGATGGTTTCATGATTAAGCCCAAAAATTGTATTCATTGCTTTCATTTTGTCCTAGTCTTTGTGTGTGGGTTGAGGATGTTTGTGCAAGAAAATACTAGGTCCGGATAAATGTTTCCAAAGAAAAAATCAGAACGAGTCCGATGTGTTCAAATGTTGCAGATTTTGACACCTCTAGAATGCGTCCGATGTGTTTAAATGTTACAGATTTTGACACCTCTAGAATGCGTCCGATGTGTTCAAAATCTGTTAATTAATTTTTGAACAATCGAATGCTATCTGCCTTTATATCGTCTTGTTTGAAAACATTTATCCAGACATCTGCAGTATTTTCTTCTAATAACAGAATCCTCAACACACGAAGACAAAGTGAAATAACTTGATATGATTTCTGACTTAATCATGAGATTTTTCCATCAGAAGATTTTCCTCTTGAACAATTCAAACGAATCCAGGACGCATCCAAGGTGGTCTAAAAATGTTGCACCCAACGCACCCCCACACACTCCCTACACACAGGTAATACACTAGTTGACTAAAAAATAAAAGATACTTCTGGGTATAATGATAGCTTTTCAATTATTCAAATCGCATGATTTGCGCACATAGCGTGTGTTCACATAGCCAAATCAAGTTCACAAGTCCAAAGTCATGTTATAATAATTCCAAAAAAAAGGTCAGAGTCACGTCATTGGAGGTAAACTTGGGGCGATGGTCATTATTCACGCTTGGCGTCGTTCCACGAAATCATGGAAAGAGGACCTAAATTTTCCCTTCATCCATCTATCTGCAAAAGAAGTAGAATAGCTATGAACCAACAACTAGTTCTGTGGTTGTGTTCCATGGTGAAATGTATGGTAATAGTTATTTAGTCCACGTACAAATCGACTTAACGATAAGATTTGCCAATTGAAATCCTGTTCCAATTTCAATCAATAGCCAAGATGCTCGACAATGATCTACTGTATAACATGGAGTTTATCTTCGTCCGAAATATTGGTTACCAGCGTGATTGCCTACAGAATACGGAGCCTGTTGAGTCTGGCCCGGATATCTGCGATTATATGCATTATGTTCTTGATCAACATACGCAGCATTTTCTTGCCCATTATATGGATGACTTCTTTGTTCATTATATGCACGTTGCCCCTGGTGCCCAGAATATGGACGAAATCCTTGATTGCTATTGGCTTGATGATACGCGTGCTGTGGATTTCCTTGATGAGGCGATTGAGGTCTGCTGGAATGACTTGGAGGATTTTGTACCCGGCCTTGATGTTGATGATGACCCGGATTCCTTACGCTCTGACCAAAGTCTGCTGGGCGATGGTTGGCTCTTTGTTGAGGCGGGAATGTTGGACCAGGCACAGGCAGTGATGTAGGCTGAGGGGATTGAGGACGGTTGTTTTCTCTTTGAGGGTAAAAGTGATCCATTTCAAATACCTCATTTTCTTGTTCGACACTTACAGAAAAATGGCGATTGTTGTTATCCTCATTACCTCCTCTGTTCCGCACAGACGCAACCAATCTGAAAGAAAACTTTCCTTCACTTGCGTCCCATGTGAGGCAAAGAAGGATCCACAAACGATACATTTGTAAGAGAACGATCAAAATATTCTTGAATGTGAAAAATATAAGTCCTTGATCGTAGATATTGTGTACGATTATCAGGTAAAGACGCATGCCAAGAAACGGGCCATCCTGCATGACGACTATCACAATAATTGACCACACGTCGGTGTTTCTGCAGCGTTGTAAAAGGGATTCGTTAATTTGAGACAAACTCTTGGAGCGTTTCTTTTGGCCATGGCTTAGCTCCAATGCAAATTGTATAAGACTGACGGCCCACAAACATAAGATAACAAGGACAACTATCTTTTCACATCTGATTGCGTCTGTCTGAATACCCTCTGAGTAGAACTCGAGAATATCGGCAGCCATGCCGATGTATGCAAGCAGGATGTTTGACAGTTTTTCACGCGACATTTTCCCTTTTGGTAAGAGCCACCTGCCCGCAACAAGTAGAATGACTAAACCTTGCTGCAAAGCTAGCGACCAATTATAGTTGAGTTCAGAGACACCACCGATCTGAAAAAAAGACAAGAAATTTTGAAAAATATCCGAATTATTTCATTCTGTTTTTGCCGGATGGAACATTCACTCAGAACTTTAGTCAACCGATAGCTATTGTTGTTGCACAAGGCTCACTCAGTCATTTAATGAGGCAATACAAACCATCGAATTTGGTGTCAAAAATGAGAAAAAATTTGAGTTACACCTTTTCAATGTAAAATTTTTTTTTTTCAAGCAAATATTCATTTTTGTCAGCAAATATAAGAAGAAAACTATAATGCTTGGTATTGTACATTTTTTCAAACCCTGATGTTAAACTTAGGTGTGAAATTTAGGCTTCTAGTGCAAGATTTTCGATTTTCACAGGCTTCAACTTGCCCCGCGAGCTTTTTTGTTAGATCGACGTTTTTGCTTTTCAAAGTAACATAATTCGCTAAAATATTCCCCAACATTCTTAAGCACATCATATAAACCTATAATCATATGTCACGGGGCTCGTGCATTTTTTTCTCTCCCAACAAGTGATACGGGTTCATTAACCTATAATGAATTCTTTAGGAAATATGTTTAAAAAAATTAAAAACTAAGAAAGACATGATTATGTACTGAGCTTGTAAACGCCTACCAAAAAGTATTTACCCCTCTTTATTACGAGATAAAACTCAAAATCTATGTATCTATGCATCAGATTTAAAAACTGAAATAGCAAAAACAAACCTAGGTTAATTCTGTAAATTTTGATACCTCAATATCAGTCCAGATTGATACCAAACACGTTCAAATTTTTAACATTTTGATGAAAATAGTTTCTTTGAAGTAATGTTTGGCATTTTTGGTACTTATTGATTGCATTTGGTGTCTTGTTGTTTCTAACTTTTATTAGAGTGTTTATGAACAAACCAGGAACATTATATTCAATTTTCTAAAAAGTGACACAAAAGGGTTTTCATGCATTTGTGTTTGTAAAGCCAAAACCAAAATGAATGACACAAACGGTATTTTAAAGCTAGGACTGCTCCCTTGACGTTGATGTATAAGCATCATGTCACAACAGTATTTTCTAATTGCCAAAGATGGCGCTTTCCACTTGCATAATTTCTTTTTTGAGACAGGCTGTACATATCTGGACTACTTTTTAGTCCTTTTTGTTCGTTCCCCCATCCCACGCCCTTTGTTTTAACATTGAACTTACATTGAGAGCAGAAACGTCGAGAGATGAGGTAGTATTCACAGTAAATGAGGGACAAGTACCAGTATTACTTTGATATATGATTCTCCTTTGAAGCAACTCCCATTCCGTTAAACACAACGCAGGTACAGTGCCCAACAGGTAGATAAAGATACACGGAACAAATCTGCGCAAATGAACCATAAAATACACAAAATAAAATTCATTCATTCATTCATTCATTCAGTCAGTCAGTCAGTCAGTCAGTCAGTCAGTCAGTCAGTCAGTCAGTCAGTCAGTCAGTCAGTCAGTCAGTCAGTCGGTCAGTCAGTCAGTCATCTTCATTTCATTCAATAATAAAATATAACATCACAACAACAAACACAAGTATTGAATGAGGAGGTACTCAGAAGGCCAGATGGCCTGTATTAAGAACCCCCTGGTCTTAATTAAGTTTCAAAATAATAACAACAACAACAAAATATACCGCATACATACCACAAACATATAGCCAACAAAAAAGCCTGTTTTGTGTTCAAGAATATGCAATAAAATAATCATGATAAATTCAGATAATAAGATACACAATGAAAATTACTTTAAACCATACAAGGATATCAGATAAATCATTAAATTTAATTAAAAATAATATTGTCTTTTTACTTTGCCTTTGAAATGTTTGGTCATCTTCATAGTCTTTATGTTTCTCAAGTGAATTCCATTTTATTGGGCCCGCTGTTTTTTATGAGCGAAATTCGTTTTCGTTTTAGGCACCTGATAATCTTCATTAGAGTTCACTTAAAGGACTGTCAAATACAAGCAATATCGCTCATCTTAAAGTTTATTTTGTTCACGATTTAGCTGTCCTCACGATTTTTCTCAGGATCAGCACAGTGTTCATATTTTATGGATTTTATTTATATGAAGTATTAAAAAAATCACCTATTTTAAATTTCATTCAAATAAACGTAAACATGGCGTGATACTAGGTAGAGAAGTATTGACATAGTATGAAAAAGGTGAGCATTGTTGACGTTTATATGGAATTCTGAATGCACTAAAAAAAAAAAAAAACCTTTCCACGTTTTTATCGAAAATTATAGAAACATTTAAGATAAAAGTAGTTTTATTGAAACAAAATTGGTTATGGTTATTTTAACACGTAGGGAAAAAACAAACAAAACAACAACATTAAATTAAAAGATACCCTGTCAACTTTTAACTGCGTAAAAATATTATGGAGATTAGGTGGTAACAAATTTCATATCATGTAATGCTCACGGTTTAAAGCTAAATCAAAAAGCATTCTAGCGTACCATTATTATTGACGTCAATGTTTCGCCAATTATTGTTCTTTTTATGGTTAAACTTAACGGTTCAGCCCCACAGTGTATCCGAGGGCTTTCAACAGAGCAGACGAAGCATGAAGTTCATAAGTTTTGCAATCACAAATTTTTATATAACCCGGATATCTGTATCGAGAACTGGCGTTTCCAGAAACCAGGGATGTGAGAGTGTCTACTCTCACATGCAGAAACCAACACCAGTGCCGCCGAGAGTCATTACGGGCCCGGGGGTAAAATGAATGCAGGGGCCCCTTTTTACGGGCTCCTAAGGCCTGAAGTCTCTTTTCTTTGTTTTTATGGGACCCATTGAGGTATTTTTATTTATTTTTATGGGCCCCGAGTAACGCACCCCCTTAACCCCCCTTGTCGGCGGCACTGAACATAACAAAGGGGTAACCAAAAGGGTTTGAATCAAAGAGCTCAAAAATAAAATAAAAATATGAAAATATGTATAATCTGTAAAAATTCTATATACATTACCTTCTCCATTCCCCATGTTTGGTACAACCAAGCGTAATAGCCGCCTCCACGAACAGCAGTAGAGCAGCACCAGCACCGATCGCCCACCATCCCTTCTCCCCATTTTTTTCGTCCACCAACCGCCAAACACAGAGCCAAATATGAAGCACGAATAAAAGACGCACTACAGCGCCTTTGAAGTTGTTGAAACAGCCCATAAGATCACTGTGACTGTTGCCTTATGCTGGAGGAACAACTTGAACAGCAAACAGTAGTAACACTTGTTACACGATAGCCATTAAGCACTAAGATGGCATATTAAAATTGATTGAATACTTGTCCATTGCCATGTCGACAGAAGCATTGAACTTTGTCAGAAAAGCGTGACACAGGTAGTGTCACTTGTGCTCACGCTTCATTTCACAAATACTGTGTGTAAGGTAAATATATAATTTGGATTCGTAATAATTGGTATATTGGTGTACAGTACGTTAAAAAAAGTCGTTAGTCATGAAATGCAATCAAACTTTATATTTTTCTTATTTTTTAAATTTCAATATGAAAATATGTATAACACTCTATGAACTTTGACAATTCATGATACCTACACACACCCCTCACCACAGGGTGGGCGAAGTACAGGGACCAAAGTAAAACCAAATGGTTTAGAGATATGGCTGATAAAGGAGATGTTAAAAAGGCCCTGCACTGCTCCTTGTCCATGGGCCACACATATATTTGTCACATGTAAGCAGGAGAAGCGTATTGTAGCTTATATTGCTATTTGAAATAATTGTTATTTGAAAAGTGTCCTCATTTGGAAAGTGGGACAATTTCAGTACGTGGACGTCCTCGTTTGCCGATGAATACAAGTAGGGGCGCGGTGTAGCAAGCACAAGGGGGAGTTTATTACTCGACGTAATGTCAGAAAACAGTAAGACTACATTATTTATTAAGTTCATTACCTTAAAATTGAGAACGCAATTTTAAGGTCATTTTAAGGTAACATTGTTTGTTTTCTCTTGTTACCAAATTACAAATTGCAAATGCTTTAGAATTTTACAATATCGCGAGGTCGGACTCACAAGATGACGTTTTATCATATGGTACATGTTGGTACCATAAGAGTCCCGTATCTATAGAAAGAAACACATGGGATGTGTAGTATGAATTCCTTGTGCGGTTGTACCAGATCAACATAAGTATATTATCATAAAAAATAATTTATATTATCGTTATTATTATTAAACACTTATTGTGTGCTATATTAATAACTATCGAATCGCTTTACAATAAAAAATACAAGATACAAGAATACACGTTTTCTGTTCCAGGATTGTAGAGGTCGGGGTATTCCGACAGGTAGGTCGGAGCAATATCATGACCTTTCAACACTAGCAGCAGCACTTTGAATGTGACCCTTACAGTAACTTGCAGCCAGTGAAGGGCTATAAGCAAAGGTGCAGATGGTTCGTTCCAGTCTATAGTATTTGTGGATAACACTGACAGCTCTGTTTGAAGCCTCTGCAGCTGTTTCCTATCCTTTGCTGAAACACCGAGTAGCAGAAGTGAGTTTGCATTATTCAAGTCTGGACAAAATGGGAGACCTTGCAAGATGGTGACAACTTTCAGCTGTGATATACCACCGAAGTCTGTATCTGTTTCTGAGATGAAAGATCACTGATAGTGAGTGGTTTCACATGCACACACATTGTTTGATCTTAATGGTCGTAGACGGTCTGATGTCCATATTTACAATTCTGATAGATATAGCCTGCAACTTTTTCAGATTATGAGACGATCCTGTTACAAAAATTCAGTTTTTGAGTCATTGAGCTTCATCAAATTCCTCATCGTTCATTGACGAATAGCATTGATACAAGCAGTGGCGTAGCTAGGGGTGGGCAGGACTCGCCCACCCTGGAAAAATCTGGGGGGAAATTTTGGAGCAAGAAGAGAAAAAAGAGAAAGGAAAGGGGAAAGAAAGAAAAAAGAAGGAAAAAGAAAGGAAAGAGGGGAAAAGAAAGGAAAGAAGGTAAAAAGAAAGAAGAGGAAAGGGGAAATGAAAAAAACAAAAGGGAAGCCTAAGAGGGATGGTGGAAGGAATAGGAAAGGGGGGATAAAAGAGGGAAAAGAGGAAAAAGAACAGCAACTTGCATGTTTATTGTGGGGAAGCAATTCATGCACAGGGGAAGGAGTGTAAGAAAGGGAAGAAATTGAAGAATATGAAGAAGGACAGGGAATTTAAGGAAGTGAATTGAGGGGAAGTAATTTAAGTGAGTGTAATAGAAGGGGGAAGGAATGAGAGAAAGGGGAAAGAAATTGAAAAATGTAAAGAATTCAAGAAAGAGAACGAAGGGTAGAAGGGGGAAATAATTTAGTGAATGTAATTAATGAATGAAACAACTTGTTAAATCCACTCAAGAATATCAGTATTGTTTTCATTGTAAATTCATTTTTGTTTCCTTTCAGATAATTCTAAAATCAAAACTTTACATTTTTTACATGGCAACATTTTCACATAAAAACGTTACAAATGTATGCAAGGAGGCTTCCCCTCATCATAAAAATGCCCAAAACCCATGAGCTTCCGGGGGCTTCGCCCCCTGCACCCCCACCAGGGGCCCTAGAGCGGGCCCCTGGACCCCACGCCAGTGGTCGCTCCGCTCGATATGCTCGCTTCGCACTATTTTTAATTATATATTAACTTGGGGGAATTTTTGGAGCCTTGCCCACCCTGGCAAAGAGGGCTGGCTACGCCCCTGGATACAAGACGATAATCTGGATAAGTCAAGTTCAGCAGCGCCAGCTATCTTTGGGTCAAAAGGCAGTTGCACGCCGTAAGCATAGATTTCATATCGTAATTTTCTTTTGATGCTTTGAAACATATGAACTTCATTTTTTTGCATTTTATAGCGCATTGGGTATATTGTTTGAAATACACCATACCATGTTATAAGCATTGTCATCCATTTATTGATTCATTGATTCATACATTCAGTAAACATACATGTTACTCTGCGACAAAATTTAAAATTTTGTTTTACAATTAGGGCAATTCGCTCCTTGCATGGTTATCAAGTTTTGGGTAGCGCCTCGAACTGGAATTGAATCAATTATACAACACAATACGTAACTTACAGTAAAGTTACATAATTCTTCCGTTCATTTCTGTTGCCAGTTTGAGATTCTACCCAACATGGCGGAACCATGAATGTACCAGTAGTTTAGTAGTATTACCTTTTTTTGAAATACCGTTGAGTAATACACACAACCCAATAAATAAGCAAACAAAATGGAAAAAACTATCAACATAGATGATCAACATTTATATTTGTAACATTTGCAAAAAAAGAAAAAAGTTACTTTTCGATATAAACTTCCAAAATTGAGTTTCAGAAATGTATTGCACTGTCACCATTTGAAATACCGTATAATACGGAAGCTTCTAAGTGTGCCACGACATGGCAAGATAATTATCTTGCCATGGAGATAATTATCTTGCCATGTCGACTTATTATCAGCATTATTCATGTCAAGAAAAATTATCACGCCAAATCAACTTAACAAAAAAGCTGATGTTGACATGGTAAGATAATTTGACATGCCAGTCGACTTAGTAAAAATGAATATCGACATATTAAAAGTAGAATAGAATAGAATAGAATAGAATCGAATAGAATAAAATAGAATAGAATAGAATAGAATAGAATAGAATAGAATAGAATATATATATGCTGTGGTGTCAAATTACATCAAGGTTACTGTTGGTCAATGAAACATTAAGGTTACCCTTGCTTTTTTAGCCCTGCGGGGCCCTTATTCCGGGGTCCCTTTTTGGAGTGTTTAGTCATTGTATGGGAGTCTGTTGATGTTTTTGTTTATACTGAAAACATCAAGGCCGCGGAGCCGGCAGGCCCGAGACTGGCGACACTCATTCGACTAAACATTACAAGTGGGACCCCAATATAAGGGTCCCGCAGGGCAAGAAAGCAAGAGTAACCCTAAAGTTAAACAGTGATCTTAATGTAATTTGACACCACAGAATATATATGCTGACTTTCAAATGGATCATAATGCTTTTACCCGTTCATTTATTACATAGATACAGAGATGGTGACGGATACAGTCACGATTAACATTGATGTCCTTTAACTTTTCCATAATAAATAAAGTACTTAAATAGACCATTGTAAATACTTTGAAGAGAGCCCAAAGAAAGAGCACCATTCTTTAATTTAATTTAATTTTATTTTATTTAATTTAATTTTATTTTATTCTTTATTTATTTCGAGGGTTGAGAGCCAAAACGCCTTAACTCATGATATGCCATTTACAGAAAAACAGGTTTTTTTGCGAAGTAAACCTATTTATAACTAACAATGTTAGTGTCTGATTTACTCAAATATGGTCGTACAACTAGGAAGTTGTATCCTATTCATTTTAATAAATGTCAATGGTGATAAAGAATAGTGGAATTTAAGATATTCTTTACAATTCCTTTAAGCATGTTAAGCACTGAGTTACGTCTTTCTAGTGTTAACTGAAATTTGTAATCCCTAACTTATGGACCGCTCTAACTTTCAATGTTGTCAATGATGAATGGAATGTGTTGTTATAATCTCTTTGGAATAGAAGTCAATGACCATAGTGACGGATGTCAAACCCAGGGTGTTTTACATAGTGACGGATGTTAATCGCAAATTTATCAAAAACTGGGCATCGGGAAAGTGTTAAGTAGGTCAATTGTATTGGGCATAGATTACAAACTTGCCATTAATGTTCAGCAATTCATGTGTCTGTTAAAAGCAGACCCTTGAAAGGTATTTTCAAAACGTTAAAATGTAGTAATATCATACATCTCACATAATGTAATAGATTGCCAAAGTTATCCGTCACTATGTCTTGTGCAATTATTTTGAAATATCAACATCCGTCACTGTGGATTTACCGTAAAGTGCAGATCCGTCACTATGTAATGCATCCGTCCGACGAATAGTTCTATAACTACACTCAAAAAATCTCAAAATGGCCTAAACGTGAGTTAAAGTTTTCTGGTTCTGAGCCCTCGATTTATTATTTTTTTGTGTAATTATTTGGCATATATAATATAATTATACGATGATTTAACTGAGTAGTTCGGAAAGTGTAAATGGTTTCTTCGTCATCAGCTGAAAAACAAAATAAAAAAGGAAATAAAGCATGTAGTTGTATCGTGATGCCAGGATACAATAATCCAACGATTGCCTAAGTTCTATGAAAAAAATAAATGACATGGAGAATGAACTGTTCCCGATACAGATACGATTACCCTTTTGGAAAGTGTGCCCGTTGTTGACTTTCCAGAAATCTGTAAGACATACTGACTGGCAGGAGATAATGTATTGCAATAGTTGTTACTCACAAGGATTAGGTAAATAATTTGCTCTTGGTTCTTTGGGTACTGGGAAGGGAATTTTCCATTTGATCTTTTATAAAGTTTAATGCGCCTTACCTTCATCGATAATACGAAACATTAACGCCTCTCGACTCTCGGTGTGATAACAGGTTTCTTCTTTACCCTTTGACGAGGTTGTGGCTTGACTTTTCCTTCTGATTGTTTCGGTGTAGTATCGTTTGGATCTGTTACATTTGACGATATATGGGACGTGTTTGCAGTCTCATTGAGTTTTAAGTCGTCCACTTCTTCAGATTCCTCAAATTTTGTCTTTGTCATTGGTTTATGTGGTTTTATGTGTTGCTGCTTTGTATCTTCTGAAACACTCTGCAGTGGCTCTGTTGAAATCTTTGTATTTTGAGGGATTTCGTCTTGATTTGGTGTTTTTTCAGGTTTATTATCATTACCATGGATTGGTTCCTGTTTTGACATGTCCACAATATAATCATTTTGAACTGACAATGGCCGCGTTGTGTTTAAAAAATAAGGGTTCCTAATATTATACTGAGACGATGTTTCTGGTGGGACGTCAGAATAAATGTTCTCAATATCGCCCTGAGATGATGTTTCGTGTGAGCCGTCATTCTCATTATTCCCCTGAGATGATGTTTCTTGTGAGCCTTCAAAATAGGTGTTCTCAATATTGTCCTGGGATAGTGTTTCTTGTGAGACGTCAAAATAAGTGTTCTCAATATCACCCTGGGATGATGCTTCTATAGAACTGTCAAAATAGGTGTTTTCTATCTGCTGGGGTAAAGGCTCCGGAGTTCTACTTGGTGGCTCTACACACAGCAGGAAGATAAAATAATATACAATTCTTGATTCAGGTTATCATTATTATTATTATTATTATTATTCCATCAATTAAAAATTTATTATCAAGTCCAATTGAAACCGTTACTATGTGGGAGGTTTCAAGAGCTAAAGTCTGCTCTTTCCATCACCGAACTTAATTATATGAACATAATTGATGACACGCATTCAAGTCATCTTTATATGGCGTGATGATATTTTCTGGAGATGGGAATGTTACTACTTGAATCAATAACAACAGGACATTAGCGTCAACTATACATGTAGCACCAACCAGGGAA
Organism: Amphiura filiformis; assembly: GCF_039555335.1. NCBI lineage: Eukaryota > Metazoa > Echinodermata > Ophiuroidea > Amphilepidida > Amphiuridae > Amphiura > Amphiura filiformis. The sequence continues at coordinate 14,106,033 of NC_092632.1, forward strand.
GTGGAATGAATTATGGGAAGGTCATGATTCAAGGTAATAATTAAAAACCGATTTAAAGGACTACGTAGTTTGCGTCTGACGGCAGGACAAAGGCGCGGCGTTAATGGTTCCTGACAAGTGCATTTTTGGTCGGGTTGACAGAACGTCATACGCAAACTAGTCTTTTTTAATTCAGTCTTCAATTATAATATCCCAGATTGTTTACCTAAATCCACTCACTAGAAGTTGGCACCATTTTGCTTCCTATATGATGATAATAATTAGCCTTTACAAGATATGGCATACACAATAGGAGGGCAGTCTTCAATGTGGGTAAAACCCGGCAAATTTAAAAGACTTTACCCATTTTGTGCAGTACCATCCTATTGTGTCCGAATCTAATGATTCACATGTCGTAATACTTAAAAAAGTACCATTTTAAATAAGAGTGTGATACAATATATTGTGTAGTAAATCGATGGATGAGTAATAAAAGTAGTAAAGTTGCACACTATTCGGTAATTGCACCATATATTATGTAGTAAATCGATGGTTGATGTATTATAATATGCTTGATATTATCTCCTCTGCCGCCAGCTTGATTCCACTGGTCGGACTAACACGCAGTGCATTTAATAGTAAAGAATGTCGTGTGTATCCCCAGGTCGGCATTGGTGACCACTCACAGACATTGCCCTTATGTACTATTTCACCCTCCTGCGCCAACTTCAGCAGATCAGTGCAGCATCTGGCTGGTGAAAGGAGCAGACTTCAGCTCTTGAAACGTCCCACAGAAGAAATATTTAATGAATACAAATATTCTCCTGAAAACATTGTCAACCTGAGATCGACTAACTTATTTCGACCCAATATCAACCTCATCGATGAGATTTCATCCTGATTTCAAACTGTGTTGAAAACGGATCGGCGTTGGCTTGATGGACACGATTTCAACCACATTTCAACACAATTTGAAATCAGGTTGAAATCTCGTTGATTTGATAATTGACGAGTTGATACGTCATCGTGGAATCGACGTTGATCATCAACTTGATTTTAACATAGGCCGAAATCAAGTTAAATCGTCGAGCTGATAATCCAACGTTGAATCGATTTTGTCAACTTCTGTCTACTGGGTAGCATTCAAGAATCGTTCATGATAATGATTGCAGTGACCCAGGTTTCATTTATCATTTCACATGAGAACAAAACTCACCGCATACGTCACTGCTGGCATAAAATTGTGGTTCTTCGGGTGTTGCAGTGTTTTTACCTCCGGATTTTTTCGAAATAGTTACTTCCTCGAATGAATGCATTTTCCCAAAGTTAGGTGGCATTCTTGGTGGGTCTGGTGTAGTCTTCTCGTTGTAGGCAACATAATGATATTCTGGCTCTGTGGTTGTGTTCGTGTCTCTATCTTGACCTGTAAAATCAAATAACAATACTAAATTAGCCAACTAGGTTGTATAAGTATTAAGGTCCGTTCATACTACCACCGCATTTGCGATGTGTTGCTGTGCGATGCCGATATATCGATTACTTTTTGCCGTAACTCAACGCGACTCGTCGCATTTCCAAGTTAAAATGTACGAGGGGCAGTCAGTATGTTTTAAGAGTTGACTCGTGACGTCATATGTGGATTGTTTTCATGGCATTTCTCAATGATTACATAAACACTGTACCTTTGTCTTTCAAACAACACATGTAAAAATTATATCATACACATGATTACGTAACAGCATTAGCATATAATCAATGGTCTAGAGTCACCTGGTGAAATTGAGGCGTTTTTGTTAAGGGAAATAAGAGGCTGAAATGAGGTATTGTTGTATTTTCTATATTTTCTCAAGGTACAGTGTTTATGTAATCATTGAGAAATGCCATGAAAACGATCCACAAATGACGTCACGAGTCTACTCTTAAAACATACTGACTGCCCCTCGTATTTAACTTTATTGCGATATCGCAATGCAGTAGTTTGCAGTCCCGGGGGGGGCACTTCAATTTGAAATGGATATAGGTGTAGGGCTGGCACTTTCGCACTAAGGGGCATTCGGTGAGAGCAAAATGTAAAAAATATGGGGTCATTGGGTGAGAACATGACCTTTTTTGAAATTTGTCTCTTTGGGTGAGAACCGAAACAGCCCCACAGAAACCTCGAAAATCGAATTTTTAGTTCTAAATGGCTTCAAATTTCTTTGTTTTTTCAAAATAAGTAACAAAATCAGTGATAAATGAAAGTTGCTGTTCAAATTGAACTTGTAAGGGTCTTTGGGTGACAGATTAAATGGAAAAATAGGGGGTCTTCGGGTGACAGAGCCGGGACAGAGCATGTGTTCGTTAAAAATTATGGGGTCTTTGGGTGACAGCGATGCTGAAAAAGGGGGTCTAAACAGCCCTACATACGCGTCACCTCCAAAGTTGAAGTGCCCCCCCCCCCGGGTTTGCAGTACGATGCAGTGCGGCAACGCACCGCATCGCAAAGCAACGCATCGCAAATGCGGTGGTAGTATGAACGAACCTTTATATCGTCAACAATGTGCCGATCTATAAAGCATGATAAGCACCTGCCGCAATTCTGGCAATCCTCCTATTCTCATCCCCAGATCGAATTGTTTCCTGCAGTAGGTCATCGTTAACCCCAGTTTATTTACAGTGATTAAGTTTCTTCATTGCGGTTGATAACGTTGCAACCCCACTCTTTCTGATCCAAACTTTTCCTTGAAAAACATGGTGCGTAATGGCCGACTACTTCCTCAACCGAATCGTGTACAGCGCGTGAAAATTGTTCACCAGGGGGATCACTCCCATTGTGGCCTGTTCACCATCCGTGATTATAAAAACACGTAAAAAGGGTAGTTTTTCATGGGTAGACACGATACGCGCGTATCGTGTTTAGGGTGTCAAAAACATGATAAATTAGAAAAGTGGTAGCACAATTGCAATTGCTAATACGCGTAAATGAAATGTAGGGTATGAAAAAAAAACAAGATAGGGTATCGTTTTAGCCAAGGGTTAAATCCTTGTTTAGGGTGCTTTTCAAAACTTGATTATCGCGGATGGTGTACAGGTCACAATAGGAGTGACCCCCTCCCCCGGTTTTGCTCATCAGGATGATCGTAAAAATCATGGGTAATGCAACGTCGTTTGACAAACGTAAACCAGCACGGATTGAATGCTCTATTGCTGTGTATGATGAAGCATTTAGTTCACGTCTGTTTGACCTCGCAATAAAACCTCATTTTAACCCATCATTATGTCAGTCAGTGTTGCCGATGTCCTATAAGCAGTGAAAGCATAAAGGCGCAGGCATGGTGAACCAACAATTGACCTCCCAGTCATCACTAAATGGCCTTGGATTAAGAAAATGTTACGTTTAGCCAACGGAGGTATTAGCGCAATTGTTTATTGGATTATACCACGACGTTGGCAACTTTATTGTACAGCTTTTGATCAAGAACCCAGGTGTAAAATTAACTGACACTCCGTGTTCATCCAGACGTCCACGCCAAGCAGTCAACATGTGAATGGTATCTTTGACAGGCCTGATAATGGATATAATGTCGAACAGAGAATGAATACAGCTTCACCAGGATTTATTAAATGAAATGACATAAAATAATAACCCATTAAAACTTGTGCACTAAAGTTTAACCGGCAGCTTAGCCTGAATTAGAATTAAACTGAAAGTCCCATTAGGTAAAAAATATACCGTTTCGGGACATATTCTGACTCGAACTATCGCCGTGATTGTCGGCTCCCCACCTCTAAAATCATTTGATAAAAGAAATGTTTTAAAGCAAAAATCAGCCTAAGCTGTCAAATGTGTTACTTATTGTCACCCAATTAAAACAATTTTATTTTTATTGGGTCAATTTCAAAATCCCGGTTGTGGGAAAATTTTTAGTTTTGACCTAAAATTAACCTGTGCTAAAACGATACACTACCAACCCTAGTTACGCCACTGTCATAAAGTGATAAAGTACAAATTGGGCAGCCTTTGTACATGTTGCAAAAAGACACGATCAATAATAATAGTCTACATCTCTAAACATTTCGCGGCGTATTTAGGATATAGGCTAAATACCTTCCATCGCTTACCTCGAACACTTGTGCTTGTCAGTGTGTGTAATTTGATGGACGGAGATTGCGGCGTCCCTGGTGGAGATTTCAGTGTCTCGTGTACTGAAATCACGTTTGTGTTGAATGTCTCCCTGCCAAAAACTGCCTCACGGACAGGTAGATCTAGACTAACCTTCTTCAGGGCATTTTGAACGACCGTGTTTCCTGTTGACGACAATGGTATTGCAATTGAATTAGTAGAAAAGGTAGGAGAATGCTGTTGTCGATGTGAACTGTAGCTAACTGTTTTTAAACAGTTAGCTACAGTTCACATCGACAACAGCATAAAATGTCTGTGTATCACAAAAGTAATACAATCAATTAAATGAAATTTAACCACATATACGAGGGTTGGTCAATAATATCTCGCAACCATTATTTATCTCCGCTCATGCATGACTTAGATGACTGTTACTTACGATCAATAAAGTTTGTACCTTTGTCTTTCAAAACACACAACAATTAGTATCAGAGTACCTTTAATTAAGTAATCTCATTTGCATTAAGTCGTTGCCATATGTACACTGACAATTGAATATATGAATACAAAAGCCACCTAAGTCCATACTTTGGCCAAATTGAGTTAAGCATGGGAAATTGTTGCTATACATAGGCCTGTCATATGCATGAAAGAACAACTCAAATTCATTCTCTGTGTCTATTGGGCATGTGAAAAATAGCATGTATGAAAGAATCACCCAATTCCATGATTTGAGTCTTGTAACACATTGATTGAAATCCAGTATGTATAAAAGTCCACTTGTAACACATTCATTGCTAGAGAATGACTTTTGAACAAAAATGGGTTTAATAAAGGAAAGTGTGTGGTTTATATTACATGGCAGAATGCTTATCAACATTATACATACCTGTGTGCTTTATTTTGTATTATCTTACTAGTGGTAATCTCATTCTAACATTGTTGTCTTTGTATATGATTCAAAAACCACCTAAGTCCAAAATTTAAAATGAACCCCACGAAGTCCCTGAAATGCTAATCGTCATACCTAATACAGGTTAATCCACTCATTTGCACGTAAAACTTACCATATTGACCAGGTAAATCTAACTGAAGGAATTAAAATGATACACGGTTTTTCTCTCAAAATAACTTCGCATGGACTTAGGTGGCTTTTGTATTCATGTATTCAATTGTCAACATTGGCGGTACATTTGTAGTTGAGGAACGTGTAATAAAAAGAAGCAGAAGTAAGGAACAAAGCAATTTGCAAGCCTTATTTTTGGTATGAGGTAATCTGAGTATATTCAATTGATAATTGTGAAAGAAGAAATGTATCCGTCAACAGATCATGAAAGGGGCTGTCTTTGAATTTCACCAAAAATGTGACCTGGCAGCACAAACGAGCCGTAAATTCCCTAAATTGTATTCTGAGTTATGGTGTAAAATGTGTACGAAGGTCGTATTCATCGGTCACTAAAGCTGGCGGCGACATCTGTCTTATTTTGATAGTCACAACACCAATCAATAATCCTATTATTGAAGTGGATAATAAGCTTCTACCTTAGATGGCTATAGAACTTTTAATAACTCTGGTCTTTGTTTGCTTTTGCTAAATCCTTTTCAAGTGGTGGGTTATTTGTATAGGTATGCATAACCAACAATTAACAATGAGAGAACCTTCTTAAACCTCGTTGACTTGGGGATGATTTGAAATGACCGCCAAGTATGACTGTTTGATATTTATTGCCAGCAATGTGGAAAAAGAGACACACATAGAAACGAAAAAAGCTCTATAATTTTGTTGAAGGAGCAAAGTTAAACTAACCATAACTCCGCTTCTGGATATCGTTTGAAGTCAAATGATATACCATTTTAAGTTTATGATGTTTATTTTTAAACACGAAATAAAACAAAATTGACCGGGGAGGAATTTACGGCTCATTCGCCGTGGACGGTCACAAATAGGCCTTAACGACAAACAAAAATGAGGTGAAAATCTGGAGAAAAGAGCCCACACGGTAGAAGAAAGAATCCAAATTACCTCCAAAATAAAACAAAAACAAATATGATTATTGGTATGGTATGAGAGATCATAGTCAGGACAATAGAATTTGTTGCAATAAAAATAGAAATGTGCGCATGCGTAGATGGTACGCATGATTGAAAGTACCAAAAATGTATGAAAAAAGTACAATTTCATCAAAAAAGCGCTAAAAACGTGACTAATACAAGGTTTGCGGAACAGTAGCTGTGTGAGTGAATTGCTATATACCAAGTCTTATGCTAGAATTAGACACACCTTTCGAAATTCAAATTTCTTATTCAATCCAGAGCCTCTCTATGGTGTGCTACTTTGATTACAAAAACAAGACCTTTTGAAAACAAAGGTTTATTAAGAAAGAAATGTTTGTGATTTCACCACTGGGATCTCCCTTTTTAATAATCAGTAGATACCTAATCAAACCAGGTACCATTTGTTAAATTTTGTCATCGACATCTTTTTCTGCACTGTATTATACCTAAATTAAGAACTTTGATAAATATTCAAAGAAAATATAGGTCATCCAAAAAATGTTGATTTTTACAAATTTTGGGGCAAAAAAGGAAAAATAAGCAAAAATATCAAAATCTGTTTTAACAGCTTCATTCATCAAGTCATAACAAACGGCCTACATGCTTAATTTCTAATAAAATATTGAAATTGTGAAAAACATAGGTATTTATTGATTTTCATGTTTTTTCTTGCAAATATGCTAATAATATGCAAATTATGAAATTGCAAAATAAAGTTTCTACATAGCATACATCTTTCAAGTGTGATGTTCAAAATGACAGACATCAAAAAGAGATTCGATGAAATGTAAAGGTGTAGTAACAATTTTGGCATGGACTGTCTGGTTAGGCAAAGTACGGTAAGTTGAGCTGTACGTGTCATGTAACAACCACCATATTGAAAGAAAGATTCAGGTTGTATTATCAACAGAATACATGGATGGTGGGAATCAATATGAGCAGTGAGAGGAATTCAGCATGCCTAGGCTAGACTGATGAACATGAAGATGATCAGAAGGTGTAGACCTCTGCAGCAAGTATTTCAACTTACCATCAGGGAGACTATGGTCTATTTTCACAGGTGTCTCTGACACTAACTCGCTGATATCTGCCTTACATTGGAATATGATCTGCATATTGTTCATTATTTGAAGGCATTCAGTGTTGTATTTGATCACCGCATCATGGACGGTCTTTGCCTGTATATAAATACAAATAAAATACGAAAGAACACTCAGATTTGACTGCACCTGGTATTCATATAGAAGTGTGTTTCACCAGAAATCTTAAAATTTATCTTTGGTTTCACTATATGTTAATTTTGGTGCGAGATTAATGATTTCAGACACAGACGCCATCTTGGCATGCTCATGCATAGCATCCGTGAAGTTATCCCAGTGCACAAAATTCAGAAGTATTAATTTTCATTATACTTTTTTACACGCGTAACTAGTGTAACCAAAAGTATAGGCCTACAAAGTGACACGGTTCGGATTCAAAGTCATTTGCTTCATTAAAACACAAAGCTTTCTGTTATACATTCAGTTTTCCACAAAAACAAAAGGAATATATTCAGCTTAACATTTGAGATATAGGGCATACTGCAGTTACTGTCCATTTTCCTAAACACAATACACAGTGCTCTCACCATTGACGTGTGACCTCTACAAACAGTGTATGTTAGAGGTATAGGGCATTGTCTAGTTAGCGTCACTGTGTGAAAACTAATTGGCCAATATTTTTTGTACTCTCTGACATTCTAGAAAATATAGTTTTGTAACATGTCCTAAATTTTTTAGCTAATTTAGATGTTTGAAAATATTCGTACTTTTGTGTTTTAGTAAGGAAGGGCACGGCATGGCCTGCAAAATTCCCTGTGAGAATCGAATACTACTTTTATATAGTGACTATCACTCATTTTGTGGACCGCTCTCTTCCGAAGGGCATTAAAACTAAACCACTTGACGGATATTTTTTGTACTTGCTGTCAATCAAGAATAATGTATACATTACATGTAGGCTAAAACTGAGTAGTTGGGGCATCTGCAAATGGTCGTACCTCCCTGATATGTAAATGACAGATAACAGCAAAAACAACTCCCAAATCTGTCCATAACTTTGGTCAGTGGAGAGAGTCAGGGGGTTTCAAGTGGGTGATTGTTGATTGGCAAGTGACATATTTGGGCATAAGTGCAGCCCACCATTCAATGTGGAGGATGGACTAGACTTTATCGATTGATTTTGCCGGAGTAATTTCCTGTTAACCAGGTTTAAGTACTGCAAAGGTCAAATCATGTTTGCTGTGCAGCATAACTGCACTATGGTCCACAACTTATAAGTTCCCACTACATACTTTTTAAAATAAATCGAAAAATATTTGACGAAATGCAAACGTGTAAAAAGGTATGGGTAGCCTTATTAGTTTTACACATGTGGACCACATTATAGCGTCACACGTCATTGCGTTCATTTACAATGGGATATTACGTAAAAAAAGAGACCGTTTTAACAGTGTTAAAAGTTGCATCTGAGTCCAGGTGTCGACTCTGAAACAATACAGTAGGCCAGGAATATTCATGTGTTTGTTAAAGAAATCGTAATCTTTGGTATTCGTCATTTTGAAAAGCAAAGCAGGTGTTTAAATCTTTTCTTTTTTTAATGATAAATGACTGAATTGAGCAGGATATGTACTGTCGTGAGAAAAAACCATACATCGTCAGTAGTTCATCACATGTGAAAAGCCACATTTTATTAATGCCGCGTTTGCCCGATTTCTCTCGTGGTCGAGCAATAAGTTTGCTGGATGAAAATATACCATTGTAAGAAATTGCTCGTCGTATGGAAGTTGCGCCTAATGCGATTCGAAAATTGAAAACAAAATTTCAGGTGATAGAAGTGAAAAATCAGCCGAGAGCACCTCGTCGACGTGTCACGTCTGTTCGTCAGGAGATGTCAATAGTAAATCTGGCTGAATGACCCGGCAACGGATCCGGACTTTCATAAATAGCACGCGCTAATGGACTTATTAACACTGTAGGCATGGTAGGAGGACACATTCCCTACTGAACATCTTAGACGTTATTCCCTACTGAACATCTTGGACGTTAAGTTTTATTTCCATTACAAACACATGAACAGACCTGACATAATGTATTTTTTTAAATTTGACTCCTATGGTGCAACTTTTAAAACTGCCTCTTTTTTTACATCATGAACCATTGTGACCGAATGCAATGATGTAAGACACTACAAAATGGACCCGATTTGTAAAACAAATATGGATACTCATAACGTTTTACGATTTTACATTTCGTTAAATAAATTTCGATTTCTGTCAAAAAGCATTAGGGGGAACTTATAAGTTATAGACCCTATAATACCCACAACTCCAATGGGCTTAATGGATTGGATATCTAGAATCTTACAATAAGAGTCACAAAATCCGCTACAAACACTATTGTTATTCAATACTAAAAATTTGAACGGAAATACGTTGGCCAAAACTAGAACTCTCAGAGCTACTCTCGACACACGAGAAGTACGCTGTTATAACAAGAATCTAAACATGCTATCATGTTATTTCAAAAGACCTTGTTTTTACCACAAGTAAGGCCTACGCCTTTCAATTCATGGGTTTCATTGGACTATACATTAAATAGCTCAACGCGACAATGAATGAAAAGGTGGTAAGGCTACGCACATTTGCACGCCTTTAAATAAATTAATATTTCACGTACTAAAATGCAACAACATGGAATACAACAATCAAGCTTAAGCTTTTATTTTAGACTAGATTTAAGTTTGTACCACATAATTATACAGTTTATACAGTTTGATTTAGAACAAATCAGATTAATATTCAATTATAGCCAAGAATAGCGTTACCTTATACACTTCAAATTCGTCTTGTTTGGCTTTCAGTGAACGAGCAGCATCTTCAACTTTTTGCGCCATCTGTATTATGTTAAAAATATTACACAATTGATATACAATTAACACAATTGATATGATGCCGACTTATATATGTTATATTCAGCAGAACTTATTAACTTGTCACATGACATTATCACTAACATGATCTAAAGAGTATACGAGGCCCTGTCGTGATGGGGCAGGTCATTGACCAACTGAAGATTATAAACTAAAGATTTGCTGAGTATTTTAATACTCAGCAAATCTTTAGTTGATAATCTTCTCCTGTTGTGGGTCGTTGCACGTCGTCGAGTTCCCACGAAACAACAAGTAGCTATTGCTACTTCCGCTATGCTCTGGTCAAGTAAAAAAGGTTAAACATCACGTGTTTCCTACCACACAGTTTTACTGGGAAAATTAGTACATTCGTCCCGGTCTTTCGTGCAGGAGGTTTTCAGTTACTTTTATCATCCATATACTTTTAATTTTCTCACAAGAACACTAACATTGCTGACAGTGTTTTAGAGCATATTCTAAATTGCCATTTTTAGTTCTGATCAGGCTGATTTATGATGTTAAGCTATTTTATTACTTTGGAACCCGGTCATGAATGTTTTTAACTAACAATTTGGTAATATTGTTCTTTAAATATAATAATATATAGCGCCTTTAGAACATTATTATAATCCAAATGATTATATTAATATGATGTAATGGCCGGCTGTATACGAACGAACGCACAGTAGACTACCCCAACAGCCCTTCATTTTATATCTGTGTGGAGTAGGTCTTTCCCCAAAGACGCAACACATGCCGGGCTTCGAACCCACAACCTTGCGACCATGACTGTGTCGAGTCCCTAATCGACAGGCCACCGTACTATATTATACTTACATTGAGCATTTCAAGTCCGTTACCTCGGTCATTGTTTCTCCATTTGTCCATCTGAAGGTAGAATGAGATGCAGAAGTGATGCTTATGAACATTTTATTAGATACAGGTAATGATCAATAAATTGATAAATAAGTAAGTAAATAATACGTAAATAAATAAATATATTAATCAATTAATTTACTAATAATTAATTAATTAATTAATTATAAATAAATAAATAAATACATAAATAAATAAATAAATAAATAAATAAATAAATAAATAAATAAATAAATAAATAAATAAATAAATAAATAAATAAATAAATAGATAAACAAATATATAAATAAATAATCAATCACCCAATCAATCGATTGACCTTCATACCAACTTTCTGCTGCCATTGTTTTACATTTTTTGTAGTCCTACTTTCCAGCTGCCTAAGGTCAGATTCTTTCTCCCAGATATCCTTGAGTGCTTTGCGATATTCGTCTGTCTATTAACATGATAAAAAAAGTTTTATAATTAATCTATTATTCTTTACTTTTTTCGAGAATATAACGAACTCTTAGATCAGAATTAAATTGCTTTTGATAACATAGCAATAGTGTCAGCAGGGACTGCCTTTTGAGGAGAGCGAGAGCAATCGCCCTCTACTGCTCTCCTTAAATCTGGGATATGGGAGAGTGGTTTTTAGCTCTCCTTTATTGACCCTTCTCTTCCTACATTCTATTGTCAATGCTCTAAACAGCTCTCCTTGTAGGCCATGATATGATGCAGTCATGTCTACAGTAGAATTCACCACGACCTTTGCAGGACTTAAACACCATTAAATGTTATTATTAAACCAAGATAACACTCATTGAAAACAGCTCAACTGATTAAATCAGATCTTCTCTGGTTAAATCCACACAACACATGTTTCTGATTTACCTGTGCAATGAGCAATGAACTGGTATTATAGTTTCAGTTGTGTGAACGATTATAAACCGAACTCTAGGTTACAATTCTGTGTGGGCTTTTGTTAACGAAATGAGACAATGGTCTGCTTATTGTTAACCAGCGTTCTTGAAAATGAGAAGCATAGTGGTTTGCAAACTTAACACGATTTGGAAATAATTTCTTCATATTTTTTGGTGTTATCTGTCGTTTACATAACACAAAAGTGCGAATATTTCCAAACACCTAAATTAGCTAAAGATTTAGGACATGTTACAAAACTATATTTTCTAGAATTTCAGAGAATACTTTAAATATTGGCCGTTTATTTTTCACACAGTGATGTTAACTAGGCAATGTCCTATTACCTATAACATACACTAAAACACCAAAGTGCAAATATTTCCAAACACCTAAATTAGCTAAAAATTTAGGACATGTTACAAAACTATATTTTCTAGAATTTCAGAGAATGCTTTAAATGTTGGCCGGTTATTTTTCACACAGTGACGTTTACTAGGCGATTGAGGTCACGCGTCAATTGTGAGAGCTCTACGTATTGTGTATAGGAAAACGGACAGTAACTGCAGTATGCTCCAGAAGAGCTATTTAATGCTCTCCAGCAAATTCTAAAAGACAGTCCCTGCAGTGCCAGACACAAGGCCTGTGAACAGCGGCAAATCGTTTGTTGTTTGTTTCGGAGCAAGGACGAAATTTAGAGCCATGCAGACTCTGAATATTCGTTCAACAGGTATTCGTTATTTAATCTATTTCAATTCATGTTTCTTTTTCAATTTCATCTTCTAACGAATGTTTGTTTTGTTGACGGAAAATCAATTATATGTTATGTCGAATGTTTGGAGGAAATAAATTTTACGTACATTTTACGTCATCAAATATTGGTCATAAATTTTAACATTACTGTACTGTAAATAGAATAGGAATAGATTAAATTACGAAGACATGGTACAGTATATAGCAGCCCTAATAGAGTATGAGCCTGATGCCTGGTAGGGTGTTTGGTACCACTTAGGGGTGGGGCAAAGGAGGCTTAAAGGCATTCCTACAATGCACTAATGATTGGGAAATTTGATCAATATAACCTAATTTTAAAGGCAAAGTCCCCATTGCCACACACACAAAATGGTAATTTTAAAACTGCAGCCAACGAGCTAATAGTTGAGACTTATGACTGAAATTTGATTTTCTTACAGGAAACATTCATATTGTCCCACTGCATTAATTTTATTCCTAAGTCTCGATGTTTTGAATGTTAAATAATAGGATGAAAACACCAGATATTTGCTCCGATTTTGCCAAAAGAGGTTTTAAGTTGTTCGTTATAATAAAAAAAATTCAAATAAGGATAGGTTTGCAACATCTAAGATATTTCGTTACCTTGGTAACACAACAAAATAGGTCAAGTATCATTGAGGCCTATTGACCTTGACCTATTTTGCTGTGTTGGTGCTGGGAAGTGGGCAACAAAACTTCTCACAGGGGGAAGCTACCCCCTTTGCCCACCCCTTGGCTACGCCACTGCTTGCCTTGTCTTGATGCCGCCGTCACTTCTGACGATTCGCGACCACAAAATGAGTAAAAATGCTATATATAAAGATGAAGAAAACATTACGCAAACCTTAAACAGTGTACTTCGTTTATATCTATAAATTCGCTTTTATAAAAGCGCACGTGACCCATGGGCACGACATACCAAGACCAACAACCGTGGCTAATCCTCATGCATGCAGAAAGGGATAGGAACTCTGTAAATAAATATCATCAAATTTAAGTATTAATTTAATTGCACAATTATTATACATTTTACAATTCCAAATTTGTAATATGTTATCAAAAACAACATTTTGAAAGTATTTGACTACGGAAAAAAATATTCAACAACGGAAACGTTTATAATATAATCACAAAGTTGAACAAAATAGACAATTTTGCTGTACAGCAGTCTCATGTTGTTTCGTCTTTGCAATCAAATGTATAGAAAGACCACTCGCTATGTAGAAGGTCACTTCGAGACTTACTGTCTATAAGCTGTTATGGCGGCGCGGAGGTGGTCACGTGCGCATTTATATATATATAACCGAAGTACACTGTAAAATAAGATAAATCTAATGACTTCTAAATAGCTACCTTGTCACAGATCTGTTGAATGAGTTGTCCATAAGCATAGTCCAAGTCTGCTAAACAAGAAAAGGCCTGCGCAAGTCCACGATTGGTTTCTATTGAACCATATGACCAACTTAGAAGGGCATTGGAAACTGTCAGAAAGTAAGCAAACAAACAAACTTTTAGGCAAACAGGCAGCTAATTTAATAACTAAAAGAAATGACATTTTAACTGAAATAAATATTTGAGAATAAAATGAAAATGTTTTAACATGTCAATACTGTATGTTGGCTATTGTTTCAATTATTGTTCGAAAGCATTTATTATTCTGAGGATTTCCGTTTTCACTCGTTCATCATCACAGCATTATGCCCATGGCTATTTTAAATCTCTAAGATTGAATGACATACAGACTCTTCTATATGTTCAAACTTGGTTTTGATCGGTCCAGAAATGATATAATTTTCTTTTTCTTTACCGGAAGCGAAACATTGCTTTATGATACTGAGCAGCACAAGTATAATGGGAAAACAATAAATTGATCTATCATATTACACTGAGAAGCGCATTATTTTAATTTATTATTAACAATAAAACACAAAACAGACATCATTTTGTTCAACTATTTGTTCGTACTATGAGTACGAACTTTGAGTACGAACAAATAGTGAGTAGGTCTACGGTACTCACCTTTATTAAGAGTTTCTTTAGTATTCTTGAAAATAGAGGTGAGATTTCGAAGTTCTGTTTTCACAATTTCTAGAGGTAGCGTCTTTTTGAACATCTTGCATTGACGTTACTGTTGAAATAAAAGACAAAGTGTAAATTAGTCAGGTTTTCGGAAGAGTAGGAAAACCTTTGGCAATATCTAACAAGGCTATAAATACCGAGTTTTGAAAAATATAATATAGCACTAATGAGAACCAGAGGATGATTTAAGGAAGCCCCATCATGCACTGTAAAAGTGTTATCACTAGAGTTTCAACTGCCACTTTACTTTTCAAATCCCATTGAACTCTGTGCAAAAGACGTTGTTTTAGAATTGCCCGTGTGTCATTATTACTTGGTCGATTAAAGTGATGTATGCATGAAGGATAATTCACACCTTCTGTAGATAACATAAAATGTGAAATCGACCAACCTTTTCAAGGTGTTTTTATTGTAAATATATCTGTCAAAATTCAAATTTCACCATGCACGTGTGTATGCAGTGGGTGGGCAGTGGTGTCATGTTCACTCACACAGCTGTGCTAACCGCAAGACTTGCTGGGAAGTGCTTAAATCATCCTCTGAATGAGAACACACCCTTTCTGAATCTGAATTTGATTTGCGTTGCCATACAGGAAGAAGTATGCACGTCACAGATTTTGGCTAATTTTGGACTGTCGTGTACCGATCACCTTTGATGTACACCGTGATGACTGGGGGATACAGCCCCAAATGGCTCAACATACAAAACCAGCGACGGAAATTACATCAGTCTTCATCCATAGTGCCCAGCTCTATTCTTATAACATCAGCAAGGTTGTGGAGGCAGTCAAAACACCAGCTTCACCGCAACAAACCGATCTTATATCCCATCGATAGTTTGGATTCAGACCTCATTTCCTCTCAGCAATGATCCACTGGACAGAGGTAAGCAATTTTGCATTATTGCCTTTGGGATTTAATGCCTCGGTACCTCAGGGATCAATACTGTGCCCATTGCTGTCCTCTGTCTTTATTTATTACCTAACAATGGATGTGAAAATACCCCGGGAAAATGCACTGTATCTGCACGCAAATGATTCCAACCCGAATTTTCACCAGCTCCATACACTTCGATTCATGACCAATCATCAACAAAATAGCACCAGTTACCAACAAATTCAATGACCACTTACATGTAGTTAGAATCCTGAAGTGTAGTTGACAACTACTTGTTGTTTTTAATTTCATGTTGGAAGAAAGATAAAATTACGTAACTTAGCACCACATTTTCGCTTCAATGCTTTCGTAGCCTCATTTCACACAATATATACTGTATCACACAATTAATAATATGTACCGATCCATGAATCTAAACTAAAACTTACACTACATTATATATATATATAAAACTTATCACGAATAAAATGATTCATACCTACCTATTTATCGTAACTATAGGTAAAATTCCATACATTTATACCTAAACAGAAGTAACTACACACACCAACGAACCAACATACTCCTCAATGCAAAATAACACTAGATCTACTTTTATACATGTAAGAATAACAATAATCGTCTACCAAATTTTTTCAACTTTAACTTCCTTCTATTTCTATTTCCTGAAACTTGGTACTTTATCCTGTTATTCAGCGTTATTAGTATGCGATGAACCTTGCCATTACATTGAACTAACAGTGCGATAGCAACAATCTAGTTTTCAAAGTTTCTTTTGTGTGAGAGAATTATGTGTATCAGCATGATTTAATAGTCCCAATCAGTCCTGGTGTCGGCAAAAGGTGAAATTGAGATATAGTCTCGGCCCAGACTGCATGTGGTTGAATGAACGACTAGTGTTAGGAACGACATATACCGGCTGTGAAGGAGACTAATTGAGACATAGATATATTTACTAATTTAGCAGTTATGAGGCCTAGAAATATCCATTATTCCAGGATTATGTACATCTATTACAACATTTATAAAGCGCCTTTTTAAAACAGTTAAAATTTTAATTATTTATTTTTATTTATTTCACAATATTGCAACTGGTTACCTGCTCAAAAAAATCGATTTTCAGTAGGGCCCTGCTTAACGCTTAAAACAAAGTTTTTCATGTTAAAAGAATATAAATATTTGCATCAACATATAATCGATCCATAAAAACCATGATATTAAGAGATATTTCGACTCTAAAGACATAAAAAATAATTGAATAACTGATAAAAACAGAAATACATAAGAATTGTATGTGATGTAAGCGCAAGGAGCAAATTAAAAAAATTGTAAAAAATTGAACATTTCTTATGGTTAACTATGTCTACCAGCAGCAAAGGACGCCCACGGTTACTGAAGCCTAACATTGGACGTCCAAGATGCATCTTGGACACCCAAATTTATGCACCTTGGACGTCCAATGTTATGTGTATAATCTTAGACGTATTTTGTTGCTGTCGACCTTCCATAGTTTTAGTTCTCATACAGTTTTTCTATGCTTTTACGGCGTAATATCAAAAGGAGCCCCGAAAATCTGGGATAAAATCGCTTGGCGCCCCCCCCCCCAACTTTGATTATTGCAAAACTCGTTACATTCGTTGATATTCATGCACGCATAATAACAAAACATGAGATATAATTAATGCTCATAAAGAGATCAATGGACTTTGATCAGGCATCGTAGTGTAGTGTACATCGCAAGGAAGTGGTTATCATTGCTACACTATTTATAGCATTACAAAAGTTCACTGACCAACAATCATTGAAACTCCGAATCCTCGGTTTTCAATTATCATGATTATTAAAATCGGTATTTACACAGCCGTGACGTTAGTCACGGCTGTGTCTTCTTCTTACAGGTTCTTTCTTCTTCTTCTTCTTCTTCTGTCAATTTTTACATTGCTCTAGCACTCACATGCTTACATCGATTTTGACCCAACTTAGTCACAATGATCATTCACCGTGCACCTACCAGTTACATGAAACTCATGGGGTCAAAGGTCACGCAGAGGTCATAGGGGTCAAAAACGTGATTTCAACTAAAAATACATCTTCTCCCACAACTTACGTAGGACAGCGACGCCACTAGCACACATGCATTGATATTACCCAGTGTCTATGTGGTGTACATAGATGTGGGGTCAAAGGTCATTAAGGGCTCACTTCCGGTATAAAACGAAATACCTTCAAAAATTTTTATTAGCTAAACAAACTATAGGGCAGTAACGGTATGTTCACATCTGAGTTGCAGTTACCTAGTGTATATGTGATATTTTTATATGGGTCAAAGGTCATTAAGGGGTCACTTCCGGTATAAAACGAAATAACCTTTAAAATGCATCTTCTCCCACAAATTACGTAGGACAGTGACGCCACTTGCACACATGTATTGTAATTACCTAGTGTCTATAGGGTGTACACAGATTTGGGGTCAAAGGTCATTAAGGGTCACTTCCGGTATAAAACGAAATATCTTCAAAAATTTTATTAGCTAACAAAACGTAGGACAGTAACGGTATATGCACACATAAATTGTGGTTGCCCAGTGTATATGTGGTATTTTTTAATTTGGGGTCAAAGGTCATTAAGGGGTCACTTCCGGTATAAAACGAAATACTTATAAAATGCATCTTCTTCCACAAATTACGTAGGACAGTGATACCACTTGCACACATTCATTGGTGTTACCCAGTGTATATGGGGTGCACACAGATTTGGGGTCAAAGGTCATTAAGGGGTCACTTCCGGTATAAAACGAAATATCTTCAAAAAAATTTATTAGCTAAGAAAAACGGAGGACACTAACGGTATATGCACACATAAATTGTGGTTACCCAGTGTATATGTGGTATTTTTTAATTTGGGGTCAAAGGTCATTAAGGGGTCACTTCCGGTATAAAACGAAATACTTATAAAATGCATCTTCTTCCACAAATTACGTAGGACAGTGATACCACTTGCACACATGC
Source organism: Amphiura filiformis (assembly GCF_039555335.1). Taxonomy (NCBI): domain Eukaryota; kingdom Metazoa; phylum Echinodermata; class Ophiuroidea; order Amphilepidida; family Amphiuridae; genus Amphiura; species Amphiura filiformis. The sequence continues at coordinate 14,124,651 of NC_092632.1, forward strand.
ATTGGTGTTACCCAGTGTATATGGGGTGTACACAGATTTGGGGTCAAAGGGCATTAAGGGGTCACTTCCGGTATAAAACGAAATACCTTCAAAAAAATGTTATTAGCTAAGAAAAACAAAGGTCAGTAACGGTATGTTCATATATGAATTGTGGTTACCCAGTGTATATATGGTATTTTTTTTATTTTGGGTCAAAGGTCATCAAGAGTCACTTCCGGTCTGAGACGAAAAACCTTCAAAATGCCCCTACTGCTACAAGTAACATGGCATAGTGATGCCACATGCAAATGTACATTGACACTAGCCAATGTCTATGGGACTTTCATATATTTTGGGGTCAAAGGTCAATAATGGGTCACAGCACGGCTGTGTTCGTGGTCTTAGACCACAGCTAAGTCTAGTTTTCTTTGTTTTGTACATGTGTTTATTTATTCAATGCTATTTAATGAACAAATAATAATAAAATAATAAAAGTAATAATAATATAATTATTTAAACCTTTGATCACAACACAAAAATTTGCGTACCTGGAATTTTCAGTCGACACTTCGACTTTCATCAGCAGACTGGCAACCCAATTCAGAGGTCAGCGACCTTTCGGACACTTGACCCCAAAATCGGGTCGTACACTCTAGGTAGCTTGTATCGGCCCCCGTCTCTGTTCAGCGATGGCTGGTTCACTCTGATATAAGGTTTAAACCACTAAATTATGTTTACTACCAACACAGATGAACTTTCATTCTAATATAATTATTGCAACTTTTGGTCACTGGAGATCCTTCTTTGAGTTGGCCTAAGCGTGTAGTAACTCTTATGCATAAATCGGGAGAGACCAATACGGCGGAGAATTTTTGCATGATTTCATCATGTGTTGGAAAATTATTTCATCAGATTTTGTCTGAACGTATTCCTGATTATATGCTCCGCAATGGACTCCGAGACCTAATTGGCAAAAAATTAGTAAAATTGATCAAATTAGTTGACGATCCGTTCCCGGCCTTATAGACATGCACCTCATGTTCATTCAAAAGTTCGAAGGCAAATTGATATAATGTAAGATCAGGGATATTCGGGAATATAAACTAGTCCTTAAAGTATTCCTGTTTGTATGATACCTAAACCAAGGACAAATACCTGGCGTTTCTGTATCGATTTCAGGATATTAAACAGTTTGGAACTGCGTTAAAACTGGCCCTTAGCTCATATACATAACGCTCTAGACAGTCTGGGGTCTAACGAACCAAAATACTTTACAACTTTGGACTTGGCCTCTGGCTATTGGCAAATAGGCCTCGAGGAGCAATCTAAGTCTAAAACGGACTTGTCACCTAAGACGGTCTGTATGAATTCAATGTTATGTCTTTTGGTCTTCATAATGCGCCAGTAACCTTCCAGCGAGCGATGCAAGAAGTACTGCGTGGGTTAAATTGGAAATTGGTATTCTGTTACTTAAATCTTTATTAGCAGTTTTTAAGAACATTCGGACCATTTAAAACAAGTATTTGATACACTAAGAGAAGCAGAATTAAGGTTACAACCCATGAAATACATTTTTGGACAAGTATTTAGGGCACTTCGTAATCAAAGATGGCACAACTACAGATCCCGCCAATCTGCAAATTGTTAAGGATTATCCTATTCCAGCCAAAGTTTCTGAAGTTCGTTCTTTTTTAGGTTTTGTGGGGTATTATCGCAGATATATCAAAGATTTCTGTCAAATTGCTGACCCCCCTCATTATTCAGAAAGAATATTCCTTTTCGTTGGAATACAAAATGCATTGAAGCGTTTGTTTAATTGACGTAAATTCACAATAAATTTCTTAAACGTATTTCTGTTTCATCTTGTTCATTTCGTGTTAGCCATTCCCTTTCTTGTTCAAAATTCCTCCCATTTGGACTCTGCTTTTCCCTTTGATTAATTTCCTAGTTTAGCTTCATAATAATATTAATAAGCTATAATAAAATAAAAACCAAATCCACTGCGTTATTTATTCTTAGTACGTACTTTTAAACAAAACAAATGTAAAGTAAATTTAGCAAACTCAAAAATTGAAGCAAAATGCAGTAACAAGACAATACTGGGCCCCTCCGTAGAAGGCGCCCGGAAAGAAACCAAGATCCGCCAATATACCCATCTTATCCACGATCTCAGTGGTGAAGGTTACAAATGTCGGCTGTTTTGTAGGCAGTCTTGGCCTCATAACTCACGAAAACGAACAACTGAAATCCAACTTACAAGCAAGCACGAAGAAAGTCAAACCTCTAAAGAAGGAGCTCAGTCAGGTCGCCCTCCTTTTAAAGGAGGATTTCGTGATCCTAGTATCTTCTTTTTTATGACATTTTCAGTAGATATCCATGAAAAAAATCTTATTCCCAAAATTTCAGTTGATTCCGATTTTGCGTTTCCGAGTTTATGCATTATGTGTATTACACTGCTCCATTAAGGCCACTGTTGTAATTTCGTTCTGGTATACCAAAACGAAATTCAAATTTGGCGATATTTTTGCTAGACGAATCAAACTGCAAGAAATATTTGGTACATAAACATTATGTAGCCAGAGGTGTCCAGTGATATAAAAATCTCAACTTTTTTTGAGAAAAGTGGGGGACGAGGCTGTGGATCACGATCTGGAATGCGCGGCACAATGCTGCTAGGAGAATTGCTCCTACATAAAATGCTAAGCTCCTTCTCTGGAGAATTTCTCTTTCTTTTGCCTCATCCATGCCTTTTTTGTTTGTTTTTTGTTTTTGATGAATTGTGTTTTAATTGTACTTTGTGCTCTTTTTGATGTATGATTCGGGCCTTTCCAAACCATATTCTTTTCTTTTTTGTTGTTGTTTTGAATAAAGAGTGATTTGATATAATAATAATAAAAATAATAATAATAATAATAATAATAATAATAATAATAATAATAATAATAATAATAATAATAATAATAATAATAATAATAATAATTCATTTCTTTTTCTTGTTTTGAATAAAGAGTGATTTGATATAATAATAATAATAATAATAAATATTATTATTATTATTATTATTATTATTATTATTATTATTATTATTATTATTATTATTATTATATAATTTTATTAAAAGCAACCTCAGCAAACTTGAATAGGTACTACATGTATAAGGTAAAATGTATTTTACTGTTTAATATGACCTAACCTTGCACATGTACAAATTCATTGAACCATAGTTTTCCATCGAAGAATTACTGACCCCAATCTCGTATGAGGAACTTGCCGATTGCAACCAGAAATTACGAGTCGCCATTAATATCATTAATCACTGTGCTCAAAGTAAATGATACTAATATAGATTACCTTTTGCACTTGAGTTTACAATGAATCGGATTTTTAAGAAGTCGCCTTTGTCGAGATCAAATGAACAACTTAAAAAATTACGTGATTTGCTGCGTGTCAGTCTAGAATGTGAAAACGATGGTGAGTTAATTCGGTGAAACCGAGTCAAAATAATCCGATATAATTATTTACATGGATACTTGAATAGAAAGTATCTGAGTATTTACTGTGAAATATTTCATACAATAATATGCAGTTAAAATGTTTTATTATAGCAGTGAAAACGACTTTTTCTATGGTATAACAGAGACAGTGAACGTGATTTTATATACCACGATGGAAATGGAAGTGAAATGTAATAAAGTTAATTTAATCCAGTATTTAATTAATGGGCTAAGTTCTTGATATTGCACTCGTGTCATAGTGTTATCTTTTTCAATTGAAAAGTTCTAAAATTAAATATGCACTTTTCCGCAGTGGCGGCGGAAGCATTAAAATTGATTATTTTTTTCACGCCAGTGAAATGATGCCACTTGCCCCACATTTCATATGCACAGTTTATCCCTTACATATCCTGTGTCTTGCATAGCTATATAGCCCACCAACCCTGTAGTTAAGAGGCTAGGAAATAATTCCTAATATCTCATACCCTAGTTTGTATGCCTTTATCTAATCTTGCCCCACATGACAACTTAATATTTAGCCCTTAAACCCGGCAAAGAGTCTGTTCAGTGTAGGAATTTTTTAGCCTTTTTTTATAAACATGTTTGCAATTGGCTTATAGCCATCACATGCTGACAATACACATAACTGATTGGTTATTCAAAACTAGCAGGTCATGGTCAGGCCTAATCACAAAGTAAACATATCATCTGTATAGAAAACTATGCAGCACAAAACTAAGTCCATTATCTATAGTTAATTGAATGTTTATTGACTCTTGTAATAACCCATGTGTATAAACCTGTATAATATTGGTGTTCATAAAAGCAGGACTATGAGACAGATATCCCTGACCCTGACAAAAGCTAGCAAGAACAAATGGCTGTGTAATTTGTTTACTTTAGTGATAAAGCATCAGGCATCTTGCATACAATTTTCTTCGTAGTTATAGCCAAATTTGTTTCCTGTAGGTGGCTTAATAAAAAAAAATCCTTTAAAAAGAAATGTGGCGCCCAATGTGAGCTTGGTCGTGATGTGGTGAATTTCATGGTGTTTGGATTTGGTATTATTATCTCTTGCAAACCCGGTGACACCTCATTATAGAAATAAGACCTGTCGATAGGTTGTAAGATAGGATAGCCTTTTCCAGGCACGAATTGGGCCATATATAAAGAAAGTTTTGCTACTTTGCAACGCAATAAAAACCTAAATGCAACATGAGATCCTGTAGGTCACTCCCGAGGTGGCTTAAAAAACTAAATGCAAAATGGTGTTTTTTTTAAATATTGTTTTCCAGACGCAAGACACAGGTATCATTACTAAGCCTCACTTATTTAATGTCGAATAAGTGCAGAGTAGGTTAGATATGAATATGAAATGTTAGACCAAAGTAGCTCAAAGTACATATACGATACACCTGATCCGTGAACTTGTCTTTTTTAAAAACAAATTCTTGTTTGTTTTGAAATATATAAACCCGCATCGCAATAATAAGATTTTTGATTAAAGTTTGAAACAAACAAGAAAAAAACCAACGTTATTCCTACCTCGAAATTTTCAGGTGGTTACTCCATCCTTCATCAGCGAGACTGAGATTGTGATGTTGATCATCCCGTCGTGACTTTTTTTTTACCTACGACTTGATCCCATCCCAGTCTGTCCTGGAAGTCTCAATGTGCACCTGTCTTTGTTGATTGTTGTTTGACTTTGATTTGTACTGCTTCCTTGACGCCTCTTTCAAACCACCCGTGGTTTCTGTCCAATATCTTGACATTGGACGTTTTGTAAATTTATATCACGCTGCTTTTCGCCAGCCCATTCGGGGCTGGTACCTGTTTCAGGTTTGGGGTCAGTTTACTCAAGAGATTATATTTTAGTGGTATTGGAATGATTTTTTTTTACTTTTTGTGGTTAAATTTTTTTAAAATATTTTAATTCGATTTGTTAGGAAAAGTAAGTATGTTTTGCCGTTTCAACGAACGAAAACGAGTGAGTATTACCAAAGTTATGTTTGAACTAATTAATTATGACTTTAAAAGTTTAAAGGCCTAAATGTAACAATAATAGTTAATATATATAGCATCATATGGTCAGCAGAAGAAAATCTGACATTACCTATGATGTCATATCAGTGTCCTTGACCGGGGGTCCTTACTCCTTGACCACTGAACAGCGTGATATCATGTTGATAACAGATCTATAGAATCAAAATCTACATCATATCCCCGGATCATATCACAGATTCTCAACAATCTGTGATCATATGGACCATATTGATGTGAAAGTAGTTATCTATCATATCCTGTGTCGTTTTATGGATAAAAATGACTCAAAATGTTATTGATGAAATGGTTGCTATCATAAACATCAGTTTTGTCTTTTCAACGGAAAAATCCGATGCAAAATAAAGTTTTTAGGGCCTAGCTATAATATGGGCATAATTTATGCATAGAGTATTGAACAATGTACCCCATTTGACATGCACTTATAGATAAATAAATTGTCTTACTTTATTAATTTAATAACTTCTTTATTATAAATAAAATGACACATAACTATTTGATTCATAAAATTACATTCAACAAAATGATTGAAGAGAAAACACACAAGGCACTAGGCAGACTGTTATAGAATGGAGTATGTAAGATGCCATGTCCATAGCTTCGCAGGAGTTTCCGACTAGCAATCAACATGATCAGCACATTCAGAAAAACACAGTTTAAGAGTGAAGATTGTAGTGAGTAACCAGTCCTTTATAAATGTGCTGGCCACTATCTATTATAATATAGTAGGCTTAAACTATACATTGCGAATTAATTAAGTTATTTTAAAATAAAATGTACATGTAAGTTAACTCAAACCGGCAGTGTATATATCGAAAGCAGTGAAATCGGACATTCCTAAGCGAAGATATTGAGTTCGTAAGTTCTGGTATTACAAAATTGGAAATTGAGATATCGTGGGTAAAAAGCTGAAAAGACAAAAAAACCCAACAACAACAACAACAACAAAACAAACAGACCAGAACAATTTGGAGTACATGTAATGAATTAAAAGAGTTGACATGAGATTAGGAATTAATGTTTTCTGCTGTTTCAGTGTGCATGTTCTCATCGTTGATGGTTTGGTGGACTGTCATGTAGATGTAAGCGTGATCCTAAAAATGCCTTTCACATTGACCAAAACTAATTACAAGACCTCTTCTACATTGAGGCTGGCTTTCCCTTTTAAAGGGAATTTTTATTAGAGTACTACTCTCTAAATGTAAAAAAGATGAGTATTTATTCCCCAAAAGAGTGAAAACGGAATAAATTTAAGTTATGACTACGGTTATAGTATACTCCCAAAACTGATAAACATGAACACTATTATGTATCAATCACTCAATTATGATTTTATTTCTAAATGGCTAAAATGGTTTTGAATATCTTGATATTTCAGTGGCCAAGGACCTATTCAGATGGGCATCCCTCGAATCCAATTACAATTTGAGAATGGTGTTCTCGTGTTTAACAGACTTGACTGACGCCTATGCAAAATGCATAAAACAGCAATCGGATAAGGTAAAGAAAAATCCTCTTTTAACAAATACCAAATATTCCTGATACCTTAACTTTATCAAGAAGCCATACAAACTCTACCCGCAGACGAGCATGCAGAATTCATAGATGATACATGGCCTCGCCGCTTATTTGACAAATACAGAGAGCAATTCGTCGCTAGGTTGACATAGTGACGAATTACGAAAATGGTCATTTTGAGAATTCAACACAACATAAACCCTATCCCTACGGTCTGTGTGGGCAAAACAAAACCCTTTACTCAAGCAACATTATTAAAGTGAACCGTTACAGTGAATGTCAATCAAACAATTCTCGCCTAGACCTACTTTGTGTCCAAGATTTTGCTCATGTCTGTATACAATGCATAACTCGTTCTTTTTCTTAATGCAGCTTCACGAATTCCGTGAAGTATTTAAAACGATTGCAAAAGAGGAAATTGCGCTGAGTGAAATAGAGAAAAGCCAGAACCGAGCTAATGAGGTCGTGTCAAGTCTGGAAAAAAAGGTTTGTTTCTCTCAACATTGTCACATATTTGTATCACATGGGTTCTAAAACAGGTTCTGGGGTCTAATTTTGTGTTGAGTGAAATAGATAAAAGGAAGAATCGAGCTAACGAGATCGTGTCCACTCTGAAAAAAGGTTGTATCAGCTCTCAACATTGTCAGAGATTTGTATCACATGGCTTATGGGGTACATGTACAGTTTGGTCCTATACGGCGCTATCGGTGCCCCGATGTGTACCGAAGGCTCGTTATATCGTACCCTGAACATTTGCATGATTTGCATCGTTACATAACGAGCACCGATAGCGCTATAAGACCAAACTAGACATGGTGCCTTACGAACGATCTTATACGCATGTTTTACACATAAACATGATAAATACGGTCCTTTGAGTAGCGCGTACTGATTTTAACACGTCCCTTTCAATCATAATACTTTGTGTAGCGGGCCTCGGATCAAACAAAGGTACACTATCAATTAGTATATCCTATCTAAGTTTTTCCAGTTTCTTATCTCTCGACCCAGCGAAATTTTAGTTGATTTGGTAGTGGTCTTCATGCTTTTTCTATTTCTGCCTAATTTGTTTTTCTTTTAACCTCATGTTATCTTGTGAATTTTAAATAGGTCTACCGTGGATTTTTTCATGGGTACAAGCGTGTGTTCCATACAGACCAACCTAGATATTAAAACAAACAATCAAACAAATAAATCAAAAAACAAACAAATAAATCATGAGGGATATACATTTTGGTGCGTTTTTCGTTGTGACCCGGGGTTGGCTTTGTCCTTCTGTTCTTCATAGATAATACATCAAAATCTACCAAAAACAATCATTAATTGTTTAATGTTTTCTAAATATTTTAGGTGCAGAGAGAAAGTAAAAACCAAGAAAATATCAAAGCGCAACTTGAAGATGTAAGTATATTCTATCGATGGAAAGTGGAAAATAAATTTATTTATTGTTTAACTAAAAAGGTAAAATCTAATACTGTACAATTCTTTACTTTATTTTAGAACTTTAGAAATTCTTCATCAGTGATGCATTTAATATTCACATTTATTTACTTACAGGCCGTAAATAAGGCAGATACAGGACAAAAATATCTTGACGAAAAAACAAAAACTTTCGAAATATTCAAAGTAAGTAATGATGCTATAGTGTTTGGTAACACTTGTGTGTCGCAAAATACATGTAGTTCCCATATATGATTCATGTTTAAGATGGAAAAGCATATGTGAATAATCTACTTTGAATTGAATTGAATTGAATTGAATTGAATTGAATTGAATTGGATTCAACATTTTCCGTGGTATTTTTTAGGATAACAAGGGGGTCATGGGAAGACCAAGCCACCTCATTCGACGTTAAGAGATATCTTCAGTGATGGTCTTGTTTGTTCAATTGTGTGCCTGATCTCCTCATTCCATATCTTATTCATTAGTTGTACGCCAAGGATGGACCTAAGGCATCTCATTTCAAATACTTCAAGCTTGGTTTGGTCAGATTTACGCAATGTCCATGTATTGGCTCCGTATTTGGCAATAGAGTAAAGATTCGATTCTGTAACTCCTCACTTCCAGTGTTCTTGATATGTATTGGTGTGACCATGTGGTGCGTTTTAGTTTCCCAAATGGTTAAACTGGTCGTCTGTCTGTTACATCTTAAGTGTCTTCAGGAAGGTTTTGCTTGGGTTGCAACTAGTTTGACCTTTCTATGATTTGAGCCTATGTCCGCTAACACAATGAGGCCCTCCTTCTTAGGCACCTTATGTGTAACTGCAAGACACTTATAAAATGTATCACCAGCAGTTTCATTGTGAGCATTGTATGTGCATAGACGTAGTTTCATTTACAGAACCCTCCTTCTTTTTCAATTGGCTACAAGAATTCTTGGTTAAACTGCTATAACTATAATGCACTGGATTGTAGAAAATAAAGTTGGAAGCTGGAACTGGAGAATTTGAGATATTACTGAATCTATTCCCTCTCTCCCGATGTCATTTGTACTGCTGGATGTTTTAATATACTCATCTCTGTTTATCAGTGACTCAGAACCAGTCAGTGAGTTTAACTTAAACCGAGGATGTCTGCTTCATATCGTTGGCTTCCACCAGAAGTATATCCCAATCCCCTGTTATTCGCAGTGTTCTCATTTTTCATGTTCATATGATTGAGATATATACACCCTGTATTAACCAAAATAGGAAGAGCATATCCGTATCGGGTGTTCATATATTATTGTAGGTCCCTAACTGAATGATAAATACAAAAATTTTGATCAAGCAAACTGCTATACCTTTTCAGGCTGAGAATATCCGTAGTGCATTGATCAAATTCAATAATGACTACATGAATATCTTATCCGATATGTTGACGATATACCAGACAAGAATGGCAATCAGTGAAATGTTGAGCGGAACACCGGTCTATTCTATCGACGAACTCGAGCAGCTAGCGGAAGATGGTAAGTAAACATACGTTATTTACAAACAAATGAGTGTACACAATTTGATAAACAAAAGCAAAAACACAACAGGGAGTATAATATAACGGGAAACAACAACTTATGGCAGTTGAAGTTGAATTACGAATTTTCTTGACCCAAAGGCTGGTCGTAAAATTGTTTCGGCCTAGTTTATTTATTGGGAGCAACCTTCTTTTAATACCTTGATCTTTATTCTCAAATCTCACTCTCGATGATACTCTCCTGCCCTTCTCTTCTTCTCATCATGCTCATTATTAGCCTTTTTAGCCTGTCTTCACATTTTGTTTGAGACTGGTAAATCACAAAGTGGTGGAATATAAGTATAGAGCTAAGTAGGTAGGCCTACCTATTTAGTATTTGATAATATCAATTCTAAATATGATATACAAATGAAATCGGTGTAGTTTACTTAAATAATCATTAGGAAAGGCGAAGAGCGCACAATCTGCTTTTGAGTAGCATTTACGTTTTATGCAAATACTGTGCCTCCCAGATTGACAAGATCTATTTGAGGAATGTGTACACTCATAGAAATTGTTCGTTAGCATTACTCAGTAAGTTGATGTAAGTCGTTGCGTCAACTTTCCGAGTAATGCCAACGGGTACAATTTTGAGTAACGCTGACTCGATATCATTATGTTGGTCGCACTCATTTGCACTTACTTTATTGAGTTGTTACAACTCAGAAAATGAAACTAGGTTAGCATAATTTTCTAGAGGTGTGCTATAGTATACAAAATTTTGCACTGATTACAAAAATAAATATTTGAATATTGCTAATTGTGCAGAAAATGATCAAATTACGTGAATTAAGTAACAAAGTACCAAATTGGAATAACTCAAAACAATAAGTACCAGTAACTTAATATGAACGAGTTACATCAACTTACATGTTGAGTTACAATAACTCAACTAATTGGTTCTTTGAACCTTGTTTATTTTTCTAAGTTCCCTGAACTTGAATTCAGGCAACGACTTACATCAACTTTTTAAGTAATGCCAACAAAGTTGATTAGTTGACGGCACTTTTTCAGCATTTTTTAAGTTCGGATAACTAAAATGAATTTTGTTTTGGCAACTTTTACACTATTTTTGAGTTGTCCAAACTTACTCCTTTTGAATTGCGCCAACAAGGCGAACAAGTCATTTCTATGAGTGTACTGATTTATAAAGACTGCACAAAAAGTAACGCAGCTGTTATAAATACGTCTATAGCTTCAGAACTTACCATTGTTTTCACAATATTTCAACAAAGAAAGAAGGATGATTCATTTACGCGCATTTTGATACCCCATTTAGCTCGTTCAATTGTCCCAACACAGCAGTGTTTTAAAGAAAAATACCCATATTTAAAAGTTGCAGCTATTTGTATTAGTTGTTGATTAGTTGTTTGGTTATCAAACACTTCCTTCACCCAATGGAATTTGGGGAGCTGCACAGATATATGGTGGATGTTACAATCTAAGTGCGGATAGGTTTGCGATTTTCTGGCTGCACAATGCCTAGTTGATGCGACCTGAGTGTGATGATTCATCATGGCAGCGAAATTACAGCGCTTTGAACACTCCGTGATCTGTGGTAAGGCGAAATTTATTTATTTATTTATTGATTGACTGATTTGAAGTCAGCGCGATGATGTAGGTTTTACGTGCCACAATGCTTGTATAATAACCATTGGTTGGAAACTGCAACTTTTTTTTAAAGCACTACTGTATTACACTACTACAAATGGGGTATCAAAATGCGCGTAAATAATCCTTCTCCCTATGTTGCAATATTGTGAAAAGAATTACAATTTCTGAAGTTATAGACGTATTTATAACAGCTGCGTTACTTTTTGGGCAGACTTTGGATTAGGACAATTATTGCCCTTTATAACCAAGTCAAATTTTCATATACACTTCTCTTCTATGCTTTAATCAGTCAAAAGGAGACAAATCAGAAATATGACAGTATTTTATAAAGTCGTGCAGTATTTGTTTCAAGGGCACATAAACAAAGTTGTGTAAAACACTGTGGAGTACCATGTGAAGCGTCCTATTCCGAAATTGCCAACAATCTTAATATGAACAAAATTATCTTAATAATAAAGACAGGCTCTATGTTCAAATTTCCAATACACCCTACCAACTGTATGTAAATAACGAAATGATTAAGCATGTTTACTCATAATTGTCTTATTTTTTGTACAGGTAATCGTCTTGTAAAAGAGACACTTAATAAATTAAACATGACACTACCAATGCGAGATGGTTCGTTAGACAGATTCAAACCCACAGACTCACCGTCTTCCTCTCCGAAAACTCCAAGACGGATACCTAGTGACAAGCAACCCACACGGTCAACGCCGTCTTCGACACCGCCTCCACAACGATCTTCACAATGTAAGTATACGTGATGAAAGGTTTTGGGGTTTTTTCTCTCTTTTTCTTTTCTGATAATATGTTGGCAGAGCTCTGCTATGTTAGCATGGTTAGAGGTGAAGAAGAATAGACTGTCCAGAACGGACATTAATGATAATAAAAAATAATAATATTTATAATGATTTATTTGAATTACCCCTTCTTGTTACAAGAACAAGCATTTGAAAATACATTTGAAAGCAGCAAGTGGTAAAATAACAAGAAATTTATCAGGAATCACATGATCTGTCAGAAGGAACAAAGCAATATGACAAACAACAATGGTAGAGGCAGTGGGAAGCAGTGGAATCCTAAGATATCCACGTTCATACATTTTGTATAAATTTTAATATTGTTAATTGCTTTGTTTTGTGAATTATTATTTTCGTACTATTTTTATATTCACAATCGTTGACAGGTAGATCAACCTCTGACAGCTATTGCTCCGATGACGATATGGATAGCCATATATACACCGATCTCAATCTAGATAAAGAAGAAGAGAAAAGGGTGCTGCCTGATGGTAAATAGAAAAGTCTGCTTGTTTCTTTGTTTGTTTCAAGGACGATACGTTATCTTCATTCACTAAAAGCATATGGGTAGACCATTCAGTTCGTCAAGATCCCTATATCTACGTGTCAGAAATTGCCATAATAGTCAGAGCGAATCCGCTAGTTCTTCAACAGCCAGATAGTTTGGGAGTTATGGTCCAGGCTTCACATACATATGTTTACACATACTCCACTGTTGCACTGAAGACCCGCAGTTTGAAATTCTTTGGCAGAGCAGACTTCCAGATCTTGCTTAGGCTGTTGCATGCTCTCCAAGCGGCCGGCTTGCGTGTTTTGACATCATGCTCTGTGCTAGCCATCCATGCTCCGAAATATTTGAAGTCTTTCACCTCATCTAGCTTTGTACCATTATTTGTGCTGATGTTAAATTGCTGATCTTGGAGCACATGTGGCCGAGTGGATAAGGCGCCCGACTCATAATCCATAGGTTGCGAGTTTGAGCCCCGCTCGTGCCAACGTGTTGTGCCCTTGGGCAAGGCACTTTATCCTCATTGCCTACTGGGGGATGAGGTTGGGTTGGATTGGATGTTTGTACAGTTGTTTGTTTCAATGTTGCAATATTGGCGCTGATTAAGCTGCTGCCTGCAAATTGTATTGTGTCTGTTTAGGTGTGTTTAATGTACAATTCTAGCAATTTGACCAGCGGGTCACCATTAAAGTTTGAAATAAAACCTTCTTTTTTATCTTGGTTAAACATATTAAAGGTCATGAATTGTTTCTTTTTGGCATTCATAAACCCATAAACCATGTTATAACCATGTATTCAAAGGATATTTACGTGAAAAGAAGAAATTTATCATTACCAATAAAGTAACACTTAAAATTGTATTTTCACTCAACAGAAGATGGTTTATATGTTGAACCAATCGCCGAGAGTCTTTCCAAACCTAGACTCCCTCCAGCTAACCAAGCCCCGCACACATTGGAACGCCCGTTATCGCCTCCGCCTCCACCACCAGGTCCTCTACCAAATAATCCTGTAGCCAATGATTCTCATGATGAGCCATTCTCTGAAGAACCCATACTGAATTCTCCTCCGTCATCACCCCCTGATAATTTTAAGGACGCACTTGCTTCTATGATAATGAATCGAAATTCTGATAATACTGTGGTTTCAAGCCGTGGACAATCGGCTTCTAAACAGAGCCTTAGTAGAGATCATCAGGCCCAATCAAGCTCGACAGCACCGTCACCATTGCCAAGGAATAAAACACATGGAGGACATTCACCATCTGGTCTAGTTAGGTCACAATCGCCTTCTACACATACTCCGCCTAGTCCATTGCCACGGAATAAAACGCACGTCAGAGAACAATCACCGCATAGACAAGATAGAAGTAGGGATCAGACTCCGCTTAGTCCATTTGCACGGAGTAAAACGCACGAAAGAGAACAGTCACCGTCTGGTTTATGGAGGTCACAATCACCGTCTAGGCTGGACAGAAGTAGAGACCAGACACCGCCTACTCCATTGGTACGGAGTAAAACGCAAGGAGGAGACCGGTCTCCTTCCAGTCCTCTGAGGTCACAATCGCCTGCTAGATCAGGTACAAGTACTAGAGACAATAATCTGCCTAGTCATTTGCCAAGGAGTATTGTGCATGGGAGGGAGCAGTCTCCTTCTAGGCCGCTAGTTTCACAAAGCCCGAATTCCCGTTGTAGAATGCCACCGGTTAAAGCTCCTGTGTCTAAACCAAAGGCGAGCTTTGATGATGATGACGATAGTGATGAAGACCAAAGTCATGAATATGACATACCGGATTAACAGGTACGTACGTAAAATAAAAATGTATTTTTATAAACTTTGTGATATAGTAGGCCTACCATTTTGTACTGATGTTGCAGAGACTCAAAACTGCGAGTAGATCATTAATTTTTATGGGTCCTAGATATTTAAAGAAGGATTTTGTGATCCAAGCATCCTCTTTTTATGATATTGTTCAGTAGATATCCACGAAAAAAAAACTTATTCCCAAAATTTTAGTTGATTCCGATTTTGCGTTTGCGAGTTATGCATGATAATGTGTATTACACTGCTTCATAGGCCACTGCTGTAATTTCGTTCTGGTATACCAGAACGAAATTCATATTTGACGATATTTTTACTAAACGAACTAATCTGCAAGAAATATTTGGTACATACACATTATGTAGCCAGAGGTATCCAGTGGTATAAACATTTTAACTTTTTTTTATAGAAAAGTGGGGGGATGAGGCTGTGGATCATGAAATGCCCTTTTAACTGATTTGACATAATGTGCATCTTCAATGTAAATGTATATGTATATAATAGAGGAGTATTCAGATATGAGACATCATTCTGTGAGCAACGAAAGATTACCGTGAAAACAGGTCAAGATGCGTTTATGACAGTGACTTCAACTTCAGTCCCCGGGGCTTCAGTCACTACAGTCACTATTAAAATAAAAAGATGATTCTACTGGAACTCGCTGTGCTTTTTAAAGCAAACATTGAAAACTCTCACAAACCTAAGGCCGACAGATGCTGGTAGCCTTGTAGGCGATATTGCGGACACTGTACAAATACAGTTTGATTCCTTTTCAGGTTGGTTCAAGAGGTCCGGCACACCAAATTACATTCCGAATATTAAATAATTTTTAGTTAACAAGTTCGCGATATAATACAACTTTTATGGCAAATTATTAAAAAAGTTTGATGTGTCTGATGTGCTCACATGTCTCACAGAAAATACTGTGGAAACGTTGCTATCAGATCTCTTACCAACTCCTGCACATAGTCACAAATCAAATACAAAGATCTCAAGAATGA
This sequence comes from Amphiura filiformis, assembly GCF_039555335.1. Taxonomy (NCBI): domain Eukaryota; kingdom Metazoa; phylum Echinodermata; class Ophiuroidea; order Amphilepidida; family Amphiuridae; genus Amphiura; species Amphiura filiformis. The sequence continues at coordinate 14,140,438 of NC_092632.1, forward strand.
CATCTCTAAATGGCTCTTACGTCTGCATTTTCCATCTCCATGATCTCTCAGGGAAGAAATGAAACAGAGTGGAATGTCAATATTCTCAGTTAGCATACTAGGTTGGCATATCTCTGGCCTGGTGTTAAATTTAGCTTTGTTTAAATCATTATCATCTATATCTTTCTATATTAAATTGAAGTTTATGATTTTTAGAACGAGAAAGCATCTTGTAATCATGGTAATTACCACCATCGCTGCTCACGTTGAACGACTTTGTAAAATCTTGGATAAACCTGGTCTCTCTAATATTCAATCTATATCGCACTGAACCGCATTCGATATCGCACTGAATATACGACATAAATATTGTCCTTCGTGATACCTAGAGTAGTTCCCGAACCATAGCTGAACTATGTGGTTCAGCTGTTAATGTTACATTAACCTACATTACTCTTGCTTTCTTGCCCTGCGGGGCCCTTATACTGGGATCCCACTTAGAGTGAGTCGTCGTATGGGAGTCGCCAAACGCGGGCCTGCGTCCTTGATGTTTTTTGTTGTTCATACTTGTTCAAACAGCCCGTCACCCATTTTATAATATTTTTTTAAAAACTTTTAACCCCCAAATTCCCCTCAATCTTTAGGCCCTGTCCTATATATATCGGGGCTAATTTATAGTTTAAGCTTGTTGGATATCCACATTTCGTGGTTCTTGTATCGTGACCTTTTTTTCAGTTTCCTTCACGAATTTGCCGTAGAAGTAGTGATGTAACATGATAAATTACCATAGCGTTAGGTGAAAATAATTTTTGAATGTATAAAACAGCCTGCACTATTCACCTTTCATGCCGGTGTAAGTGTGTAAATCAACGATTGAATAATGAATATAATGTGAAATTTCTTTAGCCTAACATACTGCAGTTACTGTCCGTTTTCCTATACACAATACACAGTGCTCTTTCCCATTGACGCGTGACCTCTACAAATAGCCCTACGTTAAAAGTATGGGGATATGACTAGTTAACGTCGCTGTGTGAAAAATAACCGGCCAATATTAAAAGTACTCTTCTAAAGTTCTAGAAAATATAGTTTTTAACATGTCCTAAATTTTTAGCTAATTTAGATGTTTGGAAATATTCGTACTTTGGTGTTTTAGTTAATGTTATAGGTAATAGTACATTGCCTAGTTAACGTCGCTGTGTGAAAAATAACCGGCCAATATTAAAAGTACTCTTCTAAAATTCTAGACAATATAGTTTTGTAACATGTCCTAAATTTTTAGCTAATTTAGGTGTTTGGAGAGGGTCGTACTTTTGTGTTTTAGGAAGGATATGTAAACGACAGATAACACCAAAAATATGAAGAAATTATTTCCAAACCGTGTTAAGTCAACAATCATTATGTTGCTCATTTTCAAGAATGCTGGTTTACAAAAAGCACGCCATTGTCTCATTTCGTGAACAATGGTACACATACCATTGTTTCCTTTCGTTTCCTTTATAATCGGTTACCCAACTGAAGCTATAATACAAACTTTATTGCGATATCGCACATGAAAACAGTCACATGTGCACAGCCAGCGAAGATCCGATTTAATCAGTTGAGCTGTTTCAATGAGTGTTATCTTGGTTTAATAGCTTTTAATGGGGTTAAGTCCTGCAAATGAATTCTACTGTAGACATGACTGCATCATGATTAAGATCCTTTGATAATCTATGGTGCGACGCAGAGGTACATCGTACGTCTCGTGAAGGGCAATACATTCACAAATTGTTTTCACCTATTGCTATGGTAATTAACCCTGTTACATCATACTTATATGGCGAAAAGTATTAATAAACTTCTTGCTTGAACTTCAGCCTTGCTCTCATTTATCATTCGCAGGGTAATGAGAAGCCAGTATACAGTATCAAGACAAGGATGTGTAAGCAGACAGGCAGTGGACAAATAGACATGATAGATACATACTTAGTCCAGAGCTTACTTTCCATCAATGACACGTTACGAACTTTAAGAAATGGGTATTCTGCCATTGAAAGATGATGAAAATATATATATCACAAAGAAATGGGACAAACTGGTTCCCGACTTAAATATTGTTTTCACAATTATACGTACATTATAATTTAATATAATAAACATGGATATGTAAACCATCGAAGTTTATATTCAGGTATTTAAGGTTTTTCAGTAAATGGTAAAACTATGTGGATTACTGCTATTTATTTATTTATTTTTTTATATATTTATCAGTTTGTTTATTTATTTACAAGTTTCAAAGTATTGACCTCTGAGTTTCACGGCATACCCTCACTTTCGATCATTGGGTACCCGATCATCAGACGGATACAGAAATACACAATTATAAGCTCAAGTCAATCTACGATACATAATAAACTACAAAGCAATTTAATAAAACAGACTTGACATTTAATATGGAATATTTCTACACGAAGTGCCAAGACTAATTTGTAAGGGGTCTGCATAAACCGCACGGGTTAAATATTTATTGGGGTGTGTCGGGAGATGCTGACAAATAATTTTTGATAGAAAGTGTGCTTTCCATGAGTTTACATTATGGCGCTCATAATGTAGTGCATTTGCCTAAGATGGCGGATTTAAGGAGGCTGAATTCGAGCTTCGTGGGGGTGGGGTGGGAGGGGGTGGGGAACACAATTTCGGACTTTAAGCAATCAAATTTATTTGGGTTTTAGGTGAAATTTCCTAAACAATTGGCATTTGTCACAGCTGAATACACTTGTTATGTACCTTTTTTTTTTTTTTGGGAGGAGCTTAAAAATATAGCTTTTCAAAGTGGTACGAACTCAGATTTGAATGTCCCCACTGGGGTCAAATGTTATAAACTTACGGTACAAAAACAACTGCGCGGATTCCGTGTTGTCCAATGAACTCATGCTGTTTATTCATGTACAGTAAGTTTATAACACTTGTATAACACAAATTTCCTGAGTACGTACCACTTTGAAGAGCCATTTTTTCAAAAGCTCCTCCCACATTCAAACTGGTACATTACACGTGCATTCAGCTGTGACAAATGCCAATTGCTGACAAATAACAATAACAGACCAATATTGCATAAAGTACGAAATTGTGTCCTCCACAAAGCACAAATTTAGCCTCCCTAAATCCGCCATTTTAGGCAAATGACCTACATTATGAGCATCATAATGTAAACTCACGGAAAGCATACTTTTTATCAAAAATTATTTGACACCATCTCCCGAAACACCCCAATAAATATTCAACTCGTGCGGTTTATGCATACCCCTTTCAGATTAGTCTTGGCACTTCGTGAATAAATAGTAAATGTCAAGTCTGTATATACAAATATTCGGGCAATTATTGTTACATGAGTATTGCTAAGAACTAAATTTATCTAAGAATAATAAAATATTATCATAAAACACATAAGGGCAAGAAAATTCATATGAGCCTCAATTTGAAAACTAAATGGTTGATCGCATGCCAAATTTGGAAGATGCAGTCGAAGCAGAATTTATTTCTGCATATTATGACACCTCATTTGTTGCAATGGTCTTAATATTGATGTCGCATATTGATTGATTGATTGATTGACCAATTTTGTCAATAACGAAGCATTTTAGCCAGTGCAAACTTTTTTGACTTGTTTTTGCATTTGCGTTAAAATCGGAGTATTTTTAATTTTTGGCCTTTTGACCTTTTTGCTTATAACTCAAGAACGATATGTCGCAGGTAGGTCAAACTATTCTTTTTCTGAATCTTTGCAATGAGAGGAATAATTTGGTGTTCTTGTTAACCAGATTTGAGCAACATTGAAATTTGACCACTGTGTTGACCTATAACCTTGAATATGGTCGGAGTGCGGGGAAATATTTTTTGTTAACATCTTGAATGTGTTATATAGGACCATAAAAGGAAGCTAAAAATTTGATTTGGTAGAGACCTGGGGGATGCACATTAAACCCTTGTAGATACTGGACTACAGTACGTGAGATCCAAAGGCTCATGGTGTAATGGGTTATTATTTTCCTCCCCATGTACATGATTTTCGCCGGGGGGATCTATTATATATCATAACTCAATAACTGCAATACGTATGGAAATAATATAAATGCAACCAGTGGCTTCCTTGACTCATTTCCTATAAGATCAATGTATATTACTCTGCAGAGATAAATTTTATTATTTAAGAAAAATAACTAAAACTGGAAAAATATGACCTAAAGGCTCCGACTCGCCTTAAGGTAAATGGTTATTGACATTTTTCTAAACTTTACTTTGCATTTTTCTATTTTATTTAGAACGTTCAACAAAGGATCCATAAATAATCTAAGCATACTATGGAAATAGATAACAATTAAAAAAACCGTTATGTCAAGGTCTTCCATTATTATCAAAAGGACTGATTTTAAACAAAATTATTACCATGACGGTGTATGATATAATCAGGCATTCTGGCTTTGACCTTAAAATCTTGCACACACACCACCAATTTGTTGAACCGTAGAATTTTTCAATAAAGGATTTTCGATCCCTTACGGGGCACATAATATCCCGTATGCGGAACTTAAAATAATGATAAAAATATAAATACAGCCATTGATATTTGAACAGTGCGTCTGAGACTGCGGATTGCACCTTTACTGGATTGAAAATGGCGGGTAGGATTCGTCTTACAAAACGGTCGTCTTCAGTGTCGAAAATAACGAATCGACTAAAGAGGTTACATAATTATTCAAGTTTAATTGAATATGAAAACGACGGTAAGTTGTAACAGTTCAATTCGTATCGTATAAGCATGTATGCAAGGGAAACCATGCATCAATATTGTTAAGGCATAGACAGTTAACTTAGGGGATGTGCAATAAGCATGTGTACCCCCGGGTTGTCAATTCTCAAAGTGGTCTGCCAAAAATTGCTTGCCCCCTCCTCCTCGCCTTTGGCCATGCCAAAAATCTTTGCCCCCTTTTTTTGACGTCACAAAATTTCTTTGCCATCTCCCCTTACCAATGCAAGATTTTTTGGAACCCAAAATTAAAACTTTAAATTGTCATTAATGCGAGCGCAGCGAGCAGGAAATTTTACATATTATTTGAACATGTTTTCGTACACCTTTATAGGGCGTAATATAGAAACGGTGCCCAAAATATCTGTGCCAAAAATCGCCCCCTTCGACCTGCTAAAAATAGCTTGTCCCCCCTTCAACCAGCCAAAACATGCTTGCCACCCCCCCCCTTTTTTTTGGACTGTAAAAAAAAATTGACCACCCCGGGGTACACATGATTATAGAGGTTATCCACGTTACTCATGTTTATGTGTGACTTCTAACAAGAGGCGCTGGTTCCCGTAGTATTCCTCATTCAAACCAATTCGATGCACGACCTCGGAGTTAATTGCATGACTTTGGCGGGCTATTTTAAAACAGCCATGGTTGCACATGCAGGTACTTCTTTTGAAAATCCTAAACAAGGTATAGCAGTCGCTGATAGGATATGCAGCTTTTAGAACACGGATAACCTCTATTGTTGTCAGCAAGGAGCTTATATAGAAAGGAGAAGAAATAGATTACGTAACGCATTGAAACCTTGTGCCGATTTGAAATCTGACAAGCTATTCATCGAAAGGTACCTTTTGTTTGGGACAAAGGGCTTCCGCCATTAAATCGGTAAGCTGACCCGACAGTGTATTAACGCTTTACCTAGCAGGCTACTGTCAATAAGTGATCAAATGCAAGTCGCGTGAAAGCGCTTAATGGAACGAAAAGTACCTATTGTTATACATAAACCCAAGGGTGTGATTGAGTAGCCGTAAGCACAAAAGGCACACATTAGCCGCTAATGCATAGTTCGTTGTCACCCCACTGACATTAGGTGCTTCATTTAAATAAATTGAATGCGCCTGCTGGATGATTACACATCAAGGCTGCCATAGTACAATAATGGTATTAAATAGCTACGTCCCGGGAGCTACGTATGCATGTAACATATAATAAGTATACCGGTATAGGCCTATATAAAAGTTGTTTTACAAATTGAGATTTTATTTTATTTTATTTTAAGAAGGAGAATGTCATAATCAGTGGCGTACTGAAGGGGGGCAGCTCTTCTGTGAGAGGTCTTGGGAGGGGATGAGGTTGGAGGAGGGGATATGAAGAATGAGAGGGGACTGGAGGAAGAGAGAAAGAGGAAGAAATAAAGAGAAATAAATAAATAGACGTAAATAAATAGAAAGGTAAGGAAAATGAGGGAGGGAGATAAGAAGAGGGAGTGAAGTACAGAGAAAGGAAAAGAAATGAATGACAAATAAATGTAGGCCTTATAATAATTATTATAGAAACTGAACACAGGCCCCCCCCCCACACACACACACATAGGCCTAACACTAATAGCACTATAGGCAGCCATTCGATGATACCAATGCCTTTATGCGTTACGTATTTAAAACGCCCAGTCAGATGTATTTTACACCTGCCAAGCACAAGTCACCCAATTTCGAAAATTGGACGTTGAATGTACACTCTCATGAATATTGATTGGCAACATTTTCCAATATGTCAGCGCTCAAATCGGACACAATAGAACAATAGACCATTCAGTGCGTTGGTTGTCAGTCTGAAATAGTGCAGGGATGAATGGTTTGTTGTATATACAGGCAAGATACGACGAGGCATTTCTGTTTGCATGGATGGCATGATGAAAGGACAGAATAAAGAGGAGAAAGTATTATCATTTCATTTCCATGCCAACAAAATAATATACAGTGCATAATAATTAAACAGAAATAATCTAAAACAATTCGGCATGGTAGATCTAGAGCCGACAGAGAAGCAATAATAGGTCAGACTCTTTGCCAAATTTTCTGAGTTTCACAGGAGTTACAAAATATATTAATCCTATAGGCGTTTAATATGGGAATGGGTGTTTCACGCATTCGAGTATTCACTACCTTGAATCAGTGAAACAACACAGAGCAAAACGGGACCAGAGCTACTTCAACAGCTACTTCGATAGAATTGAACCATTTTCTTATTTTCATATTTTTGCAGTCGCTAAAGACCTAATGACATGGGCATCCAACGAACCCAATTATAACATGGAAATGGTATTTTCTTGCTTAGCAGACTTGACTGACGCTCATACTAAATGCATTGAACAACAATGTGAAAAGGTAGGCACAACGGATAAATCGAATACATCTTTTGCGATTAAATCTGATCTCAATCGTGACTGGGGTCGATACAAGTTACCAAGAGTGTACGGCTCAGATTTGGCGTCAAAATGTCCAAAAGATCACTGATCCTTATAACTTGGGTTACCAGAATCATGCCAGAATATACCAGTTTACCGATGAAGGTCAAAGTTGCCAATCGTTACTTTTCACCCTAGATCAATTCCCGATTCTGATCATAAATTCCTTATCCAAATCCCATAGAGCCCAAGCGTAACCGTGCTATATAGTTAATCATCTATAGATAATGCTCATATTATTTGCCTTTTTATATAATTATGTAGCTCAGTGATTTCCGTCAAGTATTTAAAATGATAGGCAAAGAGGAAATTAAGCTGAGGGACATAGAGGAGACGCAGAAACAAGCTGATCATATGGTATCAAATCTGCAACTGAAGGTTTGTATTTCTTGCACTTCTTAACAGTCAGATCGCTAGCGAGTAATCCATTTGTTATTACCATACATATTTGAACGAGGGTTGTGAATATACTATGGCTATCATAAAATATGTACAATGATAAATTACCGTCAACACCAAAAAAATAGATCAGTACGCGAAGAACTTTTGCCAATTTTCTTACAGTAAATATGGTGATGTTATAACAGGCCGAAAATTTATCTTTTTTCCCTCAAAATTCTATATTTGCCCCAAATATGAATGAGACATAGGTTATAGAGTAAACTTATACTGTAGGAATTTGGTAACAATTGGATACTACACATGTATTTTGTCATAGTTTTAGTCGCCGCAGTGCGAGTTTTTATCCTTCAGATTCGCTCACACCATAAGACCCACTCACAATGTACACCAGGGTCTAGGTACAAAAAGAAACCCGTCCGTTATAGTCATCCTTACTGTTCAACAACCTGATAATTCTGGATTAATCTGAAATAAACATTTTGTTAATTGGAATTTGCTTTCTCACTTGACACCCTGTTCGTGAAAATCGAACAAGAATTGACCAAGATATGCGCCTCCAAACCCTCAAACCCCAAAATCAAAAGTTGCAATTTCAACGATTTTCAATGGGAACGCATCGTTGTATTGCACACAAGCACCACGAGTCAATCAATAAAGCACACAATGTAACACGCACAATTGAATCGTTACAATTGCCGCTTTTGATTTTTCATTTTAACGTGACTATAAATCATGATATATCTGCATGTTCACTGATTTCTTTCACTTGAATCCAGGTGGCGAGAGAAAGTAGGAGTCAAAACCCCGCCAATTTTGACAGTGCCAAAGCGACCAGGGCAAAACTAGAAGATGTGAGTCAAATTCATTCTCCATTTGAAAATATCAAAATAACAACATAATTCAATTTTTATTATACAAATATAAATCTAAATTTATCATTTACAACATAATTTGATCTATTCATTTTTTTTTCAATTACAGGCAGTAAATAATGCAGAGACTAAACAAAAATACCTTGAAAAAAGTAAAGAAGATTTTGAGCAATTAAAGGTGAGTTATAATACAAAGGTTCGAATTAAGGGTAGACGAGGTATTGTTGGTCGAAGCAACCTAAAAATCGATTTTCATTATCTAGATCAATATATTATTGAAAATTAACACCTTGATGTTTTGCAAAAGTTCATTCTACAAATCGTATACTTTGCAAACTTGCTTAATTTATTGTTGTTAATGAGTTATGTACGTTTTACAAAAGTGTTGTTGTTTCAGCCCTCTTTACAACGTAACTCAAGAACCGCAGCACCTATAAAAGTATATCTGTGATATTTTAATTCTTCTACACGCTCGCTATGAATTGAGTTACAATGTATGGAGGTTTTGGCTATGTAAACATGAAATTATTATCAAATCAATGTTCGGAGGTATTCAAATATTCAATCGTATTGTCTTGGGAAGATAAAATAATACACCAGAGCAGTCTTGTATATACACCAAAGAATTTACCGCAAATCAAATTATTTTATTTTCTAATTTAAACATGCAATATGCACTATTATTGTAATAAAATTCCTTTAAAAGGAAGGCCAGCCTCAATGCAGAAGAGGTCTTGTAAATAGTTTGGGTCACCGTGAAAGGCATTTTTAGGATCACGCTTACATCCATGTTACATGACGGTCCACCAAAACATCAATGGTGAGAGCATGAAACAGCAAAAAACATCAACTCCTATAACTCCTGTCAACTCTTTAATTCATTACTCCAAATTGTTCTGTATTTTTGTCTTTACTGCTTTTTACCCGGTACCCATGCTTATTATTAAAATCTTATATTATTTCGCAATGTATAATTTACTATAAAGTAGATAGTGGCAAGCACATGATAAAGGACTGATCATTCACTACAATCTTCACTTTTAAACTATATTGTTTGAATGTGTTGATTGTTAGTCCGAAACTCCTGCAAAGCTATGGACATGGCATCTTACCTAGGGCCTACTCCATTCTGTAATAGTCTGCATTGTGTGTTTTCTCAGTCTTCAATCATTTTGTTGAATGTAATTTTATGAATCAAATAAAAAAGATAGAAAGTGGCCTCACTTTAGTTATGTGTCATTTTACAGTATTTATAATTTATAAAGTAAGACAATAATTTATTTATTTTCTATAAGTGCATGTCAAAATATGGGATATATTGTTCAATATTATAGCTAGCCCCTAAAAACTTTATTTTCCATCGGATTGTTCTCGTTGAAAAGACAAAACTGATGTTAAAGATAGCAATAATATCATCAATAACATTTTGAGTCATTTTTATCCATAATAAGATACAGGATATGATAGATAATTACTTTGACTTCAATGTGGTCCATATAATGAAGATTTTGATTCTACAACATTATTAGATCTGTTATCAACATATCAATTATGCACTCACAGGCAACCAAACATCATGCTATGCTCAGTAGTCCACTGATATGACCTCGTTCCAGTGATCATTCCCCGCTAATTACTAATTGTTGTGCTGATTGCTGAACAAGTTTATGTTTATATGTGTAGGCCTAACCTATGATAACTTTTTAAGTCATAATTAATTCAAACATAACTTTGGCAATACTCAATCGTTTTCGTTCGTTGAAACGGCAAAACATACTTTCTTTTCCTTGCAAATCGAATTAGCATATAATTCATACCAATAGAAGAAGGCTATAATCTTAGCTAATCTTTAGTGTACACAAATCCCATCTAAGAATTAGATACCAGCCCTATGGGCTGGCGAAAACAAAATAGTTTAACATCAACTAGAAACTGCAACCATATGAGGTATTCACTGGAACTTTAATATCTGCAGTTCAATTTTTGAACCCCAAATTCTCGGTGAGTGGGTCCGATGCTCTCGGTATACCCATTCCGTAAATTCTAGAATATAAAGCCGCACCTCCAATAGAAGTCACCATAAAAAGTATAAAGATTCAGATGTTAAAGTGAAGAGGAAAATATATCATGTACGTACGCTAACCAAACCAACACGATAACAAATATACACAAGATTCTACGTAATTATTCATGAATAAAATAATACTCATATTCAAAAAAATATTAATCACATACCAAACATTTACCTATTACTCCCTTTTACCAGGCCAAGAGTATCCGTAATGCATTGATCAATTTCAATAATGACTACATCCGTATCTTATCCGATATGTTGACGATATACAAGACAAGAACGACAATCAGTGAACTGCTGGGCGAAATGCCGGTCTATACGATGAAAGAATTGGAACCAAATTTAGTAGATGGTGAGTAAATCAGTCATTGAAAATATTTGATACAATAATAAAAAAGGAAGGTTTCGCTGGAACAAAATGTTTTTAAAAAGCACAAGCAAAACATAAGGAATAAAATGAGCACCAACACGCATTTTCATCGATAAGTGTAAAAGATATTAAATCATAAAGCGAGTCGCAGGAAGCAGTGGAGTAATTAAATCTTTAGTTGAAATTAGTGAGGTTTTAAGGTTTACATAACAAAATGTGGAACAAAGACTGCAAGAAAAATATAGAAAAATGGCAGAAAAAACAATGTTCGTGTTAGGGGTGTATGGATTTCATGTTCAATTGGAATAGCCCATTAAGGGCAATTGTTAAGGAGCAATTTAATGAAAGTAAGGTTCTGTTTTCCTTAATTCTGGAATACTTTTTATAGCATATCTTACAACGAAGGAACTCCAACATTGCAATAGCGACAATTCACCTCACCTAGACTGTTTCATCCTCTGTAGTATGAAGTCCTCTTCACGAATTTTCCATTTCTGTCTGTCTTGCGCATCCCTTGCCCAAGTGGTGCCTGTATATGCTGTTAAGTCATCTCGCCATCTTCGTCTTTGCCATGTTTGCCTTCCTCTTCTACGCTTTCCTGTTCTTGGTTGCCATTCGGTGACTCTTTTTGTTCATCTGTTGTCGTTTTTCTTGCCACGTGTCCTGCTCATCTCCATTTTGCTTCACCAATCCTTTCCATGATGTCTTTGACTGAAAGTTTACTTCTTATGTCACTATAATCTGTCACGTAAAGTTATGTTTAGCATGCGTCTTTCCATGGCTCGCTGTGTCGTGGTGAATGTTTGTTCCAGATCTTTAGTTGTCGACTAGGTTTCAGCGCCGTAAGTCATGGTCGTTGATCGTACATACGCCTCCTCAATGTCATTGGTAGATTTTTATCACAAAGGATGTCTTTGCATCTGCCAAAACAATTCATTGTAATTTGAATGAACATACCACTCTCTTTACAGGTAATCGCGTTGTAAAGGAGACCCTTGATGCACTAAATATGGAACTACCAATGCGAAGGTCCTCATTTGACAGGTGGCAGATTCACCGATTCAAATTCACGGTGCGATCAGCCCCACCATCACCGACTATACACGCACACAAGGCTCACCATGCCTTACGGTCAAGAACTCCGCCTCCTACGCGACCGCCTCCGCAACGTAAGTATCCCACACCCCCACCCGTTTGTTCTAATACGCACCACATTTTGCTACATTCCACTTAATATTGAGTTAAACATTTGTGTTTTTTTTAACAAATAAAGAGTGATTTGATAATTGGCCTACACACTCCTGCAGCCACGCTGTAACCATTTGTATACAATTTATTTGTTAATTAATTAGGTCTATATGGCTAAGAAAGCTAGGTTGCTGCATTGCTTTCTAGAGTTATGTTAAAAAGAGTCCAACTACAGCATTCTCTTTGTTGAAAATATTATGTCACACTTGTCTTATTTGACAACAGCTTCAACTACAGACCAATTCATCACTTCGACACAAGATGATGAATATGACAGCTTTAGCTCTGATGAAGATTGTGATTACATCGAACCTGTACAGGAAGAGACCGATGGATTATGTCAGGGTAAATCTTTTTAAAATATTTATTTGTATATAGGCATTCACCACTGGTCACCGTTTGAAGCATGAAGTGATTACAGAAACCGCGGCTTTTGACAATGTCCAAGCCGCAGCTTATATTCCAGAATTAACGGTAGGATTGATTTGATACAAGAATGTATCGCACCATGCACCACCAACCATGAAAATATTGGAACGAGTCAGTCCGGTATCACACCACTCCACGCCATACATAAATTCTGCCAGTCACATTTCCCCAATATGAAATTTTTTTAAAGTAAAATTTTAATTTTAATTTTACTTCATCAAAGTTTGGCGGAGGCGGGGTTCGAACCCACGGCGGCGGACTGCTTTGGATACACTATGAACCCAGCGCCTTAGACCACTCGGCTACCTGTCTTCTTGGAATTAATTTGAAACTTATTGGAAGATATAATCGCAACTTCAACATAGGCCTACCACGTGACAAGCAAAGGCAGAAAACGTACCATATTTTGGCATTTTATTTGCCTAAAAACATTTATGTGTATTATTAGCACTCAATTATTGTTAACTGCGTGTTTATACAAAAAAATCCAATAATGAACATGATAACTGGGCGTCTGTATGGACAATACATTATATCGATTTTGACACGTGCTTGTGTCTCAGTACATTTCCATGGTCAGTAAAATACTATAGAGGAAAACCTACCATTTTCTTGTATACACGTTCGATGTTTTTATCAATTACATAAAAATTCCATTTTAGACCCCAAATGTTTTTTCAGGAAATAAAAGATTAGATTACCATAAAAACGAAACAGTAATCTTTTGCCGGGTCTAATGTAATATTCACATAGGATTTTCAACGTTTTTTCTATCCTTATTCTTGCTCAATTAAAAAAATATTTTGGCGTATATAAAATTGAAATAAAATTCTCTGCTTCTTAAACGACATCAAATGTGCCACAATTGGGTATCACGAATCGTTATATATGATGTGCAGTTAATATTCATATTTTCTTTTATACAGAGGATGCTTCAGTTTTGACAGGAAAAATATTATCTTGAAAACCCTCTCACTCGGTTATTTTAAAAGGTAACCACGCTTCCCTAGAATGTGCAATAAATTAGCATTAAAATTTTTCTTATTCTAACAGCAAGCGTTTCTAGAATGTATTTTGGCGAAATGTGGTGTAGTCCGGTATATACCAGAGTTTAATGTACACCCCCCCATGACTCTACCAAACCAATTTTTTAGCTTCCTTGTATGGCCCTATAACACATTCAAAAATAATTTCCGGCACTCAAGCCATATTCAAGGTCAATGGTCAACACATTGGTCAAATTTCGGTTTAAAAGCACACCAAATTATTTCCATCATTTCAAGCATTCATAAAATGTAAAGCTTGACCTACCTGCGACCAGAGAAGATGAGAAAAGTCGTTCTTGAGTTATAAGCAAAAAGGTCAAATCTTGGGAGGTGGTCAGTTTTTTGGCCACACAAGGGTCAAAAATTAAAATGCTTTGATTTCAACGAAAATACTCTCAAAATGCTCGTCCTGTGACAACAAGTCAAATAAGGAATAGTTGTAACCATGTTGGATGTTTCACTACCTAGGAAACATCACAAAATAGGTCACGGTAGTGGTCAATAGGCTGCAATGGGGATTTACCTTTTTTGCCCAATAAACAAAACATTTTATACAGTGAAAATAATTCCTTTTTTTACTTGTTTTTACATGACGAGCATTTTGAGCCCATATGCGTTGAAATCGGAGCATATTAGAATGGCCAAGTGGACCAAAAAACGTGTAAGATTATACGTGTAACCTTACACGTGTAATATGGCATCTTACACGGGTAAGATTGCATCTTATACGTATAAGAGCGCATCTTAGAATCTAGCAGGTTACTTGAATTGACGAATCATATATAAAGAACCCATGTTTAAACCCCAACTAACCAATCATCTTACGCGTATTCATCTTCGACCAATGAAATCTCTCGCCATAGCATTTCTTACACACGTTAGAATTGCCTATTAGGGATGGACGGTATTCTAATTTGACTAGTACATACGACGAGCGTCGAATAATCTCAGTCTCGATATGACGTGTTTCTTTCGAGCTCGCATTTTAATTGATTTTTCACGCCTTTTACCGAGAAAATGGACATACCAATCTTCTCTGGACTAGGCCAGAAACTCCAACGAGTGCTCCAGGCTCTTGACATTGGCAATCTTGAGACCCCATGGACTTTAAAGGAAAACCGAGGTAAAATCTACCTGGATATTTGCTGGTCAAAATTTCCCGCGGCAAAGGTCATCCAGCCCACCTGTTCGACAACAACCAATGAGGTGGAACCAACCAGCTCAAAGCGTAAAAACTCAAATCAACAAGGCGTGGACAAATGCACTAACGCATGGAAATCCAACAATAACCCAGTGAATTCCCACGATTTGCCATCTCTGAACAAAAAGACAAAGAAGAAGAAATCTCCATCAACCCAGAAACGGGATAAACAGAGACTTGCCAAATGGCTAGCATCTAAGCGGAGCTCGAAAATCGACACCAGTTCAGTTGCTCAGCAGGTTGGCAGTCCCAGTGTTTCAACAGAACCAGAGAAACAACAACCTGCTGTTGAACCAGCACCTGAGCTTGGAACCCAGGCTAAGAAACTGGAAGTAATTGCGAACCCTGTTTTTGAGATTAATACTAGCGTGCAACAACTTCTTCTTCACCTCCCAGCCACTCTGAACAGCACCCCAAGCCAAAACAAACCAAGGCTAAAACAAAATGTGATGTCTGTTCAGATTTGGATTGTACAGATTTAGCATGCATTGACAATGAACAACACAGACAATTGGTCTTAAAGAAAATCGCCCATTGTTTCAACCCTGACTGTAAGATTCCAGCTTCTGAAGCTCCCGGAGGTCTTAAAAAGTGTACGCGTTGCTTAATTGCAAAATACTGCAGCAGGGCATGCCAGACCAAAGACTGGAAATCGCATAAAAACAACTGTGAATTTTAAACTCGTTTGCACCTTTTTGATGTTCTGCACCTTGTATGTTGTGATCTTCAATGTAGTTTGCCTTCGGATTCACCAGGAACTCCTGCCCCGAGACAGCCTTTTGCAGTGGTCCCGCAGTGCATTTGTTTTTTGGTTGAAGACGTCGCGTCTTAGTTTTTGTGCAGTGTGACTCACCAAATTATTTTTGACTTTTAATGCTTCAAGTATAGTACTCACCGGGAGTACTCACTGACTGTAATATTGTGTACTTTTGCGATTTGCTGAACTTATTGTTAGATAGCTGCATGTTTACTGTGTGACTGCTTTTTACCCAATTGTAGCTTTTTGTACTTTGTTCTAATTGTTGTGAACTTTATAATATTTTGATTACCCTGTTATCAGGGGTGCGCCTACATAAAGGCGGGAGTTACGATCTACTACTACTACTACTACGAAGGTAGATTTCGCAAACGTGATCATTTTACTTTCACCTCTTTAAATTAATTGATATTGAGTACAAATTGACTCCAGATAGCTCAGATAACCAGAAAGTGAGATAAATCGGGCTAATTACCATGACTGTCCATCAATCGGACATAGTTTTGGTATACAATACCGGACATTGGCACTCATACAAATATAGAAAATGCCTTGTTTATGATGTTGATGTTGGTGACGAGCTCTACTTATCCTCGTTACGCCGCCAATAATATCGCGTATCGTCTATCACTAAATTCAAAATCTTACACGTATAAGAAGTCGTGGGTCTTACAAATCTAAAAACGTCTTTACATATTATTGGTCGAAGTTTGCAACGAGTAAGATGATTGGATGTTTGTGTGGCCAAAACAACTAATACTCCGAAAGTAGTCAGGCATTTATTCAGAACTCGTCGATGCGCTGTCATCAAGTTAACCTTTTAAAATAAATCTTATATTTTACTCCGTAGATGAAATGGAAACTGGATATATTTTACCTATAGCCACGAGTCCTCAAGATACCAGATTCCCACCAGGTTACGATACTGCACTCGCATTTGAATACCCATCGTCACCCCCGCCTCCACCACCAGGATCAATATCAAATGGAACTGATGTTAAGACTTTCCCCGAAGACCCTATATACACAGCACCTCATAGTCATAAGCTCTTGCCGGCACGCCCTACTAATAGTGGAGGAGGTGTAAGCTTTGAGGACGCAAGAAGCCGTTTGCGAAATATAATAACCAATCAGGGTAACTCTGGTAACAACTCTGCAAATAGAGAACACTCACCTTCTAGACCACAGGGCAGAAGTAGAGACCCATTACCGTCTAGTCCAGTGAGGTCGCCGTCGCCTTCTAGATTCAACGGATATGCCAAGAACGGCAGGGATCAGGGCTCCTCCAGGCCACAGGCATTAATGCCGCCTCTCCGTGATAAACCAGGACAAGCCAACCAATCACAGATAAACAAGGTAAATGACGATTGTGATGACGATGAAGCTATATATGCAAATGTACCCGATTGAACATGTCGAATAATTTCATGCTCTTTGTGGTGTCATTTTGTACTTTCTTAATAAGGCAAACACTATAGAATACATGGAATAGTCAGATGAAGGCCAGTATATTATATAATGTATTATTATTTGACACATTCAATTACACGTGTATGTGGAGGGAAGGGCTGCCGCACCCTAATATTATTCAATTGCACGTGTATGTGTAGGGAGGCGCTGCCGCACCCTAATATTATGACTTATTTGGGAATAGCACATCTATCTATAAAATACGGACAAACAAACCGTGCAGACATTACAGTGGATGTCAATTCGCTGTAGAAGAAGTGATGTAACAGGATTAATTACCATAGCAATAGGTGAAAACAATTATTTGTTCATGTATTCGCCGTAGAAGTGACGTAACAATCGGATTAACTACCATAGCAATAGAGGAAAACCATTTTTGAATAGATCGCATTACAACGTTCACGCGGTACCTATGCATTGAACCATCGATGTCAAAGAATTAATGCTGATCACTCGCATAAGGGATTCTATTATGCTCGGACCTGTAAGATAAGTATCTTTAACAAGATTGGGGTGGGGGTTTGAGAGAGTTTAGAACTGATGATGACAATCTTCACTTCCACTGCTGGCCAGTTGGAATATGATTTAAAACATCTTGGTATGTAGGTAACTGTTATGATGGGGAAAGTAACGAATAATTGAATACATGAATACAAAACCCACCCAAGTCCATACTTTGGCCAAATTGAGTTAAGCATGGTAAATTGTTGCTATACATAGGCCTGTAACATGTATGAAAGAACAACTCAAATTCATCCTCTGTGTCTATTGAATATGTGAAAAATAGCATGCATGAAAGAACCACCCAAGTCTAGGATTTGAGTCTTGTAACACATTGATTGAAATCCAGTATGTCTAAAAGTCCACTTGTAACACATTCATTGCTGGAAAGTGACTTTTGCAAAAAAACGGGTTTCATCAAGGAAAGTGTGTGGTTTATATTACATGGCAGTATGCTTATCAACATTATACATACTTGTGTGCTTTATTTTGTATTATCTTACTAGTGGTAATCTCATTCCAACATTGAAATGAACCCCCACGAAGTCCCTGAAATGCTAATCGTCATACCTAATACAGTTTAACCGACTCAGTTACACGTAAAACTTACCATATTGACCAGTTAAATCTAACTGAAGGAATTAAAATGATACACATGTATCTTTTTCCTCAAAACCACTTCCCATGGACTTGGGTGGGTTTTGAATTCATGTATTCTATTGTATTAGACCTAGTCCATGTTTTTATAAATCTGTGTAAATATAATTCAGATATGTTATTATGTAAATGTACTAACTAGTGCAAAATACTCTTGCGAATATAGTTTAAATAATTGTATTTTATTAATTATTGCAATTATATGAATATCAAAGGTATAATTTATGAATGCTAGTGCTATGACATGAAGGAATATATGTAGATAACTCAGTGGCATTTTGTATTGTTCAATTCTTACGATTATGGCTAGATTCTTTTATATAGCATGTACGGTAAAATATGTGGATATAAGGTAAGCCTATTCCACTGGTATTATGATAGTCACAGTGAACCCATGCATGAATAATTTGCAGTTAGTTCAACATGAACACAATACCCTGATTTATCATTATTGTAATAGGAACATAATAGTCAAGTTTAAGGGTATAATAAAATACATGCATACAATCATTTCTGAAATAAATACTAAAAATATAAAGCACACAGAGATTATTTGTACTGTATCATTTTATTTCTTTTTTTTATGTGCAAACATATCTTGTGTATATTAGATTTTAGGGAAATATAAGATATTAGGGAATAGAATGTACTCCATTCTATGGGGTGGTCATGAATAAATACTGGTGGTGTTTCACTTCTTTGAAGCATTTAAGAAGGCAACTTCAACGGGACTTGAATGAAGAAAAAATAATTAAACAATTGCATAATTATTGCTTCAATAACTGTTTTATTTTGTATATCAAATGTTGTTAACAACTGAACTACACAAGAAACAGTGTCATTCATTTTGTGTTTAGCCCAACACATTATGGACATTTAGTTTTTACACTATTTAAAAGTTCCTAAACAAATAACATATTTACTGACCCGTAGCATTTCTCACACATGATAGGTCATAACCGATCTAGAAAAATCCACCATTCAGCTCAAACATAAAGACAATTGTCAATAGAACATTCCTTACACTGATCGCTACGCACTTTCCCGCAAAGCACAAGCTGCACAAGATCTTAGAATATCGTAGAAGTCAGGACTGCATGGAACCACACAAAGTCATTCCGCAACTCCCGGCCGCAACTACTGAACTTTCTAAATACACATGCATACTATTTAAAATTCACACTCCTTGCGTGGAAGATTGAGGCCTTATCTTCCATTCAACTCAAGAGCCCAAGAGATAATGTGATAAGCAAAGTAAAACATGTTCAAAACAGCATAGAGTGCATACTGATAAATAGGAATTATACTGAAATTTTCAAGGCCAAAATCAGTGTTTCAAAAGCAGCCTGCATCTCCAGACTCAAATACACACGGAAAGGTTGAACATTAAGTAATTCAGTCCTGATTGTTATTTTTACCTAATTTAGCATTTAACTGGTAGACTTGTTGACTTTCAAAGTGTGTTAAAAATGCCACAAATGACCAAATACCTGAACCAAGCGTATCACTTGAGTGAAAAATCAAAGCCAAGAACCAAAAGGAGAACTAAAAACATGTCTGTCACCACTGCCTACAAAGACATCAGAATATTAGCTCAGCCTTATAGAGCTATATATAGGTGTGCACCCTAGTTAATAATATTCTATACAGCACTACAAGGATCACCATTTTCATCATATGAAATGCCTAGAACAGCTGCAGCACTTGCTCTTCTCTGTCGTGATTCTTGGTGATTATCTCTCATCTCTGGGATTTCTTCAACTCTACTGCTCAGACTTAAAGACCTGGGAAGAAAACAAAGTTGAGAATTACACAAAAATCAAATGAAACAAAAATAAAAATCTAATGGTTACCAAATGACTGCCACCCATGTAAACATGTTGCATTGTTAGAAAAGTTATAATGTTAGCAAATACGGGTCATCTTAAGGATATATATTTACTTCTAGAAGAAAATTAACATTAATTAAAAGGGCATTTCGTGATCCACAGCCTCATCCCCCAATTTTCTCAAAAAAAAGTTGAGATTGTTATACCAATGGAAACCTAGGGCTATATAATGTTTATGTGCAAAAAAAATCTTGTAGATTAATTCGTTTAGGGAAAATATCGTCAAATTTGAATTATGTTCTGGTATACCAGAACAAATTACAACAGCGGCCTATGGACAAATGATGGAGCAGTGTAATACACATAATCATGCATAACTTGCAAACTCACAATTGGAAGCAAGTGAAAGTTTGGGAATAAGCTTTTTTCGTGGATATCTACTGAACAATTTCATAAAAAGAGGATGCTAGGATCACAAAATACTTGTGTGGGACAAATTACACTGATCATTTACTTTCTTCTCCTGAAGATATTCTTGATGGAGTTAGTAATAGAGTTCTTCTTGATCATCTTTTCCTCCATTTCTTTAAGACTTAGTATCACTGCCTTCCTATTATCCTGCACTGATGTCCTCCTTTCCATAAATCTATCTATTTCAGTAGGTGTGGCGTCATTCCAGACATCCGTCAGCAGAACAGGAGCAGGCATATCTGGTGACACGGATGGTGTGCTCTTTCTTTTTGCAAGTGCATCTTTTTGGGTTGGTGGACTTGCCACCTTGAAATCTTTAAGAGTTTGGCCTCTTTGCAATGGTTTGTCAACTCTACCAGGTGAATTTAGCATGACATCATGAGGACTTGGTGGTGGTTCATCAAAAACTGGTGATGAGGGTGCATCGCTAATAGGTGAGCTGAGAGGTGATCGATGACCATCTTTTCTCCGTCTCCTTGCTGGGTTATTTTCATTACTATGTTTTCTTGTTCGAGGCACAGAATTTGATGGTGTCGATGGGACATAAGAGGGTGCTTCCTTTTCCTCATCACTTTCTTCCTCCACATCCTCAGTTTCTTCATAAATGAGGTAGTCAAGGTCTGATTGTGATTTGCGTCTGTCATTGTTTGTCTGTTGCATTTGCTCATAGTGTCTTGCATCAAGCCCTCTACCAAGCATGTATTGAACATTAGCTGCACCGCTTCTTCTAGAAGATGAATGATGTTGTCCTCTATGTACACCATCAGGAGGAGGCATCATCTGTGGATGTCCATATATATAAGCTGGTCCATTGGCTAACATAGGTGGTGATGGCATACCATAGGAGCCAGCTATCTGTTGGTTGTACATCATTTGTTGATCATAACTCCAAGGTGCTGCTGTGGGTGGGTTTGTCATCAAACTCAGCGAACGCTTTTCTAGTTTAGACCTATACTTGGGTCTGGTCGTTGATTTGCGAGTATCCCTCTTATCAGAGTGATTAGTTTTGCTGCTTTTATTTGCATTGTTTGTTGATTTTATAGATTTGGTGGTTTTCAAGCACTCTTGCCAAGTTCTGAAACAGGAAAAGGAAGAGAGAAGCAATGGAATTAGATCATTTACCCATAACAACAAGTATGACAAAGTAATGTATCATCCATGCAACCTTACTATCATCATTCTCACTTTTCCACTTAGTCTATGATTCTCAATAGGTCATTATTGTTCAAATATGAACATTTTATTTCTCACTTAATGAATTGATTTACATAAAACTCCACAGGTGAAGAGCACTAAGTCAAATTTATATAATTTGAAGCCAAATATTGCATACATTATGGACAACTGCATGGAGGGATGGGGCCCAAATGGCCAATTTTCATTAGGGTGGCCCCCCCCCATCAAGGAACTACACCACTGGTATCTGTAATCCTTAAGGCTAAAAATGTGATGTCAGTATGAAATGACTGATGCATCCAAGCTAAATATAATTTACAGTTTTTATATTAAGACATGTCAGAAATACTTGTACCTTTGTAATGCAGCTATATTGTCAGTGGGTCCTCCATTGAATATATCTGGTGAATGGATGCCACTGTCTTTGGATCTCTTGCATGTTGACACTTCACTGCTGCTTAAACTGACACTGGAAAGTTTCCTACAGGAAAGTATGTACAAAAGCAGGTGTATAGTAAAATGGGGTCTCTCACCCCTCTAGCTGCTGTACATCAAGTTGATGCATATTTTGCATATCTGATTTGGACATTACTGCATGGAATAATGCTATAAAGCTATAATGCACACAAATAGTTTGTGACTTGTGTGAAAGGCAGTTGCAGCCTCAATATGCGCTGGCAGAGTGAAATTGCACTTTTTTTGTCCAAATTGGATCATTATACTTCATTTGGTACACAAAGAGTGAACAATCATTTAACAAGTTTAATTACAAAGGTCTATAGTTCCCTACCTTGATGCTAGTGGGTCATCAAGCACAGCATTGACATTGGAGATGAAATCACTCAATTGCCTCAAACAATGCTCTACGTGGAAACAATCCGGATGAGCTGAGTCTGTACATTTGGATAATTTCTGTGAAGAAATAATAAACATAAAACAAATAAAGGACAAAATATTTCATTAACTTTGATAAAAAAATAGTTTTAAGTCTTCTGGTCCAAATGGAAAACAAAAGTTTTTCATAAGGGCAAGATCTATATTACATAAGGTTTGATATCATTACATTTTGTTCAAGAATATTCTGTACTCATTTTCAGCAAATATGTTTCTTTACCACTTCAATTATTTTATTTCAAAGTTAAATATTTTTATAGAGGACCACTGCTACTGATTTGGACATACCTTACAACAGCAACAAGGTGCTTAAGATGATGAAGGGTGCACATTAGGAGTTGGTGGCTGAAAAAATATGAAAATGTGACACGATCTGATCCACTCAGACCAAAGTTGGAAATTTAGTTATTACCATTACTAACTTGCTGAACAATACCTCAGCAAATATATCATGTTGATGTTGAAATCTGTAAGTCCCTAGCATACTTGTTTGGAGAGTATCGATCTTTGCTGCCTTTGGCCTCCACGGACCAGATTGTGTCACATATGATCAAAGAGATGCTTAAAGCATATATGAACATTACGTTATGATGAGCCAACACTGGCCAATCCTTAAGACATCATAATTAGTCAAAAGTTAATTAGCAAGTACTAGTGTAATAATTCTCTAAGTAAACGATTACATACCTTTAAACACATAACATAGTTTGGAATTCTCTGTATAGGTGCCATAAGGTACACAGTAATATCAGACTCTTCTTTGCTACGTTTAGACAGTTGATTCTGAGGCAAATAATATTGGAAGAAAAATAATATACACATTCAAGTAAGAGAATTATATAATGAAATGATAATGGGAGGTAACTATTTTTGTATTGTGATCAAGAATTAAAAGCTTGCTATATATTCATTTGATTATCTTTGACCTAAAATGAAGGCTATTCATTTATACTTACCTTCAAAAAAGCTTGAAATGTGGAAGACTTATTGGTCTGTTTTGACAGTGCTGATAAACTACCCGAAAAATTCTGGAGATATTTACCATAGAGCTGCAAAAATTCACCCTATACCAAAACAAAAACAAACAGATCATGTTATAAATGTTGTTGTGGTGAGTATCAGATCTTGATTCTTCTTTTATTCAACTGAAAACACCACTAAACAGAGAATTAAAAATAATGTGGAATTGAATTGTCTTTTGCACCACAAATATGTAAAATATATTGATGAGTCTGAAGCTAATACTATATTGGTGATTTGGATAACACTTTCTAACAGGTATGCCAACAACAAGGAACACATTGGGCAATACCTCCATGCCTGTGCCTATAGTTTTCAGCAAAGTTCTTCTGTGGTCTGCTGATTTGAAACTTGTTATAACATAAACACAGAAATGGGGTTCTAATTGACTATAATATTGAGTCACATCATCATCATCAAGCCGCGTACCAACATGAGACCCAGTTTAACACCATAATTGGGAAGAGCAACAATTGGACATCGCTGAAGGATCTTGCCAATTACTATAAGTGGTCCGAGACTCCGAGAGTGAGAGTACACGAAACACAAAAGTTAGCTAATTGCTTTTTATGGACCCCTTTTTGGTAAAAATATCATAAAGTTTGCACACATTTTCTAAATCATTATCTTTGATATGTCTTCATTTTCCATAATATAACACAAACCATCCTGCACTCCAATTATTTTACATACATAGTGGCCATATCCCACCCTGTCTCCACCCCAGGAGATACTCAGTACAAATGACTATACAAGGATGTGCTGTAAATAAGGGTAGCATTTTCGGCCTTTTGGTATATCAATGACCCCATTTTCTATGCCAATTTTGGTCCTTTTTTCAAAATGTTCTCAATATTTTGGAAAATATCTCAATTTTGCCTAACTGTAGCCAAAATTTTAGAAATCTCTCCAAATTCTTTGGGAACATTAGTAAAAAGACAATTTGTGTTAAAAGGCCAAATATTTTGGTCCAAATTTCTTTATAAATTGGAATATTAATAGGCCCAATTAAAATTCACAGCCACATACCCCTACCCAAACAAAACCTGAGTACCCCAGGTCTCCACCGGCCAGACATCTTACCCCATCAGCACTGGTTAATCTTGCAAAGATATCTCCAAGCATGCCTTGGTATTTCCAACGAGACAATCTGCTTTCTAATGTGCTGAGTAATGTTGTGTGCTTCTGTAATAGTTTGTTCAGGCAAGGAGGGAACATCATGCTGGAATGGAAAAACATTTTTTTATATAACAAGAAACTATGGCATACTGTAATCAACTAATACTTATTTTCATAGGGAACAGTTATAAAATATGATTAAAACTTTAGCAAGTATTTGTATTACTTGAGCTGTTGTTAGTAAAATTTTATTTCAGATATCAGTGTTTTGTTTTTCATATGACGAAATTAAGACATGTGAATTAATGTAGAAATTCACAAACTATGCTGTGAAACAAACCCATGATCTTGATGAAAATAGCCAGTCCACGGACTAATAAGGCCAAAAAAGAAGAGGGTTTGCCTCAAAGCTTGCGCGCGCATTTGTAAAATCGTGTGATTTTTCCGGAAAAATTCGGCAAAAATCGGATTTGTTTTCAAACCACTCGTGAGCTTTGAGACAAACCTTTTTTTGGCCCAATAAGCTAATATCAACAATATCATATTCTACAGTGACTGTCCATTTTCACTTGTTAAAAAAGTAGTTAAAAATCTCCTATAGACCAAATTTGCAGGGGAAAAAGGAAAAGAAAAAGGCTCTAACAAAACCATTCATTAACACTGGTTCAGATTTTTAGCTTTATTCTCATCTCATTCATTATTTGTTTCTTACTTGATGTCTGACAATGAGAGTTGTGCTTCAGCAATCAATGGGTTAACAATCTTTTCCTTCAAGAAACTCAGCTGTGAGACATAGGTCTTCTCTGATGATAACAACTCTTGTGCAATTTGTAACCTTTGACCTGTAAAATATATAATTAATATATGAAACAATTCTTAACAATTGACATTTATATTTTGAATATACCTAAACTGATATACAAATCTAGACAGGCGTTTTTTTACTTTGGAAGAGCATTAAACTACCAAAAATCAAACAAGTAAACGAACAGGGACAACCTTCACATCTGAGCAGCTCAGTGGCAGGTTTGTACCTTGCTGTTAAACAGTTTTGCTTACAATAAATTTGTTTACAATCAATAAAAGTTTAAAGTTTGTTTGGCTTATTAAAAAATGAAACTCATAACATCACGTATAAAATGGCGTACACACAGTTGTACAAAGCACTTGAGTTAGTTGCACATTGCGTAATTCATGGCTGGTGTGAGCATATGTTAATGTACATGAGTGTAACTTTATTGGCATATGCAGTAACAAAAACTGAATAATTTTTGTTAATTATAAGCTGAACATATATACTTTAATGTAATTCATTAAAAACTAGAGCGGTTCTCGGCTTTCGCGGTTCTCGGCATTCGCGGTTCTCGGTAGTGTGGGTTGGTCCGTATGTGACGTTTCTGTTCAGAACCTTGTGTGACCCTTCCCCCCCCCCCCGAAAAAAAAATCATCCGCCACCACTGGTTATAACAAGGGCCTTGTAAATGCAACTGGTGAGACAGAGCCTCCCATGACGTTTGTGTTTTCAGTCTGATTTCAGTTCCCTAACAGGTACAAAGTTTACGCATTATCATTAGGCCTACCAAGTATTGTATGTCCTATAATCTCTTATGTATGACATGGATCTTTACCATGATTGTGCAAGCCAAAAAAATATCATTTCAATACCCCAAACATGCGTTAAAAAAAGACCATGTTTTACACATGCAACCTCAAGTTTAGACATATAATTTAATTTGGCCTAAACCCTCATGCACGGGAAAAATCATGCCGCCACCATTGGTTATGACAAGGGCCTTTTAGGGTGCACACCAGTAAATAACCCCTACTGACTTTCTGTACAGACAGGGGCCGGAAAACAACTCAGTTCTTCAAAACTTCCCTTTCTGCAAGCAGAAGGTCAGATGACGACATCCATTGTAAAAATTAATATATATGGATTTCAGGATTTTTTTTCCAGAAATATTGTAAAAAGTTCAACCTATAACTTAACAGCTAACGCCACCTCACAAACAGCTTGGTGTTTCTGAAATGTAACACATTTTGAAAGTCGTCATAAAAAGTCGGATCCTGCTAAATTTACACAGACAATCTAATTTACAGGCCTAAATGAGGATTAAATATGAATCAGGGCCTAATAGTTGCCTTTTAAGCCTTTTCTAATGTATTACATTAAGTCATATTGCACATTTCCTCGTTTCAAATACTGGTTTTTTTCCTTCCAGGGTGTAGCTAGACTTCTCCGTACTCCACTTGCCAATTGTGCTTCTGGCTATTGCATTTAAGCTTAAAACTCTGATTATTATTTGTGCACAATTGATAGATTTTCACATCTAATCTTTTCAGTCACCGTACTCCCTCTGTTTGTTAGCTTCCCAAGTGGACTACTGGCTTTGGATTGCGGATAACATTTTTAACACGGGATTCTATGGAGAGTTAGGCCAATTTCTGGCCTAACTAAAAGTATTATGTATAAGTGTATCAACATACATTTCACATGTCATGATTTTTCATTGTTTTATTTTAAAGCAATTCTTTATTGGGGTGCATGCTCTCATATATTAGGTGGTTTTTTTTTTCATGTTCCTCTTGTCATTCTTGATAGATGGCTGTTTATTTATGTCGCGTGTTAAGTATTTTTTAATTTTTGGTCGAAGTGTATAATTATCATCAGACACATGTCACATTTTTATGTATGATTTTGCATTATTTAATTTCAAATTATATAATTTTTTAAACGTACTAACGTAGTTCTTTATTTTTTTTTCTGTGAATATCATCCGAAAAGTAGGCCTCCTGCACATTATGATTTTGCCTTGCTTTATTTAACTCTTTACTGGGGTGCATGCTCTCTGCTGGTTTTTTCATGTTCCTCTTATCATTATTGACAAGATAGCACCTGCTGTTCGCTGTTTATTTATTTCGCCCTAAATTATTTCTTTACTTGTGTTTTTAGATTTTGAAGTTTATATCATGATAGCACACGCTATGTTTTTATACCAACCGCGTTTTCTTTTTGAAAACAGTTCTTGTTTCAAATCCTGGTCCGCAATGTCAACATTCAGTTCGTTCATAAAATATGGCTATTTATTTATGTCGCGTGTTAAGTAGTTCTTTATTTTTTGCTCGAAGTGTATAAATATCATCAGACACATGTCACATTTTTATGTATGATTGTTCATTATCTAATCTTAAAATATATAATTCTTTAAACTTATTTCTTTTTTTCTGTTTCAGTGAATATCATCCGAAAAGTAGGCCTCTGCACATTATGAGTTTCCTTGTTTTATTTAAACTCTTTATTGAGGTACATGCTCCTCTTATCGTTATTGACAAGTCAGCACATGCTGTACGCTGTTTATTTATTTCGCCCTCATTTTCTTTACTTTTGTTTTTAGATCTTTAGTTCTTTATTTTTGTTTCTGTGAATATCATCCGAAAAGCCTTCTGCACATTATGATTTTTCCTTGCTTTATTTAACTCTTTACCGGGGTGCATGCTCTCTGCTGGTTTTTTTCATGTTCCTCTTATCATTATTGACAAGATAGCACCTGCTGTACGCTGTTTATTTATTTCGCCCTAAATTATTTCTTTACTTTTGTTTTTAGATTTTGAATTTGATATCATGATATCACACGCTATGTTTTATACCAACCGCATTGTCTGTTTAAAGACAGTTCTTGTTTTAAATCCTGAATACAATGTCAACATTCAGTTCGTTCACCTCACAATGCGGTGCGATGTTATATAACTGTATATATTGCAGGGTTGCCAAACCCGCGATGTAATGGGCCTAGGTCAATAGGATGAGTTTTGAAGATTTTCCTCGCGACAATTTCCTGTCCTATAGACACCAATTGATGGTTAAGAAAAATATTGCATGACTTCTCAACATTGGCTTACGCGACTTCTGGTAGTTTTTAAGGTCATAGAAACCAACATTTGATAAAAAAAATATTGGGCGACTTTTCAATGATTTGACCCGCGGTTTGCCCTCATTTGTTTGGCAACCGTGGTCTGTGTTAAGTGAATATATTTCGGTAAGAAAACAATTATCATAGACCATGTAGACAGAACGGACAATGGTCATAGGCGCTCTCCTCCATTTTGAGAAATATACTTTTACACACACACTACATTTATAATTAAAATGATCAGCCTTAAAGTTTTACCTTTTAGTGGGTTAAGCCAAACCTAAGTGGATGAAATATAAATCAACACTTCTGGCACTGATTGGTTTCCGTAGTTGTTATATGGAATACGAGCTGTCTGTAGCTACAAAATTGTCTGCAAATCGGCTTTTGCCGGGCCTCTCTTTTCGGCGTTTTTCTCATTAAATTAGGGTCCCGTTCAAATAAAAACTAAACTGGTGTCTAGATGTAATCACAGTTAACACACCAGGAAAATTATAGAATATACAACAACCTAGTTACACCTGTAGACCGCGAACAAACATGCACCTGGCCAGACCTGGCCGTATCACTTAGTGTTCTCCCTATACGGATACCCATAAGGGTCACACAAAAAAGATTGAAAATATCAGTTCTCCCTCTAACAATTTGTTGCTGGGCCAATTTGACCATATATTGAGATTTTTGGCAAAAGACTTATGCCAAAAATTTCAATATATGAACTGAAAACCACTTTTTTCCATTTTTTTATCCCTGGAAGGCTTTTTACCAATTCTGGCAAGTCCCTATATCAATCTCACTCCATACAACCTTAGCAGGAACACTGGACAACATAGTTTAAAGATCAATGTTGAGCATATCCTTGTCGAAAATTGTAAACACCCTTGGAATAAATGCAAATGGGACTGATAAACTAACTTACCATCATTTGGTGAGGCACCTTCAAAGTCTTTCTTGGTTAAAGTACCACCCTAGAAATAAATAAATTTAAGTTTATTGTAATATTAAATCATTAATAACAAAAAGGTTACCGGTCTCTTCTAGTGCATGTAAGTTGTCAAATATGGTGATGCTGATAAACAATAAATGTTCAATGACTTAGACAAATCTGGCATCTTGGTTGGTTAGTATTTTCCTGTATTGATTTTGAAATTAAACGTAATGTAATGTAGATTGTGTAGAAGTCTATATGATTTTGAAACTTTAAATTGTGAACAGTTTTTTCAATTTTTCAAAATTGAGCTATTAACTGATTGAAATGCAGTGTCGGCCTATGATAGGTTCTACCTACAAATTGTTTTTCAATGACATATTTGCAGAAAATATTAAGTATATGTATGGAATATAATTAAATCATTAATTTTTTTACTATTGATGCCAAAACCCTGTTTATAATTTAATGTTTTTATGATTATTTTCAAGGGCTCATTAATGTATTTTTTTGCTTATCTGGTTCTCTGAACAAATCAATGATATAAAGTGTAGTGATGTCTGTACAACATTATTTATACTTGAGATATAAACTAATAAATTAGATATGCACACTACTCGGATGCATACCTATCGCCCACATTTAACATTTAAAATAATCAATAATAAATGCCCCAAGATTTGGTTGCTATGTATATTTGCTAGGGAAACACTGGTTGGCAGTTGGGTGCATGTTTCATATCTTTCTCAAATTGAAATTGTAAAAAAAGGCTATTTTAATTTACACCAGATTCATATATCACCTGTTTCAATACTTTTAAGACAAATTGTCCTATAATTCAGATGGTTTGTATGCTGAGGAAGAAATAAACCCTCTTTCAGTAAATACATGAGAGTGAAAAGTCATCACAAAAACAGGCATAAAAATAAAACATTCCTGTTGGTCTTAAACACTTAAATGTTAATAAATATTATAATAATAAAACATATAGTAGTATTTTGATCAGGGCCACCATTAATTTGCATTTTCGTGTTCAAAATGGACACAGATTGGGATTCTCTTAACTAAAATTACCTCTTTCCCATCCGGAAGTTGAGCCAAGATATCATGCAGGTCATCTGAATCACCGGATGCAGTAGCATCTTGTCCCTGCTGATGGTTCTTGTACTTCTCACGTAGAGTGCGGTTACCCATTCTCAGCATGTGATTGGCTGCTTTGGTTGCTGATGAATCTGAATCGGTGTCACATGGAGGTGACATGGTTCCTATGGTGATGGTGTATGAAAACAAAAGTTAAAATGATTTCTGATTAATTGTTCATTATATTGATTATCATATTTGTATATCATCATTGTCATTGCCATCATCATTATTATCATAGTTATCTTTATAATTATTATCATCATTATTAATCAGTATTATTATCATTCTTATTATCATCATTAACATTATTATAATGATGATCACCATTCTTCTTATACCAACTCTTATCTTACATTATCATCATCATCATCATTATTATCAGAAAAAGCAATATCTAGTTGAAAATATTACAGAAATGAAAATAAAATTAGGATTAAATTCACAATGATTCAAAAACTGGGAGCTAAAGATCAGATATAATTCAAATTGGATAAAAGTCAAAATAT
This sequence comes from Amphiura filiformis, assembly GCF_039555335.1. NCBI lineage: Eukaryota > Metazoa > Echinodermata > Ophiuroidea > Amphilepidida > Amphiuridae > Amphiura > Amphiura filiformis. Next base: position 14,171,691 of record NC_092632.1, read on the forward strand.
TTTTAAAATAATTATACAGATGTTCAGAGGAAAACAAAACTACAGATATTTAGTGTATCCATATATTGAAAATGAAAATAGCAATACAAATAACTAATAAAAGTAATTGCTTCAGCATATACAATTATAATACTAAAAGCATAGTAATAATTATGATAATGGGTGTACAAGAAGCATTTTAGTATTATAATTGGACATAGATTAAAGGTTGTTTAATCAAGTTTTTGGCAATTTAAAATGACAATTTTATAATGGTCAAAAAGGGAAAAAATGTCAACTGCAGAGCTAGATATTATTCACATTATTTGATTTGATTTGTATAGGTTTCAAGAACACAATATACAAATGTTACACTCTGATATGACAGTACGAGCAACACATAATTATATTATGTCATTTGTAATGCAAATTCATTCATTATTTTAGTTGTTTACTTATCCAATATTTATGGAATAAAACTATTTAGGGCACAAACCAGAAGTTTGCCGATGTCCTATAAACAAGAGTGCTTTTGTTTTGAGGCTAAACTCCTCCCTCTAATAAAAGTTTGAAATATCAAAATTCTAACCCAAAAGATAAATTTTGACTGATATTTTAACTAGTTTTAAAAATGTAATTTTTGACCCAACCCCAGAGAGGCCCACAGAGTCATGTGAAATTGTGCATTTTCCTTCATTTCCATTTCAGACAACAACAAAATCACCCACATGTACATTTTTACATTGTCTTGTACATTGTACAGTTTGTACTTTGAATAGCCTCCACTCCCCTTACAATTAGAAGATGTCACTAAGTTCAACTAAACTTATTACTATAAACCTATATCATGATATAATATGGTACATACCTGTGATTGTATCAGGTAATGAATCCATGAATGGGTGCAGCATTGGTGACACTCTTTTGCCTCGGGTACCTTCCCATTCACTCTTACAGCTGTCTCCATTACTGTGGGGTTTGCCAGAGTCAGAATTATTGTTATCACTGTCTACTGCAGATGGCTTGTGTTTAGATCTAGGAAATGTGCATTTATTTCAGTGTAAACATTGATGTGCATGAAAAGAAAAGGACAGTGTTTATAATATATTGAAAAAAAAAATGTTTCAGGATTTACATTCAGCAGAGAGCTCATGTGGTAACTTATTGAACATTCCTGATTCAGAGCATTTCTTAATTTCAAGAAAATGGCTTTTAATTCAGCTTAAAAGAGTATTTTGTGGTCTTAGCATCCTCTTTATATAACATTTTTCAGAAGCTTATTCCCAAAATTTCAGTTGATTCCAATTTTGTGTTTGCAAGTTATGCATGATATGTATTACACTGCTCCATAGGCCACTGTGTTGAACTACATTCTAGTACACCAGAACATATTCAATTTGGGGGCTAAAAAACAGCTAAATACTTTGGCAAAATTTATTTAAGTTATGGAGGGGAATGGATCTTTTTCAGTTTTCAGCCTTGACAAAATATCATCATTGATTTAAGGAACAAAATAGCTTAAAATAGCAATTTTTCTGTATCTATGCGCATTTGTCTGAGTAGAGTCATGGGAGATGGTCATCACATAGACTCTATAAGGGAGGGTCTGTGGTCAACAGGAAAACTTTACTAAATGTCACCTGAATGTTTTGCTGATAAACACCCTGAAATTTTAGCTGGTAAACACACTGCAACACACACACTTAACATATTAGTAAGATAATGAAAAGAATTGCGCCATGAAATAAAGGTGACTTAGGGTAAAACATAACATAAAATATTCTTTCCTGGTTGTCATTTCATTTCTTGCAGGTGTCCTTTTCAGCATTTCTTTATCTCTATAAGTCTACAAAATATCTTATTTCAATTATGTTTGTTAGTTTATCATGTTTATAAGATAACTTGATTTTTTTTTTTTTTTATTCTCATCTCACCTATCTCTTATTTGCATAGTATTTTGTTGCTTGATTTCTTCAAGGAGTTGCTTTCTATCGTTGTGAATCTCTTGCACCTGCTCTGATAAGGTCTCTGTCATCTCAGAATTCTTCCTTACTTCAACCAAAGCAGAGCTAAGATCAGTCTACATGTAAATAAGAATATGGCAATCAACTTATATTTATTGAACTCTTTTGTTCACTTTGTTGTACTTAAGAACTTACATTTTTCTTTTATAAGCTGGTTCAATAGGATCTCATTGCCTCATTGCTGTCCCTCACAGACTGTTAGAAAGAAATGTATTAATTTTCTATTTTCTCATGTGTGATTAAAATGTCTCACCACATCAAAATATGGTAGTTGTCTCCAAATTATGCTTGAATTATAGATCTACATCTGTCAGGATCCTCAGTTAAGTTGCCAAAAGGCAATTTGACTGAGAATAATTGGATATGATGCATGGGTCACAAAATATTCAGAAAATGCATGTCTATTGCAACATACCTTGAGTTGTTGTACAGATTGAGTGAGATCATTGATCATTCTCCGATTGTTGCATACCTTGAGTTGTTGTATAGATTGAGTGAGATCATTGATCATTCTCCGATTATTGCAACATACCTTGAGTTGTTGTACAGATTGAGTGAGATCATTGATCATTCTCTGATTGTTGCAACATACCTTGAGTTGTTGTACAGATTGAGTGAGATCATTGATCATTCTCTGATTGTTGCAACATACCTTGAGTTGTTGTACAGATTGAGTGAGATCATTGATCATTCTCCCATTGTTGCAACATACCTTGAGTTGTTGTACAGATTGAGTGAGATCATTGATCATTCTCTGATTGTTGCAACATACCTTGAGTTGTTGAACAGATTGAGTGAGATCATTGATCATTCTCTGATTGTTGCAACATACCTTGAGTAGTTGTATAGATAGCTATAGATTGAGTGAGATCATTGATCATTCTCCGATTGTTGCATACCTTGAGTTGTTGTATAGATTGAGTGAGATCATTGATCATTCTCCGATTGTTGCAACATACCTTGAGTTGTTGTACAGATTGAGTGAGATCATTGATCATTCTCTGATTGTTCCTCTCTGATGTCTCCACTCTATCCGATAGATTCTTGTCCCAATCTTGAATACGTCCAAGTTCTTGCATAGCCAACACAAAGCCATCTTTCATCTCTTGCACCAGTAGTTGGAGCTGAACAAACATTTATAGAGAAATATTAATATTATTTTAAAAAGATGTGAGCTAATGTGTTGAAATGCTCTCCCAAATTGCAGGGTATTATCCCATCACCATCTTCTAGTTCATAAGATTTATTTGTAACACTGGCTATCAGCATTCCTCTCCTCTTATCCACTCAATATTAGATGGTTGGGGTTACCTGTGCTGATCAATATTGTACATGTGTATGCGGAATCATCTATTTGAATTGTTGATTATACAGTGTGCACAAGTATGGAAACCTAAAACACTCAAATACAAGTAACTCTTGAAACCCTCAAATATATGTAACTCTTCAATTATCTGCAATTAGAGATTACGAACTGAAATAATTCTAAACATAAATCTAAATTTATTTATTTCTGATAAGACATTTTCTGATACAATCATTACGATGGATGGTGCATTAAACTTGAATAAGCTTTACCACTTTACCTGGACCCTGTGAGGTTTACAAAATTTGAAACCAATTGAATACAAAAATTTGATTTTGGTTGCTAGCAGCTAGCACTTATAATCCTTTTTTCGGTTTTTTTTTTGCTCTTCTTTTTGCTCTTCACTTTTTCAAACCATCTAATAAAAATTGGGTCAACCTTTTTGGTACAGTCATTTTGGGGAACAGGATTGGTGTGACCCTCCCTCCAGTCAACAAATCCTGCGCACGCCACTGTTCAAAATTCCTATTTCTACTTTCCCACCAGATGTTGACATTGTTTTCTTACTTGGAGCAAATATTCCTTGTTCTTCATATGCACACATTTAGTAAATACCTTGATTTGGGTATTAAATAGTATAAATTTGAAAATTTTCATGAGCTTCGCGCGAAGTGAACACAAAGTTGATCAACTTTCAAAAAGTTTTAAACTGAAAATTTATTCCGGTAAAAGTGGGCTGAACTAATGCTCACTGTTTTTTTTTTTTTTTTATATCCTTGACAAAAAACAAGTCAAGGCACACTGCCGAGGCTCTCTTAAGGGAAGGGGTATGAACGTTTGGACAGTATTTATTGTGGGACATTAGATCATATCAGACATATCGAATTGCATTCTGAATCCGAAGAATGTCCTTCTGATATCAAATAATTTTGACTTTTGAAATTCGCAATGTAATACACATTTTATGGCAAATCATTAAAATTGATATTTTTGATATTTAACAGTACTCGAAGTAAACTTTATAAATCTGATGATATGTACTTAAAGTGTATGTAGGTGGGATGAAAAGCCGACGATCAATTGAAAATTTTGACCTTTCGTATTGAAGATATGGATTTTTTCCCAAAACACCAAAAAAAAATAGGTCTTTTAGGGGAAAAAATCCATATCTTCAATATGAAAGGTCAAAATGTTCAATTGATCGTCGGCTTTTCCTCCCAACTACATACACTTTAAGAATATATCATTAAATTTATAAAATTTACTTCGAGGACTGTTATATGTCAAAAATGTGAAAAATATCAACTTTTAATAATTTGTCATAAAATTTGTATTATACCGTGAAAATCAAAAAATGAAAATTGTTTGATATCAAAAAGACATTCTTTGTATTCAGAATGCAATTCGATATGTCTGATGTGCTCTCATTTCCCACAAAAAATGCTGTCGAAACGCCCAAAACGCTCATTCCAGATCCCTTAAGGGCCTAAAACAATATTGTAAATTCTAAATGCTCTCCGAGACCATTTCTGGTTAAGTTTTTTTACCAAAATAGGGGATTTATGAATTTATATAGTTCCCTCTAAAATAAGATCACTTTAATGTTGTCTCTGAAATTTGACTTGCACAATATTGCATTTTGATTTTGAAGCATGCTTACGCTCTCTTGTATTATTACAGAGTTTATGCACATGTCAGTTACACATCCCTTTTGGATTTGCCCCCTGAGAATAAGATATTGATATATCATTAATCATGTCAATATAAGAAGACTTTGTAACAATAAAAGTTTAAGGGTATTAGTTTTCTGAATCAATGAGTCTGACGACTCAAAATTTCCTCTGCTGTTATGGTTATGCAGCAAAAGATCAATGTCTCTGTTCTGTTACCTAACCTGACCATAAAAATTATTAATGACATTGTAACCCAACATATAACATCCACTAAGCTATAATGAAAAACTGAAATGCAACTATAAAAATTGAGATAACCCAAACCACAATCCTGCCTAATCTCAACCTCATAATTTCTTAATCCAAACCCTAATCCTATGTAATCCTAACCAATACCATAAAACCTATCCTTATTTCTTGTGAGATACATGGTTACAGTTATTCTCCCCTTACAAGCCCCCCTAAAATTGCAAAATCAATGGGATTCAAATGTCACAAAACAAAAAATGCATAATCCACTAATAAAACCAACAACGCAAGTGGTATTGATCTAAATAATGAATTTTATCTAAGATTTAAAGCACCATAAATAATTTGAAATGACTTTTAACAACTCAGTTACACTGAGGATTTACACCGTATCATTTCAGTCAATATCAGAGTTTACTTTGTAAAAAACACACAATGTCTGAGCTCCATAGCATAAGCATATTATCCGGGATCATAACCCTAATAAAGGACGGTTTGGTCAGAGCTGTGTTACCCACCCATGGGAGGTACCCATGTTGTAGTATTTTGTAGTATACAGTGATGTTATAGGGCCTGTGTTAGGGTTATAACTTGAGAATAAGTCTTCTTCTGAACCAATACAGTAACAAATTATGATAAGAAGATGTCCAAACTCCTAAAGATACATTTGTCTACTACAATAATTTGAGGCATTTTACAACATGTGTACAGTAGTACTCAGATTTGCACTCGCCAGGTTGTCCCCATAAAAATCAGTGACTTGAGTCTTTTGCTTCGACTCGACTCAAGAAGTGCTAGAAACATTGCAACAACAACAGAGAAATGCCTAATTAACACTTGAACATGCTAATGGCTATTGGCTGAAGTGGGAGTGTTAATTGTACAATGTATTAATTAATAAAGTACACTTTTTGCACTATCTTGTTTTAATGATAACATAAACATCTTCATATTTTTAATGCATTTTAGTGTTAACACTCCCTATACCTTCACTATACAAGCCTTAGCCATTTACGTGTTTATAAACTGCTGTTTTTACAGTGAATGACTTGACTCAAGCATGAAATGATTCAAACAGTTAATGGAATGCTATTTTTAAACTGGAAATTGATCTCATATAGCCATAGACATGATAGATGAGTTTTTCTCCTCATTAAGGCATTATGCAGCAAAAAAAAAATCAATTTCCTCTTCTCTTTTTTGTTCCTTGTTCTGGGAATTGTTAAGAACTGTGTTATGTTATAACCCTAGCTACTGAAAAAGAAAAAAAATATTACCTCCATTTTTGTAAATCAAGATCATCTTAAAAGGCCATCCTGCTTAAATCTGTTGTATTTGACAGTTAAAAAAACCAAATAAATACTTTAATGGTTTCCTAATCCCATCTATCCATGATCATTAAACCAACAACACAAGTATTGATTCTGAGATTATAGATTTCAGATATGAATTGCCCCATAAATAATTTGATGACTTGAACATTTTTGGACATAATTTCAAAGTAGTAGCTGCTCTGTCAAATAACTTTAAGTTCTAATGCTTTAAAAGCGAGAGAGTATTAACTTAAGCTGAATTTATACCACATCACTGAGAGATGAGCGATTGGTTTTACCCAATGAGGCAGCGCGCTTTTCTCAACACAACAAAATGCGCGCTACCTCATTGGCTAGAAACCAACATCGCTCAGCGATGGAGTATAAATTCAGCTTTACAATCTTTACGTTAAATATCAGATTTAGACCTACATAGTTTAACATGCTTGTTCCGAAAATGCCAAAATCATACTTATTTTAGGGTGGTTTTAGCTGAACACAAATGCAAGTCAGATTCATGCAGTGGCGTGGCGTCATAGAGGGCACGGGGCATATGCCCCCCTCATAGGAAAATTACTGAAAAACGGCTTGTGCCCCCCCATGTGATGACCCACACTACACCACTGGATTCATGCAACAATGAATCAATCAATTATGGCTTGATTCAGTCACATATGATTATTCACCCAAAATACTGAATGCCTGTTTTTATAGTCACATGAAAATGGACCAATCTGTCGAGGGAAATTAGATGGATCAGAAAGAAGACAAATAAAATTTACAAACATGTTACTATCTGTCATGCCATTTTGTGATTTCAATAATAAATGAAAATATTTTGTAAATAATTAATACTACTTTCAATAAGTAAATATGAAATTGTGCATTTTCCTTCATTTCCATTTCAGACAACAACAAAATCACCCACATGTACATTTTTACATTGTCTTGTACATTGTACAGTTTGTACTTTGAATAGCCTCCACTCCCCCTTACAATTAGAAGATGTCACTAAGTTCAACTAAACTTATTACTATAAACCTATATCATGATATAATATGGTACATACCTGTGATTGTATCAGGTAATGAATCCATGAATGGGTGCAGCATTGGTGACACTCTTTTGCCTCAGGTACCTTCCCATTCACTCTTACAGCTGTCTCCATTACTGTGGGGTTTGCCAGAGTCAGAATTATTGTTATCACTGTCTACTGCAGATGGCTTGTGTTTAGATCTAGGAAATGTGCATTTATTTCAGTGTAAACATTGATGTGCATGAAAAGAAAAGGACAGTGTTTATAATATATTGAAAAAAAAAAAATGTTTCAGGATTTACATTCAGCAGAGAGCTCATGTGGTAACTTATTGAACATTCCTGATTCAGAGCATTTCTTAATTTCAAGAAAATGGCTTTTAATTCAGCTTAAAAGAGTATTTTGTGGTCTTAGCATCCTCTTTATATAACATTTTTCAGAAGCTTATTCCCAAAATTTCAGTTGATTCCAATTTTGTGTTTGCAAGTTATGCATGATATGTATTACACTGCTCCATAGGCCACTGTGTTGAACTACATTCTAGTACACCAGAACATATTCAATTTGGGGCTAAAAACAGCTAAATACTTTGGCAAAATTTATTTAAGTTATGGAGGGGAATGGATCTTTTTCAGTTTTCAGCCTTGACAAAATATCATCATTGATTTAAGGAACAAAATAGCTTAAAATAGCAATTTTTCTGTATCTATGCGCATTTGTCTGAGTAGAGTCATGGGAGATGGTCATCACATAGACTCTATAAGGGAGGGTCTGTGGTCAACAGGAAAACTTTACTAAATGTCACCTGAATGTTTTGCTGATAAACACCCTGAAATTTTAGCTGGTAAACACACTGCAACACACACACTTAACATATTAGTAAGATAATGAAAAGAATTGCGCCATGAAATAAAGGTGACTTAGGGTAAAACATAACACAAAATATTCTTTCCTGGTTGTCATTTCATTTCTTGCAGGTGTCCTTTTCAGCATTTCTTTATCTCTATAAGTCTACAAAATATCTTATTTCAATTATGTTTGTTAGTTTATCATGTTTATAAGATAACTTGATTTTTTAAGAAGGGAAGTCTCATCTCACCTATCTCTTATTTGCATAGTATTTTGTTGCTTGATTTCTTCAAGGAGTTGCTTTCTATCGTTGTGAATCTCTTGCACCTGTTCTGATAAGGTCTCTGTCATCTCAGAATTCTTCTTTACTTCAACCAAAGCAGAGCTAAGATCAGTCTACATGTAATAAGAATATGGCAATCAACTTAGATTTATTCAACTCTTTTATTCACTTTGTTGTACTCAAGTAATAATTTACATTTTTCTTTTATAAGCTGGTTCAATAGGATCTCATCGCCTCATTGCTTTCCCTCAGAGCTGTTAGAAAGAAATGTATTAATTTTCTATTTTCTCACATGTGATTAAAATGTCTCACCACATAAAAATATGGTAGTTGTCTCAAAATTATTTAACTTCCAGATTTCTATACCAAGTTATAAGAGCTACTTTTATGCTTTAAAGTGACTCTCACCCTTTGGATGTAATATAGTGATATTATGTGACTTTCAATCAAACTCCTTTTGTTCTCTTTTCTTTAAATTAATTTTGATTAAAATGTCTCACCACATCAAAATATGGCAGTTGTCTCCAAATTATGGCCGAATTATAGATCTACATCTATCAGGATCCTCAGTAAAGTTGCCAAAGGGCAATTTGACTGAGAAAAATTGGATATGATGGGTCACAAAATATTCAGAAAAAGACATGTCTATTGCAACATACCTTGAGTTGTTGTACAGATTGAGTGAGATCATTGATCATTCTCTGATTGTTGCAAACATACCTTGAGTTGTTGAACAGATTGAGTGAGATCATTGATCATTCTCTGATTGTTGCAACATACCTTGAGTTGTTGTACAGATTGAGTGAGATCATTGATCATTCTCCCATTGTTGCAACATACCTTGAGTTGTTGAACACATTGAGTGATTGATCATTCTCCGATTGTTGCAACATACCTTGAGTTGTTAAACAGATTGAGTGAGATCATTGATCATTCTCTGATTGTTGCAACATACCTTGAGTTGTTGTACAGATTGAGTGAGATCATTGATCATTCTCCGATTGTTGCAACATACCTTGAGTTGTTGAACAGATTGAGTGAGATCATTGATCATTCTCCGATTGTTACAACATACCTTGAGTTGTTGTACAGATTGAGTGAGATCATTGATCATTCTCTGATTGTTGCAACATACCTAGAGTTGTTGTACAGATTGAGTGAGATCATTGATCATTCTCTGATTGTTGCAACATACCTTGAGTTGTACAGATTGAGTGAGATCATTGATCATTCTCCGATTGTTGCAACATACCTTGAGTTGTTGAACAGATTGAGTGAGATCATTGATCATTCTCCGATTGTTACAACATACCTTGAGTTGTTGTACAGATTGAGTGAGATCATTGATCATTCTCTGATTGTTGCAACATACCTAGAGTTCATTAGGCGGAGGCCCGGTGTTTAATGTTAGCTTTGGCCAATGCTCTCTTGAGAAACTTTGATGCATGCCTGTAATTGACTGCTGACAGGCAAAGCATGTAGAGTATAAACAATTAATTCTAGACCCTGGACCCTGCCCGGGTTCCTGCACAGTGACATGAAACACGTGGCACACAGATTAAGTTTCAACATGTAGTGTCACCGATCAGACTGCAGTGTGCACAACCATGCATACACTGTGTGTGTATGTGCAATATGATATCTGTGATCAAACCAGGCAAGCTAGCTCCAAGGTTTTGCGCATGCACAACAGCTAGATGACCCCCAAATTTTCCTCCGATTGAATATTTCTACAACGCATGATTTGTTTACCCACAGAGATGTACCTATATACGTGATACATCCACTGTGAATAAAATTCCGTGAACTTGAAACTTGAAACTTATCATTCTATATTAATTTATAGGCCCTGCAGTAGGCCAATATCAAATGCGTATGAGCCTTATAATAATAGTGTATTTTTGTTTTATTTTGTTTTCTGTTTTTAAAAAAGGCACGAGGTAGCTTTAAATAATTATTAATTACTTTTTTTTTTTACTTTGAAGCGTATCAAATTTATTATTATATTGCAATTATGGTTGATTTTATACATTGATAATAATGCAGAGGTGTTCTTTGTTTGTTCAGCATCATAGTTAATTTAGGATGATCAAATTTATATGAGTAGCAAATTATGTAATTAAAATGTCATTTAAGGCCGAGTAAAATTAATATTTTGGTTCTCGTCCCTCCCTCCTCAATTTCTGGGATTTGTCAGATTTTTTTTTTTTTTTTTTAGATTTTTCAATTTTTTAGACTTTGGAATGATTTATGAAATCTTCATACATATAAATAAGTTTATTAGAGAACAAGCATCACTTCCAAGTCTTTTTGTGGTACTCTAGGGGTTTATCCTCAGAATCTCACATTTGAAAAAAAAAAAAAAAAAAGAAAGGGCCTCATCGTTTCCTCGAGCAATGTTGGAGAGACCGAAACTACTGACAATGCTAATTTTACATTGGGGAAAAAAAAAAAAAAAAAAAAAAAACCTCCCTCCCTCATCAATTCATGAAAATCCTCTGGACGAGAACCAAAACATTAATTTTATACGGCCTAATAGAGAAAATGTCAAATAGGCCTATGATATCAAATAGACCTAATTGAATATTTTGCAATTCTCAATTTTGGATGCGGGAGGGAAACAGTAGGCTAAACTCAAAACCAATATTTGTGAAGGGCCTTAAGATTTTGTTCTAGCGGGCAAAACCAATTTCACCGGGTTATCAACAGTGTATGCATTGTGTATGTGTATACCAAATACAAGGGCATGGACTTAATGTAGGCCCTACAAAGGGGAGCGAGAAAGGGATGCGACTTTAAATTTGTCTTTGTAGATGTAGTGAAAATTAATGTACAGAAGAAACTGCAGTTAACAGAAAGTGGTGCGAGAAAGGGGTGCGCGCTATCGTATTTATGAACATCATGACCGAACTAGAATTCCGCGGTAAAATCCGAGACCACGCCCTTTCATTTGCTCCAGACCTATGCAACCATTGCAACTTTGCCTGTGCTAAGTGTCGTATTCATGTCCCTTCATGGTAATAGAAAGGGGAGCGAGAAAGGGATGCGGACTTAACCGCTACTTATACCTGTACAGCAAAGGGACAAACTTGATGAATTGAACAATATGTCACCAGAACGATATTATAAAGGAGAGCGAGTTCGTGCTAGACCTATTATAACTTAACTGTGAACTAGATTTTCCATTTTTAAATTTAACCGTATCAGTTTAATTTGAAGCAGGCCTATGTGCTTTACATTTCCCTGTATGTTAATACCATAATTTATTTTAGAAAGGATATGGACTTAAAGGGGAGCGAGAAAGGGATGCGACTTTAAATTTGTGTCTTTGTAGGTGTAGTGAAAATTAAGGTACAGAAGAAACTGCAGTTAACAGAAAGTGGTGCGAGAAAGGGGTGTGAGCTATCGTATTTATATACATCATCATGATCATGACCCAAACTATAGAATTCCGCGTTAAAATCCTCGACCACACCCGTTCATTTGGGGCTCCAGACCTATGCTCCTATGCAACCATTGCAATTTTGCCGGTACTAATTGTGGTATTCATGTCCCTTCATGTTAATATCATAATAGAAAGGACATGGACTTAATGTACAAAGGGAAGCGAGAAAGGGATGTGACTTTACATTTGTGTCTTTGTAGCTGTAGTGAAAATTAATGTATAGAAGAAACTGCAGTTAACAGAAAGTGGTGCAGGAAAGGGGTGCGAGCTGTCTTATTTATGAACATCATGACCGAACTAGAATTCCGCGGTAAAATCCGAGACCACACCCTTTCATTTGCTCCAAACCTATGCAGCCATTGCAACTTTGCCGGTGCTAAGTGTCGTATTCATGTCCCTTCATGGTAATAGAAAATAGAAAGGGGAGCGAGAAAGGGATGCGGACTTACCCGATAGCTGTAGTTGTACAGAAAAGGGACCAATGAATTGAACAAAATGTCACCAGAACCATATTAGAAAGGGGAGCGGGTTCGTGCTAGACCTACCATAACTTAACTATGAGCTAGATTTTCCATGTTAAAATTTAGCCGTGTCAGTTTAATTTGATGCAGGCCTATGCCTTACATTTCCCTGCAGCATGTTAATACCATAATAGAAAGGATATGTACTTAATATACAAAGGGGAGCGAGAAATGGATGCGACTTTAAATTTGTGTCTTTGTAGCTGTAATGAAAATTAATGTACAGAAGAAACTGCAGTTCACAGAAAGTGGAGCGAGAAAGGGGTGCGAGCTATCGTATTTATGAACATCATGACCGAACTAGAATTCCGCGGTAAAATTCGAGACCACACCCTTTCATTTGTGAACTAGATTTTCCATTTTAAAATTTAACCGTGTCAGTTTAATTTGATGCAGGCCTACGTGCCAATATTACATTTCCCTGTATGTTAATACCATAATTTATTTTAGAAAGGATATAGACTTAACATACAAAGGGGAGCGAGAAAGGGATGCGACTTTAAATTTGTGTCTTTGTAGGTGTAGTGAAAATTAATGTACAGAAGAAACTGCAGTTCACAGAAAGTGGAGCGAGAAAGGGGTGCGAGCTATCGTAGTTATGAACATCATGACCGAACTAGAATTCCGCGGTAAAAATTCTAGACCACACCCTTTCATTTCTTTCATTTGCTCCCGGCCTATGCAACCATGGCAACTTTTCCGGTGCCTTCATTGTAAAAGGGGATCGATGCGATAGTTGTAGCTGTGCAGAAAGGGCACCAATGAATTGAACAAGTTATTATTACAACAATACGAGAAAGGGGAGCGGGATCGTGCATGCCCTATCATAGCTAAAGCATCTAACTATGAACTATAATTTCTATGTTAAAATTTTAACCTTGTCAGTTTATTTTGATGCAGGCCGTAAAGTCTTTCATTTTCCTGTATGTTAATATCATAATAGAAAGGATACGAACTTCATATACAAAGGGGAGCGAGAAAGGGATGCGACTTTAAATAATTATTTGTGTCTTTGTAGCTGTAGTAAAAAGTAATGTACAGAAGAAACTGCAGTTAACAGAAAGTGGTGCGAGAAAGGGGTGCGAGCTATCGTGTTTATGAACATCATGACCGAACTAGAATTCCGCGGTAAAATCCGAGACCACGACCTTTCATTTGCTCCAGACCTAAACAACCATTACAAAATAGGGGAGGTATTTGGGGGCAAATTTTCCTTGATTTCGCGCAAAATAGGGGGTAAAATTGCTGCAAATGTCCTCGATTCCCCGTGAAATAGGGGTCATTTTCAAATCCTGGAACGGTCATACGTCCTACCTTTAAATACAAACTGAACCCACCGGGGTGCTAAGTGTCGTATTCATGTCCCTTCATGGTAATAGAAAGGGGAGCGAGAAAGGGGTGCGGACTTATCCGATAGTTGTAGCTGTACAGAAAAGGGACTCCTTGATGAATTGAACAAGATGTCACCAGAACCATTTAAGAAAGGGGAGCGGGTTCGCGCTAGCCCTATCACAGCTTAACTATGAACTAGATTTTCCATGTTAAAATTAAACCGTGTCAGTTTAATTTGATGTAGAGCCTATAATGCCTTTCATTTCCATGTATGTTAGAAAGGATATGGACTTAATATACAAAGGGGAGCGAGAAAGGGATGCGACTTTAAATTTGTGTCTTTTGGGCTTTGTAGCTGTAAAGAAAAGTCACCCATAATATGTACTGAATAAACTGCAGCTTAGTAACAGAAAGTGGTGCGAGAAAGGGGTGCGAGCTATAATAGTATCGTATCTATCACGTCTATGAACATCATAACCGATCTAAAATTTCGGCATAAAAATCCGAGACCGCACCCCGGCCGCACCCTTTTATTGTTGCAGGCCTATGTAACTTATCCCCTGCTAAGTGTCGTATTCATGCATCGAAAAGGGAGCGAGAAAGGGATGCGGACTTAGCCGATAGTTGTAGCTGTACAGAATGGGTACCAATGAATTGAAAAAGTTATTATTACAACAATACGAGAAAGGGGAGCGGGATCGTTCTAGCCCTATCATAGCTAGAGCATCTAACTATGAACATGATGAACAAGAATTTCTATGTTAAAATTTTAACCTTGTCAGTTTATTTTGATGCAGGCCGTAAAGTCTTTCATTTTCCTGTATGTTAATATCATAATAGAAAGGATACGAACTTCATATACAAAGGGGAACGAGAAAGGGATGCGACTTTAAATAATTATTTGTGTCTTTGTAGCTGTAGTGAAAAGTAATGTACAGAAGAAACTGCAGTTAACAGAAAATGGTGCGAGAAAGGGGTGCGAGCTATCGTGTTTATGAACATCATGACCGAACTAGAATTCCGCGGTAAAATCCGAGACCACGCCCTTTCATTTGCTCCAGACCTAAACAACCATTACAACTTTTCCGGTGCTAAGTGTCGTATTCATGTCCCTTCATGGTAATAGAAAGGGAGCGAGAAAGGGGTGCGGACTTATCCGATAGTTGTAGCTGTACAGAAAAGGGACTCCTTGATGAATTGAACAAGATGTCACCAGAACCATTTAAGAAAGGGGAGCGGGTTCGCGCTAGCCCTATCACAGCTTAACTATGAACTAGATTTTCCATGTTAAAATTAAACCGTGTCAGTTTAATTTGATGTAGGCCTATAATGCCTTTCATTTCCATGTATGTTAGAAAGGATATGGACTTAATATACAAAGGGGAGCGAGAAAGGGATGCGACTTTAAATTTGTGTCTTTTGGGCTTTGTAGCTGTAAAGAAAAGTCACCCATAATTTGTACTGAAAAAAACTGCAGCTTAGTAACAGAAAGTGGTGCGAGAAAGGGTGCAAGCTATAACAGTATCGTATCTATCACGTCTATGAACATCATAACCGATCTAAAATTTCGGCATAAAATCCGAGACCGCACCCTTTTATTGTTGCAGGCCTATATGGAACTTATCCCCTGCTAAGTGTCGTATTCATGCATAGAAAAGGGAGCGAGAAAGGGATGCGGACTTAGCCGATAGTTGTAGCTGTACAGAATGGGTACCAATGAATTGAAAAAGTTATTATTACAACAATACGAGAAAGGGGCAGGATCGTTCTAGCCCTATCATAGCTAGAGCATCTAACTATGAACATGATGAACAAGAATTTCTATGTTAAAATTTTAACCTTGTCAGTTTATTTTGATGCAGGCCGTAAAGTCTTTCATTTTCCTGTATGTTAATATCATAATAGAAAGGATACGAACTTCATATACAAAGGGGAACGAGAAAGGGATGCGACTTTAAATAATTATTTGTGTCTTTGTAGCTGTAGTGAAAAGTAATGTACAGAAGAAACTGCAGTTAACAGAAAGTGGTGCGAGAAAGGGGTGCGAGCTATCGTGTTTATGAACATCATGACCGAACTAGAATTCCGCGGTAAAATCCGAGACCACGCCCTTTCATTTGCTCCAGACCTAAACAACCATTACATCTTTTCCGGTGCTAAGTGTCGTATTCATGTCCCTTCATGGTAATAGAAAGGGGAGCGAGAAAGGGGTGCGGACTTATCCGATAGTTGTAGCTGTACAGAAAAGGGACTCCTTGATGAATTGAACAAGATGTCACCAGAACCATTTAAGAAAGGGGAGCGGGTTCGCGCTAGCCCTATCACAGCTTAACTATGAACTAGATTTTCCATGTTAAAATTAAACCGTGTCAGTTTAATTTGATGTAGGCCTTTCATTTCCATGTATGTTAGAAAGGATATGGACTTAATATACAAAGGGGAGCGAGAAAGGGATGCGACTTTAAATTTGTGTCTTTTGGGCTTTGTAGCTGTAAAGAAAAGTCACCCATAATTTGTACTGAATAAACTGCAGCTTAGTAACAGAAAGTGGTGCGAGAAAGGGGTGCAAGCTATAACAGTATCGTATCTATCACGTCTATGAACATCATAACCGATCTAAAATTTCGGCATAAAAATCCGAGACCGCACCCTTTTATTGTTGCAGGCCTATATGGAACTTATCCCCTGCTAAGTGTCGTATTCATGCATAGAAAAGGGAGCGAGAAAGGGATGCGGACTTAGCCGATAGTTGTAGCTGTACAGAATGGGTACCAATGAATTGAAAAAGTTATTATTACAACAATACGAGAAAGGGGAGCGGGATCGTTCTAGCCCTACCATAGCTAGAGCATCTAACTATGAACATGATGAACAAGAATTTCTATGTTAAAATTTTAACCTTGTCAGTTTATTTTGATGCAGGCCGTAAAGTCTTTCATTTTCCTGTATGTTAATATCATAATAGAAAGGATACGACCTTCATATACAAAGGGGAGCGAGAAAGGGATGCGACTTTAAATAATTATTTGTGTCTTTGTAGCTGTAGTGAAAAGTAATGTACAGAAGAAACTGCAGTTAACAGAAAGTGGTGCGAGAAAGGGGTGCGAGCTATCGTGTTTATGAACATCATGACCGAACTAGAATTCCGCGGTAAAATCCGAGACCACGCCCTTTCATTTGCTCAAGACCTAAACAACCATTACAACTTTTCCGGTGCTAAGTGTCGTATTCATGTCCCTTCATGGTAATAGAAAGGGGAGCGAGAAAGGGGTGCGGACTTATCCGATAGTTGTAGCTGTACAGAAAAGGGACTCCTTGATGAATTGAACAAGATGTCACCAGGACCATTTAAGAAAGGGGAGCGGGTTCGCGCTAGCCCTATCATAGCTTAACTATGAACTAGATTTTCCATGTTAAAATTAAACCGTGTCAGTTTAATTTGATGTAGGCCGGGGATGTAGGCCTATAATGCCTTTCATTTCCATGTATGTTAGAAAGGATATGGACTTAATATACAAAGGGGAGCGAGAAAGGGATGCGACTTTAAATTTGTGTCTTTTGGGCGTTGTAGCTGTAAAGAAAAGTCACCCATAATTTGTACTGAATAAACTGCAGCTGTAACAGAAAGTGGTGCGAGAAAGGGGTGCAAGCTATAACAGTATCGTATCTATCACGTCTATGAACATCATGACCGATCTAAAATTTCGGCATAAAAATCCGTGACCGCACCCTTTTATTGTTGCAGGCCTATATGTAACTTATCCCCTGCTAAGTGTCGTATTCATGCATAGAAAGGGGAGCGAGAAAGGGATGCGGACTTAGCCGATAGTTGTAGCTGTACAGAATGGGTACCAATGAATTGAAAAAGTTATCATTACAACAATACGAGAAAGGGGAGCGGGATCGTTCTAGCCCTATCATAGCTAGAGCATCTAACTATGAACAAGAATTTCTATGTTAAAGGATTTGTCTAAATAAATATATACAAATGGATGGAAGCGAGAAAGGGATGCGACTTTAAATTTGTGTCTTTGTAGCTGTAGTGAAAATTGATGTACGTACAGAAGAAACTGCAGTTAACAGAAGTGGTGCGAGAAAAGGGTGCGAGCTATCGTATCATGACCGAACTAAAATTTGGCGGTAAAATCTGAGACCACACCCTTTCATTTGCTCCACCCTTTTTATTTGCTCCAGCCCTATGCAACATGGCAACTTTTCCGGTGCTAGGTGTCGTATTAATTCACGTCCCTTCATGGTAATAGAAAGGGGCGAGAAAGGGATGCGGACTTACCCGATAGTTGTAGCTGTACAGAAAAGGGACTCCTTTTGAACAAGATGTCACCAGAACCATTTAAGAAAGGGGAGCGGGTTGGGCGCGCTAGCACTATCATAGCTTAACTATGAACTAGATTTTCCATGTTAAAATTTAACCGTGTCAGTTTAATTTGATGTAGGCCTATAAAGCCTTTCATTTCCATGTATGTTAGAAAGGATATGGACATAATATACAAGGGGGGCGAGAAAGGGATGCGACTTTAAATTTGTGTCTTTGTAGCTGTAGTGAAAAGTCATCCATAATTTGTACTGAATAAACTACAGCTTAGTAACAGAAAGTGGTGCGAGAAAGGGGTGCGAGCTATAACAGTATCGTATCTATCACGTCTATGAACATCATGACCGATCTAAAATGTCGGCATAAAAATCCGAGACTGCACCCTTTTATTGTTGCAGGCCTATACTCATCTTATCCACTGCTAAGTGTCGTATTCATGGTAATAGAAAGGGGAGCGAGAAAGGGATGCGGACTTAGCCGATAGTTGTAGCTGTACAGAATGGGTACCAATGAATTGAACAAGTTATTATTACAACAATACGAGAAAGGGGAGCGGGATCGTGCCAGCCCTATCATAGCTAGAGCATCTAACTATGAACAAGAATTTCTATGTTAAAGAATTTGTCTTAATAAATATATACAAATGGATGGAAGCGAGAAAGGGATGCGACTTTAAATTTGCGTCTTTGTAGCTGTAGTGAAAATTGATGTACAGAAGAAACTGCAGTTAACAGAAAGTGGTGCGAGAAAAGGGTGCGAGCTATCGTATCATGACCGAACTAGAATTCGGCGGTAAAATCCGAGACCACACCCTTTCATTTCCTCCACCCTTTCATTTGCTCCAGGCCTATACAAACATGGTAACTTTTCCGGTGCTAAGTGTCGTATTAATTCATGTCCCTCCATGGTAATAGAAAGGGGGCGAGAAAGGGATGCGGACTTACCCGATAGTTGTATTATAGTTGTACAGAAAAGGGACTCCTTGATGAATTGAACAAGATGTCACCAGAACCATTTAAGAAAGGCGGGTTCGTGCTGGCCCTATCATAGCTTAACTATATGAACTAGATTTTCCATGTTAAAATTCAACCATGCAAAATTCAACCGTGTCAGTTTAATTTGATGTAGGCCTATGTGCCTTTCATTTTCCTGTATTTAATATCATAATAGAAAGGATATGAACTTAATATACAAAGGGGAGCGAGAAAGGGATGAGACTTAAATGTGTGTCTTTGTAGCTGTAAAGAAAATTCACCCATAATTTGTACTGTACTGAAAAACTGCAGCTAACAGAAAGGGGTGCGAGCTATAGTATCTATGAACATCATGACCGACCTAGAAATTCCGCATTAAAACCCGAGACCGCACCCTTTTGTTTGTTGCAGGCATAACTTATCCGCTGCTAAGTGTCGTATTCATGGTATAGACCACTTGACATCACTGTTTATCAACAACGGCGAGGGACTCGTCTATCGATATGCTTGAAAAGCCGCTACACTGTTCCAATGGCTTTCTTATGAAATGTGGCGGGCGATTTAAAATGCACGTGCCCTTAGCAAACTACGATGCGTACGCACACTGCAGGGCAAAGAACAATGGAAATTGCCATAATGCGCGCGCATAATGCCGGGCAATGACGTCACATGCCAAGTGGTCTATAGAAAGTGGAGGGAGAAACGGATGCGGACTTAGCCGATGTACCAATGAATTGAACACGTTATTATTACAACAATACGAGAAAGGGGAGCGGGATCGTGCTAGCCAGAGCATCTAACTATGAACTATAATTTCCATGTTAAAATTTAACGTGTCAGTTCAGTTAATTTAATGTAGGCCTAAGCCTATTCCCTGTATGTTAATACCATAATAGAAAGGATGTGGACTTAATATACAAAGGGGAGCGAGAAAGGGATGCGACTTTAAATTTGTGTCTTTGTAGCTGTAGTGAAAATTAATGTAGGCCTACAGAAGGAACTGTTAACAGAAAGTGGATATGATGACGCCATCGAAAATTTGAATTACCGTGCGTTTTAATGCAAATTTTATTAGAACCCCGAAAATATCCACTACAAACACTAATGTTGTGAAATAACATCTAGGCCTATACATTCCAAATTCGTAGAGGTTCGAAATTGTACCAGGGTTTTTTTGAAATATTGCACTTAACTTTCTACAAGAGTCTGCGTATAGAACCGGGAAGTTTAAAATGCAGAGCAGGTTTTTTTTTGGAAACTTAGGCCTAAACATGACGAAAAGTGAAATCGCCTTGACAGAGATTTTCATTTCTTATTAACCCGGGCTTATTAATTTATCATGATAAAGTGAGCATGGTGAGATCAGAATAAAATCCAAAACCAGCTACACGTTAGTACAATAATTTGTGAAGTACTCGGATCAAAATCGATAAAATAAGGAAATAGCAAACGATTTTGCCTAGCAAATTTCAATGAAAAATCAGCCCGGAGAAAAAGGCCGTCATACTTTTGGCCCGAAATATTTCCATAAAACTCCTTCATTGCAACTTAAAGTTCTGCAATTTTTGGAGCTCCGTTTTTAAATGAGAAATTATTCAAACATACGCCTACAGGACATTATAAATAAAGATAATTTAATGTAAAAAACAAATATCTAGCACGGGTTACAAATTTCAAAATTATTGCTTACCATTTAAATTAAATAACGTGACTTCATAAGCACCATTCATTGCCACTTGTATTTGTTCTCTAATTTCTTATTTAAAGTTATAATCTATGTTAAGGCGATTTCACTAGTTACACAGGTTTGAATAAATGATTAGCTGCATGTGTGATAAGATGTGTATTCTTCCCGGATAAAGTCATAATCGTATAGGAATATGAATAAGTTGTAACCCTGTACCACGTTGTAGGAATATTCCATCATAGCGGTCATCTGTTGTGCATGCGCAAGACCTTGGCCCTTCCATGCGTGGTTTGATCACCGTATCACATTGCACAGTCGCAAATCCTTGGACCTTGCTTGTGTGGTTTGATCACAGATATCATATTGCACAGCACCATGCATGGTTGTGCACACTGCAATTTGATGAGTGAAACCATATGGTGAAACTTAATCTGTGTGCCACGGGTTTCATGTCATGGATACTGACAGAACAGGGTCAGATACATTAGAGGCCATTAAATCCTACCCGGGATAGCCGGGTAGGCCAAAGCTAACATTAAACACGGCGCCTCCGCCTAATGTGTTGTACAGATTGAGTGAGATCATTGATCATTCTCTGATTGTTGCAACATACCTTGAGTTGTACAGATTGAGTGAGATCATTGATCATTCTCTGATTGTTGCAACATACCTTGAGTTGTACAGATTGAGTGAGATCATTGATCATTCTCCGATTGTTGCAACATACCTTGAGTTGTTGTACAGATTGAGTGAGATCATTGATCATTCTCCGATTGTTGCAACATACCTTGAGTTGTTGTACAGATTGAGTGAGATCATTGATCATTCTCTGATTGTTGCAACATACCTTGAGTTGTACAGATTGAGTGAGATCATTGATCATTCTCTGATTGTTGCAACATACCTTGAGTTGTTGTACAGATTGAGTGAGATCATTGATCATTCTCCAATTGTTGCAACATACCTTGAGTTGTTGTACAGATTGAGTGAGATCATTGATCATTCTCCGATTGTTGCAACATACCTTGAGTTGTTGTACAGATTGAGTGAGATCATTGATCATTCTCCGATTGTTCCTCTCTGATGTCTCCACTCTATCCGATAGATTCTTGTCCCAATCTTGAATACGTCCAAGTTCTTGCATAGCCAACACAAAGCCATCTTTCATCTCTTGCACCAGTAGTTGGAGCTGAACAAACATTTATAGAGAAATATTAATATTATTTTAAAAAGATGTGAGCTAATGTGTTGAAAAGCTCTCCAGATTGCAGGGTATTTTCCCATCACCATCTTCTAGTTCATAAGATTTATTTGTAACACTGGCTATCAGCATTCCTCTCCTCTTATCCACTCAATATTAGATGGTTGGGGTTACCTGTGCTGATCAATATTGTACATGTGTATGCGGAATCATCTATTTGAATTGTTGATTATACAGTGTGCACAAATATGGAAACCTGAAACACTCAAATACAAGTAACTCTTGAAACCTTCAAATATACGTAACTCTTCAATTATCTGCAATTAGAGATTACGAACTGAAATAATTCTAAACATAAATCTAAATTTATTTATTTCTGATAAGAAATTTTCTGATACAATCATTACGATGGATGGTGCATTAAACTTGAATAAGCTTTACCACTTTACCTGGACCCTGTGAGGTTTACAAAAATTTGAAACCAATTGAATACAAAAATTTGATTTTGGTCACTAGCAGCTAGCGCTTATAATCCTTTTTTTTCTTTTTCTGTTTTTTTTTTCTCTTCTTTTTGCTCTTTACTTTTTCAAACCATCCAATAAAAATTGGGTCAACCTTTTTGGGTGCAGTCATTTCGGGGAACAGGATTGGTGTGACCTTCCAGTCAACAAATCCTGTGCATGCCAATGTTCAAAATTCCTGTTTCTACTTTCCCACCAGATGTTGACGTTGTTTTCTTACTTGGAGCAAATATCGGCCTTGTTCTTCATATGCACACATTTGGTAAATACCTTGATTTGGGTATTAAGTGCCACCCCACCTAATTAACATACATAGTTGGCCAAGGTCAAAATTTTTATATCGTGTTGGTCGAAAGGGCTTTGGGTGTAGATTGTAAAAATCCACTTTGCTCGCTCATATGTTACCCGTTGCCATGGTAACGACCCGGAATGTATTTTACGCGATTTTAGCTCATTTCAGGCTGAAAATGCTGAAATTTGCCTAATAAAGAACGGGCCATAGCTCCAATATTCGAGAAGATAGAATAAAATTTAATTATATCCTTACAATGGACCATCTTTCTACTTTCCAACAAAAAAATAAAATTATTCATGAGGTGTTCGTTTGTATCTTTTTTTGACCTGGCAACACTTATAGTTTTGCCATTTTGAAAAAGTGCCAATTTTGACCTATATTTGAGGTGCAAAAAAACTATTGGCCATGACTCCCAGAATATTGTAATTGTGGTTGTGAACAAAGCAGACCATGCCCCATTCAAAATTGATATAAATGGCTTGGGGATTATATCAGTAAAGCGGAGTGTTGCCAGAAAATAACACATTTATTGAAAAAGGCTAAATTTGACATGAGTGTTTTTCCCTGTATTTAGGTAATACTAAACATATTTTTTATGTTTGTGCATCATGTTATCTCACAATTAAATGTTTTTGATCAAGATATTAAATATTAAATTAATTCAATCTCTATTTTGATATTTAAAGTGTTGCCAGTCTTCAAAAACAGCGTTTTAAGGTATTTTAGTCAAATAACTACATGTACCTAGTAATTGGCACATATTTAAAAGTCTAAAACCAAATGATAAAAGTATAATCACTTGGACTATACGTCTAGATATTGATTTTGCAGCCTAGCAGGCCTTACGTCATTCAACAATAAGCTATGGCAACTGCAGTGTTGCCATAAAATAAGCAAATTTAGTACTTGGTCACATTTTTTAAGTTGGTACCCCATTGGTGCACATTTGGAAATTTGGTTGAAATCACCTCTTTTTGCACCTTTTTGGTTATATCTCAAATTTAGTTCAAGAAAAGTATGCAAACCCATACATTTCTGAAAAGCTTATGCTTCAAAGATGGCCATTACATTAGTTAGCATTTGAATATACAGGGTGATCGATATGTAATATAGGGAGTAACAAAATAATTTCACACAAAAAGTTTAATAGTATTATGCCAATCATCATTTCCCAGTAACTGAAATTCATTTTTTTTAAAAGAAAGTACACAGTTTGCCCTTTCTAAAACTACAACATTTATGTTAATTAATTATCTGTACAATCACTATACAGGGTGTGCAAAAAAGCGAACATAATTTATTCGGAAACTATATGATAATATATAATCCCATGGAAGTAGCTCAATATCCTAAGATTACTGACTAAAATCTCAGTTTTTATGCTGCATATACTAGTGCTGCATGTACTAGTCTGAAAACAGAATGATTTCAAATGACATGAAACTACTAAAATGACTGCTTATCTTATTTTACAGGGTGTGCCAAATTTTACCATAGTGGAATGCTATTCTTGAGTGGCCAAATTCCCAACAGAAATGTTGACAGTTAAATCTACCACTTGAAATGTTCACAATCCACAGATTTCATGTGCATTACAAATGAATAGAACATTATAGGGTGTGTCAAAATTATTTTACTAACTAAATATAGCATGCATGTTAGTGCTGACATGTACAAAGCATGTCAATGTTCAAGAACACTTTTATAAATTCTAGGATAATTGTAAGAATTGCAGGTGTGTGTGTGCCTGGGGGGGGCTTCCCCCAATGTTGGACAAGTTTGCCCCCCCAATATGCTCCCCAAATATGCCCCCCCCCCTGAACATGTCCTGTTTTATATGCTACTGTATCTGCTGGACAAAGGTGGGATAGAGGGCAATGATACATTGATTTTCTCTAAATGTTCATGATATTCTCAATTTAATTCCTTTTTTTTTCTTTGTTGCATGATTTTGCCAGTTAGGTTTTCAATAGGCCTATATTTCAAGGGTTCTATTTAGCATTAATTTTAGGCTGCAGTTTCTTACTTATTTTTTCTTCAACATTTTCTAAATATATTTGCACTACAGTGTTTCGATGTTTTCAGACTATTGGTTTTTTCCTAGTAATATATATGTTTTCCTGATGTTAAAAAGAGTTCATTTGAACTTGTTTTTCTTCAAAGTTGGAATGTTTGAGGGGAGGGGAGGGGAGAGGAGAGGAGAGGGAGAGGGAGAGGAGGGGGAGGGGGAGGGGGAGGGGAAGGGGAAGGGATGGGATGGGATGGGATGGGATGGGAAGGGAAGGGAAGGCGCAAGGAGCATGTTTTCCACCAAAATTCACCCAGATCATGACCATGTTAAGGGGGTACTACACCCTGGCCAATTTTGTGCCTATTTTTGCATTTTCTCAAAAATGATAGCGCATTGGGGACAAGTAAGATATGTATATTATAGGGGCAAGGACTACAACTACTGCACTGAAAATTCAGCAACTCAAGGCAAGTAGTTATTGATTTATTGGTCAAATATTGGTTTTCCCTCATTTTTTTACTGTAACTCCACAACTGGTTTGTGTGCTGAAATAAAACTTTCAGTGCAGTAGTTGTAGTCATTGCCCCTATAATATACATACCTTACTTGTCACCAATGCGCTCTAATTTTTGAGAAAAAGTCAAAAATAGGCACAAAATTGGGCGGGGGTGTAATACCCCTTAAATAACTCTTGTTAGGAGAAATAAGGCAGAAAATTTCATGTTATCATCAGTTTGTAATGTTTGCAATACAGAAGTGAGTCTTTTTTCTGTTAACACAGGTGTATATAGTACATCATAACATAATACACTTTGTTTAGAATTGAATTCTCAAATTCCCCAAAATCAGTGCATAACAATGTACATAGTCTGTAGAAAGAAACTACTAAATTTGCTTACCTTATGGCAACACTGCAGTTGAAATCCCTAGCTTATTGCTGAATGATGTAAGGCCTGCTACATCAATATTCAGAAGTATAGTCCAAGTGATTATACTTTTATCATTTGGTTTTAGACTTTTAAATATGTGCCAATTTCTAGTCATTTGACTAAATACCTTGCCGTTTTTGAATACTGGCAACACTTTAAATATCAAAATAGAAATTGAATTCGTTTAATATTTAATATCTAAATCAAAAACATTCAATTGTGAGATAACATGATGCACAAACATAAAAAATATGTTTAGTAATACCTAAATACAGGGGGAAAACACTCCATGTCAAATTTAGCCTTTTTCAATAAATGTGTTATTTTCTGGCAACACTCCGCTTTGCTGATATAATCCCCCAAGCCATTTATATCAATTTTGAATGGGGCATGGTCTGCTTTGTTCACAACCACAATTACAATATTCTGGGAGTCATGGCCAATAGTTTTTTTGCACCTCAAAATTGGTCAAAATTGGCACTTTTTCAAAATGGCAAAATTATAAGTGTTGCCAGGTCAAAAAAAGATACAAACGAACACCACATGAATAATTTTATTTTTTTGTTGGAAACTAGAAAGATGGTTCATTGTAAGGATCTAATCAAACTTTTTCTATCTTCTCGAATATTGGAGCTATGGCCCGTTCTTTATTAGGCAAATTTCAGCATTTTCAGCCTGAAATGAGCTAAAATCGCCTAAAATACATTCCGGATCGTTACCATGGCAACGGGTAACATATGAGCGAGCTAAGTGGATTTTTACATTCTACACCCAAAGCCCTTTCGACCAACACGATAAAAAAAAATTTGACCTTGGCCAACTATGTATGTTAATTAGGTGGGGTGACACTTAAGTAGTATAAATTTGCAATTTTTCATGAGCTTTGCGCGAAGTGAATACAAAGTTTATCAACTTTCAAATAGTATTAAACTGAAAATGTATTCCGTACAAGTGTGCTGAACTAATGCTCACTGGGTTTTTTTTCTTTGCTATATCCTTGACAAAAAACAAGTCAAGGCACACTGCCGAGGCTCTCTTAAGGGCTTAAAACAATTGTAAATGCTCTCCTAGACCATTTCTGGTTAAGTTCTTTTTACCAAAATGGGGGATTTATGAATTTATATAGTTCCCTCTAAAATAAGATCAGTTTAAGGGGTACTACACCCCTCGATAAATTTGTGTCTATTTTTGCATTTTCTCAAAAACTAATAACACTGGTAACAAAAGTTATGTGTATTATAGGGGCAAGGAATCCAATTACTACACTGGAATTTCAGTGACCCAAGACAAGCGGTTCGTTATTTATGATAAGAAATAAGGTACCGCTAGGATGTACCTCATTTCCTATCATATATGCTGAACCGCTTGTCTTGAGTTACTGAAATTTCAGTGTAGTAATTGGATCCCTTGCCCCAATAATATACATAACTTTTGTTACCAGTGTGTTATTATTTTTTGAGAAAAATGCAAAATGGTCACAATTTACCACAGGGTGTAGTACCCCTTAATGTTGTCTCTGAAATTTGACTTGCACAATATTGCATTTTGATTTTGTAGCATGCTTACGCTCTCTTGTATTATTACAGAGTTTATGCACATGTCAGTTACACATCCCTTTTTTGGATTTCCCCCCTGAGAATAAGATATTGATATATCATTATTCATGTCAATATAAGAAGACTTTGTAACAATAAAAGTTTAAGGGTATTAGTTTTCTGAATCAATGAGTCTGACGACTCAAAATTTCCTCTGCTGTTATGGTTATGCAGCAAAAGATCAATGTCTCTGTTCTGTTACCTAACCTGACCATAAAGAATTATTAATGACATTGTAACCCAACATATAACATCCACTAAGCTATAATGAAAAACTGAAATGCAACTATAAAAATTGAGATAACCCAAACCATAATCCTGGCCCTAACCTCAACCTCATAATTTCTTAATCCAAACCCTAATCCTATGTAATCCTAACCAATACCATAAAACCTAGCCTTATTTCTTGTGAGATACATGGTTACAGTTATTCTTCCCTTACAAGCCCCCCTAAAATTGCAAAATCAATGGGATTCAAATGTCACAAAACAAAAAAAATGCATAATCCACTAATAAAACCAACAACGCAAGTGGTATTGATCTAAATAATGGATTTGTCTAAGATTTAAAGCACCATAAATAATTTGAAATGACTTTTAACAACTCAGTTACACTGAGGATTTACACCATATCATTTCAGTCAATATCAGAGTTTACTTTGTAAAAAACACACAATGTCTGAGCTCCATAGCTTAAGCATATTATCCGGGATCATAACCCTAATAAAGGACGGTTTGGTCAGAGCTGTGTTACCCCCGGGTGTTACCCACCCCTGGGAGGTACCCATGTTGTAGTTTGTAGTATACAGTGATGTTATAGGGCCTGTGTTAGGGTTATAACTTGAGAATAAGCCTTCTTCTGAACCAATACAGTAACAAATTATGATAAGAAGATGTCCAAACTCCTAAAGATACATTTGTCTACTACAATAATTTGAGGCATTTTACAGCATGTGTACAGTAGTACTCAGATTTGCACTAGCCAGGT
Organism: Amphiura filiformis; assembly: GCF_039555335.1. Taxonomy (NCBI): domain Eukaryota; kingdom Metazoa; phylum Echinodermata; class Ophiuroidea; order Amphilepidida; family Amphiuridae; genus Amphiura; species Amphiura filiformis. The sequence goes on from NC_092632.1 coordinate 14,200,234, forward strand.
TGTCCCCATAGAAATCAGTGACTTGAGTCTTTTGTTTCGACTCGACTCAAGAAGTGCTAGAAACATTGCAACAACAACAGAGAAATGCCTAATTAACACTTGAACATGTTAATGGCTACTCTGAAGTGGGAGTGTTAATTGTACAATGTATTAATTAATAAAGTACACTTTTTGTACTATCTTGTTTTAATGATAACATAAACATCTTCATATTTTTAATGCATTTTAGTGTTAACACTCCCTATACCTTCACTATACAAGCCTTAGCCATTTACGTGTTTATAAACTGCTGTTTTTGCAGTGAATGACTTGACTCAAGCATGAAATGATTCAAACAGTTAATGGAATGCTATTTTTAAACTGGAAATTGATCTAATATAGCCATAGACATGATAGATGAGGTTTTCGCCTCATTAAGGTATTATGCAGCAAAAAAATCAATTTCCTCTTAGCTTTTTTGTTCCTTGTTCTGGGAATTGTTCAGAACTGTGTTATGTTATAACCCTAGCTACTGAAAAAGAAAAAAATATTACCTCCATTTTTGTAAATCAAGATCATCTTAAAAGGCCATCCTGCTTAAATCTGTTATATTTGACAGTTAAAAAAACCAAATAAATACTTTAATGGTTTCCTAATCCCATCTATCCATGATTATTAAACCAACAACACAAGTATTGATTCTAAGAAATAGATTTTAGATATGAATTGCCCCATGAATAATTTGATGACTTGAACATTTCTGGGCATATTGCAAAGTAGTAGCTGCTCTGTCAAATAATTTTAAAGTTCTAATGCTTTAAAAGCGAGAGAGTATTAACTTAAGCTGAATTTATACTCCATCACGGAGAGATAAGCGATTGGTATTTACCCAATGAGGCAGCGCACTTTTCTCAACACAACAAAACACGCGCTACCTCATTGGCTAGAAACCAACATCGCTAAAATACTGAATGCCTATATTTATAGTCACATGAAAATGGACCAATTTGTCGAGGGAAATTAGATGGAAAGAAGACAAATAAAATTTACAAACATGTTACTATCTGGCATGCCATTTTGTGATTTCAATAATAAATGAAAATATTTTGTAAATAATTAATACTACTTTCAATAAGTAAATATGAGCGAAGAATTAGAGAGAGAGTCCTGAAATAATATTTTCAGTATGGTAGCAACTCAGTCATGGGGATGCCCACATGGGGATCAGTTGATCAAGCCCCTATTTTGCCCCAAACCAAAATCAGATATTTAATAATAATAGTTCCCAAAGTTCAGCACTCCCTGCCGCACACCCCTACCAAAATTTAACTTGGATGCCTACACTGCACTTTTACACATGACCATTATGGAACATGGTAACAGCATATTATTGAGGTAAATACTACTACAAATTACATCTGTAATGTTCTGTGCATATATTAAGAGTTACTATTAAGAATGTGATTTATTTCTACCATAATTTAGCAATGGACTGGCTAGAAGTTTATAGATTAAAATTTATTAAAATCCACTTTGAGAAGGTACGAGTCTGCTTCATGCAAAATAATTTTTACAATGAAAAAGTTTAACCGTGATAAACAGTGTCTTTAACTAATACCTGCATAAGTTGTTCCCCAAATCCATCTCCGGTAACAGTGTTGGGGGTAGATGTACCATATGATGGCATAGAGTCTGAAAAATATGCAGAAAAATAAAATAATTTAGAATATGCATCGGAAACCTTTACCATGTATACAACAAAAAGTTGGGAGAATACAATTTCACTAACATGAACTTATACAATAGTGGCAGGATAAAACAGAAAATTACCAGGAATATAATAACATGAAAGACTACTTATTATGTGATAGCTTGCGACCTGTAGGGTATGCACATTCAGTTTTGGGGGCAATTTTAAGGTGTTTAATTGTTAGTTAAAAATAATACAATGCAAATTTAAAATATTATTTAAAAAAAACATTTTTCACATTTTTGGCACCCACATGATTTCAACTTTACACTCTAAAATATCAATGAATTGCAAAATAATGACCGTCTTCCACTGTTTTAGGGGAGTAAACATAACCAACATACGTTTAGGGAATTATGGAAGCCCCAGAAAGATACTTGTTTAGGGTTCATTTTGAAAGTTTGTGCATAAGCATGGTATCTACCTCAGAATACAAGCTTTTCGTATCATTATTTTATTTAATTAATAGACGAATAAAAGACTAATCTTACCATGATCCCCCTGCTCAGATGCCATTGGCAAATTTAATGGACTCATACAGTAAGATAACTTCCTTTGTCTATCTTCCAATTTGTCCAAATGTTTCTGAATTGCTCCATAACCACTCTTCTCCTGAACACACTCTCCCTTCTCATCTAGGTCCAAACACCTATTGTCTAGGCCTTTGCCATATTTCTTTCTGTTTCTTGTAATATCCTCAGATTCTGCTTCAGAAACTATTTCAATGTTTATACTGTCTTTACTATCTGTGTCCTCACAAACACTTTCCTCCTCTTCACTGGTGGAAATTTTATGCATCTGAAAGAAAGAAATTCAGGCGACGGTCCCAGAATGGTCGTACGAAGATACGATTAGTGAACATTTAATACACATGGTAAATGTTCATGGGTTTTTTTAGCAGTTTTGTGAGACAAATTTTTTTCATTTCAGGCCAATTTTACAAGTTGACCTCAAATGACCTTTGACCTCAGAAGCTGACCATTAACATCACCATTACACCAAAGCTCCCATAATGCAGCTTTGCCTCAAGTTTGGTTGCAATGTTCATGTGAGACAAGATTTTGTATTTTCAGCATATTTACAAGTTGACCTCAAATGACATTTGACTTCAGTATATGACCTTGAACACCACCAATAGATGAGTGTTCCCATAGTGCAATTATGACCAAGTTTGATATAAAATTGGATCGATTGAGCCATATTTATTGGTCGAGCTATGAGACTTTATGAATATTGAAACTTATAGCAAGACCAATAAATATTGGGAGTAAAATATCAAATTTTATCATTATTATGTTTTGGATACAATATTTTAACACACTTGGATTCATCAAAACTTAATAATGAACAAATTTCAGATCAGCCACCGCACATAAACATTGAAAAAAAAAATCAGTGCATCTGGCCGGATTCAACCTCTGCAATTTGAGCCGCAGAGTGTGACACTGGAGAAAAGTGGAAGATTTTAATCTATAGGTATTAGATTGGAATGGTGTTCCTCACATTCCTAGCGGAAGGCATCAGAACTGCATATTTTAAGAAATATACAAAGTCACTTAGGGATGAAAATGTTTTACATAATTGTTGGTAAGACACACACACTGCAACCCCCCCACTGAATCACAGACTGGCTGACCATGCTGATGGTCGATGGACACACAACTTGTGATGCCATAAGGTCTTTTCCATCCCCCCATATGATGACCAACACTAAGCCACTGCTTCGGACCACCTAATGATCATGATATCCAGAAAAAAAATCTGACAAATAAACACAGGAAGGTAGACAAATACTGAACTTTTATAATCAACAAAGATGGTCTTACCTTTAAATCACGAATTGCTTAAATGTATCTAATAATTTTGAAAATGAAGAAATAAGATTTTGTGAAATTCTCATCCTCACCACTCCTAGCATCAATCATATATATGTTCCATCCTTGAAGTCTTCATCCACTTTGAAAGACAAATCTAATATCATCATAAATATTCAATAATTGTGCATTCAAGAATAAAATAATATTGAATGTCTCTACAAACATGTTCAGAAAATAAATCCATATGGATGGGTGCTAACCCTGGCAATAAGTGGCCAAACAAATTGGGATTAAGTAAGCTTAAGAGTACAAAGACAAGATAAGGTAAGGATACAAACATATGGATACATATTGAAGATATTATTGAATATCACTTGGGGATCATTAATTCTGTCCGTTATCTAATAAGATGACAAATAATGTGGGCTTAAGTAAGCTTAGGACTTCAAAGATAAGTGAGACTAATGCTAACTATGTGTGGATAATATTATAGGATATCAATTGAATTGCCATTGATACTGAGGCAAGAAATTAGCCTAACACTGCACTTTGGAGGGTGATTTGATTGGGCCAGCAATTGGGCTACCATGGACGTATAATAGAGCACGAAGTGCGATGGACTTGCAACTCCGTTCGTCGATGTGAGGTCAGCGATCGTCACACTTGCAACATGTGGACGTAGATGGCAGCAGCATTTTTCTGTAATTAGCATATTCGTGACGTCATGTTAACGTAAGTCTCCACAACACTACGCAGTACTATCGTAGGTGGCAGCAGCATTTTTCTGCAGTTTCTTTAGGCTATCAGCACAGGGTAATACACAGGGGAAGCCGACGCTGACGCCATCTTTTTGTATTGCGCTGGTATAGAAGTTGCAACGGCCTGGGGCTACTTGGAACACCTTGGAACCTGACTGACGTGCCATGTGCCTCAAAAAATAACAACCACGTGTTTAACCGCCTCCTAAATTGGGCTCCTAGTGTGATCATCAGGACTTGCACATGACAGCTTTTTGCATATTTTGGTCTAGTCTTCAGCAGAATATGTGCTTTCAAAGTACTCCTACCAGACAATTAGAATTAGTTGCTGCTAGTGGAAGTCAGCTAACAAATTCCTCAGGATCATTCAAACAGTTTGCTGCTAAAATACACCTAATTTTGGGAATTGTGCGCATTTTGGGACTTAACTTGGGAAATCTTCCTTGAGCCAGGATGGAAGTGGCTCCGCACTATATGTTTTGGCAATACTGACAGAGGTACATTAAGTGAAAAAAAACAACTAACACATGAACAGACAAACTGAAATGATTATATACAACATTGCCTGCTTCTAAATTTAGATATTGTAATTGATCAGTTAATGTAGGTAAATGGACAAGATTAGTCAATACGGCATTATGGAGCCATTTTAACAATGGAAAGGTTCTATAATTTTAGCATTGATTTTGGCTTCATTACTAAATTTGTGAAATTGATTTAATATTGAAAAAAAAAAATATTGGAGCAAGAGGCCGAAAGACTGCCCATGCAGAGCAATTAACATAGTTATACCAACTTCACTCCCACACAACGTGCATTCCCAGCAAACACAAAACGTTTTCGACATCATTCGCATGGTTAGAAAAGGTTGCCAGATAACATTTAAAATGTCAGGTTATATAAAGGACATAAAGGGTATAAAACGTTTTCATAACATTCAAAAACATTTGTTGATGTTATTAAAATGTTAGCAAAATATTTAGCAAAATATGTTTGTCAAAAATATTTTACATTTAAAAAAATTAATATTGTTGTAGTGTGTTTTCATACAAAACGCTTTTAAAACGTTCCATGACCTTTTACGTAACCCGACATTTAATGCTATTAAAACATTTTTATCTAAACCAAAACCGAAAATATAACATGTTTTAAATGTTTTAAACATATTTTTGTGTTTGCCGGGTTAAAAGCATAGATCGAAGGTCTTCAACTTTTTCGGGGTGTGACAAGCAAGGCAAAATTTACACTTACACTCTTCAACATGCAAGCCCCCCGGCATGACAATATCCGAAACATGTGGGTCTCATTTGTTTGTGAGCCCAGCAAATTTATTTTATTTATTTACTTCAGTGCTGAAGCCAGCTCTAGCAATACCCCTGTCCTTCAGTTTGTTTGTTTTGTGGGCAAAGATGAAAACAAAATTCCCGGTTGCTTCATTTTGAAACAGTATTATTGGTGCGTGTTTTAAAAAAGATTGTACATGTAATGGACTTGAATGAAGAAAAAATAATTACAAAATTAACATTGTTTCAATATAAACTGTTTTATTTTGTTATATCAATGTGTTGTGAGGAAACTTACACAGTGTGTTGAGCCCAACACATACCGTAAAGATAGGCCTAATGGCGCTGTGGGCTCCCTTGACACAAGTGAAATTTTAGGGACAACCTAAAAGTGGCCAACCATAAAATTTCCATCAGCAAATAATGGTGTGGGACCTTAATTCTTGTTGGGATTTCAGACGAGGGAGCTTTCTATTTACACATGAAATTTACCCCCAAGGCAAAGGAGCCCAAGTGCACCATTAGGCAAATCTTTATGGTATGTGGTGTGATCAAGCAAAATCAGTCTGAAGTCGGGAATATTCAATTTTCAGTTTTTTACATGTTGAATAAAGCGTTTGCAAAGCTGCATTTTGCAGAAAACCCCATTGAAATTGAACATTTAGTTCCAAAGATATGAACAGTTGAAAAGTATTTCTAAAACAGTATGCAACAAAAGAAATTATTTTCTTTGTTTGGCTATATCTGAAAATCAATATATCCAACTTTCAACTGATTTTGCTTGAACACATCACATATGTACTTTTAGTTATTTATATATTTATGTTATTTATAAGTTCATAAACAAATAACTTGTACTGACCCACAACCTTTCTCACACATGCTAGTTGTGTAGGTCATGTTTAATTTCAACAGTATATACAGGGGCTAACCAGAGGCCCCTTAATAAGTAAGTTTCATCCAATGTTATGTTATAAACCATTGGGTGAACCATCACAGATAAAGATTAAAAAAGGTATGTATGAAAAATAAAGAAAATAAGAAGGAATATATAATATATATATTTATATTATCATATAAAATCAAAATTTTATCATTTTAGAAACAATGGTTCAAATGGAACCTAAGAGGTTCTAAAGCTGTCCTGTATGTGAAAATAGGTTTATAAACAAACAGGGTTCTGCACTGGCCAGAAAAAAACATTTTAGACATGAAAAAGTTCTATAAATGTTTGAAACTTCAGAGAAAACTATTTTGGGATTCTTAAAATTCCCAAGAGCCATATTCTCTTGAGCTATCTTGTTATGTAGAATCCCTAGAATCTGTTTTTCTAAGAGTCCAACGTCAATGTGTGAAAAGTGTGATGTGGCTAAAAATTATTTTTTCTTTAACACTTTTGAAGACAACTGCTGCATTTTGATAGATCACATTTCCAACGCAAATTCTTCCATAATTGCAACATACTTGGAAATAAATATATCTTCATTTCAATCAGAAGTTTCAACAGAAAATTTATAACAAAGACAAATATAATACATTATACATTGCACTACAGTTTGTATTGAAGTAACTTTTGATTTGAAAAAAGGGCCAACTAGAATGGGTTAAGCTTTTTGAGAAAAGCAGAGTATTTAGGTAGTAGGTATGATGAAGTCAAGCTTTGGTTCCTCATAAAATGCAACATATTTTGATTCAATCAAGCTGAAGGTGGCAATTGGGAAATTGGGATAGATGCAAAATAAGTTCATAACTTTGCAACCTATTACTATTACTATTTTTTATCAACATAATCAAACTTTCTGACACCCTCCTCCTCAATGAAAGGACTTAACTGTTTCTGTTTTCAAAAAGTATTTTCATTTTTTCATTCATAAAATAAATGATGATGTGCATCTGAAGAAAGCACATGTATATAATGCACCTTATTGTCTTTAACAGGGTGGTCTTACCCCTGGAATTATGGAAGCTATTGGGCCTCATAACTGCTAAATTTTTGGTTGGTCGAAAGTAAATAAAAGTATACATATTTCAATGGCAAAGATTTCATTAAAATTCCTCAAAACGAGTAAGAAAATATTCTTAATTAATTTTTAAAAACTAGATAAAAATGTCTAGGATCAGTTATTTTTAAGAAACTTGCACCAAAATGGCCAAAAATTGCTCAATTTTCAAAAAAACATAAAGCCTGATTTTTGCCAAAATTTAAAATATTTTTGGTGCAGTTGTTCAAAATTTTTAAAAAAATAAAAGAAACTGGTCCCAGATATTTTTTATCTAGTTTTTAAAAATGAAGAATATTTTTTACTCAAGAATTTGTTTGTCACATGAAAAAAATTGGGGCCAATGAGTATTTTTGCCCAAATTTGACCTCACAGATGGTCTGAAAATATTTGGGCAAAAAAAAGTTTTTGGAATTTTCTCCAATTTTGCCCAAATTTGACCACACATATAAATTCTTCATCAAGTTTTTGCCATTGTAAATATTGTATACTTTTATATACTTTAGACCAAAAATTTAGCAGTTATGAGGCCCAAAGTTGTCATAATTCCAGAGTTAAATGAAATGAACATTTTGTTTATTGTTTTTGTTTTGAATAAATTACAAGACAACAGCACATTTAAAAAATATCTTTCTGTACACAATGTTATTATATACAACTATACATTTGCTATTGCACCATTTCAAATATTAAATAAATCTTCTTTGTTTAATTAAAACACATTTTTAAATTGTCTAGCGTATTTACATAATTATGCTATGCCAGATCAAATCTATACACCCATATTATGGAAGACATGACATTAATTTCAAATGATCCAACCATTTCAAATCAGCCATTCATGTAACCCCACTTAAAATTCACACTCCCTGCGGAAGATTGAGGTCATGTCTTCCATAGGTATGTATGGATTTCAACTGGAATAGCCCAAGAGATAATGTGATATGGTCAAGCAAAGTAAAACATGTTCAAAACAGCATAGAGTGCACACTGATAAATAGGAATATCCTGATACTTTCAGGGCCAAAATCAGTGTTTCAAAAACAGCCTGCATCTCTAGACTCAAATGCACACGGAAAGGTTGAACATTAAATAGTTCAGCCCTTTTACCTAATTTAGCATTTAACTGTCATTTTAAAAGATTTTGGTAGACTTTCAAAGTGTGTTCTCATTCAGGAAACACCATTTCAGGACTACTGATGGCATTGTGCTGTGTAGGTTGGCCAACTAGCAATTTTCAGAAAGATAGGTTATCCAAAGATTATGGGCAGGCCCGTACGCAGGATTTTGTTTGGGGGTGCTGATTTTTAAAAAGTGGACCTTTTTCCAAGGGGCGATTTTGTGAAAAGTGGACTTTCTTTCCAAAATTTGGACATTTTTGAAGAAAAACCCGTAAAAGCCTGATTTTTTGATTCGCCACGCCGCAAATTATTCAATTTTGGGACTTTTTGTACACTTTGGCAAATTTGGGGGGGTGTGACGACCCCCCTCAAAGCACGGGCCTGCATATGGGTAGTGAACACCACGCATAGTGTACTTTCATGTAAGATGATTGTGTTCATTTTTCAGCCTATTTTATAAGTTGGCCTCAAATTTGACATGATCTGGTCAATGGGGGACAAAGGTGGCAAATTTGAAAAGAAAAAATATACAGTAAAAATAAAATAAAATAAAATACATAGGAAAATACACATCACAGAACATTAGACCATAGCGTAATGTTTGTATAAGGTAACAATTATAGTAACTAAATTTTCAGAAATGCCTCTTTTGGCCGCCATGGAGAAGATCATGTCACAAATGACCAAGCACCTGCACAAAGCTAATCATTTGAGTGAAAAACCAAAGCCAAGAATCAAAAGGAGAACTAAAAACATGTCTGTCACCATTGCCCACAAAGACATCGGAATATTAGCTCAGCCTTATGGTGCTATCTATAGGTATGCACCCTAGTTAATAATATTCTATACAGCACTACAAGGATCGCCATTTTCATCATATGAGATGCCTAGAACAGCTGCAGCACTTGCTCTTCTCTGCCGTGATGGGGTCTCTTCTTGGTGATTATCTTTCATCTCTGGGATTTCTTCAACTCTACTGCTCAGACTTACAGACCTGGGAAGAAAACAACAGAATTACACCAAAATCAAATGAAATAAAAATAAAAATCTAATGGTTACCAAATGACTGCCACCACATGTAAACATGTTGCATTGATGGGAAGTTGTAGAAAATGAGCAAATATGGGTCATCTTAAGGATATATATTAACTTCCAGAAGAAAACACACATTAATTATATGGGACAAATTACACTGATCAGAATATTTTCATCTGAACCAAATTGGACATAATTATGTTTTTGCATTGCTTTCTGTCACATTGTTTAACACCTGCCCTAAAACACAGTAAGTGATATTTGCAAAAATATTTGTTTCATTGTCTGATTTACATCAAGCAAATAAGGGTCTTTCAAAAATTTGCAAATGTTCAAAAGATTCACAATAAATACATTTTAGACACAAAACTAAAGTAAAAGTAGAGTAAAAGCTAGTAAAATAATTGTGTTTCTTTTTTCTTGCTTCTCATAAGACTCATGATATAAAAACTGCCATATTTAGCTTGAATGCATCAATCATTTCATATTTATACAGGAGGTTAAAAAAATTTCTAACAAACGAAATCTGCAAATTCTATGACTCATAAAATATGCAATATAAATTCCACCAAAAGCATGTTTTGACTTACTTCTTTAGTTTACATGATGATTCAGCATGCACCATGGCTGTTACTTTGTGTGTGTTGTGTGCTGGTGCAGGGTTATACACAGTGCTGGTGACAGGTGTAACAGGCTCATAGGGTGAGTCTTCATCAATAGGTTCCTCAGTTAGGCTATGTTTAGGTATCAGGTGGGTTATGTTGAATGGAGTGAAAATATGAGTGAGTTAGTGGTGGATGGCCAGTGCGCAATTAGTTAATGATCAACAGGTATGGGGATTGATTAAGATACAAAAGAGAAGGAGGAAGGAGAGAGAATAAAGAAAGGGAAGATGTGGGATGGGAAAGGAGGGAAGAGAGTGAAATATAAAGAAAAGAGGGTGAGATAAAAGGATGGACATATGGGAAGAAGAAAAATTAAGATGGATGATAAGTTGTTAGTAACACACTTCAATCAGCTATATTATGTAAAAATGTTATGTGTATAGTTGACTATATCTTACAAAGGAATGAACAACTTCAAGACTTTTATTAAGTTTTTAAAACTCACTAAGTATAATATTGACCATTATGCCACAAGAGCATATGCTCAGAATATCTCGAAGGAAGTAGATGCACTAGAAAGTCAATAAATAAAGTAAAAGAATATTCAATACACACTGTTAATGGATAAAAACTGGAAAATTCTGACAGAAAGAATGTTATCTATTTAAGGAATGAGAGCACAAACACTGCCCTCACTCCATCCAGAGGACGCCCACTCAAATCTGATACCACAAATTATACAGTATTAACTTAAGTGGAATTTATACCTGCATCCCAGCACCAATTGGCCTCTCTCTTGCTGCAGCTGTTCCCAGTTTGATCTCATCCTGGAAGACTGCAACCAGAGTGGGGCCACTTGGTAATGTGTATCAATGCCAAAATATAATTTGTTTATATACCAGATTTGAGTGGATCCAGCAAGGTATCTCCACTAGAGTGACACTGTTTTGTGCTCTCAAGATGGTGATGATCATTTAAGTCAAGGTTATATAAATTATTAAAACTAAATATACATCTTATGACTTACTTTCTTCTCCTGAAGATATTCTTGATGGAGCTAGTAATAGAGTTCTTCTTGACCATCTTTTCCTCCATCTCTTTAAGACTTAGTATCACTGCCTTCCTATTATCCTGCACTGATGTTCTCCTTTCCATAAATCTATCTATTTCAGTAGGTGTGGCGTCATTCCAGACATCCGTCAGCAGAACAGGAGAAGGCATATCTGGTGACACGGATGGTGTGCTCTTTCTTTTTGCAAGTGCATCTCTTTGGGGTGGTGGACTTGCCACCTGGAAATCTCTAAGAGTTTGACTTCTTTGCAATGGTTTGTCAACTCTACCAGGTGAATTTAGCATGACATCATGAGGACTTGGTGGTGGTTCATCAAAAACTGGCGATGAGGGTGCATCGCTAATAGGTGAGCTGAGAGGTGATCGATGACCATCTTTTCTCCGCCTCCTTGCTGGGTTATTTTCATTACTATGTTTTCTTGTTCGAGGCACAGAATTTGATGGTGTCGATGGGACATAAGAGGGCGCTTCTTCTTCTTCATCACTTTCTTCCTCCACATCCTCATTTTCTTCATAAATGAGGTAGTCAAGGTCTGATTGTGATTTGCGTCTGTCATTGTTTGTCTGTTGCATTTGCTCATAGTGTCTTGCATCAAGCCCTCTACCAAGCATGTATTGAACATTAGCTGCACCACTTCTTCTTGAAGATGAATGATGTTGTCCTCTATATACACCATCAGGAGGCATCATCTGTGGATGTCCATATATAAAAGCTGGTCCATTAGCTAACATAGGTGGTGATGGCATACCATATGAGCCAGCAATCTGTTGGTTGTACATCATTGGTTGATCATAACTCCAAGGTGCTGCTGTGGGAGGGTTTGTCATCAAACTCAGCGAACGCTTTTCAAGTTTAGGCCTAGACTTTGGTCTGGGTGTTGATTTACGAGTGCCGCTCTTATCAGAGTGATTGGTTTTGCTGCTTTTATTTGCATTGTCTTTTTGTTCAGTTCTGTTTGTTGATTTGGTTGATTTTATAGATTTGGTGGTTTTCAAGCATTCTTGCCAAGTTCTGAAACAGAAAAAGGATGAGAGAAACAATAGAATTAGATCATTTACCCATAACAATAAATATGGCAAAGTAATGTATCATCCATGCAACCTTACTATCATCATTCTCACTTTTCATAATCAAAATCAAGATGTTGGATGCCACAGGAAATCTTTTCACAATTCATGTGAAATATTTGGGCCAACATGTGTTAGATTTCAAGAATATGCATCTTGTTTTCCACTTAATCTATCATATGGTTCTCAATATAGGTTGTTCTTTCAAATATGACCCCCGTTAAGGAACTATGCCACTAATATCAGTAATCCTTATGACTAAAAATATGATGTCAGTATGAAATGACTGTTGCATCTAAACTAAATATAGCAGTCAATACAAAAATATGTCAGAAATATGCATACCTTTGTAGTGTAGCTATATTGTCAGTGGGTCCTCCATTGAATATATCTGGTGAATGGATGCCACTGTCTTTGGATCTCTTGCATGATGACACTTCACTGCTGCTTAAACTGACACTGGAAAGTTTCCTGCAGGAAAGTATGTACAAAAGCAGGTGTATAGTAAAATGGGGTCTCACCCTTCTATCTGTTGTACATCAATTCGATATGATTTAGCATATGTAATTTGGAATTTGGACATTACTGCATGGAAGATCTGGAATGTATTTAAATTTAAGGGTCTTTTGGTATTATACAAAAAAATATTTTGTGACTTGTTTGAAAGGCTGTTTGTTGCAGTCTCAATATGCACTGGCAGAGTGAAATTGCCCAAATTTTTTGCCCAAATTGGATCATTATAATGAGAAAATACTTCATTTGGTGCACAAAGAGTGAACAATCATTTAACAAATTTGATTACAAAGGTCTATAGTTCCCTACCTTGATGCTTGAGGGTCATCAAGCACAGCATTGACATTGGAGATGAAATCACTCAATTGTCTCAAACAATGCTCTACATGGAAACAATCTGGATGAGCTGAGTCTGTACATTTGGATAATTTCTGTGAAGAAATAATAAACATAAAACAAATCAATGAGAAAATCTTTCATTAACTTGATAAAAAATAGTTTTAGTCTTCTGGTCCAAATGGAAAACAAAAGTTTGTCATAAGGGCAATATCTATATTACATAAGGTTTGATATCAAAACATTGTGTTCAAGAATATTCTGAACTCAATTTCAAATATACTTCTTTAATCATTTTATTTAAAACTTGAATATTATTTTATAGAGGACCACTGCTACAATCATTAATTAATGTTTCTAACAAAACATTGCATAATTGTCAATTCTAGACCTTAATAATACCAACAGCTATATCACACTGAATATACACATAATATTTGTAGCTATTTTTAAATTATATTTTCTTTTCTTTATCAGATTTTTCATCTTTTTCTGCATTTATTGGTAATTTTTATTCTATAAACTGTATATTTGAGGGTGCTAAATTTATATACATATGTTTTTAATTTAATTTAGCTCAATAATATGAGTTATTTCTTTAATTTCATTAAAAAGGTGTTTGAAAATTGCTATATGTTACTCATTTTATGAGCCTTTAATTTCATGATAAAAAGTAGTTTGAAAATTGCTATGTTATTCATTTTATAGACCCTCCCTCGGGTCCATGGAGAACGACTGGTAATGTAGATTTTAAAATTTTAGCGTTCAATGTAGGAGGTGTGATTAGTGTAGTGGCATCAATTTTGTAGAAAGAGGAATTGGTTTTGGGCGCTGGGAAGTGGTTTTGGTCGCTGTGTATTTAGAATCGGGGGGGGGGGGGTGAAGGACTATGGCATATTTTGATAGGCTATTATGTAATTATGTATCGGTCCATTATCCAGGCCGGACCGAACCGAGACTGTGGGACAGTCTATTCATTTTAATGTTTTATGCCATTATATAAGTGTCTAGATCTTGTAAAGATGCAAACAATATTTAAGATAAATAGTGCCATCAGTGTTCATCTTTACTTCAAAATGAATACAGTTCTACATGCCATCAAACAACCATGGTTGTTAATTACCATTACTAAATTGCAAAATACCTCTGCTTATTGATGTTAAAATCTGTAAGTCCCTGACATACTTGTTTAGAGAGTCATGAACTTTTTATGTGTCCATTTTCTTATGCCAAGATATCTCAATTTCATTATTGGTATGATTGGATCAAGTCACATATGTGACAGCATTTGCTTCATGGGGGCCAAATGTGGCATTTTTGAAAATTGAGTTCCTATAATTATTACCTTAGGCCATTTTAATTAAATCCTGTGTCTCAAAGCTTGTGAGAAATTGAAAACCTAATGCGGAATGCGAGTTTTTTGTATTGTATCTTTTTATGTTTATTTTTTTTATGTGTCAGTTATGTGTCATAGTTCAGGATTTCGGACAAGAATTTTGTGCAAAAATTATCGAATGTTGCAAATGTTGGAATAGTAGACAAATAAAGTCACTGCTACAAACTATTATTCTTCTCTTTTATTGTTTTCGTGTCCAAAATTTGCCAAAAAATCTGAAACTTATGATCAAATATAAATTTTGGGTTTTATTTTTGCCTTTTTGTTTAAAAAAATAAAAATAAAAAGACATAAAAAATGAATTTTTTGGTATAATAATTCTCTAACTAAGTAAACCATTACTTACCTTTAAACACATAACATAGTTTGGAATTCTCTGTATAGGTGCCATAAGGTAAACAGTAATATCAGACTCTTTGCTACATCTAGATAGTTGATTCTGAGGCAAATAAAATGGGAAGAACAATGAAATATACATTCAAGTAGGAGGATTATATAATGAAATGATAACAAACCATGTCAAATATCATTCTGTTCACACTTCTCATCTTAGATATATAATGCAATTTTAGGTTGTTCAAAATTAGCGTGGTACAATATTGGACCTATAATTACTGCCCCTAAATGCTTGACAAATTTTTGTAAATAGGGGCCCTTGTTAACCCAAATAATCATAAAGAGTCGCACATTCCACGTTTTCACTTTTTACATACTTATCTTTTTATCAAAACAAATTCTAGTACATGTATTGTTGGTCACTTACAGATAACAAAATGGAATATTTTAGTTTAGCATAGATGAATTAAAACTATTTGACTAGGTAAAAAGCATAATAAACATATGACCTTTTTTTCTGCAATACTCTGGTTCTGGTGTTTATGTTGCATCCATATGCTATCATCAGTAGATAGCATTCTTTGTTGAATGATATTTATAAAACTGATAACTAAACCAAACATCAAATTTACTATAAAGTAATTCATTTTCATATGAGTCACAGGGCCATCATGTTGACCCGGACAAAGTCCAAATTTTGCATAGGGAGCCCCATTGGTTCAAGAGAGGGGTTAAGGAAGCCATCCATATCAGGGCCAACCAATCAGCTCTGAACAAGGATGGAGGGCCCTACAAGTTACCAAAGGTCTACGACCCGATCATTACATCACACTTGAAGTGTGCTAAATCTGGTCATTCAGCTGACGAAGGCTGTATATATCAGCTGAAAATTATGGAAGGTAACTATTTTTGTATTGAGATCAAGAGTTAAAAGTTTTCCATATATTTATTTTGATTATCTTTACCTAAAATGAAGGCTATTCATTTATACTTACCTTCAAAAAAGCTTGAAATGTGGGAGACTTATTGGTCTGTTTTGACAGTGCTGATAAACTTCCCGAAAAATTCTGGAGATATTTACCATAGAGCTGCAAAAATTCACCCTATACCAAAAAAAAAAAAGCAGATCAAGTTGTAAATGTTATTGTTGTGAGTAACAATAGGGATCTACGTATTTACAAAAATTCTTCAAGAAATGTGTAATAGAATTGTATTTTGCACCACAAATGCGTAAAATATATTGATGAATCTGAAGCTAATATTATATGTGTGATTTGGATAACACTTTCTATCATGTATGCCAACAACGAGGAGCACGAGGAGCAATACCTCCATGCCTGTGCGTCTGTGCTTATAATTTTCGGCAAGGTTCTTCAGCGGTCTGCTGATTTGGCACTGTTTGTACCATAAACACAATAGTGAGATTCTGATTGGCAAATTGAATTACATGACACATCATCATCACATCAGCACCTCATTCACCAATCAAGCTGTGTAGCAACATGTGAGTTCACAGTTGGCCACTGAAGATGAGAGTACACAAAAGACAAAACTTTACCCATTTCTAGGACCACTTTTGGTAAAAATATCATAGTTTGCACACATTTTCTAAAATCAGTATCTTTGATTATACCGCAAACCAAGGGCAGATCTCAGTGGCCTTACTTTCCAATTATTTGCATACATAGTGCCCGGTGGGTTCAGTCTTCACTGACAATGTGTACGCATGATGGTTCCAATTAGGGGTACTTTTCAAGAAATGTCCGCGGATTGGGGTGTCCAAATTAGGGGTGTTTTGGAGCAAAATTGTCCTTGATATGAAAAATAGGGTGTATTTCTAGGACTTTCGTCCGCGTTTTACCGGTACAGTTTTCGTTATTGTCCTCATTTCCCTGTGAAATAGGGGGAAAATTCAAAAGCGTCCTTGAAATGGTAAAAATAGGGGTATTTATTTCGGAAAAATTTCCTTGATTCCTCGTGATAAGGGGGTGAAATGAAAATGCGTCCTCAAAATGATAAAAATAGGGGAGGTATTTGGGGGCAAATTGTCCTTGATTTCGCGCAAAATAGGGGGTAAAATTGCTGCAAATGTCCTCGATTCCCCGTGAAATAGGGTCATTTTAAAATCCTGGAACGGTCATACGTCCTACCTTTAAATACAAACTGAACCCACCGGGACATAGTGGCCTTATCCCCCCTGTATCCACCTGCCAGACATCTTACCCCATCAGCACTGGTTAATCTTGCAAAGATATCTCCCAGCATGCCTTGGTATTTCCAGTGAGACAATCTGCTTTCCAATGTGCTGAGTAATGATGTGTGCTTCTGTAACAATTTATTCAGGCAAGGAGGGAACATCATGCTGGAATGGAAAAACGTTTTTAAATATGAAGAAACTATGGCATACTGTAAGGTATTTTCAATGTGAAAGGTTAAAAAATATGATTAAAACTTCAGCAAGTATTTGCATTACTAGAGCTTCTCTGAGCAAAATTTTACTTATTTCAGATATCAGTGTTTTGTTTTTCATATGAAAAAATTAAGAAATATGAATGAATGAAGAAAGTCACAAACTATGCGGGGGAAGTAAACCCATGATCTTGATGAATTATAGACAGACAGTCTACCAACTAATAATAAGCTAATAAGTTACCTGGGGAGGAACAACAATATCATATTCTACAGTGACTGTCCATTTTCACTTGTTAAAAAAGAAGTTAAAAATCTCCTATATACCAAATTTGCGGGGAGAAAAGAAAAAGAAAAAGGCTCTAACAAAACCATTCATTAACACTGGTTCAGATTTTTAGCTTTATTCCCGTCTCATTCATTATTTGTTTCTTACTTGATGTCTGACAAGAGAGTTGTGCTTCAGCAATCAATGGGTTAACAATCTTTTCCTTCAAGAAACTCAGCTGTGAGACATAGGTCTTCTCTGATGATAACAGCTCTTCGCAATTTGTAACCTTCGACCTGTAAAATATATAATTAAAATATGAAACAATTCTCAACAATTGACAGTTATTTTGGATATAACTTAACTGATATACAAATCTAGACAGGCCTTTTTTTACTTTGGAAGAGCATTAAACTACAAAAAATCAAACAAGTAAATGAAAAGGGACACCTTTCACATCTCAGCAGTTCAGTTGCAGGTTGTAACTTGATGTTAAACATCTTTTGGTAACATGAAGTAATGGATCACAAAATAAGATCTGTCTCTATCTTTTCAATGTTTACAATCAATAACAAATAATAAATTCATCCGAAAAACAAAAACAAATTGAAAATATCAAAATTCCCTCCAAGGATTTTATTGTTGGGCTAATTTGACCATTTCTGGACTGAAACCTCTTTTTCCTTAGCTGGAAACCTTAGCTGGAAACACTGGACAACATAGTTTAAAGATAAATGTTGAGCACATCCTTTAGTTGTAAACACCCTTAAAATAAAACATAATTGCAAATATCTGCTAAACTAACTTACCATCATTTGGTGAGACACCTTCAAAGTCTTTCTTGGTCAAAGTACCACCCTAGAAATAAATAAATTTAAGTTTGTGAGCAATTAAAGTTTGAATGTTCCATCCTAGAAATAAATAAATTAAAGTTTATGATCAATTAAAGTTTACATTAAAGTTTAAATGTACCAGTCTAGAAATGAATAATTTAATGTTTCTGATCAATTAAAGTTTAAATAAAAGTTTTTTCTATACGATTTTGAAACTTTAAAATTTTGTATGCTTACAGTTATTTGGTCTTTTTTCTCTGAGACAATGATATAGATCAATATAGGTATATAGGTATATATATACAATCTCAGTTTGGCCTTTTAAAGGCCAAAATAAAATAAAGAAATAAAATAAAGAAATAAATAATATTTAAAAATAAAGAATTAAAATAATTTGCATCCCATTTCTGAGCAACAAATTTAAAAAATATAATTCTGCAAGTTACTGGAATTTTTGTGAGTAGTTGGAAATCAGAGGTTGGAAATGATGCTCTATCAAGAGGTGGCAGGAAACAATTGCGCCTCCAGTGTTAAGAAGCTGTGCAATAATTATGAGCCGCCCCCCGGGGGTAAAATTTCCAAACAGCTCGCCAAAAATCACTTGCCCCTACCCACCTCTCAGCCCACCAAAAATTGCTTGCCCCCCCCCCTTACACATTTTTGCATAAAGGCGCAGGATTGGTCACTGCACAAATAGCCTTCAA
Source organism: Amphiura filiformis (assembly GCF_039555335.1). Taxonomy (NCBI): domain Eukaryota; kingdom Metazoa; phylum Echinodermata; class Ophiuroidea; order Amphilepidida; family Amphiuridae; genus Amphiura; species Amphiura filiformis. Next base: position 14,219,516 of record NC_092632.1, read on the forward strand.
TTGCAAGAAAGTGTGCAATTTGTATAAATAGCACAAATTGCACAAATAGCCAGTTGCTTAAGCAATTTTCACAAATTGCATAAATAGCCACAGTTAGTGCAATTGATGCAATCTATGTCGGACAAATTCCATAAATAGCCACAGTTGTTACAATTTGTGGAACTTATTTCAGTAAATTGTACGAATAGCCTACAGTTGCAGAAAAGTGTGCAATTTGTACAAATAGTAGGCCTACATATAACACAAATAGCCATGTACGTAAGCAATTTTTACAAATTGTAGAAATAGCCACAGGTGTTGCAATTTATGCAATTTATAAAAGCAATGAGGATAATATCTGAGTTGCTTCCAGTAAGCGCTATTTGTGCAATTTGTGCAATTGGTGGAAAGAAAATTTAGGAAGAATGATACGTACAAGGATGTTTATAAGCAAAAACAAATCCGTCAACCACCCTAACTACGGTTACACTTCAACTTTTCCGGGCTCGCGCTCCGCCATTTATTTCGAAAACCGCTTTCATACTGAATCTGAGGCATCGCCGTAGCGCTGTCCTATTGCTTTCGAGAACCGCCTTATTACAAACCGATAAAATTTAAGGAAGAATGATACGTACAAGGATGTTTAGAAAGAAACAAACAAGTCCGAAAACCGCCCTAACACTAACACTAAACTTTTTGGGGCTGCCTTAATCATCATCGTCATCATCATCATCATCATCATCCTCATCATCATCATCATCATCATCATTAGGATAATTAGACTCCCAAAATAGCGCTGTCCCATTGCTTTCGAGAACCGCCTTATTACAAACCGAGAAAATTTAAGGAAGAATGATACGCACGAAGATGTTTAGAAAGAAAAAAACAAGTCCGAAAACCGCCTAACTACGGTAACACTCAACTTTTCGGGGCTCCCAGAATTTCAATAACGCTAATAAAATGACACCTTCATTCATTTTTGTCATTATGCTTAGGCTTGGTTGGGGGAATGCTAATACACAAAATTTCCCGGTTGATTTAGCCCTAATAGCGTAATCATCGTCGTCATCATCATCATCATTATCATTATCATTATCATCATCATCGTCGTCGTAAACATCATCATCATCATCATCATCATCATCATATTCATCATTATCGGAGTCATCATCATCTAGGCATCATATCGGAGTCATCATATACTAGGCATCATCATTATATCCAATTCACCATCCGAGTCATAGTTAATTTGAGGCATCGGCATCTTGTCATCCTCATCATCATCATCCTAGGCATCATACAGCAAGTCCCGCCGGCGAGTTAAGATTTTTACGGCAAGTCCTGCCGGCGAGTTAAAATTTTTACCACAAGGTTTGCCAGCGAGTCATAATTTACAGCAAAGTCCTGCCAGCGAGTTACAACAAGTCCCATAAGCGATTAAGATTTTTACCAAGTCAATTCGCTTTTGAAACAGTGGACTTTTTTTAATTGCATAAATTGCACAAATTACTGACGGCTAGAAGGGACTTGGCGATCAATGTCATAATTGCTATTATAGTCGGCACCTTAAAGCCCTTTCCACCAATTGCACAAATTGCACAAAATATCATTGGAAGCAACTAGGATATGAGAAAAATAATCTAAGTTCAAAATTGCATAAATTGCATAAATTGCTGACGGCTAGAAGGGACTTGGCGATCAATGTCATAATTGCTTATATAGTCGGCACCAATTGCACAAATTGCACAACTAGCGATCATTGGAAGCAACTAGGATATGTGAAAAATAATCTAAGATCAAAATTGCATAAATTGCACAAATTGCTGACGGCTAGAAGGGACTTGGCGATCAATGTCATAATTGCTTATATAGTCGGCACCTTAAAGCCCTTTCCACCAATTGCACAAATTGCACAAATAGCGATCATTGGAAGCAACTAGGATATGAGAAAAATAATCTAAGTTCAAAATTGCATAAATTGCACAAATTGCTGACGGCTAGAAGGGACTTGGCGATCAATGTCATAATTGCTTATATAGTCGGCACCTTAAAGCCCTTTCCACCAATTGCATAAATTGCACAAATAGCGATCATTGGAAGCAACTAGGATATGAGAAAAATAATCTAAGATCAAAATTGCATAAATTGCACAAATTGCTGACGGCTAGAAGGGACTTGGCGATCAATGTCATAATTGCTTATATAGTCGGCACCTTAAAGCCCTTTTTCCACCAATTGCACAAATTGCACAAATAGCGATCATTGGAAGCAACTAGGATATGAGAAAAATAATCTAAGTTCAAAATTGCATAAATTGCACAAATTGCTGACGGCTAGAAGGGACTTGGCAATCAATGTCATAATTGCTTATATAGTCGGCACCTTAAAGCCCTTTCCACCAATTGCATAAATTGCACAAATAGCGATCATTGGAAGCAACTAGGATATGAGAAAAATAATCTAAGTTCAAAATTGCATAAATTGCACAAATTGCTGACGACTAGAAGGGACTTGGCGATCAATGTCATAATTGCTTATATAGTCGGCACCTTAAAGCCCTTTCCACCAATTGCACAAATTGCACAAATAGCGATCATTGGAAGCAACTAGGATATGAGAAAAATAATCTAAGTTCAAAATTGCATAAATTGCACAAATTGCTGACGGCTAGAAGGGACTTGGCGATCAATGTCATAATTGCTATTATAGTCGGCACCTTAAAGCCCTTTCCACCAATTGCACAAATAGCGATCATTGGAAGCAACTAGGATATGAGAAAAATAATCTAAGTTCAAAATTGCATAAATTGCACAAATTGCTGACGGCTAGAAGGGACTTGGCGATCAATGTCATAATTGCTTATATAGTCGGCACCTTAAAGCCCTTTCCGCCAATTGCACAAATTGCACAAATAGCGATCATTGGAAGCAACTAGGATATGAGAAAAATAATCTAAGTTCAAAATTGCATAAATTGCACAAATTGCTGACGGCTAGAAGGGACTTGGCGATCAATGTCATAATTGCTTATATAGTCGGCACCTTAAAGCCCTTTCCACCAATTGCACAAATAGCGATCATTGGAAGCAACTAGGATATGAGAAAAATAATCTAAGTTCAAAATTGCTTATATGGCCAGTACGTTAAAGCCCTTTGAACCCTTGTCTTTTGCATTTACTTCTAGCTATTTGTGCTATTTGTACAATTTATATATGTGGCGAAATGGAAAATTTCCCTATACCTTAAGTATAGGAAATTTACTAAAACAACCAATCCTGCGACTTTCTCCATTTTTGGAATCCCAATTTACAAACCTTAAATGGTCTAGATACATGTTGCAAGTGCAGCGAGCAGGAAAAAGTGCATATTTAAGCATTTCCGTACTGTTTTCCTAAGCCTTTTAGAGCATTAATTTTATTTAAAAGGCGCCCCCATGTATGTGTGCCAAAATTGCTTCCCCCCCCCATTCTCAGCTTGCCAAAAAATTGCTTGCCTCACCCTTTCGGCTCGCCAAAAATTTCTTGCCCACACCCCCAATTTTACCCCCCCCCCAGGCTCATAATTATTGCACAGCCCCTAAATGTGCCGAGCTCATGGATCTTGGACATTCTCTTGAATGTTAATTTCCTGAAAAACCATCACTGAATCCACACCTGTTGCACATAATGCACATATATGTTCTCGCATAGTGCATTAAAAAACTATAATACATATCCAACAGGTTATCATGACAAAGCCTAGATATTTATCTGAATAACTTATTTCTGATATACAGATATATGGCCTCCTTATTACATTATATCTGCTTTCCTATTTCATCAATCATAATGACACTTCACCTCATTTGAATTTAGTACAATGATAAATAACTAATACACAAGATATTATAATACCAGTGAGTCATATTTTTGCCTACAAACACCACGCCTATAGCGTAAAAATAAAATCTGTGTAATTTTCAAACAAAATTGTAAGCCTAATGATTATACAGTGAGACTGTGCATATGATTAACTAAAGCGGAATAAACAGAAACATGTGACGGCTACCCACTCAGTCATAATGCACTTGGTACCACATAATAACGTAATAATTGCGGCAGCTGTTTCGTCTTTCAAATTGTGAAATAATTCATTTGTCTGTAAGAGGGTATTCTTTTCATAATTGAGCTATTAACTGATTGAAATGCAGTGTAGGCCTATGATAGGTTCTACCTACAAATTGTTTTTCAATGACATATTTGCAGAGAATATTAAGTATATGCATGGAATATAATTAAATCATTATTTTTTTTACTATTGATGCCAAAAGCATGTTTATAATTTAATGTTTTTTATGATTATTTTCAAGGACTCATTAATGCAATTTTTTTCCGCTAATCTGGTTCTCTGAACAAATCAATGATATAAAGTGTAGTGACGTCTGTATAACATTTTTTATACTTGGGATATAAATTAATAAATTGGTTATGCACGCTGGCAATATAGTATATACTCGGATACAGACCTATCGCTCACATTTAACATTTAAAATAATGTTAAATCAATAATAAATGCCCCAAGATTTGGTTGCTATGTACATTGCTAAGGAAACACATGTTGGCAGTTGGGTGCATGTTGCATATCTTCCTCGTATTGGAATTGAAAAAAAAGGGAAAAGGCTATTTTAATTTACACCAGATTCATATAAATTGTATCACCTGATTTAACACTTTTAAGATAAATTATCCTATAATTCAGATGGTTTGTATACTGAGTTTATTAGTTTTGTTTCTGGAAGTGAAAAGTGGCCACAAAAACAGGCATACAATTATACTTTCCTGTTGGTCCTAAACACTGTAATTGTAAGTACATATTGCTGCTATTTTTTACACAAACTTTTATTCTGATGGAATTTACCACACTGATTATATTTTTGATTTTATATTTTTCATTTGTTTTTCATTTTGCTTGTTGTGAAGTCCTTTCAATATATGAAAGAAAATAATAAAATTCCAAATATCAGAAGTGCAAAGTTTGTTTTGACCATATTTACACTTAAACTAAACAAGCTTTCTTCCATATAGCTATTACATAATGGTAGATGGTATGTATTGTATTGTCAACACTAAAGACAAAATGTTTTGATTCCTGAACTAATAGTACATATCCTATTGATTACTTCTGCATACCACTTGTACTAACATGCACTATTTGCTTAGGCTACTATGTGTTAGTACCTTAGGGTAACTTCAACCTCTTCAATATGGTTTTTGTTTAACTACAATTGTTGTATGATTGAGGTTTTACACCATCCTCAATCATATACAATAATATATCTAGCACCTTATGTGACATGTACAAGACTACAAGTGATACTTTTAACATAGTATTTTGATCAGGGTGATCATTAATTTGCATTTTCATATCCAATATGTGACCATCCACCACAACTGAGCCCGGATGTCTCCAGTGCCACTATTGAGATATGCTCCATTGAACTTAACAATAAACAATAGGAAACAAAGGATTTATTGACTGTTTTATTGATTTTTCACTACTTAAATGTCAAGTACTATAGACATGATATACATCATTTTAAAGCGAATTTCAAGCAGAATATTTTGGTTGAATATCTCAAAAATGATGATTCGCGACTTCAGGGGCTCAGTTGTGCTGGATGGTCACATATGATTATTTATAAGGACACACTGAACTAAAAATTACCTCTTTCCCATCTGGAAGTTGAGCCAAGATATCATGCAGGTCATCTGAATCACTGGATGCAGTAGCATCTTGTCCCTGCTGATGGTTCTTGTACTTCTGACGTAGAGTGCGGTTACCCATTCTCAGCATGTGATTGGCTGCTTTGGTTGCTGATGAATCTGAATCGGTGTCACATGGAGGTGACATGGTTCCTATGGTGATGGTGTATGAAAACAAAAATGAAAATGAATCATGATTTTTCATTATATTGGTTATTATATTTGCCAGGCATATCTGTACACATTTATATCATCATTGTCATTGCCATCATCATTATTATCATAGTTATTTTTATTATTAATATCATTATTGATATTATTATCATCATTATCAATCTTATAATTATCTTTATCATTATTGTAATGATGACCACACCATTCTTCACATACTTTAATTACCTTACATTATTATTATCATCGTCATCATCATTATTATTATCAGGAAAAGCAATATTTCTAGTTGGAAATATTACCAAAATAAAAGCAAAATTAAGATTAAATTCACAATGATTCGAAAAGGAACTGAAGATCAGATACAATTCAAATTGGCTAAAAGTTGATAATTAAATGAAAAATCCATGCCTATATATCTCTGTAGCCTCATGAAAAATATTTTAATTAAAAACATACATATGTTCAGAAGAAAACAAAACCACAGATATTCAGAATATCCATATATTGAAAATGAAATTAGCAATACAAATTTGGTCTACACTCTTTCAATTATTACCGCAGCCCACAAGCAACACAGCGTTTGACAAACTAATAAAAGTAATTACTTCAGCATATACAATTGTAATACCAATAGCATCCAGCCATAATCATGATAATGGGTGCACAAGAAGCATTTTATTATTTTAATTGGACATTGATTAAAGGTTGATTAATCAAGTAGATCTTGTTTTGGCAATTTAAGAAGACAATAGTATGATTGTCTGTCAATTTTATAATGGTCAAAAAGGGAAAAATAGCAACTGCAGAGCTACAATCTCAGAAAATATTGTTCGAACACTTTAAAGGCCTTATTGGAAATAGTCCCCCTTCTACCCCCGTACAATGTTGGCATACCCAATATGCTCATCTTCACATATCTTCTCCCAACATTGATTGGTGGGGAAAGGGAGGGATATGCTTAAGATGAACATTGAGAGAACTCTATTATAAATCTTAGTTTCCAGTGACTCATATAGCGTCGCACTATACTAAGATGAACATGGGAATTACAGTGGGTGTTCGAACACATTTTTTCCGGGATTGTCTACAAAATTGCTTAGCAAAATCATCTGATTTTAGTTTTTGGACAATAACTCTGCAGTTACGGAATCGATTTTAATGCAATTTGGCACACATGTTAGAAACATAATTTGCTATCATCCCACAAAATATGGAGGAAATCAATGAATGTTTTGATAGCGTTCTGTTAGTATAGATTTAACATAGCGTTTTGTACACACAAATACAGGCCTAAATTATTTATGTGCCATGTTTATTGAGCATATGTACATGTGGTATAATTAATTTAGAGAAGGTGTTAAAATTTTATATTCAGCTAAAAACAGACAATACTCGTAAATTTAATGTTATGTATTTAAATGTCACAAATTTACCACTATGTGATAAATCGGAGGGGGGGGACGAGAGAGAGAGCGAGTGATAGGAAGGGAGAGATACGCACAGGCTATGCACATTTATTGTTTTTAAAAACATTACTTGACCAACATTTAAGAAAATCAGCCTAATGTGTGAAATTGTGTTCATTAAACATTTTAAATACATCATGGTTAGGATGGTCAAATGGTGAATCATAACGATTTACACACATAGACAAGCACGCATTTCCAACGATTCACCATATAATAGAAAAGTAAATCCTATTATTCTTTATGTTTTGTGGTCAACCGTGCATAATGTGTGTTTTCAATGGGGAGATGTGCAATGATTTACCTTTACCATGAATAGGCTTTCACACTTTCAGTGTACACAGTTATACCCACTGAAGAGACAACGCAAATCAAGTTTAATGAAATGTGCCAATTTGAGATTGCATAGGCCTAATAAAAAAAGGTCATTATCTATAATGCTCATAATGATCGGTGTTTGTTTAACTGAAAAACAACATTTTTGAATTGTTTATATTTTCTTTCTTTTTTCGATCAAAAATAATGACAATCATGAAATAACCCTGAACTTGCACACCAATCATTGACCATGTTAGTTGAAATATTATTGATTGATGTGTCCTATACATTGCGCATGTGTTTCTTAATGTAAAATTGGACTTGAACTTGAAACATATTGAACAGCAAGTGACATTTGCAATTTTTATTCTTCCTTCTTTTTTAATGCATTATTTTCCGTTTACTTAGATTTTTTGTTTTATCTTCTTTTATTTAATTTTGGCATTTTCTTTCCTATTTTGTGTTGGATTTGTTTCTTTGTTTCTTATATCTTTCATTATTGTTTTTTTTGTGGGGGGTCTTTAATGACTTCTTTTTCTTTTTCTTTGCTTGAAATCTTTGAAGTTTACTTTTGTTGGGTCAGGAATTACTGGTTTGGAAGGAGAAGTTTGGCAATGCATTGGACATAGGGTGGTAGATGTCGTTGCATTATTTTGCTATCTGCTGCAGATAGCATTGACAAATTTGCATCCCACATCCGTGTGATGTTTGATTGACGGTGCCCTTAGTGTTATAGCAAATATAAAAGATGGTCCATGATTGTCCAAAAACATTGTCAAGTTTTTAGCTATTCAAATTGCTATGTTTTAAACTGTTTGGGGATATGTATCAGGTATTTTACGTCTTATTCGACTTAAATTATTCAAAATTTGATGAAAATATATGTTTAAAGTGACCGATCCCTGAAATATTTGTGGCTGTAATGTAATATTATTTATTGCATGTGTTCCTTATTATATATCAACTAACATGTCCAAGTTTCATTTGAATCGCTCTACTGGATCTGAAGTTATGATCCCAAATGTGAAGAAGCAAACACTGATTTTAGAATTCCTCAGACAATCTCAGAAAATATTGTTCGAACACTTTAAAGGCCTTATTGGAAATAGTCCCCTTCTACCCCGTATAATGTTGGCATACCTAATATGCTCATCTTCACATATCTTCTGCCCACATTGATTGGTGGGGAAGTGGGAGGTGATATGCGTAAGATGAACATTGAGAGAACTCTATTATAAATCTTAGTTTCCAGTGACTCATATAGCGTACGCACTATACTAAGATGAACATGGGAATTACAGTGGGTGTTCGAACACATTTTTTCCGGGATTGTAGATATTATTCACAAATTATTTGATTTGATTTGTATAGGTTTCAAAAACACAATATACAAATGTTACATTCTGATATGAGCAACAAATAATTATATTATATCTTTTGTAATGCAAATTCATTAATTGTTTTATTTGTTTACTTATGATATCCAATATTTATGAAAATAGGTATTTAATATGGCACAGAACATTGTTTAACTCTATATCCACATTTATTTATCAAACATACAATATTTTATTGCAAAAATATCTTGCTAAAAAAAGGGTAACATGAATGGTTGTACAGGTGGCCGTACTCTTTTTCCCTACTACTTAGAGAACAAACAAAAATTTTGACGAAGCCCTATAAAGAGAGTGCTTTCGTAATGAAAGTTTGAAAATGAAAGTTTGAAATGTCAAAAATTCCAACCTGAAAGATACATTTTTGACTGATATTTTAACTAGTTTTTAAAAATGCAAGCTTTGGTCCCCCCCCCCCAAGAAAGGACCCCCCTCATTGAAATAGTTCATTAAAATCTTGGTTTGTTGCCTTATTTGAGTGAAACTTGGCCCATCTGGCTCAAAATATAGCACAAAATCAACTAAAATTGGTGACGTGCATTTTCCTTTTATTTCCATTTCAGATAAAAAAATTCACCCACATGTACATTTTTACATTATCTTGTGCATGTACAGTTTGTACTTTGTATTGGTATTTTTTAGACTCCCCTCCCCTCTTACAATTTGTAGATGTCATTAAGTTGAACAAAACCTACTACTAGCAACCTATATCATGCTACTATACGCCCGGACTATACGGTACATACCTGTGATTGTATCAGGTAATGAATCCATGAATGGTTGCAGCATTGGTGACACTCTTTTGCCTCGGGTACCTTCCCATTCACTCTTACAGCTGTCTCCATTACTGTGGGGTTTGCCAGAGTCAGAATTATTGTTATCACTGTCTGCTGCAGATGGCTTGTGTTTAGATCTAGGAAATGTGCATTTATTTAGTTGTACACATTTATGTGCATGAAAAGAAAAGGACAGTGTTTGTAATATATTGAAAAATAAAATGTTTCAGGATTTACATTCGGCAGATAGCTGTGGTAACTTATACCTGAATGTTGATTGAACATTCCTGATTCAGAGCATTTTTTAATTTCAAGAAAATGGCTTTTAATCCAGCTTCAGGAGTATTTTGTGATTCTAGCATCCTCTTTTTATGACCTTTTTCAATAGATATCCACGAAAAAAAAACGTATTCCCCATATTTCAGTTGATTCTGATTTAGCATTTTAAAGTTATGCATGATGTGTATTACACTGCTTTATAGACCACTGTGTTGAATTACATTGTAGTATACCAGAACGTAATTCAAATTTGGGGATATTTTTGCTAAAGGAATTACCGTCGGCAAGAAATAAAAGATTATTTGGCCAGGGGTTTCCAGTGGTATAAAAATTTCAACTTATTTGAGAAAAGTGGGTGGGGGGATGAGGCTGTGTATCACGAATGCCCCTTTAACAAAATTCACGTTACATAAAAATACAACCTTTTGAGCTAAAAAAACAGCTTAACAGCTAAATCACCTTGGAACAAAATAGCTTAAAATAGCAATTTCTGTGTACCTATGCACATTTGTCTGAATACAGTCATGGGAGATGGTCATCACATAGACTCTATAAGGGATGTCACCTGAAAGTTTTGCTGGTAAACATGCTGGTAAACACACACACTTAGATTAGCAAGATTATGAAAAGAATTGTGCCATGAAATAAAGGTGAATTAGGGTAAAACATAACACAAAATATTCTTTCCTGGTTGTCATTTCATTTCTTGCAGGTGTCCTTTTGAGCATTTCTTTATCTCTATTAAGTGTATTTTGAGAATCCAGGCTACAAAATGTCTTTTATTTCAATATATGTGATGCGATCAAGCCAGATCAGTCCGAACATGGAAATATTGATTTTGAGATATAGCCAAACAAAGGAAATATTTCCTTTCATTTTCTTTTGTTTTGGAAACTCTTTAATTGCTCATATCTTTGGAACTGGTTTTTCTTTTTCAATGGGGTTTTCTGCAAAATGCAGCTTTGTCAATGTTTTTTACTATCCTATAAGAAACTGAAAATTTAATATTCCGAATTCCGGCTGAGTTTGCTTGATCGCATCACATATGTTTGTTAGTTCATCATGTTTATAAGATAACTTTGAAGCATCATCTCACCTTTCTCTTATTTGCATAGTATTTTGTTGCTTGATTTCTTCAAGGAGTTGCTTTCTATCGTTGTGAATCTCTTGCACCTGTTCTGATAAGGTCTGTGTTATCTCAGAATTCTTCCTTACTTCAACCAAAGCAGAGCTAAGATCAGTCTGCATATGTAATAAGAATATGGCAATTAACATGTATTTACTCAACTCTTTTATTCACTTTGTAATAACTTAATTTTTCTTTTATAAGCTGGTTTAATATATTGATTAAAAAGGATATCATCGCCTCATTGCAGTCCCTCACAGACTGTTAGAAAGAAATGCATTAATTTTCTCACATGTGATTAAAATGTCTCACCACATCAAAATATGTTAGTTGTCTCCAAATTATGCCCGAATTATAATCTACATCAACCAGGATCCTCAGTAAAGTTGCCAAAAGGCAATTTGACTGGGAATAATTGAATATGATGGGTCACAAAATATTCAGAAAAAGACATGTCTATTGCAACATACCTTGAGTTGTTGTACAGATTGAGTGAGATCATTGAGCATTATCTGATTGTTAGAACATACCTTGAGTTGTTGTACAGATTGAGTGAGATCATTGATCATTATCTGATTGTTAGAACATACCTTGAGTTGTTGTACAGATTGAGTGAGATCATTGATCATTCTCTGATTGTTACAACAACATACCTTGAGTTGTTGTACAGATTGAGTGAGATCATTGAGCATTCTCTAAATGTTACAACATACCTTGAGTTGTTGAACACATTGAGTGAGATCATTGATCATTCTACGATTGTTGCAACATACCTTGAGTTGTTGTACAGATTGAGTGAGATTATTGATCATTCTCCCATTGTTGCAACATACCTTGAGTTGTTGAACAGATTGAGTGAGATCATTGATCATTCTCCCATTGTTGCAACATACCTTGAGTTGTTGTACAGATTGAGTGAGATCATTGATCATTCTCTGATTGTTGCAACATACCTTGAGTTGTTGTACAAATTGAGTGAGGTCATTGATCATTCTCCCATTGTTGCAACATACCTTGAGTTGTTGTACAGATTGAGTGAGATCATTGATCATTCTCTGATTGTTGCAACATACCTTGAGTTGTTGTACAGATTGAGTGAGATCATTGATCATTCTCCCATTGTTGCAACATACCTTGAGTTGTTGTACAGATTGAGTGAGATCATTGATCATTCTCCGATTGTTACAACATACCTTGAGTTGTTGTACAGATTGAGTGAGATCATTGATCATTCTCTGATTGTTGCAACATACCTTGAGTTGTTGTACAGATTGAGTGAGATCATTGATCATTCTCTGATTGTTGCAACATACCTTGAGTTGTTGTACAGATTGAGTGAGATCATTGATCATTCTCCCATTGTTGCAACATACCTTGAGTTGTTGTACAGATTGAGTGAGATCATTGATCATTCTCTGATTGTTGCAACATACCTTGAGTTGTTGTACAGATTGAGTGAGATCATTGATCATTCTCCCATTGTTGCAACATACCTTGAGTTGTTGTACAGATTGAGTGAGATCATTGATCATTCTCCGATTGTTACAACATACCTTGAGTTGTTGTACAGATTGAGTGAGATCATTGATCATTCTCTGATTGTTCCTCTCTGATGTCTCCACTCTATCCGATAGATTCTTGTCCCAATCTTGAATACGCCCAAGTTCTTGCATAGCTAACACAAAGCCATCTTTCATCTCTTGCACCAGTAGTTGGAGCTGAAAGGATGCAAATAACAAACATATTTAGAGAAATTTTAATATAATTTTGAAAAGATATGAGCTAATGTGTTGAAAATTAAGCCCTCTCAAATTGCAGGGCATATTCCCCTCACCATGCTCACCATCTTCTAGTTATATTATTATAAGATTTATTTGTAACACTGGCTATCAGCATTCCTCTCCTCTTATCCACTCAATATTAGATGGTTGGGGTTACCTGTGCTGATCAACACTGTACTTGTGTTGTGTATTTGGGATAATCTATACAGTGTGCAATAGTACAGAAACCTGAAACACTCAAATACAAGTAACTCTTATTCAATTATCTGCAATTAGAGATTACAAACTTAAATAATGTTTAAGTTTAATCTAAATATAATTTCTTTCACAAAACTATACTATTTAGAACTTTCATCACATTCATCTTTTCATATTTTAAATGCTTAATGTGAAAAATAATGTGAGTGTCAAATTTTCTATTAAAAAATGACCCACTATATAGCATGAATATGTCATGCATTAATTATTCTAATTAAATACCAAAAATTTAAAGAGAAAAGTGACAGACAAAAGAGGGAGAATAGAAACTCAATTATTGAGTATTGGATCATGACATCAAATAAAAGTAATCTCAATTCACAATCAAGTCAGTATTTTAATGGAGGGAGCAGAACTTTCAAATTATAAATGACTGTAAAGCATAGACCTATGCTGTAATCAGCCGTTTCTTTTAAAAGGAAATTCAATCATCCATGCAAAAGTGACCACCTGTAACCACAACGTCATAGACAAAGCCGCTTTGGTAAAAAAGTGCAGATCAATCCAGACTGCATGCATTAGTTGATGAAATTAAAAGGTCACGTAATAACCGCATAGTCGGCTAAAGCTGATGAAAGAGTGTAATTCCAATATATCTTATATTTCATTGATGTAAACATTCTATCAATGCACTTTTATAAATTAAATAGTGACATGCTTATTAAACTGAAGATATATGCACTTTATATTTAATATTAAAATATTTGATAAAATGCTTCATTGAACATTTTGTTCTGGGTTCACCATTCAGTCTATGTTACTGCTTTCCCACCTGATGTTGACATTGTTTTTTTACTTGGAGCAAATATTCATTGTTCTTCATACTGCTTAATATGCATACATTTGGTAAGCACCTTGATTTGGGGTATAAAATGGTGTAACTTTGCAAATTTTGAGCTTCGTGCGAATGCGAAGTGATCCCAATGTATACCAACTTTCACTTCAAATAGTATTCTTCAAATAATATTAAACAGAAAATTTATTCCAGTAAAATTGAGCCAAACTAATGCTCACTGGGATTTTTTTTCTTTGCTATCCCTGAAATGAGTCCAGGCATGCCACTGCCGAGGCTCTCTTAAAGGGGCATTTCGTGATCCACAGCCTCATCCCCCACTTTCCCAAAAAAAAAGTTGAGATTTTTACACCACTGGATACCTCTGGCTACATAATGTTTATGTACCAAATATTTCTTGCAGATTAATTCATTTAGCAAAAATATCGCCAAATTTGAATTTCGTTCTGGTGCACCAGAACGAAATTACAACACATTGTCTATGGAGCAGTGCAATACACATAATCATGCATAACTCGCAAAGCGCAAAAATCGGAATCAACTGAAATTTTGGAAATAAGCTTTTTTCGTGGATATCTACTGAAAAATGTCATAAAAAGAGGATGCTAGGATCACAAAATCCTCCTTTAAGGCCCCAAAACAATTGTAAATCCTACATGCTTTCTGAGACCATTTCTGGTTAAGTTTTTTCCCAAAATGGGGATTTTATCATACCAGAGCCCTTAAACTGATCTTATTTTAGAGTGTACTATAAATATTCACAAATCCCCATTGTGGTAAAAAACTTAACCAGAAATGGTTTCAGAAAGCATCTAGAAAATACCCCACCCCTTATAACATGTATAATGTTCTCTGAAATTTGACTGACACAGATATATTCCATTTTGATTTTGAAGCATAATTTCTTGTATTATTAATATTATTACACTGCCCCCTCCCATGCATATTTTTTGCCTTGGTTCCACCCCACAGAGTTTATGCACATGTCAGTTACACATCCCTTTTGGATTTCTCACCCCGAGAATAAGATATTGATATATCATGTCAATATAAGAAGACTTTGTAACAATAAACAGTTTAAGGGTATCAGTTTTTCTGAATCAATGAAGCCGAGGAGGGCTCAAAATTACCCCTGCTGTTATGGTTATGCAGCGAAAGATCAATTGTCTCTGTTCTGTTACCTAACCTGCCCATGAAGCTGATATAAGGCAAAACCTTTTTTTTTTGGCCCTAATCTCAACATCCCAATTTCTTAATCCAAGCCCTAATCCTATGTAACCCTAATATTAACCCATACCCTAAAACCTATCCTTATGTCTTGAGATATGTGGTTACAGTTACTTTAAAAGTACCCCCACCCACTAAAATTGCAAAATCAATGGCATTCAAATGTTACCAAACAAAAACTTAATGCATTCCTATAATCCATTCATAAAACCAACAACGTAAGTGATATTGATTTAAATAATGGATTTTATCTAAGATTTAAGCCCCTTAAAAGGGGGTACTACACCCCTGCCCAATTTTGTGCCTATTTTTGCATTTTTCTCAAAAATATAGTGCATTGGTGACAAGTAAGATGTGTATATTATAGGGCAAGGACTACAACTACTGCACTGGAAATTTTATTTCAGCACAGACAACAGTTGTGGAGTTACAGTCAAAAATGAGGGAAAACCAATATTTGATCAATAAATCAATAACTACTTGCCTTGAGTTGCTGAATTTTCAGTGCAGTAGTTGTAGTCCTTGCCCCTATAATATACATATCTTACTTGTCACCAATGCGCTATAATTTTTGAGAAAACACAAAAATAAGCAAAAAATTGGCTAGGGGTGTAGTACCCCCTTAAATAATTTGATATGATCATCTCAAAACTCCATCATGCTTCCAACTGTCTTGGAATTACAGTATAAAACAAATATGTCACATTTGACAGGTTATTTGGTTTCAACGAATTCCTAATCCCATCAATCCATGCTCATTACACCAACAAAGCTCAACAACACATAGAGAGTATGGATTCTGCGATTTATGGATTACCATGATTACAGATATGAATTGCATGCCCATTTAAGTAAAAGATTTTTAGACTCATATTTGAAAGTAGTAGCTGCTCTGTTAAATGACCTACAAGCATTAGCATTGCTTTAGGGATGGGGTATGAACAGTATTTTTTGTGGGAGATGAGAGCACACCAGAGATATCGAATTGCATTCCGAACACGAAGAATGTCCTTCTGATATCAAATAATTCTGATTTTTTGAAATTTGCAATGTAATATACATTGCATGGTAAATAATCAAAAATTGATATTTTTGATATTTAACAGTCCTCGAAGTAAATTTTATAAATCTGATGATATGTACTTAACATGCTTAAAGTGTATGTAGCTGGGATGAAAAGCCGATGATCAATTGAAAATTTTGACCTTTCGTATTGAAGATATGGATTTTTTTCCCAAAAACACCAAAATAAAATGAGGTCTTTTTGGCAAAAAAATGTATATCTTCAATATGAAAGGTCAAAATTTTCAAATGATCGTCGGCTTTTCCTCCTAGCTACATACGCTTTAAGTACATATCATTAGATTTTTAAAGTTTACTATGAGTACTGTTATATATCAAAAAGTTAAAAAAATATCAAATTTTAATAATTTGTCATAACATTTGTGTTGTATCGCGAATTTGAAAAAATGAAAATTATTTGATATCAGAAGGACTTTCTTCGTATTCAGAATGCAGTTTGATGTCTGATGTGCTCTCAACCCCCACAAAAAATACTGTCGAAACGTTCATTCCACATCCCTTAAGGTTAGCAACTATTTTAAACTGTTGTGATTTGGAAGTTTACAGCATCTTGCGAATGGTAATGAGCTTTGGCAAAAATTGCATTGATCATTTCATAGCGAGTGTGTAGAAGAATTCAAATACCACAAATATACTTTTGTAGGTCCTGTGGTTCTTGAGTTATGTTTTAAAGAGGGCTGAAACAACAACATTTTTGTAAAACATATATAACTCATTCACAACAATAAATCAAGCAAGTTGGCAAAGTATATGATTTGTAGAATAAACTTTTGCAAAACATTAAAGTGTCATTTTTCAATAATATATTGATTTGGACAATGAAATTTTGGTTGCTTTAACCAACAAAACATTGTGTCGCCTTAAACATGTTAAAATAGTATGTACTTTATGTTCAATATCAGATTTAGACTTCCATAGTTTAACATTAACATGGTTGTTCCAAAAATGCCAAAATCTTACTTATTTTAGGGTTTTCTGGTTTTAGCTGAACTCAAATGTAAATCAGAATCATTCAACAAATTATTATGGCTTGATTCAGTGTGTATGATTATTTACTGAATGCCCAATTTATAGTCACATGAAAATGGACCAATCTGTCGAGCGAAAATTAGACAGAGAAAAAACAACCTGAACAAACACAAAATTTACAAACGTATTGCTACCAAGCATTAACTGCCTGGCATGCCATTTCTGTGACTTCAATAATAAATAAAATGCCTTTGTAAATAATTAATACCACTTTCAAAAAAATAATATGACCACGCATGTATGAGAGAAGAATATGATTTAGTCCACTCCTCCTGCAATTTTCAGTAACAACAGTCATGGGGATGCCTACATAGGGATGCCTACACTGTACTAACACTAGATGACATGATGGAACATGGTAGGAAGACAGCCCAATGAGTTGACATCCGCTATTAGACAAAGGTGAATTATTCAAATTGGAATGAGAGAACTGCAATTCTTCATGTGCAGATGTGCTAAAAATGTTGATAGCCTTTAGTGTGATATGCTCTGGGATATGTTGGATACACAATATGATACAATGTGAATAAACATATAGCTTTAAAAATCCTTATATCAATACTGCAATACATTACAGGTTTGTAAATAATTGATAATCTTTTCACTATTCCATCATATTATAGCAAACAAGTAAAGTGCCCAATGCATTTCAGCTCTGTAACAAAGGTAAATAATAGTTAGGCCTATGGGGTCCAGGTCTATACAACTGCGAAGTAAATGAGTTGCTATTGAGAAAACAATGTGAATGAAGCAAATACATTGACGGTTCAAATATCTCTAAATGTTCTTGATCCTAGAAGAGAAAGCAGCCTGCATTTTACACTCACATAATGTTATAACTTCAATGATGACTGAGCACTGAGTCAATTGGTGACTTCAGACATGTCAAATTATGGCAAGAGCTTAAAAGGTCTATAAAATGATACAAAGCATAGCAGACACATATTAAAGCAGTGGTGTATTAAGTCCGATTCAGACTCCACATCGCGGCTGCGATGTCACAGACACAATAAAATTTGAGCTAGGTTTTTACAAGCTTGGCGTGGACCATCGAGATGAGAGTTTAATTTTATTCAACTTTTTTTATCTCTTGCAATATCACGACTGTGCGCACATGTGATAGTCTGCTGGAAAAGGTAAGCAGAATGACCTTAAAGCAAGACTCCACATAACGCTATGCGGTGTAAAAAAGCATTGCAGCATCGTGTGATGTTGTGATGTGGAGTGGAAGGGAAACAGTCTGGCCCCAGACAGCTTATACTAGCCAGCTAGATCTATAGACTATACCCATCTACCAGGCACTATACCCATCTACCAGGCACACAATGGGTCAATATTGCAGTGTGCATCGATCTTCTTCGTGGCCTATTTAAAATCAAAATTCAACTTAGTGTAAAATTGCTTTATTTCAGTTGTTTCAAGCACAAATGTCCCAGTGAAGTAATCTTTGGAGCAGGTCAGTATCCAGACTTAGAGTCCCTGTAAATATTTTTGCTTCTGTACACTACTGAGGGCACTAAGCATAGGCCTACTGGGCCAAAATTGTACACATAATGAAACAAATTATCATTGCCCCCAACATTGACATGTCACTGATTTAAAGCCAAAATATTGTGTAATTGTACCAACTAGCAACTTAAAAATCATGAAGTCATGAACACCTTGTACCAAATATTCCACTGAGAATCAATCTAAGATGAATCAAAGATCATTAACAAATATCAGTTTGATTAAAATACAGCAAAGTGCATATGAACCATCACGATAGACAAAAGAATACAAAAATCAAGATGAGGTCATGATAGACAATATTCAAATTATGTCAAGGCTCCCCTTTGGCCTACTGCATGCCTCCTGCAATGATTTCTTTATGCCAAGGCTCAATTTCAAAAAGGCCACAAAAATGTTCATATGGTCCGATCAATAGCTATTCAATAATAACAATGAAATAGGTGTACAGCTAGGATTTGTTTACATGAAACGATAATCCTACAAACACCTCACCAGCTCTTGTTTTTCACACTGATTAAGCATGTTTCACCAACCATTTGATTATTTCATGCATTCATATCATCTGACAGGTGATTCCTCAAATGAGGTTAACGATTGTATACCAGCACTTTTGTTGGTATTTTATGTTATGAGATACTTTTGTAATTACTTACTTTTGACTGGCTCTAATGAATGAAAATATGGTCTATTCAAATAAATATATATTTCACTGCTTTAAATTAATGTGCAATAAAGAAATACATTGTTTATTTGTTTAAAAATTTTAATTTTAAAAATGTGCAATATTTAGAAATGAGATTTGGATGTTTTTGTCAAATGACATGTAAGCACATATTTTAAATCAAATGATTTTTGCTGACTATTTCTGTTTCATCTTGATATTCAATTGTTCTTTGGTAAGATGATTTTCATCCTGGCTAAGGCCACAAAACTTTCCTGCCCTCTGGTGATTGTCGCAGTTTGTAAAGGTTGCCTAAACGCTCAGGCTTAATATCAGAATATCTTGGAACACTAAACATGCTAAATAACCCATGTTTCATGAAATACATTATTAAACATCTCAAAAAAAAGTAATTGGAAGCAGAATTTATTTCTGCGCCTGATTTGCAGCAATTGACTAAATATTGACACAGCGTACATTTTTAAAAATCAATGTAACCCAAGATTTGTAAGTTGCAGTAAATTCAGAATAATGGAAATTTGTGTAATGATATCTGAGTGTTGTTGTATTGTTGTAAGTGCAACTTTCAAATCTGGCCCTCACTACATTAAATTGACTGGTGTTTTATTGTTTTCTGGGCTATCGTATCAAATAAGGTGTCAAAATGCGCAGAAATAAATTCTGCTTCCAACACGTTTTACAGATTTGTAATAAAATAGCCCATTTTGGAATAAATGGCCATTATTTAAAGGGGTGTAATTACTTTTTTTGAGATGTTTATTATTAAAGCATGTTTCGCCAACAGTTTGATTATTTCGTTCATTCATATTACATTTAGGGTCATTTAGCCTCCTCCAAAAAAAGGTGGGGTTAAATCTGCCTAAAGGTCAACTTTTTGGTGTAAAAATTATCAAAAAATATCTTAAAATTTATTTAAGATGGTTATTGCATATATGCTTTGCGCAAAACAGTTTTTACCATGAAGTTTGACAATCAAATGATTTGGGAATTCATGTCCAAATTCTAACCCTGATTAACCAATGTTAACAGTGTCTTAACTTACCTGCAGAAGTTGCTCCCCAAATCCATCTCCAGTAACAGTGTTGGGGGTAGATGTACCATTTAATGGCACAGAGTCTGAAAAATATGCAGAAAAAATAAAATGCAACATTAAGAATTTTGAATATGCCATGGAAACCTATGCAAATTGTTATAAGAACAAAATGCATGTTAAAATGTGATTTGATACACATGAACTTATATACCCTTTCTATAAGTATATAACCCAACATTTAAACTTTTCTGTAAAATGTTTTGTGTTTGCTGGGCATGCACATTTTCAATTTTGGGAGCAATATTATTTTCAATTAAAAATATGCTGAAAACACATCTCACATTTTTTGGCCTTCAAGATGCTTTTTTTTTCAACATTACTCTTATTTGTTTTAATTAATCTCAGTTTCCTACCAGTTTTCTCATGTGTGCCTGTGTATGCATGGGGGGATTTTGCTCTTTTTCTGTTTTCCTAATGCCATAATGCAGATTAGTCTCTTATTGTTTTTGATTCTGCCAATTTCTGTTTGATTGTATCTCATCTGGATTCTTGAGGCATTTCATTCTTCCTACCCATCTTACTCTTTTCTTTTACTTACAAGTAACAAACAGTAGATCCAAAAATCGTTAGTAGGGGCCAGATTCTTTCTTTTTTTCAGTTATTTAACCTGGTACAAATATTCCATACAGGGATAGGAAGCATACACTATTCTGTGCTGCAAATTCATTGTAACAAAATAAAGATTAGGTCTACTATATTTCATACAAACTAAGTTTAAAACTACAAATTCTAAGCCGACATTGCATTACATGTGTTCAATGTGAACAAATCGTTGGTTGAATGCTGTGGTCAATTTTGTGGGACTAGTTAGAGGACAAAGGTATGTGTATAGGTTGCTCAATTCTGCAAGCTCCAGAAATTTCAGAATTTTGGAATATTTATATTTACATATTACTTACATACATACATACAAAGCATTTATAGGGCACCATTTCATAAAGATCACATCGCCAAGATGGAAAACTAAACTAAAAGGCTAAACAGCAAACTGAAACAAAGCTGCCAGATTATTAAGGTTTTGAGCCCTTAATCTTGAAACTTGGCAGAGAAGCAGCAGTAGGGAGTTCAGATGGAAGTACATTCCGGCGCGGTGCAGGTGAGAGAAAAACTTTTGTCGAGTTTGGTTGTACAATGAAATTTATTCAACAAGATAATCACCCAGCATTTTAATATTTAGAATTTCTAGACTTTCACATCAAATTCAAAGACTGCATGACAAACATATTGAACAATTATATTATAAGTTAATATATTGAGCACAAAACCTCAATGAGGCTGCAGCAAACATGCTGAACAGGGAGCTATTTATATCCCTCTGTGAGCTTCTGTGGTATATCAGTTCTACAAGATTTAATTAATATGCAAAGTAGGCTATATTCTTACCATGGTCCCCCTGCTCAGATGCCATTGGCAAATTTAATGGACTCATACAGTTAGATAACTTCCTTTGTCTATCTTCCAATTTGTCCAAATGTTTCTGAATTGCTCCATAGCCACTCTTCTCCTTCTCTGCTAGATCCAAACACCTATTGTCTAGGTCTTTGTATTTCTCCCTGTTTCTTGTAATATCCTCAGACTCTGCTTCCGATAGTATTTCAATGTCTATGTTGTCATTACTGTCAGTATCCTCATAAAGTAACAAAACTATTTCCTCCTCTTCACTGATGGAAGTTAAAGTTGTATGCATCTGTAAGAAACAAAAAAACTGCTGTCAGAAAACTAAAACCTCTCGGACAAGGAAACAGGAAGAAAGACAGAAAAGAATGAAAGAGTATCAGTTAACAGAACCAACAAACATTGAGGTCAAAATGGAAAAATGCATTTTATTATCAACAAAAAAGGATTTACCTTTAAATTTTTAATTTACCTTTAAATTTTTAATTGTGTAACCAAACAAAATTTCCAATGATGAAGTAAGATTTTAGTGAAATATTACTATCTATACTGCTCCTAACAATTTTCAATTTTATAGATGTTTCTTCCTAGAGGTCTTGATCCATTGTGAATGGCAAATCTGATAACATATTTTGTTGTAGTGCAAATTACAAAAATCAATGCACCCGCCCTTTACTTTTTCACCAAAACAATGAACAACCCTGAAGGGGGAGTGCATTGTGATTAAAAAGGGCAAGTGCATTGATTTTTGTCATTTGCACCACAACAAAATCATATCAGTCACTATCCTCATTCACAAACATCATTAAACTCAATATTATAGATATTTTGTTATAATATAGGTATTAAAAAATTAACAAAATCAAAAGTAAAATAAAATAAATCCATCTTTGGCTGCATGCCCAAAATTGCTCCTCCGTAATTAAATTGACCAATCCAGCACTTTGTAGACATGCACGCATCACAGTAATATGCAAAATTATGTGATCACATCTGAATTTGCATTGACAAATATTAATGCATGAAACACAATTATCAAAGACCCACTGCCATCGGTTCATTGTCTCATGCATATTAATACCGTTTATGAGAATATGAAAATTAAACCTTCAATAAATTATGCATTCATGGACAATGGAATAATGAATATCAAACTTCTGAGAATAATAAACCCTTGTGGAAGAATGCTAACCCTGACAACAAGAGGCCAAACAAATTGGGATTAGTAAAAACAAGAGCCGCTATAATGATAGAAATAAGGTCATCAGGAGAGGCTCTATATGACGGGGCCTGGAAAAAATGGGGAATTCAGGAATCTCATTCCTAGGAATTTGGCAATCTGGAGGGAAATTTTTGGATAAAGAACTACACAAGAAATGGTGGGTAATCCTGATGTTAGAGGGAAATTTGTCTATATTCCTGGGAAATGAAAATAATTTTTTTGCCAGTGTGTAGTTATTTTAATATGGGTGCAGTACCACCTTAATGCATCCCATCTCAATTTTTTTAAACCTATATTATGTCAACAAAACTGAAGTCTTCCGATTGCTCCATGAGCCACTCTTCAGTGAAGGCTCACCAGCATTGATCAACAGCAAAGCTGAGATTATGAAGGCATGACTTAAAATTCTAAAATAGGTTTCACTAACAGGAGGCCAGGCTAGAAAGATTAAAAAAAAGGAAAAAAAACCAGGAGGCCATGCCTGGACCACAATATGGTTGCTTTGGTTATATGATGCCTGTCATGAATGACAGGTTGACAAGTACAGGACATAATCTGAGAACAGTACCATTCCTGACATCAACCTTCTTCAGAGACTTGTCTCAATTTTACTATCAAAATTGTATGTCTATGATTGTACTTTCATTTGGTAAATGATCAGTCACAAAGACTCTCCTTGAATCCCAAAAAACAGTGGTGAAGACCTTGCACAATGGTGACCTAGTGGTGATTTTCTTATAGGGGTGGAAGATTCTGGTGCTTCCACTGAAATGGACTCAAAATTCCAGTCACTTTTAGGCAAAATGGATTACACTTGTCTCAATCCACATACTAAGTGTATAGGAGGTGTGGACCTGATCTGTCAACTGGTATCAATTTTGTGCATGAAGATTCTGGGACCCCATGTAGAAGATACCCTGGAACACCCAAATGTTAATGGATTTACGTTGAAAACAGTTTCATCAGAGTTTTCATATTTTGTGGCTAACTCATCTTTCTTGTTTGGCTCTTTATTCATTATCAATGTCTTTGCATGTCATGATCTTCAAGGACGCTCATTCCATCCTTGTACTCGAAGGACTATTTGGCTGCTGTTGAATATCAAGGACTTCATATCACCATTTTTTATAAACAGCAACTGTACATTGATTTTTCATTTGTGTTTTCACCTTTGTCGGTAACAAATTCCATGATGACCCTGTATTCACTTCTGGTAGTACATATGAATTCAAGCAAGGAGGTAGACTTCCACTGTAGGGTGTCCTGCCCACTATGATAAAGTGATGCAAAAATCAACCATTTTTGCAGTAATGTTGTCAAGGAACAAGCTTTAAAATGAGACCAAATTCATTACTAACTTACCAATATTTGGTTGCCAAGTCAAGTTTGGAAGTGCAAGTCCCAAGGTGTGGGGCCCAGGGGGACAGTTAAGTGCCCCTGTTGGAGGTCCATGGATGAAATAATTACCTTGTGCATCTTCTTTTTTTTTTTGCACCAAAAAACTGTGTTTTGGGCCCAAATAGGGTAAAATTGCATAATTGTGTGTGATTCATGCATGGAACATGCATCAAATAGCAAAGTACACCTTCATTTGGGGCTAAAATAGTTTGAAATTAAAAATAGTTATTTTTAATAAGTTTTTCAAGCACTTCGTCTCATCAGTGTCATGCTGAAGATAGAGAACATTCAGCTCTTTTAATACAAATACCGTAGAAACCCGTCTATAAGGAATAGAAGCGACTGTGATGATAGCATATTTCACGCTAGCGCCCTCCACAATATTATATCATTATGGAATTTGAGCAAATCATTTACCGACACAAGCAGGTATACAATGTATTATTTTATCTTTATTTCAGCATCTCACGAGCATAGCTCACTTGGCAAGGCATAAGACTTTGGTTCTTTAGATCGGAAGATGGTGAGTTCGAGCCTCATCACGGTCACACAAACTTTTATAAACAAAATAGTGTTCAAACTTTTCATTTATATTTTCTTGCATTTTCTAAAGACTCCTTTCGTGATCATTTTTTTTTTCATATTTAGTTTAATTTATTCTATTGTTTTTTTTTTTTTTTTTTTTTTCTTTGTCTTTTTTTTTGTTTAATTTTATTTTTCTTTATTTTTCTTTGATTCATATAATATTGGCAGGATAAGGAGAGGAGGGAACTAAAGACCCATTCAGTGATTTGCTCATCCGGACGATCGTAAAAATCATCAAAATTCACCTTTGTCATTGTCATAGATGTGGTAACATAGCCTGCTAGTGGTTCAGCAGAAAACCGTGTGACACATAATATACATTTGGCTACATTTTATTATACGATAAATACTGAATTTATTAAACATGGTAACAAATATTCTCTAGCAGATCGGTTATACGATGGAACTGGTAGGCATAGGCCTATTATAAATTCGGGATATTAAATATCTTCCTGACGAGACAGATCTGCGCATGTGGTCAAAGACGATTCCTTACTAGCCACAGACCGTCCGCTGGAATTAGTTGAACATGAACCATTCGCTATGGCTGTTGGTCGGACCTCTCATCTCTCCACATCGATTGTGACCTATAATCCCCGACATTGCCCTTATGAACTCACATCCTCCTGTTTTATTTAATACGCTGGCGAAGTTACGTAATAATCGGATTAACTACCATAGCAATAGGTTTTTGAATATACCGCGTTATACACTGATACGTTCAGGCGGTACCTCTTCATTGAACCATATCATGCTGCACCTGTAAGATCTTTGAAAAGACCAGTATTGTATTCAATCTATGATTGCAGACATACACAGTACAGGTGATGAGTGTAACCTGCTTGTAGCGCAGCGCGATATGTTCAAAATTGTTTTCACCTATTGCTATGGTAATTAATCCGATTAATTACGCAACTTCACCAGCGATAATGGCTTAATAAATTCTGACCATCACTTGGCTTGTTGGATTCGTCTATACTACAATTCGCTGTCGCAGTGACGTAATAATCGCAATAACTACCATCAAGCAGATTGCACTAATCACCCGCGTATGTCACCAAACATAGATTGAATACCACTCTTTTCATAAATACTAATCTTACATGGCGAGTGATTAGCATTTCTTTGACAACTATGGTTTAATGCATAGGTGCCACGTGAACGATGAAGTGCAGGGCTATATATTCAAATTGTATTCATCAATTGCTATGGTAGTTAATCCGATTAATTACGCCACATCGACAGCTTAATAGCCTATAGTATGGGTTCAAGTGGAAAAAAAAATAGTGTATGTCCATTGCTAGCTATGGTAATTAATCATGTTAGTGTTTACATCACTACTTCGGTGAAGACAAGAGAAGTGTGCCTTCTCTACCAACGCCTGTGATATAACAGGTGCAAGCGAAACAAAATTGAATGACCAGAATAGTTTCCTTTGTCAGATGAATTGATTGAAGTTTTTGAAGACACTCTATTCTTGATGGGACAATAGATTCAAATATGGAATAATTATTATTCCTCATCTATTTTTTTTATTGAAAAACTGCAATTGTGGCAACAGAACAATATTTATTTTGATTTCATTTCAAGTAGAAACAAAATCGTGCTTAAGCCAAAAACGCACCCTACCTACCATTCCTCAAGAATTGGGATGGCACAAAGGTGCAACATAGGTTTTATGCAAAGACGAGGAAAGACAAGTAGTTACAACACATCTGTCTAACCGTGGGTTTCACTATTATTTAGAATAAATGCTTTTACTAGTTTCTATAAAACCACAAAATTACTAAAAAAACTATAAAAAACTAAAAAACACAAAAAACACACAAAAAAAACACCTAAAATTAAAAGTAGAAAGGTAGATTTGAAGAAAGATAAAAAGAACATGTCAAAAAGTTAAAATTAAACGAGAATGAAAAAAGCGGAACCGGTGCCCGACCATGCTCTCTTCAGCATGTCTTCAGTTCCAAAGTCTGACGCTCTATCAATTGAGCTATACGATCCTGATATACTGAAACAGTCGTTATTATGTCAATACAATTGATTGGTGTTACAACATACTTAGATGGAATGCATAGCCACCCAGTGCCAGTATATATTTGCTCAAACTCCAAATACAACAAGCAACCAATTTTATTGAGGGCGTTTCTTAGGTATATCCTTGTAGACGGGGTTTTACGGTAGGTCAACAAAGAGTGAAACAGTAAGGCTAACTAATAACAAAACCACAGTACTCCGATTAAAAGAGGATGCAAAAATGTGCAATGCAAATTAACTGTGGAATCGGCCGTTGAAGATATTATTGAATATTACTTGGGAGCCCCCTTGGGAGATCATTAAGTAATCCTATATCTAATACGAGGACAAACAAAGTGGGATTAAGTAAGCTTAAGAATACAAAAGCAAGAGAACCCTGTGATAAGTATGTGTGGATTATTATAGGATATCAATTGAATTGCCATTGATATGGAGGCCAAAGATTTAAACACTGTACTTTTTTGGATGCCAAATTGGGCTACTTGGATCCATCATGACATGTGATCATCAGGACACGTGCATAACAGTATTTCATTTGTTTTCGGCTGCATGTACTTGAAAACATTCTTTTATTTCACTCATAACAATCTTCAAGAGCAATCAATGATAATTATTTGCTGCTAGTGCAAGTCAGTTAACAAGTTATTTATATATCCAATAGGAGAATATTAGATTTTCAAACATGAGTTTGCTGATACAACCACAATTTGGGGCATTGGGTGCATTTTGGGCAACTGACCACTACAGGGACATAGCCAGCTTTCTTGGTCAGTGGGGCAAAATAAAATTTCTGAGGCACAGACAAAAAAAATTGCAATTGTATCATACAATACATATAGACTTTACATCTTCGAGTTTCCCGAAAAAGGCCTTATTTGGATGATGTGCGCACGTAGCACGAATAAATGGTATTTTACACTATTTTCGCCCATTATCCGGCTGAAAAGGGCTTTAATGTTACAACGTGCACACGTAGCGCAGAAAAAAAAATGTATTGTACATTATTTTGGCCCTGAATTTTGCTAGAAAAGGGGCTCCTTGCCCTTTTTCTTTTCCTTGGCCCTCCTGATTTTCTGTTTCGTTATTTGTCAGAGGGGCACTTTTCCTTTCATTCTCTGACCCCCCCGCTGGCTACGCTACTGCTACTGACTACTGTAACAGGGCTCTTGTTTTTTGGCCATATTGAAGCCCATGGAAGCGGAGCGGGGATTTGCCATTTGGTCTAATACCATTTGGTCTAATATCCATTTCGTCTACATCCATTTTGTCTAAACCCATTAGATCTATATTCACTACGTCCAATAATCATTTGGTCCTATAACTATTTGGTCTGATAACCATTTGGTCCGATAGCCATTTAGTCTAATAACCATTAAGTCTAAAATCATTTAGTCTAACAACCATTTAGTCTAATACCCATTTGGTCTATAACCAATAGGTCTAATAGCCATTTGGTCTAATACCCATTTGGTCTACAAACCATTTTAGTCTTACAAGCATTTAGTTTATTAATAAATAGACGAAATTGTATTAGACTAACTGGTTATTAGACCATGCGAGTATTAGACCTAATGGTTATTAGACCAAACGGTTATTAGACTAAACGGTTATTGAAGAAATATTAGACCAAATGGTTATTAGACTATATGGTTAGTAGACATACCAGTTATTAGACCAAACAATATTAAGACTAAATAGACATTAGACTATATGATTATTAGACTAAGCGGCAATTAGCCTTTCTGGTAATAGACCAATTGAATATAGACTAAACGGGAATTAGACCAAACGGTATTAGACCAAATGGCAATAGACCAGCGGATCAACACTATTGCCTTGCCAATAGGAAGTCGGTTAAAACAAAGTAACACATGAACAGACAAACTGAATGATCATATCTTTACATGATTGCCTGCTTCTAAATTTAGACATTGTATTGATCAGTTAATGTATATAATTTGTCAATAAGGTATTATATGACTTAATTTAACAATGGAAAGGTTCTAAAATTAAACTTTTAGCATTGATTTTGGCAGCATCACTAAATTTGAGACATTGATTATTTAAAAATAAATTTGGAGCAAGAGAGCCACAGATTGCTTGCAAGAGAGCTATCAACATACTAGTTCTAGTTTTCTTATAATTGGCCCCTTCCATACTATTTAATTCCAGCTGTTGAAGCCCAGTGACCACTCCACCTGATGGGTACAGCATTTTTTAGGAATTGCCAGCCAAAAGGCTACGGTATATGTATATCTAGTAGGGACACTATTACGACACATGAATGTGGTTAATTTTAAAATTTTGGAGCTTTTGAATAAAAATGATTTCATTTGTGCATTGTCAACATCTGTTATAAAGAGATTATAATTTCCATATATGTGTAGTGTGTGTGATGTTCTGGATGGTTCCACAAGAAATTGTAGACACACAGGAACTGTGGAGATCGGGGTGTGTTTATGTGTGGGTGCTTGTGTGGGTAGATATCCGGGGGTGGTGGGTAATCAGTACAAATGACCGAATGGGGATGTGCCGCAAACATGGGTAGCATTACCAGCCATAGCTGATGGTGCAAATGTACATGGTGGTATAGGGAGTCCCGGTTCTCCTTCTCTCAATTCTGTGGTGCCCCCTTTTCCTAGGCAAATTTTGGTATATGGATGGGTCCTTTTTCCCAAATGTTCTCAATTTTTTTGGAAAAGTCAAATTTTGCTAAAATGTTTGAAATTTCCCAAAAATTTGTAAAAACTAAGACAATTTGTGTTAAATTTGGCTGATATTTTTAATTTTGGTATATCGATACATGGGTCCAAATTTCTTGAAAAAAATTCTAAGCAGAACACCCCTACCCAAACTAAACTTGTGGACCATCTTACTCTACTTCCAGGCCTATATAGTATGGAGGACCCCATTTGCAAAATTATACAAAAATCCTAATTTGGAAGCATAGTTTTTATGCTTTTTTCATAGGTCAATTTTGGGAAGGTCTGCTTTTCACAAAATCACCACCCCCTTCTGGAAAAAATCTGGAAAAAAAATCCTGCATACGAGCCTGCCCACCTCCCACAATTAAACATTAAACATTAAAAAATATGATACAGTTGAACGTATATAGCCTCTTATAAAAGATGAGTGCAATTATAACTATAAATGTATAATATTCCCTCAAAATCTTGTGCTTAAATCAATTCAATAGTCTCGCCTCCCGCTCTCAATAAACAACCAATAACATTAATTGTGCTCAATTTGCCCTGTACAAAGTCTGCAGACACCTGTAAGCCATATCATGCACTGAGTATCAATGTTTTTATTAATTGTCAGTAAGTGACCTCTTCATTTGTGATGTGACAAAGCATAATCAATGAAACAAATTCATACTTGCCGCAATTATTACAATCAATCATTATATCTATATCAAATATTGATCATGAAATAGATAGCTATAGGAGCGTGGTCCTGTCTGTTCATGTTCTCTTTTCTATCCAGTACCACTGACAGCACACCACTCCACGCCATACATAAATTCTGCCAGTCACATTTCCCCAATATGAAATTTTTTTAAAGTAAAATTTTAATTTTAATTTTTCTTCATTAAAGTTTGGCGGAGGCAGGGTTCGAACTCACGGCGGCGGACTGCTTTGGACACACTATGATTATGAACCCAGCGCCTTAGACCACTCGCCCACTTGTCTTGTTGGAATTCATTTGAAACTTATTTGAAGATATAATCGCAACTTCAACATAGGCCTACCACGTGACAAGCAAAGGCAGAAAACGTACCATATTTTGGAATTTTATTTCAAATAAAAACGTTTATCTTTAGGATGGACGAGTAGATTGCGTAATGTACTGTGGGGTTTCATTGCGGCATGAATGTTGTACGATTTCATGATTCTAGCAACGCTCGGACACCCTTCTACATACGGTAGCGTCACCAAACCTCTGGATTTTTCACTGTCGTCTTTACTAGATTTCTTTGCTTTTTGCTTGGGGGTGGCCATTTTACTCTTGACTACTCGTCCATCCTAAAGATAAACGCGAACCACACAACTCTACCGACGTCATTTACTCAATTCCGTGTAAAAACTGTGATCTTACTTACATAGGTGAAACCGGCAGAAAATTCGGTAAACGCTATAGACGAACACAGAAATGAGGCAGAGAAAGTTGCTACTAACATCCGCACTAGAGCCAACAGGAAAGCATCGCAGTCAACCATCCACAAATCAGCGATAACTGACCACGTTGTGGACAATAATCATGTCATCAATTGGGATGAGGCAAAGATCGTTGGTAAAGAGTGTGATAAATACACAAGATGGATAAAGGAGGCCATCACTATCAGAAAACAAGGCACCACAATGAACCGAGACGAGGGCCAGTACAATCTAAGTCACATCTTTGACGATCTGTTGATGGAGAAATCGTCTGGCAACTCCGTTGCCAAGCAGCAATCAACAACAGCTGTTCAACGATCATCACATCAACAGTAGCATTGAGAAAGATAGCTGATAGCTATCGAAACGTCTGCACGTAAGTGTGTTTTACCTGGACTAGTATATGAAAAAATATACAGTATATCATATTATTGGGTATAACACTTAGTTTAAGTGTGTGCGAGGAGGAGGCCGAGAGGAAGAAAGGAAGATGCACAGAGCAATGGGGGGCACAGTTTGGGTGTCCTGGGCCTGGGCCCATTTGGGCCATGTCTGTAGCCCATAATATTTTACATTATGAGGCTCTTGTACCCATGTAAAGGTACACTGCCCAGGTGCTGGGTGTACCAACTCAGAACCATGAACTGTTATATTTGCTTTAAGTTACCTTTTAAAAACATTTTAAGCCCTGAAGCAGAGCGCCGCAAATGTTAAAAACAAAGGGCCAAGTGGCTATAATATTTGACCTTTGGAACTCATGTACCCATGAATAGTTATTGAGAAACGACTGGCCCTTTGTATTGACATTTGGGTCCCCGAGAACTCTTGATGGATATCTGGGCCAAAATTCATATCTATGGGGAAAGACCTTTAGGGCGAATTTCTCGATAGACGTCTTAGTAAGCCTTAGGCTTAAGGTGGCCTTGAGGCTCTTAAGCCTAGCCCGCTCTCGAAGCCCGAGTCTTAACTGTAGCCGGATTTCTTGAACGCAAATTCAAGCTGGTCTTAGTGGCCTTGCAGGCTTAACGCTTGACAACCTCTTCCCTTTCTACCAGCGACTTAATTGTATAGGCAGTTGGAGGTAGTTGTGCATAAGCTGTTGTCCTTCACGGTTTACCGTACTAATAAGGTTACCAGTGCAAAGACTAGCCTAGACCGGCGGTCTTGTGCTTGGGCTTGCACCGTACACAACTTGATGCAAGACTAGTATTTTGTTCTGTTTTTGTGTCTTTTAATTTTAATTCCACTTTACTTTATTATGAGTCCTGCTTGCATGAATGATACTTCTATACTTTTTACTCGACGCATTATTTTTTTTGCATTTCAAAAAGGGTCAAACTGCAAGCCTACAGGAAAGGTAACTTTGATTCCCCTAAAAGTAGGCCTAAAGCAAAAATTGTTTCACATTTCAAACAAATCATACGCATGTTTGTCAAAAGTAAAACAATATTTTTCTAACTTAGAATACTGTATCTTAAGTCGTTTTTGGGTTAAACATGGATTTATGGCCATTTTTTACTGAAAATGACCAGTTTTAGGTGAAAAAAAAAATTCACCATTAATTTTTAATCCTTCATATTTTCTACTATATAGATAAATGTTGTCTTTCTCTGTTATTTTGTATTACCTGATGGTTTATTTGTTCAAATAAAACTGTTTTTAATTGATTTCATTGCTTACTTTGTATACCATACCGGGTAAAGTTGAACTTGAAAGTGAAAAAACAAAGCCCAAAAAAGGTCATTTTCGAGAGATTTGTATCTTAGTTTCGCCATAAAATTTGATCTAAAGGGGCTAGAGACCTCATTAACCCCTCATTTTAATGATATTTCAATTTGCCACACACTGATAATAATTTTAACTTCCTTCAAAAAAGAAAAATTGAAGAAAATTGCAAAAATGTTACCCCTACCCCTAAGCGTGAAAAAATATGGCAAATTGTAAAAAAATTATTTCGGAAAAACTTATGGAGGTACAGCTCTGAAAAGTTGATCGATTGTGCACTCTACCAATCCCCACAATCGATTAGATTTGTGGAATGATGCCATGTATACTTTTTTCAAAATAATTTTTTTTACGACTCAGATTTTGCCCCATTTTGAGGTTCACACCATTTTTCTGATGTATCAACCCCTTAAACCCAAAGGTCACACCCATAAAAGTTATTCCAGGAAGAACAGTCAATGCCTTTCATGTTGTGCCCTCAAATATGTAATTATAAAGGGATGATCTGATGATAATATGACCACCGATGATGAAGAATCTTTCACACCGGGAGATGTAGTATGGGCAAAGCATGGTTGCTTCTGGTATCCAGCTAAAGTCATTTCCCCAACTGATGTACCTGAACATCTGAGAAGTTCTATCCTGAGAAAACTGAAACAAGTATTAGTCAAGTGGTATGGTGAAGAGAACTTTAGTTCTGTACCAGCTCATCACATCAACCACTTATCAGAAAATAAAGTTGATGCAGCCCGTGCCGCTAGATCACACAATATTCAGTTGCGCTATCAACAAGCCATTTCTGATGTCAGGGGTGAATAAAGTGCTATGCTTCAGTATAAACATTTTAAGATTGTGTAAAGGTAATCAGTTATACATTAACACTTTAAGAACATAATTTCTTTATGAGTTTAGACATCAATAGATTTATTTTCTTGACACCAAACCTGACCGCTATATGTTTACTAAATATATAGGAATACAGGGCCTCAGTACCAACATCATTTCATTTTCATACATGAGAACAGTGTTTAAGCAGTCTTTATAGTTTGTTTAACATATTTATAGATTCAAAACAACTTTAACTGAAGTAATAATGCTCTGTAACTTTTAAAAATACAGTTGTGTTCCAAGTAGACTCCCAGGATTGGTTAACATTTTCATATCATTCTTCGTAAAAACAACATGCGCTTAGAATTTGTTACATATCTTTAAAATGGTGATAGCCTGTGTATTAAAAACTTCAGAAATGGACTCAGCACAAAATTCTAGTCCAGATCCAGAAAACATGTATAATGTTATGATAACATGAACTTCATTTTTCCCCCATTTTGGCAGTAAAACCGTACTCAAACCTCGAACCCTGTCTGCATTACAATTTAAGCAATTTGTCAATTCAAATAGTCCGCGGCTTACGACCTAAGACCTGCTCTGAGGCAGGGCCAAGAAAACCCGCTTTAAGCCTGGCCTAACAGGCTTGCGTAGACTACGGCTACAGAAGACTGATTTCGAGAAATGGAAATTTTACCGAAGCCTGGGGCTAATCCTACAAGCCTGGCCCACAGGCTAACGAAGCCTCGAGGCTATGGTAGACGTGCTTCGGGGAACGTGTTTTCAGTTAAGCCTGGTCTTACGACCTCTTAAGCCTTGCGGCTAGACTAGCCAACTGCTAAGCCACCCGTCGAGAAATTCGCCCATAGGCTTTTAAAAGTGCATCACAGTCCACATACGGGGTCCTTTGTAGTTTTCGAGCCAGCTTTGATGATACGCTTATATCTAACATTGGGGGCCCTGGACCCATAGTTACCTACTTGTATTTTTGAGATTGTGTAATGCTCTCTAGTTCAAGAATCATAAATGCGGGCATAAATAGAATGCCCTCTGCATGCACTGGCATATATATACTAGTAACCTTTTCAGTACTATTCTAACCCACTGCACCTTTGAACCTTGCAGAAAACAATTAAAGCAAAATGAAGCAGGGGGCCCTTTGGCCAAAATAACAGGGGGGGGCTTCCGACCTTGTTAGCATCTACTGACTTGCTGACAGCTTAAATCCGCCACTGGTTGTCTTGTCCACTGGTCGAGCTGTCTTGATCGTAGTCTCGGTCTCGCACACACTTAAACTAAATGTTATACCCAACAAAATAATATATTCCTACCTTTAAACGTCTCCAATAGATCTTGAAGACCCCAGTTGTGTACTCACTTAATCCGAGACTGCATGAACTAACCAACATATTGGTTAAAATGTAAACAGTGAAATGAACTTCCCATTCATAGTGTTTAACCAACTATTGGTTGTATTTTGCCCAACATATTTTGGTTTAACCAACTAATGGTTAAAAATTTGCTCAACATCATTACCCAACGAGTTGGGTAAAATAATATTAACCAACAGTTGGTTAACATATTTAACCAACCACAAACAGTTAAATTGTTAACCAACCTTAGCTGTTGGGCTGTCATGTGGCCCGGTCATGTAGTGAATACATGGTTGGTTAAAATATTAACCAACTTGGTTAAACATTTCTGAGAGTGTATGTAGGCCTACCATTAAAACAATACCGTATGAGACAAAGTTGTTTTCGTTCGTCTCCGCACACCATCTCAATTTGAATTGTATTACTCCAGCAATTTTGATATGAGAATAAAAAACATGTATCCCCCATAGGATACAGGGCTGTAGTCGAGTCCTCAATTCGAGTCCGAGTCCTTGGTGTTTGAGTCCGAGTCTGAGTCCTTAGCTTCCAAGCCTGAGTCCGAGTCCTTGAAAAAAGGACTAGAGTCCGGACTCGGATTCGAGTCCTCCAGCACTGATAGGATAGTACATCATACACTTCTGGTGTGGTTACTATAATTCACCAGGTGTTTGTTCACACTAAATGACACATATCTCAGCTGTTAAAGTTTACTGGAGTAATGAGAAAATATGAGACTTTTTCTGATACCACAATCTCAGTTTATATGAAGGAAAATGGATCCTCATCCCTCTCCCCTGAATAAATACAGACTCAAATATTGATTGCTCCCTTTCAGAATATAAATGATGTGGAAAGAGAGTAATGAGCACATCTGCACATGATTGTGGCACTGGTGGTAGGTAAGTTTTTTGGATGGAATATAAATAATATATGGAACAAAACTATACAAATTCATTGGTGCAGTTCAATGATATACATCGACTGAGATGTGATATTTTAAGGGGTAACAGTTACTTCACATTGCACTACAAAGAGCTTGACTTGCATGCTTCACAGAGCCTGACTTGCATGCTTTGCCATGTGCTACAAAGAGCCCAGTTGCATGTTTTGCCACGTGATTTTTGTCCCCAGGCCACAGAATATTGATCACTGAGTTATGTCAGTTTTCTTCGATTTATTTTTATGTTCATAAAATTCTCTCACTGGAATAATATCACTACCAGATTCCAAGTGCTGCTGCTCCTAGAGATACACTGCTATCCAGCTACTTCATTTAGGCTATTCCTGAAATTAATGGCAACCCCTAAAGAAGACATGTAATTTTTACCATACATTTTTGGAAATTTCCAGATCAAAATTTTATCTACAAAATTGGAAATTCCCATTTTGAAAAAAAAAAATGCTGCAAATAAATTGGGAATTCCCAGTGTCCCTAAAGACAGGCAAATTTTAAGGGGTTTGGTCTGTTTCTTTAGAAGTTCTCATGTCTTCTTTAGGGTTTTGAGAAAAATTACACCTCTTTTTTTTTTTTTTTTTTTGGGTAGGGAATTTGCACTCCTAAAAAGGGAAAATCATTTCAAATGGGACTTTGGATTTGGAGACATGTACATTTTTACCATAAATTTGCCAAAATTTGATCCAAAAAAAATGGGAATTCCCATTTTGAAAAAAAAATGCACCATAACATTCCCAATGTCACTTAAAAAGAAGATCCCAAGATAAAATTAGCTTATGCCATTTCCAATGCTGAATTACAATGTCAAATTGGAATATATATATATATATGACTATATTCTTTCATTTACCTTCTTATTTTGCCTCAAAATGCAGAAGGAATTTTTTGAGGAAAAAGTTCTAAATCATAAGTTAGTCAAAAATCTTACATTTTTACTTGAAGGTCCTCGACTCAATCCTTTATAGATGTGTGATTTTATTTTATTTTTCAAATATGTAAAAATCCTAAAATTTTGCCAGATTTGTCAAGTTTTCAGTGATGTATTAGCCTTGAGAAAAAAAAAATAATCCCAACCAACCCTACATGTACTTGAAAAAGTCTGCCCACCTAGTACCTATAAAACAGGGTAGTTGTTTTTCATCACCTAAGGCCAATGAAAGTCGACAATGAGTTTCCCTGTCACCCGCCCTCACTTCATTTCTGACCCTCACTTGAATTCATTATTGTGGTTTTCCAAAAATAACAATAAAAACTGGTAATATTTGCAAAAAAAGTGAATATCTGTGCATTTTTAATGGAAAAATCAAAATCAAAACATTCATATTGCTACCAAACTTGCAGAATCTTTTTAGTATACTTTTAAATCTCACTTGGGCTAAACATCCATCTTTCAGTGCATGAGCAGAACAGTAAAAAGCAATGCAGTTTACACTTGCGTTTGGTCATTTAATGAAAGTCACAAAAATAATGAATAATGAATAATGAAAAAGTTACCTCACTTGTTTTTATAAAGTATGTGACGGGAAACTCAAGATTGATTGCTAGGGGCCTATATGCATAATCCCAACCCAATAATATTTGTGTTCCTTAAAATCATATTAAGCCACCAAAATGAGCAGCACGCTGCAGCAGTATCCCCGGGAGCAGTATTTTCCCTTTTCTTCGCAATGTCCTTTGACTTTCAGGGTCACACAATTGATGCACTGCACTTTTCTGGCACATACATATCAAACACAGATCTGTTTATATTGCCTATATCATTCACCTATAACTGCATAGTCTTTATCTGCCAAACCTTCTTTATATCTGTAATCAATAGATAATTAGAGATGTCCCAGCATGCAGCATACTTTGTGGCATCAACATGCAGAAGTTAAGGGAGGTCAGCTTATTAATGAGGAGATCATGAGATTTTGAGCATTAAGTTTGGCTTATAATTAGAAAGTTAAGGGAACTTTGTGGGATTTGGGCTTCATGAGTTTATACAGAGTTCATGAAATTAAGGGAATTTCTTAGCTTCAAGGAAGAGAAAGTTACGAAACTTTGTGAATTGAAAGGATTTTGGTTTATGATGAGATGAAGTTTAGTAACTTTGAGTAGAATTTATGGAGTTTCCAAGTTTGGCTTATGGGACCTTTGTGCACAATTTAGGGGAATTTGACTTTTTAGGAGATTTTAAGGGAACTTAATGCAGAATATAAGGAATTTTGGCTTTTGAGAAAAAGAGTTAAGGAACTTTGAGTGTGACGAAAATCTTGGGAACTTTGAGCAGTATTTATCCTGTCCATGTTGTATGCTATTTTGCTGTGTAAGCTGGGAAGTCATTAAAATAAATCTTCTTAGACCCTCATAGTTATGATATATAATATCATAATTATTGACAAGATTGATTTCAAATAAAACTTTAATCAATATTGTCCAACCCTGTTACCCCTTAGTCTGGGCATAACAATACCTGCAATTCAAGCACAATTACTACATTAGAATGCTACTTACGCATGATTAACAAATTATCACGATCTCCTTAAATTAATTTTAATTGAAACATTAACACAATTTTGTCACTATAATTGAAATAGTAAATCTAACCCAACCCAATAATATTTGTGTTCCTTAAAATCAATGATGAAGACAACGTAATGTGAAAGTACCTGCCTGATCTGGTGGTGTAACCCCTCTGTCTTTTTTTTTTTCTTCTTTTTTTTACATCCATAACACACAGCTAAAGTTCTAACAGTTTCGTTACACCGGGTAGGATGGGGAAGAGTCTTTAGAAGGTGGATTGGAGGGAGCATGACTTAGCAGTGTTTGTAGTTTATACTCCAGTACCGAGTCAAATAAAGCTGACACACAAGAGGAATGGAATATATTATATAAAAAAGGAGATACCGGCACCAAAACTTTTGTTAATTTACTAAATTATTGACCTTCACTCAAGAACTGCAAGTCCTATAAATGCAATTATAAAGAGTTTATAAAATTCATTATGCATGTTTTTGCTCAGGAAATTGTAAATGAAATTATTGGTTTCCTAGACTCATTTACTATAAGATCAATGTGTTCATAGTAAGAAGTGCACTGCAGTGTTTTAATTAGCGTACATGGCTAAAATTGGAAATATATGGTTCATCATGGCATCCCACTTGCCTTAAGAGGTAAGGAAATTCACAACTCATAATAATATAATCATCCACCACAAATGGGCTGTATGTCAACATTTTTGGTTTTTGACGCATATTGTATATTGAACAGACAAATTCTCCTCAAAATAAGCTTTAATACAATTATACATTACATGTCCATGCAAGGTAGTAAAAATTAGTAAAAGACAGGGATGAAACTCCACTTTTGACAAAAAGCCTGAATAATCCAAAAAACAGCATGAAAATGACCAGAATGGCCCTAAAACTAGACTTCTCCGTAGTCCACTTGTCCATTTTGCATACTCTGGCCATTACATTTAAGCATAAAACTCTGATTTAGGGCCTATATTGATTTGTGTGCAACTGATAGATTTTCACATCTGTATCTGATCTTTTCAGTCACCGCACTCCCTCTGTTTGTTAGCTTCTCAAGTGGACTACTGACTTTGCCTTGCGGTTAAGATTTTTAACACGGGACTCTATGGAGAGTTAGGCCAATTTCTGGCCTAACTAAAATTGGCCATGATGTAATGCATCTTTAAATGGATCTGCCTTGTGATTGGTCGCCCATATCTCGCTATGGTTTAAATCTTCCGGACACGCGCCATTACCATTAACTACACCGTACACAACTATCTGTGGTATTTGCGGTAGCTTTTGTGTTGACGCCAAGTTAATCTCTCATCAAACATCTAGCGCGTCTTGTACTATACCATGCTTAGTACCTGTGGTTAATGGACTGATAAACAAGTATGCTTGACTGTGTATTTTTAGAGAGCAAAGTCCCGGGGTAAAGTTCTGCTTAAAATTCAAACTCCATAGTCGGATTTTCGGGGTTCGCTATCAATAAACTGGTAGATTCCAAAATCAGAATTGTTAAAGTGAGCCATTATAATTATGCAATTCCGCAAGATAATGTTGCATTCAGTTACTTTTATTGTCACTAATTATCTGATATTTTTAACTCTTTATGACCATTTTACTATTGAATACTTTAATTTTAATAAACATCAGTATAATTTTGAGTTCAACGAAATGGGTTCATCATGACTAATAATAACATATTTTTAATAAAATTCGACTATGGCATAGTATACCCTAAAACGGGCTGAAAAAGTGAAAATAAAAGAAATTGCATAAATCTGGATAACAAAAAAGCCTGAATTCAGGCAAAAGCCTGAAAAGACTGTTGCTTTTTGAGATGTTCAATGGACCATATCTCAAAACAAGCTCTACTGACATTACACCCCATTTGTTTTGGATTGTCACTTAAAATCCAGGAAAAGGTACAAGTAGTGCCTTGAGCCAGGTCCACAAGTGCGTCATATATGAAATAAATGTAAAATTGGATTATACATGCAACATGACCAAGTATAATACATTTCACCGATGACAAAAAAAAATTAATTCTATCATCAATATATAGGAAATCCTATATGATGCATTACAGGGTCATTATGATGTTCCAAGGATCTCGTTGTCCTTTTTGTCAATATAGCATCCTATATTACCTCCATTACATGCAAAATCAATGTTGTGGTTTTTTGCAAGTGTAAGCCTACATTCTAAAATCCTCACCCTTTTAAGAAAAAGTTAATTGAAAAATTAATATTATCAATTTATTGATTATCTCTTAATGATTTCAATAATTCCCTTTAATATTAATAAAAACCACTGTTGAATCCCTTGAATCCGACTTAATCCACCATGTAGTAAACATAACCTTGGTTATTGCTAATCTGACATACATTTTTTATCTGGTGCATAAAAAGTGCAATGTTTGGAAGAGCTCCTTCTTAGAACACAGATTTTGTTTGTTTAATGTTACATGCACCCTTACTTATTTCACTAAAATGCACTGAAGTGGAATAGGCTAATAAATCTATTACTTTTCTGTCATTCTTTGAAAAGCTTTTGCTATTTTTTGAAACCAACCAGTTTGACGAGTTATTTCAAAGAAAAAAAGTTTTGTTCATTTGTCTGAATGCACCGAAGTGGAATTATGAGCAGATTGGTTTGATTTTTTACCTCTTTCATTACAATTGGTTGATAAATCTATGAATTCTCTGTAATGCAATTCTTTGAAGGCTTTGCTCTTGTAAGCATCTCAACCTTTAAACTAACCAGTTTTCACTGAATGCACTGAGGTGGAATTAAGAGCAGACAAGTTTGAGTTTTCACCCCTCTTGTTGCAAATCCAGAAAGAAAGTTTCTGTGATGGGCTGATGACTTCTCTTTAATGCCATTCTTTGAATTTTGTTTTCCCTGAAGTGGAATTATGAGCAGATTGGTTTGATTTTTCACCTTTCGTTACGATTGGTTGATAAATCTATGAATTCTCTGTAATGACATTCTTTGAAAAGCTTTGCTCTTGTAAGCAACGTTTTTTGAAACTAACCATTTGATTTGATTTTTCACCCCTTTTGTTGACAATCTCCCAATCTAGCTGGAAGGGCAGTTTCTTGAAAGGTCAGATATGACCATTCTCAAAATTCTCCATTTTGGGTTTTACATGCACAAATGCATGTAACTTTGGCTCTGTGCATGTAGAATTTTGCATAGGCCCTACATGCAATATTTTGTGTTTATTTTTATTTCAGCCCATTTTGAGGAAAAAATCAGACTGAGCTAGCTGTGCATGTAAATTTTATTTTCTAAATTTTTTTTTTATTGCTTTTGCAACTGTTTTCCAACTTTTTAAAAAATGAACTTACACTCCTCACCAATCCCATATAAAAATGATTCTGGTAAATAAATGCATAAAATGGACTCATAGGTCCTAAACCAGGTACCGTACAGTATTATCATTAAAACTTATCACTATTATAATTATGAAATGACCAGAATGCTTTGTCATCATCATCGACCTAATTATTTACCTGGGACAGTCTTGATCATTTCAATACATGCTAAATCAAGACCCTATCTTGTCTGGGTCTACTAGCCTATATAGCCCTGTACAAATTACGGTCGAAATAAATAACCGGAATTCATGTGCATGAAAATCACAGGAAATGCCCCCAAATCCCCGGGGGTCACTCCCATTGTGGCCTGTACACCATCCGCGATAATCAACTTTTGAAAAGCACCCTAAACAAGGATTTAACCCTTGGCTGAAACAATACCCTAAACAGGGATTTTATTCCTTGCATCAAATTTCATACCCTAAATTTCATTTCCGCGTATTTAGCAATTGCAATTTTGCTACCCTTTTTCCAATATTTCATGTTTTTGACACCCTAAACGCGTTACAGCGTGTCATCGTGCCTACCCACGAAAAACTACCCTTTTACGCGTTTTCATTATCGCGGATGGTGTACAGGCCCCAATGGGAGTGACCCCCCCCCCCGGGCCCCAAATGCACTCGGATCGGAGAACATTTATCTGCAAGGGCAATCTACTATATCAGCATTGAAACATGTGGTATAAATAAAATGACCATAGCATAATTTACATTTATAAATATCTTCAATGAGCTTCAATAATTCCACTTTATAATATAAAATTTATGAAACAAATACGAACCCATCTTTCACTTCGGTTTCAATGTATGTCGGCTGCTTGGTCATGATGATGATCTGCACTGCATCCATGCAGAATAGGCTGCGGCTTAACTTGGTTTATCTCAGAATCACTGGTATCCACGGCTCGATACTCCAAGCCACTGATGATGAGCAGTTAGAGTATCGTACGTTTGTTTCAATATTTGATAATATGTCATTTTGATCAGTTCCACA
Source organism: Amphiura filiformis (assembly GCF_039555335.1). Classification (NCBI taxonomy): domain Eukaryota; kingdom Metazoa; phylum Echinodermata; class Ophiuroidea; order Amphilepidida; family Amphiuridae; genus Amphiura; species Amphiura filiformis. Next base: position 14,262,781 of record NC_092632.1, read on the forward strand.
ATTTGTACATGTAAGGTATTTTCATCGTAAACATACAAACGACAACCACACAATGTCACTTTAGCCAATGTTAGCACTCTCAGACAATGTGCACCTGTTTTTGGTTTATCTGAATCACAAACACATCGGAACTTCACATCGCTGATGAAAGCGTGAAAGTGTAAAATGAGGGCGCAAATCGTATTGATCGTCCCTTCACCTCAAACTTCTTCACATGGCCTGTTCCCTGTGCCATGAATTGGTCGCTCTGTAATTTACTACCTTATTCTGCACGATGATTGGCCGGGGTGTGTTAGGGTGTGTCAAATATATATTAAATCAAAGATGTACCGGTATCAGTTGGGAGTGTACTTCTAATATCACCATTTCCACACTGATCTCCTGGTCAAAACAATGTCATTCTCATTTGAAATTTTTTAATAGACAGACCTGAAAACGGTGTGAGTGATACCGATGATTTTATTTCTGGTAAATAAAAAAAAGACAGTTGTCGAAAGGATCAGAACCTGCTCCCAAAACATCTTTCGTCCAAAAATCACAATTTTTAGGGGAGAAAGTGTATTACAAAGTTAGTGAAGTAATTAGTTGGTAATTGTTTTGTTGTTGGCTGAGAAACGCCTGCGTCACCAAAATGTGGATACTGTTTGCTAGTTTTGAACAACAAAAAAAGGAGTACACGGTAAAGTAAACTTTGTGATCGATTTTGTTCCGTTTTGGTAGGTTGATCACGCCAAATGAAGGTCACAAGATACCTGTTCTTGCCATTTACTGGCTTCCTTTTATTTTATTTCTACTTCTTTTCGATCCATAATTTTCTTCCTTTTTTCAGCAAAAGAACAAAACAAAAAAACAAAACAAAAAACAAGACAAGACAAAAAACGAACAATCAAACAAAGAAAGCAATAACAACAAAACATACACAAGGCAGTTGTCTTTTGTCTAAGTTACTGCCAGCTATTCCATCAATCAGTAGTAAACAGAAATTCGAAGTAGATAGCTACTTTATCAATTCACATATCAGTAGTAGATACATGTAACTACTTCATCAATGTCCATATCAGAGGTAAATAGCTACTTCATCAATTGATGCCCTTAGTTGTAGTAAGCTATTTCATTAATGCCCTTATCAGTAGTAGATAGCTACTTCATCAGTACCCATACTAATAGTATAGCTATTTCATTAATAATACCATCAGTAGTAGATAGCTATTTCATCAATATCTATATCAGAAGTAGATAGCCACTCCGTCAATGCCATTATAACTTATAAACTATAGCTATAAGCTACTTCTTGAATACCGTACACATCAGTACTACTTCTCCAATGCCAATAATAGTTGTATACAATACATCATCAATGTCCATGCAATATAATAGTAGCAGATAGCTACTTCTTCAATGCGCATATAGATACAGCTAGATAGCTACTTTGCATATCTGTAGTACTAGTAGATAGCTGCTTGATCAATGCCGGTATCAGTAGAAGGCTACTTCATCAATGCTCATATCAGTAATGTAGTAAGCTATTTCATCAATGCCCATATCAGTATAGTAGATAGCTACTTCATTGATACCCATCAGTAGTAGATAACTATTTCATCAATGCCAAAGTTGTACATACAGTTCGGGTAAAAGCTACAAACCTGTTGTAAATTGTACAACTACAGTACTACATAATAACTTCTTCATCAATGTCCATATCAGTAACATATATCTACTTCATCAATGCTCATATCAGTAGTAGATAGCTACTTCATCAATGTTCAGTAGTAGATAGCTACTTCATCAAAACCCATCAGTACTTCAACACAACGTACAATGTCCATCAACAGTGTCATTCAACAATGATATCTACTTCAACAATGTACATCAGTAGTAGATAGCTGCTTCTTCAATGCCCATATCAGTAGTAGATAGCTTCATCAATGCCAACAACAGTTGTAGGCCTACATACAGTTCGGGTAAAAGCTACAAACCAGTTGTAAATTGCACAACTGCAGTGCTACATGTAACTACTTCATCAATGTCTATATCAGTAGCATATACGAGGGGCATTCAGTATGTTTTAAGAGTTGACTCGTGAAGTCATTTGTGGATCGTTTTCATGGCATTTCTCAATGATTACATAAACACTGTACCTTTGTCTTTCAAACAACACATGTAAAAATTCTATCACACAAATGATTACGTAACAGCATTAGCATCAAATCAATGGTCTAGAGTCACCTGGTGAAATTGAGGCGTTTTTGTTAAGGGAAAAAAAAAAAAAAACGTTTCAAAACGTAAAAAGCGGCCAAAGTTTGAAAAATCTTTCCTGTGTGGCTTTTCACCCTTTTTTAAACTTGGTCCCATTTAGTAAAGTAGTAATAACATGAAGAATGAGTCCTAATTTTTACATGCAACAATGTGCTCTTATAGGTTTAAGATTGTTCGAAAGCGGTGCAATATGACGTAGGCTACCGTATGTATTATCAAAAACATTTCAAGGTTTATGTTTTATTATATTGCGTGATCATAAAGAGTAGTAGAGTATTATATATACTTAGCAAATTGACTGTGTGTCAACCTGCTACATATAGGCCCTACATCTGTACATAAGGCGCAGAATCGCACATGACGATGAAGAATTTAACAAAGTGAGTATTTGCTACAAAATACATTATAACGTCTATACGGGAAAAAACTTCAATTACGCACGAACATTAATTCATTTGCTCTACAAAATAAACATTGACAACTAAGAAAACCAACAAGTAGCCTATAGATGACTTCGTATGGGTCTTTAGAAACTTTCATAAATGGGACCAAGTTTAAAAAAGGGTGAAAAGCCACACAGGAAAGATTTTTTAAACTTGGCCGCTTTTTACGTTTTGAAACGTTTTTGGTAGATATTAATTCTTTTTTGAGGTAAAAAAATATTGCGCGCTAAGTGGTTCTTTGTAGCCATGCGAGGTGAATATCCATATTTCGCGGTTAATGGTGCTTTGTAGCCCTGCGGGGCAAACTAGTTGGATATCCATATTTCGGGGTGAGTGGTTTTTTGAAGCTCCGAGGGGCAAACTAGTTGGATATCCATATTTCGCGGTTAGCGGTTCTTTGTAGCCCTGCAGGGCAAACTAGTTGGATATCCATATTTCGCGGTTAGTGGTTTTAACGACCCGTAACCACCCCAATCAGCTGCATACCGCATCCAGCTATTTTAATTATCAAAATACTAGTTTTTTAATGCTATGGGGTAACAGAATTATTAAAAAAATTAATAGCTGAACCCAATAGTTCAGCCAAGGACTGGAAACGACATATTGATGACTTTATATGGAGTGTATTCAATAAACCCAAGGCGGAACGAGAGTTGCTAAGTAACCGCTATCCGAACCATAAACACACATGCATGATCAGACAACGAGTATTCAATTTCCTCATAGCATCCCACGCACACCGTCGTCATCCCTATATCTTCGTGTTAAAAATTGCCGTGGTAGTACGATAAATCCTCACGTTTTTCAACAACTACGCATGGTGATTTTGAGCTATTTTGTTCGAGATAGGCCGTGCGACTCAGGCTATGCATACAATTTGAGATTTTGAGAGCCGGCCACACTGTTTCTATTCTATGTTTTACGATTTTCGCATGATCAGTATATGGCTGGCCGTAACCGCCACAACGTGGAGCTGCTACGCGTAGCTTACTTTTCGCTTCGCGGAGCTAAATTGACCAATCATGTTAGATCTTTTCATTACGCGGAGCCAGTTGATGCATCATCGTTCCAGAGAGAAAACTCTTGCCAAAATTAATGTTTACTATGTGGATTTTAAATGAATCGAATGTAAATAAACCACAAACAGTTGTACAGGATCAATACCATTGTTTGATTAGTGTATAGTCAATGTTACCTTGCATGCATGTGCCATGTGTGTGGCGTGTTTGTTTGTTTGTCTACTGTGTCAGGCCAGGATCACTGACACCCACGGTACTGATACTGTCATACTATCACGGTGATCATATTGTTGAATGTTGTTGACTTTAAAATAATCATGATGCAGTCATGTCTACAGTAGAATTCACCACGACCTTTGAAGGACTTAAACCCCATTAAAAGCTATTAAACCAAGATAACACTCAATGAAAACAGCTCAACTATGTTACATCAGATCTTCTCTGGTTAAATACACACTGCACTTGTGTCTGTTTTACCTGTGCAATGAACAATGAGCTGGTATTATAGTTTCAGTTGGGTGAATGATTATAAAGCGAACGCAAGGTAACAATACTGTCTGGGCTTTTGTTTACGAAATGAGACAATAGTCTGCTTATTGTTAACCAGCGTTCTTGAAAATGAGAAGCATAATGGTTTGCAGACTTAACACGGTTTAGAAATAATTTGTTCATATTTTTTGGTGTTATCTGTCGTTTACATATCCTTCCTAAAACACAAAAGTACCAATATTTCCAAACACCTAAATTAGCTAAAAATTTAGGAAATGTTACAAAACTATATTTTCTAGAATTTCAGAGAATACTTTAAATATTGACTGGTTATTTTTTACACAGTGACGTCATATAGGCAATGGCATAATACTTCTAACATACACTAGGTCACGCGTCAATGGTGAGCGCACTGAGTATTGTGTATAGGAAAACGGGCAGTACCGTAACTACAGTATGTATGGCCTACTACTAGTATATAAAGTAAATCCGAACTAGTTTGCTGAAGGTCGAATTCCGCAGGCCACGCCGCGCAAGATGTACAAATCAGCTCCCGGCGATACACTGCAGATCGCAGAATTGTGTGCATGGTTTACCACCACTCTGCCTAGCTATATAGTTGTGTACAATACTGTATGAGTTTCTTGTGAGTGCATGTCCATCTAAATAATAAGTCGGTTCGTACTTTTCATAAATTACTTTTTGAATCATAACTATCGTGACCGAGGATATCTTGCAACTACGTGAAGCTCGTCTGGCAAATTCTTAATGACTAAATTCGCTTCACGTAATGAGTAAGTCGTACTTGATTGGTCAGTTTTACCTCCGAGTAATGAAAAACTCTAACATGATTGGTCAATTTGGCTCCACGGAACAAAAAGTCAGCTACGCGTAGCAGCTCCACGTTGTGGCGGTTGCGGCCTACCATATCAGTATCCCATATGATATTTCTATTGTAAGAAAATTTTATTTGTTGTCACGTAAATCACAGGTTTCGTTTAAATGTACTAACTGGAAATTAAATGTACTAATTAGTGAGGACCGGTATTTTGCTGTGGATATGTTTAACTGCAATTTGCGGGTAAAAATTTGAAATCCTGGGTAAAAATTTTGATAATATTCAACTCTTTGAGAAAATTATTTTATAAAGGAATGCTGGTAAAACCAGGTGCAATACAATGTACATTATTGACACACTATCACGCTCTTTATCTTCGTCAATAATAGAATAATCGATTTCAATCGAATTGAATGCATGAGTTTGTAGTTGACTACTGAGCGACCTAAGCGATCGATTGCTAGCCAATCAGATAGAACTCCTTTTCTTGCGTTCAGTGAAATACCACTCGCCTGTCGCTCACTACCACTCGCCCGTCGCTCACCAACGGAGTATTAAATTTATATTTATCGTATAGGACGTCGACGGTGTGCCACGTTGTTCACACGTCAGTCGAATTTGGCGGTGTTGGTTTGTTAGCCCTCCAAGTTATAACATCGTTCACTTTGTGTTGAACATTGTATGTGAGCCTCGCTGTAATAACATAAAGATCAGTCTGATCAGTGTGATATCACAGAGCAGACCCTTGAGAGGGCACTTGGCTCATTTGCATGGCAGTCGGACTCTCCATTGTATTTGATCATTTGTGTATGGAGAGCAATGGCGACCCGTCATTGTATTTGTTCATGTGTGTATGGAGAGCCACTCTTGGAGCCCATGGGACTTAGGCTAGGTCCTCAGGTAGAGTCAGACGCTGTATGTACTAGAAACGCCCATTCTGGATTCTGCGTTCATTCAATGTTAGCATGAAATTTGTATTGCCCGGCGGCCCGCGTAATGGAAAAACCGGAATTTGTTACATAAAAAGAAATGAAAATTAAAAAAAGCAAGGTTCCACCTGAGTACATATTAAATGGGTGTAGAAATATTGTTTTCAAATTACGGGATATAATGAACGTTTGACATGACGCCATGATGACATGATTTTATTAGTCGTTTTATATATCACCTATACCGTGTATCATAATACCAGTATTTGTAATTTTATATTATATAGAACTAATATTTTGCATCATAAATGCGCAGTTCATATGCACAGACGATTACTAATCTTCACGACTTCAAAATAACATGTTACTAAGCAGGTAATAGGTGCTGGCCTTGTCCTATTGTACTTGTTCATTTGTGTATGGAGAGCTCACTGACCTGTTAATAGAGGTCAATGGGATAGCTTCTTTATGGGGCACCTCTCCATCGGTTTCAGGGCGCAGTTCATTGAACTCAGCGGGATTTTATTGCAAGTGCTTTTATATTATTACAAAACGGATCGTGGTTATTGCCTTGACAAACCTAATAAATAATTCATACCAGGGATTAATAAATCCAGGGGTGCGGACATTTCATTGGTCGCAAAACACCGGGATTCGATACAAGTTTGCGTTGTAAATGAATGCGTGAATAAGAGTGTCATCCCCTTGGCGCGATATTTGATTTCTGAATATACTCAAGTTGCCGTTGAAAATGCCTAAAATCATCAAGATATTGCAATACTGTCTAAAGTGATGTAAAATTGTGGCAAATTTGTATGATTTATCGCACATAATTTCTGCGTAGCGTGGAGAATCATTTACATAGGATTTTGGAGAAAAATGTGATAATTTTAGGGAAATATAGAATGGCGGAAGAAACAAATAAAACATTTTCCTGGAATGTGTAGACCATACTCTTTCTGTTCCTATTGATTTCTATACTGAAATAATTCTTAAAATGAAGTTGTTGGATGATTTTAGTTGGCATTTCTAGAACGTAAACATGTAGGCAGATAGTAGAGAGGGCACTCTATTCACGAGATTTCTTTTCCAACGTCAAAATAGCACGACTTTTGGTGGTTTGCGAATGAAGAGTGTCCGCACTATCGATGGACTACGTAACTGTTCAATAGGTTTTTGTAAATGAGCTAGTGTTAGTGGGTAAGCTGTACGTCTCTTTTGCATTGTTAAGACAACCACGCTAGGTTTTTCGATCAACGTACTATGCGTGTTTGGTCAAGCGAGGATAATTTGTAAAGCAGCAAGTATTAATGGTGAGGATGTTGCCCTTTTTAACGACTTCTGACTTTTGATTTAGCCCAAAATGAATCAATAAAATCGTGTATAAGATATTTGTGGGGATATTTGGGCGCTATTACAACAATTTAAATAAATGGGCACTTCTGGGTTGGATATTATAGATTCTATAGAATTTAAGTATGATATATTTTCGATGGTAAATATATTTTCACTTTCAAAGTTTGTAGTTTTTATAATTGCAATTTGTTAATATTATATAAAAAGCACATATAATTATAATTGTAAGAGTATGGGATCATTTTGAAAATTAATAATTGCGAAACGCCGGCGGTAGAGTTCAGCAATAAATGTGTATTTCAGGAATTGCCGCGATTCCTGCAGTAGTTTTTATGAATAGAATACAATAGCGGATACAATAGCGAATTCAATAGAACTCTATTACGGGTAAATAAACCTCGTCGCGCTGCTAAATTTCACTTTTTATTTTTTCATTAACTAACCGTTATTTCAACAAGTAACCGTTATTTTTAAACTTTGGAAAACCTCGACCGAGGTTTTTAATAAGAGGCTGAAATGAGGTATTGTTGTATTTTCTATATTTTCTCGGGAATTAAAGAATGGAGAATGCTGCCTTTTGGAACAGTAATAGAACACAAACTACCAGTTCATTAAACCATGTTTGTTGGGCTGTAAAGGTTTCAGTTTATTTAAAATGCGTGGTCAAATATGTCTTATTTTTGACAAAAACAAGGCTTTTCTTTCTTTAAAAATCTTGATATTGCCAAAAATAGCAAACGTGGAAATTTAAATTTTTTTGCCAGGTCTGTTGACTAATCTCCAAACATTTAAACGGGAGTCTCCCTAGAAAATATTTGAATCCGTGATTAAAATATAACTGTTATTGTACCATTGTTACATTTATACAAAAACACAATACAAAAAGTAGTGGTACACAAAGAGAGGTCATCGTTTGAATGAGAAATTTATTTTTAAAACTTTTCTGTTCATTTCAGGTTGAGATCATACCTAAAAATTCATATGAATATTTAAATTACAATTTTCATAGCATTTTGTAATATTTTAGGCCATATTTACTTGGAATTTAGCAATTTTCGTGCATTTCCACCATGTTGTATCGGTCATCCCACCTGCGCATGCGCAGATTGTTGTTTCATTTGCACCAGTTATGCTGGCGCAACACTAAATAAGCGTCCCATAGGATAACGTGTGATTTCGGCCTACTTCGAGCGCCATTCCTGGCGTCCCTGCAATACTTGGCAAAATAAATTTGGTATCAAATTAAAGCTCTGTTTCTGTAGATTCCAAAACTTTTGTCGGCATATATCGATGACCGTTGACTTTTTCGCTATTTCGCGGTGCAAAAATATGGCCTAAAAATATACTAAATTCACCACTCGCACTTCAAAATCGGAAGTTGTCTTCATCCGCCACAGAGAATTGCTTTTGAGAGTAAATGTCCGGTTTTTTCTGCATCTTTTCATTGAAGACACTTGTCGAATTCATATGAGCTGATTTTGAGTGATTTAAAGTGAACATGTCGGTAGATATGGTCGCTACAATCTCATATTCACTATGCACTATATTAGCCGAATTTCGTTCTTACATAAAATGCGTAGTGATTTAGTGTTGCGCCCCTTATCGTCGCGCTGAGTACCAGATCTCACACATGACCAGTCATTATATTTAGTCTGTTTCATTTTGGAGATAATTAATGTCATTTGCAATAACTGCTTTTTCATTTTCGCCATTTTTGCAGAATAATTTTGCTTCCATTCAAGCCCTAAAGTTGTTGAAGTTTCCAGACGTCCCATTTCCACCAAAGTTTAATGGCAAGTCTCATATTTTACCAAATGCAAACGGAGGACCTAGTGTTTATTTCTGCCCAAAACTAGCCATATGCACCTTGTACTTTTGCTGTTTTCGGACATTGTAAACACGTGTTTTTTCTGTAATTTAAAAGGCCCGCCTTTTTGCGTGATTTGGCAGTGTCCCTAGTATATTGATTTTATGCTAATGCTGTTACGTAATCATGTGTATGATATAATTTTTACATGTGTTGTTTGAAAGACAAAGGTACAGTGTTTATGTAATCATTGAGAAATGCCATGAAAACTATCCACATATGACGTCACGAGTTAACTCTTAAAACATACTGACTGCCCCTCGTATCTATATCAGTAGTAGATAGAGATTTCATCTATGCCAATAACAGTTGTAAATAATTCATCAATGTCCATATTAGTAGTAGATAGCTACTTCATAAAGTTCAGAAGCAACTTCAACAATGCCAATATCAGTAGCGGACGGCACCTTCATCAATACCCATATCAGTAGTAGATAATTATATATATCTTTTATGCCGATATCAATAGTGGACAGCTACTTCATCTATGCCCATATCAGTAGTAGATAGCTACTTCATCAATGCCCATATCAGTAGTAGATAGCTACTTCATCAATGCCCATATCAGTAGTAGATATCTACTTCATCAATACCCATATCAGTAGTAGATACCTACTTCATCAATGCCCATATCAGCAGTAGATCGCTACTTCATCAATGCCCATATCAGTAATAGATAGCTACTTCATCAATGCCCATATCAGCAGTAGATAGTTACTTCATCAATGCCCATATCAGTAGTAGATAGCGACTTCATCAATGCCCATATCAGCAGCAGATAGCTACTTCATCAATGCCCATATCAGCAGTAGATAGCTACTTCATCAATGCCCATAACAGTAGTAGATAGCTACTTCATCAATGCCCATATCAGCAGTAGATAGCTACTTCATCAATGCCCATATCAGCAGTAGATAGCTACTTCATCGATGCCCATATCAGCAGTAGATAGCTACTTCATCGATGCCCATATCAGCAGTAGATATCTACTTCATCGATGCCCATATCAGCAGTAGATAGCTACTTCATCAATGCCCATATCAGTAGTAGATAGCGACTTCATCAATGCCCATATCAGCAGCAGATAGCTACTTCATCAATGCCCATATCAGCAGTAGATAGCTACTTCCTCAATGCCCATATCAGCAGTAGATAGCTACTTCATCAATGCCCATATCAGCAGTAGATAGCTACTTCATCAATGCTCATATCAGCAGTAGATAGCTACTTCATCAATGCCCATATCAGTAGTAGATAGCGACTTCATCAATGCCCATATCAGCAGTAGATAGCTACTTCATCAATGCCCATATCAGTAGTAGATAGCGACTTCATCAATGCCCATATCAGCAGTAGATAGCTACTTCATCAATGCCCATATCAGCAGTAGATAGCTACTTCATCAATGCCCATATCAGTAGTAGATAGCGACTTCATCAATGCCCATATCAGCAGTAGATAGCTACTTCATCAATGCCCATATCCGCAGTAGATAGCTACTTCATCAATGCCCATATCAGTAGTAGATAGCTACTTCATTAATGCCCATATCAGTAGTAGATAGCTACTTCATCAATGCCCATATCAGTAGTAGATAGCTACTTCATCAATGCCCATATCAGCAGTAGATAGCTACTTCATCAATGCCAATATCAGCAGTAGATAGCTACTTCATCAATGCCCATATCAGTAGTAAATAGCGACTTCATCAATGCCCATATCAGCAGTAGATAGCTACTTCATCAATGCCCATATCAGCAGTAGATAGCTACTTCATCAATGCCCATATCAGTAGATAGAAAGCGAGTTCATTAATGCCCATATCAGCAGTAGATAGCTACTTCATCAATGCCAATATCAGCAGTAGATAGCTATTTCATCAATGCCCATATCAGTAGTAGATAGCTACTTCATCAATGCCCATATTAGCAGTAGATAGCTACTCCATCAATGCCCATATCAGCAGTAGATAGCTACTTCATCAATGCCCATATCAGCAGTAGATAGCTACTTCATCAGTGCCCATATCAGCAGTAGATAGCTACTTCATCGATGCCCATATCAGTAGTAGATAGCTACTTCATCAATACAATATCAGTACGGTAGTATATTGCTACTTCATCAATACCCATATCAGGAGTGGACAGATATTTCATCAATGCCCATATCAGTAGTAGATAACAACTTCATCAATAATGATCAGTAGTAGATAGCTATTTCATGGATATTCATATCAGTAGTAGGTAGCTACTTCATAAATGTCCATATCAGAAGTAGAAAGCTACTTCATCAATGCCCATATCAGTAGCAGATAATTATATACATCTTTAATGCCCATATCAATAGTGGACATCTACTTTATCAATGCCCATGTCAGTAGTAGATAGCAACTTCATCAATAATCATATCAGTAGTAGATAGCTACTTCATAGATGTCCATATCAGTAGTAGATAGCTACTTCATCGATGCCCATATCAGCAGTAGATAGCTACTTCATCAATACCCATATCAGTAGTAGATAGCTACTTCATCAATGCCCATATCAGTAGTAGATAGCTACTTCATCAATGTACATAGATACTTCATCAATGCTCATATCAGTAGTAGAAAACTACTTCATCAATGCCCATATTTTTTGATCTAAAGTGTTCATAGAAAGAAGCAAATAAAAGTTGTTGGTCGATTTGTTCCGTTTGAATTCGGTTGGGCACTATAAGCAGGAAAATAAGGGTATATGCCTAATTCGTATCTTTTTCTCTTTTCTGTTTCTTACTCTCTTTCATTCCTTTTTCTTTTATGAAACAAAAGATTGATTTATACTCCCTGCCCACTTACCTCAGCTACAAATAAAGAAATACCGCCACCACGATAACAGACCCATAGTGTTCTGATGTCCTGTCGTCTGGTTCAGGTCTGGTTAACGAAACGTCGTAGCGCCCTCATACTTTATGAACAAACCTGCTATCAACGTATCGCTTACCGTTTACAGGGACTTCACAGAAAATAAATCAAGTTACCATTTACTGTATAGAAGCGAAGCAAGAGACAGCGCTACACAGGGCGCTACAGCTTCCTTAAAGGCATGACCTGGATAAGTCATTCACACTTGCAGCCTTCAGTTGTCGAAGCCTCGTAGAATATGACGAATCCCCATGCTGGAGTATAGTGGAGATTCAGTTTTGTTCTGAACAATATTTAAAAGCATATAGCAATACACCTGTGTAATATCATTTAGTATCACCTACATGTATTAATGCACATTATATTATATATTATTATAAATGACGTATGGGAACACCCTGACGTGAGCTGCAAATGTCCCTAGATTACTAGATTAGCCTTCGAAGTTTGTCATTGCCTGGCTGGAGAGTGCATGTATCATTGTTATCTATTTGACATGCACACTTAAGATTGTACATATCACCCATTAGCAAATTACATCTTTTAGCATTAAGATTACCCATCGTTTATTAACAGGTGGTCTGCAAATCACGCAATGCACAACCAGACTACTCTTTTATGAGTTATCCTGTAGCTGAGGTACTATATGCTTACTTTGTGTACATTTTGAACGTTATCTTTAGGCATATGGTGGAATATGTATACCGGGCAAACTCTACCTTTAATTCAAAATCCTCGGTGGTTGTGCCAACAGTTAGTCACCTGCCTGCCGTAACTGGAAATATGCTGTACAATTTTACTCGATGCAGTGGATATAGGATGTTGGTCCCAGATAGATACCTTGTGGGTACTCGGAGGCTATATTCATCTCATTTATCCTACCCCCCCTAATTAATTAGAGCAACTTGTAGAAGTGAACTCATAGTAGGTCTACTATGTGAAATATGTATAATTGTTATGCTCGGTGTTGGGTACACGTAGAGTATACCCAAAGAGAGGAAACTGCATCTTCTTGCTTTTAATATATATAATACAAAAACCTATAAAAGTAGAGTATTGCTGTGTAAAATACTGTTTTGGCAAGCTGTATGTCATCACAGGACATTGTATTGTTAAGTGCGCTATCCCGCATGCATAAGCACTGCTGTGTTGTTTATTTTCACCACATAAAACCTAATGCATTATCGGGTTTTATTCATGGGGTAATGGATTGAATGTAACATAATTAGGGGTCCATACCGTGGATATTTCCTTCATTTTATGTGCAATATGTTACATTCATGCTGTTAAATGTTTTAAAGCGTTCTGATGATTATACGTCGTGTCTGTAATAACCTTGACAATAAAAAGCCTGACACTATAGACGGAATTCGCGGAAGGAACGCATTATTTTGCATGTTGTTCAATATCGACAGGATGTCCCAGAAAGGCAATTAAGTGGCTCACACTAAAGTAAACTTCATAAAAGTATACTGCCACATTTGCCGTTTTGAGAAGCAAATGTTTTTAACTATGCAGTTTCTTGCGCGTAATGGGCGCCGCACCAGTCGCTAGTATGACTAAGGCCAATTTCACGCATTCCTACACCTCAATAGCAGCCATAACTGGGTCCCCGCTGAGTAAATCCCAAATGTGAAATGATACATCTTTGGCGGGAATTTTAAACTGCATTCCATCACCCGTGTTACACGTAGACAATAGAATGATGAAAGTTTAAAACATAATACAATATAACATCGATTTTTAAGCGGGTTTTAATCCACCCAATTGGGCAGTCGCAACACCAGTTAGGTGCACCGGGGACTCAGTAATGACCGACCAAATCCTGACCATTATGACTTGGCTCGTTGAATTCGTCTATAGACCATTTCTATAATGGCATTTTCCTGGCGGTGATGGGGTGAACATCGAAATCACATCAACATGATCGATATCACGTACTATAAAACAACGAAAGAGAGGTCAAGGAGGATATCACGTGATTATCACCTGATTATAAAATAACGAAATAATCATGTGACTACTATAGGGGCGTCTTCAACACAAATCGCCCTATGACCTCTTCCTCCCCCTCCCCCTGCCCCTCCCCCCTGAAATGGTGGCGCGAAGCGTCATGGACAAGGTCGCTGAACAAGTTATAACTTGTTTGTTAATATAATTCTTTTGTTTTAAGTAAAAGTGGCCCCCAAAACACCTGGGATCGTGTCAAAGAAGAGTGAATTGAAGAAAAGTCAGGGTTTTCAACTGCCCGCAAGTTTTGCATCTGATAATATAATTCTTTTGTTTTAAGTAGAGATGTCCTCCAAAACACCTGGGATTATGTCAAAGAAGTTGAAATTAAGATAAATTGAATATAATTCTTTTATTTAAGAAAACTGTTTAAAATATTAGTAGAGATGTCCTCCAAAACACCTGTGCTTATGTCAAAGAAGAATTAAAATAAAGGAAGAATTGAACAAAGAGGAATGGTAAGATCTAAAACTCGAACACCCCTGGGTTTATGGCATTGTCTCAAAGAAGTTTTGAATTAAAGAAAAGTCAAGGTTTGCAATTAATCGTTTGTTAATATAATTGTTAGATCAACTTGACCGCTCACTATTTGATACCCTTTTAGAGTGAATGATTATGAATTGGAAGTCAATAATGACTTTTACAGCTTATATAGGTCAATATAAGCGTGATCTTGCTCTACAAGAATATTACTTGCATTCCGTCAAATAGCTTGATTGAATCAACTAGAAAACTTGTAATCCTCATGGGAAAATGGCAGCCGTATTTGCTTAAAAGGGTAAGTATTTTGAATGAATATATTTTACAATTATGCTTAAGAAACCTTTATAAGAAACTTTACATCTGAAATCATTATTCACCTCAAATTGTTGACACCTGGGATCGTGTCAAATAAGAGCGAAGTTGAAGAAAAGTCAAGGTTTCCAATTACCTGTTTGGTATTATGATTCTTTTTAAAGAGAGTTAACTGTTTAAACAAATATTATATTAGAAATATCCTCGAAGACATGGGTTTATGGGATTGTGTCATAGACGTTTTGAATTGAAATAAAGGGAAGATTGGAACAAAGAGTTTTTTAAATGATGCAATATCTAAAATTAGATTTAAAATGCCCTACCAGCAGTATGTGATCTTTGGTCGTGGGAAAAATGGAGCCCTCATTGGTGACGTTTGGCCAATAGAAGCAGCGCCAATAAAGATTTTATGATGGTAAACAATGAATTCCTTTATAAGAAAAGAAAATAGTGTCTGACATCAATGTCATTTTGAATATAGATCTGATTCAACATGGTACGTATTTCAGGAAATGGAAATGTTGTACTTATTATCAATCGTGAAAGCACTGTTAGTTTTTCTGATAAAGATGATGGAATGGAAAGAATAATTGTTACTGATAATGTTGCAGAACTTCATACAGTGGTTGATAAAATGGATGAAACAAAATCAAAGCGGAAAACAATAACTACGGGTCGCATAGATGGAGTCTCCAAGCAGAAAAACAGAAGTAATGGAAGGGACAATAGTGAAAGAAAATCGAAGTGGAAAACAGTATCTAGCGGTTGTATATAGCAGGAGTGTCAAAACAGAAAAACAACAACACTGAATTGCAAATTACTAAGGATATCAAGGCTCGTATAGTGGAATTATTGAACCAAATAGCCAACAATGGAAAGTGGAAAGAAATGTAAACACAAATAACACCTTCTAGTAGATTGTGATATATAGCGGGATTTTTAATCAGATACTTTCACTTGCAATTTTCATCTTGAAGCAGTAAAGAGAAGAGAGATCTTGAATAACTTTAATATGACCATGGTATAGTACTTCCATGTAAGGGGTTGAACGCAACTTTCGACCATTGCACTCCAAGATTTGCAACAGCTGATAGCATAGGCCTCTACTCCCGCTTCTACTTAATATCATCATGCTTATATACTGACAATATCAACCAGGCCTTCAGTACACTTGTGAAGGAACGTTCAATGTGTTGGATGTCAGACTGATCATCCATCTCAGCCGCATATATAGCTCCTGAAGAGAATATATTAGCTCCCATTCTGTTTGAACTTGCAAAAGAACGTGTTGATGAATTTGATCTTCGACTACTACTTATTAAATCAGCAAATAACCTATTCATGGACTGTCGTGTCATCCACTTTCAACATTTTTTTGTAAGAATTAGAAACATAATCAAGAATGAAGCAATTTGGAAGAAAGCAGCAAGGTTGCTGTACATGTTGTGATGGTATTATTGACAGCTCGGCTGAAACTTCTTGTCTTGGAGGAGAGGATCAATTCTTGAAAGACTATCGTGACTATGAAGAAGAAAATGTACATATCAGCCGAGAGGATTATGTAAACAGTGTACAAAGCAGAGTCATTTTTGACTATATCGAACTTTATCTTGCTGCAGAGAGACTTGAGAGCAAACTGTTGAACTGTGATGAAATGATGCATATAGCAAATATGATTCGCCTCATCCGAAAACATGATGACTATAGAATATTGCTAGATTGGCGACTTGGACAGGATAAAATAGCAGACAAATTTAAAACTTTGTGTGAAAATGCATTGTTTGCGAATGGAAATCTTCAAAATCTATGTTTTAGAGCACTCACACTGTATATCTTTACCATGGACCTGTGCCGAAATAGGCTCAAAGACAATGATTTGAAACAGGCACTCTTAACAATAACAAAAGATGCTATTGAACAATATGACATTGATTGGACAGTTATATTGGAGAGACGCTTGATGAAATGGGACATTGTAAAATTCATATGCACAAGCGTCATTATGTTTGGATTTGCTCTTTTCATAAAATATCTGGTAAATTAACCCTAATTACAAAACAATTAATTTTAATGAATTGAAAATATGAATACATGTATTTGGATTTTCTTATTAAATAAAGAGAGAAACTACATCATTGACTGACTCAACAATGTGTTACTACTTTGCGTTCTTTGTTGCGTAAAATGCGTTACGCCGCCAAAATAGTGCGTCCAAAAGCGTTACGCTGCGTTGATATTGCGTCAAAATGCGTTACGCCGCGTCGATAGTGCGTCAAATGCGTTACGCCGCGTTGATATTGCGTCAAATTGCGTTACGCCGCGTCAAAATGCGTTACGCCGCGTCGATAGTGCGTCAAATGCGTTACGCCGCGTCGATAGTGCGCCCAAAATGCGTTACGCCGCGTCGATAGTGCGTCAAATGGACTTTAATCATGAGTTATTTTATGGGAACAGTCTATCTTCTTGCCATTTGTACACAATCCTTCAAGAGGGCAACATGGATGTTCTTGATGCTAAACCTTACCGGTGTTCCTTGTGTGATAGAGGGTTCACTCGCAAATATGATCTTAGACGACATGAGAAAACTGTACATGAAAGAGAGTCTGAACAGGAGGAATGTGATTCAGAAGTAGATGATATGGACTCGGATGGTACACAAGTACATGACAACACAGAATCCGACCATTCAGTGGTAGAAGCTTCTGAATCTGAGGAGGAGTCATCGGATGAAGAGACAAGCGATGAACTGGAAGACAATATTACATATCAAGAATGGTACGCACAAGCTATGGAGGGCACTGAAGAGATGAGAGCTGAAAAATATGCAAAGTACATTGCCGAGGGATTGAACCAAGAGCAAGCTAAAGAGAGAGCATACACGAAGACCGTGTGGGCTGTTAAACGTGTCTTTTTTGACCACTTTCTAACATTTTTATGGAGTTTTCAGCATTTGAAGGACGATGACCTGTATCAGGAAATCACGGAAGAGCTTGAAGACAAAATGGACAAAGGCGTGGATATTAACAAAGCTATAAAAAGAGTGGTGGCTAAATATCAAGTCAAATTCGATGGTCTATTCCTGTACGACGAAGATGAGGAGGAAAACATGGAAGACTCGAGCGCCGACAGCGACGAATAGTTCAAATACATATAGACTTTATACTTTTAGACTTCTTAAACTTTCATACTTGCATAACTTAGTCGATATTTAAACACAGTGTATAAACAAATTACTTGGTAATACAGAATAAAATATAATTTTTTCAAATACACACATCTACCAGGTATACTTTATTATCGTCAAAAATAATAAAATAATTAATTATCTCTTTATTATTACAATTAAATATTGACCTGTTCATAATTTTACCCAATGATAGTGTACTAAATACACGAATTTACACTAACAATACTGTATATGTTATATCTGTCCAACAGGTATTAGATATTTTGTTGTTGTTGTAGGTAATAAGGTAATAATAAACCAGTTTATTTGATCATGATTTGATTCTGTTTCTCGGTAATAGTATAAACTTATAAACGTGTATGTACTGAATAAAGTAGAATAAACTAAGGAGATACCCTGTTCATTAAATACGCATACGAGTATGGTGCCTGGTTAGACAAAATAAAATATAATCTAAAAACAAACTTGCGAGTCGTATAGTACTTTGTTTCGTGCGTGTCGAGTCTCAAGGGTGGGTTCAATTGACTTCAATTCATAATCATTCACACAGTAGTAATTAGTGAGCACTCAACTTTATCCATAATTAAAAACCTTGACTTTATTCAATTCAAACTTAATTGATACGATCCCATGTGTCTTCGAGGACATTTCTATGGTCTTTTTTTATGGCCCTTATAGACCTTTTTCTCAGACGTCACCAATCAATCGATATTGGGGTCCAGCATTCGAGTCATCAACACCCAAACGCAAATACCGCGCCGGCGCGCGCGATCAACTTTGCGCCACGCTAGGCGTCCTGCGCGCAATTGCCAGCTCGCAGTACGCGTTTAGTTCTTCACGGTGTAAAAAGTAAACAAAATTGTGAAACAAAACAAACATTGAATTTTAAATAGCATCGCTGTTTTTCCGTATCTTTTGTATTTTATGGCATCAAAACAAACTGGAACAAAGGTTACTAGTATACAGTTCCCGTTTAAACAATTATTTTATGGAAGCTAAAGTGAAATATGACAAAACAGAGGAGAAAATACGCAGTATTTGGTGTTTTACACCGTGGACACGTGAGAAACGCACGTGTTGTTTGTTTACATCTCAGACCCCAATATTGATTAGGTGACGTCATCAGAAAAAGGTCTATAGAACCAGCGCTTTTGGGCGCACTATCGACGCGGCGTAACGCATTTGACGCACTATCGACGCGGCGTAACGCATTTTGACGCGGCGTAACGCAATTTGACGCAATATCAACGCGGCGTAACGCATTTGACGCACTATCGACGCGGCGTAACGCATTTTGACGCAATATCAACGCAGCGTAACGCTTTTGGACGCACTATTTTGGCGGCGTAACGCATTTTACGCAACAAAGAACGCAAAGTAGTAACACATTGTTGAGTCAGTCAATGATGTAGTTTCTCTCTTTATTTAATAAGAAAATCCAAATACATGTATTCATATTTTCAATTCATTAAAAATTAATTGTTTTGTAATTAGGGTTAATTTACCAGATATTTTATGAAAAGAGCAAATCCAAACATAATGACGCTTGTGCATATGAATTTTACAATGTCCCATTTCATCAAGCGTCTCTCAATATAACTGTCCAATCAATGTCATATTGTTCAATAGCATCTTTTGTTATTGTTAAGAGTGCCTGTTTCAAATCATTGTCTTTGAGCCTATTTCGGCACAGGTCCATGGTAAAGATATACAGTGTGAGTGCTCTAAAACATAGATTTTGAAGATTTCCATTCGCAAACAATGCATTTTCACACAAAGTTTTAAATTTGTCTGCTATTTTATCCTGTCCAAGTCGCCAATCTAGCAATATTCTATAGTCATCATGTTTTCGGATGAGGCGAATCATATTTGCTATATGCATCATTTCATCACAGTTCAACAGTTTGCTCTCAAGTCTCTCTGCAGCAAGATAAAGTTCGATATAGTCAAAAATGACTCTGCTTTGTACACTGTTTACATAATCCTCTCGGCTGATATGTACATTTTCTTCTTCATAGTCACGATAGTCTTTCAAGAATTGATCCTCTCCTCCAAGACAAGAAGTTTCAGCCGAGCTGTCAATAATACCATCACAACATGTACAGAAACCTTGCTGCTTTCTTCCAAATTGCTTCATTCTTGATTATGTTTCTAATTCTTACAAAAAAATGTTGAAAGTGGATGACACGACAGTCCATGAATAGGTTATTTGCTGATTTAATAAGTAGTAGTCGAAGATCAAATTCATCAACACGTTCTTTTGCAAGTTCAAACAGAATGGGAGCTAATATATTCTCTTCAGGAGCTATATATGCGGCTGAGATGGATGATCAGTCTGACATCCAACACATTGAACGTTCCTTCACAAGTGTACTGAAGGCCTGGTTGATATTGTCAGTATATAAGCATGATGATATTAAGTAGAAGCGGGAGTAGAGGCCTATGCTATCAGCTGTTGCAAATCTTGGAGTGCAATGGTCGAAAGTTGCGTTCAACCCCTTACATGGAAGTACTATACCATGGTCATATTAAAGTTATTCAAGATCTCTCTTCTCTTTACTGCTTCAAGATGAAAATTGCAAGTGAAAGTATCTGATTAAAAATCCCGCTATATATCACAATCTACTAGAAGGTGTTATTTGTGTTTACATTTCTTTCCACTTTCCATTGTTGGCTATTTGGTTCAATAATTCCACTATACGAGCCTTGATATCCTTAGTAATTTGCAATTCAGTGTTGTTGTTTTTCTGTTTTGACACTCCTGCTATACAACCGCTAGATACTGTTTTCCACTTCGATTTTCTTTCACTATTGTCCCTTCCATTACTTCTGTTTTTCTGCTTGGAGACTCCATCTATGCGACCCGTAGTTATTGTTTTCCGCTTTGATTTTGTTTCATCCATTTTATCAACCACTGTATGAAGTTCTGTAACATTATCAGTAACAATTATTCTTTCCATTCCATCATCTTTATCAGAAAAACTAACAGTGCTTTCACGATTGATAATAAGTACAACATTTCCATTTCCTGAAATACGTACCATGTTGAATCAGATCTATATTCAAAATGACATTGATGTCAGACACTATTTTCTTTTCTTATAAAGGAATTCATTGTTTACCATCATAAAATCTTTATTGGCGCTGCTTCTATTGGCCAAACGTCACCAATGAGGGCTCCATTTTTTTTTTTTTTTTTGATCACATACTGCTGGTAGGGCATTTTAAATCTAATTTTAGATATTGCATCATTTAAAAACTCTTTGTTCCAATCTTCCCTTTATTTCAATTCAAAACGTCTATGACACAATCCCATAAACCCATGTCTTCGAGGATATTTCTAATATAATATTTGTTTAAACAGTTAACTCTCTTTAAAAAGAATCATAATACCAAACAGGTAATTGGAAACCTTGACTTTTCTTCAACTTCGCTCTTATTTGACACGATCCCAGGTGTCAACAATTTGAGGTGAATAATGATTTCAGATGTAAAGTTTCTTATAAAGGTTTCTTAAGCATAATTGTAAAATATATTCATTCAAAATACTTACCCTTTTAAGCAAATACGGCTGCCATTTTCCCATGAGGATTACAAGTTTTCTAGTTGATTCAATCAAGCTATTTGACGGAATGCAAGTAATATTCTTGTAGAGCAAGATCACGCTTATATTGACCTATATAAGCTGTAAAAGTCATTATTGACTTCCAATTCATAATCATTCACTCTAAAAGGGTATCAAATAGTGAGCGGTCAAGTTGATCTAACAATTATATTAACAAACGATTAATTGCAAACCTTGACTTTTCTTTAATTCAAAACTTCTTTGAGACAATGCCATAAACCCAGGGGTGTTCGAGTTTTAGATCTTACCATTCCTCTTTGTTCAATTCTTCCTTTATTTTAATTCTTCTTTGACATAAGCACAGGTGTTTTGGAGGACATCTCTACTAATATTTTAAACAGTTTTCTTAAATAAAAGAATTATATTCAATTTATCTTAATTTCAACTTCTTTGACATAATCCCAGGTGTTTTGGAGGACATCTCTACTTAAAACAAAAGAATTATATTATCAGATGCAAAACTTGCGGGCAGTTGAAAACCCTGACTTTTCTTCAATTCACTCTTCTTTGACACGATCCCAGGTGTTTTTGGGGACACCTTTACTTAAAACAAAAGAATTATATTAACAAACAAGTTATAACTTGTTCAGCGACCTTGTCCATGACGCTTCGCGCCACCATTTCAGGGGGGAGGGGCAGGGGGAGGGGGAGGAAGAGGTCATAGGGCGATTTGTGTTGAAGACGCCCCTATAGTAGTCATGTGATGGTCTATTTGGCCTAGCCTTCTTTTTTCGTTGTTTTTATAGCACGTAATGTCGATGGAAGGTGCTAATTATAGTAATGGCCTATACGTTAGCATTTTGGTGACGTTCTTCCCGCTTACATCTTGCATCGGGAAGGTTAAGCGAGTAACCAATATAAGTACAGTAATGATCAGATTTGAAACGAGTCAGTACTCTGGTACTGACATACCTGTGTCAACATAATTTGCAAACAGTTCCGGGGGCTCCGGGGGAGGGGCACTCAACGACTGGTAGGAGTTTATCTTTATATTTTCCTCGAGTCAGTAATTTATATTGTTTTTTGTTGTTCACAAAATGTAATGATGAGAAGTATATAAAAGTATATATTTTCAGAAAGGAAAATCTCACAATTTGATTTTACTTTACTGACTCGGGAAAGGTATACGGGCTATATAAAATGTTGTTTAAAAACAATTTGGGTATTATAACAAAGTGAAAAAAGGGAGTCAATTGGTATAAAATTTTGAAAAAAAGGGTTCATTTGGTGTAAGATTTTTTTTTAAAGGGATCATCGAGTAGAAAATGAAGCATTTTTGTTCCAAAATTGCTAAATTTACAATACAAATTTGCTGAAATAAGATAAATTGAAAGTTTCCGCATTATTTTACGGCTGATGATTCTAGAAAAAATATGGTCATTGGGTGGCCGAAATTTAAAAAAGTCATCGGGTAAATTCGGTTTCAAAAAAGGGGGAATAATGACAAGGACATACGGTCACTTCTAAAGTAAAGTGTCCCCCAGAAAGAGTTGCCCTTTCCAAAGTCAACTCGAAAAGTTTCGCACATATGTTGGACCAGTTTTGATTGGGACACTATGTGATTACTTCTGATTATAAATTATTATAAGCATCTGCATTTGATGGGATCATTTATTAGTATTTATATCATGCTAATACATACAGATGCTTTTGGGTCATTTTCAACTGTAATTTCCCCTCTTGTACAAAATTATTCACTTTTATAGTATTTTGTAAAGCTTTTTTGGATTTAAAATGTATCTATTAATGACAAAGTTGGTGGCGCTATTTAGTTACTGGAAATTACTCTTTCAAGCTTTTAATACAAATAATTCCTTTTATTGTTTGATAAAATGTGTTTATAAAATTTCCTTGTTGCTTGTTTCACCTATCCCAGCTGTTTTAATAGCAGTATTAATCACCTAACCCTTGCAAATAAAGAAATATGATTTAGGATAAATAGCACCATCTATAGTTTCTATTTAGTTAATAATGAAGCCAATTCTATATACATCAAACAACCGTGATATGGGAAATATATTCAGACAAGTGTCGCTAATAATACATTGACTTTGAAATAATGACATAATTATCATACTTATTTCTTCATCAAAGAGCAATTTTATTGTAAATCTGCAAATTTAAGGAACATAATTTACACACAAACAATGAAACAATGCATGTAAATAATACTCAACATAAAGCAAAGCGGTAAATCTCGCCTAATATGAACACACGTATGCATATACTCAACATAAAACAAAGCGGTAAACCTCGGTATCAACAGACGTAGGCCTATACCCAATTTTGGCATATTTTCGAACAATGATCATTTTTAGATATATTTGTGAATATTCTGAATCATCCAGGTAGATAGATAAATTAAAATTAAGTATCAAACTGATCATCTGGACTTACTGTTTTGAGAGGGCTACAGTATCACGTCTCATCCGAGACGCATCGTCAGGCCTAATGGGCTCCTCGACGACTCTCCCGTGACGTCACTCCAACCGAGTCACGGGTCAACACTTCAGCGACAGTAAGTCCAGATGATCAGTTTGATACTTAATAATGGCGTAGCTAGGGGTTTTGGCGCCCGGAACTAAGGATACATAATCAGTCCCAGAACAACGCCAAATATGGATTAAAAGACCTTTGACCTTGGATGTACAACAGCATGTTATGATCTAATGGGAAACTGTGCACATCAACAAACACCATTTCTATCAAAAGGCAACAGCCGATATAATTTGAAACCACATAAATTACTAGAGTTGGTTCTTCTCTTGGATTTGGACCAAGCTTTAGAATATCGAATGTTGCGTTTTGAAATAAAACAAACCAGAAATTTATCACCCATTGTAAAGATATGGCACATGTACCGAATACATGTACATACATTGGCTGACCTTGTGGATTTCCTGGCCCAGCCATGCTAACCACATAAGGAGATTATACGATTAACCTAGTGCAGCTATTGTCATAGCAGGGTATTATTATGTAATACTCCTGATCCATATTTGGCGCTCTCTTGGACTGATAATAAATGGGACACCTTCCCACCTCATCCCAATTCTTGAAACAATTGTGCGCGCAGCGCGATAAAATTTGCACAAATATCATTAATTAATTTAGGTTAAGTTGAATTTCGGTCTTAAATATTATTGATCTTTCAAATGACTAGGCCTGTTTGTGCTAAAATGCGCACGAAGTGCGCGAAAATGTTGACTTTCATCGCTTGGAGGGGCGCAGAATTGATGTTGAATTGCCCCCCCCCCTTAAGGTGACGCCCAGTGCACGTGCTCCCACATACCCACACCCGTCGCTACGCCACTGCTCGTAACATGGAGAAAAATAAATTACGTAACGCATTGTTCCTTTGATGCCGATTTGCTTTACCGTCAAATTATACGCCGCAGAAGTGATGATGTAACAGGATTAATAGATTGTTATACAGCTCAACTGATCATACTTTTCCTACATTCGACCTTGCATGATTTTTGAGTTGACACAGTCATGAAAATAACTATAGATACTTGACAGACCATTAGTAGCCCAGTTCTGAACCTTTTCATTGATCATTCATAACAATAGGTATCTGGTGGATCAGTGAAGATAAGAAGGGATTATAATATATCCGTAACCTTGATATTATAGTACATCTCGAGGAAAAAGTGCAATGGACATGTTTTCATTTTATGTTTCAAATATCCCGCGCATGAAAATTGAGTATTTAACCCAAAATGGAAAATGGAACAATTTATTGGAAATCTGTTTTAACAGATTTTTTGGACATCTTTTTCTGCACTGTATTATACCTAAATTAAGAAATTTGATAAATATTCAAAGAAAATATAGGTCATCCAAAAATGTTGATTTTTACACATTTTGGGGCAAAAAAAGGAAAAATAAGCAAAAATATCAAAATCTGTTTTAACAGCTTCATTCATCAAGTCATAACAAACGGCCTACATGCTTAATTTCTAATAAAATATTGAAATTGTGAAAAATATAGGTATTTATTGATTTTCATGTTTTTTCTTGCAAATATGCTAATGATATGCAAATTATGAAATTGCAAAATAAAGTTTCTGCATAGCATACATCTTTCAAGTGTGATGTTCAAAATGACAGACATCAAAAAGAGATTCGATGAAATGTAAAGGTGTAGTAAAAATTTTGGCATGGACTGTCTGGTTAGGCAAAGTACGGTAAGTTGAGCTGTACGCGACGCATCACTCAATCAATAAAAACAATCAATCAATGCAAAAAAGCGCAAATGTGTGCAAAATATAGTAGTCCTACATGTATTACAAATGTTATGTAATAATATTTTCTTACATTCGCCCTGCGAAATTTAACGGCATTTTTGTTTGACTATAGTTCTAAATTCGCTCTGCGAATTTAATCTTATTGTTTCATTATAATTCAGTAGTATAATACAATTGGCAGCCATTTGTTTTTTTCAGTGAAATTCTTACTGGATTTTTGAGAACTGAAATAATGGTAACCCATTATCCATGTGCGACGTGCAGAGGCATCCGTTGTCTTATTGTCTATACGAAAATATCTATTTGTCGGACATGAAGAAGTGTTAACCTAACTCTTAATCGTGCCAAACACCTCTCAAATCACGCAACTTTTCACTACATTTCATATACATTCTAATTTTACATTATTGATGGACTAATACAGTCCCGACATACATAACAAACATCTCTTGTCACGAAATATTATAATCAACTGGAAAATTAATAAAAGTAATTGTTGCGCTCACCGATTATAATACTGATTTCGGCAAGCGGAACGGCAACACTGCCAAAATGCTGGCATTTTGGCATTCGGCTTTAATATTGGCAAACCTTTATCATTCATTGGCCATCCAAGTCACAAGTATTCACTTCTTGCATGGTCATCATGTTTGAAGGTAGAGCCTCGATCTGGCAGCATGCATCAACATCATCAATGGGAATTGAACGAGTCATATAACATTGTGTTAAGTGACTTAATTCTTTCTTTTTTGTCTATTACCAGTTTGAGGCTCTACCCAATATGGCTGAACCATGCAAGGGATGAATACCTGAATCACAAGCTCGCCGAAAATTCTATTTGGCTAAATTTTCATCTCGCTTAAATTCGCAATCAATGCACTTGAGTATGACTTAAACATTATTGTGTACTTGGTAATACATGTTTAATACTGTCTCACAGTCTCACCTGCCCAAAGTTTTCTTATCGACTCGGCATTAATAAAAACCTATTGATACTTGAATTATGTATAGCCTTACTTAAATTTCGACAGTGCTGTTATTCGACAGGCTAACATTTTAGCATAGAACTTCCAAAACTTACAGAGTGGACGTCTGAGGAACTATAGATTGTAGCCATATGAGTGAAGCATAACAGACTGTATCTAATATAAGATACCAAAGAAACTGTCGCTTCCAAGGCGTTCGTTGTAGAAAGGTAGCTTTAACAACGATGACACCAACTAAGTAACTTTTCTGCAACCAAAAACGCACAAACATACAAATAGCAAGCAACATCATACAAACTGAAACTTATACAGATTATAATTAATAATTACCTACACGCAATTGAACAAAATATTTCAGCATTATTTTAATTATTGCCTGCCTTATGGAACTTAAACCTTTATTGAATGAGGTAAGTTTTGATGTACAGCTATAACGCTTCATGCTAAAGCAAAAAGCCATGAAATTACATTTATTTTGCTTTATGATTCAGATTACATAATCAAATGTGACGTGTCATGTCAAAAGGAGACACTTTTGGGCTGGTTATCAATTTTGAGGTTTTTACATTAAGATATTTTGCTCCACAACGCCGTTGTCCCCAATGAAATCGGACATTCCTAAGCAAAGATATTGAGTTCGTAAGTTACGGTATTATAAAATTGGAAATTGAGATATCGGCCTTTAAAAAATTATTGACATCCCAGCAAACACAAAAACGTTTAAACAACGTTTTAAATAAGTTATATTTTGGCTTTTGGTTTAGGTAAAAACGTTTTAATAACATTAAAATGTCGGGTTATATAAAGGTCATGATAACGTTAACGTTTTGTATGAAAACACACTACAACAATATTTTTAAATGTTTAAAAAAATGTTATTGTAAATTATGTTTGCAAACATTTTTGCCAAATATTGTGTCCATACTTAAATAACATTATGTTAAAATATTGGAAACCAGCAAACACAGAAATGTTCTTAAAATGTTTTTTCCAAAACCTTTTAATAACATTTAAATGTCGGGTTATATAAAGGTCATGAAAACGTTTTTAAAACGTTATTGAAAATATTTTGGGCAAACATTTTTCGCAAAATATATTTTAAACCCTAAAATAACATTCTGTTTAGAATGTTTTGTATCAAGTTTTCAAGAATGTTTTTGGAATGTAATTAAAACGTTTTTATACCCTTTATATAACCCGACATTTAAACGTTTTCTGTAAAACATTTTTGTTTGCTGAGCAGTAGATTATCAAAATATGTTTTTAAGGTGATGAAAACGTTTTATACTCTTAATTTACCCTTTATATAACCCGACATTTAAACGTTTTCTGACAACCTTTTATAACCTTTTGCGAATGATGTCGAAAACGTTTTGTGTTTGCTGGGATGTTGGGAGTAGGAATTACCTTGAAAATGTCTCAATAAAAACAAGATGCCAGTTATATTTCGGTCTGAAACCATCAGACAATAATTATTCTAAACATTTTAATGTATAACATCACAAATTCGCAACAAACCCAGATTGTGAAAAATTCACCCGGACAGATTTTTGGCTATTTCTCCATTTTACGAAAAGTGTCTGCTTTTGACATGACACGTCACATATTTGTAATATTACATTTCACTCTTTGTTTCATGCGACATGATGTGATCAGGCCACAATTGAATTATTGTCGTCAACATAACCCAAGTGAATGCGCTATTGCTGAAATAAGACATTTAGTTAATTGCAAACTTACGAGCTTCTACATTACCAGTTTTAGTGTGTATTTTATTGTTTTTGCTCCATATTTTTTGCCTGTATCTTAGATATCACAAATGCTGCCTTTCGCGTCAGTGAGTCACATAGGGCCTTTACTTTTTGTTTCGTGAAAATAACAGGACGCCCTTAATATTCATTCATATGAATTATTAACCATTGAAATTATTCGTTTTATACCAAATGTTTTCCCTCTCCGCTCTTTTTTATTGGTCCGATATACAAACTTGTTAACCATTATTCGTTCTTACAGAAACTTTTGATCAGTTTTTTTGCTTTGTTACGAACTTGTTAAAATCAAATGACACTCTTAATATTCGTATATACAGTAAGTCAAAAAAAAAAAGATACCAATTGTGTTCACCCCTGTATTAGGCTGTATATCCTAAGTAAAGACAAATATGTCAAAATTAAAACAAACAGCTAATACCTGAACTCTTGAGCTCTGATTCAAGACCTTATTCATGTTATTTGTTGAAATTGGTTGAGAATTAAAGAAACGGTGCACCGGTGATCTAAAACCTACCGAAGAGATGAAATTAAAAGTTGCACTTTTGTGTTCTAATCAATGAAAGCATGACGCTAGTTTTAACATGCTAATCAATGGAAGCAGGGTGCTAGTTCCCTTGTTCGCGAACGGTTTGTGTACAAATCAATAGCGCATGCAAATAGGAAACTGCAACTTTTAAATTGGTGACCTTCCTTGGGGTTTTGGGTCGTGTCTTTATTTCTTAAACAATTTCAACGAATGAGGTCTTAAATCCGAGCTAAAACATGCAGCTATTGGCTGCTTGTTCCAATTATGACATATTCTGTTTTTGTTTAGGATATATAGGGTGTAAACATAACTGGTACCTTAATTTTTTGGTTTACTGTGTATGTTTTTACTCAAAATTTTGATTTTTGTTTTTGTCCGATACAAACATTTCCAGTAGATCCCACGAACAGAGCTTAGCGCGACAAACAACGCCGCAACATGAGACGTTGTCGAACTTTTGTCCTTCTTGGCGGACTGCTTTGATGTTGCAGGTGCAAACCCTATCTTTTCGTTATTCGCCGTAAAAGTAATGATGTAGCAGGATTAATTACCATAACAATAGGTGAAAATAATTTTTGAACGTAATTCCCTGACGCACGCTGTACCTCTGCATCGCACCATAGATTATCAAGGATTGTAATTCTATAGAAATTTCACATAATAGTCCATGTGCGTTTCACTCGCGTATGCTCCATTAGTATCTTTGAAAAGAGCGGTATTGACTATTGTATTCAATCTATGATGTGTGCAACATACACAGGCATGACATGTGATGAGTGCAGCCTACTTTATATATGCGGTGCAATACATTCAGAAATTGTTTTCATCTATCGTTATGGTAATTAATCCTGTTACATCACATAGCATAATAGAACTGTATTCATTTTTAAGCAAAGTTGTACACTGATGGCGCTATTTATCTTAAATCTTGTTTGCATCTTTACAAGGGGTAGACAATTGTATAATGACATTAAAACATTAACATATAGCAAGGAAATTTTCAAAAGGAATATTTTATATTATTGGGCTAAATTAAGTTTTAAATATATGTAAATAGCGCCCTCAATTTTCACACAAATAATCAAAGACAGAAAAAATATGAACAATTTGATAAAGAAAAGAAAATCTAAATCAAAATAGCTAAAAAAATATATATGTGTGTGTTAGTGTGCTATCTGTTGGTATTGTTAGGTTCTTGAATAAACACATCAAACAACCGCGGCGAATACATCTTCTATATATATTCTCTTCACATACAATATATTTACGTCCAGGACTGTTCTTTATTAAACGATTTTTATACTATAATAGTTGCTCATATGAAACTTTTCCGCCAGCTTAAATCTATTGTTTGGAGGGTTTGCACGCGTTTGTTCTTCAACAAACCCGGATTGGTTTAGAAAATTACAGTATGCAATCTAAAACATGTCCTCCAAACATGCCAAATGTTTGAAAAGATGAAACAATGGAAATGATCAGTTCTCAAACATGCTGCTGAGTATATTTGAACATGTTGAATGGAATTACAGAAGGATTTACAATTCCAAAAAACAAATCTAAACACAATCAAACATTTGAATCGGCCCATTGTACATACATTTTATATTGAAAAACAACTCTTAAAAAGAGTCAGCAAATGTGAATTGTATAATAATAATAACTTTGGTACATAATCATGATAATACTATATTGAATTTTCTGTAAACAGCATTGCACAAGTCATGATTATTCATTCGCAGCATGCCACAATTATGATTTCAAGGTATGCATTGTTATGAAGAAAGGCAATACAAGGTGCAATATTTCAATAGTTTTCTCAAGACCTTTGATAGATAGTATTGTTCCCGATTCAAATTTTCTCAGCAACAATACAGGCTTTAATACGTATTTTATGAAGGCTTCTTTTCTTTTAATACAAATATGAATACCTATTGATAATAAAAATCACCAACCTTCGTATCACATACAACGTTCATGCCGGGCTTAAATAAAGTTGAAATCTATATCACTTTCATCACCATGCACATGTATCAAATAAGATTGAAGAACGCTGACTCACGGATGCTGAAGATTTTGGAGCAAGAAGATGCAAACTGGAGTTCTTTAACAACTGTGTATTTTCATCTCCTTTGGTGAAATTAACGTTTTTCTCAGTGCATACCTATGTAAGACAATATTTGTATCGCAACAATTCGTCGGTCGCAACACATAGTGGCGTAGAGTGATTTTCCAAATTGTCCGTTTCACATAGTGGCGTATAGGTTTAGAGCTGGCTATTATCCTATAATATTTATTCCTTGTTAACTATTAAACATTCAGTTTAATAGTTTGAACCTTAATCTTCAATTTCAAATGGAATCGGGCCACTGAGAGATAATAGTGGAGGAGTATCGACTCTGTTACTTGTAGCATATCCTTCAAAACGTTTTGCTCGGAAGCGTATTTTGTCCTTCACGTACGCCACTATGTGTTGCGACCGACGAATTATAGTTGTCTAGAAAGTGTTGTTGTGATGCCGCATGTTTGTGCTGCGATCGACATGAGTGAGCTATAGGAGAAGTGTTGCTATCGAATTTGAGAAATGGCCAAAGTAGTGTCCAATTTTTGACAAAAATCCGGAACCATAATTCCAATTTCGATGGGATTTTAATCATATTGCATTATTATGTAGGCAAGCCAAAATTTCAAAGCCACGAGAGTCACGAATAAATGAAAAATGAAGAAAGCAACAACCCATGACTCATTTGACTTGTTGATCACATGCATGATAATAATTATTATCTACATGAAATTAATACCGAACTCAGAAAAGGCTTCAAAGCCGATAGGCCTAACAATTGGTTATAATTTCAAAACGATAAGCTCCAGCCGTTTTCAACGCTATGCAAGCGTATTATATGCGTATAAGCCGTGATCATCGAAGCCAGTCTGTCGAAGCTCATCAATCTTCCTCGCATGTCGCTTCCATTCGGGTAATATCCAATATGGACTTTCATAATGTAAATCAGCATTATAATTATTTTAATATCGATGATTTTGGATTTCTAGGTGGGCACATGTGGTCTTGCGGTAGAGCATGATAGGACTCATAATAATAAGATTGTGGGTTCGAGCCATAGTGTAGCCATATGCATGAGATACGTAGGGCCCAATCGAGAGATAATGGGCATTCCAGGATGCACTGAAAGTGTGGCCACCCAATTACCCTGTATTTCTGATTCTACTGTGGTTGAACTCCAAAATGTTGTCTTTTTCCACAATTATCACACATTCAAATGATGGTTGAAGACAAGTGTCACAGAAATACCAAACTGCATATTAATTGGTGGTCTTATTTCGTTGTTACATATAAACTACAGTTATCATATGCACGTGACCAACATGGCGATCAGGCCTAGCCAAGAACAAGCATACACATCCATATTCAGCTACCAGTAAATAGGCATAATAGATGAAGACAAGCTGCCACACAATGTTATTCTTTGATATATTTTCAATATAGTTCTCCTCCAGATGCTAAATATAGTATTTACAAATATAAAATAAACTCTATCAATTGCATGAATTTTTGTGTTAGCCTCCTGCTTCGAGGCCTTCTATCATATGTTTAATAACAAATTTAACCATAGTTGTGTAAATATCCTCCATTTTTTCTGTATATCTGTCCTCCAAATGTGCTTTGATTGCGGCTAGTAGATGGGTTTCAAATTTCTGAAATATAAACCAAAATAAGCAAGTTTAGTGATAAAAATATTAATATATTGTCGAATTAATGTTAAGTTTTGCGATACTTAGATTAGCTGAGCTTCAATTGTTTACAATAAAGTTGCGTTGTTAACAATGTACTTGGCAAATTAACAAAATAATTGGAAGTATGTTGTTTACATCTTTTGACTCGCTTTCAGTTTTCCGCTTAGCTAACTCCGGCATAATTGGAGAAAGGGCCTGGATCTCGTGTGAGATGCAATTATAATCATATAAGAGTTCCAACAAAGTTTAACAGGCCAATGTAAAGTTATGCACAAAGCTTTCGATTTTAAAAATCATCTTCAGTGTGTTATCAGTTATCACTACAGTTTACATGTATACTATACAACAGCAATTAAATCTTACACTACTACTACTGGTACTTAAAATGATGAGAGAAAAGGGCATCAAGGAAGACACCATCGGTAAGGGGCTTGAGTCGGCAAAATCGGAGTTAGCAGAGCCAAACGCCGCCAATGGCAACGAAGTGGTCAATTACGAAAAAGGTGGATACGGCAGCCTTAAATGCCCGAGAATAAAAGTAGACTCCAAGTAATTACTTTGATCCAACCTAAATATAAAATGTATCTTTATTATATTGCTTTCCCAGTGGGCACAGGTTAGGATTTCGACATAGAATCAACGTTGATACAACGTCGAAGTTTCAACCTAACCTGATTTCAACCTGGTTTCAACCTTAGGTTAGTTGAAATCAGGTTGAAATTTCGACGTTGATACAACGTTGAAATTTCAACCTAGGTTGAAACCCGGTTGAAATCAGGTTGAACTCCATCAGGTTGAGATCCATTTGCAAATACAACGTGATTTCAACCTGATTTCAACGTTGAAATTGATTTTGACGTCGAAATTTCAACGTGATTTCAACGTGATTTCAATGTCAGGTGTGCCCACTGGGTTCGCGTTTGTCATTATATAGTAAGTATTGGCACATTTGTGCTTGGTCATTTTGGATGTTCTTGTCCCCTTTAAGTAATACAAACTTACATGGAGATATTCCGGAGTAAGTCCAAACGATGCGTGATTCTTTCCTGTTCTGTTACATAATTTGATGGCGGAATCGACATCGTCAATTTCCTCGACAATTTCATCAAAGACATTCATCATCATTGTTGCAGTGTTCTCAAATCCTAAGTCCTGACGTAATTGGTGTTCTTTCTTGCCTTTATACGATGGAAAAATGTCTTGAGTTTCTGGAATGGCTTTGAACATACTGCAAGAAAAGATAAAGAAGAAAAAACAAATTTAAAAAAAATAGAGATAAAGTGTACCAATACAACTTGTGGAGCACTCTGGACCAGGACGATTTTAGTTCTTTACCAAATATAGACTACTTTATCAAAGTGCATCAACGATGATAAATAGGACAATTTGATCAGAATATCACTTGTGTATCACTGCAAATCCCTCACTCTGTAAGAAAATCTAACAGTTAGACAAGTGGAAGGACCACTAGAAAGACAAACAAACCTATATGGAAAGACAATCATCTATCAAGCTTGATTTAGCTAAGCTTAGATAGCAGTCTAAAAGTGGCTTGCCAACGATATAAAAGTCACGTCTTTGCCATTATTATATCACATCGTGGCTGTATAATATTCCATGAATTCAAATAACATTGTTTTGCCATTATTATATCACATCGTGGCTGTATAATATTCCATGAATTCAAATAACATTGTTTTGCCATTATTATATCACATCGTGGCTGTATAATATTCCATGAATTCAAATAACATTGTATTATATGTTATTCTAACAAACCAGAATGAAAACTATTTCATAGCTTGTGAGTCGTGTGGTAGATCAAAATAGATACTTGACAAAACTAT
Organism: Amphiura filiformis; assembly: GCF_039555335.1. Lineage (NCBI taxonomy): Eukaryota > Metazoa > Echinodermata > Ophiuroidea > Amphilepidida > Amphiuridae > Amphiura > Amphiura filiformis. The sequence goes on from NC_092632.1 coordinate 14,297,628, forward strand.
TATATCCAGCGCGAAAAAAATAGAAATCAGATTTAATGGCAAATATCAAACCTGCAAAGGTGAAATGAATCAAACACTAAATGTAATAAAATCATCTAATCGATGTTATGTGCAATATCCTGTTGAAATTAAATGCAAACACAAAACACTGAGAGAACCGCATCAAATCAGATCAGTTTCCCGCCAGGGTTATTTTCATAACCTATATCGTTAAACAAATAACAAAAAAAAGAAGAAGTGGAAGTTTTCATGCATACTGTGTTCGGTTCTTGTTTCTCGTTCTTTCCTAACTCCCCTCTCTCCCACACCCACTCTCTCTCTATCTCTCCTCTCCTCTCCTCTCCTCTCCTCTCCTCTCCTCTCCTCTCCTCTCCTCTCCTCTCCTCCCTCCCTCTCTCCCTCCCTCCTCCCTCATTCCCTGTCTCTCGCACTCCTCTCCTCTCTCTCTTTTTCTCTCCCCTCCCCTTCTTGCCATCTTACTTTGTTTTTCTTTAATATCGCTTTTCACATTTGTGACTCCTCGCCACAACTGAGCCCGGATGTCGCCAGTGCCACTATTGAGATATGCTCCATCGAACTTAACAATAAACAATAGGAAAGAAAGGATTTATTGACTGTTTTATTGATTTTTCACTACTTAAATGTCAAGTACTATAGACATGATATACATCATTTTAAAGCTAATTTCAAGCAGAATATTTTGGTTGAATATCTCAAAAATGATGATTGGCGACATCCGGGCTCAGTTGTGGCGAGGAGTCACATTTTATCTTTCTCGCTAAGGGGCACTTCGTGATCCACAAACTCATCCCCAAATTACACCAAAAAAAGTTTTTGTACCATCAGAAATCTAAGACTAGCCTACATAATGTTTGTGTGCATAAACTCTCTGGCACGTTCGGCTGTTTTACAATGACATCGTCCAATTTGTGTCTTACGCTATGGAATAGAGTATAACAGTAAAATCACTGCCATCCATCCGTCCGTGCTCCTTGTGTTATAGGCTCCTTGCCACAGAAACTGCGCAACAACGTCGCGCAAGCCAAACCGCGCAAAATATAGCATCGTACAAGCCAGTGATCTCCTTGCAATACAAACCGTGCACAACAGCGTAAGACACGTTAGGTGGTCAGTGTTGTTTTCTGTCTGTCGAAAGCTCCAGACGGAAATTACAGTACAGCAGCATATGTGGCACTGGAATACATGCAATTATGCGTAACTCACAAATTCAATCAATCGAAATATTGGAAATAAGCTTTTTCGTGAATATCTATATGCTAAAGAGGGAATGCTAAATTCACGAATATCCCTTTAACATTTTTTATCTTCATGTCTGCCAAGAGCTTTACGTACCTATAGAGACATCTCTGTCTGGCACACAATGAAGTTTTCCCTTTTCCGGTTCGCCTTTATTAAACAACCTGAAGAACCTATGCCCTATATTCAGAATGCCGCACACACTCAGAACGCACCCCTTCCACCCCACGCCCCCATCCCGCATCATATTCCAAACATGCACTCACCACACAAACAGAGAGAAAAGGAAAGGTGAGACTGAGTTGGAAACAGAGAGGGAAGAGATAGAGTTTTCTGTCTGTTACTTTCTGCCACTTCGATATAACAACAGATATAATTAGCAAGCACATTGAGGAAGGTGGGTGTGAAAAAATGTGCTAACTAACAGAAAGAATCTAGTCCATTATATTGGTACTCATTTCTCGAATCTTTGCTTTATATTTCCAGAGGCATCCATTCAATGCTCATGTTAATAGAATACGTAATAGTAATAAGTATAGGCCTACGATTAGAGTTTGCAGGTTCAAATGCCTTCAAATGTGTTGGAACAAGTCAGTAGCTATAACCATGGAAGAAAGAGATGAGAAGGAACCACAACGACTTCGATCGGCCAAGTTTTAATCCGCTTATCTATTGACGCATGAAAAGAAAAGCTATCAATGGTACTTCCTTTCATGTATAATCCATTTACCGCGATCGATGCTTGGCAAAATCATTACTGGAAAAAATTTATAACAAACCCATCCACGAACAAACAAACGCTACCCAGAAGTAAGATTCTGGAATTTCACTGATGCTCTGAACATGTATAGTAGCTTTGTTTTGGGATCTACAGTCAAACTGTTTTCTTGATCGTGTTGTGTAGAAAATGTCCTATAAAACATCGAAAAGGTAATCAAAATCGGCTGTTTTTTGCTGAGTTTCATCTTTAGCAAATAAGGTAAGATTTTGGTGACTTTTCGATGAAAAATAGATGTAAAATGTTCTTAAATAATGCACAATGTTCCGGTTGAGTCCGGTACATAAAACCTGTTTAATTTAATAGTTTATATGTGTATAATCGTAACTAGCTAACTCGTTTCAGTGCCAAAGACTGCCAACTCTGAGAAAAAAGTCATCAAAGTTCGGAAAAATTGGGCAAAATGGAAGAAAAGATGTAGGCCATCAATGACCGATGATCACGTCACCAGAGAAAATCCTATAGGGTGCTTGCACGGAAGGTCATTAGTTCAAATCATCCTTCACACACGCTCCAGAAGACATGCAAATACATGGAATACAATACCAATCACCTATTTAACGCGGGGTATTGATCAAAGTAAATCCTCATGAATAACAATGTCAACTAAATGTCGGTAAAGGGAGTGGACAAAGTGAATGCGTTCGTTGTGGTTCCTTCTCATCTCTTTCTTCCATGCTATAACGTATTGTTTAAGGGTTCGACAATTATAAGTCAAGAATGAATTTAGTAGACAACGTCAACTTCCGTGGTTTCACAACGTTTCGCTCTATAGCAATATCAATAATGGATGTTAACATATTAAAACCTGCACAAAAATTGATTATCAACTATCTAAACAATTAACAACACCTTGTAATAACATACCATGAAATCAAAAATCTATAGTCTAAGCTTGTAAAAAAAAACCCGGGGTAAAAAACACCCACACATCACATTTAGGCTTAGATTGTGGAACTCAGTCCTCAATGATAGTCAGTCATTTATCTTTTGGTCGTTATATGACTATCATTTGAGGGACTGAGTTGTTATAATATATCTTCCGAGGTGCAATTTCAGACAATAGCTGGGGATTAGTGGGGCAGAGGTTATCTATTGAATCCTTTCATGACCACTGAAGCATAGTCAAGTCTGCCAAGGACACTCGGTACAAATTGAAAGACCATCACAAAAGAATGCATGCATGTCAGGTCATCGACACCAATTTGGTGTTTGTTATGACACAAATTTGGTGTCTGTTATGCACCTCGAAATATGTACCTTAAAGTCTGTATCTAATTTAGGCTATAGTATCAGAGTGCAGTATGGAAACCCTCAACACCAGTGGCGCAGCGAGAGGGGAAGGGGGTCACGTGCCATGGACGCCACATTAGGGGGTGAATTGACCCCAATTCAGCATCGATTCTGCGGCCCCCTCCAAGCGATGAAAGTCAAAATTCAGCACAAATAGTTATTTGAAAGATCAATTTAAGACCGAAATTCATCATAACCAAAATTAATTAGTGTTATTGCTCCGCGCAATATTTATGGTATTGCCCCGCGCGCAATTGTTTCAGGAATTGGGCGGAGGGCGCCATTATGTATCATTGGCCCCGGGCGCCATAACCCCTAGCTACGACAATGCTCAACACAGGGTGTACCCCGATTTAATATGCCAAATTGAGATATCTTCAACACATAGCGAGCTCCTGCATGGATTATTGGAGAACAATCCTAACCCTAGTCCTAAATTCTGCAACACTAACCATGCTAACCCTAGTGCTCCATACAGCCGCTATATGTTGACGATATCGCAGTTTTGCGATTTAATGAAGATAAATCGTTGATCGCAAATACGTATTAATTATTTGGTCCTTAGCATCCATCCACGCAATTCATCATTGGAACAAGATAATTACGTTTCTTGAGGAAATTGATCAATACTTGTTAGATTACGACTTGGTTATCTTGCTGACATTATCTTATTATTCGTTCTTAGTATTGGTTTATATTTTTATTGTGTTATTGTTTACGGTTGTCAGACGACTCTAGGGGAGCATAACCTAGCGGCGTTTGCACTCAAATATTGAGACAAATAAAGCGGACACATAAGAGGAATGGTATGGGTTATATCAAGAAGATCCTAAGGCTTCATTTAACTTAAGGGGTGATATTTCCGCCGCATGCGTATGATTTTTTTGGAGGAGGAAAATGCCAAAAACTTTGTTTTGATATATTGTTGGCATCATTAACTCATGACCCGTAAAACCTATGGAAATATAAAAGCAATTGTTGGCTTCCTTGACTCATTTCCTATTGCAGTAATTAGGTAAATGGTTAAAACGGGACCAATATGGCTCCTTTCATCCCACTCGCTTTTAGCGTATTATACTGATAACATCCTGCCGATCTTAAGTCGAGTCGGATCCTTTGGGCTACCCAGGTTTGATAATTTGCAGGAAATGAGTCAAGGAAGCCACTGGTCATATTTCCATATGTATTGCAGGTCAAAATGAATGTTTTCACTATTTCCCCCTCCAAGTGAAAATCATACACATGAGGGAGTAATAAAGCCCATTACAATAAGCCTTGAGATCTCATGTATATTGAACCCATACCTTTCAATGTGAGTGAGGGCTTTATTTTTTCCCAATATTTCAGGACAAAAACCTCTAGCTCCGACTCGCCTTAACATATAAATGTGAAGCTAGTCAATATTAGTATGATCGTTATGGTGAGTTGAATCCATTGTATTGTAATACATTAATGGTATTAATAATGAACGATCCACAGGTAGTAATATCCAAAAAAGACTTAATCAATATACTCATAATTATTTTTTGACAACGTGAAATTGGTGTTGCCACGGTAACTTGTCAATATCAAATAACTCGAAATGGTTCATGTTTAGATAGCTGATAACTCAATAATAGATGTGAACATTGTTTTGATACCACTTTTTTGGTAATTGGTATTTATTTTGACATCGTGAAATTGTGGTTACCAAGGTAACTTTGTGTTCCTCTGTATGTATAATCTAACTGTTGTTGACTTCAATCATGTTCAGACAATTCAATGTATTTGCTCAAAGTCCAAAATGTTATAATTTTGTCGATGGATGGTGCCTGGATTAATTTAGCTTTCATCAAAAGCACTCTATATGCTTATAGACGAGGTTTTACGGTATTACCCTTTCGAGTATATAATTGAAATCTTGACACCACATAGGCATACACACTTTTGACGTATAGTTATCATTCGGCCTTATTCCTTTCCTTCATTCTTGATTTTCAAATTGCTATCAAAAGATTTTTTTCGTGACATTTTTTGAAACCTGTTTGAAAAATGCATTTACAAGAGCACCAAGCACCAAGCACTACTCATTTTTATTTTTGTCGTTGTCGTTATATTACCATTCTGCTGTTTGTTTATTTTTGTTCGTTTGTTTTGCTTCTGAAACAACTTTTGTTAATTAAAGATGAAGAATTTGGTCCTTCAAAGGTAAGTATAATATATATCAATGGTGGCAGATTTGCAGGGAAAAAAAGAGGGTCTATTGTCTATGTCCATATAGAGGCCCACTTCTATCCGCCATTTTTTGTCTTACGTATATTCTTCTTTATTCTCCTCTCATAAACTTTTTCAATCTTTTTAAATACTGTTTTGTTTTCTGTCTAACAATCTTAATGCTGTATGATTGATATCCAACAGTTTCGAGTGCCACATCAAAGTGAGACACAGAATTCAATCAAAATGTGCATAGATAAATGTTGTAAAGGTCAGAAAACTGCAAATTCTTGATATTTCAAGATGTTCCCTTTAAAAAGAGCCGGTTTTTTTTCAAAACTAATGCGGGGCACCCCAATCAATTTCAATTCAGCTTGTATCTGGCGGTCTGTCAAAGTCTATACAATGTAATTTTATAGTTGACGGCACTGCCTTTCCATAACACACATCCACCATCTACACTCTTGTATTATCTACATCGTGTATGTTCAGCTGTTTGTATCAGACTAGGTAAATTACTAAAAGCGCCATATGATGGTTATCTCTTCATATGTCTTACGGCTTTCATCTTTAAATGGGCCACAATCATGGTTTTAAATTATTACCATAGCAACACGAGACTGTTCACTAGTATTATAATTGATGACTGATGAGATAGATTGATACGTTTTGCGCAAAAGGTAACAATGATGAAAAAATTGAAAATAACAATGATAGTAATGATATAGTAAATAAACGATAATAAATAATGATGATGTACATTATAATAATAATTTGTCGATAGTTACAAAATTAATATCAAAGCAATTCAAACCTTTACTTTCATCTCTGTACTCTGACTATCCAAAGAACACAGATATGTGGATCAAGGTTATTAATGATCTACTCTTTTAGAAACTGCAAGTTACATGTGAACTATCTGGCTTAACATTAGTTAGTAAGTTTTTAACGGGTACGCCGTCAGATAAGTTGAAAACTGTCAAGCTTTCGTCAGGAGTAGCTCTGACTTTTTCAGAACGAAGTATAAGAATGGGACATGTAGGCCGCCCCTTGGCTACTGGTGGCTCTGAAAGAGTCGTTCACTGAAGACTGCCTCTTGTCAACATAGAATAAGCAGACGTCGTCTATCTGCTAAGGTAAATTATTTGGTGGCCCTGAAAAGAGCCATTCGCTGAAAACTGCACTTGTCAACAGAGAAAAGTAGATAAGTGGTGGCTCTAAAAAGAGCCGTTCACTGAAGACTACCACTTGTCAACAGAGAATAATCAGACCTCGCCTATCATCTAATGTAAAATGTTTTGGTGGCTCTGAAAAGAGTCGATCACAGAAGATTGTCCCTGACGGACTGTCCCTGCTTATTCTTTGTATTGCTAGAAATTGATAAAAATTCTTAATGCTTTTAAGTAGTCACATTATATTCTTTTGACCATACATAATTATTGTAACCACTGTTTCTTTTTACCAAAAACAAAATGACCTTTCATAGTAGAAAATATGAAATGAGCGAAATATTATTGTTATACTATCTATTTTTGGACATATTCTGGGTTACTTTTACGCTGCCGGTTGTTTTGCATTTTCTAATATGCAACATTCTAGGATCGTCAATCACGTTATATGATCCATTTACACCATGCTTCATAAACAATGCATTATCAACAGTAGCGAAATGTTTAAAAGCACTGTTTCAGTTATAAGGGTAGTGTAGAGAGCGTATTGAGAATAAATGGGTGAAAATGATATGTGCTTCTGGGTGTTACTGCTATAATTTTATTCAATAAAAAATATATAAGTAACAAAGCGATTGTTTTATATTTAGCATGAATAACGTTCAACAGGGGATATTGGACGCATAATTGGCGAATTTTTATGCATCGCTGAGAAATAAAAACACGACATTTTTAAAGCAAGAACTTACTACTCTAATTTAAATTCTTACTTGCAGCGATGCACGGCTTACTCCCCACACAGTTCCCCCATCGGAAGTATAAACGTACATCAGTGTGATGCCCGTAAGCATTCCATCAAATCTGGTAATCTTTTTCCATAGAATGGATGTCAAATTGGTAATGAACTGATTTTGGGATAAAATGATGTATTCATCATATTCATATAAGCTATCTATAGGTATATAGCTACATGTTCATGCAGTCATGGTGATACTACATTTTAGATACAGTGAAATCAGTGTGAGAACGTGATATACATATTTTTTATGTAATATCTGTTCAAATTATATTGAAAAAAGATAAGACCGCATTGTTTCACAGATGCATCTAATTTTACCCATGATAATTTAACTCGGATACGGTAAGAGATAAAATGATGTTTATTTGACCCATTTTGTTTGAAATTAATTACAATTAAGAGGCCCTTGACATTTCTAGACATTTCTACGTGGTGTATTTTGGTTCGTGATCGATCGAGCTTCTTTATACAATAATATATTTTTGTAGAGTATTGGGGAGGGTGGGTTGTGTGTTGGGGGTGGGTATGACGAAGTAGGTGTTTGTGATGCTGAGTGTTGGGCAGTTGGGGTGTATTTGCGCGAGGTATAGGAAATGCATGTGAAGCCGATATATGCAGTACTAAACCATTATATAGTAATCTATTGTCCAATGCAAATTTATTACAACTTGATAATATTGATCCAATGAGCGACCGAATTGTCCGCTACGGACCACTAATCCAATCGATAATGACGCTATTGAGATGTACGAGCGGAGCTCCACTGACCGAGTTTTGGGGTATTTTTCACTGGTTTGCAGCTGTTTGCTGCCATTTACTCATCAAGGTGGACCGCCGTTATTATAAGGACTATGCCAATTATTTAAAGATTGACATGTAGAGAATAAGCCATAATTGATTGACAGAAAGTACTAAATTTGTACCTATGACGGTTTTATGACACCAATCTTCCAAATACGACCAAAAAATGGCTGCCCGGTGAAGCAAAATGTGCATTGGAATAACACGGCGAGTTTGGATAGATGGTAGGATTTCTTTTAAATAAAATGTATGTTCCCCGTTATTAAAGCTTGTACCGGGTTGAAGATTCAGATATTTGGAAAAGAATAAGTAATTGAAACATAGAGCAAGTACTAAAATCATAGCTTTTATACTTTTTGATATATGATGCTAACTAGTTCATCCCATATAGCTACAACACAGCGCTACCAGTAGGGTTCAATTGCCTATTGTGAGTGCCCATGTGTTGTGTGCATACATGTAGTTAACAATAGTTGCATGATGACTCAAAAGTTTGGAAAAGATGCCACGATTGCCCCGATTCGAAAGGAAACCTCTGCTACAATCTCAAAACTAAGGCCAATCTCATAGACTTCCCTTTTGGCAAAAGTATGTGAGGGGTTTGTTGCAAAGTGGGGGATTGATGATATTTCTAGTGCAATTTACCGCAACCAATATGGTAGCATCAAAGGGTCGTGTACTTCTCATTGTCTAATTGAAATTCTTGATGTTTTTTCAAAGGTACTGACAAAGGAGGAACTGTAGGAACCCTAGTTGAGACGACGTCTCCAAGGCGTTTGATTGCATCGACCATACTTTAGCTATCCGTAGACTCTACGAGTTTGGTGTCTGAAGCGAGTTACTGCCGTAGATTATAAACTTCCTCACAGCTCGTCGTCAACGGGTGCAGTACCACTCTGCCCTGTCAGAATGGGAAACTTATTCATGTGCTGTCCCACAGGGCACTAAGCTTGGCCCCATCACATTTCGTGGTGTAATCAACAATGCTTCTGAGGAGTCTCTGAATAAAAGCTTTAAGTATGTTGATGATCTCACCTTGGATGCTTGGGTAAAATGATAGAATGATAGAAGATTACATCTCTGTACACAGTTTGCTCAAAAATGTGTCGAATCTGATAGGTACTCAGAATGGTTTCGACACAATATGAGGACCCACAATATGACCTTTAGACAGTGCAATAAGTATCAGGTCCCCAGAACTAAAACAAAAAGATATGGGAACAGCTTTTAAATACCCTATCCCACTCATCTACTAAATTAGTGCATCTCATCGTGATCATATTCAGCTGGTGTGTTTTAACTGTGATTTTATGAAAGCATTGTTATCTTGATGTACGTCGTATATCCAATTTGTTCCTTATAATTTGGCTGGTCCAATTTATGTGCAATATTTTGTTAATGTTATCAATTACTTTTTTATTAAATTAATTTTAGTGCTTCTGTGGCGTGTGTGGGGTGTTTTGTGGACGGCTGATAGTTTGTATATCACATCGGGGTGGGGTGGAGATGTAGGTGGGTGTAGGGTGGGTGAGTGTGCGATTTTGCCTCAGCAAGTACAATTAATTTCTTTGAACATTTGATATGTTTTTATGCCTTTTAATATAATCAATACAAATATAATATTTCATGTAATTTGGTCTGAACTTACCGAAGCCTGGCCCTATCACTGACACACTCACATACTCGCCCGCAACCTATCCACGCACCCCGGCCCTATGCACATCCCATATGCCATCATGAATACCACCCACCCCACCACTTACAGAACTAGAAATAAAGATTGAAGCCAAAGCAGTATTACTAACGTGGTCATAATTGGATTTCATCAGGCATGAAGTTTCAATTACAAGATCCAAACTCCAATAAAATAAATTTCTCTGCTGCTTAATTATTCAACATTCACGTTCTACTTACGCTTTTTTTCCTAGTTAAATAATTCCATTGCATTTAATATTTTAGAAATCAGCCGTTGGTAAATATTATGCCTTTTTCATTTCCTGGCAACCGAACCTTTCGTTTATTAGTATCATGCTGTAGTGAAACAGAATGTGTTGATAGAAGTAACATAAAACATTTGAAATTGTATAAGTCTGTGTATGACTGCAGTATATTATGTGACATGTATAAAATATATATGTGGATTTGGATCGGTAGAATAAATAAATAATTGTATTACAGTCTAATTCAACCATATAATAGTAAAACAAAATACATGTGCTAGACTAACTTTTTTAAAGATACAACGTAATAGAGCTGCAGAATAAACGATTATGTTATTTTTATATAATATTCGGCGAAGCCTTGGCAAGACCCAAGTGGCTCGGAGGCCACTTAATGAAAGGGATTCGTAAAACACAAACAAACACAAGTTAGGGCCAGACAAATGGGGATAATTTTAGAAAAAAAATACCAAAATATTGTTTTGTTTCACAATTTCCCATTAATCCATTATCATTACAGACCGTATTGGTTTTCATGCAATATCAAATAAAATCGTAACAACAGATTAGTCATTAAACCCTTTCCCGCCAATTATAGACGATAATTGCAGGCAGACGACACACATTTCTCGAAAACATTAGAAATAATTGCACATATTGAGCTATTGACAGCACAAGAATTGATTTTCAAGTTCTTGAATATCAAAATATGTACCAAATATTCATGGTATCGGTTCAGTTGCTCTAATGAGTATGTGGAACTATTTTGATTAACAAGGCAGAGCCGAACACCAATCAATTTTATTTTCTAAAAAGTTACATTATTAAACATTGATACGCTGAATGTTATTTTGTTCATGGTTGCATTAAGTAGCTGGCATATGGTGCCATGGTAACGCATTAATTTCAACAAAACAATTCATTTATTTAGGGTAGGTCTAATCAAATGAGGAAAATGATAAAGATCCATGTGAATGATTACGCGTGCGATTGCCTTTAACTTAATGCCTGGTTAAAAAAACACTTGTATTTGGAAGTACTCTTCAAATGTGCTGGCGATTTTCTATTATTTGAAGCAATAAATAACGAGTATAATTCGCGAAACAAATACCCTCGGTATTCATGTTTTGTTAAGGCAGCGGATACTCATACTTATAAAAACTGAAGATGTCCTTGACGAAAATAATTAGAGACAAAGAATAATATAGAGAACAGTTAGCATGGCTAGAGAATGCAAACCTGAATACTGATGAACAACACAAGTTTGCGTTCACCCATTTGAGCTAGATCGACCACAACGTCGTAAGCACAAAGTAATAGTTTGTTTTTCATCGCAACCTTTCAACCGTGTAACCAAAGGTTTGAGGTCCTTAGCTAGTCAAATGGGAAGAGTAAAATCTTGTTTATGTATTCCCCCTACTTTTTCCCGCCCCTACTTTTTCCCGTACGTAGATTTGCAGGCCCTGGCTCCCGACGTGCCCATCAGGTTCCAAAACTGTCTTAAGTCATCCAACAAATGAATTCAACATTACTGAGAATCTGAGATAAATCTAATATAATCTTCGAAATTTCTTTCTCTTTCGCGTTAGCATGGTTAGTGTCATTCATTGCAACGTATATTTATATAGGTTTTGTCAAATACCAGTAACATTTACTTTGACTCAGCAAAGAAACGTTGAACCTGTAGCATATACCGTGTCGTTTATATTGTGTTCTGAATTTCAGGCACTCTGCCATGCATTTATATTTGATTTGTCCTCATGTAGACAATTTATTGACATCGTTTTGTTTGAAGCTGTGGTTAAAACAGCTTTAATATAACTGGCAGAATTTGTGACGAGTCCTTAGGCTAACGGGTCAACTTCTCGAGATCGTGATCAAATAAATGCGGAACCATTTTCATATGACTAAATTTTAAACAACTGCGATATACCACTTCGATATCATTCGTTTAAATTCACTGTTAGTAATCAAATTAATAACTCAACACACGAGCCAACGTTATTATCGTCTCAGGTCTTATTTAGAACTCTCTTTGTGTCTATAGACGAACAGGTATCATTCAATATGGAGAAAGATCTTGCATTAATATTGAGATTAGAATATCAGCCTAATTTTTGCATAAGCAAACATAAATCTAGGGAGAAACCATTTCCCGTAGTCAGAGCCCCGTAGCTTTATGTAACTATGACCGAGGATCTTTGTGGATTTCAAATTCAATCAGGGGATTTGAACTCAATCTATAATGCGATAGAGATTGGTGCAGGATTCTTGCCAAGTTTCTCTCTCCAAAGGGGAAGCTATTGGAAGTACATAATCTACGATTAGCTGAAGTCGTTATAAATCACCAATGTGTGTTATCTTGTATGTTAAAGCATATCCTGGAAGTTTATTTGACGTTTAGGACACAAGGTGATTTTGTCGATTATCTGATAAAATACTAATCTAAATCATGACCGTATCAGCCAGTACACATATCCCGTGACATACATTATGATATTCATTTTTCTTTTAGGACAGACCTATTGCGGATTATATTTGTGATGTCTCAGAGACGGATAATACCAAAACTGACGCCGTAAAATTTTACAATAATAAGAAAGTTGCCAAAAATAGTAAAAAGCATAATAAAATTATTCTTTAGCAGATGTTTCTGCTTATGAAGCAAAATATCGAGATAATATAAAAAGCGATGGAAAAAGGCAGCAGATCAAAACTATTTATATTATTACAGGTCACAATTCACACTGATGCAACTGACAAACATCATTCCAAACCACTCCCAACATTGCATCTTCCCTTTTATTTGACACTAACCCCAGAATAAACACACGTCTTAAAATTTTCGGCCGAGTCTTGAGTACTTCAATATCGCCGTACTTGCCCCAAAGTAAGCAGTAAGAAACAAACACATCAAAATGAGTTGGTACGCACTTGAAACCTAAAATGTTGACATCTAAGAAATGTAAAATTTCGAATCACCAGAGATCATCATTATAAGCTGTAACACATTATGTAAAAGCGAATGGTTATTGATCTAAGATTCATAACCCGAGTTCAACTCTTCTAAAAATAAGGTAGACAGTGCGTAAAGCATTCGCATGAAACACTTTTGCCAAAAGTAATCTTAATATAGAAATTCAACAAGAGTATTATCAAGAACATAATGTTCATGTCGATTTCAACCATGGATGCGATCCGTGTAAATATATCAGAAGTTAATGGTAAAAGGTTATCGAAAGCGTTCGAAATGCCACAAATGCAATATTTTTTCGTGACAATAATTTGAAACATAAAAAAAAAAAAAACAGCAACAACAACAAAACAAAAAGACATATGCCTAGTTTTCTAGAAGCAGGATGTTTTATTTAATTATTAGTCAAACCCTACATTGGACTCGGCTTTAATCTGATGTAAGATGTCACCTGCAATCTAATTATCCCGATGGTCGGAAGGTTAAGCTGTAATGATTCTCTTTGCCGTCGTAGAGGTGCCATCATTAGCTATTGACGCTCGCTAACGCACTTAAATAATAAATGTTGGTCGGTCATAGGTAATGTAGTTTTTGTATCAAAATGGTGTTATCTTGAAGTATATCTTTTTGTTGCAATGTAAATTATTCATTTCAGGTAAACAAAACCAATGTTGGGTAGAGAAATATGTGATAACTTTAAATTCGTCTGTCTTCATTGCGCAATCGTATCAACTTGAAAAATAATTTTTACAAGGAGACGCGTGTGGAGGTCACATCTGATGCTCACAGTTAACAGATTTCCATAACCAATACAACCGGGGGCCATATACATAATTGATATTGATCCTTCTTACACTAGGAACATTGAACTGGCTAATCATTGTCATTTATTATCACATTTTCAAAATCCCACAAATATTTTTAGCCTCAAAATGTTGCAATGTATCGCAGGTCTGCTCTTTTATCAAGCGTGGATCTCCTTGCCGAAAGGATTAGAACAGGCTTATTGTTTCCCTCCGCGATGTGAAATATTCATATGAATTAAGGCCAAGACCCTTTTTTTTTTTTTTTTTTTCGCCTTTCTTTATTTCATCCATTCTGAAACCTACTATCATTCTTATCGCTTGGAATGCAGTGTAAAAGGTGCATTTGTCACGTAATAGTTGATAGCGATTGAGACCATTTTATATAATACCGTACAGACGTTCTCCTTTACAGCTCACTAAATTCAGCTTTCCGAGCAACACAATATCAGCTGTCGAGATTGCTCCACACAAATCCATTTATTCCAATCTAAGCACATCACGAATGATGCACTACACTGTAAAAACAATACATATCTCAATATTCGTATGAGCGTCTCTGTATGCGAACATGTCCATCAGAGATATTTTTAAGGTTTCAATGTGGTAGAATCGTATTTTAAGGTATCACGACAGGTAATGAAACTCTTGTAATAAAATGAATGTACTATTCCACTTACCGAAGCCTGGCCCTATCAACTGACACACTCACATACTCGCTCACACCCTATACCCCGGCCCCATGAACATCCCATACACCATCATGACCACCATCCACCCCACCCCATACACCACACACCACTTACAGAACTAGAAATAAAGATTGAAGCCAAGCAGTATTACTAACGTGGTCATAATTGGATTTCATCAGGCATGAAGTTTCAATTACTAGATCCAAACTCCAATCAAATAAATTTCTCTGCTGTTTAATTATTCAACATTCACGTTCTACTTGCGTTTTTTTCTAGTTAAATAATTCCATTGCATTTAATATTTTAGAAATCAGCCGTTGGTAAATATTATACCTTTTTCATTTCCTGGCAACCGAACCTTTCGTTTATTAGTATCATGCTGTAGTGAAACAGAATGTGTTGATATAAGTAACATAAAACATTTGAAATTGTACAAGTCTGTGTATGACTGCAGTATATCACGTGACATGTATAAAACATATATGTGGATTTGGATCGGTAGAATAAATAAATAATTGCATTACAGTCTAATTCAACCATATAATAGTAAAACAAAATACATGTGCTAGACTAACTTTTTAAAGATACAACGTAATAGAGCTGCAGAATAAACGATTATGTTATTTTTATATAACATTCGGCAAAGCCTTGGCAAGACCCAAGTGGCTCGGAGGCCACTAAATGAAAGGGATTCGTAAAACACAAACAAACACAAGTTAGGACAAGACGAATGGGGATTAACTCTAATTATCCCCATTAACAAATGGGGATAGTTTTAGAAAAATGATATAAACAAATATTTTTTGTTTTACAATTTCCCATTAATGCAATTAACATTACAGACCGTATTGGTTCCCATGCAGTATCAAATTAAATCATAACAACATATTAAACCCATTCCCGCCAATTATAGACGATAATTGAACGCAGACGACACACATTTCTCGCAAACATTAGGAATAATTGCACATATTGAGCTATTGACAGCACAAGAATTGATTTTCAAGTTCTTGAATATCAAAATATGTACCAAATATTCACGGTATCGGTTCAGTTGCTCTAATGAGTTACACCAGAACTCTTTACATGGGGAACTGTTTTGATTAACAAGGCAGAGCCGAACCCCAATCAATTTTATTTTCTAAAAATGTTGCATTATTAAACATTGATAAGCTGAATGTTATTTTGTTCATGGTTGCATTAAGTAGCTGGCATATGGTGCGATGGTAACGCATTAATTTCATCAAAACAATTAATTTATTTAGGGTAGGTCTAATCAAATGAGGAAAATGATAAAAATCCATGTGAATGATTACGCGTGTGATTGCCTTTAACTTAATGCCTGGTTAAAAAAACACTTGTATTTGGAAGTACTCTTCAAATGTGCTGGCGATTTTCTATTATTTGAAGCAATAACGAGCATAATTCGCGAAACAAATACCCTCGGTATTCATGTTTTGTTAAGGCAGCGGATACTCATACTTATGAGAACTGAAGATGTCCTTGAAGAGAATAATTAGAGACAAAGAATAATATAGAGAATAGTTAGCATGGCTAGAGAATACAAACCTGAATACTCATGAACACAATTTTGCGCTCACCCATTTGAGCTAGATCGACCATAGCATCGTCAGCACCGCTATCAAGACATCACAGTACTCGATCTAATGAAAATCAATTGTGTTAGCTTGAGATTTTTCATTGTAACTAAAAGCAATAAAGTAATATTTTGTTTTTCATCGCAACCTTTCAACCGTGTAACCAAAGGTTTGAAGGAAGAGCAAAATCATTTTTGTGTATTACCCCTACTTTTTCCCGTACGTAGATTTGCAGGCCTTGACTCCCGACGTGCCCATCAGGCTCCGAAATTGTCTTAAGTCATCCAAAAAATGAATTCCTCATTACTGAGAATCTGCGATAAATCTAATAATCTTCGAAATTTCTCTCTCTTTCGCGTTAGCATGGTTAGTGTCATTCCAACGTATATTTATATTTTTGAAGAGATTCATCAGGAATACAATATTCAGATTACAAAGTTTTTCATAGTATAATTCCAAGAAAAAAACTCACTTTTTTTTTCATACAGTTTCGGCAATCCACTCTGTTGCCTTTCTCAATGGTGTCTGCCAATAGATCCTTTTCTCAATGGTGTCTGCCAATAGATCCTTTCTCAATGGTGTCTGCCAATAACAATCCTCGCAATGGACGACACTAGAAACACCAGATGGATAAGGAAGTATGAGAGAAAGCCTAATGAACGGCGACGAGGGGGCCTACCAACTGAGTCACGTCTACGACCAATTGATCCTGAGGGCGTCATCATCTTCTGATGACGTCATACCATCCAACAAAGGATCTATTGGCAGACACCATTGAGAAAGGCAACAGAGTGGATTGCCGAAACTGTATGGAAAAAAGTGAGGTTTTTTTCTTGGAATTATACTATGAAAAACTTTGTAATAATTGGTTTTGTCAAATACCAGTAACATTTACTTTGACTCAGCAAAGAAACGTTGAACCTGTAGCATATACCACCGTGTCGTTTATATTGTGTTCTGAATTTCAGGCACTCTGACATACATTTATATTTGATTTGTCCTCATGTAGATGATTTATTGACATTGTTTTGTTCGAAGCTATGGTTAAAACAGCTTTAATATAACTGGCAGAATTTGTGACGAGTCCTAAGGCTAACGGGTCAACTTCTCGAGATCGTGATCAAATAAATGTGGAACCATTTTCATATGACTATACTGTATTTTAAACCACTGCGATATACCACTTCGATATCATTTGTTAAATTCACTGTTAGTAATCAAATTAATAACTCAACACACGAGCCCACGTTATTATCGTCTCAGGATTATGTATAACGACAAACATGACATGATAAAGACTAGTTTAAATGAAGATACTGCTGGAAAAGACGCAAGATATCAGGAGGACAAATCAAAGATATATTCTTTGAAATTAAGATGCACGCTCGTTTTTCTCACACCTGTAAGGCTATCAGATTATCGCTAGACATGACCGACGGCGTAGATAGTATTTCAAAAATGTGTCTGATAATTCTAATAGTCGAAAAGTCATAGGTCTTATTTAGAACTCTCTTTGTGTCTATAGACAAAAAGTTATCATTCAATATGGAGAAAGATCGTGTATTAAGAAAATCAACATAATGTTTGCATAAGCAAATATCCTGGCAAACATAAAGCTAGGGAAAAAGCGCCCTCTGTGGCAACAATTAAATACCGTTGTGACATGATGCTTACATCAACGTCAAGGGCGTAGTCTTAGCTCTCACATGCCGCTTGTTCTGTTCAATTTGCTTGTTTTAATCTCAAGATATGTTTAGTTAACTACGAAAGGGTAAAATCACAATTGTGCCACTTTTACTAGAGAAGAGGCCTGTACATCATTCCAAACCGTTCCCAACATTGCATCTTGCCTTTTATCTGACACTGCAACCAAAAAATAAACACACATCGCAAAATTTTCGACCGAGTCTAAAGTACTTCAATATCGCCGTACTTGCCCCCAAAGTAAGCAATAAGAAACAAACACATCAAAATGGGTTGGTACGCACTTGAAACCTAAAATGTTGACATCTAAGAAATGTAAAAATTATGGAATCACTAGAGAGGAGAGAGCATCACTATAAGCTGTAACACATGATGTAAAAGCGACTGGTTATTGATCTAAGATTTATATCCCGAGTTCAACTCTTCTAAAAATAAGGTAGACAGTGCGTAAAGCATTCGCTTGAAACACTATTTGCCAAAAGTGATCTTAATATAGAAATCCAACGAGAGTATTACCAAGAACATAATATTCATCCCGTTTTCAACCATGTGATCCGTGGAAATATGTCAGACGTTAATGGTAAAAGGTTATCGAAAGTGTTCGAAATGCCACAAATGCAATATGTTTTCGTGACAATAATTGAGAAAAAACGCTTACATGAAAAAACCCAAAAAAAGCAACAACAAAAAACAAAAAGACATATACCTAGTGTTGTATAAGCAGGATGTTTTTTATAATTCGTCAAACCCTACACTGGATTCGGCTTTAATCTGATGTAAGATGTCACCTGCAATCTAATTATCCCGATGGTCAGAAGGTTAAGCTGTAATGATTCTCTTTGCCGTCGTAGAGGTGCCATCATTAGCTATTGACGCTCGCTAACGCACTTAAATAATAAATGTTGGTCGGTCATAGGTAATGTAGTTTTTGTATCAAAATGGTGTTATCTTGAAGTATATCATTTTGTTGCAATGTAAATTGTTCATTTCAGGTAAACAAAACCAATGTTGGGTAGAGAAATATGTGATATCTTTAAAATCGTCTGTCTTCATTGCGCAATCGTATCAACTTGAAAAATTATTTTTACAAGGAGACACGTATGGAGGTCACATTTGATGCTCACAGTTAAAAGATTTCCATAACCAATGCAACCGGGGGTCATATACATATTGATATTGATCCTTCTTACACTAGGAACATTGAACTGGCTAATCATTGTCATTTATTATCACATTTCCAAATTCCCACAAATATTTTTAGCCTCAAAATGTTGCAATGTATCACCTGCTCTTTTATCAAGCGTGGATCTCCTTGCAGAAAGGATTAGGACAGGATTAGTGTTTCCCTCCGCGATGTGAAATATTCATATGAATTAAGGCCGAGATACTTGCACATATTTTTTTCGCCTTTCTTTATTTCATCCATTCTGAAACCTACTATCATTCTTATCGCTTGGAATGCAGTGTAAAAGGTGCATTTGTCACGTAATGGTAATAGTCGATAGCGACGGAGACCATTTTGTATAATACCGTACAGACGTTCTCCTTTACAGCTCACTAAATTCAGCTTTCCGAGCAACACAATATCAGCTGTCGAGATTGCTCCACACAAATCCATTTATTCCAATCTAAGCACATCACGAATGATGCACTACACTGTAAAAACAATACATATCTCAATATGTATACCTTATTCTGTATTCTGACTTCAAATGACATTTCAAATCTTGTACTAATGTAATTTGGGGAGAATGCATAGACTTCAATATATAAACAATGTTGTCTCTTCATAATATTGTGATAATGTAGTTCGTGGTTTTCGTCTTAGGAATTCACCGCTTGCAAACAAGTTGTTAACCAATGTATCATACAATATGGATATGGTGGTTAAAGTATATGATGTTTAACGGGTTCACTGCTAATCTTGTACAAATGAGTTCTGTCTTGTTCTCCTAACCGCATACGTTCCGTAACTATGTAGCCATTTCTTATGTATTTTAAGCCATTTGTGATGTTATTCGTTGAATTCACTGTAACCAAATTATTAACTCAGTACACGAACCCATATTAAGCGGTCAATAGACGTTGTTAGTTGTATAATAATGGCAGACATGATAAAAACCAGTTTAGATGAACACACTCTACAGACTGCAGCAAAGAAAAGACGCAAGATATCAGGAGGATGAATCAAAGATACGTTCTTTAACATTAAATCCTTAATGTACGATCTTTTTTCAGAATTTACTTATATTTTTTTCAAAACCGATTTTTTGGCATATTTGTAATACTTGCACATGTTCCAACTTAAATCTATGAGCAAACTGTCAAATTCGCCCTATTTGTAGTAAAACGGGATGTTTTTTTGTTATAATTATCATAATTTTTAAATTATATGTCGACCACGATCGCAAATCGTAGTCTCCTACAAATCCAGTTTGGAATAGCTCCTCCAACTCTGAGGCCGCACTCGCTGTCCTAATCCAAATAGTGCGAGATATTTTGAGTGATAGAGGTGAAGTTTATGATGTTGTTTCTTTGCAAATTCCCAATGTTTTTTGCCTCCAAATGTATTTGGAACGTTCATAATGATTGCATATTATCATTTTGGAAGAAAAAAAGAAAAATCTAAAAATTTAAAAAGATCGTACATTAAGGCTTTAAGATGCAAGCTCGTTTTTCTCACACCTATAAGGCTATCAGAATATCGCTAGATATGACTGACGGCGTAGATAGTATTTCAAAATGTCCCATGATAATTCCATGAGTAAAAAAAACTCTAATACTTAGACTTCTCTTTGTGTCTAAAAAGACAGAAATCTATCAATTCAATGTAGAGAACGATATCACGCATCTCATATTTAGGAAATAATCAAGTCCTGTTGCCATATAGCTATGACTGACTGGATTTCAACTCTTAATCAATAATGAGATTAAGATGCTGAATATTACTGACAAACCAAAGTTTGGTGGATTATTGCAAAGTTCCTCGCTCCAGACAGGAAGCTATTGGAAGTAGGCCTACTTAGGCCTAGTACCCACCATGCCCACTAAGATTATTGGTGAATTTGTTGAATTCGTTATAAATCACCAATGCGAGTCTCATCTTGCATGTTAAGATTCTGGAAGTTAAAGAGACGTTTAGGACACACGGCGTTTTTGTCGACTGCCCGATGAAATGTCAATCTGGATTAACCTTATCTGCCAAATATCCGTATTAACGCACCTCTGGGCCTCAATCCTAAAATTACCGTCGCAACGGCTGAAAATCTATAGAACTATTTGAGAACGAAATCGACATTGCCCGAGACTATACGCCATAAATCTATTGTCCAATTCTTCACTCGCTTAATGAAAGTGCATAAGTGCATGTACAAAGTAAATCCCCATCCATTCACCGAAAGTGTAAAATCAGGGTCTCCTCTCTACTAAATCCATACTCCTGGCGCACACAATTATCCCGTGACACACATATTGGATATACATTTTCCGTTTGAGACCGGCAAAGGATTATATTTGTGATGTTTATCACTTCAGACGATAATATTGAAATTGTAACTGAAATGTTTCTAAGCCGGAACAGAAAATTTATTACAGACATGCCTGGGTTCAGTCGAATATGGTATACAAACCCTTAAAATTAGAAGAGAATGTTAACATCAGCTAAACTTTTTAATTTGTTTAGAATGCAAATTTATTGTTTCAGGCAAACTAGCGATACAAGCTCATAAAGATATTGTTGTATGAATAACATGAATAAAATGAACGGCACTGTGATTAAAAACGTATCAAAACTATTGCTGGCAGTTTAGTTGTCAGCAACATTGCCGGTTTTTTTACATGTTCTGTTGGGGTTTTTTTTTACAGAACATTTTCGGTAAATCTCTAGGTTTTTTACTGCTGTTATAAATCGTACCTTTTATTTGATACTTCAATCATAAAATAAACACACGTCACACAAAATTGTCGGACGAGTCTAAGGTTTCCCTGTTCAATAAGCCATACTTGCCACTATTAAAACAACAACAACAACCGCAACAAACACACAAATAATGTAAAATGGGGATGACGACAAACACAGAAATATGGGTTAACCAAGGAGCATGCAAACCTGGATTAGTTTTGCCAAAGCAACTAGTAACCTTCTGAAAATAAGGTAGACATTGCGTTAAGCACTTGCGTGAAAGTTGTTTTTGCCAAAAAAATTAAGATTCCACTTTCTAAGGAAAAAAACATCGGAAAATAACTCATAATAGTAATAGTGAAGGGTATTTCTATTAATTTTTATTTAATATCAGACCATGAAGTTGACTGAATCGAGACTATAACAAGACGAGGCAATAATCTTATGTAAGATGTCACCTGCAATCTGTATCGCTATGTTCACGAGGTTAAGCCGTAATGATTCTCTAAACTGTCCTAAAGGTCCCATTATTGGCTATTGACGGGCATTTAGGTGCCGAGTGGTCATAGTTAGGGTTATGTATTTTTCATCAAATTGTGTTATCTTTGAGATCATTTTACTGGAATTATATGTTCCCAGAGCATTCATCTCAGGTAAATAAAACCGGAAATCGGTTGGAAATATATGATTTCTTAAAATCGTGTTTCTTTATTGTATCAACTGAAGCATACTTTTCTGCAAGTATAACGTATAGAGGTCACATTTGATGTTCATAGTTAAGATTTCCATAACCAATATAAGCGTGAGTCATATACATATTCATATGGATTCTTCTTGCCCAAACTCTGATCTCAAACCGGTGTCCTAACTAAACTGCCGTTTATAGTCAGTTCTAAACAGGCTCTAAACTGACTATATCGAGCAGTTTAGGATGACTATATTGACGCCCTCTGTTGTCAACGTTTCATTAAGGATACTCCCAGGGCCGTTCCGACCATTAGGCCAGGTAAGGCGGTTGCCTAGGGCGGCAAACACAGAGGGGCGCAAAAAGAAAACAAAAAGAAAAAGGGGGGCGAAAAAAAAGAAGCGGGAATGGAGAAAGAAAAGGGAAGAAAAATGAGGGCGGATAAAGAATAAAAACGGCCATGGACAGTATACAAATAGTCCAAATTGATGAGTTTACAAGGGGGGAACCCCCCTTAGGACAACACTTTTTGGTGTGCTTTGGTGGGACGGCAGGGAGAGGCTTTGCCTAGGGCGGCAAAATCCCTAGGAACGGACCTGGATACTCCTTGCTTTCTTGCCCTGCGTGAGCATTATATATTGGAACTCCATTAGTTGTAAGTCCTCACTATGGGAGTTTCCGGCCTCAGCACTACGGGCTTATTGCCTTGATTTTTTTGTTAATACTGAGCCCCAGCCCTCAGGGCTTAAACACATCAAAACTGCTAGCCCGTAGTGCTGGAAAATCCCACAGTGAGGACTTGAAACTAATGGAGTTCCAATATATAATGGCCCCGCAGGGCAAGAAAGCAAGGAGTAAAACTTACGTTATCGACAGCCCGTCACCTTTTTTACCCAACATTTTCCCTCATTCTTCAGGCCATGCCCTCTATCGGGGGCTAATTTATATTTCAAGCTTGATCGCCATTGTTTCGAGCGCTATCTGTTTCTTTGTAGTCTTGCGGAGCAACCTTGAACAATGTATACTTTAAGCGCTATTGTTTTTGTTTTGTTTTGTTTTGTTTTGTTTTGAAAGGACAGGCTTACCAGGCTTATTGTTTCCCGCTACAATGTATGATATTCAAAATGAACTAAGGCAAAGATACCGACACATATTTTCTTGCTTTACTTTATTTCATCCATTTTGGCCTACCATTCCTACTTATCATTCTTATCGCTTGAAAAGTAATTCAAAACATGTGTTTGTCATGTACTGGTAATAGTTGATAGTGAATGATAGCCGTTTGTATAATATACGTTTTTCAACAAGAGTATCAAAAAAATAATGCTCTTGCCGTTTACAGTGCGAAAATCGAAAATGTTAACATGTCACAAATTAATTCATTTTTTCGTGATACATTGAAAACCTCTGGGTGCATGGTATTTCTATTTATCAAATCCTATTCGCTGACAAAGTGACGTAATAATCGGATTAACCACCATAGCAATAGATGAATACAATTTTTGAATAGATCGCCCTTTACTACAAGCAGCTTGCACTCATCACCTGTGTATGTCTGCAATCAAAGATTGAATACAATACCGCTCTTTTCAAAGATAATAATCTTACAGGTGCGAGTGATCAGTATTTCTTTGATATCTATAGTTCAATGCATAGGTACCGCGTGAAAGTTGGACATCTATTGCTATTGTAGTTAATCCTGTTACATCATCACTCCGACAGCGAATGTTAATTATGTCTACGTCACTTCGACAGCGCAGTTGGCTGAGTAACAAGACGACGAAAGATGTCACCTGCAATCTAATTATCCCAATGGTCGGAAGGTTAAGCTGTAATGATTCTCTAAGCCGTCCAAGAGGTGCCATTGTTGGCTCTTGATGCTCGCTATATATTTATATATTTTTTACTAAAAATATGTTATCTTTTAGATCGTTTTGTTGCAATGTATAATTATATGTATCCGGAGTATTCATGTTTGGCAAATAAATACGGATATTGTGGCGTAAATATATGATATCTTTAAAATCTCCTTTCAACTTGATGCACATGCTGTTATGCATCGGACAGTGGTCATATTTGCTGCCCATAGTTAACATTTCCATAGCCCATTCAATCGGAGGTGATACAATATTCAGTTTTGATTCTGCGCCAGAAACAATGAAATGGTTCATCGTTGTCATTTCCAAAGCCTAACAAACATTTTTTCTCCTAACATGTTGTATTGTATCTGTTATTTTATCAAGCATGGATCTACATATGAGAAAAGATTAGGGTTTGCTTAGTATCCCCCTGTGCGATGTGAAATATTGATATGAACTAAGGCCGAGACACTGACACAATTTTCTTGCCTTTTTTTATTTCATCAATTTTGACAGACACCTACTGTCATTCTTGTAACGTATTGCGTAATACTTAATAGAGTCAATTTGTTAAATACGAAATACAACAGACGTGTTCCTTTTAGCTCACTAAATGTAGCTTTCAGTGCCACGCAATATCAGCTGTCGAGATTGCTCCATACAAATTTATTTCATTCCGCGGTAAGCATGGTAAGCACGAATGATGCACTATACTATAACAACAAATTCCAGTCTCAATGTGTGATATATTCTGAATTCTGACTTCAAATAACCGTTCAAAGCTTGCACTAATGTAATTTAGAGAAAATGTATAGATTTAGAGTACAGTATAGATAAACAATTTTGTCTGTTATGTTGTCAAATCATTTTGATAATGTGGTTCATGGTTTTCGTCTATAACTGGTGGCGAAGAACCTTTTGCTCGTCAGCAAGTGGTTAATCATTATATCATATGAATATGGTTAAAATATATGATGGCCTCTAAAATTAATCGACGGTAACAGGCAAGTACCACCTTAGATTAATCCGATAATTTGGCAAATGCACAGGGAACTAATGTGGATATTATTTTGATGTACACATGAATCAGTACAGTAAAGTGCAAGCAACGTAGTCTGGTAGTTATTCCAATCCAATAACCTTGAATACTATGTCTTCAATTACTCTTCGAATAATCCAGTGACGGTATTTTCTAGACAATTACAAAAATATTAATTAATCAAGAAGATCCGCATGTGCAGTATACACCCAAGAATATATTTATACATAAACATGACAAAGATAAATCATTGCACCTGGAGTGTTAAAGTTTACAAACATATTTCTTATTGTATATTACATACAATAAGAATTTTTTATCTAACACTCTTCAATCAAGAAGAAGAAGAACAACAACAGCAGCACTTCGAGGGACCCTATGACTTTGAAATAAGCGTTTAAACAAAATGGAGGGCATGGATCAACATTTCCTAATGTAAGTGGATAATAATGTGTCAGCGAACTATAGTCATAACACTATGGCAAACCCACATGATCACTTAATTTTCATTTGACATCAAATTCTCTCTTTCTCTCAATAAAACGATGGGATAGCGAGCCAGCGCAGCTTTAAAATGCTTCAAATAAGTATAAATAAACAAGTAGAGGTCCAAGGGCTCTTGCGGAAGTCCGTGTTATAATCTTGTAGGAATTGAAAAGACTGACGAGTTTCGAAAATTGAAACCTGTGGCACGTGCAAATCAATTCAAACGTGATTACTAAATGCTAAGTGTTGCTGACGATGCCTCGTAGGGAATTCCTCTCAAGATAATTCACTTTCATGGTCATACGTCAGTAGAGCCATTAGTCATTTTAGTAATAAGCAAATCTCCTGATGAATTGTCATTACTTTGAATATTGGCGTAACCTCCAAATTAAAAAACGAATTACGGGGAGATCACGATTGTAAAATACCCTTCAAGCATAATCATAATGTCCCTATAGAACACAAACAAAAGAGATCAATAGCCTGGCTCTCTGGGTCTTAAACGTGTAAGTATAGGTACGAGTCAATGACCAGATATTGAAGGCTAATAATATTATTTATAAGACGTCTAACGTGCTTACCTAGACCTATATATAATCTCAATAAAAGATATCCATATGGCTATGTTGCTTAAGGGCTGGGGTATGAACGTTTGGACAGTATTTATTTTGGGACATTAGAGCACAGCAGACATATCGAATTGCATTCTGAATACGAAGAATGTCATTCGGATATCAAATAATTTTGATTTTTTGAAATTCGCAATTTAATACACATTTTATGGCAAATCATTAAAATTGATATTTTTGATATTTAACAGTACTTGAAGTAAACTTTATAAATCTGATGATTTATACTTAAAGTGTATGTAGGTGGGATGAAAAGCCGACGATCAATGAAAATTTTGACCTTTCGTATTGAAGATATGGATTTTTTCCCCAAAACACCAACAAAAATTAAGTCTTTTTGGGAAAAAATCCATATCTTCAATATGAAAGGTCAAAATTTTCAATTGACCGTCGGCTTTTCCTCCCTGCTACATACACTTTAAGAATATATCATTAGATTTATATAATTTACTTCGAGGACTGTTATATATCAAAAATTTGAAAAATATCAAATTTTTATAATTTATCATAAAATTTGTATTATATTGTGATTTTCAAAAATGAAAATTATTTGATATCAGAAAGACATGCTTCGTATTCAGAATGCAATTCGATAGGTCTGAGGTGCTCTCATGTCCCACAAAAAATACTGTCGAAACGCAATAAACGCTCATTTTAGATCCCTTAAGCTTCGCTAAAACTAAATAGTTGTTTTTGATTGGACTGGAAAAGGTCTCGTTACGAGCTTGGCATTATGCTTTAATCGTGGTTGACGCCTTTAACATGTTAGGTTACATTGTTCTCTGTAGAACATGTAGAGTTAAAGTCTAAACACTTAACCAAAATCTGTGAAGCGGTTTTGTTATTCTTTTTCGCCACGAAGACGAAGGGTTTAGTTGACTTACGTGGCAACCTTTCCGTCACGTCACATGGGAAAAGGGGAAATCTGAAATCTTGCGTGTGCATTTCTCCATATTTTCCGCCTGTATTAAAATTTGTAGTTCTTTTTGCTATCCGGATCCGAAACCCGTCCACGCCACCTTAGCAAAATAACTGAGATGAATTTAATATCATAATACGAAATTGTCTCTCGTGGTAGTGGCATAACGTGTATATTATAGGTCTGTCAATATTTTGAAATACCAGTATTCAAGTTGACTCAGTAAAGAAACAAACATCAAAGCTGTCGAATACCGTCTCTTTTATATTGTCACTCTGTTATTTATAATTGAGTTGTCTGCGTTGGACAGTTATTATATCAGCAATGTTTTCTTCAAAGCTGTGGTTAAAGCAGATTCCATTATACCTCAACAATTTGGTGAACACCCGCTAGTCATAAGGGTCGCTAGTCATAAGGGTCGTCAGTCATAAGGGTCGCTAGTCATAAGGGTCGTCAGTCATAGGGTTCACTAATCATAATATAAAAAAAGGACCGCTAGTCATAAGGGTCAATAATCATAATATAAAAAAAGGACCGCTAGTCATAATAGAAAAAAAGGTTTGCTAGTCATAATACAAAAGGTCATAATAGAAAAAGAGGACCGCTAGTCATAATGCAAAAAGAGGTTCGCTAGTCATAATAAAAAAAGGACCGCTAGTCATAATGAAAAAATTCACGGCCGCTAGTCATAATATAACAAAAGGACCGCTAGTCTTAATAGAGAAACACGTTCGCTAGTCATAATATAGATTTAGGACCGCTAGTCATAATAAAAAAAGGACCGCTAGTCATAATAAAAAAAAAGGACCGCTAATCATAATTTAAAAAAGGACCGTTAGTCATAATTAAAAAAAAAGGAGCCTTAATAAAAAGTACGAACTAGAGAGCGAGATTGAGACGGACGTCGCCATGGGTTTTATGGGTGTAGGATAGGAAAGGGGGATCGAGAAAGGGAGAGAGGTAGGCTAGGTAGACTCCTCTCCTCTCCTCTCCTCTCCTCTCCTCTCCTCCCTCCTCTCCTCTCCTCTCCTCTCCTCTCCTCTCCTCCCTTCTCCTCCCTTCTCCTCTCCTCTCCTCTCCTCTCCAGTGGGGGCACTGACCATGATTGGGGGCACTGGGTCTGATTTGGGGGCACAGGCCGTTTTTCGACAATTTTCCTATGGGATTTAAAAAAAAATTCAGATCGATTGGGGCATGTGCCCCCCGTGCCCCTATGACGCTCAAACTGCTCCTCTCCTCTCCTCTCCTCTCGTCCCCTACCCTCCCCTACCCTCCCCTTCCCTACCCTACCCTCCCCTTCCCTTCCCTCCCCTCCTCTCCTCTCCTCTCCTCTCCTCTCGATCCTCTCCTCTCCTCTCCTCTCCTCTCCTCACATAAGTTATAATCAGTAAAAGGGGTTTTTAATGTAAATATGGTTCATTTTAGTCAATGTTACATTAAGGTTACCCTAGACCATGTAGACCCTAACCCTAAACCATAACCTTAATGCTTTTTTTTTACTTTTTACCCCATAATTTCCCCCATTCTTCAAGCCCTACCCTCTTTCAGGGGCTAATTTATAGTTTAAGACTCTTGGATATCCATATTTCGCAGTTAGTGCTTCTTTGCAGCCGTGCGGGCCGGAGCAAACTATTTGGATATCCACATTTTCACGGTTAGGCCCGACCGACCCAGATTTTGAACAAATTGGGAAAAAAAATTTCCTGTACAAATGAATACCGACCCAAATTCCGACAATTTCAGGAACACTTTTTTTTTATTTTCCCAAATTGCAAATATTAACAGATTTTGGTGATTTTGTGGGTCATCCCCCCCCCCAAAAAAAGGAAAGAAAAAAAATAGCCCGACCGACCGACCCTACTTCAAAGGTCCGTCCGCCCGTAGAACAGGTTTTCTTTTTTCGTCGCCTTAGTGGTCCTTTCTTTGCACGTCGCGTAGCCCCCCCAACTAAGCTCGTGCCTCACTTCGGTTTTCAACTAATAAAAATACTAGTATTAACGTTTTAATGATATACTTTATTTTAAGGCACATATCTTAATATAACATGAATTAAGGGACCGTTCACAAACACTTGTTGGAGGGGGCGCTGATGCAAAAAGGGGGGCCCCGAAATTTTTTGACCCTACTAAGGGGGGGGCCTGAAAAAATGACAATTTTTCTGGGAACAAGGGGGGGGCTGAAATTTTTGAGGTCTGTAAAGGGGGCCAAACAAGTAGCAATTTTTGTTTCTACTTTCGACATTTGCCAATGTATATAATGTGTAACACAATATATAGGCCCTACAATAAAAGGGAAAACTTGTCCACGAAAGGCTTCATGTGTCGTCATTTCATAAATTTTCGGCTTTTTCAAACTAAAATAATTATTTTACACACTATTAGTGCCAAAATGGTCCACCAAATCGCTTCAGTTAGGTCTTCATTTTGCAAAATTTTCCAATTTCTGAGGGTAGACGAATCCGGGAGGGGGGGCACCATCCCTCAGACCCCCTGCGTAAGTGAATAAGCAAGTGCCCATTTCGTTTCTACTTTCGGCATTTGCCATTGGAGGATGTATGTTTAAGACAATATATAGGCCTACGATAATAGGGAAAACTTGTCCACGAAAGGCTTCATGGATCGTTTCATAAATTTTCGGCTTTTTCAAACTAAAATTTTACACACTAAAAATAAATAGTGCCAGAATGGTCCACGTACCAAATCGCTTCAATTAAGTCTTCATTTTGCAAAATTGTCCAACTTCTCAGGTGGGGACGTCCCTCTCAGACACCCCCTGCGTAGTGAAAAAACAAGCGCCCATTTTTGTTTTTACTTTCGACATTTGACAATGAATGTTTAACACAATATATAGGCTTACAAATAGGGAAAACTTGTCCACAAAAGACTTCATGGTCCAACACAAATTTACCACTTTTACAAACTAAAATTTTACACACTATTATAGTGCAGCAAAAATGGCCCACCAAATCGCTTCAATTAGGTCTTCATTTTGCAAAAGTTTCTTACGTCTCAGGGGGCACATCCCTCCTCAGCTACCCCCTTGCGCCGCGCAAGCGCGGCGTTTTTTACTGCTCTAAGTCTGCCACTAGTGTCTCACGCCAATCAATTCCAAAAAGTTGACAGCCCTGCTCCTCTAACAAATGTTTGTGAACGGTCCCTAATTTGAATATTTTTTAGAAATTGCTCCAGTTACAGACAACAGAGGGCGCTATTTACGTGGTCACTTTGTGGTCAGTGATCATTTAGTGTTCACTTAGGTCAGTGCAATTGGTATTGCTATCTTCAGAAGACAGCAATTAATTGCGTCATTTAAGGGGTTTGAATTCTGGATCACTATGGAGTCCGTGGTCATTCTTTGATTCATTACATTTCTAGCCTCAACTAACACGAAATTTACATCGCACGTTATACTCGTGCAATACACTCTTTTCATGTCCATTCACCTGTATAGGAACGACCCTGTGCAGAAAATGTTTTGGCCCATTTCATTAAAAAACAAGGCGGATTTTTAGATGACCCTGAAATGACCTTCCAAAAATTTCACTCTAAATGTTGACTGTACCCACCAAGTTTCATGCCCATACGACAATTTTGAGTAATTTCATTTTTTTTTTACATTTTTTTATTTCTTTTCCAAAGTTTTCGGCGACTTTGGAGAACCACTGGACCTATTCTGAAGTATTAGGATCATTCACAGTTAATTTGAAAAAAAAATTGGAAAAAAAATTTCAAAAAAATTACAGCTTGTTATCCTTAATATGCAAACCACTAACTAATGTTTACCTCTTCATCTAGCACATATTATAAATGCATGGAAAACCAATACATGTATAATAATGTGATAGATGAAGAGGTAAACATTAGTTAGTGGTTTCCATATTAAGGATAACAAACGGTAACTGTGAATGATCCTAGCACTTCAAAATACGTCTAGTGGTTCTCGAAAGTCAACAAAAACTTTGACATTTTTTTTTTAATAGATTTTTTTTCTGAATTTTTAACTTTGTATTGTGCATCATATCAGTGTCCAATCAGTCACGTAAGCCTTGTTATAAGGCCAAAAAATTGCTTCAACGAATGATCGTTATGTACAAAAGTATAGGAAACTGCATTTTTAAAAGCACATTTTCTATGTGAAGGAAGCATATTTTTCAAACTTGTAAAAACAGGTCCCAGAATGTTTTTTCACATTTTTTCAAAAGTTGCAGTCATCAAATATGTGTTGAAATTGTTGCCAGATATGGAGTATAAATCCCTCCTCAAATGCAAACCTTCAGAATAGGTTCTCTAAAGTCACCAAAAACTTAAGAAAAAATTGATTTTTAAAAACATTTTTACCTTTGTATTGTGCATCATATCAATGTCCTATCAGTCACGTAGGCCTTGTTATAAAGCCAAAAAATCGCTTCAACGAATGATCGTTATGTACAAAAGTATAGGAAACTGCATTTTTAAAAGCACATTTTCTGTGTGAAGGAAGCATATTTTTCAAACTTATAAAAACAGGTCCCAGAATGTTTTTTCAAATTTTTTTCAACGGTTGTAGTCATCAAATATGTGTTGAAATTGATATGGAGTATAAATCCCTCCTCAAAGTGTATAAAAGCCTAGGTCTTCATTTTCACCTTGTTCTTTATTGTTGTTTTTCTATAAAATGCGTCTTCTGTGAAGCGGCTTATAAGGGATGTTACAGTGTAGAAACCATCTAGCTTCGAGGGGCTTCGCCCTCTCGACCCCACCGGGGCTTTGCCCCTGGACCCCACCAGGGGCCCTTAAGCGGGCCCCTGGACCCCCCCGCCGTCAGAGGCGATACTACGGGCGCCATGTACTCTGTTTTCTAGGTTTTCAATGTTGGCAGGTATGTAATTTACATCAGATAAACCCTGGGTGACCCCGGATGACCCCGAAATGACCATCCAAAAATTTGACTTTAAATGCTGACTGTACTTACAGGTTTCATTCCCATACGAATGTTTTTAGATTTGACCTCAGATGACCCCTGGCTGACCCCGGCTGAACCCAAAATGAATTTCCAAAAATTTGGCTCTAAATGCTCATACGAAAGTTTGTAGTAATTTGACATCAGGTGAACCTAGGGTGACCCCGAATGACCACCCGAATGACCTTCCAAAAAATTGACTTTAAATATTGACTGTACCCACCAAGTTTCGTGTCCATACGACAAATTTTAGATATATGAGCACATATGACCCCTGGGTTACCTCGGATGACCACGAAATGACCATCCAAAAATGACTCTAAAATAATATTGACTGTACCCACCAAATTTCGTGCCATACGGCAGTTTTTAGTAATTTGATCTCAGACGACCCTGGATAACCCTGCATGACCCCAAAATGACCTTGGCAAAATTTGGCATTAAATGTTGACTGTGCCCACCAAGTTTCATGCGCATACAACAGTTTTAGTAATTTGACCTCAGGTGACCCCTGGATAGCCTAAGATGACCTCTAAATGACCTTCTAAAAATCAACTCTAAATGTTGACTGACCAAGTTTCATGTCCATACGACATATGACCCATGGATAACCCCGGATGACCCTAAATGACTTTCTAAAAATTTGTCTCTAAATGTTGACTGTACCAAGTTTCAAGTCCATACAACAGTTTTTAGTAAGTTGACCTCAGATGACCCCTGGATAACCCCGCATGACCCCAAAATGACCTTCAAAAAATTTGGCTTTAAATGTTGACTGTACCAAGTAATTTGGTCTCAGATGACCCCTGTATGACCTCGATTGACCCCGAAATGACCTTCCAAAAAATTTGACTTTAAATATTGACTGTACCCACCAAGTTTCATGCCCATACTAAAGTTTTTTTTAAATTTGACCTCAGATTACCCCTGGGTGACCTCGGATGACCCCGAAAAAAGTGACCGGAAAACGTTTAACTGTCGGGTTATATAAAGGGTATAAAACGTTTTCATAACATTCAAAAATATTTTTTGATTACTGCAAATATTCTAACATAATTTTATTCAAGTGTTGACAAAATATTTTGCAAAAAATGTTTGCAAAAAATATTTTACAATAACATTTAATAATCATTTAAAAAATATTGTTGTAGTGTGTTTTCATACAAATATTTAAAAAAAATTCATGACCTTTGTATAACCCGACATTTAATGTTATCAAATTGTTTTTACAAAATAAAAAAGCTACCTAATTGAGAATAATAATATTTGTATAATAGTTGAGGTCAAAGAGCATGCAGAGATCATCAAACAGCTCTAGTTCTAATTCTCTGGCTTAGCAGACCCTTTTCTCTTTCATGACTAGTGAACCTTCTATTGTATTATGGTTGGCGGTCCTTTTTTTTATTATGACTAGCGATCCTTTTTTTTTATTATGACTAGCGGTCCTAAATTTATATTATGACTAGCGAACGTGTTTCTCTATTATGACTGGTGGTCCTTTTGTTATATTATGACTAGCGGCCGTGATTTTTTTCATTATGACTAGCGGTCCTTCTTTTTATTATGACTAGCGAACCTCTTTTTTGCATTATGACTAGCGATCCTCTTTTCTATTATGACTAGCGAGCCTTTTTTTCTATATTATGACTAGCGGTCCTTTTTTCTATTATGACTAGCGAGCCTTTTTTCTATTATAACTAGCGGTCCTCTTTTTCTATTATGACTAGCGAACCTTTTTTCCTATTATGACTAGCGGACCTTATGACTAATGAACCCTTTTTCTTATGACTAGCGAACCCTTTGTTTTATTTATGACTAGCGAACTCATGGTATAGGAAACTACACGTTATGACTAGCGACCCTTATGACTTATGAACCTTATGACTAGCGACCCTTATGACTAGCGACGTGTAACCACGAATTTGAGGCATGTCTCAAGGCTAACGAGTAAACGTCTGATCGTGTACAAATGAGTTATTTTGTCTTCTTCCCCTAACTTCATACTATGGAACTGTTTTAAACCGCTGTACGGTATCATGCGTTTAAATACAGTTGGTAACCAAATAATGAACTCAGAACACGAACTCATGTTAAGTTAAGCAAGGGCCATGATTGTTATTTCCGGTAAATACCACCTATTTCCATATCAAATGACAGACATAAATCAAGAGTAGTGTAGATCAAGATTAGTAAAGATTGAAATGAAGAAAAAAAATGACAATATCAGGAGAGCAAATCAAACGTATAGTACCGTTAACCTTAAGATACATGGCGTAGATAATATTTCAAAATGTATATAACTTTAAGTCATATGTCTTATTTAGACTACTATGTGTCTACAGACAGAAACGCATCATTTCGATATGGAGAAATTATGTACATTCAAATGATACTAAACGAAAATCAAGTCACTCCATAATGTGTCTGCAAATCAAATTCAGTAGCTATGACCGAGGATCTCAAGACTCGATGGCTTCATAATTAACACATTTTCAATCGGTAATCATGGTAATGAACAACAGGTATCGAAGCTTTACAATTAAAACTATACAGGTTTGCTGATTTGTGGTGTTGTAGTTGTTCCATGTTTAACATTACAGACTAGAAGGTTTTGACATTACTATGCAACTAAGATTATTGATAGCAGTCGTTATAAATTACCAATGCGAGTGTTTTCTTGCCTGCTAAAGAGACGTTTCTGACACAAGGCGCTTTTGTAGATTGCCCGATGAAATATCAATCAAAATAATGACCTTATCAGCCGCCAAACACCTCTCTTCCGTGTTAACGTATATCTGGACCTCAATCTTGACATCACCCGTCGCATATAGCTGAAAATATATGCAACTACTTGAGGACGAATCTATCCGAGATAACATTAATATAGTACTTCATGAAATCAATTATCCAACTCTTTACTCGCTCTACTATATAGTAATGCAGTATAACGTAATACAAACAATATCCCACTGCACCCTTTCACCAGGTTTCACTAATTGTATTTAAAAAACACCTTGTCTCCGCTCTATATTTTAATACATACTCCCAGCACACATATCCCGTATATAATATGCATTTTCCGTTCAGGAGAGACCCGTGACGGCTTATATTTAAGATAGTAATAGTGAATAACTAAAGAGGAGGATAATATCCAAACTGGTGCGTAAATTTTCCAAAATTGCAATATTGAAAGCCGGCGTATCAGAAAACCAAGACCTACAATGTAACTGATTCTATTATATTAACAAGAATATTTCAAATTTAACACGATTAGATGAGAATACTTTTTACAATAAAAATTGTTGTTCTGCAGATGTTTCTGACTATCATGCGATTGATTTATGTAAGCCAATAAAGATAGTTCAGTAGCAGAAAATATGGTAGACACTGCGTGAAGCATATGCATGATCGTTTACCGTCACACGGGAAAAGTGAAAATCTTGTGTGTACAATTTTGTCCACTTTATTCCGTCAGTAGATTTGCAGTTGTTTTAGCTTTCGACGTGCAGGCTCTAAATGTCGTGTACACTTTCTTAACAAAAGAGTTGCAAATTGCAGAGATAAATCGAATATCATCCACAAAATTGCTTTCTCTTTCACATTAATGTCATACCAACGTTAGTACGTTACATAAGTCGCGTCAATATTTTAAACTACTGGTTACAAATTAATTCAAATCACATTGATTTGATTTGATCTCATGTAGATGGTTATTAACTAAACTCAACCCAGAAAGTATCGAAACGATTTAGATGGTCAGATATATCGGGAACTGAAATATATAGCAAAAACTTATTTAATGTAAACTCCTCAACAAAAGTTTGGAAAGTTTTTTCAAGCATCTGTATCTTAAATTATTTGTGACAAATTCATATCGTGTTTCATATCAATGGATAGCTACAATACTCCCCTTTACAATGACACCCCATCTGAAACAATAACATTTTTCACGGCTGAGTACACGCCTTGTGAATGTAGTGGGGTCTCAAACAGAATTTGCCAAATTGACCATTATTCTGTGCTCAAACAACGCTAGCCACTAACCTCAATAGCGGGTGGAAAAACCACAGGCAGCCACAATAGTCAGAAACCTTCTCCTCATGCTGCTCACCGACCTGGTTACACGTTACTGTGGCATGACATTCCATTCTTCAACAAGAATTCGTCGCAGGTCATTCAATGTGGTTGCATATGGACTTCTCTGGCACGCAGAGCACAATCAAGCTGGTCCCAGAAGTGTTCAATCGGGTTGAGGTCTGGCCTCCGGGTCTGTCCTGATGGCAGGCCAGTGTGACTCTACTCCCATATTCTGTAGGTAGTCGTTGACTACCGTGGCTCTGTGGGGCGAGCGGTGACATCTTGGAGAGTTGCGTTAGTTCCCAGATTGTGAAGATATGGGATTGCAGCTTGCTGCACAGAATAATGGTCAATTTGGCAAATTCTGTTTGAGACCCCACTACAATCACAAGGTGAGTACTCAGCCCTGAAAAATGTTATTGTTTCAAATGGGGTGTCATTGTAAAGGGAGTATTGTAGCTATGCATTGATATGCAACACGATATGAATATGTCACAATTAATTTGAGATACAGATGCTTGAAAAAACTTTCCAAACTTTTGTTGAAGAGTTTATATAAAACACAGCTTTCTCTTGCGCATTTTGATACGTCTTTTGTTGCTCTACGATATCATTTGGTCGAGTTATGGGCACTTGAGTGGCTTCAAGTCGGATTTTGAAAGTTGTACTTAGCTCCTATTCAAGCCAATTTGCGTTCGTCGTGTGTGTGGGGGTGTGTGTGTGTACACGACGAACGCATTTGGAGCTAAGTACAACTTTCAAAATCCGTACTTAGCTCCAAAGTTGTACTTAGCTCCAAATGCGTTCGTCGTGTTAAGTGCAACTTTTAAAATCCGACTTGAAGCCACTCAAGCGCCCATAACTCGACCAAATGATATCGTAGAGCAACAAAAGAGGTACCAAAATGCGCAGGAGAAAGCTGCGCTTTATATACATTAAATAATTTTTTGCTATATATTTCAGTTCCCGATATATCTGACCATCTATAATCGTTTCGATACTTTCTGGGTTGAGTTTATGTTTTGTTCAAAGATGTGGTTAAA
Organism: Amphiura filiformis; assembly: GCF_039555335.1. Classification (NCBI taxonomy): domain Eukaryota; kingdom Metazoa; phylum Echinodermata; class Ophiuroidea; order Amphilepidida; family Amphiuridae; genus Amphiura; species Amphiura filiformis. Next base: position 14,335,205 of record NC_092632.1, read on the forward strand.
GCGGCTTCAAACTAAATCAATGAATTTGTGGCGAGTCGATTACTCCTAAGGCTAATAGGTCAATTCAAGATCGTGGTAAAATTAGTTATGAGGTACTAGTACTATGGAACTATTTTCTTATGATTTTTGAAGTGAAGGAAAGATAAATATTTTAAATCAAATGTTATATTATGCGCTTAAATAAAAACACTGTTGGTATCCAAATTGTTAACTCGGCACACGAACCCCTAAGAGACATTGTATTTTCCGAAGTATACTAAACCATTCGGATAATGACAGACATGGTAACGACTAGGTTAGATGAAGATAGTTAACAGATGCAAGGAAAAGATTGAACCAAACAGACGCAAGTTATCAAGAGGACAAATCAACGATATTATTCTTTGACATTAGAGATGCCCGCTTGTTTGTCTCACACCTTAAGTATAAGGTTATCAGTTAATCGCTAGACATGTCCAACGGCATATATATTATTTCCACATGTGTCTGAAAAATCCAAGAGTAACTAAGTCATGGGTCTTATTCAGACTTTTTCATGACTACACACAAACCCGCATCAATTCGATATGGACAAAGAATATACACGCATCGCATACTTAACATTATAGAAAATCAAGTTACTCAAAATAATTATGTATGTATATCGCCTTTTGTTAATCCGATGCGTCGGTAAATGCACGAAGAAATACTGTAATTGGGATATTTGATGTAGATATGAAAAAATACAGCAAAAGTTGAAGCAACGTAGCTTTGCCACTCCCTTGATTAATAGTATACACATGCTCACGAAAAACAAAACCACCAAAAAACGACGCCTGGTCAAAGTGACAATGTGGTATGGTATTTCCTAGACAATTATTAAACAAAGTGCATTTAGATGATCCGCATCTGCAGTACCTACTGGAACATTACATAAAGATAAAGTATTGTATGCAACTGGGGTTGAATGTTCTGTTAATAGCAACTACAACAACACTTGGATGCACCCAATGGCCTTGGCATATTATGTATGTCAACACAACGAGAGCAAGAGGGAAAGAATCGAAAGTTTTAAAATCTAAGTGGATAATACTGTCAGGGAACTACAATCATACAGTCATCGCTAAATTTTCGTAGCAATTCTCTCTTTTTTGACAATGAGCAAACAGGTAGAGGTCCAATGACTGTTGGAGAAGTCCGTGTTTTAATCTTGTTGGAATTGAAACCTGTGGTGTGTGCTAGTAATTTAAAACATGATTATTAAATGCTAGATATTGACGAGGCCTCATAGTGAATGCCAATGCAAGATAATCACCTCCATGGTCATACTCTTACAGCTAAACAAATCTCCTCATATATTTGCCATTACTTTGAACATACTTTCGTCAAATGCAAAAGCGAATTATACCCTAGGAGATCAAGATTGTTAAATACCCTTCAAGCATATCTATATGTCCCTACAGAACACAAACAAAAGAGATCAATAGCCTGGCTCTCTGGATTTTAAACGTGCAAGTATAGGTACGGGTTAATGACCAGATATTGAAGGCTAATACAATTATTTATCAGGCATCTACCGTGCTGGGGCTTACCTAGACCTAGAAGCTAAATGAAAAGATCCCCAATGGCTAGATTGGGTAAACTTGGCTGAAAAATAAATGGTTATTTCATTAGATAGGTAAAGGTCGTGCAACGAGCCTGGTCTGTAATCATGATAATAATGCTTTTCGTGGTTAACGCCTTTAGCGTGTTTAGTTACACTAGACTTGTATGAGTAAGAAGGCTAATTTTGGAAAGTATATGAACGACATGAAATACAAATAAAGATGGTGTCTATGTCGTAGCGTAAGTTAATTAGGAGGTGTAGCTTACTTTCGTTATCTTGTCTTCTCGTTTTGCGTGTACTTGTTCTTGAACTAGATCTAAAAAAAATCCTTTCTCAATGAGCTTCAATACACGAATGCATTAAGATATATATTAGGAATCATATACATGTAAGAGTATTTTGTTTTGTAAGAGTGAGAGAATTTTGTTTTTATAGGCACGTTCTTGTAATGTTATTCTTTCAAAGTAATATCAACTATAAAGACTAATATTACCTTCTCCTTCTAACTTTACAAGACCCTATAAGCTTAGAGCATCGACTTAAGATTTCTGGAACATACCGGCAAACTGTCTAAACCAACACTTATGTATGTAACAGATAAGAGTATGAGTTTGTGTTTTATCTCAGCAAAACTACTTACCTCATAAAGCTCCAAGATTTGAATTTGAATCTACGATAAAGATAAAATATTTTCTCTTGAAATAGGAAGGTTGAAAACAAAAGTCACTTACGTGAAATGTGATATATAGGTCGCTAAAAATATATGATTTTAAGGTGTGTTTTTTTGTTTTGTTATATAGTTGTGTTGATTTTTAAGAAAACGTCTTCCAACGAACCCTGATCGTATGTCTCTCATCATAGTCTCATGTAATCAGGTTTCATACGGTTTAAGTGTGAAAACAAATCATGGTAACACTCTTCGAACGTTGTTTATCTTAATGCTTGAAAGTAGTTTATTTAAGTTGTTTGATGGTGTTATGTTATCGGCACAATCAAAATTTAATGGAGAAAAGCAACCGCTTCAACAATAAGTGAAAGTATCCTCGACTCGTTATTAAAGAACTAAGAGACCAGAAGCATTACTATTTTTGCTTCGAATGTTTATCAAAGGCAGATGCTAAAAATGATTTAAAACACTTTAATCATCATAATTCAATTTACCTGGTACATATATCATTCAATGATGCATGACAAAATGTCTTCAATGATCAAAAGGAGTGCGAAGTACTGAATTTGTTCTGACGGGCTTGCCAATTTGGTGCATAATTTGGAAAACCACGCAAGGTCAAAGAAGAGACTAGCATCATGATCAGGGTTAGCTCTGACCTCTTCAAGACAAAAGTATAAGCAGTCATCCAGTAAGTATCTACTTTAGCAATGGTAACAAGAGTCGTTCGAAGCAGGTTGCTTCCCTGCTAAAAAGAGACTTTCAAGCGGTGTGCTTCGTATTCGCTAAAAGTTTGCTGGCACTTAATCTACATCAAGAACACCTGCCGTAAAAGCCTGCCGCATAGTTAGAATCCCAATATTTATAAGGGAGGCCTTTCACCATGTTCACGTCGAGAGAAATTACTATTGTGATCGGGAAGGGATTTCCGACCAAAGGGCATCAATGGTTGCCAAAAGTAAGGTTGTTAAAACAACATCGTACTCCTGATTATTTGCCAAAAATCTAGGTTATTAATTATTAGTTAATCTAATTTTGTTTTGAGTCTCTTTAAATAATATGATAATTTTTTTTTCAATTTTATCCTGAAAGCCTGTGTGAAAATCAATGTAGATATATTATTTTTTACAACAAACAACCCATTCCCCAACTTATTAGTGTTTACTGGGTGCACAAGTATGAAGGGAACTGTAACGGGAGCAATGCCCATGGCCTCGCGGGACCAAAAAAAACGCACATGCAGAGGGCCCAAAGTTAATCCATTTCAAAGACTTCACTTTCAAAGGGTGGCTATTTTGATGCTGTATAATTATAGCAACGAAACAGATATCGCGTTTCTTTGATATATCCCCGGGGATATGCCCTTTATCAATACCATGAATACGGACATACGGTGAATGTATGTTTTGCTACTATGGCCTCGGCCCTGCTCTCTGCGGCCATGTTGGGTAAAATATCTCACAGGGATTTTATCATGCAATCCTCTTAATCAAATATTCATACACTAATGCGCACTTAAGTTTGTTCAATGGCTATTTTCAATATTTAAAAAACGCGATTTAAGACTAAAAATAGAGCTAAATAGGTTGTCTGTATTCTTATATAAGTCTGTTATATAAGTATTCTAGCCATGTCCATTTCAGTTTCTACAAAGATTGTCTCCCTATATCGTTCTTGAATTTGTAAAATGTTAAATCTATTCTTATTATTGTTGTTTCAGAGTATTTCTTCTAAATGAAAAAAAAAATGAAATATTCATATTTTACACGGGTTTGAAGGTTTACTGATGATTGTATTTATTTTTAAGATGCAACAAATAGATTTATATAAATACATGTTTAACCTACATAGATCGGAAATTTTGAAAGATTAATGTTGTTTAGCTGCATGCTAAGCATAGCTTTTCTTATATACCTTTTCAACCATCGCGACATTACAGATCACTAAATCAATTGAAACGTCGTTAAGAGCGCTAATTATATGCGTATGTAGAGAGGCACAAGTTTCTGTTTTCAACGAAGACAATGTCTTACATTAAAGTGTTTTATTTTAATCAATTTATTCAGTAGTGTTCAGCCCGATTAAGAGATTGGGTTTTACAAGGTTTTTAATTCATTTCGGATTATTTCTATCATTGACATCTAAAAGCGTATGCTTGAAATAAAGACGTTCAATAGTTCCTAGTTATTTTAAATGCATTATGATGTTCTTCAAAGGAATACTTTCCGCTACCTTGATGTTAAATCCAATTAGATTACACTGGCATTTAAATCAATTTGTTTTGCTTGTTACGTGCCCTATCCGGTCACAGAGCAACTACATACTACACGTATAAAAAGAAAAAGGACTTGCTACCTTCTAGTTACCACAAATAATCAAGATGGACAGGTATATTTGAAGATTCTTTCCAACACATAACATGCATAAGGACATTTCTAAACATTCGAATTATGTGTGCGTATTACTAAGACTACCAAGGGTAAATCAATTCAATATCGTGAAATAATTTTCAATCTTCATTCATGTCATGTAGCGAACAACAGAATAATTGTGATAGAAAAACAAAATGAGATGTGATATGCATTGAATATCTAACCCCTGTCCAGATCAAGATATGGGTAAACGACCGACCATCAGCAGTAGTCTAATTAAGTTACATTTTGAATACCTTCAAGGTGGAACAAGAGACTCCTAGTTGCTCTATATCTTCCTACATGAACTGAGCAGCTGGTTCTGTCATTGTACAAAAATAAATGAATTACAAGAATTATGCAACTCTGCACAAGTCGCTTCTTTATTCCGTGGCCACAGTTTGCAGATTCCCAAAATCCTGTGACAGTAAATATCAACCATTGCGTCAAAGACCTCAAATAAGTTGCAAGTGAATTATTGTCATCATATGCTTAATATGTTTCACTTCTTAATCCTGTTTTAAATACCAATCTGCTTTTTAAAGATCAGAATTCAACTGTATACAAACTTAATAACAGCTGGAAACATCTATTAATTAAGGCGCAGTAATATACACTTACTATACCTGTGTATTATTTTTCATAAAAGCACGAATTTGAAATAAAATGTCATCTTGTGCATAATGCATACATATTATGGCAAACCCATCGCGCGCCCTTCTAACCACGTGAAGCTTTCATTTGTAATTCGGTGTAAACCGATACAACAGGTAGGCAATGAAAATCGTGACCTGACAATTTATAAGCGAGTAAACAACACGACTAGCTTGCTATATTGATGTACTGTATAAAAGACTAGATAGAATATCGTGCAAGCTGTTTTACATATACAACAGGTGCGCTGTTTTTACAAAAAAATTCATTTTGTAAAAAACTACTTGATTTTGTTTTCAAATATCACCACTATTTTGCATAAGGTTTACATGTACGTAGTGGCTGCATGCTTTTTGTCAAAATGACCTGCATAGCATACTTATAGATAATTTTGGGACAAACTTTTATCATTATCAATATTATTTCATTTTCTTTCATGTATAACATATAAGAGGTAGGTATAAACTAAATATCCCCAGCAAACATTACGTGAAAAGGACACAATAAATACATTAAAGCAGCCATTCGACCATTTGCAAATGAACTCTTCATAATTTCGAAAAAAACGATTTTGACAACACGCTACTTCTGTATTGAATTGCAGATTTACTACTTCTGGTTTAATACTTCACACTTGATGTAACACAGATAAAAACACACATCTGAGTATTTTCCTGACAGTAATACTGGTTGTCTTGACGACGGTTGTTTCTATAAATGCCTTGTTGCACCCGTAATGGAATATATCGTTATTTATGAATGCAAGTGTCAGCTAATATGCAGCATTCGTGTCATTAATCCCACTGAATTCAAGCTTAAATGAACATTTGCATACCTTTAAATGATTATGAGTTTATTAACCTTTTATAGCCGAAGGATGAGTAAAAGAAAAGTGTTTACAAATTCGAGTTTTACTTAATTTCTCAATTTCTCGATCAAAATGCTTATTTATAAGCATATATTTGGAATCAACAAGAGATAATATGTAAATGAGAATAAAACAACCATTTAGTTACATTTAGCATTCCTCAAGTTTCTAGATATGTCAGTTTGAAGAGCATTTAATGCTTCTTATTCTAGAAGATTCCTTTGCGTAATTTCTCACAAAAATTAGTTTATGTAAAATATCCCATCTATATAAACATAGAGTAACCGGCTTTTTACGATGAATACAAATTGCATATTTTGCTACTAAAGAAATCCCTACAGATAAATTCATTCTTGTACATTCAAACATCTCGAGGCAGACAAAATATTGTTAACATCACAATATTGCATAAAATGAAATAAACTCAGCACTCGTTATTTAAAGGCTACAGTTTCAAAGGGCAAGGGAGCAACTTCTCTGAGTGTAACAGAATGAGACAAGAATTGCAAACATTTACCGACGGATAAAATATTGACCAGAATTCGTAAAAAGTTGAAGTTAAAAAAACACGGTAAAAATAGAAAAGCAGAGAAATAGATAAACAAGGAAAAGAAGAGAAAAACTTGTTATAAAGTATCTATTGATCCACCTCTACTATTATTCAATAACCGGTATCAAAAACTGTTGATGTTATTTAGAGTTCAATTCTTTTACTTAAATTTTCAAACAAGTTGTTATTATAATTTGTTTGATTGACTATTGCTTGACAACCCGTATTTAAATAATTACAAGATCGCAGCCTTTATCATTTTCCTGTTCTAGCAATAGTTACATGAAAATCAATAGAACCTATTTCAACAAATTCAACTACTATATTATTGTCTACTCCATCACCATTCTTTGACATGAGTTTACCTGTCGATTGTTCGCAGACACGCTATATAAATTCAACTCAATCATGTAAGTTTAGACAGAAGATGAAACCAAACCCCAAAACAATCCGTTGGGGAGTACAAGTCTCTACTGTATAATATTGAAAGTTTGATATAAAATTGCATCGATTGAGCCCATTTTATTGGTCGAGCTATGAGTGTAAAAATATTAGACGAGACGTAGTCGAGTCCAATATTTTAAAACGCATAGCGAGACCAATAAATATTGGGTGTAAGCATCCAATTTTATCATTATTATGTTTTGGATCCAATATTTTTACACACTTGGATTCAACAAAACATAATAATGTTAGTTATTGGATTTAGGAGTCAATTGTAAAACCCACCACTTTTTCGTGCTGAATTTAAATAAATACAATTTATACCTTTTAAATTCATGTATTTTTCTTCAATAATACTGCTGTGTTGTTGATATTGATATAAAAATGGATCAATTGAGCCCATATCTATTGGTCGAGCTTTGAGTTTTAAGATAGTGGACGAGATGTAGTCAAGTCCAATATTTTAAAACTGATAGTGAGGCCAATAAATATTGGGCGTAATGCACCCAATTTTAAAATTGTGTTTTAGGTCCAATATTTGTACACATTTACTTGGATTCATCAAAACATAATAATGATCGAAATTGGGCGAATGGAGTATCACAATGCTCGTAAATTTCTTTTGATGTTAAAATATCTGACTACAATTAACAGTTACTTTTAGTGAGGTCTTTAGTTCAATCTGATATCCCTTATTCACAGAGACCAGATGCTCTCGGGAATGCATTTTGTAAAACACGGCTAATAAAATTTGCAATTGCAAATAATACATTCGTGGTATTCATTATTCTATTGTATATAATAAATCTTTCTGCTTTACTGTGGTTGTAAACCTCTTAGAGACTAACTTGAAAGTACAAAGATCTTCTTTTCGATAATCACATTCTTTTTGCTGCAAGGAAACAACGAACTTGCACTTTTGTTCAAAGGGTACAAGCGTAGTTTGAATTTTAAGAATTGAAGAGATTAATAAAGATATCAAAAACAGATAATACAAGGTTATTTGCCAATAACCATTCTGATGGCAGAAAGTCAAAATTGATCTTATAGTGCGATACGGTATATCTATAATATAGCTACTTATTATCTGATTTCTGCTGATCATCTTACTTTTAACACATTTATTTCCGACTTTCCATGCACCCTTTCACCAGGTTTCACTAAAATTGTAAGAAAAACCTTGTCTCCGCTCTATATTTTAATACATACTCCCAGCACACATATCCCGTGTATTATATGCATTTTCCGTTCAGAAGAGAGCCATGGCGGATTATACGAGATGTTAATAGTTAATAACTAAAGAGGAGGATAATAATTGGTGCGTAAATTTACCAAGATTGCAATTGAAAGTCGGCGTATCAGAAAACCAAGACCTACAATGTAACTGATTCTATTATATTAACAAGAATACTTCAAATTTAACGCGATTAGATGAGAACACTTTTTACAATAAAAATTGTTGTTCTGCAGATGTTTCTGACTATCATGCGATTGATTTATGTAAGCCAATAAAGATAGTTCAGTAGCAGAAAATGGTAGACACTGCGTGAAGCATATGCATGATCGTTTACCGTCACACGGGAAAAGTGAAAATCTTGTGTGTACAATTCTGTCCACTTTATTCCGTCAGTAGATTTGCAGTTGTTTTAGCTTTCGACGTGCAGACTCTAAATGTCGTGTACACTTTCTTAAAAAAAGAGTTGCAAATTGCAGAGATAAATCGAATATCATCCACAAAATTGCTTTCCCTATCACATTAATGTCATACCAACGTTACATAGGTCGCGCAATATTTTAAACTACTGGTTACAAATTAATTCAAATCACATTGATTTGTTTTGATCTCATGCAGATGGTTATTAATGCAGCCGTCAAAGGGAATCTTGACCCTACCCTCCTCAAGACTTCACCATGTCATTGGTGAAAATGCGTCTAATCTTTAACTTACTGGACAAAACCATAGGGTGGATCTTGACCCAATGAGTTTTCAGATGCTGTGAATCTTCAACCAAACATATGATTGCGAAAGTGAATCTTTGACTAATCTTTACCCTCGTGTGGATTGTTATATATGCTTTTACATAGAACCAGCACTCACAGATCAGGTGAATCTTGACCTAATAATTTTTTTCTTGTGGTGAATCTTGAACTAATATTTTTGGACAGAAGGTGAATCTTTGCCTAAAAATAATTTTCGAAGGGTGAATCAAGGTGAACCCCTTGAGGAGGGTAGGTTCAAGACTCCCTTTGATGGCTGCATAACTATGTTTTGTTCGAAGATGTGGTTAAGGCAGCTTCAAACTAAATTAATGAATTTGTGGCGAGTCCTTACTCCTAAGGCTAATAGGTCAATTCAAGATCATGGTAAAATGAGTTATATCTGTATTCTATTGTTTGCCACACTACTATGAGCTACTAGTACTATGGAACTTTTTTCTTATGACTTTGAAGGAAAGACAAATATTTTAAATCACGTGTGATATTATGCGCTTAAATAAGAACACTGTTGGTATCCAAATTGTTAACTCGGCACACGAACCCATAAGCGACCTTGTTTTTCCGAAGTATACTATAAACCATTCGGATAATGACAGACATGATAACGACTAGGTTAGATGAAGATACTTAACAGATCATTGAAGAAGGACAAACGATATTATTCTTTGACATTAGAGATGCCCGCTTGTTTGTCTCACACCTTAAGTATATAAAGGTTATCAGTTAATCGCTAGACATGTCCAACGGCATATATATTATTTCCACATGTGTCTGATAAATCCAAGAGTAACTAAGTCATGGGTCTTATTCAGACTTTTCCATGACTACAGACAAACCCGCATCAATTCGATATGGACAAAGAATATACACGCATCGCATACTTAACATATAGAAAATCAAGTTACTCAAAATAATTATGTATGCATATCAAACATAACATAATCGAATCCCGTGGCTACAAATCAATCTACAGTAACCCTAACATGCAAACCGCCTTTTGTTAATCCGATGCGTCGGTAAATGCACGAAGAAATACCAGGGGCGTAACCAGACCTGACCTTCGGGGGGCAAGATTGAAAAATTTCCCAATTCTTGACCAAAAGTCGCGAGCGGCTTGCCGCGGAGCGTTAAACGGGTGGGGTCCAGGGGCCCGCCTTAGGGGCCCTGGTGGGGTCCAGAGGTAAAGCCCCGGCGGGGGTCAAGGGGGCGGAGCCCCCTGAAGCTCCTGGTTTTTGGCATATTAGAAGCTAAAAAATCAGTGTTTCAGAGTACAAATTTCAAATTCCCTCTTTCTTTCCCTTTTCTCTTCTCCCTTCCCTTTTTCTCTCCCTTCCCTTTTTTCCCCTCTTTTTTCTTTTCTTCTTTCCCCTTTCTCTTCTTCCCTTTTTTCTTTTTTCTCTTCTCCTTCCCCTTTCTCTTCCCTCTTTTTCTCTCCTTCCCCCTTTTCCCTTCCCAATTTTTTGCTCTTCTTCCCCGGCCACCCCACTGGTTACGCCACTGAGAAATACTGTAATTGGGATATTTGATGTAGATATGAAAAAATACAGCAAAAATTGAAGGAACGTAGCTTTGCCACTCCCTTGACCAAAAAAACGACGCCTGGTCAAAGTGACAATGTGGTATGGTATTTCCTAGACAATTATTAAACAAAGTTCATTCAGATGATCCACATCTGCAGTACCTACTGGAACATTACATAAAGATAAAGTATTGCATGCAACTGGGGTTGAATGTTCTGTTAATAGCAACTACAACAACACTTGGATGCACCCAATGGCCTTGGCATATTATGTATGTCAACACAACGATGCTCTCGGAAAGAATCGAAAGTTTCAAAATCTAAGTGGATAATACTGTCAGGGAACTACAATCATACAGTCATCACCAAATTTTCGTAGCAATTCTCTCTTTTTTGACAATGAGCAAACAGGTAGAGGTCCAATGACTGTTGGAGAAGTCCGTGTTTTAATCTTGTTGGAATTGAAACCTGTGGTGTGTGCTAGTAATTTAAAACGTGATTATTAAATGCTAGATATTGACGACGCTTCATAGTGAATGCCAATGCAAGATAATCACCTCCATGGTCATACTCTTACAGCTAAACAAATCTCCTCATATATTTGCCATTACTTTGAACATACTTTCGTCAAATGCAAAAGCGAATTATACCCTAGGAGATCAAGATTGTTAAATACCCTTCAAGCATATCCATATGTCCCTACAGAACACAAACAAAAGAGATCAATAGCCTGGCTCTCTGGATTTTAAACGTGTAAGTATAGGTACGGGTTAATGACCAGATATTGAAGGCTAATACAATTATTTATCAGGCATCTACCGAAGCTAAATGAAAAGATCCCCAATGGCTAGGTTGGGTAAACTTGGCTGAAAAATAAATGGTTATTTCATTAGACAGGTAAAGGTCGTGCAACGAGCCTGGTCTGTAATCATGATAATAATGCTTTTCGTGGTTAACGCCTTTAGCGTGTTTAGTTACACTAGACTTGTATGAGTAAGAAGGCTAATTTTGGAAAGTATATGAACGACATGAAATACAAATAAAGATGGTGTCTATGTCGTAGCGTAAGTTAATTAGGAGGTGTAGCTTACTTTCGTGATCTTGTCTTCTCGTTTTGCGTTTACTTGTTCTTGAACTAGATCTAAAAAAATCCTATCTCAATGAGCTTCAATACACGAATGCATTAAGATATATATTAGGAATCATATACATGTAAGAGTATTTTGTTTTGTAAGAGTGAGAGAATTTTGTTTTTATAAGCACGTTCTTGTAATGTTATTCTTTCAAAGTAATATCAACTATAAAGACTAATATTACCTTCTCCTTCTAACTTTACAAGACCCTATAAGCTTAGAGCATCGACGTAAGATTTCTGGAACAGACAGGTAAACTGTCTAAACCAACACTTATGTGTGTAACAGATAACAGTATAGAGTTTGTGTTTTATCTCAGCAAAACTACTTACCTCATAAGCTCCAAGATTTGGATTTGAATCTACAATAGAGATGAAATATTTTCTCTTGAAATAGGAAGGTTGAAAACAAAAGTCACTTGCGTGAAATGTGATATATAGGTCGCTAAAAATATATGATTTTAAGGTGTGTGTTTTTTTGTTTGTTATCCTTAGGCACCAGAAACAAATTAGTTCGATCTTTGGATCGACCTTCGATGCTGCTTCGATGCTTGTTATTAATGAACTATCAACTAATTAATCAGAATTAACGCTAAACTTATATTGGTCAATATCATTACAGGCACAAATTAATATTTTATCACAATTAAAACTAGTAAATTAATTGATTTAATAAATATTAAGGACCGAACAAGCATCGACGGTCGATCGAAAGACTAATTTGTTTCTTTTGCCTTAGTTGTGTTGATTCTTAAGAAAACGTCTTCCAACGAACCCTGATCGTATGTCTCTCATCATAGTCTCATGTAATCAGGTTTCATACGGTTTAAGTGTGAAAACAAATCATGGTAACACTCTTCGAACGTTGTTTATCTTAATGCTTGAAAGTAGTTTATATAAGTTGCTTGATGGTGTTAAGTTATCCGCACAATCATGCAATTGGTAAAAACAACCGCTTCAACAATAAGTGAAAGTATCCTCGACTCGTTATTAAAGAACTAAGAGACCAGAAGTATTACTATTTTTGCTTCGAATGTTTATCAAATGATGCATGACAAAATGTCTTCAATGATCAGGAGGAGTGCGGAGTACCGAAGTTGTTTTCCAAGAAGGAAAAATATAATCACAATACAACACTGATCTAGGGTTTCAACAGTTTCGTACCTTCGCCGTCGGGCAGGTATGAATATGTAAAGCTTTCATCAGGGTAAGAGGCTAGTAGAGACTAGCATCATGATTAGGGTTAGCTCTGACCTCTTCAGGACAAAAGTATAAGCAGTCATCCAGTCAGTATCTACTTAAGAAATGGTAACAAGAGTCGTTCGAAGCAGGTTGCTTCCCTGCTGAAGATTCGGCGGCTCTAAAAAAAGAGACTTTCAAGCGGTGTGCTTCGTATTCGCTAAAAGTTTGCTGGCACTTAATCTGCATCAAGAACACATGCCGCATAGTTAGAATCCCAATATTTATAAGGGAGGCCATTCACATCGAGAGAAATTACTATTGTGATCGGGAAGGGATTTCCGACCAAATGCAATGCATTTGTTCCGATCAAAGGGCATCAATGGTTGCCAAAAGTAAGTTTGTTAAAACAGCATCGGACTCCTGATGATGACGCACGATTATTTGCCAAAAATTTAGGTTATTAATTATTAGTTAATTTAAAATTTTGTTTTGAGTCTCTTTAAATATTATGACAATTTTTTTTTTTCAATTTTGTCCTTAAAGCCTATATGTGAAAATCAATGTATATATATTATTTTTTACAACAAACAACCCATTCCCCAACTTATTAGTGTTTACTGGGTACACAAGTAGGGAGGGAACTGTAACGGAAGCAATGCCCATGGCCTCGCGGGACCAAAAAAACGCACATGCAGAGGGCCCAAAGTTAATCCATTTCAAAGACTTCACTTTCAAAGGGTGGCTATTTTGGCGCTGTATAATTATAGCAACGAAACAGATATCGCGTTTCTTCGATATATCCCCGGGGATATGTCCTTTATCAATACAGAGAAGATGAGAATTCTCATCTTCTCTGATCAATACCATGAATACCGTGAATGTATGTTTTGCTACTATGGCCTCGGCCCTGCTCTCTGCGGCCATGTTGGGTAAAATATCTCACAGTGATTTTATCTTGCAATCCTCTTAATCAAATATTCATACACTAATGCGCACTTAAGTTTGTTCAATGGCTATTTCCAATATTTAAAAACCGCGATTTAAGACTAAAAATAGGTTGTCTGTATTCTTTGAACAGTCAAATCAACTGCAAAATGCTACCAACCATACGAGTAAATTGACGCATATTTAAACTGCCACACTGAATACCTTTCACTTAAATTAGTACATAGACTAACCATTTGCCGTAATGGTGAACGTTTCTAAAATCTAACGTTGCCACTTTTTTACAACAATATCCCGTTGTTGTCAGTTTAGAAGATAGTTTTACACACTTTAAGATGTCCATTTCAGTTTCTACAAAGATGGTCTCGCTATATCTTTCTTGAATTTGTAAAATGTTTAATCTATTCTTATTATTGTTGATTCAGAGTATTTCTACTAAATGAAAAAATAATATTGAAATATTCATATTTTACGTGGGTTTGAAGGTTTACTGACGATTGTATTTTTAAGATGCAACAAATAGATTTATATAAATACATGTTTAACCTACATAGATCGGAAATTTTGAAAGATTAATGTTGTTAAGCTGCATGCTAAGCATAGATTTTCTTATATACCTTTTCAACCATCGCGACAGTACAGATCACTAAATCAATTGAAACGTCGTTAAGGACGCTAATGATATGCGTATGTAGAGAGGCACAAGTTTCTGTTTTCAACGAAAACAATGGCTTACATTAATGTGTTTTATTTTAATCAATTCGTTCAGTATGTTCAGTCCGATTAAGAGATCGGGTTTACAAGGTTTTTGATTCATTTTTGATTATTTCTATCAAAACAATGATATAAAAGCGTATGCTTGAAATAAAGGCGTTCAATAGTTCCTAGTTATTTTAAATGCATTATGATGTTCTTCAAAGGAATACTTTCCGCTACCTTGATGTTAAATCCAATTAGATTACACTGGCATTTAAATCAATTTGTTTTGTTTGTTACATGCCCTATCCTGTCACAGAGCAACTACATACTACACGTATAAAAAGGAAAAAGGACTTGCTACCTTCTAGTTACCGCAAATAATCAAGATTGACAGTTATATTTGAAGCTTCCTTTAATACAACACATAAATAGATAATACTATTGGTGTTTTTATATTATGTTAAAATTCAGAAGGATGTCCTGACTTAAGCAGAAAGGAATCATTAAATGAAAACAAATCGTGTAAGTAACTTGATGAACATATTTATATTTCTAGCAACAATTCCAATGACCATCAACAATTTGAACCATGAGCTTCGGTTTACCGTACCCATATATGACATTTCTAACCATTCGAATTATGTGTGAGTATTACTAAGACTACCAAGAGTAAGTCAATTCGATATCGTAAAACAATTTTCAATCTTCATTCATGTAGCGAACAACAAAATAATTGTGATAGAAAAACAAAATGTGATGTGATATTCATGTAATATCTAACCCCTATCCAGATCAAGATACGGGTAAACGACCGACCATCAGCAGTAGTCTAATTAAGTTACATTTTGAATACCTTCAAGGTGGAACAAGAGACTCCTAGTTGCTCTATATCCTCCTACATGAACTGAGCAGCTGGTTCTGTTATAGTACAAAAATAAGTGAATTACAAGAATTATGCAACTCTGCACAAGTCGCTTCTTTATTCCTTGGCTACAGTTTGCAGATTCCCAAAATTCTGTGAAAGTAAATATCAACCATTGCCTCAAAATCCTCAAATAAGTTGCAAGTGAATTATTGTCATCATATGCTTGTTATAATTCACTTCTTAATCCTGTTTTAAATACCAATCTGCTTTTTAAAGATCAGAATTCAACTGTATACAAATTTAATAACAACTGGAAACATCTATTTATTAAGGAGCAGTAATATACACTTACTATACCTGTATATTATTTTTCATAAAAGCACGAATATGAAATGTAAATAAAATAAAATGTCATCTTGTGCATAATGCAAACATAATGGCAAACCCATCGCGCGCCCTTCTAACCATGTGAAGCTTTCATTTGTAATACAGTGTAAACCGATACAACAGGTAGGCAATGAAAATCGTGACCTGACAATTTATAAGCGAGTAAACAACACGACTAGCTTTCTGTATTGATGATGAACTGTGTAAGAGACTAGATAGAAGAAGCTGTTTTATATACAACAGGTGTGCTGTTTTACACGAGTATGAGGACAATTTATTTTGTAAAAGACTACGTGATTTTGTTTTCGAAATCGAAATAGCACCACTATTTTGCATAAGGTTTACATGCAAGTAGTGGATGCATGCTTTTACTAGAATGACCTGCATAGCATACTTATAGATGATTTTGGGACAAACTTTTATCATTATCAATATTATTTCATTTTCCCTGTTAACTTCTTTTATGTATAACATATAAGAGGTAGGTATAAACTAAATATCCCCAGCAAACATTACGTGAAAAGGACACAATAAATAATTTAAAGCAGCCATTCGACCTTTTCCAAATGAATTCTTCATAATTAACAAAAAAGCGATTTTGACAACACACTACTTCTGTATAGAATTGCAGATTCACTACTTCTGGTTTAATACTTCACACTTTATGTAACACAGATAAAAACACACATCTGGGTTTTTCTCCCGACAGTAATACTGGTTGTCTTGACGACGGTTGTTTCTATAAATGCCTTGTTGCATCCTTAAGGGGGTACTACACCTGTGGTAAATTTAGACTATTTTTGCATTTTCTCAAAAATAATAACACACTGGTAACAAAGTTATGTATTATTGGGGCAAGGAATCCAGTTACTACACTGAAATTTCAGTGAACCAAGACAAGCGGTTCAGTAAATATGATAGGAAATGAGGTACATCCTAGCGGTACCTCATTTTCTATCACAAGTATCAAACCGCTTGTCTTGGGTCACTGAAATTTGGATTTTAGTAATTGGATTCATTGCCCCTATAATATACATAACTTTTGTTACCAGGGTGTTATTAGTTTTTGAAAAAAATGCAAAAATAGTCACAAATTTATTGAGGGGTGTAGTACCCCCTTAATGGAATATATCGTTATTTATGAATGCAAGTGTCAGCTAATATGCAGCATTCGTGTCATTAAAGTTTAAAGGTAGACGAGGTATTGTTGGTCGAAGCAACCCAAAAATCGATTTTAATTATCTAGATCAATATATTATTGCAAAATAACACCTTGATGTTTTGCAAAAGTTAGTTCTACAAATCGTATACTTTGCAAACTTGCTTAATTTATTGTGGTTAATGAGTTATGTACGTTTTACAAAAGTGTTGTTGTTTCAGCCCTCTTTACAACGTAACTCAAGAACCGCCGCACCTATAAAAGTATATCTGTGATATTTTAATTCTTCTACACGATCGCTATGAATTGAGCAATGCAGTTTTTGCCAAAGCTCACTACCATTCGTAAGATGCTGTGAACTACCAAATCACAACAGTTTAAAATAATTAATAACCTTAAATGAACATTTGCATACCTTTAAATGATTATGAGTTTATTAACCTTTTATAGCCGAAGGTTGAGTAAAGGACAAGTGTTTACAAATTCGAGTTTTTACTTAATTTCTCGATCAAAATGCTTATTTATAAGCATATATTTGGAATCAACAAGAGATAATATGTAAATGAGAATAAAACAACCATTTAGTTACATTAAGCTTTCCTCAAATTTCTAGATATGTCAGTTTGAAGAGCATTTAATGTTTCTTATTCTAGAAAATTCCTTTGGGTAATTTCGCACAAAAAATAGTTATGTAAATATCCCATGTAACATATAGTAACCTTTTTACGATGAATACAAATGGCATATTTTGCTACTATTAAAAGAAATCTCTACAGATAAGTTCATTCTTGTACATTCAAACATCTCGAGGCAGACAAAATATTGTTAACAATCAAAATATTGCATAAAATGAAATAAACTCAGCACTCGTTATTTGAAGGCTACAGTTTCAAAGGGCAAGGGAGCAACTTCTCTGAGTGTAACAGAATGAGACAAGAATTGCAAACATTTACCGACGGATAAAATATTGACCAGAATTCGTAAAAAGTTGAAGTTAAAAAAACACGGTAAAAATAGAAAAGCAGAGAAATAGATAAACAAGGAAAAAGAAGAGAAAAAACTTGTTATAAAGTATCTATTGATCCACCTCTACTATTATTCAATAACCGGGATCAAGAACTGTTGATGTTATTTCGAGTTCACTTCTTTTACTTAAATTTTCAAACAAGTTGTTATTATAATTTGTTTGATTGACTATTGCTTGGCAACCCATATTTAAATAATTGCAAGATCGCAGCCTTTATCATTTTCCTGTTCTGGCAATAGTTACATGAAAATCAATAGTACCTATTTCATCAAATTCAACTATTATATTATTGTCTATTCCGTCACCATTCTTTGACATGTGTTTACCTGTCGATTGTTCGCAGACACGCTATATGATATAAATTCAACTCAATCATGTAAGTTTAGACAGAAGATGAAACCAAACACCCAAACAATACGTTGGGGAGAACAATTCTCTACTGTATAATATTGAAAGTTTGATATAAAATTGGATCGATTGAGCCCATATAGCGAGACCAATTGGGCGTAAAGCATCCAATTTTATCATTATTATGTTTTGGATCCAATATTTTTACACACCTGGATTCAACAAACATAATAATGTTAGTTATTGGATTTAGGAGTCAATTGTAAAGGAAAAAATATCTTATTATCAAATAGCCAAGCTGTGTGGTTATCTTAGAGACTGACTTGAAAGTACAAAGTTCTTCTTTTTTTATAATCCTTATTCTCTTTACTGCAAAGAAACAACGAACTTGCACTTTTGTTCAAAGGGTATAAGCGTAGTTTGAAATTTAAGAATTAAAGAGATTGATAAAGATATCAAAAGCAGATAATATTTCTGATGGCAGAAAGTCAATATTATAGTGCGATATATCTATAATACAGCTATTTATTATCTGATTTCTGCTGATCATGTTACTTTTAACACATCTCTTTCCGGCTTACGATTGAATTAATTATTAATCTGAGCGTGTTGAGAGTACCGGCATATTCTTATGCCTACATTTGCTGTTTTTGTCCCCCCCCCCCTGCATACTGTCTAGTCTGTATTTTACTTGTTTCCCCACATCAAGTTGGTGTACCTTGCTCTTTTTCTTTCCTGAAGACAATGTCTTTATTTTTATTGTGCGTTTTACATGAGCTTTGTTTAACTAACACATTCAGTGAGATTAAGATTCAGTTAAGCAAGGTTATTGATTCATTACGGACTATTTGGACTAATTGTTACAAAATCATGATTGAAATAAAGATATTCAATAGTTCCTTGTCATTGTACATTATAATTATGCTCTATAAAAATACTTTGCGATACACTGATGTAAAACCCAATAGTATTAATTACTCTGACGTCGAAATCAATTTACTTTGTTTGTAGCATGCCCTTAAGCCCTTTCCAAGGTAACCACGTACTACACGTATAAACGTTCGCTAATTCAACACAATCGATCCTATAAACATGATAAAAGGAAAAGGACAACATGCTTCTTTCAACTTATCGAAAATAAGCATGATGGAAAATAATCATATTTGAAATACAATCTAGGCAACTGGACTTACGTTTTTGCGTGGGAAATTTTCACGTTCGGATCGAACGGTAAAATTCCCCAGTCAAAAACGTAAGTCAAGTTGCCTATTATTCGTAGTTCAAATAATTATTGTTTACTACCGGAATGAATAATAATTTCCACAACGTCTCTGGTGTAAGTAACTTCATAAACATATCTCTAACAACAATTCCAACCGACAATCAATAATGTGAACCACGAGCTTCAGTTTATCGTACAGCTTCGTACCCGTGTATGACATTGCTAACCAATCGAATTGTGTGTGATTATAAGACTTCCGAAGCTAAGTCCCTCGGTCGCACAAAGTTATCGTGAAACATTTTTCAATCTTTATTCATGTCATGTAACGAGCAACAAAATAATTGTGATAAAATGTGATGTGATATTCATGGAATATCTAAACCCCTATCCAGATCAATATATGGGTAAATGACCGACCAGCAGCAGTAGTCTAAGTTACATTTTGAATACCTTCAAGGTGGAACAAGAGACTCCTAGTTGCTCTATATCTTCCTACATGAACTGAGCATATGTTATTATTATGCAACTTTGCACAGCGTCGCTTCTATATGTCTTGGCTACAATTTGCAGATTCTCAAAATGTTGTGAAAGTAAATATCGTCCATTACCTCAAAAACCTTAAATATGTTGCATGTGAATACTGGTCACATGTTTAATATAATTATTCATGTGTTTTTTTCACTTTGAAGTAGTTAGAATCGTTTGAATCAAATACTTGAATTTACGTTATGTTCTATCTAAAAGATTTGCGTTTTTTTAGATTGTGATTATTCAAAAACAAAAATGAAAAGTAAAACGCGTCATCATTTTCATCAAAGTATGAAAAGACAATTATTTATTTTATATAACACTTTACTTTTTAAAGATCAGAATTCAACTGTATCAAATTTAATATCACCTGGGAAAAATCATTTATTAAGACGCAGCAATATACACTTTCTATATTCCTTTTTTCGAATATGAAATAAAATGTCATCTTGTGCCTAATGCAAACATACGGTATATGGCAAACCCATCGCGCGCCCTTTTAACCATGTGAAGCTTTCATTTGTAATACAGTGTAAACCGATACAACAGGTAGGCAATGAAAATCGTGACCTGGCAATTTATAAGCGAGTAAACAACGCGACTAGTTTTCGTGTCTTGATGATGAACTGTGTAAAAGACTAGATAGTGCAAGCTGTTTTATATACAACAGGTGTGCTGTTTTACACGAGTATGTGGACAATTTATTTTGTAAAAGACTACGTGATATTGTTTTCGAAATCAAAATAGGACATATATTTTGGCTGCAATAAAAGATTTTCATTTTTGCGGTAGCGGCCTTTGGTTTAAATGTCCTTAGATGGACATTATAGATAACCTAATGTTTTGGGGGTAAAACTATGGACTGTAGAAATACAGTCCATGGTAAAACACTATCGTACTCAACATAAGTCATTTGTAACCGTACATCACGAATAAGCCGTAAATTCGTCCCCCGATCAATTTAGTTTTATTTTGTGTTTAGAAAATATATATCATAAGCTTTAAATGGTATATCATTTGACTTCAAACGATATCCAGAAGCGGGGTTACGGTTTGTTGGACTTTGCTCCTTCAAAAAAATGATACTTTTTTTGGTTCTACATGTGTCTCTTTTGCCACATTGCTGGTAATAAATATCAAACATTCATAATTGACGGTCATTTTAAATCATCCCCAAATCAACGAGGTTCAGGAATGTTAATTGTTGGTTATACATACCTAGACAAAATACAATGCTTTGTAACCAACCACTTGAACAGGATTTAGCTAAAGCAAACAAAGACCAGAGCTATTTAAAAATTCTATAGAAATAGGTAGAAGCGTATTATCCTCTTCAACAATAGGATTATTGATTGGTTTAAAAGGTGTTTGACTAGCACTATCAAAATGAGATACTTGTCACACCAACTTGAGGTACCTATGAATACGACCTTCGTGCACATTTTACACTGTAACTCAGAATACAATTTAGGACATTTACGGCTCATTCGTCGTGAATGGTCACATTTTATCCCTGTTAACGTTTTCCCTTTATAACAAATAAGAGGTTGATTGGAAATACATATGAGAACAAAATATCCCAAGACGTCGTTACGTGAAAAGGGAAGACAGCCATTCGACCCTTTGCAAACGAACTCTTCCTAATTTCTAAAAAGCCGGTTTTGACTACACATCACACTTTATTCACATTTGAAAGTAAAGATAAAAACACATATCTGGATTTTCCCTGACAGTAATACTGGTTGTCTTGACGACGGTTGTTTCTATAAGTGCTTTGTTGCATTCTTTATGGAGTATCGTTATTTATAAATGCAAGTGTCGCCTAATATCGTGCATTCGTGGCATTAATCCGACTAAATTCAAGTTCAAATGAGCATTTGCATACCTTTAAATGATTATGAGTTTGTTAAAAGCCCAAACCTTTTGCCGGTTGAGTAAAGGAAAAGTTTTTATAAATTCGTTTGTTTGTTTTTTGTTTGTTTTTTGTTGTTGGTTTCTTTTTGTTTTTTGTTCTTTTTTTGTTGTTGTTGTTGGTTTTTTTTGTGTGTGTGTGTTTGCTTATTTTCACGATCATAATGCTTGTTAAAACATAAATGATATAAAATGTCAATGAGAATAATGGAGACATTTAATTGGTTAGCATTAATTCCTCGACTTTCAAGATATGTCAATTTGAAGAGCATTTAAAATCTTCTTATTCATAGTTAGCTGTGGTATGTAAATGTCACATGTAACATACAGTAACCTTTTTACGATGAATACAAATTGCGTATTTTGCTACTAGCACTTAGGAAATCCCCTGCAGATAAGTTCATTCTTGTACATCCAAACATATCGAGGCCGACAAAATATTGTATAAAATAAACCCAGCACTCGTTATTTGAAGGCTATAGTTTCAAAGGGCAAGGGAGCAACTTCTCCAATGAGACAGAGGGACGAAATTGCAAATGTATACCGACGACGTGACGGTCGAAATGGAAATAACGACCAGAATTTGTAAAAAAAATGTAAATTAAAAACGCCGGTAAAAAACAAGAAAAAGAAACAAACAAGATAAAATAAAAGCAAAACATATAGACAAACAAACAAACATACTAAAAGTTGTTCAATTTTATTGATCCACCTGTACTATTATTCAATAACCGGGTTCAAGAACTGTTGATGTTATTGGTAGTTCATTTCTTTTACTTAAATTTTGAAACAAGCTGTTATTCTAATTTGCTTGACTATTGACAAACCGTATTTGAATAATCAAAAGGTCGCAACCTAACCATTTTTCTGAGCTACCAATACGCTGGCGAAGTTACGTAATAATCGGATTAACTACCATAGCAATAGGTACAAACAATTTTTGATTATATCTCGCTGCACTACTACGTTCATGCGGTACCTCTGCATTGAACCATAGATGTCACAGAATTGCTAATCACTTGCACCTGTAAGATTAGTCTCTTTGAAAAGAGCGGTATTGTATTCAATCTCTTATATGATTGAAGACAGGTGATGAGTGCAACCGGCTTGTAGTGCAGCGCGGTATATTCAAAATTGTTTGTACCTATTGCTATGGTAGTTAATCCGATTAATTACGTAACTTCGCCAGCGTATAGCTACATGAAAATAGTCCATCACCATTGACCTGTATTACTAAATCCTTTGATGGTTGACCAGGAGGGTGAAAGTGCATAGGAACAATGCCGGAAACTACGTCACGCTATTGTTCGACCTAGGCTACATATTTTTAACGCATGCGTGTTCGTCAATACAGCTTTAGACTCCTCCACCTTCGCAACACGGTACGTGGAGTGACTGGAATCACACTGACGGCGGAGGAGAATACTAGCTGGACAAACAGTTTAATTCTATCAAGCATATAATACCTAAGCAATCATCGTCATTTGATCTATTTACTCACAGAATATATTGTATACTCAAAATATAATTTTAAATAGTAAACCTGTTAACTTATATATTTGTGTACTAAAATATAAGGACACGTGATGTCGAAGACAAAATGGCCGCTAATCCGCCTATTGTGAGACCTAGGATACATATTTCGAAAGAGGGCAGCAGACTAGGATGCCTATCCCTTTGTCTATTATTCCTGGGTTGACAGACATTTGTGAGATCAAATCAACAAGTCAACCATGTTACATTATTCATTCATTCATTTTCATTTCAGTTCATTCGCCTGCGAAAGTTCCCCCAACAGTTTTTGCACATAAGACAAATAGGATGTTCTTTACCTTCCAGTCTTCTTTTACCATGTAATGGGGTGTAGAGAGCATAATCTTCTGCATGGTTCATCTTCCTGCATCCTTAGGATATGTCCCAGGAATCGTAGTTGTCGTGATTTGACGGAGTTGATAAAAGGCACAGTGTTGGTGCCGGTATAGATCCTTTCATAACTTACATGGTCAGTGCGCTTGATTTTCAGCATTATCCTGTAACATGATGTACCAAAAGCGTTAATCTTATTTTCCATGTCAGTAGATATCACCCAGGACTTAGAGCCATATATCAATACTGTAACACAAGTGGTGTGAAAAAGCTGGACTTTTGTTGTAACAGTGATTGTTGGACCTCTCCACAGATGCTCCAGTTTACAAAATGCATACCATGCAAGCGCCTTCCGTCGGGAGAGGTCACTGGTGCTAGAGACAATCACAGAACCAAGATATTTAAAATCGGTGACATACTTGATGGGTTCTCCGTATATTTGGAGTGGTGGCTGAGGATTGCACTTGATGGTCATGTACACGGTTTTAGGAACACTGATGATGAAAACCAGGTTTTCTGCTGCAGCCGCTGTCCTGGTCAGTTGTGCCTGTGCCAGCGGGATGGAAGATTCAAGTAAGGCAATATCGTTAGCGAAATCCAAGTCGTTCAAAACCTTGGCAGGATATCGCCTGGAACTAACGCGGATGTGTTTCAACACCACTGTCAGCCCCGTCGGCAGCCATCTTCATCAAATAGTCGATGAGAACAATGAATATGAATGAAGCTAGAACATCCCTCTGCAATACTCCAGTAGGAAGGAATCCGAGATGTCGCCATCTACTAATACGACGCTTTGTGAAATAGTATACAGTACACGTATTGCCATTACGATGCTCTCTGGGATACCATAGTGCCGCAAAACAGAAAACATCATCTTCCTGTTGATTGAATCAAAGGCTTTCTTGAAGTCAGTGAATGTTACAGCGAGTGGGAGTTGGTAACGTTGGAAAGCCTCCCTGATTCTATACACAATGTACGGAGAATATGCGTTTGCTGTGCACAGCTTCTGCCCGGTCTAAATCTGGCCTGGCCACATCTTATTACAGGAACAACATGGTCCATGATAAAAGATGAACCCAAACATCCACACTGTCAGTGTAAGTCTAACCAGTACTATATATATGTAACCTATTTTGAACAAATGGCACTTAATTATGGTTTGAATCTGTTGGGGAGTATTATACAATTCTCTTCTGCACTTATGATATTGATTGCAGTTATTGCATTTTGGAGTCTAAATATAATAACTGTAGAATCATCTTCTGTGAAAAAAATCTGGAAACTTATGCGGTTGTGAGTTTGGCATGTGATTGGGTACGAGCAGGGCATGATATTTTGATGCCCAAATATGGAAAATGGAGTGAACCATAATCTATAAATATTATTTGCTTTCAAAGTAGGCCTATGCTATTTGAGTCAAGCCAGCATACACCCTTAGGGATGTTCATATATAGGTTATAATGTATTTCTTAGTCACAGAGACAAAGCGCTCTCGGGAATGCACTTTGTAAAAACGGCTAATAAAAGTTGCAATTGCAAATAATACATTCGTGGTATTCATTATTCTATTTTATACAATAAATCGGATATCTTTCTACTTAATTGTGGTTATAAACCTCTCCAGCCTGATTTCCTTACAATAACTACTAAAGGATAATATATCCCATTATTAAATACTGACTTGAAAGTACAAAGCTCTTCTTTTCCATAATTTACCTTCTATTGCTGTAAGGAAACAACGAACTTGCACTTTGTGTTCAAAGGGTAATAGCGTATAGTTTGAAATTTAAGAATTAAAGAGATTGATAAAGATATCAAAAGCAGGCTAATACAAGGTTATTTGCTAATATACAGCACCGGGATTGAATTACTGCAACCTTTCTGATGTCAGAAAGTCAAAATTGTCCTTAGTAAGATATAGCCTACCTATAATATAGTTACTTTATTCGATGGCTCCCGCTGCTTACCTTTTTCTCTCCTAATTATGATTGCGTTAATTATAATGATAGAAGATGGCGATTCTGAAAACTAGGTTATATAACTTTAGGAACCATTTTGGGATTTTTAACAGTTTAACAATAATTCTTAACAGTTTCTCATCGTAATTTAAATATATTGCATGGCAGCTTCTATTCTTACTCCGATAAACAATACAACTTGCAATATATTTGTATGCAATATTTGCATGTGGCCTATAGGCTATATGTTGAATTTTATTGGGCAATATCAAACTATTAATGATCATGTGTATCTTGACCCTGTTGATTATAAATTAAGAAGTAGAAGTCGAGTAAGCGTATATGAGTACATGCTTCAATATTCTTTTAAAGGTTTGTTACACCTTTTTTGAGATATAAAAATGACTAAAAACGTTAAACTTGTTGCTTCGTCTTACTTGCTTCAATCTGAGATCGGCTAATATTTATGCGGCGGATATAAATAGCGACTTTGCATGTTAAAACAAAATTAAAGGAATTTATATTTGTTTTAAATCATGGAATTTATTTCCAATTGATCATGGATTATTGATTGAAAAGTTATTCAGCCGTTTGTAAAATTTCTATTTATGGAGATGTTATACTCCCCTATTTATGTCTATCCTATAGGTATTTTTCTCAGAAGAACACAGAACTTCGCTCATTTGCCAGATCACTCACTATAGCACATATTGTATACCTAAGCTGTCAGCAATGTTTAATTACATATTGCAAACACGAACCGTACTTATGTTTTCTAATCAATAAATTGCTGGGAATATTAATCACCAAACCGTAATCACCCAACATCCATCACTACATGCATGTTCGTGATTAATACAGGTAAATGATCTACAGTTTTAGTATCATCCAATTGAATTCCGCAGTGTTCAGTATTTGTAGTGTTGACAGGTGGTAATTTCTTACACCTAGCTAAATTCTAATAATTGTACGATTAGAAATTATCGTTGGTGTAAGAAATCGCTGCTGACAAACACCACACTACCACGGTCCAAGATATGTGCATCTATCAGGACGCAGATCTCTATATTACCTCGATATCCTTGTATACGCCATAGAACTGGTTCAGTTCCTGCCAGGGATCGTTTGTCACGTCAAGCACTAAACCAATGCTAATACACAAACTATGATGTCAACATTTGAGCTATGGTTCTACGGCTGTCAATGAACTATTAGGATGACACCAATTTCACATTCAGGTTCATCGATGAGACTCAGGACATGGTATCATATCCAGGTCCATTGGCACATGTTTGACAAACTTGAATGTAAGGTGAAGGTCTGTTTCACTTATCATTTAGACTTTTTGCAAAAAAAGATTCAGTGAATGTCTGGATAAGAATCGACATGAAAATACAATGAAATTTCAAAGCGGCAACACATGCATTAAAATGGAAGATTATAGCTCGTAAAGGCTAAGTGTTCCATTGGTGAGATAGTGTTGGATGATTTCAACAGATTTTTCGTTCCTTTCTCCTAAGTTTGTTACTTCAAAGTTAATGTTTCCAGTTCCTGTAAAATAAGCCATTATTTGATTGAACGTAGGCAATATAAGTGAAAGCTGTGTCACGGAATAATAAAAAAAAGTGAGAATACTACTTTATTTTAATATTAGAACGCCTCATAATCTTCTGTCCATATCAATGACCCTGAAGATAAACTAAATGGAAATTGATTTTCTGAAATTGTGCGAGACGCCCTCAGGTTCGAAACATAATGGAATTCAATACCGTCACTCCCTACTCCATACAATATATTTCATAACCTGATGAGATACATTCACTCCCTATTCCATAGAATGTGTTTGACATAACCTGAGATACCCTCACTCCCTATTCCATACAATATGTCTTACATAACCTGAGATACCTTCACTCCCTATTCCATACAATATGTGTAACATTACCTGCGATACCTTCACTCCCTATTCCATACAATATGTCTTACATAATATGAGATACCTTCACTCCCTACTCCGTACAATATGTTTGACATAACCTGAGATACCTTCACTCCCTATTCCATACAATATGTCTTACATAACCTGAGATACCTTCACTCACTATTCCATACAATACCGACACAAACTGGCTGCGTAGGAGGCTAGTTTGGATGTGAACGGCACTATGACGTTCTACCGCACAACGTAATACATAACCCGTATGGCGTTTGCAGTGAACGCCTCTTCGTAATCTCTCTAATATGTCTAACATAACCTGAGATACCGTCACTCCCTACTCCATACAATATGTTTGACATAACCTGAGATACCGTCACTCCCTATTCCATACAATATGTTTGACATAACCTGAGATACCTTCACTCCCCGCGTTTCACTCCCTACTCCACACAATATGTTTGACATAACCAGAGATACCTTCACTCACTATTCCATACAATATGTTTGACATAACCTGAGATACCGTCACTCCCTATTCCACACAATATGTTTGACATAACCAGAGATACCGTCACTCCCTATTCCATACAATATGTTTGACATAACCTGAGATACCTTCACTTCCTACTCCACACAATATGTTCAGTTCAGTTCAGTTTATTTCATCCATTCAAAATACATGTTAACATAATACAGAATAATATTTTCTTGTATAAAACAGTGTGGAACATTTTAAATTATATGACAAAAGTATGAGAAACAGAGGATGAGGATGCCACCAAACGCACAGCGTGATGACGTGGCACCCTATACATAGTGTTTCAATTTTACAATAAGCAAAACAAAATTTAATACATTAGGAAAAAAAAACGAACAAAGACAAACAAGCCTTGTAAGTAGAGAAAATACAAGATTTACCAATGCAAAATTCAAAGTATACAATGCATATTAAATAAGAAATAATTTTATAACCAGTAGGCATATCTAGAATATTAAGTCATTTTAGGCAATTTCCAAAATATTACATGAAAAAGATGTATTGTAAATGTAACAAGTATTGGATATAGGCCTACAACCTTGAAAACAAAACATGTATGCATGAGCAAATCAGAGGCCTAAATCCAACATTTACATGTGAATTTGTAAAAAGGCTAGTACCTACAAAGTAAATGATAAATATAGCAAATGATAATGATATTCAATATTGGAGTTACATACAAAAAATTGTTGGAAAATAATTTATTGGGGACAAACTCCAACCAAGATCTACCCGCAAGGCAGAGGGACAATATAACACAAACACACGAAAACAAGTCCAATCTGAGATATATTTTAATATAGTAATAATAATAGAAATATAAAAAAATATTTGATCCATTAGCCAGAAATGTAGCTACTGATGAGATGCTTTTTAAAATTAGTTTTGAAGGATGACACAGAGGGGCTGGATTTGATTGACTGGGGAGTGAATTCCATAGTAGAGCACCTTGAATCTTAATGGTATTATCAGCAAGTTTTGTTTTGGTTAAATTGACATGGAAATTACTGGCTTGTCTTGTGAGGTGATCGTGAATACTTGCGTTTGTAATGAACAAGTTATTTAGAGACAAGTCAGTTGGAAATAATTTGTGGTGGGAATTGAACATGAACGTTCCAAGTTGGTGAAAATGTATATCTTGAATCTTAAGTGTGTTAAGTTGCTTGAAGAGGGGTTCTGTGTGGGCCAGCCAAAGGGAGTTAGTGCACGTGCGGATGATTCTTTTTTGGAGGAGAAAAAGTGATTCAAGGTGCGAGTTGTTTTTGTCAGCCCAGATAATATTGCAGTATGAAATATAGGGAACTGCAAAGGTGTTGTAAAGTGTAAATAAGGATTCCTGAGGAAGAAAAGGACGAACTTTACGAATAATGCCATTATATTTAGAGACTATTTTAGATATATGGGACGTATGAGATTTCCAGGAAAGATTATCGTCAATTAGTATGCCAAGAAATTTGCTTGTGTGGACTTTTTCTAGTTTATTATTATTAATATGAATATTAATTTCCTTTTGATGTTTGGTAGTATGTTTATTTTTAAAAATCATGAAATTAGTTTTTTTAACATTTAATGAGAGTTTATTTAGCTTAAACCAGTTGGAGATAGTTTCCAATTCATTATTAATCAGGGTTTCGAGAGAATTTTCGTCCTTGTGAGAAAAGAGGATATTTGTGTCATCTGCAAAAATGATGAAGTCAGCTGTGGTAGAACAAAGGGAAGATCATTAATGTAAATTAGAAACAAAAGTGGACCTAATATCGATCCTTGCGGGACACCGCATGTGATTGATGTCATTTCAGATGAGGTTTGATTGAATACAACGAACTGTTTCCTGTTATTAAGATAACTACGGATCCAATTATTAGCAATTCCTCTAATGCCGTAAGTGTCAAGTTTATTTAAAAGAATTTCATGGTTGAGCGTGTCAAAAGCTTTGCTGAGATCAAGGAAAATACCTACAGTGTGAATTTTATTATCTAAATTCTGGGTAATTATGCTATAAAGTTCATTAATTGCCATATAGGTTGATCGTTTTTGCCTGAATCCAAATTGGTTGGGACTAAGAATGTTGTGCGATGAAATGAAATCATGGATTCGGTTATAAATAACCTTTTCAAGTAATTTAGAAATGGCTGGAAGGATTGAAATTGGTCTGTATGTTTGACATAACCAGAGATCCCTTCACTCCCTATTCCATACAATATGTTTGACATAACCTGAGATACCTTCACTCACTATTCCATACAATATGTTTGACATAACCTGAGATACCGTCACTCCCTATTCCACACAATATGTTTGACATAACCTGAGATACCTTCACTCCCTATTCCATACAATATGTTGGACATAACCTGGGATACCTTCACTCCCTATTCCATACAATATGTTTGACATAACCTGAGATACCCTCACTCCCTATTCCATACAATATGTTTGACATAACCTGAGATACCTTCACTCCCTATTCCATACAATATGTTTGACATAACCTGAGATACCTTCACTTCCTTTTCCACACAATGTTTGACATAACCTGAGATACCCTCACTCCCTACTCCATACAATATTTGACATAATCGATCTGAGATACCTTCACTCCCTACTCCATACAATATGTCTTACATAACCTGAGATATCTTCACTCTCTATTCCATACAATGTCTCACATAACCTCAGATACCGTCACTCCCTATTCCATACAATATGTCTTACATAACCTACAACTCTACACAATATCATCGATATATTGCACGGTTTCATTGCAATTTCATTGCAATTGTCAACATTACAGTGACACAGATAATTAACATCAGGGTCAAGTGAAAGTCAATTGATTAAAATATCGTCTTGCCTATGAATGCAAGTATATTATTGTCAGTCTAGAGATGACAAGACCGGCTGCCTGTAAATACAAAAAAACCGACAGAGGGTACATGGTGTAATACCAGAAATTTCTATCATGTCATTTCTTGTACATTTATTTTAACAAACCACACTCGGTTTTTGCAGGGAATGGGCTAAATCTTAACAAACAAAGTCAAAGACAGAGGAGCCTGGAGGCGGGTAAAACCGCTTGTTTATACAAATTGTCTTGCATATAAATGTAGGCATATACTATTGCCAATCTAGAGATGACAAAACAGACTACCTATGATACAAAAATTCACAAAGGCTTTAAGTATAAAACTACTGGTACCATTGTATAGATGGTGAAACATCTGGAAATCTGTACTTCCTGTTTTGTAAACAAGTCCCAAAACATGTATACATACTAGTCTGACAGGTAAATGGTAATATTTTAAAACTTTGCAAAACCTATACAAAATATAAAGGAAACGACAGGTGTATTTCAGTAATCGCTATACCGTTTGTTATTATTATGGCCTCTTTGACAAGAAAACTACGGGGTGTCCCAAAAAACAGAGGCCCCTCATTGCGCCCTCTTTTTCTCCTATTTCTGAAAAGTTGATTAAATATATTTTGGTATGTAAAGAAACCTTTAATCGTTAGCTTTAATAAACCAAAACAATTATTTCAATCGGCTCACAACTTTTGAAGATATGCTCTTTTGAATAAAAGTACCCGTTTTGCACTCTGTCCACGGATAGCAAACAGAGTGGTTGGGATGGCTCATGCTGTGGAGTGGCCTGCACGATCACCAGACCTCACACCACTTGATCTTTTTTCCTTTGTGGCAAAATCCAAGATCTTTGCAAACGTATTACTGAATGAATTCGCAAGTATAACGCAATTGATGCAATGAGGACCAGGGCTGAAACCTGTATTCGCCAAGGAGACAACCAGGTAGAGGGCAGAGCAGCACAGTAAACTCACTTCAGAAGAACCAAAGACAAACCAAACAGCCTTTTAGGGCTACCTTTTATCCTAAAAAGAGAAATGACTTATGTTGTAAATAAAAAACAGAAAGCAAGAAACAACAAAGTAAGAAAGTAAGAAACATAATAAAACAAAAAGGCCAAGAAAAAATAGGTAATTGCAAGTAAAGCAAAAGAAGTCCCATTCGGTATCCATTCTACCCACAAATTAATGACACTATTAACGAAATCCATTGCCCATAAACCCACCGGTAAAGCCCATTCCATAAATAAAGTTATTTTATAAAGTTATCATTGAGGAATGTTTGATATTCATGCATGGTATGTGTACTCCTTTTCAATCTTTGAAGTAGCCAAACCTTCTCCGTGGACAGAGTGAAAAACGGGTACATTTCTTTAAAAGAGCATATCTTCAAAAGTTTATTACAGCTAACAACTCAAGGTTTCTTTACATACCAAAATATATTTGATCAACTTTTCAGAAATAGGAGAAAAAGAGGGCGTAATGAGGGGCCTCTTTTTTTGGGGGGGACACCCTGTATAATTTACATTTTTATATTTATATTATAAGCAAATATGATGTTCTTTGTAAATTTGAAGAAAACCAAAAAGAAAATATACGAAAGAACCGTTCAAGTACCAGGCATCTTTGTGATATTTAAATGCAGGTTTCATGGTAATGTGAATAATAGGGGTTTTTGAACTCTTATTGAATGACCTTGAGTAAAGGAAGTCAGAGACAAGCATCGGCGATTTTTACCTGTCTATTTATATTTCACTTTTCATACAATCACAATCCGCTTTAGATGATAATTAATTTAACCTTATCAACGAAGTCAAAGACAGAGGAGTACTGGAGACTGGTAAAATCATTTGTTTATACAAATTGCCTTGCATATGAATGCAGGTATAATTGTCATTCTAGAGATGACAAAACAGACTACCTATGATATAAAAACACAAAAATAAAGGCTATTTGAAGCTGCGCCGGCAACTTGTTTCTATTCATTCCTTTTTGTATATTTTTTCATACAACCGCAGTACGTTTTTAAGGGAATGTGAAATTTAACCTTGAGAACGTAAAACTGCTTGTTTATACAAATTGTTTTTGCATATTAACGCGAGTACGATTGTCATTCCAGAGATCACAAAACAGACTTATTCAAAAGCGCACTATAAATGCTTTTAAGCCTCTGCGATTGTTGTTATGATGCATTGCAGTGTACTTGCTACTAAAGTATACAAAATAGTACAGCAGGTGGTACTTAAATCAATGGAAAAATTTGTTATAACCTGTACAAAATCATTTTTGAAGTCGTGATATTGCTCACTTTTATGTAAATAAACGTAAATTATATTATCGAGAATGTACTAAAACTAAAGGGGCCGAGAAAACTTGGCCTTCTTTCTAAACTCTTGCCGTCAAAGCAGCATCTATATAACATTTGCTATTTCGCTGTATTTTTCAATGACATATCGGTTATCATTCTTATATTCTTGTATTTAATTCTGAATTTTAGAAAAATACTACCAATTTACTTACTAACTCTACTTACTTATTCGTTTTCAATGAAAGATAATGTTATTATATATTCTTTCAACGACGTTTCTGACATTGAGAAAATAAAGTACAGCGTGGGTAAGATTAATCTAATTCCATACATTGCACAACAAAAGCATGAGCAGTCAGTTTCACGCGTACATAAGTAACAGGTGACATTCGTAACAAGACCTTTTACAAGACACTATTATAAACGACCTGTAGCCTCCCACGTCTATGCCTGAGATTGAATGGGGTTCAGTTAAAATATATGGGGACGAATATAAATTGTGACTTTTCAGTGAAATTCGATTGAATAAAGCAAACGAGTTTCTCACTTTTATGGATCAGCTCACTTATCGCTGTCGAGTGGGAGTGATTGAGAATAGTATTACAGGACGACATGAGATGTGTGCTTTCATAAACTTGTTGTGGTGTTGTTAAAAGGCGTACGTAAAATACCCAGTTGTTGCGCCAAATCTACGGATTTAAAGCTTAGTCGTTTATTTTTGAATGGTACAACTTTGACATGCATTTTTATAACATATTTTGAGTACAAACCTGATGATTGACAAGCATGGCCTCCTCTATGTTAGCAGAGATAAAAATCACTTTACTTTTATAAATGGGAGAATAATAATATTATTGTACGAAGTGGATTCACTTCAAGAACACTTCAATAATAATTCCGCTTCATTTGAAATCACATCAGAATAATCATTCGATAAGAGATAAATACCATACCCTATTGAACATTTTTCACACATTTTGTCAACAGTTGTACTCATCAGTTTAGCAAATGATGTGTGCATATAATTATGTATTATATGTGTTCCATATTACATAGTTGAAATACAATTCAATTCCCCAATATCTGATATGTATATACAAAATGGGTGCACGAAAGGTCTGACAGGTGTTTTTAGTAATAGTGATACGCTCGCTATGAACCAAAAATTGTCTCATTCCGGGATACATCGCTAAACCCTATTTAATAACCACGGCTGTACATTTTACAGCAAGTTATGGATGAGTTTTAGTACCCGAAACATTCAAATGTCATTCTATTAATGTTCAATACATTTGTATCAATGAACTATGTCCTGACAAATGACAATGTTTGAGTCTATTACCCAGAACACATTCATTACATTATTGCGACAGAAGAATGTTCACGTAATTCATTTTGTCACCACTATTATTCTTTAAAATTGGTTTATTCCATCTTATTCAGAAAAACCCCGAAATGATTCGGATTTCCCCAAGAATGTCCCACATATCTCGTTGTCATTTACTGTAGTTTCTACTATTAATTTTAGCATGATTGGTTTTCTTGGGTATTCTGATGTGTATTCGATTATTGCGTTCAAAAGGAACATAAAAAGCAAAGGACTTTGCAATGCCATGATTGCTGCAATATTTTATATTCTTTAAGCTTTCAATTTAACCTCCGCTGTAATTGTAACATATATCATGGTTTCACTCGACATTGTTTTGATTGAAGGCAATTCATAATTCTAACATAATCAATGTTACTTTTAAAAGAGTTTATAACACGTTTATAACGTTTTAAAAACATTTTTGCTATACAAATTTAATCTGAGATGGTTTTTTGTTTTTGCTAATAGCAATAGCCATTAAATTGTGCCACAAAAAAGTACAATTACAATCATCATTGAATTATAGTTGACTTTTCGCTGTCTGCCGTGGATGTGTTGTTTTCTTTCCGTTATTCTGACATAGAGAAAATATAAAGTACAGAGTGAGTAGAATTAACCACAGACCCTAGCATGAGCAGTCAGTTTCACGCGTATATAAGTAACAGGTGACATTCGTAACAAGACCTATTACAAGACACCATTATAAACGACCTGTAGCCCCCACGTCTATGCCTGAAATTGAATGGGGTTCAGTTAAAATATATGGGGACGAATATAAATTGTGACTTTTCAGTGAAATTCGATTGAGTTAAGCAAGTTTTATGGACATGATGGAGCAGTTCACTTAGCTCTGTCGAGTGGAAGTGATTGAGTAAACTTGTTGTGGTGTTAAATGGTGTAAACATCGTGATAAATTTACGGATTTAAAGCTTCGTCGCTTTATCTTTAATTGCTACAACATATTCTGTACAAACTTGATGACTGGTAAGGATGGCTTCATCTATGTTAGCAGAGATAATAAATAATCAACTTAATAATCAACAATAATTTCGCTTCATTTGAAAATACATCAGAATAATTATTCGATGATAGATAAATAACATACCCTATTGAACATTTACATTAATGCTGTCAATAGTGGTACTCATCAATGTAGCAAGTGATGTGTGCATATAATTATGTATCACATGCGTCCACGCCGCCTTAACAAGTAACCAAATTACTGTTGAAATTCAATTTAATTTCCCTATACGTATACAAAATTGGTGCATGGAGGGTCTGACAGGTGTTTTTAGTAATGGTGATATGGGTGATACTCTGTTATGAACCAATAATAGTCTTATTTCGATTACATAGTCTGACATAGTCCGATAAACCCTATTTAGTAACCATAGCTCAATATTTCACGGCAAGTTGTGGAGTTTTAATACTGGAAACATTTAGATGTCATTTTATTAGTGTTCATTACATTTGTATGAAGGAACTCTGTTCTGACAGATGAGAATGTTCTAAACCAGAAATTCATTAAATTAGCGCGGCAGCATAATGTACATGTAATTCATTTAGTCCCCACTACACTTCTTTAAAATTGGTTTTACCATATCTGCATTTTAATATAAGAAAAACCACGAAATGAGTCTGATTTCTTCCAATAATGCTTCACATCGTTTCTATTTTCTGTAGCATTTACTAATAATTTTAGCATATGTGATTTGTCTTTGATTATTGCACTCAAAAGGAAACAACAGAAGGCAAGGACTTACCATGATTACCATGACTAAAGGATTGATCAAAATCACGGATTCTTTTATACATTCTTTTAGGTTTCCAATTAAACACCGCTTTAATCTTAATAGAATTATATCACGGTGTTACTTGACATTGTTTTTATAAAACGGCAATTAATTATCACTCGTGTCAAAATTTAATCTCATATGTCACGCAATCCCATCTAATTATGAAATTGAAAATATGATTAAATTTCAACAGAAGCTTGTCGTTTTGTGACTTCAAATTACGTGATATAACATCACAAGGAAATAAAATCACTATGTGAAATGGAATGTAATGTTCAAATAACCACTACGCTTATATCTAGCTCGTCATATTTTTTTAAAAATCAAATGTATTTTCATCACCAGGTGCGATATGAAACAATACTGTAAGGAACCCAAATTTGATACTATTCGTCATATCATTTTTAATAACAAATTTAATTTCAGTAACTATCGTTACCATCAATCTTCTTATACTTTTCATTAATACCACTACTAGCTTTTCGGCCTTTATACATCCGTACTGCGTTGACCTATATAAAAAAATTGTGCTTCCAATATTTTGACGGAAGTATTATTATGAATATCAAAATATTTCTACAAACTAATAGAGAAACTAAAGCTTCCTTATTAATAAACGTTAGATTCAAAACATATTCAATAGGAATTCACCCTATCCATACCTATGATCCCGCCTTCCTAATGTCTAATGTAACCGTATGCCGTGTACCACGAATTTGGGGCATATGGTACAAAAGCTGTGATGAAACTATTTAATTTGAGCAATTCGATTATGTATCAAATAAAGGTATATACAAAAAGATTACCAAATTCAATTTTACTCTTGTTTTGTACAATTACAATAAGTCTCTCTTTTTGTCATAGCAGTGATAATTTATTAAATTCATTTTGTTAAATATGTATCACACCTCCCGCTAAATGTACATTTTTACGAAAAAAATCCAAGACAAGCACTTCTTGTCAAAACAACAAGGAAAGAAAATATTGGAATTATCATCGATTGTTTTAGTCCTTGATTTCAAATGTTTTTACTTCTTTACAGGAAAACATCTAGATCCTTTGTATTTCCCAATTTGGCAAAAAGTTGTTGTGCTTGTGTACGTGGGTCATGTAGTCCATAATGCAGTTCCCTTCCGGGTCTCGCCTCCGGTCCGAGCGACTAACATGCGAGCCATACCTCAACAAGACACCGATTATCTCTGATAATGGTCTGTTTCTCACCTTTTATCTAATACTAAAATTGCACATATGTATAAACGACATAAATGGAAGAGTGATTTTCATCATTCGAAATTGAGGCCTCATTTGTCTACCGTAGGGGTAAGTGATACTATAGATTGATTGAACAACAATGATGTATAATAATATATAATAATAATAATAATAAACATACAAATCAAATTGTCGACATAATAAGCCATTTACTACCAATTTTTTTAGTTCACGACTACAAATTTCAGCGGAAATTAACATAATTCAAAATAAACTACGGGTAATTCATCGAATCCTGTGCAAAATATCATCGAGCCCTTATTTCCGAATCCCCAACATTTCACTCCATTTAGCGACATATGCACTTTGTCTTCAATCTACTGGGCATCAAACATATTGCTGGTTTATATGAAACAAACTGGTTTCGAAGGAAACCTTAATCACTCACGCGGTAGACTTGTAGCCTCGAGAGTTTCAGCTTCATTTTCAAAAGGGTTATATCTGACACGGCGCTTCATCCCATTTTAAGCTTCTTTCTTTACCACTTAACACGCATGTTACTTCATACTTTGCATGCGGCAATACGTTATGTTAAAAAGAAAGTGGATTTAAAGTCTTGAAAAATATCAAGTAAACTATTATACTCAGCGTTTGTACTCATTTGAACGTATATAGTTTTCCTGATGAGTGCTAAGCGAACAGTTTCATAAAAATTAACTTGTTCCTTTGTTTCCTTTTTAAAAAGAGGACGAAAGAAAATTGCGTGACACCGTCTGCTTCTCCATTTGACGGGATAAATCCAACAGGTCGACAAATCCGACAGAAGTTTGTCATTTTGTGACTTCAAATTACGTGTATTTTTAGCATCATAAGAAATGCAATACAATCACTATGTAAATGTATGTATATAAACCACAACGCACGTATTTCGTCTTTCATCATCAGCTCGATACGCAATAATTATAAGCAGCCCAAATTTCATACTATTCATTATTCCATTTGTAATAATATATTTAATTTTAGTTATTATCATTTCCATCAATCTTCTTATCAATTGCATTAATAACACTAACCAGCCTTTTGGCCTTTATACATCCGTATGACGTTGATTTATTTAAAAATATAATCGTCTTAATATTGCACATCCAGATTTCTCAAAATGCCTTTCCGTTATTCTGACATAGAGAAAATAAAGTACAGAGTGAGTAAGATTAACCACAGACCCTAGTCTTTTTTCCAGGGTCTGTGGATTAACTAAATCCATACTTTGTACAACAAGAGCATCAGCAGTCAGTTTCACGCGTACATAAGTAACAGGTGACATTCGTAACAAGACCTTTTACAATACACCATTATAAACAACCTGTAGCCTCCCACGTCTATGCCTGAAATTGAATGGGGTTCAGTTTAAATATATGGGGACTTAGCCAATAGGAATTCACCCTATCGGCCTATTATGTATTTGTACTTCAAGCCATATTTTTTTTTCTATGATCCCGCCTTCCTGATGTCTAGACATGTAACACTTATACATACAAGGGTTTACAAACATATTCAATACCGTATGCCGTGAACCATGAATTGGGGGCATATGTTACAAAAGCTGTGATGAAACTATCCAATTTGAGCAATTCGATTATGTATCAAATAAAGGTATATAAACATTTTCTGACAACTCGATGGAATGAGTGAAAGTAATTTAAGATTACCAAATTCAATTTTACTCTTGTTTTTCATATTTACAATACATCTCTCTTTTTCATAGCAGTGATTAAATTATCACACCTCCCGCGAAATGTATCTTTTTACGAAAAATTCCAAGACAAGCACTTCTTGTCAAAACAACAAGGAAAGAAAATATTGGAAGTATCCAATATCATCGATTATTTTATTCCTTGATTTTTAAATGTCTTTACTTCTTTACAGGAAAACATCTAGATCCTGGGAATTTCCCAATTTGGCCAAAAGTTGTTCTTTTGACTTTGAGTGTACGTGTGTACTTGGTGATGTAGTCCATTAACAACAACAACAGTAACAGCAACAGCAACAGCAACAGCAATAACATCAGATTTGATTGTCGCTGTTAATAACACTTCAATAACAATAACAATTCAATAATTTGAACGTTCACCACTCTTCATTTTGTAAACTTGATCAGAAAGGGGAAGCTCATTGTTCCAAAATAGTTGTCATGGTTGTGATAGGCACGTATTTCATACATACGTCATATCTCACACCATCAAAAGGAAATCAATCAACTTTCGAACTGGTGGTCAACTTTAAACTATTTTTGAACTGCTCAAAACAATAATGGAAGCAACAAAAAGTCGCGGAAACGAATAGCTTAACTGATATCGCAGAAATCAAAACTGGGAAAGTCCATGCTAAACTTTACTTACTATAAAGAGAGTTACATGTATTATACATCACAAATTCTAGTTTTTGTGCAACAACCCCGGAACCTGGGAAAAGTGGTCCGGCCCTGTGAACATAAGACTATTTACATACGAAGGAAGATTAGAAAAGTCATCAATCCAGGTAAGAATATGAAATATTTGGTGATCACACGTAGACACCGTGTCATTGGTACTCTGACTGGACAACCACAATGATCTTTTTTAAGCCATTTTTTTAAATACAAGCTACAAAGGGTGGGTTGTTGTAACTCCCTTAATTTTCTATTATAAACGTCATATACCGTTATATTTGTTACCAATGTATAGCTATGGGTCTCCTCTACCCAGTGGTAGAAAAATAAGTACAAACATTCACGTAATATCGCTATGACGTCATAATGCCCCCGCATAATTGGCATAATTGGGATACTCTGGCAAAATTGCAAAACCTATGATGGGCCTCATCAACACACCCCCTATATGGTAATTTTTTATGGTCGGTCCCACAGTGGGTCGGTCCTGCCCCGAGTAAGGTGCTGGGGTAAAATGTTATCACTAAAATTAGCGCAAAGGACGGGCCTTTATACGATTAGCTTCAGACGTTTTGGCGTAAACACGGGTGTTTGTTTTTTCTGGATGAAAACCTTGGGGTTTGTACAACCCATCCCTGCCTTAAAGTTCCCTTGTACATATTTAATACTACTGTAAATGTATTGATAGAATAAGCAAAGCTTATTGGCGCTTGAAATCGTTATATTTTACGGAATCATTTTGGTAAGAAGTTGACCTACATTTTTTGGGATAAAGTGTAAAACTCTCTCTATATTTTAGGCTTTCTCAATATCAGTGATTTGGAAAAATAATCATACACAAAATAAAAAATATTTGAGAATATTTGTCATGTTTATGAAATGTTGCGCACCCCAGCAAACACAAAATATTTTTAAAACGTTATAAACGTACTATAAACGTGTTTTGGTTTTGGTCAAAACGTTTTAACAGCATTTAAATGTCGGATTACATAAAGGTCGTGAAAAAGTTTTAAAAACATCATTCGATTATGTTTTATAATCAGATATGGAACGGTCAAGAAATCTCGCTACTGTAAGGAAATGGATAGAAGCCTTTATCACCAACATCACGAACTCAGAACACCATCACACAGAAAGAAAAACACTTGATATCTACCATGAAGCCCGTGAGACAGGAACCGCACCAGGAACCACTTGTAAACTGCAATTTCTTGGCGATAGTGGAGCTGGAAAAACTAGTTTGGTCAATAAGTTGCTGGGAAGGCAATTCAACCCAGATATAAAATCAACCTTTGCAATAGAAACCAACACGTTAAGCGTCAGTAGCGTCGATGAGAAAAGGTGGCAAGAGAAGACCTCTAACAATGCATCCGAAGATTTTATTGACATGCTTTCGTGGTATTTAAGGAAGTCACTAAAAACAAGAAAGGACGAAGTGAATACAAGAGGCACTAACTTGAAGATACCGCTATGTATTACTGGTGTTATGCTCTTTCTTTCTGCGTCTGTCCAAATAATCGGTCCGTCAGTAACTCCTATGATGTTCA
Source organism: Amphiura filiformis (assembly GCF_039555335.1). NCBI lineage: Eukaryota > Metazoa > Echinodermata > Ophiuroidea > Amphilepidida > Amphiuridae > Amphiura > Amphiura filiformis. The sequence goes on from NC_092632.1 coordinate 14,377,129, forward strand.
TTTCCATTGCTACAATTGCATATTTATTTTCTGGAAATTGGTCAGAACTGTAGCATATTCGACCGGCCACGTGTTTATTTACTACTGCAATAACAGATGTAGCTTACTTCCCTCTGATACAGATGTTTCAGGTGAAATTTTCGTTGTATTTTCCTTTGTTGGACTGTTATATGGCTTTCTCTTAGGTAGTGAACTAATGACAGTGTTCGTCGTCATCTGGTGCACAATTGATCCAATTAAAGCTCTCTTTGAAGACGATAAATACATATAGCATCATGTATTCCCAAGGAAGTTCACGATTCTCACGTACAACAGTTTGCTCCTCAAGTCGGAATACCAGTAGGACATTTCATGGTTCACATCTGTTCTTTGAAGCTGAATAAACTTGTGGGAAAGAAATACAGATGGGTGAATCAAATAACTCAGAAGTGGTTGGTGCTGACCTCTTTACCAATAATTATCTTCCTGATCTCCCCTATATTTCCTCCGTGTTTCCATTCTTTTGTATTTGGAGTTTTCTTCGCAATCCGTCTCAACGTTGGTTTGCATCCGGGTCACCAAGTGTTGAGTTTTATGCTGAGCAGATTACATCCATTGCGATACTTCAGCTTGATTTCAATTCTCATTCTTGGTTTCATTAGCAATTTTACAAACATTGCCTTGTTTCGGTATCCGTTTGGATTCAGCAACATATTCTACATCTGTCGTTTACTCACGATGAGTTTGATTGTAGTGGTAGAGATTATAGAATTGTACAGAGCTGTATTTAACCCGAAACCAGTTCAAGACGTCTACCAAGTCATCGGCAAGAAAAATTATTTAGAACATGTTACCGAAGACATTGAACTATCCAGAAGTTTCAACCTCTGGGACTTTGCAGGACAATACTTTTACTATAACACTCATCAGACATTCATTGCAAAACATGCCGTGTGTCTTTTGATTTTCAACCTCGCCTGGTTTACTGAAAACTCGAATCGATATGTATCATTTACACGAATTATATTCTGGCTACAATCGATATTAACTCATACCAAAGGACCAATATTTCTCGTTGGTACGCACTTAGATCAAGTCAACTCTCGGCAGGTGGCACAACTTCAAGATTTCTTCGAAAAGAATCTTCGTAGTTGTCAGCGCAAATATAACTTCAGAATAAAACAAAATGGAGATAACCCATTCTTTGCTGTTAACAATAAAAGTCAGAGCGAAGGTATTGACGATATAAGGAGCCTGCAAACCGCTGTGAAACTTGCAGCGATGCAACTTCCTCAAATGAAGACAGAACATCCGATTAGATGGTGGCAGTTTCTTATATATGTCCATGAGAAACGCAAAGAAGTTGCAGAAAACATTTCCATACAATCATCACTTATCACAAATTTTAATACTCTTCAGAAAGCTTTTCCGAATATCGAACTCCCCGAACTCAGAAACATTCTGAAATACTTTCATGACATCGGAGAAATTATTTACAATGAACGCAAACAAATCATTGGCCTAGATCCACAACTGTTGATTGATGTTATGTACACATTGACGACGACTAAATCTGTAAGAGAAGATGGTATCTTGTATCGTCAACATATCAAGTCAATGTTGGCCGATGTAGATGATACCTTCATTGAATGGATATTAGCGTTGCTGGAGAGTAAAGATCTCATATGCAAAGTCGAAGATCAGAATGGCAATGAAGATTCACAAATATATCTGGTGCCTTTCTTGCTACCAGATGGCTACCCCGCCACACCGCGAGGAACAGAATGGGATCAGCGAGTCTATATCGATTTTAGTGAATACGAACCACACGCGGTGCTTTCTCGGTTGATGGCAAGATGCATCACTGATTCGGAAACATCTGAATACAAGAAAGGAAACATCTACCGTCATGGAGGACTCTTCACCTTATCTAACAACATCACGTATTTGATCACAGCTTTCAATCCATCTCCAGAACAACATCTTCTTGACGTTGCCGTCAAGACCCTGCCACAGTCTTCCTCTGCAACATTATTGCGATATCTTTGTAATATCCTAAAGGAGTTACATGAAAGAGATTTTCCTGAAATGACGTACGTCTGTGGAGTGAAATGTCCACATAGCGCTCCTCATTATGGATGTCCAACGGACAACCCTCATTATATCCATATCATTCCTCTGGCTTCAAGCCAATGTCCAGATGTTGAATATGTTCAAGGAGAAAAATTAATAAGGCTGTGTATCAATAGAGAGGTGGAAATTCATTTGGGATGAACAATGGTGTAACTGTTTATAGAAGAGCATACCTAGTTTGAAATGTCAGGCACAGATGTTATGCATACAGAAGGATTTTGATTATTGTTGATTTTTCGCTGTCTGTCGTGGATGCGGTGAAAAATGTATTACTAGGGGAAAAGGAGCAATTGAACACAAATGTCAACGCCAATGAATTTCATATTGGAAACCATAAATATGACAGCAAATATGACAGCATGTGACACTTTGAGGTTCTCATATTTTCGTAACATTCTAATAATATCCACTTTTCAAGTGCAGTACTCCAAGATACATAATAAAGTACATGCGTTACACTGTAAAAAACGCTTTTGTGTATGTACATGTAAAGTGTATTGAATTGTGGTGTGATATGAAGGTGGTGTGTGAGGTGTGTCTGTGGGATGTTGGAAGTGGGTGGGATTAATAGGATGTTGGTATACAAAGCGCAAATGCATTGCCGATAATGGTAAACTTTACATTGTTCTGCTATTCATGTCGCTAATTTGCTTGTATTTTTGGTGGTGGTTTGTTTCGTGTTTGTGTAATTGTTTATGTGAAGAGTGTGTACATTTCTCTCGTGGAGAAGTTCAATGTGTTGTTTCCTTTCCGTTATTTAATTATTCTTCTCGTCTTCATTCTTATCACGGATATAGAATAACCATTATGCACATTTAATTTAATCATGTTGCACTGTTCACCATCGGAGAGAGCGAAAGAAAGAGAGTGAGAGCGAGAGGGTGAGAAAGAGCAAAGTTATGTCTTCTTCTGCACAATAATATATAATAGGAAAAGGTTAACTAGCACTGAATGAACTGTGCTTCCAGCTCGTATGCATAATTGTTGCGCAATTCATTATGCTTTGGCGTTTTATTGCAAGTTAAAAGAAGAAAGCGATATTTCTTAAGGGGAAAATGGCATTTAAAGCACGAAGCTGATTTCACCTTATAATAAAATACACACATTCCAAGCACGTGCATGGAGCATGTTAAATTTAATTGGGACAAAAATGCACTCGTCCTTTTACTGGAACTTGAATGTTGTCGTGTGATCAGATGTACTGATCAGATTTAAATACAAATGCTTTTAAAACAATATGATGATTTTGTATACTTGTTGTAATTGCAACTGTCATAATATTGTGATCATACATGTATGTTTTCTGGTGTTGATTTAACATTCCTTGTCACATAAGGAAAATGTTTGGCTGATCCTAATCATGGTAATGATGCATAATCAAATAGTTTTCATTTCCCGACCGTTATATTCATGAAATGCACACATGGTCTTAAGATGCATACAATTGCGTTTCGGTATTTTTTTTGGTAAACAATTGTTAAGTGCGTACAGAAGCAGAAATTTTATCCAAAAAAATGAGAAAAATATCTTTGAGTCAATTTATATGTTTCTCTCGAAGCAATACCAATATAAAAGGACGGTCGCCCAAAAACAACAGAAAAAGACAGTAATAATTAAAGTGCAGAGATGAAAGTAGCACGCAGGTTTATTTCTATAATATCTATGACGAGCTAGTAATTATATGTAATCTGTATTTCTTATTTAGTTGCATTTAGCAAGATGTAACTCTCTGGTTTACTCATGATGAAGCAATTTCTTGTTCCACCATGTATTATTACAAAGTATTATCATTATCAGTATACTTCGACTTTATTTATAAATGAGTATTTATAAATACGCACATGACCACATCAGCGCTGTCATAACAGCTTGTAGACAGTAAGTCTCGAAGTGACCTTATACATAGTGGGTGGTCTTCCTGTACATCTGAATACAAAGGCGGTAAATAACTCGAGACTGTGCAGCAAAATTGTCTATTTTGTTCAACTATGTGATTACATTGTAAACGTTTCCGTCGATAAATATTTTTTCCGTCGGCAAATACTTTCAAAATGTTGTTTTTGATAACATACTAGTATTACAATTCGGAATCCCCCATGTGTAATACTTTTGTTATCCAATTAATACTTAAATTTGATGATATTATCGAAAAAGTTCCTAGCCTTTTCAATGGAATGAGGATTTGCTGCACAGCAGTCTCGTGTTGTTTATCGCCTTTGCATTCAAATGTACAAGACGACCACCCGCTATGTAGAAGGCCACTTCGAGACTTACTGTCTACAAGCTGTTATGGTAGCGCTGAGATGATCACGTGCGTATTTATAAATACTCATTTATAAATGTAGTCGTAGCATACTGATAGTACTCGGGCATTTCGGATCCAGTAATCGAGTCAATGCGACACCTTTATTTTGTGTAGGGGTGTGTGTGGGGGGGGTGGGGGTGTGTGTGTAAGTAATCCTAATCGTAGGAATTGTACGTATTGGTCTTTGAAACATTGATTATTATATCTGATATTATTTATGATAATATCAAGCCGTGTAAACTACTGAGGGGTGGCTCGATTTTCATCATTCGAAATTGACACCTCATTTGTCTACCGTGGGGGTAAGTGATACCATAGATGGTGTTTTTGGTCTCGCTTGTATATAATAACAATTACAGCAGCAGCAACAACAACAACCAACGATAATAATGATAATAATAATTAACGTTCTAACGATTTTGGAATAAAGAAATGATAAGCCATTTGTTATAATTTTAGCGGAAATTAGCATGTTCTAATAAATTAACATGTTCTACCGCGCGTAATGCAACGAATCCTGAAAAAATATCCTCCAGCCTCGTGGTGGCTCTATTTCCGATATCCCCAACATTTCACTCCATTTAGCGACAAATGCACTTTGTCTTCAATCTGGTGGGCATCAACATATTGCTGGTTTATATGTTTATAAGAAGCAAACTGGTTTTGAAGGAACTCTTAATCACTCACGCGGTAGACTTGTAGCCTCGAGAGTTTTCAGCTTTCAAAAGGGTTATATCTGACACCGTGACATGGCGCTTCATCCCATTTTAAGCTTCTTTCTCTACCACTTAACATGCATGTTGCTTCATACTTTGCATGCGGCCATACGTTATGTTGAAAAGTAATATGATTTAAATTCTAAAAAATATCAAGTAAAATATATTAACGTTTATTCTCTTTTGAATGTATAATGTTTTCCTGCTGTGTGCTAAGCAAACATTTTCATAAAATTAACGTGTTCCTTTATTTCCTTTTATAAAAAAAAAAGAAACAGAAAGAGATTTGCGTGACACTATAATTCTACTTCTCCATTTGACAGGATATATCCAACACGTCAATAAATCCAACAGAAGCTTGTGACTTCAAATTACTTGATATAGCATCACAAGAAATGCAGTTACTATGTATTATGTAATGTAATGTAATGTAATGTTCAAATAATCACTACGCTCGTATCTCGTCTTTCATCAACAGCTTCGATATGGAATAATTGTAAGCAGCCCGAATTTGATACTATTCATCATTCCATTTTTAATAACAAATTTAATTTTAGTAACTATCGTTACCATCAATCTTCTTATCCTTTTCATTAACGGAAATTACTTTTTAGCGAAATGGATGGAAACGGGTGGAAACGGGTCGAAACGCATGAAAATGGATGGAAATGGGTCAAAGCACATCAAAATGTATCAGAATGGATCCAAATATGTCACGAATAGGTCTGGATGAGTCAGAATATGTCAAATTCGGACTTACAAGTCACAAAAAAGATAACAACCTGGCGTATTTTTTCCTGCAATAGCTAATCACAGCTCGTAACGTTCTTTATGATGGGCGGTATCGAATACCGGCGATACAGTTTTTTTCATGATGCCACTTCGCCCATTTACACATTTCTTGCATAAAAGAAATAATGTGTTATTTTCATATTTCATTTTGGGTTACTTCACTCTTACAGAATTTTACTTATGTCAATTGTGAAAATCCTATACTTCATAGAGGAACTGAAAAATGCTTGTTACAAGAGCTTTGACACGGACAATGTCAATTATTGGTTTCTTATGTGTATAATAATTCAATAATTCATGCAGTTAATCAGATTGGTGATTGTTTTTCTTCCTAAAGAATATGGAAATTAATAAAAGTTGTTTCATCAGACAGGTTCTTGATTGATTTTTGTGTGTGAGTATAAATGCATACAACAAAATTGACAAACCATATTTCACCAATTGATCATATTTCACAGTCAAAGCATATTCGACTCGTCGCCATCTCGCATCATATTAGTGTCAATCTGAGGTCATAACAAGCTGTCAACTATTGTCTTGCACATTAATGACTTTACTTGTGTATTTATTTTTACAAGTATGAATTAAATGTAGACCTATTTACATTTTCCAGCTTTCAACGTAACAATTCTTGAGTATTTCCTAGTATGTAATTGGTAGTATCTAATACCGATATTTCCCACCCGGTTAGCTGTGTCACACACAAAAAATTACTAACATTCCAAGAACTTGTCAATACAAAATTATGAAACTTGATGGCGTTGTCTTTTTTAAAGACAGTTCTTGTTTGTTATTGGGGTTGGGCTTTCTAGGAAGTAAAGAGGTCATAGGTCGTGGAGTTTTCATAACGTGTTTTTTTGTTGTTATTTCCATTGTCTTTTAAATTTCAACTGCCTTTGTCAGTATAGTCTAAATATTTCTTATATTATATTTTATTATATAGTTATTATATTATATTATATTATATTATATTATATTATATTATATTATATTTAATAATAGTATATTACATTGTATTAATGCGTTATTTTAATTGTTAACATTTCATATATATAAACCAAGATCAATCACAAAGCAAGTTCTGTCAGTTACATGATGAATCGATGGAACCTGTCAACAGATTACTAATCAAAACTAATGTAGTCTCCATTGAAAATAATATCATTTAATATTTGTAAGGCTGCAAAATGCGAAAGAAAGGCAGTGACAGTATAGTAGTACTGATTTCAACAGAAGTAAATATATATCCATGTACCATTTCCTTATACAATGCTTTATTGTACACCGGTCTTTTATCACATCATATCGGGTCGGTTTTCATTTTGAAACGTTTTTCCTGTCATGGTAAATGTATAATGCTAATAACTGTAACTTTCTATGGCAAATGGACTTGCATTGTATACCGTCATGCACGATCTTCTTTTTGCCTCAGACTGAGCCGACAATTTGGTAATGAGAGGTACACTACAGCGGTATTCCTAGTAATGGTAAAACCGCATTACTTCAGCTTCTTGTCTCATTTTAACAAATAAAATCAATTCGTAATAAGAATACTATCCCAGATTACATCGTGTGGTAACTATACCCATGTATATCTCGTGATACCTAGAAGCAGAGTATTGTGGGATATTAAAAGTCATTATCTTATAGTATCATATGTAACATCAGCATTGTATTCAAACATAAGATGGCAGGTCTTTTGTATGCAGGTTAATTTGAAGTTGACAGTGACGGCTCAGGTTATGTAGTAAACGTAAAATTACTATTTTCCCACGTGTAAAAGATAATCATAATGTGAAATTTGATGTTTCGTGATCGAAAACAGTTACTTTAATAAATGCTTTTATCAAAAATGCCAGATCCACTTGCATCTAATAATTCTCGTTGAAATATCAAATACGACGTAAAGTCAATAGCATTTATACATTTCAAAAATTCAGTTTCAGCGTTCAATTGCATTATAACAGTAAATTTATCCTAAATCCAATGATAAAATATGTGTTTTATACATCATAAGGTTCAGGTTGTATTAAGTTCATGTTACTCGCTTGGTCGCGCGCCATTTTACCTATATGGTTACAACCATACAACATGCATGAAGGAGGTTGTAAATTGGTCGTGATAAGTACTCGGGGCTAAGAAGGTTTTTTTATCATGAAAGATGATACCGTGGATACAGTTTCATTTATTACAAATGGCCAAGGATGAAACCCATCATCAAAAGTGGACATCAAAATGGATCTGGACAACGAGACAGTTAACAAAATACGTGATTACAAGAATCAAGATACGTAATGCGTGATGCGCATTTCGCACACTGTGTATATGTGTGTATGCTCTCGCTTTTAGATATTGCTGAACTATTTTATCCAATAAAAGCAAAAACGTACGACATAATACTTGAACAGAATTGTACATATTGCCGCATTATGTCCTTTATCTTACGCATAAGACTGGAGGTCCTGGACTGGGAATGTATCAAAATTTCATAATAATATTAATTAACCAACATTGTATATTTAACATCAAACGCCTCATTCACAAATCTACAATCCGAAGTCTAAGAATACAATACAAAACATAAAAGAGAATTTGCTTGATTCTGGTATTCAAATGATATTACTTGCCCTTTTCCCATTAATTACTCTCGATTCCATAAAAAATACAACACTACGTTTTTGGATTGCATTGAACATAACTATTTGTTAAGTTAGTACTAACTGGCTATAATAGTGAAATTTTACAATTTGAGGGACATTAAAACATACAATTTTGCACTTTTTCTTACAATTAAAAATTCAAAAATTCAAAATCCTGACTATTGGCTAAGACTTTGTTTGTTTGTAATTTTAATGTTTTTTGCTGATTTTGATAATTGGTTATTGGACAATTTGCTAACATTTTTGCCCAAATCGGAGTAAGTTGAAATTTTGAACCATGTACAACCAAAGACGTGTCATTTAGCCTAAAAATTAGGTTTTTGTAGGATAACTCAGATAACTATAGGTCGTAGATAGCATAAACTATACATTGTCCTAATTCTTGTCATCAGACGAGTAATTTAATATATCTGTCAACAAAGTTGAAGACCATTGACGGCCCAGTATATATAAGCGTGAAGTTGCGTATAATGTACGTACTACTGCATGTTTTTACAATCAGGGTTGTGTAGATTCAGAATCTGTGTGCATAGCTAACCTCCGTTCACACACACACCCCCACCCTCACACAATGTCACAAAAAACAACAGAACCGCCAAATATGCAATGGACCCGCCTCACAAGCTTCAGCGCATTCAACGCTAAGATAATACACAATGTTAATTTGAGATAGACAGTGACATTCATACTTAAAATTAAATATTTGAAATTAAAAACTCGTGTTTTTGAATTCTGAATTTTATCAATGAAAATGCAGCGATGACGTCATTGGGTTAACGATTTTCCAAATGCTGATTGTACGGTACGGAATGATTTTTCGTATGGGTAAAATACACTGTGTAGGAGTAGTGGACTCCAATTCTGGGTACGGTTTTTGCTAGATGTCACGAAAGGTCACACAGGGGTACAAAAGAAAATGCTCTATCCTCGACTAATAAGTTATATTTATATTTTGTACCTTTCTGGTTTTCTAAATAGTTTTGATTTAGATACTTTAAGGTATCTGAATAAAAGTATTTAAAAAAGCTAATCAATCAGCATAAAATAAAGAATATTTCAGAATCATTGTTAAATGTTGCAAATTATCATAAACACTTAGTGAGAACAGTCTTTCTATATAACATTATTCACTTATTTTATTATCAGAAATGGAACGGACAAATTATCTCACTATTGTAAGGAAATGGATAGAAACCTTCAGCGCTAACATCAGGCATGTTGACCACCATCACACAAAACGAAAAACACTGGATATCTACCATCAAGCCCGTGAGGTGGGAACAGCACCGGGAACCACTTGCAAACTACAATTTCTTGGCGATCACGGAGCTGGAAATACAAGTCTGATCAATAAATTGTTGGGTAGAATATTCAACCCAGAGATAGAATCAACATTTGGAATAGAAACGTCAATAGGAATGTCAAAAGTTAGCAGCGTCGATGAGAAAGGTTGGCAGGAGAAAGACACAAATAATGCATCCGAAGATTTTAATGACATGCTTTCATGGTTTTTAAGGAAGTCACTAAGAAAAAGAAAGGACGAAGTGAATAAAAGAGTAAGCAAATTGAAGATAATGCTTTGCATTCTTGGTTTTGGCTTCTTTCTTTTTGCGTCTACCCAGATGATTGGTCCATCACTTAATTCTATGACCTGGAGTTCCATTGCTGCAATTGCATATTTGTTTACTGGATATTGGTCATTTTTCAATAGAATTGTAGCAGCTTCATCCTGTAACATGTTCCTCTACTACTGTAATTTTATTTGTGGCTTGCTTACCTCCGACACAAATGTTACTGGTGAATATTGCATTGTGTTTTCCTTTTTTGGAGTGTGCTATGGATTTCTTACATCAAGTGAATTATTCTCCGTTTTCACTGTCATCTGGTGCACAATTGCACCAATCAAAACTTTGTTCGGAGAAGATAAATACACGATAGCTCACGATGGCATCATGCATTCCCGACGACGTTCACGATTCTTACGTTCAACAGCTTGCTCCACAACTTGGAATATTAGTAGAGTTTTTCTTAGGTTACGTCTGTTCGCTATGGCTGAATAAACTTATAAGCAAGAAAGACACATGGGTTAATCAAACCATTCAAAAATGGTTGGTCCTGACATCTTTGCCAATAATCATGTTCGCAATCTACCAGATTATTTATCCGTATTTCCATTCTTTTGTGTTTGGAATTTTCTTCGCAATCGGTCTTAACGTTGGTTTACATCCGGGTCATCAAATGATTAGTTTCATGCTAAGTACCCTACATCCGCTACGATACTTCAGCTTGATATCAATTCTAATTCTTGCTGTCATCAGCAATTACACACACATTGCCTTGTTTCAGCATTCGTTTGAATTGACCAACATATTCTACAATTTCTTCGCAATCGGTCTTAACGTTGGTTTACATCCGGGTCATCAAATGATTAGTTTCATGCTAAGTACCCTACATCCGCTACGATACTTCAGCTTGATATCAATTCTAATTCTTGCTGTCATCAGCAATTACACACACATTGCCTTGTTTCAGCATTCGTTTGAATTGACCAACATATTCTACATCAGTCGTCTGTTCACAATAAGTTTGATTGTAGTGGTAGAATCATTCGAAATGTTCAAAGCTGTATTTAACCCGAAACCAGTTCAAGACGTCTACCAAGTCATCGGAAAGAAAGATAATTTAGAGCATGTTACCGAAGACATTGAACTGTCCAGAAGCTTTAACCTTTGGGACTTTGCAGGACAATATTTTTACTATAACACTCATCAGACATTTTTTGCAAAACATGCCGTGTGTCTTTTGATTTTCAACCTCACGTGGTTTTCTGAAAACTCGAATCGATATATCGCATTTACACGAATTAGATTCTGGCTACAATCGATATTAACTCATACCAAAGGACCAATATTTCTCGTTGGTACGCACTTAGATCAAGTCAACCCTCGGCAGGTTGCACAACTTCAAGATTTCTTCGAGAAAAATCTTCGTAGTTATCAACATAAATATAATTTCAGAATAAAACAAAATGGAGACAATCCCTTCTTTGCAGTAAACAATACAAGCCAAAGCCGAGATGTTGACGATGTAAGGAGCTTGCAAACCGCTGTGAAACTTGCAGCGAAGGAATTGCCGCCGATGAGGACAGAACGTCCGATTCGATGGTGGCAGTTTCTTATATATGTCAATGAGAAACGCAAAGAAGTTGCAGAAAACATTTCCCCAAAATCGTCACTTATCACAAATTTTAATACTCTTCAGAAAGCTTTTCCGAATATCGAACTCCCCGAACTCAGAAACATTCTGAAATACTTTCATGACATCGGAGAAATTATTTACAATGAACGCAAACAAATCATTGGTCTATATCCACAACTGTTGATTGATGCTATGTACACATTGACGACGAATAAATCTGTAAGAGAAGATGGTATCTTGTATCGTCAACATATCAAGTCAATGTTGGCCGATGTAGATGATACCATCATTGAATGGATATTAGCGTTGCTGGAGAGTAAAGATCTCATATGCAGAGTCGAAGATCAGAATGGCAATGAAGATTCACAAATATATATGGTGCCTTTCTTGCTACCAGATGGCTACCCCGCTACACCGCGAGGAACACAATGGGATCAGCGATTCTATATTGATTTTAGTGAATACGAACCACACGCGGTGCTTTCTCGATTGATGGCAAGATGCATCACTGATTCGGAAACATCTGAATACAAGAAAGGAAACATCTATCGTCATGGAGGACTCTTCACCTTATCCAACAACATCACCTATTTGATCACAGCTTTCAATCCATCTCCAGAACAACATCTTCTTGACGTTGCAGTCAAGACCCTACCACAGTCTTCCTCTGCAACATTATTGCGATATCTTTGTAACCTCCTAAAGGAGTTACATGAAAGAGATTTCCTGAAATGACGTACGTCTGTGGAGTGAAATGTCCACATCGTGCTCCTCATTATGGATGTCCAACGGACAACCCTCATTATATCCATATCATTCCTCTGGCTTCAAGCCAATGTCCAGATGTTGAATATGTTCAAGGACAAATGTTAATAAGGTTGTGTATCAATAGACAAGTGGAAATTCAATTGGGATGAGCAGTAGTGTAACTGTTTATAGAAGAGGATCCCAAGTTTGAAATTTCAGGCATAGATGTTATGCATACAGAAATATTTTGATTATTGTTGATTTTTCGCTGTCTGTCGTGGATGCGGTGAAAAATGTATTGCTGGGGGAAAGGAGCAATTGAACACAAACAGACAAATGTCAACGCCAATGAATTTCATATTGGAAACCATAAATATGACAGCAAATATGACAGCATGTGACACTTTGAGGTTCTCATATTTTCCTAACATTCTAATAATATCCACTTTTCAAGTGCAGTACTTCAAGATACATAATAACGTACATGCGTTACACTTCACCTCACTGTAAAAAACGCTTTTGTGTATGTACATGTAAAATGTATTGAATTGTGGTGTGATATGAAGGTGGTGGGTGGGGTGCGTCTGTGGGGATGTTGGAAGTGGGTGGGATTAATAGGATGCTGGTACAAATGCATTGCCGATAATGGTAAACTTTACATTGTTCTGCTATTCATATCGCTAAGTTGCTTGTATTTTTGGTGGTGGTTTGTTTCGTGTTTGTGTAATTGTTTATGTGAAGAGTGTGTATATTTCTCTCGTGGAGTAGTTCCATGCGTTGTTTCCTTTCCGTTATTTAATTATTCTTCTTTCTCGTCTTCATTCTTATCACGGATATAGAATAACCATTATGCACATTTAATTTAATCATGTTGCACTGTTCACCATCGGAGAGAGCGAAAGAAAGAGTGTGAGAGCGAGAGGGTGAGAAAGAGCAAAGTTATGTCTTCTTCTGCACAATAATATATAATAGGAAAAGGTTAACTAACGCTGAATGAACTGTGCTTCCAACTCGTATGCATAATTGTTCCGCAGTTCATTATGCTTTGGCGTTTTATTGCAAGTTAAAGAAGAAAGCGATATTTCTTAAGGGGAAAATAGCATTTAAAGCACGAAGCTGATTTCACCTTATAATAAAATTCACACATTCCAAACACGTGCACGGAGCATGTTAAATTTAATTGAGACAAAAATGCACTCGTCCTTTTACTGGAACTTGAATGTTGTCGTGTGATCAGATGTACTGATCAGATTTAAATACAAATCCTTTTAAAATATAACGTCAGCCTGCTGAACAAAATGATAATAATACAAATGAAAGGGAATAATCCGAAATAATTATGGTGATTACGTAACTGATGCATGCTTGAACCACATTTTGTTCTTTGTTCTCAAAATTACAAAAAATAACTTAGGCAAAAGATGAAAGTAACACGCAGGTTTAATTCTATAATGTCTACGACGAGCTAGCTCTGTATTTCTTATTTAGTTGCATTTAGCAAGATGTAACTCTCTGTTTTACTCATGATGAAGGGTTCTCATCCTGCCATGTATTATTAGGGGTGGGCAGGGTGGACGACTCGCCCACCCTGGACAAATCTGGGGGGAAATTTTTAACGAGAAGGGGAAAAAAGAGAAAGGAAAGGGGGAAGAAAAAAAAAAGGGAAAAAGAAGGGAAAAAGAAAGGAAAGAAGGGAAAAAGAAAGGAAAAAAGAAAAAGGGGAAAGGAAAGAAGAGAAAAGGAAGAGGGAATTGGGAAAGAAAGGGTCCAGAGGGAAGGAAAAGCAACAGAGAGGAATCCTGAATAAATAAAAAAGAGGAAATGAAAAAACAAAAGGGAAGCCTAAGAGGGATGGGGGAAGGAATATGGAAAGGGGAACGAAAGAAGGAAAAAGAGGAAAAAACAACAACTTGCATGTTTATTGTGGGGAAGCAATGTATGCACAGGGGGAAGGAGTGTAAGAAAGGGGAAGAAATTGAAGATTATGAAGAAGGACCGGGAATTTAAAGAAGGGAACGGAAAGTGATTTGAGGGGAAGTAATTTAAGTGAGTGTAATGGAAGGGGGAAGGAATGAGAGAAAGGGGAAGAAATTGAAGAATGTAAAGAAGAAAGAAAGAAAACGAAGGGGAGAAGGGGGTAAATAATTCAAGTGAATGTAATAGTGAAGAATAATCAGTTTTATTTATTTTAATTGTTCTACACATTGTAAATTCATTTTTGTTTCCTTTCAGATAATTATAAAATCAAAACTTAACATTTTTACATGGCAAACTTTTCACATAAAAACGTTACAAATGTATGCAAGGAGGCTTCTCCTCATGGTATAAAAACGCCCAAAACCCATGAGCTTAGGGGGCTTCGCCCCCTGGACCCCCACCAAGGCGGGCCCCTAGACCTCACGCTAGTGATCGCTCCACTCGCTATGCTCGCTTCGCTCTATTTATTTATTAACTTGGGAGAATTTTTTTTAGCCTTGCCCACCTGGCAAAGAGGGCTGGCTACGCCCCTGATTATTACTAAGTATTATCATTATCAGTATACTTCGACTGTATTTATAAATACGCACGTGACCACCTCAGCGCTGCCATAACAGCTTATAGACCTTTTCCTCTTTTCCATCATGCACTATTCCAGGGGGGTACTTCCGCCTGTCGGGTGTCGCAAAACGCATCATCTCCCCGGGGTGTACAGAGTTCTGTTCATTACATTCTGGAATACGGACATTTCGGCTGGTGCCGTCATCGGAAAAAGAAATCTCATATAATGGCGCCGATGACTCGTACCTTTCTGGGGCAAAAAACATCATTTCTATGCGTTATTGACATGGGGTCGTCAGGAAAAAAAGTTTCCTGTTATTGAAACCTATATTTGTATACGTTTTATAGACCTAGAGGTGGCAAACTAATGAAAGGACACGCAGTGATTTTATGCCGGCGTCCAAATCATTTTTTTTTTTCAGAGATGAAAAAAAAAACACGTAAACAATATCTCTCACACAGATGTTCTATATCGCTCTATAACTGCATCACTCGTGTATTTATTAATTACATAATTAGTAACATCGATAGTCTTTACAAAAATCCATTAATATGGAATCAGTATGCCCATATTAAGACAAAATAATTGCCAAGACCATCGGGTGCACACGATTTATGAGGTTGATGGACTACGTCATACCCCCTGGAATAGTGCATGATGGGAAAGTGGCAAATAGGTCAATAGACAGTAAGCCTCGAAGTGACCTTCTACATAGCGGGTGGTCTTCCTGTACATTTGAATACAAAGGCGGTAAATAACTTGAGACTTTGTGATTATATTGTAAACGTTTCCGTCGATAAATATTTTTTCCGTTGGCAAATACTTTCAAAATGTTGTTTTTGATAACATTACAAATTTGGAATCCCATATGTGTAATAATTTTGCTATCCAATTAATACTTAAATTTGATGATATTTATCAAAAACACAGTTCCTAGCCTTTTCAATGGAATGAGGATCTGCTGCACAGTAGTCTCGTGTTGTTTATCGCCTTCCCAGCAAACACAAAAACGTTTTAAAAATGTTTTAAATAAGTTATATTTTGGCTTTTGGTTTAGGTAAAAACGTTTTAATAACATTAAAATGTCGGGTTATATAAAGGTCATGATAACGTTTTAAAACGTTTTGTATGAAAACACACTACAACAATATTTTTAAATGTTTTCAAAAAATGTTATTGTAAACTATTTTTGCAAACATTTTTGCCAAATATTGTGTCAATATTTAAATAACATTATGTTAAAATGTTTGAACCCAGCAAACACAGAAATGTTCTTAAAATGTTTTTTCAAAACCTTTTAATAACATTTAAATGTCGGGTTATATAAAGGTCATGAAAACGTTTTTAAAACGTTATTGAAAAAATATTTTGGGCAAACATTTTTCGCCAAATATTTTTTCAACCCCAAAATAACATTATGTTTAGAATGTTTTGTATTAAGTTTTCAAGAACGTTTTTGGAATGTTATTAAAACGTTTTTATACCCTTTGTATAACCCGACATTTAAACGTTTTCTTAAAAACATTTTGTTTGCTGAGCAGTAGATTATCAAAAATGTTTTTTAAGGTTATGAAAACGTTTTATACTCTTAATATACCCTTTATATAACCCGACATTTAAACGTTTTCTGACAACCTTTTATAACCTTTTGCGAATGATGTCGAAAACGTTTTGTGTTTGCTGGGTTTGCATTCAAATGTACAAGACGACCACCCGCTATGTAGAAGGCCACTTCGAGACTTACTGTTTACAAGCTGTTATGGCAGTGCTGAGGTGATCACGTACATATTTATAAATACTCATTTATAAATATAGTCGTAGCATACTCGGGCATTTCGGATCCAGTAATCGAGTCAATTCGACACCTTTATTTTGTGTAGGGGTGTGGGGGTGTGGGGGGTGTGGGGGTGTGTGTGTGTGTGTAATCCTAATCGTAGGAATTGTACGTATTGGTCTTTGAAACATTGATTATAATATTGCACATGTGTAGGGCCTATATTTATGATTCTTATTCAATGGGCGCGTCTTGTAAAGAATTCACGTAATTTGATTGGTTTTCTGGTGTATAATATCTCACAATAGTTGATAGTGATATTAGTCAGGGCGCGCGCCGCCACGCAACGGCGGCACGCTTGTTGCTCCTCAATGATCGCGCGATAATGCGTTCGCGTAATACACGTGCGAGAACTAAGAACGCGATTCGGCGGCTTAGATGTTCGTGATGGTTTCGTTCATTTAAAACAACGGGGATGTTATCACAAAAGTAACTTAATTTTTTCTGAAAAAGGCAGTTTTTCTCGCAAAATTACATTAAAACTGAATAAGAATGAGAATAAAGATAGGATTTTGTCTTTTTGCCTTCAATATCGTGTCATAATGGATGGGCTGGCCAATATTTTTATCGTAGTGGATACCGGCTGCGCCGGCATCCACTACTCAAAATATTGACCAGCTCATCCATTATGACACGATATTGATGGGCAAAAGACAAAATCCTATCATTTATTCTCTAATAATATCAAGCCGTGTAAACTACTGAGGGTGGCTCGATTTTCATCATTCGAAATTGACACCTCATTTGTCTACCGTGGGGGTAAGTGATACCATAGATGGTGTTTTTGGTCTCGCTTGTATATGATAATTACAGCAGCAGCAACAACAACAAGCAACGATAATAATGATAATAATAAATAACGTTCTAACGATTTTGGAATAAACAAATGATAAGCCATTTGCTATAATTTTAGTTCACGTTTCAGCGGAAATTAATATGTTCTAATAAATTAACATGTTCTACCGCGCGTAATGCAACGAATCCTGAAAAAATATCCTCCAGCCTCGTGTTGGCTCTATTTCCGATATCCCCAACATTTCACTCCATTTAGCGACAAATGCACTTTGTCTTCAATTTGTTGGGCATCAACATATTGCTGGTTTATAAGAAGCAAACTGGTTTTGAAGGAACTCTTAAATCACTCACGCGGTAGACTTGTAGCCTCGAGAGTTTTCAGCTTTCAAAAGGGTTATATCTGACACCGTGGCATGGCGCTTCATTCCATTTTAAGCTTCTTTCTCTACCACTTAACATGCATGTTGCTTCATACTTTGCATGCGGCCATACGTTATGTTGAAAAGTAATATGATTTAAATTCTAAAAAATATCAAGTAAAATATATTAACGTTTATTCTCTTTTGAATGTATAATGTTTTCCTGCTGTGTGCTAAGCAAACATTTTCATAAAATTAACGTGTTCCTTTATTTCCTTTTATTAAAAAAAAAAGAAACAGAAAGAGAATTGTGTGACACTTAATTCTGCTTCTGCATTTGACAGGATAAATCCAACACGTCAATAAATCCAACAGAAACTTGTGACTTCAAATTACTTGATATAACATCACAAGAAATGCAGTTTCTATGTATTATGTAATGTAATGTTCAAATAATCACTACACTCGTATCTCGTCTTTCATCAACAGCTTCGATATGGAATAATTGTAAGCAGCCCGAATTTGATACTATTCATCATTCCATTTTTAATAACAAATTTAATTTTAGTAACTATCGTTACCATCAATCTTCTTATCCTTTTTATTAATGGAAATTACTGTTTAGCGAAATGGATGGAAACTGGTCGAAACGCATGAAAATGGATGGAAATGGGTCAAAGTACATCAAAATGTATCAGAATGGATCCAAATATGTCACGAATAGGTCTGGATGAGTCAGAATATGTCAAATTCTGGCTTACAAGTCACGAAAAAGATAACAACCTACAATAGCTAATCACAGCCCGTAACGTTCCGATATGATGGGCGGTATCGAATACCGGCGATACAGTTTTTTTCATGATGCCACTTCGCCCATTTACACATTTCTTGCATAAAAGAAATAATGTGTTATTTTCATATTTCATCTTGGTTTACTTCACTCTTTCAGAATGTTACTTATGTCAATTGTGAAAATCATATACTTCATAGAGGAACTAAAAAATGCTTGTTGCAAGAGCTTTGACACCGACAATGTCAATTATTGGTTTCTTATGTGTATAATAATTCAATAATTCATGCAGTTAATCAGATTGGTGATTGTTTTTCTTCCTAAAGAATATGGAAATTAATAAAAGTTGTTTCATCAGACAGGTTCTTGATTGATTTTTGTGTGTGAGTATAAATGCATACAACAAAATTGACAAACCATATTTCACCAATTGATCATATTTCACAGTCAAAGCATATTCGACTCGTCGCCATCTCGCATCATATTAGTGTCAATCTGAGGTCATAACAAGCTGTCAACTAATGTCTTGCACATTAATGACTTTACTTGTGTATTTATTTTTACAAGTATGAATTAAATGTAGACCTATTTACATTTTCCAGCTTTCAACGTAACAATTCTTGAGTATTTGCTCGTATGTAATTGGTAGTATCTAATACCGATATTTCCCACCCGGTTAGCTGTGTGTCACACACAAAAAAATTACTAACATTCCAAGAACTTGTCAATACAAAATTATGAAACTTGATGGCGTTGTCTTTTTTAAAGACAGTTCTTGTTTGTTATTGGGGTTGGGCTTTCTAGGAAGTAAAGAGGTCATAGGTCGTGGAGTTCTCATAACGTGTTTTTTTTTGTTATTTCCATTGTCTTTTAAATTTCAACTGCCTTTGTCAGTATAGTCTAAATACTTCTTATATTATATTTTATTATATAGTTATTATATTATATTATATTATATTATATTATATTATATTATATTATATTATATTATATTATATTATATTTAATAATATTATATTACATTGTGTTAATGCGTTATTTTAATTGTTAACATTTCATATATATAAACCAAGATCAATCACAAAGCAAGTTCTGTCAGTTACATGATGAATCGATGGAACCTGTCAACAGATTACTAATCAAAACTAATGTAGTCTCCATTGAAAATAATATCATTTAATATTTGTAAGGCTGCAAAATGCGAAAGAAAGGCAGTGACAGTATAGTAGTATTGATTTCAACAGAAGTAAATATATATCCATGTACCATTTCCTTATACAATGCTTTATTGTACACCGGTCTTTTATCACATCATATCGGGTCGGTTTTCATTTTGAAACGTTTTTCCTGTCATGGTAAATGTATAATGCTAATAACTGTGACTTTCTATGGCAAATGGACTTGCATTGTATACCGTCATGCACGATCTTCTTTTTGCCATCAGACTGCGCCGACAATTTGGTAATGAGAGGTACACTACAGCGGTATTCCTAGTAATGGTAAAACCGCATTACTTCAGCTTCTTGTCTCATTTTAACAAATAAAATCAATTCGTAATAAGAATACTATCCCAGATTACATCGTGTGGTAACTATACCCATGAAATGCATGTACAATGTACATGTATATCTCGTGATACCTAGAAGCAGAGTATTGTGGGATTTTAAAAGTCATTTTCTTATAGTATCATATGTAACATCAGCATTGTATTCAAACATAAGATGACAGGTCTTTTGTATGCAGGTTAATTTGAAGTTGACAGTGACGGCTCAGGTTATGTAGTAATCGTAAAATTACTATTTTCCCACGTGTAAAAGATAATCATAATGTGAAATTTGATGTTTCGTGATCGAAAACAGTTACTTTAATAAATGACTTTAAAAAAAATGTCAGATCCACTTGCATCTAATAATTCTCGTTGAAATATCAAATACGACGTAAAGTCAATAGCATTTATACATTTCAAAAATTCAGTTTCAGCGTTCAATTGCATTATAACAGTAAATTTATCCTAAATCCAATGATAAAATATGTGTTTTATACATCATAAGGTTCAGGTTGTATTAAGTTCATGTTACTCGCTTGGTCGCGCGCCATTTTACCTATATGGTTACAACCATACAACATGCATGAAGGAGGTTGTAAATTGGTCGTGATAAGTACTCGGGGCTAAGAAGGTTTTTTTTATCATGAAAGATGATACCGTGGATACAGTTTCATTTATTACAAATGGCCAAGGATGAAACCCATCATCAAAAGTGGACATCAAAATGGATCTGGACAATGAGACAGTTAACAAGATACGTGATTACAAGATTCAAGATACGTAATGCGTGATGCGCATTTCGCACACTGTGTATATGTGTGTATGCTCTCGTTTTTAGATATTGCTGAACTATTTTATCCAATTAAAGCAAAAACGTACGACATAAGACTTGAACAGAATTGTACATATTCCCGCATTATGTCCTTTATCTGACGCATAAGACTGGAGTGCCTGGACTGGGAATGTATCAAAATTCCATAGTAATATTAATTAGCCAACATTGTATATTTAACATCAAACGCTTTATTCACAAATCTACAATCCGAAGTCTAAGAATACAATACAAAACATAAAAGAGAATTTGCTTGATTCTGGTATTCAAATGATATTACTTGCCCTTTTCCCATTAATTACTCTCGATTCCATAAAAAATACAACACTACGTTTTTGGATTGCATTGAACATAACTATTAGTTAAGTTAGTACTAACTGGCTATAACAGTGAAATTTTACAATTTGAGGGACATTAAAACATACAATTTTGCACTTTTTCTTACAATTAAACATTCAAAAATTCAAAATCCTGACTATTGGCTAAGAGTTTGT
The DNA here is from genome assembly GCF_039555335.1 of Amphiura filiformis. Classification (NCBI taxonomy): domain Eukaryota; kingdom Metazoa; phylum Echinodermata; class Ophiuroidea; order Amphilepidida; family Amphiuridae; genus Amphiura; species Amphiura filiformis. The sequence goes on from NC_092632.1 coordinate 14,398,848, forward strand.
TTGTAATGTTAATGTTTTTTGCTGATTTTGATAATTGGTTATTGGACAATTTGCTAACATTTTTGCCCAAATCGGAGTAAGTTGAAATTTTGAACCATGTACAACCAAAGACGTGTCATTTAGCCTAAAAATTAGGTTTTTGTAGGATAACTCAGATAACTATAGGTCGTAGATAGCACAAACTATACATTGTCCTAATTCTTGTCATCAGACGAGTAATTTGATATATCTGTGGGCTTCTGATCGTAGATTCGTGAATGAGGAGTTTCATGGCCTCTGAACTGTCAAGGTTATATGTGTAGGATATATAGGGTTGTTGAACTCGGACCCATGATTCTAGAATGGAATGACTTCTCAGATATAGTAAACTATATATTTTGTGTTTCATTGTGCCAAGACGAATAGTTTGAGATCATTTTCATGGCAATTAGAGCATTTTGAAAAGTTTTCCATTTACAATTTTGTTTTACCATTTGACCTATTTTGACCTATTTTGACCTGCATTCTAGAGATATATGACCATTTACTTCTTTTTACTCGTTGGGACCCCCCCCCCCAAAAAAAACCCCACAATTCTGGCATTGTATACTTTGATTTAAGCATTTTAAAGTTTTATCTCTTTCTGCTGATTCTAAATATACACACCCCTGGTTGTTACTTAAAAGTAAAACTTCACGCTTACACTGGGCCGTCAATGGTCTATATCCGCGACTAATAAGTTATATTTACATGTTGTACTTTTCTGGTTTTCTCAATAGTTTTGATTTGGATACTTGAAGCTAATCTATCAACATAAAATAAAGCATATTTGAAATCACTGTTAAATGTTGCAAAATATTATAAACACTTAGTGAGAACAGTCTTGCTATATAATATTATTCACTTGTTTTATTATCAGAAATGGAACGGACAAATTATCTCGCTACTGTAAGGAAATGGATAGAAACCTTTAGCGCTAACATCAGGCATTTTGACCACCATCACACAGAACGAAAAACACTGGATATCTACCATGCAGCCCGTGAGGTGGGAACAGCACCGGGATCCACTTGTAAACTACAATTTCTTGGCGACGACGGAGCTGGAAAAACACGTCTGATCAATAAATTGTTGGGTAGAATATTCAACCCAGAGATAGAATCAACATTTGGAATAGAAACCAACATGTCAAAAGTTAGCAGCGTCGATGAGAAAGGTTGGCAGGAGAAAGACACAAATAATGCATCCGAAGATTTTAATGACATGCTTTCGTGGTTTTTAAGGAAGTCACTAAGAAAAAGAAAGGACGAAGGGAATAAAAGAGTAAGCAAATTGAAGATAATGCTTTGCATTCTTGGTTTTGGCTTCTTTCTTTTTGCGTCTACCCAGATGATTGGTCCATCACTTAATTCTATGACCTGGAGTTCCATTGCTGCAATTGCATATTTGTTTTCTGGAAATTGGCCGTTTTTCAATAGAATTGTAGCAGCTTCATCCTGTAACATGTTCCTCTACTACTGTAATTCTATTTGTGGCTTGCTTACCTCCGACACAAATGTTACTGGTGAATATTGCATTGTGTTTTTCTTTTTTGGAGTGTGCTATGGATTTCTTACATCAAGTGAATTATTCTCCGTTGTCACTGTCATCTTGTGCATAATTGCACCAATCAAAACTTTGTTCGAAGAAGATAAATACACGATGGCATCATGCATTCCCGACGACGTTCACGATTCTTACGTTCAACAGCTTGCTCCACAACTTGGAATATTAGTAGAGTTTTTCTTAGGTTACGTTTGTTCGCTATGGCTGAATAAACTTATAAGCAAGAAAGACACATGGGTTAATCAAACCATTCAAAAATGGTTGGTCCTGACATCTTTGCCAATAATCATGTTCGCAATCTACCAGATTATTTATCCGTATTTCCATTCTTTTGTGTTTGGAATTTTCTTCGCAATCGGTCTTAACGTTGGTTTACATCCGGGTCATCAAATGATTAGTTTCATGCTAAGTACCCTGCATCCGCTACGATATTTCAGCTTGATATCAATTCTAATTATTGCTGTCATCAGCAATTACACACACATTGCCTTGTTTCAGCATTCGTTTGAATTGACCAACAAATTCTACATCTGTCGTCTGTTCACAATAAGTTTGATTGTAGTGGTAGAATCATTCGAAATGTACAAAGCTGTATTTAACCCGAAACCAGTTCAAGACGTCTACCAAGTCATCGGAAAGAAAGATAATTTAGAGCATGTTACCGAAGACATTGAACTGTCAGGAAGCTTTAACCTTTGGGACTTTGCAGGAAAATACTTTTACTATAACACTCATCAGACATTTTTTGCAAAACATGCCGTGTGTCTTTTGATTTTCAACCTCACGTGGTTTTCTGAAAACTCGAATCGATATATCGCATTTACACGAATTAGATTTTGGCTACAATCGATATTAACTCATACCAAAGGACCAATATTTCTCGTTGGTATGCACTTAGATCAAGTCAACCCTCGGCAGGTTGCACAACTTCAAGATTTCTTCGAGAAAAATCTTCGTAGTTATCAACATAAATATAATTTCAGAATAAAACAAAATGGAGACAATCCCTTCTTTGCAGTAAACAATACAAATCGGAGCCGAGATGTTGACGATGTAAGGAGCCTGCAAACCGCTGTGAAACTTGCAGCGAAGGAACTGCCTTCGATGAAGACAGAACATCCGATTCGATGGTGGCAGTTTCTTATATATGTCAGTGAGAAACGCAAAGAAGTGGCAGAAAACATTTCCCAAAAATCGTCACTTATCACAAATCTTGATACTCTTCAGAAAGCTTTTCCGAATATCGAACTCCCCGAACTCAGAAACATCCTAAGATACTTCCATGACATTGGAGAAATTATTTACAACGAACGCAAACAAATCATTGGTCTAGATCCGCAACTGTTGATTGATGCTATGTACACATTGACGACGACTAAATCGGTAAGAGAAGACGGTATTTTGTTTCCTCAACATATCAAGTCAATGTTGGCCGATGCAGATGATATCTTCATTGAATGGATATTAGCGTTGCTGGAAAGTAAAACTCTTATATGCAAAGTCGAAAACCAGAATGACAAAGAACATTCACTAATATATCTTGTACCTTTCTTGTTACCAGATGGCTACCCTGTCACACCGCGAGGAACAGAATGGGATCAGCGATTCTATATTGATTTCGGTGAATACGAACCACACGCGGTGCTTTCTCGGTTGATGGCAAGATGCATCACTGATTCGGAAACATCTGAATACAAGAAAGGAAACATCTACCGTCATGGAGGACTCTTCACCTTATCCATCAACATCACTTATTTGATTACAGCTTTCAATCCATCTCCAGAACAACATCTTCTTGACGTTGCAGTCAAGACCTTACCTCAGTCGTCCTCTGTAACATTATTGCGATATCTTTGTAATACCCTAAAGGAGTTACATGAAAGAGATTTTCCTGAACTGACGTACGTCTGTGGAGTGAAATGTCCACATCGTGCTCCTCATTATGGATGTCCAACGGACAACCCTCATTATATCCATATCATTCCTCTGGCTTCAAGCCAATGTCCAGATGTTGAATATGTTCAAGGAGAAAAATTAATAAGGCTGTGTATCAATAGAGAGGTGGAAATTCATTTGGGATAAGTAGTGTTATGGACACACGAAGTATGCCTTGATTTCATGAATAAAGATATTAATTTTCCGTGAACCATGATAATTATTATCGTTCTATGTAAGTTTACTATGGTGTCCTTTATACAGACGTGACTAAGTGAATATCTGTATCTGTTAATATCCTGTGTTGTTTTATCACATTGCACACTTCAGTGGCGTAGCCAGGTCATTTGCAGAGGCCGGGCAAAGGGGGCAACACGGGAAAGGCAACCATTCAAGGGGAAAGTTTTGATGGAAATTGTGGCTAAAAAGTACAAAAGGTCTAAAAATCTTAACTATTGGGGCGACCAGCATCTTGAGTTTTAGATGACTTTGGTACATATTACTATACATTATCAAGTCCCGCGCTTGCACCCATTTTACATCTTACATCTGATCCAACCTTTTCAAATACTTTGGAATGAATTATGCTGGAAATAGGGGTGTAAGTATGTCAGCAAACTTATTACTTTGATCAATTGATAATAAAAGGTCCATTTTCAAATTGTCTTCTTTGGCCTGTTTGGATCAGATCGTGAAACAAATTATTTATATTCAGAAGATGCTAATTAGCATATACGTAAGCATAAATTTACTGTTATATTCGCATTTCTTCCTTTTGCTCCTCTTTGCCTTTACAGTCCAATTGTATCTCTTGTATACCCTTCGTTATTATTGGGCTATTCCAAAAATCAAAGGCACCCCATAAAGAAGACATGGGATTCCCACACTGTTTCACCATTTTTTGCTCTGGGAATCCCCCCAAAAATTAATGGTCATTATTTTCACAACCCTAAAGAAGATATGGGAATTCCCAAGAAAAAGACACCTTTTTATTTAAGGCTTGGGAATTCCCAAAACATTTGGCAAACATTGGCCTGTCTTCTTTAGGGACACTGGTAATTCCCAAATGTTTAATCATTTTATTGTTAAAATGGGAATTCCAATTTTTTTTTTGGATAAAATTTTGGTCTAGGAATTCCAAAAAATTTATGGTACAAACTTACATGTCTTCTTTAGGGGGTGCCATTAATTTCTGAATAGCCCATTGTCTTGTAAATTTTTAGGAATTATTTATTTATTGTAAATGCTATCAACTGTCTCGAGATTGAAATTAAATATACAATATTTACATATTTTGTACTCAATTATTTAGGTTTCTTTGACCTCAATAATTGCACTTGTAGTCACATTAGTAAATAAGGATCTAGATTAACATAAAACACCCACACAGGACACGAATTCGTTAGTTTCATATTTCATCTTGGTTCACTTCATTGTTTCAGAATGTTACTTATGTCAATTGTGAAAATCCTACTTCATAGAGAAATTGAAAATGTTTGTTACAAGAGAGTTGACACCGGCAGTGTCAATTATTGGTTCCTTGAGCGTATAAAAATTCAATAATTCATACAGGTGATCAGATTGGTGATTGTTTTTGTTCCTACAATATGGAAGCATTAATAAAAGTTGTTTCATCAGACAGATTCTTGAATGATTTTTGTGTGTGAGTATAAATGCATACAACAAAATTGACAAACCGTATTTCACCAATTGATCATATTTCACAATCAAAGCATATTCGACTCGCCGCAATCTCGCATCATATTAGTGTCAATCTGAGGTCATAACAAGCTGTCAACTAATGTCTTGCACATTAATGACTTTACTGGTGTATTTATTTTTACAAGTATGAATTAAATGTAGACATATTTACATTTTCCAGCTTTCAACGTAAAAATTCTTGAGTATTTCCTAGTATGTAATTGGTAGTATCTAATACCGATATTTCCCACCCGGTTAGTTGTGCCACACACAAAAAAAATACTAACATTCCAAGAACTTGTCAATATCAAATTATGAAACTTGATCTTCATCCACGACGTTGTCTTTTTTAAAGACAGTTCTTGTTTGTTATTGGGGTTGGCCTTTTAGGGAGTAACGAGGTCATAGGTCGTGGAGCTCTCCTAAGGTGTTTTTTGTTTTGTTATTTCCATTGTCTTTGACATTTCAGCTACCTTTGTCAGTATTAAGTCTAAATATTTCTTATATTATATTTTATTATATAATTATTATATTATACTATATTATATTATATTATATTATATTATATTATATTATATTATATTATATTATATTATATTATATTATATTATTTTAGGCCCATATCTTATTATTATTATTATTATTATTATTATTATTATTATTATTATTATTATTATTATTATTATTATTATTATTATTATTATTAGTGTTATTATTATTATTATTATTATTATTATTATTATTATTATTATTATTATTATTATTATTATTATTATTATTATTACTACTACTACTACTATACTAAACTAGTCCTCTTATATTCTGGTCGGGACACCCTGCATTAATTCAATTGTTATAATTTCATAGAAACCAAGATCAATCACAATGCAAGTTCTGTCAGTTACATGATGAATCGATGGAACCTGTCAACAGATTTCTAATCAAAAAATAATGAAGTCTCATAATTTTAATAATTTGTAAGGCTGCAAAATGCGAAAGAAAGGCAGTGACAGTAGAGTAGTATTGATTTCAACAGAAGTAAATATATATCCATGTACCATTTCCTTATACAATGCTTTATTGTACACCGGTCTTTTATCACATCATATCGGGTCGGTTTTCATTTTGTATGTATAATGCTAATAACTGTGACTTTATATGGCAAATGGACTTGCATTGTATACCGTCATGCACGATCTTCTTTTTGCCATCAAAGACGACAATTTGGAAATGAGAGGTACACTACAGCGGTATTCCTAGTAATGGCAAAACCGCATTACTTCAGCTTCTTGTCTCATTTTAACAAATAAAATCACTTCGTAATAAGAATACTATCGCAGATTATATCGTGTGGTAATTATACCCATGAAATGTATGTACAATGTACATGTATATCTCGTGATACCTAGAAGCAGAGTATTGTGGGATATTAAAAGTCATTATCTTATATATAGTATCATATGTAACATCAGCATTGCATTCAAACATAAGATGACAGGTCTTTTGTATGCAGGTTAATTTGAAGTTGACAGTGACGGCTCAGGTTATGTAGTAATCGTAAAATTACTATTTTCCCACGTGTAAAAGATAATCATAATGTGAAATTTGATGTTTCGTGATCGAAAACAGTTACTTTAATAAATGCCTTTATCAAAAATGTCAGATCCACTTGCATCTAATAATTCTCGTTGAAATATCAAATACGACGTAAAGTCAATATCATTTCTACATTTCAAAAATTCAGTTTCAGCGTTCAATTGCATTATAACAGTAAATTTATCCTAAACCCAATGATAAAATATGTGTTTTATACATCATAAGGTTCAGGTTGTATTAAGTTCATGTTACTCGCTTGGTCGCGAGCCATTTTACCTACATATGGTTACAACCATACAACATGCATGGAGGAGGTTGTAAATTGGTCGTGATAAGTACTCGGGGCTAAGAAGGTTTTGTATCATGAAAGATGATACCGTGGATACAGTTTCATTTATTACAAATGACCAAGGATGAAACCCATCATCGAAAGTGGACATCAAAATGGATCTGGACAATGAGACAGCTAACAACATACGGCACTTTTAAATCTACTTTAATCTGAGTCATTGAAATCTAAATCAAATGAGGAATTCGTACATTGTGTAAACATATGTGTATGCTGCCGATTTGAGATCATTGCGGAACTATATTATATTAAAGCAACAAAATACAGAAACATTTATCTTTGATTAATTTGTTTTAAGTGAAAAGGGGTGAAAAAAACCTTTTTAACCGAAAATTTCATAATTGCTGTACTTCTCCACGAAGATGATAAAAAAGGTAGCAACAAAAATCCGCTAAATTTGTTCCAAGCTTTAAAACAAGAGATGTGATCGATTGCTTTTTGGAAGTTATTCCAAATTATCTTATAGCATGTATAGGGGGACTTACTTCTTGGGAACCCTGTATTAGCCAACATTAGGTATTTTACATCAAACGCCTCATTCACGATTCTATGATCACTTGAAGTCTAAGAATACAATAGAAAACAAAAAAGACAATCTGCTTGGTTCTGGTGTTCAAATGATATTACTTGCCCTGTTGACCTACAAACATAATGAATTTGGCCGATTCCATTTAGATTTTTAAGGTGTGACGTTACAAATATGCCAAAAATCAGGTTTGAAAAAAAAATCAATAATACATATTATACGATCGTACATTATGACTTAAAGTAAAACATACAGTATCAATAAGTATACTCAGAAGCTCTCAGATACTGCGTTTTACATGATGAATCGATGGAACCTGTCAACAGATTTCTAATCAAAAAATAATGTAGTCTCATAATTTTAATAATTTGTAAGGCTGCAAAATGCGAAAGAAAGGCAGTGACAGTAGAGTAGTATTGATTTCAACAGAAGTAAATATATATCCATGTACCATTTCCTCATACAATGCTTTATTGTACACCGATCTTTTATCACATCATATCGGGTCGGTTTTCATTTTGTATGTATAATGCTAATAACTGTGACTTTATATGGCAAATGGACTTGCATTGTATACCGTCATGCACGATCTTCTTTTTGCCATCAAAGACGACAATTTGGAAATGAGAGGTACACTACAGCGGTATTCCTAGTAATGGCAAAACCCCATTACTTCAGCTTCTTGTCTCATTTTAACAAATAAAATCACTTCGTAATAAGAATACTATCGCAGATTATATCGTGTGGTAATTATACCCATGAAATGTATGTACAATGTACATGTATATCTCGTGATACCTAGAAGCAGAGTATTGTGGGATATTAAAAGTCATTATCTTATAGTATCATAATACATCAGCATTGCATTCAAACATAAGATGACAGGTCTTTTGTAAGCAGGTTAATTTGAAGTTGACAGTGACGGCTCAGGTTATGTAGTAATCGTAAAATTACTATTTTCCCACGTGTAAAAGATAATCATAATGTGAAATTTGATGTTTCGTGATCGAAAACAGTTACTTTAATAAATGCCTTTATCAAAATGTCAGATCCACTTGCATCTAATAATTCTCGTTGAAATATCAAATACGACGTAAAGTCAATATCATTTCTACATTTCAAAAATTCAGTTTCAGCGTTCAATTGCATTATAACAGTAAATTTATCCTAAACCCAATGATAAAATATGTGTTTTATACATCATAAGGTTCAGGTTGTATTAAGTTCATGTTACTCGCTTGGTCGCGAGCCATTTTACCTACATATGGTTACAACCATACAACATGCATGGAGGAGGTTGTAAATTGGTCGTGATAAGTACTCGGGGCTAAGAAGGTTTTTTATCATGAAAGATGATACCGTGGATACAGTTTCATTTATTACAAATGACCAAGGATGAAACCCATCATCGAAAGTGGACATCAAAATGGATCTGGACAATGAGACAGCTAACAACATACGGCACTTTTAAATCTACTTTAATCTGAGTCATTGAAATCTAAATCAAATGAGGAATTCGTACATTGTGTAAACATATGTGTATGCTGCCGATTTGAGATCATTGCGGAACTATATTATATTAAAGCAACAAAAAACAGAAACATTTATCTTTGATTAATTTGTTTTAAGTGAAAAGGGGTGAAAAAACCTTTTTAACCGAAAATTTCATAATTGCTGTACTTCTCCACGAAGATGATAAAAAAGGTAGCAACAAAAATCCGCTAAATTTGTTCCAAGCTTTAAAACAAGAGATGTGATCAATTGCTTTTTGGAAGTTATTCCAAATTATCTTATAGCATGTATAGGGGGACTTACTTCTTGGGAACCCTGTATTAGCCAACATTAGGTATTTTACATCAAACGCCTCATTCACGAATCTATGATCACTTGAAGTCTAAGAATACAATAGAAAACAAAAAAGACAATCTGCTTGGTTCTGGTATTCAAATGATATTACTTGCCCTGTTGACCTACAAACATAATGAATTTGGCCGATTCCATTTAGATTTTTAAGGTGTGACGTTACAAATATGCCAAAAATCAGGTTTGAAAAAAAAATCAATAATACATATTATACGATCGTACATTATGACTTAAAGTAAAACATACAGTATCAATAAGTATACTCAGAAGCTCTCAGATACTGCGTTTTACAGTTGGGTAGCACATTATATTTGTGATCAATTCGTGTATTAATTTCTGCTATATTGATACGTACATGTAGATAGCCGGGAGTACTGAATTATTTAGATGGCATATTGCTTCTGAATGCTTTGAATATGCCTCTAGTTTTCCTTAGCAACAGGTTGTGCACTTAATCACCAGCGTAACTAAAGAAAGGTTTTTATATACGGTGACCTTGAAATGAACACAAAACCTATTTTTACAACATTTAGATAGGTTGCTAAGTTGTGACGTTTTTGACCTTCTTTTGAGTATAATATAATACTACTATAGAACTAATTGTTAGGTCTATGATTGCTCTGTCTTTTCTCAATAATGTTCTAAAACGATCTGTTTGATCATTCGATTCAGTCATATTGATCATTTGCACGTGCGTTTTGATTCTATATGTTCGATCTAAATATGCTATAAGCTTAACTAAATACACACCAACATACCTATACAAATAGTTACGAAAGTTTGTTATGAAGTTGAGTATTTATTCATGAACGAACACATGGCATGTAAGGTGTGTGATTGTTTTTTAATTTCTTGAAATGTATGAATTTTGCATAATAGGCCTAGGCTTACCTATATAGCACAAATTATTAATCCTGCAATTAATACACAACCCACCCCACCATCTCCACGCACGCCCACACGCCTAACAATTCCATATACAAAAAGACAACATTCTTTTAAGTTAATGCCATGAATTTGAATTCCAATTCTCTCGCTATTTTGTGGAAGTAAAATTCGTATTGGCAAACCGTTCGCACTGAAAAGCACTTCACATGATTGTTATTGGCTAAGTATGTGCATGTCTATATTCTACTCCAATTGAAACAAGCTTCGTTAAGAATATTTTGAAAAACGTTAGCTGAATATGGATGCATATTAAAATAAGAAGAACTATTTATGTAAATCATAGCAGGTCCCGGAGCAGGTCATCTTCAGGGCGTGTTTAATTTTGTGTAAAATAATAATGTAACATCGGAAATTAGGTTGAAAATCGATACAATTTCAGTCAATTTGTTGTTGTTGCCATCTTTGGTTTGGAGTTAAATCGAACGCATATTTTTTATTTCTATACAGTAAAATCATTTTCACGATATAGCCTAAGTTATTTACAATGATAATAAATCTGGTTTGATTTAACCAAACGTTGTAATTGTTTTCAATGCATGGGATTGTATTATCAGGAAAGATCGAACATTCAGGTTCAATATGACCATCGATTACACTTATTAGCAATGATGAAACAAGATGCTTTTCTTCCGAGGTAACAAAATAATCGTGGGCAACAAAAACACCCACCACGTGATGTGTGCACTGAGATTTATAGGTAAAACTTTCCCGTGACTAAACGGATGGTATATGAATGGAATATGGAGTTACGTGATCAGAACGATAAGAGGCATCTTATTCTGTACATAGAGTAGGTAAACCCAGAGGCAGCGTAATAAGATTAGATTATGTATCATTTTACTGTGTTGTATATTATTTATTGGGTTTAAATTTACAATTATACGGTGTTGATAATTTACTGTTTTATCTTGATTCTTTAATTCCATTTCTCTTGTCCAGTTGTCATTGAATTTTTTAGATATTTTTATTTAGCTAAGTATTGATTAAGCATGTTTTTTACTTTCTACTTAAAACCAACACCGTTTAGAATATTTATGAAAAAAATCACATATATTATACTCATAATAAGAACTCTTTATATAAATCATAGCAGGTCATCTACAGGGCGTGTTTAATTTATGTAAAGTAATAATGTAACGTAGGAAATTAGGTCAACAATCGATAAATTATCAGTCAATTTGATGGTCGTTTCCATCTTGGTTCGGTGTAAAATCGAACGCATATTTTCATTTCAGTTGCAATGCTTTTATTTTCACGATATACTATATTTACACAATAATTTTGGTTTGATTTAAGGGGGTACTACACCCCTGGCCAATTTTGTGCCTATTTTTGCATTTTTCTCAAAAATAATAGTGCATAGATCACAAGTAAGATGTTTATATTATAGGGGCAAGGACTACAACTACTGCACTGAAAATTCAGCAACTCAAGGCAAGTAGTTATTGATTTATTGATCAAATATTGGTTTTCCTCATTTTTGACTGTAACTCCACAACTGTTGTCTGTGAATTTCAAGTGCAGTAGTTGTAGTCCTTGCCCCAATAATATACATATCTTACTTGTCACCAATGCACTATAATTTTTGAGAAAAATGCAAAAATAGGCACAAAATTGGGCAGGGGTGTAGTACCCCCTTAACATAATGATTATAATGACTTCTGTTAAAACCTTTCTCATATTCATGCTTTCCATGCATGGAATATAATCGAGTGATAACACCAGGGCGGATCAAACATTTGCTCTCCAGGTGACTATTAATTCTGAAAGTATTTACCCAATGTATGAAAACAGATGAAGAAACCTGGATTATACTATGATGAAACAAGTTGCCATTCTCTCGTGAGCTTACAAAACAATCGTGGGCAACAACGTGTGTAAAATCACCTTAGTGTGCACTGAGATTTAGGTAAAACGTCCTTATGATTAAACGACGGGCACTTAAGGGAATATGAAGTTACGTGATCAGAACGAAGAAGCAGCTTATTGTGCATAAAGGTAAGCAAACCTAGCGTAATAAGGTCAGTTTTGGTAGTTATATATAGATATTATATGATATTATCATTTTATTATATCATATTTTGACTAAGATTAAGTTTGATTAAGTTAGGTTACAAAATATTTTTGTGGTTTAGTGTTTTAATTTCTGTCTTACAATATTTTAGCAATAATGTGATCAGATACGTCGTACTTTTGAAATAAAATATCTTCTGTTTGATGAGAAAACAAATACTTGTCAGCATTGTGATGATTTATGTGTCTGTTACCAGATTTATCATAATGCAATAAATTTATATCTACAATTAATTTTAAACTAATTCTTTAATTTATGTTTACATGGGAAACCATGTTTTCCCTTCAAATTAAAACCTATATTATGTATAAGCAAGATAATATCTATTACTAAGCTGTAACTGCTGGTATTGCTTTCCATCTAGTCGTTGTGACAAAATAATTAAAATATACGCCTATCTATCGTTGCTACTAGCATATACCAATTTAACCATTAAAAGTATTGCTAGAACTAATTAATTCATACGTTACACACATAAGTACTATCCCATGCCACGCGAGTGTAATTAATTGTTTGAATTTTAGCTCCATATATAAACGCACTGCACGACTAGACTGTGCATTATGTACATAATATTGAGTGGATATAAAACACTGAAATTGTTATTGGTGCCATATTAACATAGATTTAGTGCATTAATATTATTTAACTGGTGACCATGTAGTCCAAGCATGGTCCGAGGTTGCTTTGACTGAAAACCAAACATTTGGACGTCGATTATATAGGCAATGGCACGATAAGCACTAAGCTACAGGAACTGAGCTAGTAACCATGATTGGAATTTAATTTAAACTGCTAAACATGATTGGAATTTAAGTGGTATATGATTAGCTAATGATGCTAATTGTGGTATTTATTAGTTATTCTAATTACTATTTCTACTTTTAAAACCTGCTGCCACGTGATCGCTCTCTGGATACAACATTTTAAAAATGACTCTGGTATAAATAAGAATACCGTAAAACCCCGTCTACAAGGATATACCTAAGAAACGCCCTCAATAAAATTGGTTGCTTGTTGTATTTGGAGTTTGAACAAATATATACTGGCACTGGGTGGCTATGCATTCCATCTAAGTATGTTGTAACACCAATCAATTGTATTGACATAATAACGACTGTTTCGTATATCAGGATCGTATAGCTCAATTGATAGAGCGTCAGCCTTTGGAACTGAAGACATGCTGAAGAGAGCATGGTCCGGGCACCGGTTCCGTTTTTTCATTCTCGTTTAATTTTAACTTTTTGACATGTTCTTTTTATCTTTCTTCAAATCTACCTTTCTACTTTTAATTTTAGGTGTGTTTTTTTATTTTTTTTTTTTATTTTTATTTTTTTTATAGTTTTTTTTAGTAATTTTGTGGTTTTATAGAAACTAGTAAAAGCATTTATTCTAAATAATAGCGAAACCCACGGTTAGACAGATGTGTTGTAACTACTTGTCTGTCCTCCTCTTTGCAATAAAAACCTTTGTTGCACCTTTGTGCCATCCCAATTCTTGAGGAATGGTAGGTAGGGTGCGTTTTTGGCTTAAGCACGATTTTGTTTCTACTTGAAATGAAATCAAAATAAATATTGTTCTGTTGCCACAATTGCAGTTTTTTCAATAAAAAAAAATAGATGAGGAATAATAATTATTCCATATTTGAATCTATTGTCCCATCAAGAATAGAGTGTCTTCAAAAACTTCAATTCATCTGACAAAGGAAACTATTCTGGTCATTCAATTTTGTTTCGCTTGCACCTGTTATATCACAGGCGTTGGTAGAGAAGGCACACTTCTCTTGTCTTCACCGAAGTAGTGATGTAAACACTAACATGATTAATTACCATAGCTAGCAATGGACATACACTATTTTTGTTCCACTTGAACCCATACTATAGGCTATTCGCTGTCGATGTGACGTAATTAATCGGATTAACTACCATAGCAATTGATGAATACAATTTCGAATATATAGCCCTGCACTTCATCGTTCACGTGGCACCTATGCATTAAACCATAGTTGTCAAAGAAATGCTAATCACTCGCCATGTAAGATTAGTATTTATGAAAAGAGTGGTATTCAATCTATGTTTGGTGACATACGCGGGTGATTAGTGCAATCTGCTTGATGGTAGTTATTGCGATTATTACGTCACTTCGACAGCGAATTGTAGTATAGACGAATCCAACAAGCCAAGTGATGGTCAGAATTTATTCGGCCATTATACGCTGGTGAAGTTGCGTAATTAATCGGATTAATTACCATAGCAATAGGTGAAAACAATTTTGAACATATCGCGCTGCGCTACAAGCAGGTTACACTCATCACCTGTACTGTGTATGTCTGCAATCATAGATTGAATACAATACTGGTCTTTTCAAAGATCTTACAGGTGCAGCATGATATGGTTCAATGAAGAGGTACCGCCTGAACGTATCAGTGTATAACGCGGTATATTCAAAAATTGTTTTCACCTATTGCTATGGTAGTTAATCCGATTATTACGTAACTTCGCCAGTGTATTGGAATAAAACAGGAGGATGTGAGTTCATAAGGGCAATGTCGGGGATTATAGGTCACAATCGATGTGGAGAGATGAGAGGTCCGACCAACAGCCATAGCGAATGGTTCATGTTCAACTAATTCCAGCGGACGGTCTGTGGCTATAAGGAATCGTCTTTGACCACATGCGCAGATCTGTCTCGTCAGGAAGATATTTAATATCCCGAATTTATAATAGGCCTATGCCTACCAGTTCCATCGTATAACCGATCTGCTAGAGAATATTTGTTACCATGTTTAATAAATTCGTATTTATCGTATAATAAAATGTAGCCAAATGTATAGTATGTGTCACACGGTTTTCTGCTGAACCACTAGCAGGCTATGTTACCACATCTATGACAATGACAAAGGTGAATTTTGATGATTTTTACGATCGTCCGGATGAGCAAATCACTGAATGGGTCTTTAGTTCCTCCTCTCCTTATCCTGCCAATATTATATGAATCAAAGAAAAATAAAGAAAAATAAAATTAAACAAGAAAAAAAGACAAAGAAAAGAAACAATAAAAGAAAAACAATAGAATAAATTAAACTAAATATGAAAAAAAAATGATCACGAAAGGAGTCTTTAGAAAATGCAAGAAAATATCAATGATAAGTTTGAACAATATTTTGTTTATAAAAGTTTGTGTGACCGTGATGAGGCTCGAACTCACCATCTTCCGATCTAAAGAACCAAAGTCTTATGCCTTGCCAAGTGAGCTATGCTCGTGAGATGCGAAATAAAGATAAATAATACATTGTATACCTGCTTGTGTCGGTAAATGATTTGCTCAAATTCCATAATGATATAATATTGTGGAGGGCGCTAGCGTGAAATATGCTATCATCACAGTCGCTTCTATTCCTTATAGACGGGTTTCTACGGTATGTCAACACAGAATTGTTGCTTGAAACTAGAACGAATAAATATGTTCATATACATAATGTAGCGTACACGGGGTTGTACATAGTGCTCATATAGGTTTATAAAAACACTCACTTTTGGAGCACTCTGCCACTCTGTGATATTATTCTGGTCATATGCACACAAAATACTACTTACTTTATAAGTGCATTCATCCCCACTGTTTCCATTCCACGTTGTACGGCTTTCCATGATTTTTGTAAGCTAAATTTCTGTCTAGCCGTAAGAGGCAACCTGGGATCTGGAGGTGGAGGAGCTTTAGGTTCAGGCAGCGCTCCATTACGGTTATCTTCTGCGGATGTTGAGCATCCCATATTCACAAAACATCAATTTGTTGATCAAAATATCAACAAAAACACTCCCTAAATGAGTGTAAGATCGGTGAAGAAACAATATCACAAATGGTTTTATCCTCAGATATACAAACAGCACTTTATGGATATAAATTATTCACTAGCATGACTGAAAACACACACCGACGAGTGAAAAATATTCAGGTATTATCACGTAGGATAGAATCTTCGAATAAGGGGTAACTATACGTATGGTAATCCGGAAAGGTTATCAATACCACGACTTCTGATTATGCACGGTGTCGAGTGACTCCATTTTCCCTCAAAAATTGTACAGCTTAATATCAAAGAGGAGATGTTGGAATATATTCCTGCAAAAATACTAGGCAGAATGAGATGTTATATACAAATTGTCGAGAGGTACGCAAGGTGTGAGAGAGTAGTTTAATGTCTTCATCCACAAGACAGTCGGTCAGTGATGTTTAAACGAAAAATACCCTCAGGCTTTGAAATGAGCACTTTCGCTAAAGCTCTTGAAGACGTCAAGTAAAGAAAAAGGTGTTTGGCGGCATGCAGCAGTAAGTTTCTTGCCAACCGTTTTTGTTTCCAGCAGCTTGCTATTTGTATATTATTCACTGTTTCCAATGGAGCGTGTTTTGTTGGTACTGGTTGCCAAGGTATTTGATAAACCCTACTGCACAACCTGTTAAGAGCATACAGCTCATCATGTTATGGATACACACGACCACTACATCCAACTAGAGAGCACGTTTTTCTCTCTGCAACAACAACTCCAATAGGTTAATATGGTAACACACAGACTCTGACACTGCCACTCTACATCAGATGCGAGGAATCTGTTCAAATGTAAACGTGCGATCGATGAGCTATCCGCATTTCATTACTACTATGATTGAATCCGCCAAAGGATATTTCATTTTTTCCACGACTGCTATAACTAAGATGAAGATGCACAAGCCCCGCTCTGGTTGATTTCGCCACCGTCAAGTGTGTAGGGTTATTTGGATGGCAGTACAACAGGAAATTTGGAGCAGCGCATTTCCATGAAAAGCTGAACCGCGGTTATATTGATGTTGAAGAGCGCGATTTATTACCATGCCATTTTATATAATGCTGTAATTAAGTAATTGCCCCAGTGGATTGTTGGAGACCTTTGCGATTTACGCATGACCATTGAGACTTCTTTTGAATAAATTGTGTGTCCGAATTTGTCGATGAGAAGGAAATATTCTGGAACTTAATAATTCTCCTTGACTTTAGTGCGGTATATGATTTAATATAATTAAAACACAATAACACACAATATTTTAGATACTGATTTGGAATAATGATGTAATAATTAATATTTGAACAGTACACCAATACATGCATATCACAATTTGTAGTAAAATATCTCTCTTTATTCGGCTCTTTCATTTACATTGAAAGCTCTTGAACATGTTCACACCAAAATAATATTTGAATAAAAACGATTAAATAAATAAATTACACTTATATGAAGCTATTTCTGATGAATGTTCCATGAAACCTTTCAGTATCTTTGAGTTCAATTCCCAATCAAACTTAATCCTCAAATTCAAAGAAAAAGCTTTATGCTACAATTGCCAGATTTATTACAGTGTCACTTATTTAAGAGTCAAATACTGTAAATTAAATCATCTAACTAGGTTATGAAACCAGAATTGAGCCGAATTCAAATACACTTATTGTCTCATTGTGTATAATAGGCACTTTTTAATGACCCTTACATTTACGCTCAAAAACATGACAAATATATATTATGGTAACGTTTTATGAAAGGTTTGTATTTATCTAGTGTCTGCACGTGGTATCGACACGGAGAAGGGTAATGACAGTTATATATGTTAGTTGTATTGACAAGGACTATAACAAGAGCAATATCAGCGTAATAGCAAGGTCAATCATGTTTTCTTCTTCCATTACAATAATACAATTGTTATTCTGAGGATAGGAGAAAACCGCCGCCCATTTTTATTTGACGGAAGCGGCTGAACCATGAGTAAATTAGGGGCTGTCTATTATATTTTGGCGAGAATAAAAGTCAAATCAAAATAGTAGCACTCAATTTAAGTGCATTATATATTTGATTGGTTGAAACACAAGTGGGCGAGAAAAAAATATTGTTTAGGTTTGCTTTAATATAGATAATCGTATTCCAGTCATTTCGCAAAAAAACATCTTGTAAAACAATTTTGAAAACATAAAAAGAGTGTTCTTCTTGTATACTTGGAGTAGACTGGAAGGTCTGCTTTGAATAAACCGTATACTCTTATTACACAAGAGATGTTTTGGTACAATTGGTTTTTAAAACATTGAATGACAGCAAATCTGTTCACACCCCGGTTAATCACGTATAATGATTAAGAAATCTTGTGCAAAGCGTGTTCTTATCTCTGTTTAGATAGGCCTATAACGGTTTTTCCTTACTTTAATAAATCGAACTCATATCCAGAGTGTTCAAATATAACGATTTCCACTTACTTTCATAAAGAATACTCTTACCACAACCAGGGATAACGATTTTGACTTTCATCAATAAAGTGTGCGCCTTCCATACCCGAGATGTTAAAAAAATTTGATAAAGTGTTCAAGTATAATATTCCACATCCAGGATGTTCAAGTATAACAAATCGTACACTTTCCACATCCAAGGTGTTCAATTATAATAATTTTGACTTCCTTTAACAAAGCGTACACTTTCCACATCCAGGGTGTTCAAGTATATTTTTTAACGACGCGTACTCTTTCCACATCAAGGGTGTTCAAGTATAACAATTTTGACTTTATTTATCAAAGCGTAAACTTTCCACATCAATGGCGTTCAAGTATAATCATTTTGACTTTCTTTAACAAAGCGTACACTTTCCACATCCAGGGTGCTCAAGTATAACAATTTGACTTTCTTTAACAAAGCGTACACTTTCCACATTCAGGGTGTTCAAGTATAATAATTTTGACTTCCTTTACAAAGCGTACACTTTCCACATCCAGGGTGTTCAATTATAACAATTTGACTTTCTTTAACAAAGCGTACACTTTCCACATCCAGGATGTTCAAGTACAATAACTTTGACATTCATTAACCAAGCGTACACTTTCCACATACAGGGTGTTCAAGTATAATAATTTCAACTTCCTTTAACAAAGCGTACACTTTCCACATCCAGGGTGTTCAAATATAACAATTTTGACTTTCTTTAACAAAGCGTACGCTTTCCACATCCAGGGTGTTCAAGTATAATTTTGACTTTCCACATCCAGGGTGCTCAAGTATAATAGTTTTGACATCCAGGGTGTTCGAGTATAGCAATTTTGACTTTCATTAACAAAGCGTACACTTTCTGCATCCAGGGTGCTCAAGTATAATAATTATAACTTCCTTTAACAAAGCGCACACTTTCCACATCGAGGGTGCTCAAATATAATAATTTTCACTTCTTTAACAAAGCGTACACTTTCCACATTCAGGGTGTTCAAGTATAATAATTTTGACTTCCTTTACAAAGCGTACACTTTCCACATCCAGGGTGTTCAATTATAACAATTTGACTTTCTTTAACAAAGCGTACACTTTCCACATCCAGGATGTTCAAGTACAATAACTTTGACATTCATTAACCAAGCGTACACTTTCCACATACAGGGTGTTAAAGTATAATAATTTTAACTTCCTTTAACAAAGCGTACACTTTCCACATCCAGGGTGTTCAAATATAACAATTTTGACTTTCTTTAACAAAGCGTACACTTTCCACATCCAGGGTGCTAAAGTATAACAATTTGACTTTCTTTAACAAAGCGTACACTTTCCACATTCAGGGTGTTCAAGTATAATAATTTTGACTTCCTTTACAAAGCGTACACTTTCCACATCCAGGGTGTTCAATTATAACAATTTGACTTTCTTTAACAAAGCGTACACTTTCCACATCCAGGATGTTCAAGTACAATAATTTTGACATTCATTAACCAAGCGTAGACTTTCCACATACAGGGTGTTCAAGTATAATAATTTTAACTTCCTTTAACAAAGCGTACACTTTCCACATCCACGGTGTTCAAATATAACAATTTTAACTTTCTTTAACAAAGCGTACGCTTTCCACATCCAGGGTGTGCAAGTATAATTTTGACTTTCCACATCCAGGGTGCTCAAGTATAATAGTTTTGACATCCAGGGTGTTCAAGTATAGCAATTTTGACTTTCATTAACAAAGCGTACACTTTCTGCATCCAGGGTGCTCAAGTATAATAATTATAACTTCCTTTAACAAAGCGCACACTTTCCACATCCAGGGTGTTCAAATATAATAATTTTCACTTTCTTTAACAAAGCGTACACTTTCCACATCCAGGGTGCTCAAGTATAACAATTTTGACTTTATTTATGAAAGCGTAAACTTTCCACATCAATGGCGTTCAAGTATAATAATTTTGACTTTCTTTAACAAAGCTTACACTTTCCACATCCAGGGTGCTCAAGTATAACAATTTGACTTTCTTTAACAAAGCGTACACTTTCCACATTCAGGGTGTTCAAGTATAATAATTTTGACTTCCTTTACAAAGCGTACACTTTCCACATCCAGGGTGTTCAATTATAACAATTTGACTTTCTTTAACAAAACGTACACTTTCCACATCCAGGATGTTCAAGTACAATAACTTTGACATTCATTAACCAAGCGTAGACTTTCCACATACAGGGTGTTCAAGTATAATGATTTTAACTTCCTTTAACAAAGCGTACACTTTCCACATCCAGGGTGTTCAAATATAACAATTTTAACTTTCTTTAACAAAGCGTACGCTTTCCACATCCAGGGTGTTCAAGTATAATTTTGACTTTCCACAACCAGGGTGCTCAAGTATAATAGTTTTGACATCCAGGGTGTTCAAGTATAGCAATTTTGATTTTTATTACCAAAGCGTACACTTTCTGCATCCAGGGTGCTCAAGTATAATAATTATAACTTCCTTTAACAAAGCGCACACTTTCCACATCGAGGGTGTTCAAATATAATAATTTTCACTTTCTTTAACAAAGCGTACACTTTCCACATTCAGGGTGTTCAAGTATAATAATTTTGACTTCCTTTACAAAGCGTACACTTTCCACATCCAGGGTGTTCAATTATAACAATTTGACTTTCATTAACAAAGCGTACACTTTCCACATCCAGGATGTTCAAGTACAATAACTTTGACATTCATTAACCAAGCGTACACTTTCCACATACAGGGTGTTCAAGTATAACAATTTTAACTTCCTTTAACAAAGCGTACACTTTCCACATCCAGGGTGTTCAAATATAACAATTTCGACTTTCTTTAACAAAGCGTACGCTTTCCACATCCAGGGTGTTCAAGTATAATTTTGACTTTCCACATCCAGGGTGCTCAAGTATAATAGTTTTGACATCCAGGGTGTTCAAGTATAGCAATTTTGACTTTCATTAACAAAGCGTACACTTTCTGCATCCAGGGTGCTCAATTATAATAATTATAACTTCTTTTAACAAAGCGCACACTTTCCACATCGAGGGTGTTCAAATATAATAATTTTCACTTTCTTTAACAAAGCGTACACTTTCCACATCCAGGGTGCTCAAGTATAACAATTTGCCTTCTTTAACAAATCGTACACTTTCCACATCCAGGGTGTTCAAATAAAAACAATTTTGACTTTCTTTAACAAAGCGTACGCTTTCCACGTCCAGGGTGTTCAAGTTTAACAATTTTGACTTTCTTTAACAAAGTGTACACTCTCCACATCCATGGTGTTCAAGTATAACAATTTGACTTTCTTTAACAAAACGTACACTTTCCACATCCAGGGTGTTCAAGTATAGCAATTTTGACTTTCATTAACAAAGCGTACACTTTCGACATCCAGGGCGTTCAAGTATATTTTTAACGACGCGTACACTTTCCACATCAAGGGTGTTCAAATATACATGTAATAATTTTGACTTTATTTATCAAAGCGTAAACTTTCCACATCAATGGCGTTCAAATATAACAGTTTTGACTTTCTTTAACAAAGCGTAATTTTTCCACATCAATGGCGTTCAAGTATAACAATTTTGACTTTCTTTAACAAAACGTACACTTTCCACAGCCAGGGTTTTCAAGTATAATAATTTTAATTTCCTTTAACAAAGCGTACACTTTCCACATCCAGGGTGTTCAAATATAACAATTTTGACTTTCTTTAACAACGCGTACACTTTCCGCATCCAGGGTGCTGAAGTATAATAATTATAACTTCCTTTAACAAAGCGCCTTAGTATAATAGTTTTGACATCCAGGGTGTTCAAGTATAGCAATTTTGACTTTCATTAACAAAGCGTACACTTTTCGCATCCAGGGTGCTCAAGTATTATAATTATAACGTCCTTTAACAAAGCGCACACTTTCCACATCGATGGTGTTCAAATATAATAATTTTCACTTTCTTTAACAAATCGTACACTTTCCACATCCAGGGTGCTCATGTATAACAATTTGCCTTCTTTAACAAATCGTACACTTTCCACATCCAGGGTGTTCAAATAATAACAATTTTGACTTTCTTTAACAAAGCGTACGCTTTCCACATCCAGGGTGTTCAAGTATAACAATTTTGACTTTCTTTAACAAAGTGTACACTTTCCACATCCAGGGTGTTCAAGTATAACAATTTGACTTTCTTTAACAAAACGTACACTTTCCACATCCAGGGTGTTCAAGTATAGCAATTTTGACTTTCCTTAACAAAGCGTACACTTTCGACATCCAGGGCGTTCAAGTATATTTTTTAACGACGCGTACACTTTCCACATCAAGGGTGTTCAAATTTACATGTAATAATTTTGACTTTATTTATCAAAGCGTAAACTTTCCACATCAATGGCGTTCAAGTATAACAGTTTTGACTTTCTTTAACCAAGCGTAATTTTTCCACATCAATGGCGTTCAAGTATAACAATTTTGACTTTCTTTAACAAAACGTACACTTTCCACAGCCAGGGTTTTCAAGTATAATAATTTTGACTTTCTTTAACAAAGCGTACACTTTCCACATCCAGGGTGCTCAAGTATAACAATTTGACTTTCTTTAACAAAGCGTACACTTTCCACATTCAGGGTGTTCAAGTATAATAATTTTGACTTCTTTTAACAAAGCGTACACTTTCCACATCCAGGGTGCTCAAGTATAATAGGTTTGACTTTCTTTAACAGAGCATACACTTTCCACATTGGGGTGTTCAAGTATTCAATTAACAAAGCGTACACTTTCGACATCCAGGGCGTTCAAGTATATTTTTTAACGACGCGTACACTTTCCACATCAAGGGTGTTCAAATATAATAATTTGACTGTCCTAAATAAAAACGTGCACGTTCCACATCCAGGGTGTTCAAGTATAACAATTTTGACTTTATTAATCAAATCGTAAACTTTCCACATCAATGGCGTTCAAGTATAACAATTTTGACTCTATTTATCAAAGCGTAAACTTTCCACATCAATGGCGTTCAAGTATAATAATTTTGACTTCCTTTAACAAAGCGTACACTTTCGACATCCATGGCGTTCAAGTATAATAATTTTGAATTCCTTTAACAAAGGCGTACAGTTTCCACATCCAGGGTGTTCAAAAATAACGATTTTGAATTCCTTTAATAAAACGGTATACTACTGACTCTTAGCACATCCGGGTGTGTTTAAGTATAACGATTTTGACTTCCTTTGATGAAGTGTGTTTTCTGCCCATCGTATTTGATGATGCCTACTCTTTCCATACCGGGATATTCAGATATAACGATTTTGACTTACTTTAATAAAGCGTACTCTTCCCACATCCAGGGTGTTCAGATATAACAATTGATTTTGGCTTCCTTTAATAAAGCGTGCTCTTACCGCACCCGGGGTGTTCAAGTATAACGAGTTAGAATTTATTTGATAAAGAGAGCTGTTTCCATAGCCTGCATGTTTTGGTATAACGAATTTGATTTCCATTGATAAAGTGTGTTCTTTCCATACCCAGGATGATCATTTATATTGAGTTTGACTTACGCTCGTACTTTGATAAAGTGTGCTATTAGCATATCCACTGTGACTTCCATTGATAACGCGTACTCTTATCATACCCGGGGTGTTTTGGAATAACGATTTTGACTTCTATTGAGATTAATTGTTTTCCGCGATACGATTTTAACATCCATTGATTAACCGTACTTTTACCACACCCGAGTTGTTCAGTTAAAATGACGTTTTGGTCCATTTAACTATAACTGAATTTCCACAACTATAGGTTATTCAGTTATAACGATTGCGACTTCTTTTGATAAAGCATATTTTTCCGTATTCGGGGTGTTCAGGTAAAACAAGCTTGACATCATTAGATAAACTGTACTCTACATACCACGTCTAAAATGTTTTGGTCTATGATTTTGTCTTCCTTTAATAAAGTGTGCTCTTTTAGTACTCGGGATGAATAAGTATAAATTTTTTTTTGTTTTTGATAAAGTGTGCCCTTACCACATGTCTTGGTATAACGATTTGACTTCCCTTGATGAAATGAAATTTCATTTAATGAAGCGTATTATTACACCTCATAAATATCCATGAACAAATCATGCCACTTTATTGGTTAATCACAAACGACACGATCTATTTCACCTTGCGATAGTTTTCACAATCTATATGACAACCTCATCCCCATAGCCCAAGTTTGGTGTAATAAAACAAATACTCTATGGTTTATATCGGGAGAATAGGGCAACTATTTTTACCGAGGTACTTGCTATGGGTCTATCATCCCTCACCTTTCGAGTTCGGGGTTATAGGCCCGTAGCCAGTACCTTGGGGGGAAATAGTTTGCCATATTTCTCAACCAAGTAGTTTTTGTATACTACATGTCCGAGATGATCTGAGATAACGGTTTTAACTTCCTTTTCGCATATTCTTTTCGCATCTGGGGTATTCAAGTATTGGACTTCGATTTTGATTTCATTTGATAAAGCGTGCTCTTTCCATACCCGGGATGTTCAGATATAACGATTTTGACTTCCATTGATAAAGCGTGCTCTTTCGACACCTGAGATGATCTGGTTCAACGATTTGACTTCTATAATAAGTGTGCTCTTAACTCATCCGGGATGTTTTGGTATAATGATTTTGACTTCCATTGATAAAGTGTGCTCTTTCCATATATCCGGGATGTTCAGGTAGAGCAATTTTGATTTCCATTGAAAGAGCGTGCTCTTACCACATCCAGGGTGTTCAGATATAATGATTTTGAATTCCATTGAGAAAAAGGATTTTTACCTCACATGGGGTTTCTGTTGTAACGATTTTGACTTCCTTCGATAAAGTGTGGTCGTACAATACCAGGGATGATCAGGAAAGAAAATCTTCAAAAATACATTATATTTAAGTTTGTTACGAGAGAGAGATTAACAGTTTGGCAACCCCATATTAAAGAGTTATATACAATTGTATAAGCTTCAAACCATCGTAACCATATTAATGAATACTGCAACACCAATCGTGGGTCTACATAACACTCAACACCACCCGACAACATTTGTTTCCTTTAAAATGTAAACCCCAATATTCATCATTATACTATGAGATATCAGTAATTTGCCATTGACGACCTTTTACCAATAAGTCTTTATCTTCCACATCATCTACATTAACATCAACATTAAACGTATTAAGTATATAAAAAAAAACACGAAAGAGACAAAAAAAGACAAGTAAAATGACATGGAGGAGATGATCAAAAGGCCATGGAGTCCAGAAGTGATCATCCCCTAAAACATTTTATCACAAGCAAGATTTAAATAATGATAATGAAATAGATAAATAAAACCCACAGACTCAAACCCACACATAAGTTCATTTGTAACAAGTACAAAGTCTTTTTACTTATCATTTATATGTCTTGTCAAAATAACCTCAAAACGAATAAAAGTTTAGTTTGCAATATTGTACTTCCTTCTTTCTTGGTACCTGATACATTCTGACCTTACACGGTATTTCAAAAGGGTGCCACCGCGGTTTATATAACATGCGTGGTTATGAAGCAAGAAATCAAACTTTACAAAATACAATGTGTTTTTATCTGAATTCTTCGATTAGGCATATTTTTTTGACGATTCTTTCAATATGGAAAGTGACGTGACACATCGCGCATTTTTAAAAAAACGTCAACAACAGAATGGAAATATTTAACGTAAGCAATGGTAAATATGCTTATATTCTACTCGTCAAAAAACAGTACTTAAAATATTTTTGTGACGCAAGCAACTATCATGACAATAGAAAATAAAACAAAACAAGTTGAGCAGATCTTTCGATTTTGTCTAAAAATAAATTACACTGCAAAATGACTCATTCTGCTTGATTGCTCACTTCACAATAAATCACAAATGTTAGCACATTTCTTATCATTTTCACTTCAGTTTCGTGAGAATCAAATGTTAAAAATTTAGTCAAAGTGACACAGCAAAGATTGAAAATCGATATTATATATTATCTTCGCGAAAAATCTACATCAAATAATGATGTATCACTGCCTCGAAAAATATATTGAAGTCAAGATTGGCATTACTTGTAATGGCCTTGAATAATGCTCTTGTTTAATTGCATTAATAAGAAACGGGGGTTGGCTTACATCGTACCGTACCCATAATAATGTCCCAATAAAACCGCTAATTTGTCCAGATTTCATGACTTTCAAAATCAAATCACTTAATCCACAGACTTATTCCCACACACCCCCACAGACTTAAACCTACACATAGGTAATTAATTAAGTTTTAGTTTGCTTGCATAAAAGGTTACGTGAAATTGTTATGGGCTTCTTCAATCGGTAAGCTTCTGTAGAATAGAGTTAAAAGTATGGATTTATGATGATACATTTAAATGTAAAGCTTACCAGAACACTCCAATCTTTGTCTCTGATGAAATTGGAGATTAATGACTGGATGTGATTTTGTTGTATTATATAGTGCAAATGAAAAAAAAATCAATGCACGCGCCCTTTAACTTTTTCACCTGAAATGTACGACCACGAAGGGGAGTGATTGTGATGGGAAAAACATTAAAGGGCAAGTAAAATTCGTCAGCATAAAACCATCGTTGGTACAAACGTATTTGTTATTAAGGTATTAAAAATTACCCAAACCAAAAGTAATAATTAAACTCCACCATTGGCCGCCTGGCCGTCCATTGCTCACCCGTAATTGACATTGATCTTGGCTTGGTTTTAAGTGTAGGGGTGTATTTGTGTGGGGGGGGGGTGTTTGGGTCAGCAGTGTGTGTGGGGTGTGTGTATGTGAGAGGGGTGGGGGGGGGGGGGGATGTATGTGTGTGGGATGTGTAGTGGGGGTGCGTGAATAGGGGTGTATGGGGGTAGGGGGGGGGGTGTTGGAGTTTGTATAGGGCATATACTGGTCAAGGTTTATTTGATATTTTTCGTAATTTTCTCTTATTGATTATTTGAATAATGAATATCATTATTTTGTTGAATTTATATGTAAAATTGTTGCAATTCGGGTTTTTTTTACTGTGATGACAATCAATAATTAAACCTTTTATAAACATGGATGAATGAATGAATAAATAAACTAACTTTAAAAAAAAATACCGTGGAAAACTGCATGTATAAATTCACAGTTCTATCCGCAGTAAAAATTGTATGTGTATGTGCACATGACCATAATTTATATCATAAATATTTAATAAATTAGTCTGATAATTAAACGTAAACCCTTGGCAAGATGTTTTTAATCACACAAAAAAATTAATGATTTAAATGTTATACACGTATGCCCTATGCAAATAATCAAATACGTGTATATCGTGTATAATTGAGAGAAAAGGATATATCGTCAATTCATTCAACTCATCTACAAAGCGCGTCAATGTCTAACGTTTGTTTACTTTTCAAAAAATAATAATAATTGTTTAAGGGTAGACAAGGTACTATTGCTCGAAGCAACTAAAAAATAAAGATTTTCATTATGTAAATCAATATATTATGATAAGGATAATGAACTGAGTGCAATGCATTAGTCAAGATATTGTATATTAGTATATTGAAAAATAACACTTTGATGTTTTGCAAAAGTTCATTCTACAAACCATTTTCAAACCTTGCTTGATTTATCGTTGTTAATGAGTTAATACGTTTATGTAAGTGTTGCAGGTGTTTTAGCCCTCCTACAACATAACTCAAGAGCCACAGGACCTACAAAAGTGTATCTGTGATATTTGAATTCTTCTACACACTCGCTATGAAATGAGCAATGCGATTTTTGCCACAGCCAACTCCCATTCGCAAGATAAACTACCAAATCGCAACACTTTAAAATAGTGTTAAACTTCGACTCATCCACTTTGAACCGGGCTTTGAACTCAGAGTTTGAACCGTTTTGTATTATGAAGGGAAAACTTTGTTCTTTTATATATAATTGTTGACACTTTATCTATATATCTTCTTTCTACCGGAAAATGATGAAAACGTTATGGTTTTCCTTCCTGTGTCTATATAGGGTATATGGATGAACTGTGGTATATTAAAGCTGGTATATTATATAGGCTTAGGAACCGGGGGGCTTGGACAATATTGGTGCGGGCTGGAATCACCTTTCAGCCCCCCTAATACTAGGTGAAGTTAAAAATTGAGATAAAATAGAGGAAATGGGTGTTTGTGACCTATATTTTGCAAAACTTTCTGACCCCCAGGGTGGGCCACTAAAATTTTTCAATTTTCTGCCCCACCCACTCCCCCACATGTTGAAAATCTTCCTAAGCCAATTTATTAGATCTGTCAAGACCGAATGACCATAAATGAATTATTAAACGAAAGCATTGTGGGATATAAAACCGTCCCGAATATCTTCACGCTAAATAGTCAATACAATAATTTACTGCGACTTTCAATTTTTATTTTTTTTTTTTATTTTCCTGATGTGTTGTTGATATTGAACGAAATATTGTGCGAGGGGAAATCAAAAACCGTGTATATAAACCCCCTTCCATTCTATTAAAACAGTAACTTCATGAACAGTGTGAATACGATAGTTCTCAGTTCTGAATATTTGTAGCGGCTGCGTTACTTTTATGAAGTCATGATCTGTTCCAATATCGAGCTCAATAATATTATGTAGTTCTTTTATCACTAAATAAATTGATATTCATACAATAATTTGTTCGCCGTGCAGGTATTCTCAACGAAACTTGTTTGAAACTTTTAACTCTCCTTTTATTACTCAAGTTTCACAGAACTTTCACTTTGACTTTGACCTTGCCATTGATGCATGTTGCCTTAAGGAGGTCATGGTGTGCGGGTCACGGAAAATTATGAATAGAATTGCTTTACACGAACTGTCATGTGAGGAGGCAGTGTTTTGTGTAGTATAGAGTGAATGGAGTGGAGTACTACATGTAGTGGTTTATTTCAACGTGGGAATTGTAATTGATTCATGTTCAAGTTCGCACTGGTATTATAGCACTGATTCAACAAAACTCTTGGTTTTACATGATTACATCTACGAAAGATTTCTATGGACAAAGAATTATCAGCCTATTCACAATGATGATGTATACAGCACTACGGCTTCAACGTCTACCATGTCTTCGCCTAGCGTTCATGGTATTGGTATTTTGCAGTTTCTCAGCAGTATTTTCTCAAAACGTCTCCACTTCTCTTCCTTCTACCATTTCCAGTACCAACACAACATCAGAACCAATTTTTATACCAATAATATCTCTCGTAGATTCACTGTATTGGGATTGTGGTCTATCAACTACAGCGGAGACTATCAAACTTCTAAAACATGGAACCAACAATCGAACGTCACTTCTGTACCTGAAGCTGAGCTTTCTTGACAACGATACAAATCTGACACCAATTGATTTTACTGGTACGATCAGGAATCTCCTGAAGAACAAAAGCAACGATGATGTAGTTAATCCACGTACTTGGATTTGGGCACGAGAAGGGAAGGGCACAAAACTGCTTTCTTGTTCTTTCGACTTCAGTGTTCTGTCGCTCAAATCTTTGAGTCTAGGAGTAAAAACTATGAACCCAGTTGATATCATTCTTCCGTCGAATGATACTGAATGTTTCTGGAATGCAACGGATGAAAGAAAGCTTAATATACTTGCCACATCCATTGCTAAACTCATAGAAAGCACAGTCCCTGGTGCGAACGGAACACACAGTAACGCGCCAGGAGACACTGTGTTTAAAGTTTGCCTGGAAAGGGTAAGCCCTAATCCTAATGTCATCTACAAACTTTTACTCGATGCGCATATTTTACGTCAGTTAAGTACCACCTATGACTGCTGGAAAATTGTGAGAGGTTCCAGGAATGTTGGACACATAATTTATAGGGATAAGATCACATCTGCCTGGTTGGTTGTACTGTACCTGGCTGGTTTAGTCGTGGCACTCTTCTTTCCATTGTTCCTGTTGTCTATCTTCACATGGAAGCATCCTCCTCAGGAGATCAATGGAAGATCATGGATATCCTTGAACACAAGTCCGTTACCAGTTGGTATAAAATACTCTCTATATTTATGGCAACCAAACACAAATGCAGGGGTGGTTAATGCCATCAGAGTTCTTGTGACAATCATGATCCTGTTCAGTCTGCAGTACATTCCAGTGTTGTGCTCTTTACTCCAAGATCCCGAGAGATTCTGGGATCACAAAGAAGCACTAGATCGCACAGGCCTGTTACACACAAGCAAAGATTATTGGTATGTTTTGTCAGATATAATATGTTGTCTTATACCTTCTTTAATATTTGCAATCTTATGCAATACCGGATGTGATCGCGGATTAATGAGGAAAACTTTCAGGAATAACATCTCTATAGAGTTCTCACCATGTTCCATCAAGGAACAAAGTTGTCCGAATGACGAACAAGAGAGTAACATTCAACTATTATACAGGAACATGAAAATGAATTTCTTCGCTATTTTAGACCCAAAAGCATGGACATGTGCAATCTGCTCGAAATGGGTGCTCCTAAACATTCCCTGTTTAATTATACGCGCATTTCCATTGTCATATTGTGGACTGATGATAGCCAAGACAGCTATCTGGTGTTTGGTTAATGATCTCACGGGTGCTATCATCTCGGCTATCGTCTCTATCACGTTTTACTTTTTCACCATCAAAATTATCACGATTTTTATCTATGTGGCGCAAATATGTACATACACGTATACTGGTTTTGTGACAAATGCCGATGAAGTTGGGCTCATATTTATCCTTGTTCTTCTAGACTTGTTTTTCATTCTGACGGCGCTAAGCATTCTTTACGATAAATACTACGCGCTGTTTAATCAGACTGTAACTGAGGCAGAAAATATCATGAAAACATGCCTTGAAACTCAGAAACAATTGCAATTGATGCCAAACCAAGATCAACGAACGGGACTTCTTTCTGCAGAAAATGGTGAACAAAGCCCGAAGAATGAGAACGTGAAGAAATCAACAAGTGTCATCGACGTAGCGCAACCAGAGTTGTGTATTATAGAATACACGGATAAGCAAGTACCTATGGTAGAACTTGAGTTATTCAAACGAGTTGTAGAGCACTACATGCCATATCGGAAGACCATTTGCAAAGCAGTATTTCGTCAAATATTGCCTGTTATAATCGTCAGTATATGTGGCTACCAAGTAGTCAATGACATTGTTGTCGTCAAAAGCTTCTACTCAATGTTTAACTTTTTGATGTCGGTAGCATTAAGTGGAGCTCTTCCAGCAATTTCGGACATAATGGGTAGGAGTAGATCAGAAGTGAAGTGCTCGTTAAAATCTAGGAAGAGAGATATCCGACAATTTCTTATGAATTATGTGGAGGAGCAACAGAAAACATTAGCAACTGATTCGGTTCAGATTGTTAGCAGCGATGAAGACGGTGATCGTGAAGATCATACAATTGTTAAAGCAGAACCGGGTGTGATTTGATGCGGGATTCACAAGCGTATATAATCGAAATTGCAGGACCACAAAGAACTTCAATATTGGACATCTTACTAATTCTAAATCTAAATGCTGGTCATCCAAAAGCGTGGAGGTCTCTTGGGAATAGATAGTATGTAATAATTAGTTCTAATATTATATTTAATAGCAATTGGCATCTTATCTACTGACCGTAAACCTCAAATCGATCAAATCCCTTTTTCCTCTTCATATATTTAATATTGCTATCGTTGTCGTTGTTGATGTTAGTATTTTTCTATCACTATTTACACAGGTAGCTCTTTTATACGTAATTCACGTTAATTAAACATATTTGCTATGCAAGTCCAATTGAAACACTTGTAATTCACGTGTTTTGCCAAGGCGTTCACACTTGAGATTAGCTAACCGACGTATATGGTAGTTCACATTTAAATCAATCATTTGCCAAAAGTGCTGAAAATTACAAGAATCACATGTGACATAATTCGACCTGTTCTGTCAAACATATATATACATTTCTAGGACTTATGGGCACAGATGAATGGTCAGAAACAAAAATTAGTTCACCGCTGTACCGGTATTTGTTCTTTAATTTTGATTTTATGCAAAATTGTGCTTCCTTGCTTTCCTATCGCTTGGCCAAAGGCTCAGTAGAGTAAGTATGTAACCTTCCCAAAGAGTTTTCGTCTATTCTTCAATTCGGCTCTTAAAGCAACTATAACTGTAAAAGCTTTTAAAATAGTCAATGTCACCACACGGCACCTCCTCCTAATATTCTTAATGAAAAGTTTTCAAGTCATAGCTTCTAAGGCACAACGTAGTTTAAACATCATATCGTGAGTATTTACCAGCCAAGATTCGTCTTTTTGACAGAACAAGTCACATCGCGTATGAATTTGATAAAATGTACTTGTACCATTTGTTGTGTACATTTTGTTTCTCAATATATTTTGTTACATTATATATTGCCAAATAAGCAATTTGAATATATAGTATGATATGAATAAAAACATGCACCTTGTACAAGATATTATTGACAAACTCCAAACATTTATATAAAAAAAAACCTGTGAATAAAGTAATCGTTTTCCTACCCTCCCAAAGTTCTTTCTTCTCAAAATCTTTTTGTTTTAGCCAAAAATAATCACATTTTTTTTCTTCAAAAATGACGCTTTCAGAAAACCAAAAGAAAACTCCGTACATGTCAATTAATCATTGTTTTATACTGCAAGATAATTGCATGGGTGACTGGGCTATCGTACACATAATAAAAATTAAAGAAAACAAAAACACCATTTAATCAATCAG
The DNA here is from genome assembly GCF_039555335.1 of Amphiura filiformis. Lineage (NCBI taxonomy): Eukaryota > Metazoa > Echinodermata > Ophiuroidea > Amphilepidida > Amphiuridae > Amphiura > Amphiura filiformis. The sequence continues at coordinate 14,432,510 of NC_092632.1, forward strand.
AACATTGATATCGAGAATGTTTGTGTACATTTGTATAGGATGTTGAAAAGTGCAACTTTTTTTGAAAGCATCAATTCCTTTATTCATAGGTTTGTAATTTTTTTTCAAATCAACGAAATGTATGTCATGTTATGCAAAGAATTTTTTTTTGTAATTTTAAGGGGGTTGTTCCTTTTGAACCCTGTATCACTAGTGGACTTAATAAAGGTGGTTTTATACTACGCACCTTGATAAATTTTTGACTACTTTTGCATTTCTCAAAAAATAATAACACCCTGGTAAAAAAAAAGCTACGTATATTATAGGGGCAAGGAATCCAGTTACTACACTGGAATTTCAGTGACTTAAGAAAAGCGGTACATTATTTATGATAAGAAAAGAGGTAACACACAAATGTACCTCATTTCTTAACATAGATAAATGAACCACTTGTCTTGAATCACTGAAATTTCAGTGAAGTAATTGGATACCTTGCCCGTATAATATACAGAACTGCTGTTACCGGTGTGTAGTTATTTTTTGAGAAAAATGCAAGATTAGTCACAAAATTTATCAGGGGTGTAGTACCACCTTAACTAATTATGGCCAAAATTGGACATGACAGGTCTGGCTTTAAGCCCTCGATTTGTAGCAGCTGCGTTACTTTTTATGAAGTCATGATCTCTTCCAATATCGAGCTCCATGTGTAGTGGTTTAGCACTAACTAAACTCAAATTTGCAACTCACTTTGTTACGTTGCGTCCGAAACCATCGGACTTCATCAGCTATTTTAAACTGTTGCGATGATAATGAGCTTTGGCAACAATTGCATTGATCATATCAAAGCGAGTGTATAGAAGAATTCAAATATCATAGCTATACTTTTGTAGGTCATGTGGTTCTTGAGTTACATTGTAAAGAGGGCTGAAACAATAATTACATGATTTGAAGAATGAACTTTTGCAAAACAAGTGTTATTTTTCAATAATATATTGATTTAGATAATGAAAATCGATTTTTTTTTGGCTGCTTCGACCAACAATACCTAGTCTATCTACCCTCAAATAAAATTATTGAATTTGCCCGCCGCTCTGCAGGTATTCGCAACGAAACTTGTTTGAAACTTTTAACTCGCCTTTCTATTACTCAAGTTTCACAGAATTTTCACTGTGACTTTGACCTTACCATTGATGCATGTTGTCTCAAGGAGGTCATGGTGTGCGGGTCACGGAAAATTATGAATAGAATGGCTTTGGTACACGAACTGTCATGTGACGAGGTAGTGGTTTATTTAAATATGAGAATTGTAAATTAATTCATACTCACGTTCGGACTGGTACCATACAATATAGCACTGAATAACTGATTCAACAAAACATGATTACATCTATCATGTCTATGGACAGGTTTTATGGACAAAGTAGCCTATTCACTATGATGTATACAGCACAACGACTTCAACGTCTACGCCTACCGTTCATAGTATTGGTTTATAGTTTCTCAGTAGTATTTTCTCAAAACGTTTCCACTTCTCTTCCTTCCACCATTTCCAGTACCAATACAACATCAGAGCCAATTTTTATACCACTAATATCTCTCGTAGATTCACTGTATTGGGATTGCGGTATATCAACTACAGCGGAGACTATAAAACTTCTAAAACATGGAACCAACAATCGAACGTCACTTCTGTACCTGAAGCTGAGCTTTCTTGACAACGATACAAATCTGACACCAATTGATTTTACTGGTACGATCAGGAATCTCCTGAAGAACAAAAGCAACGATGATGTAGTTAATCCACGTACTTGGATTTGGGCACGAGAAGGGAAGGGCACAAAACTGCTTTCGTGTTCATTCGACTTCAGTGTTCTGTCGCTCAAATCTTTGAGTCTAGGAGTAAAAACTATGAACCCAGTTGATATCATTCTTCCGTCGAATGATACTGAATGTTTCTGGAATGCAACGGATGAAAGAAAGCTTAATATACTTGCCACATCAATTGCTAAACTCATAGAAAGTACAGTCCCTGGTGCGAACGGAACACACAGTGACGCTCCAGGAGACACTGTGTTTAAAGTGTGCCTGGAAAGGGTAAGCCCTAATCCTAATGTCATCTACAAACTTTTACTCGATGCGCACATTTTACGCCAGTTAAGTACCACCTATGACTGTTGGAAAATTGTGAGAGGTTCCAGGAATGTTGGACACATAATTTATAGGGATAAGATCACATCTGCCTGGTTGGTTGTACTTTATCTGGCTGGTTTAGTCGTGGCACTCTTCTTTCCATTGTTCCTATTGTCTATCTTCACATGGAAGCATCCTCCTCAGAAGATCAATGGAAGATCATGGATATCCTTAAACACAAGTCCGTTACCAGTTGGTATAAAATACTCTCTATATTTATGGCAACCAAACACGAACGCAGGGATGGTTAATGCCATCAGAGTTCTTGTGATAATCATGATTCTGTTCAGTCTACAGTACATTCCAGTGTTGTGCTCTTTACTCCAAGATCCCGAGAGATTCTGGGATCACAAAGAAGCACTAGATCGCACAGGTCTGTTACACACAAGCAAAGATTATTGGTATGTTTTGTCAGATACAATATGTTGTCTCATACCTTCTTTAATATTTGCAATCTTATGCAATACCGGATGTGATCGCGGATTAATGAGGAAAACTTTCAGGAATAGCATCTCTATAGAGTTCTCACCATGTTCCATCAAGGAACAAAGTTGTCCGAATGACGAGCAAGAGAGTAACATTCAACTTTTGTACAGCAACATGAAAATGAATTTCTTCGCAATTTTAGACCCAAAAGCATGGACATCTGCAATCTGCTCGAAATGGGTGCTCCTAAACATTCCCTGTTTAATTATACGCGCATTTCCGTTGTCATATTGTGGACTGATGATAGCCAAGACAGCTATCTGGTGTTTGGTTAATGATCGCACAGGTGCTATCATCTCAGTTGTCGTCTCAATCACGTTTTACTTTTTCACCATCAAAATTATCACGATTTTTATCTATGTGGCGCAAATATGTACATACACGTATACTGGTTTTGTGACAAATGCTGATGAAGTTGGGCTCATATTTATCCTTGTTCTTCTAGACTTGTTTTTCATTCTGACGGCGCTAAGCATTCTTTACGATAAATACTACGCGCTGTTTGATCAGACTGTAACTGAGGCAGAAAATATCATGAAGACATGCTTAGAAACTCGGGAACAATTGCAATTGATGTCAAACCAAGATCAACGAACGGAACAGCTTTCTACCGAAAATGGTGATCAAAGCCCGAAGAATGGGAACGTGAAGAAATCAACAAGTGTCATCGACGTAGCGCAACCAGAGTTATGTATTATAGAATACACGGATAAGCAAGTACCTATGGTAGAACTTGAGTTATTCAAACGAGTTGTAGAGGAATACATGCCATATCGGAAGACCATTTGCAAAGCAGTATTTCGTCAAATATTGCCTGTTATAATCGTCAGTATATGTGGCTACCAAGTAGTCAATGACATTGTTGTAGTCAAAAGCTTCTACTCAATGTTTAACTTTTTGATGTCGGTAGCATTAAGTGGAGCTCTTCCAGCAATTTCGGACATAATGGGTAGGAGTAGATCAGAAGTGAAGTGCTCGTTAAAATCTAGGAAGAGAGATATCCGACAATTTCTTATGAATTATTTGGAGGAGCAAGATAAACCATTAGCAACTGATTCGGTTCAGATTGTCAGCAGCGATGAAGACGGTGATCGTGAAGATCATACTATCAATGACTATTGTTAAAGCAGGACCGGTCGTGATTTGATGCGGGATTCACAAGCGTATTATAATCGAAATTGCAGGACCACAAAGAACTTCAATATTGGACATCTTACTAATTCTAAATCTAAACGCTGGTCATCCAAAAGTGTGTGAAGGTCTCTTAGGAATAGATAGTATGTAATAATTAGTTCTAATATTATATTTAATAGCAATTAACTTCTACTGACCGTAAACCTCAGATTGATCAAATCACGTTTTCTTCTTTTTATATGTGACCGTCCACCACAAACCAACCGTAAAGTCGGCCCGGTCAATTTTGTTTTATTTCGTATTTAGAAAATATATATCATAAGCTTTAAAATGGTGTATCATTTGACTTCAAACGATATCCAGAAGCGGGGTTATGGTTTGTTGAACTTTGCCCCTTCAACAAAATGGTACCTTAGTTTGGTTTTACATGCGTCTCTTTTTCCACATTGCTGGTAATAAATATCACACAGTCATAATTGGCGGTCATTTCAAATCATCCCCAAGTTAACGAGGTTCAGGAATGGCCTCAATTATTGTTAATTGTTGGTTACCTAGACAAAATACAATGCTTTGTAACCCACCACTTGAAGAGGATTTAGCCAAAGCAATCCAAGACTAGAGCTATTTAAGAATTCTATAGACATAGGTAGAAGCTTATTATCCACTTCAATAATAGGATTATTGATATGGTTTAAAAGGTTTTTGACTGGCATTAGCAAAATGAGATACATGTAGCACCAACTTGAGGTACCTATAATACCTTCATGCACATTTTACACTGTAACTCAGAATACAATTTGCCGACTTTTCGGCTGGTTTGTGTTGGACGGTTACATATTATTATGCTATCGTTGTCATTGTTGATATTGACTTTCCTGTCACTTTTTTCACAGGTAGCTCTTTTACATGTATAATGTAATTCACGTGTTTTGCCAAGGCGTTCACACTTTAATTAGCTAACCAACCGTATACGATAAAACACATCAATTATTTGCCAAACGTGATGAGTGTTCTGTAAATATTGCTGAAAATGATAAGAATCACGTGTGACATTATTTGACCAGTTCTGATAAACAGACATTTCTAGGACTCATGAGCACAGATGAAATGGTCAGAACAGACAATTAGTTAGGTATTTGTTTTTGCATTTAATTTTCAGATATGCAAAATTATGCTTCTTTGCTTTTCTATCGCTTGGCCAACGGCTCAGTAGAGTATACAATAACTTTCCCCTTGTCTATTTTTCAATTCGACTCTTAAAGGAGTATTTCGTGATCCTAGCATCCTCTATTTATGTCATTTTTCATTAGATATCCACGAAAAAAACCTATTCCCAAAATTTCAGTTGATTCCGATTTTGCGCTCGCGAGTTATGCATGATTATGTGTATTTACACTGCTCCATAGACAATGCGTTGTAATTTCGTTCTGGTGCACCAGAACGAAATTCAAATTTCATGATATCTTAGCTAAACGAATTAATCTGCAAGAAATATTTTGTACATATTCATTATGTAGCCAGAGGTTTCCAGTGATATAAAAATCTCAACTTTTTTTTGAGAAAAGTGGGGGGATGAGGCTGTGGATCACGAAATGCCCTTTTAAGCTATAAACGTAAGCTTATAAAAGCTTTTAAAATAGTCATGTTCACCACACGGCATTCCTCCTATTATAATTCTTAAAATAAAGAATTTCCAAATCATTATTTCAAAGGCCGAACATAGTTTAAAACATATCGTGACTACCAGCCCAAATGCGTCTTTTTGACAGAACAAGTCACGTCGTATGCTAAAATGTACCTGTGCCATTTGTTGGGTAAATTTTGTTTCTGGATATATATTTTGTTACATTATATTTTGCCAAATAAGAAATTTGAATATAAACGGTTCCAAAAAAGTAAGTCCCCCCTAAGACATTTTAGTATAATCCAAAAACGGCTTGATCAATTCTCTTGTTTTAAAGTTTGGAACATAGACTGATTAGTTTTGCATCAAGTGAGCGGGTTTTTGTTGCTACTTTTTATCATCTTCATTGCAAAATGCGGTCATTTATGAAATTTTCGGCCAAAAAAAAGTTGCATTTTTCTACATAGGCTTTTTATGCTTCAATTTGTGTTTGACAAGTTTTTTCCATTTAAGTGAGTAATTTAATCAAAAAGAAGCATAATTTAATTTAATTAGATTTAAACCTTTCCTGACTTAGGTGTCACACATTCAAAAACAGTTTTTATGGTTCAGTGAATAAATTAAAATGAACGTTGCAGCTTATTAATGTCTTTCAATAATGAATAGGCCTTCCTTCATGTGAGATGGCTTGCATGCTGCAGGATTTGCTGCAAAGTCCTTTAAGGTGGTGGTGTTGTCCCTCACTTGTCCGCTTGTAACAAGTTGAGTCTTGATGACGGCCACCCACATAAATGTTTTTGAACCATACAAGGAATGACCACTGAAACAAGTGTATAGGGATAGATCATAAAAGATCTAGCCAGGAATCTGTTGGTCCATTGGTTAAATTAATCAATGAACACAAGATTTATCATTGAGGTTACAGTTGTTCCGTCCTAATAAATTTAATTAGAATGAAAAACTTATTAAATTTATGCATTTTAATGCATACAAAAAGCCAATTTAGAAAAGTGCAACATTTGTTGATGAATAAAATTTCATAAATGGCTATATGATTACTTACTGAACCATAAAGCATGTTTGAAATGTATAAAAATTAATTCATGAACATCTAAACTTAAGTTATTTTAATAAAAAACCAAAACAAATATAGAAACATTCATTTTTGATTAATTTTCTTCAAGTGAAAGAGGTCTGAAACCAAAAGTCATGAAACCAAAAGTCATGCAACTAATCAGCCTATTCTTGAAACAGGTTCATCAGGTTTGGTAATAACGAAATAAACAGGTTTTTAATTTGTCAAAACCAGTGAAGAAACTTACTATTTCTTGCTGACAGTTTCGTCAGTGCACCACTGACTTTATCGAAGCTTGTTGATGTTGTGATCCAACAGCTGATGACTGGCGGGAAGTTACTGTTACGTCACTTCCGGTAGTGATCTTAGTCCTACTCGCAGTCTCCAAAAGAGGATCATAAACATGACTCAGATCGTAGACTACACAGGTAGCATTGGATACAACACTTCTAGGGCATTGGCTGACATCATCAATCCGATAGTGGGTACAACAGAGCACCATGTTAAGAACTCGTATGATCTTGCGGAGGAATTATGTGGTGTGATGATAGAAGAAAATGAGCAATTCATTTCACATGACGTTGTTTCGCTATTCACAAATGTTCCCATAGACGAGTGCCTTGACATAATCCGCAATAGGTTAGAAAAAGATCAAGACTTGAAAAAACGCACGCTCCTGGAGGTGGAAGACATCATGCAGTTAATGAAATTTGTACTGACGACCACATATTTCACCTTTCGCGGTACTATCTACAAACAGAAATTTGGCGCTGCCATGGGTTCGCCGGTCAGCCCACTTACTGCTAACATCTTCATGGAATGGTTGGAGCAAAACGCCATCCTTACTGCCCCGCTTGAATGCAAACCCCGCCTCTGGAAACGCTATGTGGACGATATTCTGGAAATTGTAAATAAAGACACTGCCGAAACCTTGACAGAACACTTGAATCAAGTGGATACTACCTCTAGTATAAAATTTACCTATGAGGAAGAACAAGATCATCAGATTCCTTTCTTAGACACTTTAATTGTCCGCAAACCTGACAATTCCATCAAACTCATGGTTTATAGGAAGAAAACCCACACTGATCAGTATTTGTCCTTCACATCCCACCATCCTCTTCATCAAAAAATGGGTGTTGTCAGGACTTTACTCGACAGGAAAGACAGAATAGTTACAGAAGAGCAGGACAAGATCAAAGAGGAAGAGCATATTAGACAGGCTCTAGCCAAGTGTGGATATCCTAAATGGACTATAGACAAAGTTAAGAAACAAATGGAAGACAAGCACCAAGGAAAGACCAAGAAAAATAAGATCGCAACTTCTGAGCATAAAAGCAAAGGCCTGGTGGTTATTCCATATGTCGCGGGTGTGTCTGAAAGAATCAGCAGAACCTTAAAGAAACACGACATCGCAACTGCAATGAGACCACACACTACAATCAGGAAAATGGTGGTCCACCCCAAAGACAAGCAAGAACCGGTCAAAACTCCTAATTGTGTTTACGAAGTCCCGTGCGGTAGCTGCGAATTAACTTACGTAGGCGAAACCAAAAGAACTTTCGGCACACGGTTAGATGAGCACCGAAGGGAGGCGGAAAAAGCGAGTCAACAGAAATACACCCGGTCTAAACGCAAAGAATCCGAGAGCCATTTTAAGAACTCAGCTATTAGTGACCATGTAGCCAGGGCTAATCATATTATCAATTGGGGGAGTCTAAAATCTTAGAGAGAGAGAGAGAGAGAGAGAGAGAGAGAGAGAGAGAGAGAGAGAGACAGAAAAGCACGATGGATAAAAGAGTCAAATCAGATCAGGAGGAGGGGGCGAGGAGTAATGAACAGAGACGAGGGGGTCTACAATCTGAGTCATGTTTATGATCCTCTTTTGGAGACTGCGAGTAGGACTAAGATCACTACCGGAAGTGACGTAACAGTAACTTCCCGCCAGTCATCAGCTGTTGGATCACAACATCAACAAGCTTCGATAAAGTCAGTGGTGCACTGACGAAACTGTCAGCAAGAAATAGTAAGTTTCTTCACTGGTTTTGACAAATTAAAAACCTGTTTATTTAATCAGCCTATGTTCCAAACTTTAAAACAAGAGAATTGATCAAGCTGTTTTTGGATTAGGCCTATACCAAAAATTCTTAGGGGGGGGACTTATTTTTTTGGAACCGTTTAGTATGATATACATAAAATCATGCATCTTATGTAAGATATTCTTGACAAACTCCAAACATTTTAACGTATATATTAATGTACAACGTATGACAGAAATGCAGTAGTGTTAAAATTTCCCAATTTTATAGTTTTAATTGTTTTATTAAATGAACAGAAAAATATGTTTTGCTGACAAATTCTCATATTTCTGACAGAAAAATGCATTTCTATGTCATTTCAACCACAGCAACTGAATGTGAAGAAAATATGCACTGAGAAAACGATTTATTTAAAAAACCCAGTTTAAGCAACTGTAAACTTTTTTTTAAAACAGCCCGTAAAAAATGCGACAGAATTGCAGTACAAGCCCGTTTAATTTACCTTAAAATTCTGTAAATAAATATGGGGAAATGGCAGTATTTGACTGTTTTTCAAATTTCAGCTAAATACTCTATTATTTTACCTTCAATTTTCCATTTTGCCAACAAATACTGTAAAATTTACAGTTCACTGTAATATCAAATTTTATGCTGTAATTTTATAATATATAATATAGTTTACCGTAATTTTCCTGTTATTAAAAAAAATAAAAGTAAAGATTACGGTAAACTGCACATTTAACAGGATTTTCCTGTTATTATTTTACAGTGTAATGTAAATTTTACAATAGTCATGGTAGTGTTGTAACATTAGTCCCGGACATTTGTGTACGAATTTACAGTGATAGCCTGTATACTTTTCGTGATATCTTTGTGTAAATAATATATGTTTTTATATTTTAACATTGGAGTGATAGGAATTATCCTTGACCACTGTTGACCAGTCAACACAGCTATTTGCACGTTTGGATTTGCCATGTTGCTATCTAGCTTATTGTCCGAGAAAAATTAAGACCTTACATACTTTTCTTCTTCTTCCAAGTCAATAAATAGACCCACTATGAACCCCTTAAAAATGTTTAAACTTAAAGGGGCATTTCGTGATCCACAGCCTCATCCCCCACTTTTCCCAAAAAAGTTGAGATTTTACACCACTGGATACCTCTGGCTACATAATGTTTATGTACCAAATATTTCTTGCAGATTAATTCGTTTAGCAAAAATATCGTTAAATTTGAATTTCGTTCTGGTGCACCAGAACGAAATTACAACACATTGTCTATGGAGCAGTGTAATACACATAATCACGCATAACTAGCAAACGCAAAATCGGAATCAACTGAAATTTTGGAAATAAGCTTTTTTCGTGGATATCTACTGAAAAATGTCATAAAAAGAGGATGCTAGGATCACGAAATCCTCCTTTAAGTAAACGAGGTTAAAAAGAAACAGGGGGAGGGAGGCGCAGAGACAAAAAAAGAATAACACACACACTCACGGAAACCGTTGCCAAGTGGTTCAAGTCGCTCGATGTATTGCTCATTGGCCAGAAAAAAGAAAGAGTTTAGAATTGGTGAGTTACCTCTTTTTGAAGTTAAAAATCTCCGTTTCATACCCCTAGGCCACATGTCTGCAAGCAGAAAAGCTACAGCAGGGGGTTAGTCCACTGGTATAGCCATGTGTTTAGCTGTCCCTACTCCATTCTTTCAATGCCGAACGCCTGAGGTACCATTTTTAAAGCCTTTGGTATGGCCCGGCCGGGATTCGAACCCGCGACCTCCCGATCGTGAGGCAGACGCTCTAACCACTAGGCCACCACACCTCCCACATAAGTTTAATTATAAATAAGGAAGAAGGAAACGGTCTACATGCTTCACCCTAGCAGAGCGCAAGACAATGTGAGACACAGTTAATATTCGCTGTCGAAGTGATGATGTAACAGGGTTAATTACCATAGCATTAGATGAGAACAATTTTTGAACAGATTCACCCGGTACCTAATATGTATTGAATCATAGATGTCAAAGAAATGCTAATCACTCGCACCTGTAGATATAAAAATCTTTGAAAAGAGCGGTATTGTATTCAATATGATTGTATGACATACACATGTGATGAGTGCAACCTGCTTGTAGTGCAGGGTGATCTATTCAAAATTGGATTCATCTATTGCTATGGTAGTTTATCCGATTATTACATAACTTCGTCAGCGAATATGCGAGGATCGGAAATAAACGATTATAAGCCCGAGAAATTATGATTTATATGACGTTTAGAGGGCTCAAGCAAACTGACTGAAAACTTTGTGATAGAAAAAAATCAGGACTCAGCGGGGATTGAACCCCTGTCGCTGGATTACTGGTCCAGAGTCTTAACTACTAGCTACTACTACCCGAGTTCATAGTTGGTACTCGGACAATCTCGACAGTCCCCATCATGGCACTCTCGGGTTCAATCCCCACTGAGTCCTGATTATTTCTTTCTTAAAATTTTCATTATGTCAGTAGTAATTATTTGGTACAAAAGTCACCGTTTACTAGGCCAATCAAATTAAAAAAATCACCCACCACTAATTGCAACAGAATCCATTTCGCATGCATCCATCTCCCAAAAGCTTATCAAAAGTCCCCAAAATCCAAGTGGTGGAACAGTGCCTAATTTGCATAAATTCAAAATGGCCGCTTATGCGCAGGGGATGAAATTTCAAATTTGGTCAAATCTTGCCAAAAACCATACCAATGTATTTCTTTGGTCATAAGGATTCAGAAAAAGTATAGTTCGACCTAAGTCCGATGTACATTTCTTGAGTTATAGGGGAAAAGGTCAAATGTCAAAATTTGGACTCTACATAGGGGGCAAAAATGAAAAATTCTCCGATTTTGATATAAAAAAAACTGGTCTCATATTGTTCCGCTTGCAAAAGCATTTAATAAAAAGAATAGGCCTAGTTTGCCATATCTCAGGTGGTTTGTTACCCTGGTAACCCCGGGGGGGGGGGCCTTCGAAAATTTTTGTACGGGGTGTGCCACGCAGACTTTCGGATGCTGACTTTCTCTATACCTACTTTTTGCTGTTTTTGCTACCCATCAGTATACCAATTTGCAAGAAAAAGCACCCAAAAAGCACCCAAATTTGCCATAATTGGGCGCTTTAATGGCATTTTTGCCCAAATCCGTCCAATTGGGCGCATTGGTATCCACTGAAAACCCACCCATCGATATACCAAAATCGCTGAAAAGGTACCCCAAAACCGTGGCACATCCCCGTATACCTTCAACCAGGAAGAACCCCCCCGGGCTGGTAACATGGTAAAGGAAGATCAAATTCCGTGGAGCCGTATTGACCAAGATTTGACCAAATTTCACCCTATGCATAAGAGGTCATTTTGGATTGATGCAAATTAGGCGCTGTTCCACTACTTGGACTTTTCGGAACTTTTGATATTTTTTTTGATATTTTCTTTAATATACTTTTAGCATTAGGAAACGAATTTGGAGAAAACCTTCTGTTAATAAAATACTATGCTGAGCCACCAGCCTGGGTGGCTCACGCTCCAGTAATTTCACGATGATTGAGCTCAGTAATACATCAAAGAATGTCTTCCAATTCATGAAAACAAATAGATAATCAGCTTATCAGATTAAAAGCTTAGAGGGAAGGTCTTGCTGCTCAGCGAGTGTTTGTAAAGCGCTCCACAGACTCCGAGTATTGTACGTACAATATTGTATGTAACATATATACGTTATTTAATCTATTGCCATTTATTTCCAGTATGTTTAAGTTCTAACGAATGTTTGATGACGAAAAATCGATAATATGTTACATACAATATCTAGCAGAAATATATTATCGATTTTTCGTCATCAAACATTCGTTAGAACTTAAACATTACTGGAAATAGAATGGCAATAGATTAAATCAGGGGCGGACTGGCCACTGTGGCGTTGTGGCGATCGCCACATGGGCCGCTTGGTTCTGGGCCGCTCAGGGCCGGTTGCTCAAAAAAGAAGAGAAAAGAAAGAAAAGGAAAAGAAAGGAGAAGGGGAGAAAAGAGAAAAGGAAAAGAGAAAGAAAGGGAAAATAGAAGAAAAGGGGAGAGAATGGGGAAGGAGTATCTTAAGACATAGGCCCTAGGGCCTGAGGCATAGGTCCAAAAGCCGTTGAAGGCCCCGGTTGAAGGCGTAAGGTCTAAGACATAGGCCCTAGGGCTTAAGGTATAGGCCCGAACACTAAGCTATTATAGGCCGGCCACTAGTACACCGTCGCGGCATCACCTACAAATGGCCTTTTGAATCAATTCTCTAGAAAGTGAACACAACAAAAGGCCAATACTCTAGATGCGATACAGTAAAATTTTAAAATTTAAAGCCAACAGCAAAATATTGGGCTGGCTGTGAATGGAATATTGGTAGGCCTATTTAATTGCGGCTGCGGAATGAGGCTAGGGCCGGTATGGGCATTTGGTATTAGGCATAGGAGAAAGAAAGGAAAAGAGAAGAAAGGAGGGGGATCATTGAGGGGGATGAGTAATATAAGGGCCTACACAGTGTGCCTGCTGTTTGTCTGCATAGTGATAGGGCCTAAGGCCGGTAGAAATAGGGGCTGATAGGCCTACAGGCACTCGACTTTCGAAGTGACGGGGATGTGCGGACATGGGACACCAGTTTCAAACTATACATGTTATAGGGGTCTTTTGGTGAGAGCTTCGACGCCATATAACCAAGGGGGTCATTCAGTAAGGAGGCCTCAAAAGGGGTTCTTTCAGTGAGAAACTGGGACAAAAAAAAATTTGATAATTGTTTTTCAAAAGTCATCCAAATGGGATTTTTTTTAAAGAAAAAACGGTGAAAGACTACCAGAAATTTGTCAAAAATTCTTTACAAAGGGAGGTCTTTTTGTGACAGGAAAAGAAAAAATAGGGGTCATTGAGTGAGGAGTTCAGTAATTCAGTAAAATAAAAAATAAAAAAGTGGTCATTGAGTGAGAGGGAGTTGAAAAATGGGGTTAATGTGGGTTGTGGCCGCACTGCACGCACATCGCTTCACTCATTTTTAGTGAGTGCCCACTCCCGGCCTTTGGCCCTTTGGACCACCATCAGCTGTCAAAACTAGCACGGCTAGACCATCATTCGAAAACCTCTGGGCTGAGTTGCTCCTTGTAATGCAGGGATTACATTACATAATACTTACAGCCACATTACTCAGTTCAATACTCAAACAAATTTCTTTCCCTTTTGATGTTTCAACTCATAGGCGTAGATCCCGGGGGATGGGGGATAAATCCCCCAATATTTTAAAAGGGGATGGTCCATACAAGCCCCCTATGATGACACCTGTAGGCCTATGTGAGTTTCTGACCAAATCAATCTCATATTTGGCCATTTTAGCCTAAAAAGTGTCAATTTTTTCGAGCTTCGCGCGAATTTATTCCACTCATCATCACCAGTTTAGCTTCAATATGCCAAAAATGTCTGTGCGCTTCGCGCGCATTTGTACAATAAACTTATAATGTCGCCAAAAGGTGCTATTTCAAGAATATTTTTCCAACCCCAATGTTAGAAACAAATCTACGCCACTGTGGAGTTTTATCACGCTCGCTATGAAATGATCAATGCAATTTTTGCCAAAGCTCACTACCATTCGCTAGATGCTGTGAACTACCAAATCGCAATAGTTTAAAAAAGTTGCTATTAACCTTTACCCAGTAGGCCTAAACAATTTTTAGCATTTGTCTTTTAATGATTGAATATAGGCCTACTCACGATATGATAACACAGTTCTGCAAAGATGTAATTCTATATCAGATATGTGTGCAAATGAGTCAAAACATAAAACATGCACACTACTTATAATTGAATAACTGTTGGTTTGATCTTGATTATTGCAAGTGACTGACAATGGATAAAGAATATTTCAAGTCTGTACAAATGGAATGTGGCTTCAGAAATCGTTGTCAAATCCGGGCTTCCTGACCCCCTAGAATAGCTAAAACCCTTAGTTGTCCTGGGGCTTCGCCCCCTGGACCCTACCAGGGGCCCTTACGCGGGCCCCTGGACCCCATGCGCTAGTCGCTACGCTCGCTTCGCTCGCTGCGCTCTATTTTAGTAATAGGGCCGGTCTTAATAAATTTGACACGCCCGCCTAAAACCACCAGTCCGCCCCTGGATTAAATAACGTATATATGTTTTCTCCAAATTCATTCTCTAATGAATATACTTTCCTGAAATGAATGGTGATTAAAATAGTAACAGAAATATTATAAATTCACGCAAGCAAGCGCCACAGTGCCTATTTGTTATATATAGGATAGAATTGTATACATCGTTCAGGAAATTTCCCTATTTTTCTTATTACACATTATTATCTCGCTGGCAATTAAATTCAGTCATATCACTTTCAAAGGCTAGGACTTGAAAAGACTTGCACTAAAGGATATTGACTCTCCAATAAATGCTTGAAATTTGGATTGTCTCTTTATTCGAGTCTTAAGGGCTCGGATAGCGACGTTTTCACGTATTTTTGTGGGACCTGAGAGCACATCAGACACATCGAATTGCATTCTGAATACAAGGTGGCAAATTATTAAAAATTGATATTTTTGATATTTAACAGTCCTCATGAAGATAAATGTACATCTTCAATACGAAAGGTCACAATTTTCAAATGATGGTCGGCTTTTCCGCCCAGCTACATTCACTTTACATGCTTTAAGTACATATTATTAGATTTATAAAGTTTATTTCGAGGACTGTTAAAAATCAAAAATATTAATTTTGAATAATTTGCCATTATGTGTATTTAATCGCGAATTAAAAAAAACCAATGTTCAACATTATTTGATATCAAAAGGACAATGCAATTTGATGTGTCTGATACAGGCCCGTAGACAGGGGGGTGCAGAATTTGCAAGCGTACCGAGCCAAAAAATTTGATTTTATAAGCTTTTTTTGGTCAAAAAAAGTCTAAATTTGTGGAAGAAAGTCCAGTTTTCACAGAATTGCCCCCCCTGCCTTGGAAAAAAGTCCAGTAATTCAAAGTCACCCCCCCCCCCCCCCACACACACACACACACACACCCACACACACCCACAAGAAAAAAATCCTGGCTACGGGCCTGGTCTGATGTGCTCTCAAGTCCGGTTATATCCCACACAAAAAACTGTGTAAACGTTGCTATTCGATTCCTTAATAGAATCCTTGGTTTGATGAAAAAGATATGAACAGAAAAATCCAATCAACATTTGAAAACTTTAATTAATCTCTTATGTTTCGTCGTATGCACTTGAACATGATGAAACGCCGTAGGCTGCAGGTTGCCAATTCGGTTGAATATTGCTTGCAAAGTTTCGCCAATTTCTGAACTCCTTTGGACCAAAAAAGCGAGGAATAATAAATTCTAACATTAAACTATTGAGACCAAATTAATATAAAAATTTGATAGACCTATCCCATCTGATTGTATCAAATTGTTATTGTATACATTTTTTGGCAAATATTTTGTCAACACTTAAATAACATTTTGTTAGAATACCGTATTTATAAGTTTTCAAAAAAATGTTTTTGAATATATTATGAAAACGTTTTATACCCTGACATTTAATGTTTTTGGCAACCTTTTCTAACCTGCGAATAATGTCATGAAAACGTTTTATGTTTGCTGTGATGTAGAAGGTTCGCTATGTAAAGACATATAAAGATGAAGATCCATGGTGTCTCTGAAAGAACTGGACCGTTGCAAACTTATTTGTCCGTATTGTAATGCTCAAATCAAACATGAACGAATACTCTGTGCCCTGGCACAATAAATTAGCTTCCATTATACTTTTAAATTCGGAAAATTAACCCTTTTGTTAGGCTTATAATTGAGAACATAGAGGAGCTATTTCTGAAAAGTTAGAACTGACTGTAACCCCGGGACTGTATTGTCTATGCCTACGCAGATGACCCATTTCAGTCGACTTTTGTTTATAGTCCTGTATGCTGCATTCATGACAGGTATGAAAACGACTGGTATTCACCAATTCACCCCGCGTAAATTGACCCGCACGACAAAGGCCAACGCGCGTAAATACTCGCGCACATTGCGCAGCAACCTCCGTGGTGACCCCGCGAGTTTCCCTAAACAAAAAACATCACTTTGCGTTTGCTTACCTTATGGTATCAATACTAAGTATTATTCTCCGAGATATTTTAAGATTAATTAGTTAAAGAAGATGGATAAAAGGATTACAGCTCCAGTTTCAAATTGTCGTGTATGTAGAAGATTACATGGTTCTCTGAGGAACTATGTCTGCGGATTCTGTGAAGATCAGTCGGTCAAACAAGGTACAGTTCATTGGCAAGTGCAATGTGAGGTAAGTTCAAGTTTCATGCAGGAAACCTTAAATGTATCATCCAGGGATGAAAGTCCACATTTGACAAAAAGCCTGAATAAGCCTGAAAACAGTGTGAAAATGATCAGAATTGCTCTAAAACGGGCTGAAATAAAAGAAATTGCGTAAATCTGGACAACAAAAAAGCCTGAATTCAGGCAAAAGCCTAAAAACTTGCATCCCTGAATTCGTCATGTCGAATGTCTGCCAAACCATGATGATGGGGTGGGAATACAAAATATTATTTATAGGGGCCTAGGCCTAATAGGGGTTTTTTTGTGTAGGGGTGCGTGGGTTTTGTGGGGGTGATATGTGGGGTGTAAAATAGAGGTGTGCGCGGGAGGGCCGGAGGGGCACCCGTATGGGGTGGGGTTGTTAGTGTTTTCATTACAATTGAAATCTAACTTTGAGTTGACCTGTTTGCATTGCAAAATTCTTTTCAGAAAGTTGACGTTGAAGAGCCAATAGCGCTCATTGAAGACAAAGTGCCAGTATCAAATGAGCACTTTGTGGATGAAGAGCCAAAATCAATAGCGCTCTTTCCAACATTCCCGGTGTATTCCACCTCAACTGAGTTGGTTATTGGAGATGATCAGGATCCAGTCTACCGCGAGCTCTATGCGGAGAAACACTGGTCAGAAGTTCCTGTCGAAACTCAGTGCAAGTACTACGCTGATAAGTTAACCGATTTTAGACGCAAGACAGGACAGAAGCAACGTGGTCCTGTATTTGATAAGTGGGATATCATTGAGCATGTAAGATGCAACTCCGTGCGTATCAGGAAACGAGAACATGAAGTTGTCAGAGCTTCATATGTGTACCCTGAATCCCCCTGGATGATACAAGATGATCTCCAAGGGTAAGTTTTGTCATCCATCTCTATGTTATGTTATAGCAAACACATTCAATTTCATATAATTGTCTTCGTTTAAGCAAAGCAAGTACCTGAATTGGTGGAGAACGGAGTCTTTTCAGTTTTTAAGCATTGTTCTGACAATATTACCTTTTGAACGTTTTTGAGCACTGGGATATTTTAAATCGAAATTGTATTTCTCAGTCTCAGAGGAAACAATCCTGATAATAGACCAGATAATACGATTTTACAAATAACCATTGACCAGCAAACTCCGTTAGAATTGGCCATTTTATTATAGCTCTAATTTTTTTATCCATCCTATTTGATACAACAGCACGGAAGCAATGAGGCTTGGCTTGATGCCAACAAAATCTGCACCAGAAATATCCTCTCCATCTGGTATACAACAAAGCGCATTATCATGTAGTGCAACATCATCAACTTCCTGGTGGAAGAGACTGAAACGCCGTTTCAAGAAGAACCCCAAACCAGTGCCAGTAATTCACAAAGATCTGGCAGTGTGTGATCTAGACGAGGAGGCCTTGAAAGAGGTAAAGTTATAACGATGCTCCCTTATTTTGGTTCAAAATTATTGTGTGCAATGTTTGTTAAATCATTTTCCACTAGTTGTGTCGTACAAAACTAACGTTGTCAATTTTCTATTACTTCTTGTTAAAAATTTCCAGAAATTCTTGACAGAACTAAAGCGAAGGAAGACATTCCCGACGGCCCTCACGTACAGGGTACCTTTCCTCAAGGCATTCCGACCAAAAACGGAGCCAGAGAACAAGGTAAGCTGGGAATTCCGCACAATCTTTCTGTAACAATTTGTTTTGACAGTTACGATTTCGAATACGAGTCACGAATGAACATCAGGATAGACAAGAAATGGAAACCTGACACGTAGATCTAAAAGTGTCGAAATTTAAAATTATCCGGGAAAATTATTGACCAATTTACTGTTTCAATGATTGGTTTAATCAAATCAGATAAAATTATATCGGGGTAAAGTATTCAGAAAACTTTCAATAAATAACATAGCGTTAACAGTGTGAATACCAGAAATTGAATTCCTGATTGCTCTTCGTATATTATTTTGCAGTATTCGCCCATGGAGATACCGGATGAAGTGTTTGAAAGATACTTCCGTGGACAGAACCCATGGGACTATGCTGGCTCACCTCTGCCATTCTGGATACTGCCTAAAGTTTAATATTAAGAGTCCGGAAGGCAGTTACACTAATTTTTCAAGATTGAATATAATATTGCCTTTAAAAATGTCAAAAAATACATGGACAGCAATGAAGTATTGTTCTATCCTACGGCCAATTAAGACCAGCAACAAATCAAATGAAATTACCAAAAATAAAGCAGCGCGTGGGCACTGACCGGGAGGGTGTTTGATTTGGTTCTTTTCTCAGGAAGGTTCCACTGGCATTAAATGGAAAGCGGGTTTAACAAGTACATTTACAGCACAATGCTGTAACTGCCGATGAACAAGATCAAGATGATAGTTCAGATCATTATTGAATGTTTGATTCAATGTTTAATGTGATCTCACATGGACAAGAAGCAAATTTGAACAACAAACATGAAATTCCAAAAATAAAGCAGCACCGCGCGGACACTAACCGGGAGGGTCTTCGATTTGGTTTCTTTCTGTGGGATGGGTACGGGGATTAAATGGATGGCGTACAATGCTTCAAATGCTGATGAGCATAATCATGGCATGGATGCAATGATTTTATTTTTATGTATTTTTTACAACAAAATGATTGGTAAATTTAATTCGTTATTGTTCACTGAAATCCTGCATTTATTTAAAATTTGTTCATTGATGAATTTTCCTTATTTGCTTACCAAATTTTCAAAGAACTGCTTTTTGTCGACATTTACTTGTTATCGAATTACTGAAATCAATATGCGCAAATGCTTAATTATTGCAGAATTCCATGATTGTGCCAAAATATATAAATGTTAATTTGAAAAGAGAATTGTTTCAAAAACAATTCTGAACAATAATCAATATTTTAAAAATCATGTTCTTGACAAATACGTTTGTATATCAAATCTCAATATGTAGAAAAGGCAAGAATAATGAAATAAAATAGTGCAATATTTGTGAATTATAATCACAATAATTTGTTGTGTTTTTAGTTTTTTCTCATCATTCCTATAGTGAGGTGATTAATGCAATGGAATGGAATATGTAGATATCATCAAAGACATCCGCATACACAATTAGGGAGTCTGAGGTTCATATCCTGAGGGTATCAAGCAACTTTTTTGTTCATCTACTCTCCTCCTTTGTTCCTTCTTTCCTTTCCGATAGCCAAAAACCATGGGCAGTGTTAGGATTTATATCAATGTATTAATATTAAGGAGTACGCTCCAGGTTTTTAGTAAAATGGCTACAATGGGGAAGAAAGATAATTTTCCTCAACTAATGGCAAAATAGAATAAACATGAGTGTCAGGTCTATGCATTTGAACCCATTAATGTCTTTATTTAGCTTTTCTATATTACAATACTTGGTTCATTCCCAAGTAAGTTTTATAACATCATATGGTATAATATCAGTAACATTTTATACAAGTTAACTTACACAATGAGAAAAGACACACATGTATATTATATCAATTATACCCACCAGTATAATAGTACTTGGTTTTCCTTGCATCCCACCCTCTGATCTCTTTGTCTCTCTCCTGATCCCACCCATTGGTCATGTAATATGTACATATTAACAATGCAAGAGTACGCCCATATGTGTTATATAGTGAATAATTAACATAATTATTAAAGCAAGGTTATTCAAATATAACTTTTCTTTATTGTCTTTTCATTGGAACATGTTCCAATGCTTATGATTACATACACAAATCAACATTTTTTTCTCTTCAAAAACAATTTGGGACCAGGTATAATAATCCACATCCACCCAGGCTCTTACGCGCACATGCAAGCTTTATAAATTACAACATCTCAACAAAGCCATATTGTCATACCTAAACACTGTCACCAACAGACAGTTTTTAGGTGTACGTCAACAACTACATAAATAAAAGACATACCGAGGGATTAATGCAAAAAGGCCTGGTCTCCAATAGCTGCCAGGTAAGGACTGTCGATGTCTGAATTTTAAAAATTGATATATTTGCCACTCAATATCGATAAAAATCGATCTATCAATTTTCCTCCCAATAATAGTCATATCTACTGTCAACATACCCCATACTTATGTAACAGGATGCATCATGCCATTTGGACTCACAAATGCGCCAGCCACCTTCCAGCAACTTATGAAGCACTATGCCATTTGAACTCACAAATACGTCAGCCACCTTCCAGCGACTTATGGAGCTAATTTCAGTCCTTTTCCCCCGGATTTTTCGATACTATTTTTTTTCATTATCAGCAACTTGGATGTATCGATTTTCTTCAGAAAGTGATATCAGCGATATCAATATTATTAGGTATCCGGTTTATCGATTATTATCGATGTATCGGCGGTCCTTACTACCAGGTGTCATATTTATATCTTGCACTAACCCATCATATTCGTCTGTTTGTTGGTGCAAGCATCAAATTATCACTTCGCATTTACTGTAACCGCATGAAACAGAAAAAACTAAAAATTCATACAGGTCTTCCAAATAATATGATTTACAATTGGTATAAATTTCTCTGTAATAATAATAATAATGGCCACATACATCAATATATATTTTTTTTTCAGATCAGGTTAAATACAACCATTTTACTCTATATATTCTTGTAGAAAACTTCTTCATACACAAATGAATGTGTGCTACTTTATCTTAGTCCTCAGTTATTCCATCTGTGCAATAGTGGTTTCAATAATAAAGATATAAGGCACAGAGGAATGTGGGAGATACCTCTGTGCAATGTATCTGGCATCATTGGTTACCATAGTAACAGTATGCACTGAATTCCAATATGAACTTTTCAAACTGTACTTGCAAAATAAACTAATACCTGTTATAAAGTCTACTTCATATTTAAGATGCTCAGTCCAGGCCACCGGGTGTGGTTCTCAATCATACCAGTATTCTTGTTTTTTATCTTATGTTTATTTGATTGAAGAAAATAAATTGAGATTTAATAAAATAGCATCTTTGTTTGGCACTATCTTCATACCATGTGATTGAAATTAAAGTACATGGGTTATATTTCTATAATTTCTTCTTAAATTCATCCCCGGCGCTGTGATGCCTATTCATCATCTACATCTTGACAACTTCTTGATCCTGTGTGCTTTGAACATCCGCAAAATAATTGGATACAGTATATAACTTTCTGAGGTTGATCAAATTGCAACTATGCACATCCATATCCTACATAATACATCAATATTTATTTTTATAATATTTGCTATGAAACTTCCTTTTCTGAATTTTGGTTGTAATAAATAACCATTCCAACTTATTCTTAACTACAAGTTGATCATTATTTAATCAAATCTAAAATAAAAAGACTTTAACAACAGAAACAAAATGGGCAATTCCAGTTGAAATCCATACACCCTTAAAGAAGACATGACCTTTAATCTTCCACATCGTGCAGATTTCAAATGGAATCACCCATTTAAGAAACCCTATTTGAAATTCACACTCCCTATGTGGAAGATTAAAGTCCTGTCTTCCATAGGGGGTGTGTTGATTTCATATGGAATAGTTGCAGGTGTGCTTATGTATATCTTATGTATGAACTTTGGCATGCTAGTATAATTAAAGGCGTGTACAGCTCAGGGTTGTATTGCAATATGAATACAACTGCATAGAAGGAAAAGTAACGACAAAAAATAAAAACAATACCTTTTCAAACAAACATTTCCTTAAGTTCCATTCAAATATACCTTAATGTTATCACACACAATAGTAGTGTTTCTTTGTCTACAATAAACAAGTTACTTTCTTTTTGCCACTGGCCCATGACTTTTTTAACACAAATACAATGTATAACAGTAAATAATTCTTATACTAAACGTTTTACAAAACATGCCTCTCTGCATTGATGTTGCACACAATCAGCACCAGTCCCATCAATGCTAATAAACAAATCTACAAAAGTAACTAATTTCCTAAAAAGGGATGTAATTATACACAAGCTCTCATAAATCAAATCCAACAGAAAATAGCAGCTTTTTAAAAAGACTTAGTGCTAGTATATAGAGTGACATTGTGTATGTGTTCTACCATTGCAGCAATGGGCTATTCCACTTGAAATCCATACACCCCAATTGAAGATATGATCTTAAATCTCCCAAACAAAGAACATGAATTTTAAATTACCTGAATGGGGGCTCCATTTGAAATCTACACCCTCTATGTGGGAGATAAAGTGTCTTCCATAGGGGGTGTATGGATTTCATCCGGATAGCCCAATTGGTTGAGTTTTTCCTCTGCGGCAAAGGTGTGCCACAACAATGAAGTTAATTAACAAGAACAAAGTCCAGAGCATGGCTAATTAAAAAAGTGTTTGTTGCACAAAAGGAACACACACAAAACATCGGACTACATGCTGGCCCTAATGTGTGACTTTGGACAGGTAACAATCATTACCATGTTATGTTATATATTGTAAGAATTGTGCATGGTATAACTTCCTACAGAGCAAGTGTTCTTACTGCTTTTTTTCTTTCACTTCATTTTCTTCAATGTTTGATTGGAAGTGGCCAATTTCTTTTTTTCTTTTTTCACAAAAGAAAATGTTTTCCAACAAGATGGTGAAGATACTGAATAAAATGACCACAGCAAGTCACTACTGTTATTGTAATATAAAGGATTGTAATATTTTGTCCAAACAGCTCAGTATAATCCAGCATTATCTTCCCCTCCATTGTGTAGATTTCCAATCTCCCCTACACCGAGTGGGTCAATTCCTGAAACAATTGGCTTGGGCTCTACAATAGGTTTCACAAGGGTAGTTCCATTATCAGTAAGAGGTGGGGCTGGCTCAGAATCAGTCATAGGTGCTGCTTCAGCTCCTGCAGCTTCTGCAAGAGGCACTGTTGTCTTCTCTTGGGTGCTTTTATTACTTTCCTCTTGCAAGATTTTGGTTGGTTTCAGCTTCATGAGTTCTTCACGCAACTGTGCTGTGTGTCTCTGTGTAATGGAAATTAATACATGCGTACAAATTAGAATGATTTCTATATGGTCATTTTTACGGTAAAGGGTGTAACTTTGGATTTTTAACATTTTAATTCCTAGTGTTCTAATAAAGCCACAGAATTCCATGATTTTTGGCCACATAAGTCATCTAGTTAGCAGCTACCTTGGGTAGCATAATCAGCTTTGGGAGTTACTGCGTTCAGTTTTAGCAGGCTTAAATGTACTTAATATTGCCATTTTGAAAAACTATAAAAAACAGTAACATTTTTTTATTATTTTTTGTTTTCTTCAGTTAGTTCATGGATAATTTTTCTTATCCTGAAAGTACAGTCATATGTTCAGTAAACACTGCCACATTAGATTTAATTGTGAACAGCCCTGTATTTTTGAGAACCGGACTTGATATTTGTCGCTTCGAGGCTTCATTTTCCGTTAACAATTGTTAACAAACTTTGTGGGTGTAGCTTTGGTTCATAATTCTTGGTTATTTCTTCACTTCTTCTTGATTTATAACAGTTGTTATCTTAACTTGAAATGGGTAACAAAAATTAGTCGATTTGCAAGCTTTTAAAATTTTTATAAAATCTTGACTTCAAAGAGCCGTTTTTCCGTTAACTTTTTTGAAGCCTCCGAAACAAACTGTTCAGCAAGCTTGTGCAAATATAACTAAAAGAGCTCATCCAATCTATTTATCAAAATGTAGCAAAGTAGATCCTCAAGTCACATGTTTTTAAATCGTGGAGATATATATCACTGTTTGAAAATGGGACCCAATACAAACTTTCCGTTAACAATTGAAGCCTCCGAAAAAATGAAGCCTCCGAAACAACAATAAGATTAATTATCATCTATGCATATCTAAATTGGTGTGTTTCATACTGATATCTGCATTGTAATTATTACCTGATATGTGCAGAATGTCATAAATTAAAAAAAATGTTGACATTATGGTTAATGTTTGAAAAATATACTGATACCCCAAAAAGCCTGTTTCGGAGGCTTCACATGCAAAAAACACCATACTTAACAAATGGGTGAAAAAATTAACATGTGATAAATCTACAATATCTGCCGCATAGAATTATTGATTCAATACACACAAGAAAATAACAGCTTAGATGATCCCAACACTGTTGTTTTCAAAAAAACTACTTCTGCAATGTTTAACAATTGTTAACATGAAGCCTCCGAAACAAAAAAAATGACTTGCTGTGATAATTTCATTTTTGTCACAACTGAAATTCAATACTTAGAAGCAAAGCATGAAAATTGGTAATTGTGATATTTTTTACCTATTTTTTCATGTCAACTTGTAGTAGTTAGCCAAATATTTTACTTTTATGATCACCTGTGTTGTTAACTGAAGCCTCCGAAACACAAATCGCTTGAATTGCCAATTCTAAAAAATAACTCCAATTTCTGTGAAACTTGGCTGGGAGGTTCCTTTCATCAAGTAGTATTTGTACATGAAGTTAGACATTCAAATTATTTTAGGAACCCAATTAAAACTTAAAAAATATGTTTAAGGTTTGGAAATTTCCATTGTAAATGACACTTGATGTTAAAAATTTTCAAAACTGCAATTACAAACATAGCAAAACATGGTATAAAATTTAACTTATATCTGTTGACTTACTTTGGAATGGGATTTCACATGTATTCCAGCTTTCATGTCATAATTTTCTGAGGTTATGTAAAATACAGTTTTTCTTAGATTTTAACCAAAATGTTATGGAAATGTCAATTTTTTTATTAGAAATCAAAAGGTTTAAGCCTTGAAACATTATTTTACTGGAATTTAAGTTGCTTCTATTCATGATTTCAGTAAACAGAAACATATTTAAGTGGTTTGAAATTTTGACCCTAAAAATCAAAAGTTACACCCTTTACTGTGAAAATGACCATATAGCAAATTCAGCAGGTTGGAATCTTTTTATTAAATCTGATTTTATTACGAAATTACACAGAAACAAGCAATACAGCTACACATTCGATGTTTAAACTCCAAACAGTAACATCAGTGCATGTTTCAGTGGGCGTCAAGCATGTTACTGGTTTGTTTACATGGTGATCAAAGGCAGTACATCTGTACACACATCAATAACTGTGACAAAGCACTGATGTCATGGTCTCAAGAAAGCCAAATGGACGAGATGGGCTGTTTTAATCTGTTGTTGTATTTTTCATTAAACTCTAAACAGATTCATATGTAACATTCATGATTTAATCTGACTTGCAATATCAAATGTTTCATATTAAATCAGGTTAGATGCTTGCCAATCTTGATTTAGCTTTGTATGTCACATATCATCTATCAAAATTACCTTGAGAGCTGCCCAGTGGTGAGCCACACTCCTGCCGACACGTTTGTCATTGCAGAGCTGAGCTAGCTGACTAATCCATTCCTCACATTGAGCCATCACCTCAGTACGCTTCAGATAGAAGTGGGTTTGAATTACCTGAAGGAGAGAAGTGTTTTACAGAAATGGTAAAGTCATGTACTCAACACCTGTTTTAACATAATTAAAAATATTCCATTCACTGCAAAACCTGTTTCATATGAACTCGTTGGGCTTCCCAGTTCAGATTCTGTTTGAATGCATTTGCATAAAGCACATTGATTAATAGTGCTCTACGCACAGGCTTAAAGTCACAAGCCTTAGCATATTTTATAGGAATTTGCTGACCATTATACAAATTTGATGACCATTAATGAGTGACTTGCAGCCAAGCCATCGCAGCCCGGATCAGCTCCCTGTGTTCCCATACGGGTGACAGAGATAATAAGCAGTTAGTTCATGATTTAGCAGTTAGTTCTTTGCCTAGAGAATTTCAAGTTGCTCAATAGCACGAGAACAAAGAGTGAACAAGAACTGTGCCGGAGCTCAAACTCCTTTCATCACACACAAATGCACAGGAGACTAATTAAAGCCTTACTTGATAGCTAACTTGATTGCTTATCAGATAATTTAGGAATTTGCATTATCAGGCAATAAGCTTGTCACCGTCAAGTTATTTACATCAGCCCTAAGGTTTAGCACAGAATACACAACATACGGTCCTCTGAGAGGATTTTAAGACAGCGCAGCCTCTGCCACCCCTACACACACACCCCACACAATGTTACAAAATGGCATTCACTCACCTCCTTGAAGCATGATGGTGGATTACGTAGCATTTCCAGCATAGCCCATTTAACAGTAGCTTGCATGATGTTTGCATCATACTCCCGTGAACTCTGTGTCCCAGAGGGTGTACCTCGTGACCTCTCATAGCCAGGCTCATTGAAGTAGGGTTCAGATACTAGGATTAGGGACTGGATGGACACTAATACCTGCAAAAGGAAAAGAATGTGAAACAAAATGTTATGAATAGTTAATCTATTTGAAACACTGTTTTCAAGTGAAAATTTTGAGATACATATTATCTCATGATCAATATTCAATTTAACATGGTAGTGGGAGTCGGGGCAAGCAATCAAGGCAAATACAGGATGAATTTGATGGGATTTTGTGAACAACTTTGAATAAATGGTTAATGTAAACAAGTTTTCTTACTTGTAAAAAGCTTGATGTCTGTGCATTCCACTTCTCTTCTGGTCTGCCATGCCATGTGTTCAACACACTTAAACAAACCTGAAATGAGAACATGGATTTATTTATTAGGAAAACACATTCAAGTTGTTTTTGTCATTATACCAATATGTCCTTCAATTAGCGATACACTTTACAATGGGCATACATTGGGCTATTCCAGTTGAAATCCATACACACCCATGGAAGACATGTCCTTAATCACAAACACAGGGTGTGGTTTTCATCCATTCAGTTCACTCCATTTGAAATTCACATTCCCTGTGGGTGGGTGGGGGTAAGGTCATGTCTTCCATAGGAGTGTATAGATTTCAATTGGAACTGCCCATTACACAAGCTGCAAGTTCCAATGGGGTTTAGTTTTTTTTCACCCTGATGTGGCAGTGATATCAATGCATTGAGGCAGCTGTTTTGCACATATATCTATGAAGCATCTTTAAGTGAGGGTGTGTACACTAGCACTTTGGGCGAACGTTGGCAATTTGAAACCGCACCTAATGAAATGTGAACTGACATCATTATCACATCATGCAGTAGAAATTAAGGAGACCATATTTAGAACAATTCTATCAGCTTGTTTTTAAGGATCAGAGCTAATACAGACAAAAGGTTGACAGTTCATATTTGTTGGACATAGAACACTTCTAACAAATTGTAACAAATGCTTCAAACACTGATAAGTAATAAAATTTCTGAAATACCACTTGCTGCATTGCTTCACTTTGAAAACAGAAAAATTTGTATGCAAACAGCAAAATAATTCTTCAGTTATCTGTATGAATTGCTTTTAACCTACCTTGCCATCGTTATATAAATTTGGATTAAACCTAACACTATGTTGTCCTGTTGTCTCTAGATTGACAAGCATTGGTGACACTGGATAGTCAGCAGGGAAATACACATCAAACTCAAAGCATCCATTGGCATAAGGTGTGTCTGCTGGACCTGTGATTAGCACCTACAAATAGCAAATCGAAGAAAACAAATGATGACATATTTCCTGAATTAACTTTTAGAAAGATAGGCATAAAATTGAGCACACTTAGCAATAACCATAGTAAATCTGTATCTTGGATTAATATGAACCCAAGGAAGGTAACAGATTTCATGATTTTCCTGAAAAAACAAGTTGGTGTTATTATCTATTCATTCCATATGCCTAAAAGTTCTATTGCAATAAAAGGTATCAACTAAAACGATGGCTGTGAGTAAATTTGCTCATTTGGATATGTCAAATGAACAAGTAATAACAACTGTTAAAAGAGATTGTTTCTCTTGGTCTAAAATTAATATTTGCAAAGATGTTCCCATTCCTCTCTTCTGCTTAACACATTCCCATTTTGCTTAACATATTCTCATTTAGCAGAGATGCAACACAGGTTTCTGTCCAAATCCTGAAAATTGCCAAGTCCAAGCGTGCGGCTTTGAACATTTGTGGAAGCTCGTCCAGGGAATAGTCATCCATGATCCAATCCACTTCCAGAAATGTTTAAAAAATTAAACAAAAATATGCGGATCTTTTTTATTTATGCCCCCGAAAGTCGCATCTCTGCCTTTAGTACACAGGGAAGGTTTTGCAAATACAAATGTCTGCAATCCCGCAAATACATACAAACACACATCCCTGTCTAACACAATGAATTATTACCTTCATAACATCCAGCCTGTCCTCATCACATCTCACAAACACACTTGAGCTAGCCGATAGAGGTAGTGAATTTGACAGAGTAACTGCTTCTTGTGCCAGACGTCTAGCCCGGCTGGCATTGGTCACATTGCCAGCTGATTTCACATTAGAGGCATAATGGTGACTTGACACAAAACTGATTTTGCCGTCGTCTTCTTCGGTGATCATATGAAACGTGTCTGTGATGATTAAAAACAGGATTGTTACTTTTACTGTATATTATCTTTTCTTTCTAACAATGTTAATTAGGTCAATTGGTAATAGATTAGTCTGAAAATAGCGTAATAGCAAATGTACAATATTCTGACTGAGATTAAACATACACACACATTTTAAGTTTTGCTGCTGTATATAATTCAGATTTATAGAATAGTTTCTTCTGATGCAAGAAAAATAAGTTTAATTTCCCACTTGTATTATAATGTATATGTGGCTTCAGCATGAGTAGTTATATCTGTCACACCGACTTACAACAGAGTTCCCAGCATTTCATGAAAACAAAATTCCTTGAGTTTCCCAGATATTTGCCTGAGAAATATTTCCACTTCACCAAGGACTGAGAAGGAAGAATTTTTCCAAAAATATGAAATATAACTGAATGAGTTTTAGTACAGTTTGGAGGCATATCTTGTATGCAAGACATGTGTATGCAAAATGACAAAACTATTGCCTTCTTGGGCCACTCCAATAGCCCGAGTTTCCCCGTCTACAAAAATGGATTTTAATTTTTCCCGATTTTTCTACAGATTTAAAATTGAATACTAAGAGAGATGCTTTAATCTGTATTAATACTGTAAAAAATGAAGACAGTGGTAGTCAAACACTTTATTTCATGATATACAGCAAAGTTTGTCCACTATGTTTCTGAAGGAAGTCACAAAAATATTAAATTGTGTATTCACTCACCAAATTGCATCTTCTTCATGATGTTGACGTAATATTCTTCTGAGCTGATCTTGCTGGCGGCCCCTGCAGCAGATGATCCATCAGAATCTTCACGATCCATCTCATCTGCAAATAGAGAGGTCAGAGGGTAAAAATGCTTGATAATATATATATTTTCACAAGAAAAATAACCATGACTATATTATCCAACATGCCAATTAAAAAGTTCGTGTTCTTTTATGTCACTCTGCTTAAGCAGCTGATCTAAATTCAATTAATTAAAATGCACTTGTTTCTAGAAAATGTTGGTTATAAGTGTGCATGTGTTGTTAATCTCTGTATCATCATGCCAAGAAACACCCATTATCAACTACCAATTTTACCTCGTGATGCTGCAATTAGTTTACTGGTTGCCCTAGTAACAATCTCCACAGTGCGCTGTATCTCTGGTACCAGTTGTGTCAGACCCTCAGCATCAGCATCTTCCTCAGGGGTGGTGTCTTTACGAAGAGCTCTATGACTATTAGGCTTGCCTTCTTTGTTCAGTCTATACAAAAACATACACATATGTAGAAACGATACAATGATGGTTAGGCACAAATTGTTTACTGATAAACAACACAGGACTAATGACATTGATATCTTGTCTTTTTGTATTCTTTCCAACTCCAACGAAAAAATCCTTTCAGTGCAATTACATAAGAGTGCATTCTACTAAACCTACCCTGGAGCTGTTTTTCATTTAAATGTTTCACTTTTCAAATAAGAGCACCAAACATAATGTATTGTATAAGGTTAATTCACTTCTGTATTTTCAAGCTAAAGACACTATCACTGATTCGCTAAACCAGAAAAAACAAAATCATTGAAAATCAGATTTTTGTATTGAGTATAGGTATGCTAACAAATCCTGCAAATGATAAAACCAAACAGGTCACATTTTAGTCATTGCTGGAGAAGTGTCCATACTGACGGACACTTGTAGCTACACCCAACAGAATGAAGCTTCATATTTATCACTACTGCCAGCCATTTTCTTTATGTCTAAAATTTTTCATATCACAAAACGCCTTATAATGGTAATTTTCATGACATATCTTTCACTTTTAAGCCATTCCTAAAATAATCAAAATATTTGTACACATTTCCAGGATCACTGATTACTTTGGTATTATATTTTCAAGAATATTACTATATTAAATTAATGTAGTACTTGGTGTTAAATTGCTATAATGTGTATAATTTTTAGTTATATAGCAGTATAATAGTACACCAGTTGAACTAAATGATGTTATTTGCAAGCATATATGACTGTGTTATTGACGAATACAATGTAGGTGATAGTCCAACACACTTGTTAATCAATCACACCATATCTGTGCTTATTAAAAGAGATGTGCAATCATTCAAAAAGAGGCATTGTCTATTGCTGAAACTAATCCAAGGTAGAAAAAACAAGTATTCTTCATGATAGAAACGGGTAATGTGTTTCAAGTATTGTAAACTGGTTTAACACACACAAATTAGAAATATGGATTGCTATTAAGCATAGCCAAAATGAATTTTTAATTTGACAATTTATCCACTCATTAAGAAAATATCACACACTTTTCAAACAGCTTTTGATTACTTCTGCATGTCATCTTTAAACCAAATTTTGAGCATGTAAATTATAAAATCTGTTATTTTTAAATGATCACTGAATTTTACATCATGAAATGGAATTTGGCAACATGGTTGATTATTGGTATGAAAGATATGTAAATGTTATGTTGATCGAACAATGGAAGTATCTGGGTATGTTCAGTTGCAAACATACACAAGTAAGAAAAATGAAACCAAAACAAAAAAGGGAAAAGCAAGGGATTAATATGTTGTTGAGAGGAGAAGAACATTTGCAAGCTTCCTTTCATTTACCTCAGGGGTGCTAACATTTCATGGCCAACTTAGACCAATGTTACAATGGCAAGATAGCTTTATTTGCATATTTGGATCTGGCAATTTTCAAGATGGTGCTTAGTAACTACGAGGTTGTTTATAACAGCCATTTAATTCAACTCGACAAAAAAACCATTTTGATGTCATGTGAAGGAATTTGAACACTAGAAATATCTTTGTATTGAAGTAAAAAAAGTATTGATGTGAGAAGTTTGTTCCTAATTTCCTTTCCACATTTCATGACCCAAAAGGTCTTGAAAACTGTGGGTAACAAATCTGAATTCCTTCAAACAGTGAATTTGAGAGTACTTCAGTGAATTTGAGAGTACTTCAGTGAATTTGAGAGTACTTCATTATTTCTGAAGAAAACTGCATCATGTGACAAAAGCAAAAGTATAAGCAATGGTGAGATGTAAAACAGTTAGCAGCCCTGTGGTCTTGAAAGAGGAGCAGAAAAGAACCTTTTTCGGATCCTTTCTTTGACTGTCTGTAGCACACAAGAGCCCAGCTGAGTCTCCGCTTCCGTATCTTCCCCGGAGAGACTGTCCTCTCGCAGGGCCCTATGCGAGGAGCTGGGTTTGTTGCTCTCTATGTTGAATCTGTTAACAGGTACAACAAGAAATGCAATGGAGAATTATTGCATGCCCAGTCACCATCATTGTTGTTCCTTAATCCTCAAACAGACAACAACAGAATTAAAATATTAGTCTTCAAATACCACCTGACTAACCACTACTTTTGACCATTCCATTGACAACCATTGGCCTAATCCATCTCATAAAATGCATAAAATTATTTTGATCTCAAAAACAAACGACAACAAGTTCAGACAACGTGGTGAGAGGTTTACCAATTGTTTCATTTATATTTACAATACAGTGTCATGTTACTCTAACTACCACTGGAAATGATGCTGCAGACCTTCAGGTTTTGTGGCTTAAATACATACAACATCAATTTCAAGCCTGGTGTCACATCACTGCTGATAAAATTGGCTATCAATATTCAGTGGAGTGGCCAAAAATAATGAGTTGTTGTCAATTTTGAAGAAAAATATTTCTTTTCAACTGTTCTGCTGATGGATCTTTCATGTATAACACACACACTCTCATCATAAATACTCCTCTGATGTTTCCACCCATGTAGCATGGTCTTTCAGAGTTCAGACACAAAAGCCGATAACCGCCCTATTCAAACTTTTTATGTTCAGGCCGCCAAAATTGGCCCTAAAATGCTAGCTTTCAATTGACATCCTACTTCAAAAAGAATCCAATGTATATTTTTGAAACTATGATCAAAAACATCATATATTTTCTTATTATGTTCTATATATATTTGATAGTTATATTTGCCTATATCTCAAATCGACATCGTTTTTTGTATCCAAACTCTTCATCTACAAACAACAAACTTGTTTGCTTTCCATTTCTTCTTTACCATGAAGCAAGATTGAAGCTATAATGGTGTCCTATAAAACAGATGAAATTATATATATGCTGACTGAAAGTATGGTGTGAGTTGACTTAATATGACTATATAATAACTATGTGTTTAGATTAGATGTCCAGGTTCTCTTCTGATGCTAACCATCATCTCTACATCTGTGATGATCACATTAAGACCTAGAATATGCTCACCTACCATTCTGTAACCCCAATGTGTTTGTACATCACAGATATTTGGTGTACAGAGCACTGGACAACTTGAGGTCAGTCAAATTTTGAGCTATGATTGTTGAATAGATGCCACGGAAATACCGCATTAGAGATGAAACATTTCTATCATGAATCACTATCATGTCAAAGAATGAAAAAAGAGATGATTTACTTAGATAGTGTACTCACTTAAGTCTTGAAGTGTAAGTATCCACACAAGATTTCATATTCTCTAGGAGACTGATGACCGATGTCTCCGAACCACCAACTTGATCATCATCATTTTGCGGCAACAGTAGGGTAGCTAGCATGGGACATTGGGCGAGGGCACGTAAGATTTGCAGCAAGGCACAGTACAGAGGCACGTGACGAGCCATGTCCAACACTACAAGGTGGAGACAAAATAGAGACAATTAGAAATGTATATGTATATAAACTGATAAAATCCAGTAGGTTCATTATTATACTACAATTGATAGTGATCTGCCTGTCACACAAGACACAAATATTTCAAGCTTATATGCACCATATCCATTCATTCACCCATAAGCAAACACCATTTAGGATATACCACTTTAAGGTGTCTGCATACAATCTGAAGATAAGCTTATGTTGAGTATTATGTTCTGGTGAATCTTACCCATTTTTTTACAAATTGATATATGAGATCATGGTATTAGCTTCTACAATGGTCATTAGAAATTGCAATTAAGATCACTTTAGTTTTTCTCTCTTACCTGAATCATTTCTAAGATAGGACGAGATGGCAGGAATCAGACAGGAATGGCTGAGCAACTCTACAAACACAGAGGGGAAGATGTTCTGTAGCTGTTCAATGTTATCATCAGGTTCATGGTCAACACTAGCTGATGCACCACCAGCAGCTGCAGCTGCTCCTCTTGAACTGATGGAATGATCCCATGCTGTGCCACCTGGGTTGATATAACTGGATAACACCTGTGGAATAGGACAGCATGTTGACTTGTCAAAATTCACTTTAGCAAAATACCTTCAAATAATACTTTGCTGAAATAACTTAGACAATGTCTTTATGCATATTCGGTCATAGAATTGAATTGAGTTGAATCTAGAGCATCTCAGTATTAAAATATTACATTTTAAAGATGAGACATGGTAATAAAGCACCACACAACAAATCTTCAGCTTTTGACAGTATCTGTTAAGTAGTTGGTACAATGTCATATCTACTTAAATCTTGGGGTTCTGATGCGAAACTGTTCTGGTATGCTAGGATGGGATGTTACTCAACATTTTCAACTTAAAAATGCTGAAATACCTATTGTCATCTAGCTATTTTGTTATAATGGACATGTGGAAAAGCTCTACCTATCTCTTTTGAACCCTCTTCCAAACCCTCTCCTGCCCTGCCAGGGAGAACCAAATAGGCAGCCTCCTTTCCTCTCATTATTTAATATATAGTTGGAAGCTAAGACACAGTGAGAGAGTATGCAATCATGACAAGGTGAGATTTACCCGTGTACGAACTGTGAACTCAAGTAGTGAAGTGGTATAACCGGTAATTGTGATGTCAGGAGTGCATAACCCACTTAGTCCTGTTGTTGTTTTTGTTGTTCTCTACGTCAGTTTGCCCAAGTTTAAAAAAAACACTCTTCCAAAACTGACATACCTTTAACAAGCAGGTGACATGTTCCTCTTCAGCTTTCTGCCTGATGAGAGCTTGTTCTACATTCCAACCAGATGATGTTGAGCCAGTACCAAACCCAGTACCCTTGGCCCAGTAAGACTGGCTACCTTTCTCTCCTGATGTACCAGGCCCTTGGCCTACACCAGTAGGTTGGGTGGGAGGTCCTGGCATCTGCTAATGAAAACAAACAGCAATATTATATTGTAGATTCCAAATGATCTTGGGAGTTTTGCGAAAGTGTACTGGACTACAACAATTGCCCAAAATAAGGAATTAAATTAACTTAGACCCCCTCACTGGAAAAGCAGCTGCGTCATACAGTAATTAAGTTTCACAATAATTAGTTTATAATTCCGTCTATGAACTTTGCAAGATTGGAAGGTGAAAACGTTTGAACAAGCCAACAAGTTGTTTTTTGGGTCACATGACTAGGTGTTTACCGCTCTACCTCACTTTCTGATGAAATCCCATGAATGTGGGATGAAATATCAAATAAGTCAAATATTTGTTGAGAGAAATGTTTAAAATCTCTGTTTATCAATTTTTTTTCTTACTTCTTGAACACTACTGGATGCCCCATTACTAACTCTGGGTCCATGGTGACTTAGCACAGCTAAGCAGGCTAGGATAAGATGCACTGCACCTATTTCTAGGGTCATTCTCCTCAGTAACACTCCATCATCTGTGGTAAGAGGAGTGCTGTCAAACAGCGTCACTAGCACGGTGAAGGGTAAGGTAGGTAGAGAAGATGCTTGCGGTGAGCTCAAGATGTGTCCTGTGGATAGAACAATGTCAAAGAGATGTGGTCAATACTTGCAAATCATACCTAATATTTCATTACCCCACATCAGTGTTTATTCAAAAGACTACTATATCTGCAATAAAATTTACTGGCAGTGATCACAATATCTAGCTTTTATCAAATACAAGGATACAACTTATTTTCTGATGTTCAAAGAACATTGAACTAAAAGGATTACTTGGATATCACCAATATTGCAAGAAATATTTAACATTCGAGATGACAGTCATCAGCATTTTCAGATCAATCACAATAACGCATAGTACAGCCAGCATAATAGTTATATACTGGTTCACCTTAAGTTCGGTAAAGGACGTCAATGCTTTTTCAATGTTGCGGCACAAGCAACATGCCAACAAACCCATGTGTGTGTACACTCTGCATGATTAACTTTACAAAAGGTTTTGACACTGTGACCAGCTAAATACGCAATTCGTCACTAATGACCCTGAGGTTAACCAAAGCATAGCCAACCATCATTCTGGATATAGGAAGTTCCCTCCAAGGATGGATTAATGTCTTTGACAGATGCTAAATTAAAATTTACAGCGGTTGTAATCATTTTAGCAGATAAAATTGCTAATATGAAAGCAATGGTAACACTTATTTCAACCCCTAGTATTCATATATATATAATCAAATTAGGACAAGCAATTTTTATACCAATGGTAGGCAAACCTCAATTTCTAGCAAAGCCACATAGCATGGCCAATATTGCAATGAAAAACAACTTACCTCCATCACCATCATCAGCGACTCCGAGCACCAATCTTAGTAGAAACTGGGCCTTCTTATGCTCCCTGAGTAATACCTCTGCATAGCCAGGTAGTCTTAGGAACAAGCCAAATGCCCCCAGTGAATGAGGTGGTATGGATGCAGTACTACCTACTGGACCTGCACTGCTTGATGCACTGGCAGATGGTGCAATGTTGCTGGCACCCAGCTGTGGTTCGTAGACCTGCTGGCATTGTAAGAAATACACCACAAGTGTTAGAAAATTTTGGAAAATTGCTCATGTTAAAATTACTAAACAAATATTGTTTTAAATATTTTCATATATTGATGAGTGGTAAGCTCATCACGATTGAAAAGGGCAAAAAAATTATAAAAACAAAACACAAACAAAAACAGGTTTATATAGCTCAATTACTTAAGATAATTGGACTTCACAGAAAGTTGTTAACCAGTTTGGCCCTAGTCACACCTTATAAGCTATTTGACGGCATTCAGGGATGAAGCTCTGTACAGGCGCGAACCATAGTCAGCCTACATATAATAACCATCGCAGCCATGATCAGCTCTTATCTTCCAAATGATACTTTCGATCCACCAGTCATAACCACAGTTAGAATTGAAAGTCATCATTTTATCCGTCAAATTCACAGAAGAACTTCTGTCTATGTATCTATCTATCAACGATCTATTGACAGTTTTCACTAATGATGTCTTGATTTCAAGCAAGAATGGCCACTTGGATATCATAAAGAGAAAATCATAAACAGGAATGGTGGCACTTAGATACACTATTCATGATCACCACTGAAGATGAGAGGTCAATTCCCACAAAAGACAACATCTTGCAAATTTATTATTAAGCAAAATTTGGTAAACGGTCAGCTTACATTTATCAAACTTACACATAATAAAATGCGAACCACTCCAGAAGACATGACCTTAATCTTTCACACACAGAGTGTGAAATTCAAATGGGGTAATACCTGAATGTGGTGACTCCATTTGAAATCTACACTCCTGTGTGGGAGATTCAGGTCATCTTCCAGAGAGGGTGTATGGGTTTCAACTGGAATGGCCAATGAGCACATAGAAGGAGAAAAAAAGGAAAAACAATGATACTAACCTCCATGTCTTCAACTACTGGTTCCATAGGAGCCCATGTTTCACTAGCAGCATGCCATGCAAAGCCAACATTATCAGCCCACTTGTCTGACTGCCTGTCCCTGCGTGACTCTTCAGCTCCGCCAGACCGAGGTACATCATGGTATACAATGGGTAGATGTTCAGCTATAAGTGCCAAACCACCAAGACTGGCAAATATGTTCAGGAAAGATGGGATGGCTGGAGCCTCAAGTAACGACTTCATCAGTGCTTTTTCTTCAGAAGATTTTGTGTCTGATAATTTGGTAGCTAAGGAAACAAGAGGTGATAATGTGAATTTGGTTAAACTTTTTGCTACACTTTTTGTTGAACTTTTTGAGGTGATCGTGTGGTTTGGTCAACTTTTCATTCATTCAAACAGGTGATCATATTAAGAAATGATAATTGAAAACAAATCTG
This sequence comes from Amphiura filiformis, assembly GCF_039555335.1. Classification (NCBI taxonomy): domain Eukaryota; kingdom Metazoa; phylum Echinodermata; class Ophiuroidea; order Amphilepidida; family Amphiuridae; genus Amphiura; species Amphiura filiformis. The sequence continues at coordinate 14,470,918 of NC_092632.1, forward strand.
TTGACACAAAATGTAATATATGTCATGATAATATCAGTAGTCATAGTCTTTGAATAGTTTTTCCCAAACCACACTCAGTCCACCAGCACATGTTCTTCATTCACTAATGTTTGACCATATTTAAACAACCACTTATTTCGCAAGAAAAAATAAATGTTTTTTGTTTTTTATATAGTCAACAACTAAAAAAAATTCATATTAAATTTTTGATAAACTATTTTTTTTGTTACTCACTCAATAAACCCAATAATATTAATGAATAATATGTGCTGGTAGTTGGGAGGTTGAGTATGGAAAGAGAGCTACAAGAATATTGCCATGTAGTAAAACAAATACTCCCAAATTAACTATTTTTCTTTACTTACGACAATTTCTCTATATAATAAACCAAACTTGTTCAAAACATGATCTGCTAATTATAGCAAAACTTGAACCTTGCATAGTACATTTTGCCTCCTCAAGAGAGTGACATCAGTGCATGCTCCAGTGCGTGTAATATTTTTGCACATATTTACTCAAAAACTGGCATGTTCACACAAAGGCGGTACATCTGTAAAAGCGCAAAGTTAACTTCAATTAAGTACTGACATCACTCTCTCAGGGAAGCCAAATGGATTATTGTCAATAAATAAATTTCTACATAAGTCAAAACAAATAAAGGAAAGTGGAAAAGTTGGCTTTTATATCAATTCTCACCTTCTTCAGCTTCAGCCGACTTAGAATTATCCGTCTTGGATGCATCCAATTCTTCTTTTCTGATGTTTAGACCAAACTTCACCATTGGGAATCCACCCGGCATTCCTCGTTGCTGCAGTACACCAACCAGCTGCGCCAATGTCACATTGTCTGGCAAACCTTTAGTGGATATGAGCTCATGTGATAGGTGTACCCTAGGCACCTGCAGGCCACCATCTTTGTTGTCTAAAGATGGCATGGACATAAACAGCTTGGATGTAGCTGGTGCTGTGTGTTTTGGGTGTGGTGGGAGAAGCGGAGAGGTGTTGTTGTTTTCTTTATCGAACACAGCAACTTTCTTTGGTTTCATTTCTGAAAAAAATGCATCCAGATTATCAGCCGTGAATTTGATTCAAATTGGTACAAGTTTTAAGTTAATGTTAGGCTATTCCAGTTTAAATCCATACACCCCATGAAAGACATGACCTTAATCTTAATCTTATCAAATGTAACCCATTTGAAATTCACACTCCCTGTGTATGAGATAAAGGTTATGTCTTCCATACAGGGATTTCAACTGGAATAGCCCAATGCTTTGTGCCTTATTGATAAACTAAATTACTCATAAAAATGTTAAAAAAACAATTTATTTCTTACAAATCAAGTTTGTCATGTGTATAATGCAGAAGTTTACAGGTACACAGTACCCTCCCCCTTCTAGAGTGACATGCAATTCCTAATTTATACACTCACAAACTTTACCAAACACAGCACATCTAAATAGCCTACTACAAGTAAAAAAGTACTACTATATACAAAGTACCTCAATTAACTTTAAAATTGAGTTTAAGCTATGTTTCTACCTAACATTGGTGTAAATTACTCCACGATCATTAAGCTGATCTTTATCCACATTTTGTTTTGATCAGGAACATTTGTTCCTGCCTGCTGTTTAAAAACAAATTACACTTGGCAAAATAAAGCACATAATTAGTTTAGTGTTCCCAAACACATAACTAAATATATGCTTACTTTGTATTCATGTATTGCATTAATATTAGGGTTTAAAAACAGTAATATTAATGTGATTCCTGAACACAGAATGAAATGCAGCCAACTACTAACTGCATCTTACATAAGCTCAAAATAATTCCTAAAACAACCCATCGATAACCTCAGAACAACATACATGAGCTATGAAACATTGAAAGCATAATAGACTACACAGCAGGCACTACAACACAAAACCAGCATGGATAAATAAGTTCTCTATGAAACCAACTAAGCACTCTACAGCCAAACCTATAACTACTACCAAAGGTGCATTTCATTGTTTAAAGGTCTGTGACCTGATCGACAGACTCATCCCCCATTTTTCCTCATCAAAATTGAGATTTTGGTATCAGAGAATACTCATATTTTTCTCAACATCCCAGTGAAATTAAACGGCCAAGATATTTTCCATTTTTATGTTGTGAACAAAAACATAGTGATTTGTGGTAACCATGCCAGAAGTGTATGTACTATCATATGTGGCATTGTTATACACATTTTTTGCTTCTCATATAAAAAAAAAAATCATTAGAGCAATGCAACTAAAAAATTTAAAACATCGTTTTATTGGTAGGCCTCAATCTAAAACAGAAAACAGAACAGGAAAAATCGGACCATGCCTCTTTAAACATTTTCTATTTTGTGCCTTGGAAAGTACTCTGCTCAAGAAATAAGATTGTGGTAAACAAATTCACTTTAGTTTTTGGGACTGATCGATTTCAAGTCCAAAAAATAAATCTTGATCTCAACAGAGACTAAATATAATTCCTTTATTCTACAAAAAGTAATGATCAGGATTTCCACCAAAGAGCTGCTTGACATATTTGTAATTACTTCTTTGACAATTGGAAAAAAAAATGCTCACAACTTGGAAAAATTATTTCCAAATCAAAAAAATCAAATCAATCAACAAGTGATGGAAGAGTTTCTGCTGTCATGAAAAAATCTTAGCAGCTTAGTGAGGAATACATTAACATCATGAAGTGCCTCTTTGAATGCTACGATAAGCAAGCAAATTTGAATCACAAACTTCAACGAAAAATAATAAGGGAAAACTAAGCTCCGGAAAGAAAACAAACAAAACAGTGGGTGTCACTTTTGTTTGAAACTCACTATACGGAGACTCTGGGCCACTGGTCTGGTTAGTAGTGGCCAGACTGCCAGTGTTGTAGTAGCCATACAGTTCTTGTTCTGTTTCATCCTTACTTGATAACAGGTTAGGCTCCTTAGAGGTGGAGAAGATCGACTTGCTTGATGATGATCCAATGGATGATGAGGCATGAGATGATCTCCCCACTTCATCTTTGGACTTGGACTTGTCATTCATCAGAGAGCTGCTTGATGTATCTAAAAAACAAAATTCAAGTACAATTGGTAACTGAATTTTGACTGATGTATAATTTATATGTGACACGATCTGGACCATGGAGGCCAAAGGTGGCTAATTTGAAATTGAAATAAAGGCAAAAATATGAAGTAAAAAAACAACAAAATACATAAGAAAATAGACAAAACTTCATAACTTTAGAACCAAATATGCTAGACCGTTGGTGTTTTCAGTATATGATAGTCTTATGTTTGTATATAAGGTAATAATTATGGTAACTCAATTTTCATAAAATTTGACCTCCATGGACCAGATTGTGAAGCATATTGCGATCTTTATATCTTTTTGAAAATCTGAATTTAATATAACCTCTATAAACAAAACTTGTATTTACTTATCAAAGCTCTCACAAGGGGCCCATGAAGCCATAATTGACTACTCCCTAAAAGATATACTGACCTCACAAAAAGTAATTCAGTCACTATAAATAGGCATTTAGCTTCAGAACTATTAATCATATTCAACAATATTTTAACATGGAAAGAGAGATTTATGTGCATAATGATACCCTATTTACCCAATTTCCTTCATTAGTGAAGCAGTGGTTTTAAAGGAAAAAACAGAATTCTAAAGTTGAATTTACAGCAATCAAAGGTTATTATACCAAAGCATTGTGATATATAAGACCTGCACCGTCATACTCACACTGATTTTAAATCAATACAATTTACTGCAAAAATGATGAAAATGGGCACTTGCCTGTCACCTTCAAACATACACCGACACCACAATACTCAGTCAATTGTAACAAAGTATGTGTCAAAATTAGCGGAATTAAATTTCCTTTCTCCTGGTGTTTTCAAGTAACAAATATGAATAATAGTTTGAAGTTATAAGCCTATTTATAATGGCTGGGTTACTTTTTGTGAGGTCTTTAGTTGCAAAGTACAAATGTAATGAAATGTATTGCCCTTGACTCATCACAAAGAGACAAATATTTAATGAAACAATGCTGAACATACCTGAAACTTGAGCTACAAGTTGACCACAAGAAGAGGCTAACTTGGCTTCGACCACCTTGTAGTTGTGACCTGTACCAAACTGCGGATGATCAAGTCGACTCCCGACTCCCAGCATCTGACTCTTGTACAACCGGAAACTTGCCTTCAGGAACACAGTCAGTTTCTCATCTTCCAACATGAGCTGCAGAATGAGACGTCTCGTGAAACCGGAGATAGCGAACCGAATGCCTGTTTGCGTACCTCTGCTACATGTCACATCGCATATCACCTGTGCCAGCAGTTTTTGATTGGTTTGATGGCATGTTATACACTTGGCGAAGAATGTGATGGTCGCCGTCTCGACGGCTGATCTCTGTGAAGTTGTTAGTACTTGATGTTTCCTAGGGCTACCAAATGTCTGAGCTTGTGCTTGATTTGCACTGATATTGCATAGAAGTGTTAACAGAGGAGTCCAAAACACGCTTCCTTCTGGACTCCCTAACCAGTTCTTCATACGAAGCTGACTGCAGAGTTCTGTGAAGAAATCTAGTACAGAAGCTATTAGATCGGCTGTAAGAGAAACCACGGGCTCTGATAAATTGGACTCAGAACTGCTCCTACTTGCTCCCAATCCAATGCGTGGAGATCTTGGAGATCTGGCCGCTTTGATTTTGGAGGAGTCCGTCAGTCCCGGACTAGGGACTTGTCCCAGGCTTTGGTTACGTAAAATCTCTTGGGCGCAGAATTCCGCTAACGCTTGAGCTAGTATAGCAGGGAAACCAGAGCTTAATATCCTTTCTGTTGAGGTTTCACTCTGGCAGGTAACTGCTAGCGTGGATAGATGAGCCTCATCTAACATAACATGGGCAAACTCTTCAATGGGGAATTGCACATAACCATCAATGACTGGGGCAGTTTGCTGCTGCTGATGATGGTTGGCCGCAGCACCTTTAGTGTCATCTGTCAGTCCGGTTGCGTTGTCTTCACTATGTCTCACTGCATGTTCTTGGGCATCCTTGTTATCATCTGTAACAGAATGGGAAAATACATTATACATGTAACTTTTAACATATTTGTAATATTTAAGGAGTTTTTCAGACGGTTAAATAAGTGAAGCTCATAAAATGGTGTTATTTAAAGGCCGCTCCAAATATCTGGAAAACACATTAAGTTGGGAGCTGTGCAAAGTTTGGTGGTATAGAGGAGAACATTGACTTGATTATATTTTAAGCCCACTTAATTGGGTTGCCCTTGAAAGTTTGCCTGGTCAACTGGATGGGTCTTTAAGCTACACTGATAAGTGATTAATTAAAGAGGTGCAAATAGAGAATCTAGACTCTGTCATCTTTCCATCTCCCTCATGGAGGGCAGGATAGTGTTTTGGTCCCTGTGCATAATAAGCCAATATGGCCAATTTACAAAAACTTTACATAGATGGCTATTTGGATTTCAGACTCTCTATGCTAACTTTGCAGTTAGTAATTGCAAAAGAGATGTCTTACATCCATAAATTACCACTTTGCAACTAAATTAATGTGGATCCTATCAGCTCATTTCAGTCCCAAATATGAACAAAATCAGTATTATATCAAGCGCTCTAACCCTAACGCTACCAGGGGCTATAAAAGGCTACATCATCCCACATGATCCAATCTCGTAATCATGCAAACCCACATATAGGCATGAAAACAATGGCCGGAAAAGATACATACCCATGGCTTGATATCCCTAGTCATGTGCCTAACACCCGGCGGGTCTGTGGTTCTGAACCGGACAGGAGAAAACAATTTTTTATCTTCATCTTCTTTCTTCCTTCCCTCCTTTCTTTCTTTCCCCTTCTTCAAAACATCTCCAGTAAGTTAGAGTCATAAAATTCTGTATCAAGTTTACTTTATTCACAAAATTGTATCCCAATTCACACATTCAGAATAATGTTATACTTACCAGTAAGTGATATCTCCATGTCCAGACCACTCTCCATACTGATACCCATCCACTGTAACAGTGACTCAAACAGAACTGGCTGCACATAGCACATTGCACATAGAACAAAATCAGCTGCTCGTTTCAACGAGGAATTCAAAGGTAGTACCATAGACCACTCATACACAGAACTGGAATCAAAATATTACACCATATTATCAAATAATCAATTCATCAATCAGTCTACATGCAGAGAATAATTTAAGCACCTAAAAAGTAGCCAACTCAATGGGTTATTCCAGTTGAAATCCACACCCCATATGGAAGAAAAGACCTTAATCTTCCACACAGGGAGTGTGAATTTCAAAATGGGTTACTTGAATGGGTGACTCCATTTGAATACATGTATTTCAACTGGAACAGTCTAATGTTATGAGCAAACAGACTAAGGTCACCTGCACACAGTATTAGTTTGTTTGGTTAAAGCTTGAATTCTCAATGGGATTTGATCTGCAATTTCACTAAGAAAACCTCAGACAGTAAGAAAATCAACTTGATCCATAAATAGTGTAGAGTATCCTATATCTATAGAACTCTATTGTTGTACTATCGACTGACTAGGTGTCTCTGTGGCAGTTTCATGAGAAGTGCAAAAATCATCCTCTGAGTAGCCAACATCTGCATGCTTTCCATATCTTCAGGTCCTTCCCACTACTTAACTCTACCAACGGATCTCAATTTTAGCAAAAGTGTACTACATTTACCAAAATTCAACAGTCCAAAACAGAGACTATGCAGTAAGTATTCCCCACAAAATATGCATCAAGTTGAACATTTAGAACATACATCAATTCTAAAAATATGTGAATTTTATTAAACCAAGTTCCTTCCTGCATCCTTTTAAAAGCTCTTCAGACAACTTCTTAGAATTTTCTTAGAAAGTATATTTTGTTTTTGTTAAAAATAGCAATGTAAATCTTGATAGGAATCTTGTCAAATTTAAACTTGTCACTTTCAGTTCTGTAGCATTGCAATTCCAAAGGATTTTTTGTTCATATTTTGACTAATCTACAAAGCATCACCTGCAATCAGAACCATATGTTCATTTGCACACTGATAAGTATATTTTTAAAAATAAAAAAGGTTCTTACATCTTTCAATATCTGAATAACTGTTCAGCATCACATAGATTTAAACAGACAAAAAGATATCAATGATATGCAGCATCTTTTTTAGGGAAAAAACCTGTAAATGGTGACAAATTTGTTTTAAACTGGGATAGAAATGAAATAAATTGGGGCAACAAAGTTACCTAAAATTATATTTACAAAACACCAACACACACAAACAAACATGACTGCAACCCAGCTAGTTTGCCACCTACCTGAACAATTCATTAGTGAGAAGTGAAGCCACATCATATGTGTTCGCCTGCTGATGACTAGCCCAAATGATGGTGGCCACAGCATGTACATGAGATGGGGCTGGGTTTAGTAATCCTGCTTCTGCTGGGGAGAGGGTGCGTGGAGTACGGTGGAAGTGACTATGCTTCCAAGCAGCCACTCGAGCTGTATCGCCTAACCAATCTAATAATGCTTGTACTCTGTAAATGAAGTAATGGTCAAGATTTGAGTGTTTGCCTGTAGTAGGAATGTGTTTGATACAAAATGTCTGTCTTCAGAAAGTTCTGAAGCTTCAGTCCAACCTTTTTATTTGGTCATGAAGGGACAAATTATGTGCAATTCTACACTGAGTGTCCTTTGTAGTGAATTAGGCACAACAAGGTATTACTTAAAAGATGGTCTACATGATTACTGAATATAACAGAGTGCTTTACACTCATTTAACATTTGTCCTTCAAAATATTTCAAAGCATGAAAATCTTTTGAAGGCCTTTCAGCCAGTTAAAAGAAAATGATAAATATGAGGCATGGATAAGGGAGGCTGTATCCCCTATTTGGCAAGTTGCCAATCAATTAACAACAGAGACTGCAAATTATCACTTCAAAAATAAACTTTGCACTCTATAAATTAAATTCCAAGTATAGAATTAAATTTGCTAGAGCAAGCATGTTATTTGTGGACTACTGTAAACCTACCTATCTTTTGTTCCTCCATCATGTGATGTTCCTAACTGGAAGATGATGTCAACAGTGGAATGAGATGATACACCAGCAGAATGACCCAGCATCGGTGGTGAATGCTCTGCGTATGGACACAAGATAACATCATCACAAATAATTAATAAGTGTAACAAATACCAAGATGCAATCATGTCATGACCAGCATCTTTTGAGAGATTAAACAAAGTTCCATCATGTAGTGTACTGACCGGGAACAGACAAGTTTGCCACTCCCGCTCGAAATACAAGAATCAACTTGAACACACTTAGCCATGTGTTTCTTCTTTTGTAGACCAAACTGAACCTCACTTTGGATCACTTCAGCAAATTTTTATGTTCCTTGTATACTTTTACAGTTAATATCTCAATCTACGAACAGGTTAACAGACGACTTCACAATTTCCCCCCTTGAAAATTTCACCTGGTACATCACTTGTGACCCGATTCTCTTTGTATCACAATCCGAATATGCATATTCGTAAGGTCTGTGACAGATATTGTAAGGGGAAACATTACCAACCTTCTTCTCCAGTGCTGTAACTGCTCCGTAGTAACAGATCAAATATAGTGAGGCCAACGTCAGTGCAACATAGACCTAACTTGAGTATAACTGCCTCAATATTGGCAGCATAAACCTGGCAATGAGGGGAGAGGAGTAGCGAAGAACAGGTGGTGAGCAGTGCTGGCATCCGAGAGGCTGTGTTGGCTATCTGGATTTCCAACGGTGCCACTTGGGTCAGACAATGGTGAAGAAGTCGTAGCCATCGTATACTATAAAAAGAGAACAAAGGAAGACACTTGTAATGAGGGCTGATTACCAAGAAGATTGCGTACTAGGTGTTTTCCGAACAGATCATTTTGTGACAAAGGGGGGATTTTAATATTTCCCCCAAGTGCAATGCATGATCGATGTTGCAAATTGAAATCTATATCCATCTTGAATATTACACAGATCAAGGCCCAGATAAAGAAGCCTTAAAAATCATCTTAATATTGTTTACAGATTTACCTTGTTAGCAACTACTTTAATAGTCTGTATGACTTCCTCGAGACAGTAAAGTAAAATTTGCGATTTTCTTAAAAGCTGCTCATTTGTGAAGGAATCTGTTATGCTAGTTGGATTGCTTGTGCCATTTCCTTTCCGAAAATGTACACTTTTATCTACTTATCATCATTACATTTAAAGATACAGTAAAAAACAATATGTAAACTACTGACTCGAGGAAGGCATAATGACTCTAGTTCATAATACATTTCATCTCATATGTGACCATCCAGCACAACTGAGCCCTGAAGTCGCCAATCATCATTTTTGAGATATTCAACCAAAATACTCTGCTTGAAATTAGCTTTAAAATGATGTATATCATGTCTATAGTACTTGACATTTAAGTAGTGAAAAATCAATTAAACAGTCAATAAATCCTTTGTTTCCTATTGTTTATTGTTAAGTTCAATGGAGCATATCTCAATAGTGGCACTGGCAACATCCGGGCTCAGTTGTGGAGGATGGTCACATATGTTACAAAGCCTACCTTGATTTTGCAGCACCATCATCACTTGATAACAGCAATCCTGACTGACTACCATTACCAACATTACCAAATGCTGTGATGCCCAACAGCATGACCTGTGACAAACCAATGGTGTTTGAATCTCGGGGACGGTGAAGTCGTAGACACACAGATGTGGTGATCTCGGGCCTGGGCAGCTGAAACTTGACATAGGTGAGCCCACTGGTGGGCAAGGGAGGACAGATGGGTACAGGAGTGGTGCCATCCGCACTGATCTCAAGGGAGACAGAGGATGGGCAGGCTAAAATGAATCAAGAACAAAGAAATACAGAAAATTAGTTTAACTTTCTTTTCTACTATGCTAACAAGATTTTTTTAAATAAATATGACAAAGATAACTACCAATTGCCTAACATATCTAGGTTTCACAATATTTCAAGTATAAGTTTTCAAATTGAAGATGTAGCATGTCTATCAAAGGAAAATTTCAGGATTAAAATGTGAATCACTACAATCTCTCTGTGATTTATAGTGAAACATTAAACAGTTCTATTATCAAAATTCTTTTGTATTTTAAGACATGGGCTATTCCAGTTGAAATCCATATACCCACTATGGAAGACATGACCTGCCACACAAGGAGTGTGAATTTCAAATGGGGGTTACCTGAACGGGCAACCCCATTTGAAATCTACCCTGTGTGGGAGATTAAGGTCATATCTTCCATAGGGGGTTTATGGATTTCAACTGGAATAGGCCATTACTCTCCCAATGATTAATAGTAACAAAACATTTTATACACATCTATACCTGCTACATTCATATTTAATGATTTCATATCCATTACCAAACAAAACGGTATAAAGGCACTTTGTGATTTCTTACTTGCTAATGATGTCAGATGTGGTTGGATGTGTACTTCTCTCAGTAGAATTGCATTGGGCAATGTGATGTGTAGATCACACCAAGCTTCATCAGGATAGAAATGATATGACCAGGCTGCTGAACGAGCTCTACGATGCGGTGGGGTTGGCTGTAAAAGAACCTCTGCTGGCTGGGCTGTAGCACTGCTTGAATTGATTGAACCTGTGGAGTATATTGCATTATATTAGTACAAACTGTTTATATAAGAAGGATTATTTTACATTTTGCAATCTTTTTATGAGAGAATATGAAATTGAAAATTGTATTCATCCAAAGCACCTAAAGAATTGACATATTATTTGTGCATCTTTGTGTTCACAATTTGTGTTAGATTATATGTATACACTGGAAACAAAGCCAAAGTTTTTATCATACTCATCAGTTTCCGTGGTAATTCTTAACAACAGATGTAGCATATTTGAATCAGAAAACCTGCCCAGACAGCCACTACTTTAATCTTTGGCATCTTGCCCTATAACATCCCTGCCCATCTCACTTCAAAGGAACAAGACATTTTTCCAAAAACTTCTTTCCAACCAAATAAGGCTAAACTATAAGATTTCTGACTCGTCCATGTTTGCATCACTCATGAAGAGAAAAATACTGTAACTCCAGATTATCATCATGTACAGCCGTGAGATAAAATTTAAGTGCATGTATGTTTGCGATATGAGTGTAATGTGTTGTGCCGATTATGCACACTACTTTACACACCATCGTATAAACCAATATTGGTAGATTTCCCTTTGTGTTACGCATGTGATATTTGCAGTCCGTACTCATCTAACTTCATTTGTTTCCTACCCACTACTTACCATACGGAGCAAAATTCACCAAGCCATCTATGTTCTCTACTTCTGCAGAAGCCCCAGCAATGGTCCTGTTAGTCCTACTAGCATTGGATATGCTACTGGATAGCTTGGACATTGAGCCTAGATGCTGCATTATGGCTGAAACAGTACTGGGACTTGTGTCTATCACAGCACGGTTGCTTACCACCAGATTGGTACATACTACTCGCACTCCACCTGTACAATCAAAACATTAATAAGATTTATGATAAGTTTAACTTAATTTAATTCTCTATTATGAATAGTTATATCAAAAACATTTTAAAGTTCAAGATGTCCTTTCATGTATACTGTAATTCATGTGCAACATTTTAACAATTTAACATAACCAAGTAACAATTAATTTGGGTCCAGGTTTCTTTACAATTTTCATTCAATATTTCAATTACTCTTTTGTGTTTCTGAGATATTTTTTATGATTCTCATCTCTCCTATCATGACAAAGGGTCAAAATGTAGTTATTACACCATAGATCAGCCCAGGGAGATGAAACCTGACCTTTATACACATAAAACAAACACCAGCACAATTATTTTTCTACTGAATAGTAAATGAAAAAATGTATTGTCGCTGGGCGCAAAAAAACCTCATTAAGGTCGACTACAAAACCTCACATAAAAAGTCGCCCCACTAACACCTCATTATATGCAATTTTGGTCAATTCTTTTTTTGTATGTCACATATCGGCATATCTTCTGATACTTCCATTTTAAATGTAAACAACATATGTGTCTGTAAATGACCAAACAACCAACAACATTTTCAACATCAAACCTGTTAATGTTGACAATTTTTGTGTCACATGCAAAATTATAAAATTGCTACATGAGGTTTATGTAACTGGTGGCCACTTTTTATTATTTACAAGGTTTTACATTTGACCTTGGAATTTTTATCGTGCCCATCGATGATATCAAATAGATAATTCTCACCCATATCATGGAAGGCCTGCAGTGATTTCTGATCACTCAAGATCTTCAGTATAAACCATAGTAACGGTTCAGAAAGCGAACATCCACTCTTGTTCTGTGTAGCTGACAAGTATGCCAAAAGTGGTCTAAGCATGAGTTCTACAGAGTATGCCTTTGTGCCTAGAGTACACAATATCTGGAATATGTTGTCACCCACTGATAAGGGGTCCACGTTTGCGAAAGAGTCTGAAGCGGAAGGATATAGAGTGGAGCTACCAATGATTGAAGCCATTGTATTACTGCTGCAATGATTAAGAGCTGATAATAACATTGAAATGGTTTCTTTGTTAGACAGTACAATGTCACATATCCTTGGGACCTGCTGTGGCTCTGCAGGTGCATCTGTTGCAGGTGTTGCTGACTGCTGTGCTTCAGATGACCTCTCCTTATCATCATCACTCATGGGTCCAGCAGTGCCACTAGCATTACCAACACTCTGTTGCATGGATGCATTGAGTTTACTTGAATCAGTCACTGGCAGGCTGCCTAGATCTGCTCCTACCGTGATATCTTGCCTAGGCATTGCCTGAAGGAACCTTGCAGCGCTGTCTTCATCTAAAGGCACCTTGATTAATTGGTTAACTAACTGTAACAGACTGCACATGAGGACGTCACGGCTGGCCTCGCCTCCGCTCGATCGCACATCTCCTGGGCGAAGCATGCTGGCAAACAGACCACCAAAACAGGATCTTGCATTCACGTTAGTGTCCGAGTTTGTGTACTGAGCAACTCTTTGGGTACGTGTTATATGGTTGTGTACTAGAAGTGCTATTGAATCTATCATGCTCACTATACTGTTGACTTCAGTGCGGCCGTAAGCTTGCTCTACAACAAAGTCTAGGAAGCGGACTTGTGCATCCAGTGGCCCTGTGCCTGTATGGAAAGCACCACTGTGGACAAATAAGCAACAAATATGACAAATAAATATCTTCTATTTCCAGTATTCAAGTTACAGTAAAGATTTGATACTAAAATTAACTCCACACCCTACTTCTTACCACTGTGTTCTTGGAATTGGATCTCTAACACTAAATAAATGGGCCTTAAATCATATTAACTTCAAAGGGCCTTTACTGTAAGCTCTGCTAACTCTACAAATTGACATTAAAATTGATTATAAAGGAACTAATGAACTGTTATCCTGACTTTATGATATCTTTACACAGTCATGTTTTATTTGGCATATTCCCGGGGCATATTACCTTGGTTCTGAGAGTATATGTACTAGTCTTAGTAGAAGTTCCTTGAGTGCCATAGTATTTGGAGTGTGTGATGAGGCTAGTTTGATCTGAAGCCTGGACAAGAACTCATATAGTGCTTGTGTTACAGTAGGTCCAACCTGTAAATAAGATCAGAAGGATTTATTTTATGTACAATATTTCCATGATACACGCTGTCATTTACGCTGTGGAAAAGCATATGGGCTTCATCTTGAACTAAACAACTGCTAAACAACTGCAAATATTTGGACAAAAAAAATGTTATATTTTCCTATTGCACTATTTTGTGGTAATAGAATAGAACTTAAGGGTGTAGTATTATCCTTTACACCAAACTAATGTGTCCTCTGCAATAAAAAAATGTTTAAATAATGGGTTTGGATGCACCTCACCCATTATTTACGTTTTCACAGCCTCTGACATATTATTTGGGTGTAAAAGGATACTGCATTACCCTTTATTTCTTAATTAGTGCTGAGGACAGATGGTTCAAGGTGGGTGACTCTAAAGATGGCATCACACCCCACCTACTATCAAAAGGTATGGTATCCAGTGCTCATAGTTTTCCTCAAAACTCCAGTGAAATTTTAAGTATGAAACAAAAACATGATAGTTTGATTTGAGCAATCTAACTTGGAATAAGAATAAGGTAATATTATGTGTTACAATCAGACCACCCACCTCTAAATAACAAAATAACTAAGTTTGGGGATTCGGAATCCACAAAATCCCAAGTGATACATCTACACTCTGACATAAGGCATCTGAAGTATGGCAAAGAATGGTGTCATAAACTCTTTATGCTTGTATTCTCAAAATGAAGTTTTAATTATTAATTTGCATCTAGATGATTGGCATCAGCAGCTCAGCTAGCTTCTCTTAAAGGCAATACCAGCAGTACTGAGATTGCACAGAGTACTGAATTGGCACAGAGTACATCAACATACTCAAAATACACACTTGACAAGCACACATACCTGTGAATAGTGCTGGCTTCCAGCAGTTCCATGCAGTGCACTACCTGATAAGAAATGCACCAGAGCAGGCAGTAGATTTGTATCCCTCACTATAATTTCAGCCATAGAGGGCGCATCAACTCCTGTTCCCATCCCCTCATCTCTACTATTCGCCAAAGCCGACAGTGCGTGGAAAGCCAGGCACCATGTATGTACAGGCATGTTGAGTTGCCATGCAACTGATGCCAACAGTTTGTTCAAAGATGACTGATTCAACTGTATACTGGGCACAACCGTAGCATCAAATGAGTTGTCTTGTTTCTCCACATCTGGGTTGGCCTCAAGCACTTGCAGCCACAGTTGTAGTAAAGAATCCAGTTGTACTCTATGATACTGCAGCTGACCAAAAAGCTGATTGAAACACTTGCTGAGCATGCTGGTCGATGGCTCCACTTGCCTCCTGCTTCCACCGGATGCCATATTAGCAGCAAGGGCATCATCCGTTGGTGGAAGATCTCCAGCTTGCGTTGGCAGGTGGGCAGACGAGGGAGGTATACACAATGGTCCTGAGAAGGTCTGTCCAACAGAATGGGCATCCATTAGAGTTGTCACTTTAAGATACCATTCAACTTGTAGTTCTAATCCTTGCTCAAGTCTAGCATCCATCGCCATGGATACACTTGGCAACAGAGTCCCGCCTCCTTTAAGTGTATCCCCTGTAGGAGGAGGACTACCTCTGTACTTAGCTCTGTTCTTGTGGGAGCTGCCAAAGGGGACTTGTGTGGCACCAAATTTACATGCAACTTTCATGGGGTGACTCTTCTCCAGCCAGTCAAAGTCATCATATTTCGATGAACCAAAGATGACATGATCCATATACTGGGCATCATAGGGATCCATGGGGGTACCAACAAACTCAACATCAGGCTCAGGTACAGTTGACATGAAGGTTTGCTCAGATGAGCCAGCACCTGTGGATAGATAATATAGATTAGATTCATAGCAACAGTAGGCCAATACACCTGACATCATTTCCAAATCAAAGGCCAGGAACTCTGATGTTCCTTTTCATTAACGTGGAAGTACTAGAAACAGTTCAAAGGACTTTGTCAATAACACATCCAGACTTGTTATTCTATTCAACTGAAGACAAACATAAGCTGCCTATGTGTAATAACTACCAACAGTAACACAATCTTAACACTGATATCATGTTTCATCTTCTCAAGAAATTCAACATCAGATTTAGTCTTCAGCTCTTTAACATGACCATTTGCTTTGCATATTTCTTGGATTCATGATCTTCTAATTTTTAAATCAATCAGCGCTTAAAAGTGACAGTGTTGCCTGGATTTCTATTCTTTCTGAAGAATCCAGCAACATACTGCTGCTATTGAAATGCATAATGACAACACCTGGGGTCCATTTCACTAAACTTTTATCCCAATCGTAACTCAAGTAACCGTTCGCAAAGTTACGTATACCCAAAACTAGACGTAAACTTTACAAAGGGTCTCTGTAGTAAATCCCAATTACTTACGAAGGGTTACGTTCGTAAGTAAGTTTAGTGAAATGGAACTTACGACTCGTAGGAAGTTACAAACAATTTTGAGATTTACAAAGCTTTGTAAAGTTTAGCGATATGGACCCCTGGGCTTGACACTTGAAAATAATCATTAAAAAAATCCAACAAAATGTATCAGTGGGCACAAAGACTTATGAAGGGGTTTGGCATTTATCAAATCAAGCCCTCAACAATAGCTTGTTTCCATTGTATGTAACTAACCTTCAGAGAAGATGTCCCCTCCATTAGACTCACTCTCATCGCTACCATTGGCTCCTGCACCAGCTTCATCATCACCTATCACATCACCTGTCAGATCACTGTCCAAGTCTGAGGCATCTTCTGACACCGCGATGCTGGATTCAGGGATATGGAAGTCCTCAGAGAATGGGTATAGACGCTCTCCTGGACGAAAATGAATAGGAAAGTTGAAATACTTCATATTCTAAATACACTACACTCCTAAAATTTTTTAAAAAGACCAGAATATCAATCCTGATTTGCATACTTTCTTTTTAATTCCCATGGTGCTGACCAAATTGTTTTTACGGGACTTCAGTACTCAAGTTGTGCAACCGTTCGTTGTGCACCCATTCGGTTGCCTGAACATTATTGACTGAAATGACACTCATCTCATTTACAATGTTAAATGCTGTTTTTGTTTTGAAAAATGCTAACAAATAAGGTCTTATCTTTTAATTTTGTTGAGTAGTTTATATCATTTACTGAATATATGAACATATGTCAAGTAAATAATAAGTGTACCTTATATCACATTCACATCTAAAATGATGTCACTATAACAAATACTTTCATGTAAGAGGATACCACACATAATGTGCCAGTGCCAATGCCATACAATGTTGACATCTTTGATGTTTTTAAGTCAAGGGATGGGTCTACAGACCTATGAGTAGCATTTCATAATGGGTAGCAGCATGCCACAACAAAAGGGCACAACTCTCACTTTAGCAGATAGCTCCAAGTTGATTGGCGGAATATCTGGAATACCCCATATTCAAAACCTAAACCTGTATGCAATCCCTTTATTATACATAATAATAATACTTGGGTTGTATTTAAATTCAATGGTAGCAAAGTATGCTTTGTATTTTCAATTCAATGGTAGCCAAGTATGCTTTTGTCCATTAGTCTAAAAATAAGCGAGTTATGCCGTTTTGTTGTAGTAGTAGGCATGTCCACTAAAAATTGAAGTACTTTTAAATTGATTCAGACCTAACTTATTGGCTGGGAATTGATGAAAGAAACATTTTGGCGTTTAAATAATCTTAATCGGACGTTTCATTCCAGAGATATGGCCTTTTGAGTGTTACGGTTTTATATAGGGCTGCTAGAACATTTTAAAAGTTAAAGTCCAAAAGGATTACTAACAGAAAGTGCAATTTTAAGGTACTTTTTCTTAATGTATTTATTAACTAGCGTTATCTGGAACATTATATTTGCTTATAACAACATGAAAATAAGATCATCCTGAAAATTTAATCGATTTTGTTGACATACAACAAAAAATATAAGACCTCAAAACCCATGGTTTGTTTGGTGAAACCGCAAGCATGATCATAGATGGCCGCCATGGAAAATATCTCCATAGAGGAGATGAACAAAAAGTGCATTATTTCAAATGAATGGCGGTAGTCTTAAACATTGTTCAATCTTTTACGGTCAGCACATTTTATCTTCAAAAATTATTATATTTCATCATGGCATAAGTTTGGTAACATTAATCACTGCCAATTTTGAGAAATTTGCTCCAACTCAAAGTTTATCTTTACTACATTGAGCAATACACTGTGTGCATGGAAGCCATGATGGTCCCCGGTTTTATACTCCCTATGAAATGGACATGGTAGTAAGAAGTGCACGGGAAGTGCATGATTTGAGATGGGCATGTAGGCTTAAACATTCTTAAATTTCTTAACATCCTACACATTTTGTCTTCATAAATAGTTAAATTTTATGAGTATGTAAGTTTGCTTGTCTGATTCACTCCAAATTTGGAGATAATTGCGTTTGAACACCTGATGCACGGAATGGTGTCACTTCAACCTGTTGTAGTTCTCATCTCATTAAATTTTTCATTAAAAAAGTTGATCTCTTCATGCAGGAAGGTCCTCTCTATTTACTGACCAAACAGGAAAAAGTTAGGCGAATGTTTTCTGGTGGAATCAGGAATTTCTTGAAACACCCTGATATAGGCCTACATTTGGATCAAAACAAGTATGTACGCCATTTAACATGCCTGGGATTTCTTGTATCGATCAGTTTCTCCATAGACAATACGTGTGTGAGTGCACGCACACAGTAAATGAAAAATCGTTCTAGTGGAAACTGTATTGAGAGTGGGCATCCCTAGTAGTAGGGCTAATATCTTACCTTCAAGAATATCCTGGAGAAGACAAGTGATGGCATGTGATGCCCATGGTCCACCCCATGATGACATACCCTGGTTGTGTTCTGAGCTAACACACAGCAGTAGTAACTTTGTCAACTGCTCGCTAGTGGCAATCTCTGACAGGGTGATGGCAGGACGGGTAGCGTTAGCTATACGGGCCAAGACCTGAATGAAGCGATACATAAATGGGAATGAAAAAGCCAAACAAGGTGAAGAAATTATACCTGGAAAAGTTACTAATTTAAACATCACAGGGAAGTTATTAAGTTTGACGCAACCAGATGTTAGAATAGAGCTTGACACAACCAGATGTTAGAATTGTCTAGAGAGTCCAGATTCTAAATAGTCAAGTGCTTATACCTAGTCAAGTACTTAACACAATCGTATTATCCACTATATTAGATTGTCGTGCATGGGCCAAAAAAAGTGTACTGCTTTAGATTTGAGCATTTTAAAGGTTTGTGCATGTAAAGCTTAGCATACAGTGTCCTCACAATGGACTAGACATACAAGCTTGTACTTTAAGACAAAGTTTCCCTTTTTATTTTTACCCTCACAGAGCTACAAGCATATATGGAGAGGTCTGGATTCTCTGATTCCCTAAGCTCTTTGGACATATCATGGTTCCAATGCCGGAACAACATCTCTCCAACAAGTGTAAGTTCATTAAAATGATGGAGTTGTTGATGTACAATTTAACAAGTATCAAATTGAAAATAGAGTTCCTCAGACATAACATATGAAAAAACACAAGCATGGTATTTTTGCACCCATTTCTTAAATGTTTTTGTTATGTTCCATGGCCTAGCACCTTTTAAACCAATCAATTATCTTACCTTGCATGTAACAAGAAACAAGTCCACATGACAGGTGAAGTCCATGGCTAATAGCAGGTTCATTAGTCCCTGTAGCACTGGGATACAACTTTGTCTCGGCAGCTGAACTTCTGGCAAAGGACTGTCTGTTGGTTTGTCCTGTGACACAGCTGGTTGGGCGAGAAAACCTCGTGCCCGTAGATTGCGTTCAGTGATGCGGCGGATCCGTAATATGTCTCGTAAATGCTACAAAAAATTCAAAAAGAAATTGTTACTGCCCAATTGTAATCAAATTTATTTACTTTATTTGGATCATGTAACTATTGGAAACTACACAAAACTGCTATATCTTGTGTGAAACAGAAGAAGATGCCCTATGACACCATAGGTCAACTCATCTATAGATAATCCCAGCATGAAATAAATATTTGAGTGAGAGGGTGTTACCTTTGAAGCATGCTGTTGTAGTTTCTTCTTAATCTGGACTTGCACCATAGGATCATTGTCTTTGCCTTCCTCCACTGCCTTGGCTTGAATGGCTTTATGCATTGACTGTACAAACACAAATAAAATTTATTTATAAAACCAATCTACATTACTTTACAATATTATCGTGTATATTTGAAATTTAATGACTTTTTACAGGAAATATTACAAATTTGTAACAGACAGGCTGTATCAAAATGATTGTTCTTTGTTCGCTTTTTGGGTTTTTTGAAAAGCCAGCTTCTTCCCAACGTACCATTGGATACACTGGAAATTACCTGACTTTAAATATAACATATTGAGTATAAAGTCTGGTTATCGTTAGCAGATCCAAAGTATTTGAGAGGAAGGCTTTTTAAAACACCAAAAAACAGATGGAGAGCAATTATTTTGATATCATATTGCCTCACATTACAATGTCCCCTTCATAACTACAAAGAATATTTATTTGTTTTTTAAGCTTCACCATAACTTCTAAAATACAAACTTTGGAAGACGCAAGCTGACTTATATACTCTTAATCAATCAGAATCATCAATGTACCAAACAAAGTTGAATTGAATATTATTGTCAATGACCCGTACAGCACATTACTTGCACAACTTGTAGTGACATAAAAACTGGTGTAAGCAAGTTGCCCTGGCTCCAAATTGCAACATCTATCTTCCTATAATATAAGCCTAAATTTAAAAATTTGAATATATTTGCACCCTGGTAAACTAAGCAAAACAACTTTCCATTTCTGCCCTCTGGAAATTACGCTTGGTATGGTCTAATAAATTTGTTGCCCAATTGTATTTGTATTTGAACTATTTTTGGTCTTATCTGCTTACACATACCTGTAATTGTGTCAACTGTTCTTTATGAAGCTGCAGTTGTTTCTTTAGTTTGCTTTGAATGCGACTCTGCAGATGACTGCGATTCACAACACCACCACTAGTATGGTGACCACCCATGGTCTGTCCATTGCTGGTCATGAAGTCCCAACGACTGGAGCATACATTTCCACCTGAAAAACAATATTATATGCTGAATATTTGTTCATGAAAGTCCCCTTCATGGATGCTGAAAATCTACTACTGCTACCATGTTCACTGTTCAGTACCAACTAACATCATGGCATAAAATCTGAGTCATGTCATGTGAGGTGTCCTTTCTCTGTTTTATTTCGCTTGGTATACATGGTTCAACTTATATTAAAGGACAACTATCTCCCCTGTTTTGATACATTTAGATAAACAAGAAAGAAACAAGTGTTTTACCAACACTAATGGGCATTTAGGTAACATTTATAAACCCAATCAAAATGCAATTCATACTATCACAATACAGTACCTTTATCTTTATCTGTGGTAGCATTGCCATTGCCTTTACTTGAAGCACTTGCTGATGGAATACCTCCACTGGCACCATTCTCATCTTGATCATCTCCTTCTGTAGATCCACCGCCTGTAGCTGTGGCTGAGGTGGCTGATGAACCTACTGTATGGTCAAGGGTACGTGACAGGAACAGCAGAACCCAACCTACTAGTGACAAATCCAGTGGGCCTGGCGTAGTATAAACAAAATATGATACAAAAACTATTTAACAACTACAATTAAATTGGAATATGCAGCAAAGTGCTGACAGCAAAGAGACTAAACTGTGTTTGAATAAGAAGGGAAAAAAAGTTGCTGGTTATCCAGATAGATACACTTGCATTATATAGTCAAATTTATCATTTTAATTTTCCCTGCCTCTACCAAATAGGTTAAACAGGGCAAGTAGGGAGTCCGCATATCCCCGTACAAAATTCTATGGGAAATCTGTCAATGATAAACACCAATATTGGACTGTTATAATGGGGACCAAATGAGAAGTGGCATTTGAATGCATGAGATTTGTAAATGTAACACTTAGCATACAAAATTGATCAAACCCATAACATGCAGATCCAACAATCTGAAAGCACACTATATTTCACTCCAAGAGAAAAGAGCAAACATGAGTCCTGATTCTCTCAATAAAAACTGCTTTGGCCACTGACAAGGTTAATGTCAATGTCAAGACCAACAACAACCACCATTTACCATTCTATAGACTTCATTAATCACCTACCTGCATTGACAGCAAATCCACTTTGTCCATTCAGGAGTGGAGATAGCAACTTAGCTAGTAGAGTCAACAGGTGTTCCAGAACAGAGTTGTTAGCTACCAGAGATTTCTGTCCAAGACTAGCTAATAAGATGAATACTCTGCAATTAAAAGTTGCAAACATATATACTTTAACCAAGAGGTTTGTTTTTTATATTATAAACAGTGCAACTGGCCAGATTCGAAGCAGCGACCTTCGTATTACTAGCACGGCGCTCTGACAATTGAACCAAAGAGGCACACTGGAGAAGAGCGGAAGATTTTAATCTATAGGTATTAAGTTTGAATGTTCAAACCTAATACATATAGATTAGATTTGAATGTAACATAAACTTTCATTGCGGCAAACAACAGGTACACTATCAACAGCAATTATTCTGGATATTTACAACATTGGTAAACACAGAGAGCTGCATCTCTGCATAGCAAAACAAAACTACATTCACATCAAAGTTTGGTACAAGTCTTAATTTGATCACAACATTTCTACCTTACAATAGAGTTCAACCATATAAAATTCTTATTTTAAGTTTTGAAGTAATCTTTGCAGTGGTTTGGATTTCACAAGCAAACATGAGCATCCCAGTGGCCCATAGAACACCACCCTGTTACCAATTTCTTGTTCATATCATCTAAACAAAACATCCAAGTTTTCTTCTGATGCCTAAAAACACTAATGTGATGCACATACATACTTATACAAGAATGACAAATAAAAGTGAGAACATACCTATCCTGTGGAAAGACAAGATTCTGATCCGAGTTGAAGAATTCATTGAGAGATGAAGCCAGAAACTCTCCCCACCAGTACTGAGAACTACAAACTCGCACTAACAAACTCCCTGTCCTAAGACGTAGCTGCGGTGTCCCCATCACGCCTAGATGCTTGAACAGCGCCTTGCATGTCTCCATATTCAATGCTCTGTGAAGGTTATTTGGTAATGGATCAGCACTCTTAGTCATGCCTAATAGAGTGTCCAATAGGTATTCACAGAAAATGCGTAATTCATCCGATGAAGCCTGCCTGACCGCCTGAACCGAAGTACAAGAACTAGCACCCGGTGTGATGGTAGACGGTGAAATACTCTGCTGTAAACGCCCAATAGTTCTCTGCACAACATTCAACTGCTGTTGCAATTGCATGCATTCCTGATACGCCCTGTGGATATCTGACGTGCCGTCCATCTTCTCACTCCGCATGAAAGCAGCAGGTCCACTCTGTACATCTACATTGTTCAGTAGTCTTTCTAGCCTGTTACACGCTAGGCTATATCTACATTGAATATCTTCTTGTACAGCCAGAGCCAAGTTCAGATATTGTTCTTGCTGGGTTTGCTGTCCGTCTGAGAATCCAGAGTCGCTGTCTTGCCCGTCCCTGGTTATTTGTTCGTGGGTGCTGAAGAATGTGTGGCCGTAGAAGACTCCGAGTGGGATCTTGGAGCGAACAGCGTTGCCTCCATATTTACCCACGACGGTTAACTGTGAAGTTAATGTATGAAAACATTGAAAGACACATGAACAATATGAGTGCAGGGCATAGTATGATCTGTTTAAACCTTTTATCCCAAAGACCCAGACCATTGCTAAAATTTACTGTCAAAATCCTCCACCAATCTTGCCCATCTATCATCTTATTATCTGTAAGGCTATAGAAATCACAGTACTTATTATCGGAGCCAGAGATAAAAATACTTGTGCACATCTGATGATTAACTCTTCGCAGCCTGTGATTGGTTAATAGAGCGTGGAAGGACAGTTGATTCATCACATGCCTCCATTGAATCACAGAAAGTGGCAAACAATTCCTATAGACCTAACTTTTGAATTGATTTTTGTGATTGAAGGTGCAAAAATAACAATAGGATACACTGTTTTACCTATTTTAATCATCACAACAAATTATTTCTGAGTTTAATTGAAATGTGACATCAGACGCAAAGTAGTAATTTTTATCTGTGGTTCAGATTATAGCACTTTGAATTTAATGACCTAATCACAAAAGCACAGACAGAAAAATATAACACCATTTTCAAAATGAGCCTCCAACCACCCCCTTTTCAAGTCGACCTTGCTTTATACTTGTACAAAGTCTGTTTTTGAAAGAGCTGGCCCCCTCTTACACTAGTTTTTACAAAGTTTACTTTCCCTCTTTTTCTTTGGAAAAGATTACATGACTTTTGACCCTTCTCTGGAATTTACATGACCAAAATCTACAAATGTTCAAGGAGTTTTGGTAATGTAAATAATTGCATGATTTTTCCAGATTACATAAGAACTCTGATAACATGTAATAATCACATTATTTCCTCTTGCATTCCAGAGTAATAGTAAGCTTGGATTGATTTATTTACACTATTCTTTAAAGCACCCATACCTTTAGATAGCGGCAGACTGCTGGAGGAAGGAGATCATTCATAACCAAATCTTTGGTGCCTATATCCAAGGCTACAGCTAGACGACGTCCATCCTGCTCTTCTCCCAGATTCCATACATCGACTGATAGCGAGGCCAGGTCAGAACATGACGGGATGTAGATATCGGTCAGCAAAATTGGACGTCCAAAATCAAGGACGGCAAACCTTCTAGCACCTATTACAGAAAAAAAGGTGATAAGAAAGTTTGACAAAATATCCACTTAGAGGAAGAAGGTAAAATGATCATCTAGTGGGTTTTTACAGAATTTTCAATGATCAAAATGTTATTATCATGCTTTGATGACTAAACTATTCACATCATTTACTTGTGATTAGAATGGTTTAGAATGGTAGAATAGACTATATGATGCGCAACTTCAACCTCCTGCTTTGCTCCTATTCTTTCTCCCCTTTTTCCTACTGCACGCTCTTAACCTTCTTCTGCATGCTTCCTTCCCTCTTTGCTTGCTTTGCTATTTCTTACTATAGGATAAAGGTTGTAGGTACAGATGGCATTACCATCAGCCCACCTGTCCCTAATCGCCTCTCTGTAGTTACCCAACCCCACGTTCTCGAAGATTGCATGTCAATCGCGTATCACCTGTTACGGCTCAGAACTTTTTCTGAGTTAACAGACGGGCTCTGGGGTAGTGGACTGTAGCCGGATAGGTTATTGGAGTAGCCTAGATGACTGCAGCACACTGCTTTGTCTGCATCCATCGTGAGACTAAGGGTGAGGTAACCCGGACTTCAACCTCTACTGACAACTCGCCCAGCCAGCGCGTCAGTATATGGCTAAAACCCTTTAAGAATCGATATGGAAGTGAAAGTAAAAAGAGGCCGTAATGCCCAAGGCCAAACCGGGCGCAACCCCCAGAGAAAAGATGGTTGCAGATTGCCCAGTCATGACTCGAAGCCAACACTTCAGATGACGTTTTGCAGCCAAAGCCGCAAGGACGCTGCAAGATTGATGAGAGCCATATGAGTGGACAAAGAAGTATTAATATATGTACATATAATACCAGAACTTTAAGGACTGAAGAATCTCTGGAATCACTTATAGATGAACTAAGAGATCTCAAGTGGGACATTATAGGACTGTCAGAGACAAAGCGTGCTGGAGAGGGCATTGAAGAATTAAAAGGAGGAGCATGGCTTTATAATCATGGAAAAACTGAGGACAACAGGAATGCGAAAGGAATTGGATTCATGATCCATCCAAAATTCAAAGACTATATAAGAGAAATAAAATACTACTCAAATAGAGTTGTTTCACTTAATGTACAACTGACAGCAAACAATCACCTATGTGTAGTGCAAGTGTATGCACCTACCAGCGAATATGAGGATGAAGCAGTAGAAGAAATGTATGAGGATGTGAGTAAGGCGATGGAAGAAAGTAGAGCGACCTACACCATAGTAATGGGAGATTTCAACGCCAAGATAGGTAGACGTCAATCCGGAGAGGAATCAATCATGGGAAGGTATGGAATTGGCGAAAGAAACAGAAGAGGAGAGATGCTACTTGAATATGCTACACAACAAAACCTGGTTATTGCCAACACTTTCTTCAAAAGAAAGAAAACAGATATTGGACATGGGAAAGCCCAGGAGGAAAGATCAGGAATCAGATTGATTTTGTACTAAGTAGCCAGAGAGGCATACTACAGAATTGTGAAGTGATCACGAATGTGGACATTGGCAGCGATCACAGGATGATTAGAGCTAAGATACTATTGAACAAGAAACTGGCGAGACTCAAATTCATCAAGAATGCTAAAAAGAGCAAACTTAATATAATGCGGCTGAAAGAAAGGAGGAAGAATTTCAACTTGCACTCAAGAATCGATTCACAGCACTGGATATGGATGATATGGATATAGACGTAAGATCTACACTTATATCCAGCACAGTGATAGAGGCTGCTGAAGAGATAGCACCACAAGAAAGAACAAAGAAACCAAAAACCAAAGAAGATATTGAGATTGAGGAGCTAGATATTAAAAGAAAGATACTCAGAGAAATCATAGACAAAACTACTACTCAGAAAGTAGAGTACAAGGAAACTGTGAAGGAAGTTAGAAAGAAGAGGCGTCAGAGAAGTAGAAGAAAACGAAGAGAACAAATTGAGTCCATCCTAGAAAGTGGTAAAGGACCAAAACAAATCTCCAAAATGAACAGTAAGAAAACTAGAATCAGCCAGATGAAAGACAAAAATGGTATTCCTACATCTAGTAGAGAAGAAATACTCAACATCTGTGCAGAGTTTTACCAAGACCTATATAGCTCTCATTCTAACCAAAGTAAACCAAACTTCTTGTCTCCAGATCAAACAGACATACCAAATGTAACTGTTAAAGAAGTAGAGACAGCAGTAAAACAAATGAAAGACAACAAAGCACCTGGCACTGATGACATATCCAGTGATGTGTATAAGATAGGAGGTGCGGAAATCATCACTCAATTAACAAGACTATACAACCAAATATTGACAGAAAAGAAGATACCAGCAGCCTGGAAGGAAGCTAAGATTATTCTTCTACATAAGAAAGGAGATAAAGAGGATATCAAAAACTACCGACCAATTAGTCTGCTATCACATGCATATAAAATTTTCACACGAATCATTCAGAATAGAATCAAGAGAATCTTGGATGAAAATCAACCTAGAGAGCAGGCAGGCTTCAGAGAGGGCTTTTCAACAACTGATCATCTACATGCTTTGAACCAACTGATTGAGAAAGCAAATGAGTATCAGCTGAAGCTTTGTATTGGCTATATAGATTACGAGAAAGCTTTTGATTCGGTGGAACACAGTGACTTATTTGCAGCCTTAAGAAGGATTGGAGTCAACGAAGGGTATGTTAAGATTCTGGAGGACATTTACACAAACGCCATACAGCTACAATCCACATAGATAAGGATGTCTCCAAGCCTATCCACATAAAGAGGGGAGTACGGCAAGGGGACACAATCTCTCCAAAAATATTCACAGCTGCCATGGAACAAATTTTCAAACAACTAGATTTAGACCAAAGAGGTATCAACATCGATGGAGAATGGTTAACTGACCTGAGGTTTGCAGATGATGTAGCCCTTACATCACCATCAGTAAAAGACTTGGAAGTTCAGCTAAATAGTTTGAACACTGAGAGCAGGAAAATTGGACTAACAATACACAAAGGGAAAACGAAATACATGACCAACTTTGACACTACAGAGTCCATTGAAATTGACAATGAACCGATTGAGAAAGTAGATAGTTACAAGTATCTGGGCAAGACAGTCAAAATGGAGGACAACACAAGAGAGGAAGTCTTACTGAGAATCAAGGCTGGCTGGTGTTGTTTTGGCAGGTACAAAGACATCCTTTGTGATAAAAAAGCTACCAATGACATTGAGGAGGCGCATGTACGATCAATGTGTGTTACCCACCATGACCTCACGGCGCTGAAACCTGGTCGACAACTAAAGATCTGGAACATAAACTCACCACGACACAACGAGCCATGGAAAGACGTATGCTGAACATAACTATACGCGACAAAATCAGAAACAGTGACATAAGAAATAAAACTGGAGTCAAAGACATCATGGAAAGGATCGGTGAAGCAAAATGGAGATGGGCAGGACATGTGGCGAGAAAAAACGATAACAGATGGACAAAAAGAGTCACCGAGTGGCAACCAAGAACAGGAAAGCGTAGAAGAGGAAGGCAAAGACGAAGATGGCGAGACGACTTAACAGCATATAGAGGCACCACATGGGCTAGGGATGCGCAAGACAGACAGAAATGGAAGATTCTTGAAGAGGGCTTCATACTACAGAGGATGAAACAGCCTAGGTGAGGTGAGGTGAGAATGGTTTCAGTATACATCTGCACAGTGCTAAGTCCTTTCACACCTGCCATTGGAAACATTCTGTAAATCATGTGAAAGGAATCTGGTCATACCTGGGGTCACGCCATGCAACATGGATGGGTCATACCTGGGGTCACGCCATGCAACATGGATGGGTCATACCTGGGGTCACGCCATGCAACTTGGATGGGTCATACCTGGGGTCACGCCATGCAACATGGATGGGTCATACCTGGGGTCACGCCATGCAACATGGTTTGTTCAGTCCATATGGATTCAATATTTTGTGATGTGATTCAACTAGATTAGCAGGACCCAACTTCTTTGTTTATGCAGTACATACACTCCCATCAGTAAAAAAGTGCAGCAGAAATATGCTGATATCAGGTGTAGCTCCTCTGAAGTGCATTATGAACTCGGAACCAACATTCAATATTTTAATTTTCTGTTGAAGATGTAATTGTACTTTCTCCCTTCAAAATGCACATCACTGTTAGACATGAATGGTTTTATAACTTTCCAGCAGTCTTAAATGCTCCTGTAGCATAATTCTTCATTGCTCCTATAGCCACAAGGAACTAGTATAATACTTTATACATAACTGACAAGAAATAAAGAACAAAAACCCACATTTGAGATGCTACTTACCAGAATGCATTCTATCAATTACCAGGACGTGAGACTGTGGTGGGTTGAGAAGATTACGCACTAATGTTGGATTGGTTTGAATCGCTTCAGAGCCACTCCTGCCTATATCAGGCAGCTGAATTAGAAACACAGAAAAACAATACATTATTTCAACTACTGTATATTGCATAAGATGTGACCAAGAGAAACAAAACAGAGCTGTTTGGCTATTTTAATGGATCATAATTCCCCATTGAATGTATTAATCAAAAGTAATGCCAACATTTCCACATTCGCAATTTTTTCCCTTATTTATGGCTTTTGAGGGCACAATATATAGTCATCTACCACCAGGTCATGGTGAAAGGTTGTGGCTTCCGCTAATAGTTGCAGCAACGACTATAGCAGACTTGTAGTTGTGTAAACCCATTAGGTGTTCAAGCCTCTGTTTCAGTTAACTTTTAATGAAATAGAACATAACAAAAACCTACAATTATTGTAAATGCCCCTTCAACCACTTTTCCCACACAAGTTCAATCAAAGTATTTGTAAATAACTTGCAAAACAGGTACTGTGTTTTCTTACTTGGGCTAAATCCTAATCCTTTAGTTAGTTCGAACTGGTAATGCAAGTCAATTTTAAAGGAACGCTCCTGCAATCACAACATTATGCCTTATACAGGGTGTCCCAGAAAAAATTACCGAGGATATAAAATTGAACGTAAGTCGAGAACTAGACATCAGAATCAAAAAATTAAAAAAGTAGCGCATAGCCTATTTTATTGTGCATTACATACGAAAATTTTATTTGATTCGGTTGAATGGTTGCGAAGAAGCTAACAATTACATAATGCGAGCATCAATGCAGTTCATTCCAAGTTTGATCAACAGGCGCTTTTTTCATACTCGCTCACCGCTTCCTATTTTGTTTGTGTATCTCATTAAATTTAGTCCACATTATCTATTTTATAATCCGATGGTGTTATATTCATGCTTTCACTGAAGATGAATAACAATTTGTTCGACAAAACTTTGATTTCTGCAATTAGAAGCTTTCCAACTTTAATACTTTAGGTTGTGCAAATATGTTATATTTTAACTTTCCAAAGAACATTTGAACCAAGAATGACAATGATTAAGTGCGTACAGCTTTACATGTGATTTTTGATACAATGCAACATTAATGTTGAAGTTTTAAGATTTAAACTTTGCATTACAATTTCTTGTAAATATTCCAAAAACATTAATGTGTGTGAGAATTTTGTTAAGCCAGATGGAATTCTTTATGTAACATTTATATCAACATTTACGAAAAAAGATATTTACAAGTACCGAGGAACATCTTACATGCAAGCTTTCATTTTCAATATCGTGCAGGTTGTCAAATTTGAACAAAGCCTAATTAAATGTTTTGCAAGATACAGATTATTTTAAAAGAGCGAAAAGGATTTCACGGTACAAAATATGAAGCAATTGACAGTTAACCACTACGGCGCATACATTTTTTTGAATGATCTTTCTTTCAAACTTGGAATGAAGTGAATTGACGCATGCGTTATGTAATCGCTCATTTCTTCGCAATCAGTTAACCGATTCCAGTAAAATTAGCGTATAATATGCAGAATAAGATGGGCCACACGCTGATTTTTAGATTTGTGGATTTTGATGTCTATTTCTCGACTTACGTCCAATTTCATTTGCCCGGTAATTTTTTCTGGGACACCCTGTATGTAAGAAAAACAATTATCAAGCATGAATCATATGGTTTTATTTAAAACAAACTCATAATGACCATAAAAATAAAAAAAATAAAAACAGCCGGCTCTCAACAGGCGATATTCAAAATTCCCATGTGAAAATTGTCTAAGGCAATGACGTCATGGTTATTTGTGCTCAATTGTCGTCAGCTTTCATTGTGTTACTGGGACGTCATTGCCACAGTCAATTTCGGTGCCCGGGAAATTCGCGTGGTGAGAGACGGGCTATTTTTATTTTTTATTTAAGGTCAATATAAGTTTATTTTAAATGAAACCACATGATTAGTACTTGATAATAATAATTTAACATATTAGGCATAATGTTGTGATTGCCAGGGACTTTCTTTAACATTTGGTCAATTTTTGGAAATAAGGACCAAAAAACATATGTTTTTGAGTGTTTTTTGTATGCTGTGACAATAAAGCCTAAAGACTTGTACAAAGACTAATTTCAGGTTATACATTCTAATTTTTGGAAAACACATTATAATCAATTATCAAAATTAACATAAGATGTAAAAATAATGAGCAAACTCATGGCCTATACTCAATATTTTTGAGTGCTATAGACTTGTTTCAAGTCTTTGAATTTTGTGTGCAGTTGTAAGAAAACATGCAAAACTGCCCTTAATCCGATCAAACCTGACAATAGTATGCACCTCACATACCTTTCCTTTTCCCTTAGGTGTCCCTGGGGCTGCTTTGCTACCCTTGCTAGGAAACTTAGTGATATATGGTGACATCCCAGGAAAGTACATGTCTGGTACATCCCAGAGCGCTGACTGACCAAACTGCATAGTGCTCTCGTTAGGTGGGGTCAAAGGTGGAGTCATGAAGAACGGGGTGTTCTTGGGAGTGGCTGGGAACACTTCAGTGTACCCCTGACTAGGCAAACTGTTGCTGTTGGATGTCTCTTGCAGTTTCTGTTCTAGCTTATGTTTCTGTATGAAGAGAGTATTGAAGGACAAAAAAATGTGTTGGAATTCAGATGTAAATTTCAACTTCTGTTTTGGTAGCATGCTTAAAATCTTGGCTAACTCTTAAATGACAGGGTGGGAAATACCATATGGGAAACAATTGGCAGTAAAGAAAAATAAATCCCTTAATAGTGATCTATACAACGCTACACTAAACAAGACCTCTCTTTGCACACTTTACAGAGTGCAGCTGACTATTGTGGCCCCAATCATTCCACAGAAGTAAATACTTCAGAATTTCAAGCTAGTTCATTTTCATTGATGAGAGCAAACTAACAACACCTCAGAGGCTCAAATTTGTACCATCATGCACCAGTACCATACTGATTGTACTAACTAAACTACCTAAGTGGGAAATTGTGTGAAATACAGAGAAATACTCAATAACCAGCCTTTTGACACTGATTTGTATGTATAAACCAATCTATTCACATAGTAACACAAAAAAAGCAATTTGTCTTGATTTCCACAAATACTACCCCGAAGCCAAATGAAATAAAACCTTCAGATCCCTTCAGCTGTGCATGATTCCCCATCTGGCAGACAAAAGTGGGGGCATGCAGGCCGGCCCCTTATGGCACAGCTCTTACCTGTTGGTGAAGCTTGATGAGTGCATGGGTCTTGTGTTGTAGCATCTGCAGCTGTTGTTCTGCTGATGCCATAGCTGAGGACAATGAGGCAAGAGCTGCCGAAGGTCCCCCTGTGAAGCTTTCACCTGGATGACTTGCACCAGCACTCATGGCAATTGCACTGGCTATACTCTCATGACCTGGATGGATGGAAGGATGGAAAGATCATTAAGTTGTATTATCTAAATCACTTGTGCTTGAAATATGGACAGGTTAAAAATAATGTGATACTGCACTAAGCAGCTTTGTTTGCAATTTGCTGCCTTGCACATAGTTACTGAGAATGTATTTGGAACTGTAACTCAGTGTCCTCCTCTCACAGTTCATGTTATGTACTAATAACCTTTTGAATCTAACAAACTTGACTTAAATGATCAATTGTGGTAAGAGACAATAGCTGTGAATACTTTTTGGTTTTCGTAAATAATTAGGCCAGTACGTAAAAAGTGGCTCCTTTGTTATAGTTACTCAATAAGCAAGTGCTTCGCCCAGCTGTGTGTACGCCATTCTTTTTCAATCCATGATGTTATTACCAGCTCATCAGAGTATATATGAATTTAAGGACTGTTACACCATGTTCTTTAAGGGTGTTGGATAGCATCCAAACAGAAGAACAAGGAGGGTACTGAAAATGGTATTTGGGGAGTTTTAGGGACAAATTTGTCCAAAACATGCCAGTTTATACTTCCTCACAATTACATCCATTTTCTTACCTGCACCTATTCGTTCCACATATGTACCATCACTTGTACTGCAACACATGAAATGCAATGGTTCCACCTCTAACAATCCACACATAAAATGTGCCCCACCCAAAGATGCAGCACTACTGTCTCTGGAAGTCTTAGCAGCTCCTACTTGGTTCATGTTGATGTCTACCCAACTTCCAAAGGTGCTACCACTGCTAGGCATGGTACCTCCTCCTGGCGGCATTGGTGCTGCTACTACTCCTTGATGGTAGGGAGATGTGGAAACTCCAGCCGGTTTTGAGGCTGACTTGGCCACTGGTATCGCAGGTTCAATGTCGAAAAGGACAGGGTCCAGTGGTGTTCCATAAAGACCAAATCTGATATGAAATAATGTTTCAATAAAGTGTAATTAATATCGCCATACGAGTGTTGGTAGGAAAATGTATCATTATCACATTATCTGCCTGAAAGCATCTTGATGCCTTTTAACATTATCACTTGTTGACCATACAAAAGAATGCTAAGTCAGACTGGCTTATGGCTTATTTTGTAATGGTTAGGGAACAAACCAAAAGATGGATGCACCTCTACAAGCAAAATAGTTTTGTTACGAAGGGAGGTATTAAAAAAAGTTGATAATGTTCGTATGTACCCTAAAAGACATTAATGCTGTTGTTTCTTGACTCACTCACTTCTGTTTTTGTTACAGGAAGGGAGGGAGAGAGGGAGAGAGGGGTAACTTTTGTCAGAAAAATTGTTATATTCAGGGCTTCTCAATCATTATGTTTGTTCCCATACAGATCCTTGGGTTGGTGGATCACAAACTGTGCTACAAACAATAGTAAGGACTAGATTCTATCCCTAGAAATACTCAAGATGATAATAAAAAAATTCAAAGTTGGTAATTTACCTGGCCCTCAGTATGGAATGGGCTGGTAGAGCCCTCTCCTCAAGATTCTTTGCCACCAGTGTTAACAAGGCCACACAGGCTTGACTCGTACTCTCAGCATTCACCTGTTTCACCATATTGAGTAAAGTGAAGAACCATCTCAAGGCACCAGCAGATGTGGCACATGGCAGTACTGGTAACCAGTGGAGTAGACTCTGTAACAGGCTAAGACGGAATGAGTCATAACCTCCTGGATTCTTCCACCTCATGGTGCACCTATTAAAAGTAAAGAGTGTGTGATTATTGATTTCATTTGCAACATGTGGTTTCATGATTAGGCTAATCAACCTGTCAAGATGAGGGGACTCTTTCATTATTCATTAAAGGAAATCTGTACCATAAACTAATCAATGGCTATATAGTTGCAGTAATAATAAAAACGACAAACAGTAAAAGTCCCACGCTTATATACGTCCAAATAAAGGAGAAATTCTTAATTCCTTCGACGATCAGCTGTCAGTTTGCAATCCATGGTGGCTGCCATATTGATACCCGATGTATTTTTTATTACGCTGTAACAGTACCCCGATTTTGAAACCAGCGAAATCCGTGCCACAAGCCTCGTCCCTCGTGAACTTTGGTGACACGAAGCGAATACTACCAAAGTTCAGATTCAACATTCGTTCAAAAGAAAACGAGACACTTTTTACCCATAAAACTACAGAAGAACATAAAAAAATGTATATTATGTAATATTTATGATCAACAATGTCTTTTGAGAACGAAAAGTATAAAAACAGCACTAAAACAAAATTAAGCTGTGGGGGTCGCGAATGCCATAAAGCAACACACGCTCGCCGAAGGTAGCCGAGGGTCTGTGTGAAAGGTTACAATACAGCTTGTGGCAGAAAGAATTCGCAAGCAGCTATCATGGCAGCTTCCATGAATCGCAGAAACGAAGGATTAAAAGTGCTTTTTCTTTGTTAGGAATATCCCGAAATTCATATAGACCGTCTGGTATGTTTAATTTAGGGGTATATAACTATATTAGCCATTTATTAGTTTATGGTACAGATTTCCTTTAATTGACTGTATTTCATTATTACCTATATTGATGATTTGGACAATGCAGAGTGGATGTTATGCACAAATGCGTTGTCGTAGATTGACTATACTTTGTATTCAATTGGCTATGGGCTGAATAAGGCAACCCTCCTGTGCTAAACCTCGCCCGAGTGTTGTGCATGTGTACAACACGCTGATTCACAGCGGTGCATGCACACCAGAAATCTTGATGTGCATGCAAAAAGTACACAAATCTTATCTTTATTGCTAACCAATGTTCTTTCCTTCATTGTAAGTGTCAGTGTGCAAATTAGGTCAATGTTGAGTCAACTGATGGTGATCATGCATACCAACACTGCACATTACTTACCCAATACATAGAGCCAATAGCCTGCTACATTTATGGGCTATACTCCTGTCAGAATCCAGGTAGCAAGTCTTGATCAGAGACTGAAGATGCTTCTGGACAGTTTCAATTAATGTCACTGTATTACTAGACCTGGTTGTAGACAAGAGATTCAAAACAAGGAAATAAAAATATGTAAGTGTAAAGCATGAAGATGTGTAATGTTTTTCCTGGTTTATGAACAAATAGGATAGGATAGTAATTATGGCTATCCAAGTCTTGATGGGAGCGTCACTGATCATATAAAAATAAATACATAAGGTGCTATTAAAATGAAGTTGAGATATTGGCATTGAATACTGGGAACATGCAAACGTTTTTTTTTAAATCTTGATAGTTAAGTTTGCGCAAAGCCATGCTATCATTTTGCACAATGATACATGATGCTGAACAGTTTGAAAGCTATGTCCGGTTGCCGTTTTATTTACAGAATAACATGCAGGCCTCAGAAACATTCACTAGTCCCATCATTTGATTAGTCTCCAACATAATCCTGTATCCCATTAAAATGAATTGCCTATTGATCTCATTAGGCTGACAATTTTTCAATTAAAAATTGATACACTGCATATAATCAAGCTATACAATTTAACAGGTATCAAAAATCTATTAGTCTGACAGGCCGGGATGTCGGTATATCCAGTAGCCAAATGCAAAGCATTTGGTTATTAAAGGATGTCAGGTGGATAATATTTTCAGCCATGCTAACATGCATTTACATTTTGCTTAAGATTGAATTTTATATGGAATACTTACCTTTAAGGAAACAAACCAAAAGATCAACAAAGCCTTATAAATGAAACTAGAAACATGAGTTTAAGAAAGGCGAGGGAGAAAATCAACTATGTAACAAAACTAGTTAAACTGAGCTATTGAAATCCATATGGAAAACATGACCTTAATTTTCCACACAGGGTGTGTAATTTTCCAGTGGGGTTACCTAAAATGGTGATTCCACTTGCAATCTTGACCCCCTGGGTGGGAGATTAAAGTCAGATCTTCCATGGTGGGTGTAATCGGTGTATGGATTTCAGCGGGAATGGCTGGCTTCAATGATCTTTTGATTTGTTTGCTTGCATTCTTGACATTCATGCAATTTTACAGATATTTCACGAAACAAAGAAAACAGTATGAATTAAATCATCATACCCTGTGTACCTGAGGGGTTCACAGATTTGCACACCAGCAATCCAACACAGTATTTCTAATCCTAATTCTTTGGTATAGGAGTCTGATGGGACATCGCTGGAATCGCTATCTGTCGATGTCCCTGTAACCGCCTCAACCAGGTTGTTATGGAAGACTTTGGATTCAAGCATCATAACTCGTTGTAACCTGAAATGGGAGCACAAAAAACAGATACCATTCATGATAAGTGACAAATAAAACTCAAGGGTAATGTAAGGAAGCTTAGATTCGCAAATATATAAAATAGGTGGAACAAACAAAATTGGCAAAGCACAAAAAAATGAATGGTGAAAAAATGTGAACTTTTACAGTACTATTAATCTTCCATGGAGAATAGTCTGTCAGCCTCATCCTCACATCTTCCTCACTCCCCATTAACATGGATATTTTAGTACTAGTAAAATCGGAGCCAAGGTCATTCAGCCAAGGTTAAAAGTGCACATGATGAAATAGACCAGCCTCCTGAAACCATGCCCATCTACTCAAATCAATAGTAATTATATTAAGGTTAAATCATTCTAAGAAAAAAAGTTTCTCACCTATCTTTTGGCACATTGACTTTCTTTGTCCTTCTGATAGTGATTGACAGCTCTTGTACCCAATCACAGCCATGGTAACGTTCCGTTTCCTTTCTCATGGAGCCTGCTGTTAGACGCTCTGCTGCACTGGATGACACGGTGCTCTGCAGTACTGGTAGAAATGGAGTACCTGATGGATGAATGGCAAAGATAGTTTGAAAATAATCTGTTAAATAACATCCTTGGGTATCAATATAACTTGGTATAGTAAACATGTTCATTCATAAAAATATCATTTTATCTCATAATGAAGCCAAAAAGCATTTCATTATATGTCATGTTTTTGAAATAACCATTGGAAATAAAACTCAAAAACTTGGGTCTATGTTAGGCCCAACATAGCAGATGCCATTTGCAGCTATTTTGATTCTAATGAACTCCTGTGATTCATACCAAATTTGCATATCCTTTCCATTTTTTAATAATATGAAAACCTACACACATTATGAATAAATTCAATATTCTTCCAATAGTATAATATAAGCTACATATTGGAGGAAAATTTGTGGCTACATTTTGGAATGATGTTTTACATTCTTATGTACAAGATGAAAGGCTTCCATCCATTATCTACCCTCACCATGATATTAAATTATTATGGGAAAATTTGGGGTAATTGCTGGTCTTCTACACCCTTGGTTTTGTGCAACCTCTATTGATGAACAACTTGAAGAGAAATTTCCAAGCATACTCCCAAATTTTCCCCTTTGTTTACCTCCTTTCTCACCATCTGTTCCTTTGCCGCCACCTGCATCACCACCGGGTGTGTCCTGTGCACATATATGCAGCAGAAATGACCTGTTCTTACTCAGCATAAGTTCTCTACTTGTAAGCGTCACCACACCTGTGTGACTAGGCATATCCACAAAACATTCCAAGTCGCAAGGACCGCACACAATATCATCTCTGTGTTGCCGCAGAAATACAGACTTCATCAAAGAATCTTCGGCAAAATTAAAGTCCTTGCGGAAGTGAGGTCCAGTCATTGATGCTGCACCTGCATCATCTTCATGTGAAGTGACATCTACGTTTTGTTCTTTGGGCTCAGAAGCGGGACTGTCCATGTTGAAGTTGATCTGGGCATCGACTGGTGTAGACTTGATGTTCATAGCATCAGTTTCTCTCTCTGTAGCAATACAAGAATGACCTCACAATGTTACAAATTTAAACACATGAGTCTGTTTTGTTTTTTGTTTTGTTTCCAAATCTCTGTAACAATATGAGTATGAATTTTAAATGGAATGAGTATATTAACTATCTCTATTTGAAACTCACGCTACTTCCATGGAAGATCAAGGTTGAATCTTTCTCCCAGGGTGTATGAAATTCAAATGGGGCTGCTAATATGTTCATTCCATTTGAAATTCATATCCCCTCTGTGGAAGATATTTAAAAAATCATCGATAGGGGCAGTGTTTAAATGGAAAAGCCCATTGCACAACTTACCTATCTTCAGGCACTGACTTCCACTCTGTCGCAACAATGTCAGTTGAATTTTGGGTGGAGATGAACACGAGGGATGTAATGTGAATTTGATGTCCACATGCCCAACACAACACGCCTTGGGTAGCACCAGCTCAAATAAGTGGTCCTTTGATCTAGTAGCATAAATAATACAAAGATATTTAAAAAGTTAAGTTAAACCTGAAGTCTACAATACTAGTCATAATTCAGTTGTAAAGCTGTCAGTCCCAAAGATGCCTCCAATGAAATCTCTCCCACACTGTATTTCTTGATTCCTATGTCAACAAGCTTGGCAATATACTAATAGTAGTACCGTGGTTTTACAATCATTGTTTACCCTGTACGCATGTGTCATGTAGGAAGTGACGAAAGTCCGATATCCATTTGCTTGATATATAATTTGTGAAATAGTTTTTTATCAAAATAAGGAACATCTTCCCAAAAAAGACCAGGAACGGGTTCTTATTCTAGTAGTTCCTGATGTTCCCAAGTAACAATAAACTTATACACAAATCCCCAATTAAAATCCTATACACCTACCCGTTAGGCTGTAGTTTCCATGTCCGAGTATGTTGCGTTGCATCGCCCTGCTGACGCTGATGCAGGTGCTGTGGATGACGACGCTGCTGCTGTTCCTGCTGGATCTCTGCCCAGCATGGAGGCACCGTAGCTGAGAAGCGTGGCACCAAGGTTTCAAACTGTGTCAGCAAACGCATTGTCAACAGGTTCTCTTGGGTTAGAGGACTGTTTGTGAGGTATTCATCACCTGATAGAACAAATATGGATAGATTAATAAATAGAACACCACAGTGGTGTGAAGCTGATAGTGACGAGTCAATTTACAACAGTAGCATCTAAATTAGGAGTTAGCATTGGGGTAAGGATAAATTCTGGTTCAATGATTTTTACTGCCAAATTCTGCTTCTTGGATTCAATTGTACTTTTGCTCTCCAGGTCTGAAAAAAGGGTCAACCACCAACCCTAGTATTTTTAGTGAACAAGCAGTCAAGCACCTTTTTATGTTCCATCTTTTTGTTTGCCTTATTCCCACTCACCAGTTTCTTCTTCTCCTGCATCCACATCTTCTACCGCGTCCGTCTCCAAATCAGCATCCGCTTTATCAACACGCTTAGATCTCTTTATCGCTCTATTTGTTTCCCTAGTTAGTAGCTGTACAAATGACACATGTCCACTGGATGAACAGACACATAGTCTCTCCATGCCTGTACAGTACATCATAGCTATAAACCTATCATCAGAGTTAGTCCTATCTACCAGTTTAGGTGATTGTAGATTAGAAGGAGTTATTGTAGATAATACATTAAATGTGGCTGCATCAAATATGATCACTTTTCCTACGTCTGTCAGAGCCGCAAATTTACCCAAAGCCGGCTCGTTCTGTGTTCCTTTGGAATCCGATTCATCAAAAGCTTCCCATGAAAGATTCTCAGTTTGTTGTGGTATAACATCTGGTTTGACGTCAATTTCTTCATCGCTACCCAAATCACAGATTTCTGTCGGTAATGGCACAACTTTTTTGAAAGACTTACAAGTGTCTCCCATGGA
The DNA here is from genome assembly GCF_039555335.1 of Amphiura filiformis. Taxonomy (NCBI): domain Eukaryota; kingdom Metazoa; phylum Echinodermata; class Ophiuroidea; order Amphilepidida; family Amphiuridae; genus Amphiura; species Amphiura filiformis. The sequence goes on from NC_092632.1 coordinate 14,510,976, forward strand.
GTGTATATACACAGGCTCCTCAACTATTGCCACCATAGAATCTACACAATGTAACTTATAAACTAAAACATAACCTCCACTTGAATGATTATCACCCTCACCATCAACATTGTTAAAATATTTGGCAAAAGGTTTATCGCTGGATATACTGGTGGAATCCTGCTGGGGATGTGGTTTTCTTGGAAAGAAACGTGAGTCCGTTTTCCCACTAGAACCTAGATTGTCATTACTCGAAGGAAAAAGTTTTGCAAAAGGATTAGTGGCATTTCCGCTGTCACTTTCTCTCGAGTCCTGTGGCACAAAATCATTGCTACCACCATTACCGGTACTGTTCTGCGCCAGACTTGGGTTCTCTGAAAAAAACTTGGCAAATGGCTTCATGCATTCAGTATCTCCTATGGCTATATCCTCTACAGTGGGTCCACCAGATGCTCCTTCATTTGGCATATTCTCAGAAAAGAACTTAGCAAATGGTTTATTGAATGACTGGTTGATAGAGCTTGCATCTGATGGCTTATCCTCCCTGTCCTCATCATCATCATCAAAGGCACTACCCTTATTTAGATCATTCTGTTGACTAATTTCATTCCTACTAATTTCACTTTGTACAGTATTGCACTTATTTGATTGGTTACTAGCAGTTCCACTGTTCTGTAGATGGCCTTCATGTGGACCAACTACCACTAATATATGTTGCCTATCTAAACATGGTACTATACTAGATATCCATAGATCATCTCTCTGTACAGCCGCTGGTAAATCAACGCACTGAACAGCTTTTTCATTAGCTATGCTAGCCTTTGAGTTCGAGCTAGTTGTGCTGGACTCCCCCACCACACCTCCAGAAGAGACTTGCTCTGTAGACAGTTCCTCCAGACCAATAGGTTCTTCCACCAAGGCCTGTTGTTCCTCTTCCATTTCAAGTATCTCTGACATTGCCAGAGTTGGTAAGGAATACATTGCCGATGTCTTGTACAAGTTCCCTTTGGCTTTGCTTACAGTTTTACTACTAGCAGTTTCTTTCACTTTGGGTGAAGTTCTGTACACTAGTAAGCAATGCCTTTGGTGGACAGCTACTGCAGGCATTGAAGGGGCATCTTCTACTGGTGAATTGGAACGGGAGTCCACAACATCACCAAAAAATGAATCCGCATAGATAAATTTCCTATTGGTAATATCTACTCCTAGTCCTGCATCATCACCGCTGGATGGAGCCAATTCTTCCACTTCGATGTTCTTCTGTGTTCCAGGTTGCTCGCTAGGGGTCGAGTGGGGGGCTTCTTTTGGCGAACATAAACTTACACCTGCTATAAGACATGGAGGGGCAACATTGTCTATGTCAGCAATGTGTTTGCTTGGGCTATTGGGTTGACTGGTGTTAGGGTTGATAGAGGATTGCGCTGGAGGAGCTGTTTTGGATTCCATTCCTGCCACCACGCACAAGGATGACACAATCAGGTCTTTTGATGGTGTTGTTTGAATTGCACAATTGGAAGAGGTTTCTGTAACCACAAATAAAAAATATTTAAAAATCAATCACAATAATTCAGTATTTTATGATTCATGAAATATGATGATACAAATGATCCAAGTTAAAAACTTACTTCAATACTAAGAAAGAATTTGTTTTCTCATGTTCCACTGGAAACTAAGAATTGTAGTGGTGTTGCCTCATCTTCCCTGAAACCGCTTCCCCTTTCCCCACCAATCAATGTTGGGAGAAGATATGGTGAAGATGAGCACATTGTACATTACAACAATGTACAGGGGTAGAAGGGGGACCATTTCCAAATAGGCCTTTAATAATGTGTTGGGACAATTTTTCTGATATTATAGCTTTAAATATTGTGTCTTGCATGTGGTAATGGAAAGGTAGATCCATATCATATTAAAATGTTTATTACAACTATGTACTGTTCGTATATTTAATTCTCATACACAACATGTGCATATGGTCAATTCCAAGCAACCTCGCCCAAATTGTCAAAATTTAAAAATCAAGTCAAGTATGTGATTTTGGTCTCATATTGTAGCTAAAAAGCTATATTTTCTGAAAACATACTTTTTTAGGAGGAAATGGTGTCCATTGTTAGAAAAACATCATAATTTGCATAAATTTGCATATTCTTGACTGGTAAAAGCAGCAAAACTAAAAACACAGCAACTGCTCTGTACTGTAAAATTTTGGAAACAAATTATGCATGTGAATATAAAGTTTTTAAGTAGCTCAAAATATAAACACCAGAAATTTTCAAATTTTATAACGTGTAGCTTCGTCAGCATTGTTTGAGTACCAATTTTACGATTAAAAGCATCATTCCGCAACGCAGAAGTATCATTTATTACCACTGCAATTTTAAAATAAGGTTGATTTTCATTGAAACTAGAATGCAAAGCAAATTTATTCATCCCTATCCAATGACCCAAAAATAATTTTCAAAAAGTCTAATTTGCGGCGGTAACGACCAATTAAAGTTGCATCATTCCGCAACGTTGCAGAATGATGCATAATTCATAATGTGCCCGTTTGAAAAAAAAAATTCACAATTTTGGGTTAGAACTTTCTGAAATGCATTGCACAGAATTATCTTTACAGTAATTGATGTTTCAGCATTGCCTGAACCATTGTAAGTGACATAACTCCACAAAACCCCTGCATCATTCCAAGCGCCATAAGGATTCATGGATTGCAAGGATTTTTTCTTTAAATTTACGATAAAATAAAAACAGTGAAGATTATTTCTTGATAGATGGTGATAGTTGTTATGTTACATCCTATGGCTAACACCCAGTGCTAAATTTCACTTCCAAGAATTTTAGACTAGCAAAATGTTGACATAATTTTAGTTTCAAAATGTGACCATGCAACACAAGTTATCTGATTTAAAAAAATCGGTGATAAATATTTTTGGATAAATATTGATATTTGTCAGCTAACATAAGTAGCCAAGTATATAAAACACAATTTACTCAAATTTATTGATCTATTTATTTTTATTTTCAAACATGGACTGCTTTTCATTTTCTATGGGATTTTACACACAGCATCATTCCGCAACGCTCCTTGCATCATTCCGCAACGTGACCTAGTGTCGGAAAATTTGGCATAAAGAGACGATGCCCAAATTTTTTTTTAAATCGATACTGACAATTGTCAGTTTACATCCTAAGCTTTAGATTAAGTGGCAAATTTAATATCTCAGATTACTAAACTCACAGAGTTTGTCAAAAATGTTTTAGTGCAAAAAATACTGGTCCTGTGCGCATCATTCCGCAACGCAAACTTTGCATATGCAAATTAGGAAATTAGGGTGGTTTGGAAAAGTTTCTCCTACCTTAATCATTCACTAACCAAAAATACTTAAACATTATGCTATTCACCTTGTGCTGCTAATACATATTTGGCTGCTGCATCAAAAAGAAAGTCGTACAAAGGCAGTTTGCATCATTCCGCAACGCTTGGAATTGCCCATATAACAACCAACAAGTTCATCCCACAAGCGTATGACACTGTAAACTACCAACGACTCAAAAAAATAACCAATCATGGTACACAAACGTGTTACTAAGCATTTGGTCACTAAGCTTGAAGCTTATGCGAAATATGCACACGCCTTTTACACGGCACCAACTACGTACACCTGTGTCCGAGATTAAATATAGTAGTAGTACACTTATTAACTCACGACATGTGAAATACAATGGTGGAATTTAAGAAACCTACATACCTTGTACAGGAAGAGGTGGCTCAGTAACTATAGGTTTTATAAGAGGGATATCTTCAACAGTTTTCAAATCAGTAGATGGTCCATCTTCTGGAAATCTCCATGCTCCACCTACTTCAATCACTTCAATGCTGCCATAGTTCTCCTCTACACAACAGAAACATCAACACAATAATTTGTTAATAAAAACAGAACATCTTTAATATCCGATTCCTTAAAGCAATTTGAAATTATTTTAAAAAAGTGCACACTAAATTTGAGAAAGTACACACCATATTTTTACCGGACTGTCCGTATTATATTTTGATTTGTGAAATCTTTATTGAGGGATTTAAACTACTTCAGTGGCAAGCACTGCTTTCCAAGCAGGCCCTCATACAATATAAATATTTACAACATTATTACAGAATATTTACAAAATAACATGATATTTAAAATGTATACAAAAACATCAATAATAAGTATGAAAGAAAATAAATGCATCCCAAGTACATGAACGATATAAATCTAAAAAATACATACAAAATAAAAATAAATGATAATAGTCTTAAAATTTTAATTGGTGGCTGTCATATCTTATGGTAAATTCAATGCATGTTGAATGTCTCCATTCCCTAAAACTATAGACAGTCCACTAAAAATATGGTATGCACTTTTCAAAATTAGTGTGCACTTTTTTTTAAATAATTTTGAATTGATTGTCAACGATTGTCAACAGTGGTTGACTTGTTTTGGACCTCAGTAGTTTTTTTTTTGGCCAAAAAGTTTTCTTTTTTCTCTTTTTACATTTAAACGGCCAATTTTTTGTACAATTAAAACATTTAGCCCATTAAAGTCATAATGTACGATCTTATAATATGAATTTGGTTAACTTTTTCAAACCTGATTTTTTAGCATATTTGTAATGTTAACACATGTCCCAACTTGCACCTAAATGGAATCAGCCAAATTTGTTGTGTTTGTAGGTAAACAGAGCAAAGTTTGACATAATGTCATAATTCAAGAATTATGATATTATGTCCTCCTATAGAACTCATGTGTTAAACGGCCAAAATAACAAGCAGTGTTTCTTTTACTTTACCTCGTTATTTCAGCTCAAAATGGACAGAAACCATTCCCGATAATTATTACTAGTATTATTTCAGCATTTTGAGTATATAATGACAAATTTAAAATTTGCAGGAAATCATACATTAAGGCTTTAAACTGAAATCGACAACCTTTACATAAACATTTGAACAAATAGGCTGAAAAATGAAGAGTTGGTTTTAATTGGCAGTTTTTTGGATTTTTTGACTGTCTTGTTCCCAAAATTACTATCAAGTGGACACAGTTGTGCTATAGGATATTTCAATGAAGAAAATGAGCAAAATTCACAAAATATGATATACATAATAATTAATTAATAAGAAATACAAATTTTTTTTTTTCTTGTGTGTCATAATTTTTCTGTGGAATGGGGGGACCGTTTTGGGTTGGCAGGTTTCAGTTTAAATCTGATTTCCATACAATCGGGCCTACCTACAAGGGGGGGGGGGGAAGAGGGCCAGGCCAGGGGCTTGTTGGAGAAAGGGGCACATGCAACCATTTCACAAATACTGTCAGAAAAAAGGAGCCTGTGTGTTCACGATATCTTGAGCCCATAGTGACTCTCAGCGGCCCTGCATACCACAATTATATCTAGATACAAACCTATTTCCTCACCTCTATCAGATGACTTTGTTATTGGATCCTTTTCCAGATCTATCTGTTGAACATCCTCTTTGTCATCCACAGGTTTATTTCCAGGCTCTGGCTTTGTGTTACTGAGAAGACACACAAAAGTGAAATGAGTCATATTACGTTGCTGACATGCCAGTTTTTATATTGCTCACAACTTAATTTTTTCACAATCAATGGACCATTACAATTGAAATCCACACACCCCATATGGAATACATGAACTTAATCTTCCACACAGGGGGTGTGAATTTCAAATGGGGTTACCTGATTGGGTGACTCCCATTTGAAATCTACACTCCCTGTGTGGAAAATTAAGATCTTGTCTTACACCGGGGGTGTATGGATTTCATCTGGAATACCCCATTCCTAATCTCGCAGCAAAGTTGATATGACAAAATACAAATTGTATTTCTACCATAAAAACACAACTATATCAAAAATGAAGCAAACATGACCTAATTCCACATTTTTTTCCCCATGAAAAATACTTGCAAACACCGTAAACATTATGAACCTATATCTTGATCTAGTTAGGGAACAACTCAAAATATGAGTGATTTCCTATATATTCATTTCGGGGTTGAAAAGACATCGGTCTAAAGATGGCAACTTTCAACATTTCAGAATTATATATATTTCTGGCAGGGAGGGAGGAGGTTGGTCGAGAAACGGGCAACGTTTATATTGGACTTCATGAATCTTTTGGTTTGTCCCCTGAACAAGTCTGATATGATATGACGATATTGCCACAGCAGCTCTGTCAAAAACACATTGCTTCCTCACTAAACCAATATGTCAAACTAATAAATATTGCCAATTTAGAATTGTTTCACTAATTCTAGTTCTTTCTACTTAAACAGAGAGTGGGATGTGATTTTAGATTGCTAACATAGTATGTGATTTTAATATTGTATTTTATGACCTCCCCCACCCAAAAAAGAAAAAAAAAACAATTAGTTCTTACTTTTCAGTGCCAGGTGGAATACTCTTGATTTCTGTCTGACTAGTTTCCTCCGTCCAGGCTTCTATCACTTTGGGTTTACCCTCCGTCTCCTCTGCTGCCGTCTTCCCTGTGATGACCGGATCTTTTGGATCCACTGTGAAGTTGGTGACTAACTTGAGCTGATGAGCCACATTCCATATGCTGATGCTTCCATGACGACTGGATGTCGCCATCAGATGGGAACATGAGGAGGCACTGATGCCAGCAATCTGTGTAAGCAGGGAGAAAATGAGTAAGAAAATCCCACCAATTGCTTCTATGTGTGTGGCTGTTTAGGAGGTATTTTTCTTGGTACCCCGTGTAATCTTTTTGTTGTTCTTGCTTTTTTGTTATTATTAGGTTGTACAGGAGGGTGAAGTAAATGAAATACATAAAGCTCTTTAAATCTTGCAATATTACTCAAATCAGGAAAGTAAATACAATGCTTTTTTCTCCCACTATGCATAATCAACACACCTACAGTGGACAAGATTCTTTAGAAAATGAGTTTATACTTGTCTAAAATGCCTGTGATTCTGCATTAGTGTTAAGATGCAGTTGTAATTTTTTTTTTATTTGTTATTCTACAAGTTATCAATGTTGCAATCTTACTGTCAACAAGATCAAATCATTTCTGATTCTACCGATAGAAACATTTTGAAGACCCATACCTTTTGATTTCCTTCTGCTGCGTGATAGTGGGCAGGCCCTGATGCCAATGTGGTGAATAACGGCACATTTTCAGTTGGTTCACCCCGGACAAATGGACAGTTTGGAGAGTGTCTCTCATGTTCAGACCTGTAAACACAAATGTTCAACATTTAACTTGTTGGATAATAATTCCATGTCAATTATTTACACTTAATACATATTATAACTTAACTATGAAACCCACAATATAGATCTACAGAATTGCCTATTCTTAAATATTTAGAAATCCCAGATAATATATACACATCTAAAATTTAAAAGACTCCACTCTTCAATTACCATCCTTAGTATCATATCATTTAAAATGTTACAAGGATTAGAAAGGAGATTTAGAGTTATCATATGAAGCATGCATGTTGAAACTCATAACACTTGGAATGCCCTTCATGAAATTGTGTTGTGGAAAGTTTAAATGGGTTTGAGAACTTTGATTATCAAGAAAAGCCATATTTCAATTCTGTCATTTAAGTGGTTGGGGGCATTTGATATTAAATTTTAGCATTGCAAGAAGGAATGATGTTGATTTACCATGGTTCATCGGTGGGTTCCCAGCAGACAAGACACACACTGCATGTAAAACACATAGCTCTATCATCACCGGCAGATGTAGGCTGCAACAAAAATAATACAAAATGTTTGCATGTTAAAAAGTGTGTTCATTAAGTCTACAGTGCTATCTACAATAATTGAACATGACACTTTATTAATACAATCTGTCACTTTTAATTTATATTATGTAATAAAAGTAACTCATTTTAAATTCACATCTGTCACCATATATGGGAATAACCCAACAGATCAATAACATCCTGTGAACAGTCAGTTTCATTAGGAGTGTCGGATGCGATTACAAATGTTCATTATGTGTTTCCTGTGCTCTTAAAAAAACATTAATGTTATTTTGAACCATTTCCGGTTTCGTTACAGGGAGGAAGTCAGATAGACACCATCCATCTTTTGGGTTATTCCCTGAGGGCATGATGGTGCAGCGGTAAAGTTTCAACTCATTATTACATGATTGCAAACTAAAACTCCCAATGTTCAGCACATGTGTTGTGCACTTAGGCAACTTGTTGCATGAAGGAACTCACCCTCCCCACAGCAAGTTACAAAAGAAGTCTGAGTCAAACACCAAGGAAAAAGAGATTGGCACTTTGGCCTGTGAACATTGCTCTGGCATGATCTTTACCATTGCATGCCACCCTCTCATTCACAGTAGTATGATCACACAGCATCAAATAAATGTAATTGAGCAGTAACATATTAGTTTAAAAACAACTACTACTTTGTGACTCACTCACCTGATGGTAAAAACCTGCTTGAGCCATAGGTTCTGGAAGGGCCCACCTGTGAAGGGAGGACAAAAATTACAAAACAATATTTGTTACTTGTAACTGTACATTAATTTACAAGTTAGTTTTATCCTAATTTAACATTGCATCAAAATCTGTGGCATCAGAGTACAAAGTTGAATACGACTTAATCAGGCATGAGACTGCACTTTCCTAAAAAAACCTGAAAAAACTGAAAATGCGCGTGAAATTGGGCAAAAAGTACCAAAAACAGGCTGAAATTAAATAAAGTTGCGGAAATTTTGACAATAAAAAAAACTGAATTCAGTTTTTAAACTGAAAATTCTCATGCCTGCTTAATTAAAACTTCTGAAATTTCAATCGGACACAAATTGACCTTATTACAAAGTGCAACTTTGTGTTGCAAACCACGGTTCTATGTTATGCTCTCAATTATACAAGCAGTGAACTCAAATATGAACAAAGCCCAAATAAATTTAATACATACTTATAGTTCATATGGGGCCAGGTGGAAAAAGTATCTCTCCTAGCTGCCTCACTGTACATTTGTGCTCTATCCACGGCCTGGTTCCCTAATGATGGGTTTGACTCTGGATATAGTGATTGAAGGCGATCCATGATACCCGCTGCGATGGACAATCCTGGTATATGTTGGTTGGAGCGCCGCAACTCTGTCAGAAGTGTTTTACACACTGAACGGAGTGCACAATGTGGTAGCCTTAGAACAACTGTAGCCCACTGTTAAAAAGGAAGTTGGAAACAAATGAAAAGTGAAGAAACTTCTACCACAACGGTTTTAATTTTAACTATGAAAATTACTAATATTGGGTTAGCAATGGGTAGACGGGTTGGTATAGTAATCATGAACTGGTCTCTCACCACAGCAACCTAGGTTTTAACCCAAGCAATGTTGCAGATTAGCATGGTTGCTGGTCCATTACTGTCCTATAAATAGTTTTTTCTGTTGGGAATCCTTCCTTCCTTCTGGAATGCATTCTAAAATTGAATATTTCCCCATATTCCTGTTCTGTCTTGTCCAGTTCCCCTTGTTTTGTTACAGCTACATAGTGTGCTTTGCAACAGCATCTTGAGATTCATTTGATGGATGATAAATTGCACCTTACAAAACCCAGTATTTCATGTACAAGGACTGCCGAGGTGGATAATGCTCATAAATCCAAGAAACTTCTGTGCAATACCACAACATACTGGGAAATACCAAGAGGTTAATACCATGGGTGGCTAAATGAAACTTACTTTGTTGATTTTATGATAGGTATGGTCAGCAGAATTCACTTTGCAGTTTTGTAGACCCTCTTGCAGTTCATTTTGCACTTCATCCCAGAATTCTAACCCAGGTCTCTGTGGTTTCATCATACATGCTAGTAACTGGCTGGCCTGAAACAAACATGAACAAATACAAAGTTTAGAAGATATGATCTATCACACTCTATCACCAATGAAAGACATGGTCTTCCTCAATATGTTTCGACTACTATTTGCAAACTGACCGGGTCCAACTGGTTTAACCGGGGTGTAATAGAAGCCATCAACATCAGACACCATCCCAGTTCACTTTTAAAACAAGGACAAAGGCCGCCACCAACTACCACCAGTTTACGAACCTGTTCTGTCACATGACATCGCCAGCTCGTCATGTGACAACCCAGATTAATAAAACCAATTCCGTCAGTTTGAAAAAGACACAGGGTCGTGGTGTCAAAAGCTTAAATAAGTGAACAATTTTGTTGTGTATTAACAGTTTAAACTTCTACCAATATGACACATAGTATTTGCACACATTCACAGATCAAAGGCATATGTAACTGACTGATAATGAGCAGTTTTACCCCCCGTAGTATTGATTATGAAATGAAATTTAAAACAAATCTTCAACAGTTGATGATACTGTGGTTTTAGCAAATGGATAGCTTAACAAGAATGAGTAGAAGAGCTTCTAAACACTTTATTTGGGAATAAAGTGATTCTTGGCTCATCTGAAATTTGTCGAAAAGCAGCCTCATGTAAGCTTAACAGGTCTCACAGCCAACATTCAATATTTAAATACATTTATCTAATGGCATAGTTACAATGTAGATAGTCTCCATCAACAATAATAGACTTCAAATTACAAAGAAACCCCCACTTTGGTTCACCATATACATGTCTATTCTCGATGGGCTACAGTAGGGAAGTAACAAAAACAAGGCCCATAACCCATTTTAACCCATGTCAATCAATTACAATTCACAAATTTAGGTACACATACCGGTACTGGTCCTTGCAAACAAAAATTTTTAACAATTTCTACCAGCTTTGCAGGGTCAGAAATTCGGCGAGAATCCGAGAATCCATTCTCGCAAAGATTCTCGTCAACAAAATTGCAAGAATCTAAATGGATTCTCGTAAATATTTCAATTTATCATGCAAAGTTATATGGCGAGAATCCATGGATTCTTGCAAAATTCCACTGGGAGAATCCAAAAGGATTCTCGCACTCAGTTGCGAATTTCTGACCCTGCTTTGGTGTTTGTAAGAAAATGATCCTAAAGCACAATGCATTTAATTTAAACTTGGAGAATTTTGTGAAATTAGCATTCTATTTTTAGAAAATGGTTTGATAGATATCCACAAAAAAGCTTATTACCAAAATTTCAATGAATTTGGACATTGAATTTGCGTTACACATAATTACATGTATTACAGCACCCTATAGGCAGATCGTGTTGAAATATCGGGCTGACGACAGCCTGATAATACAAATTATTCAATGTCATGAACACTATCATGCACTAGGTAGCCCTAGATCTATAAAAATCTCAACTTTTTGGAGTAAGTTGGGGGATGAGGTTTTGGATCACCAAGAACCACTTTAATATCTTCAACTGTTCTTAACACTGACCTCTGAATGGGGTAGTTCTACAACTACATGATCATCAGCCTTGGTGACAGCTGTCTGTAGTGCTGACTCAAGGAGTAACACCGCTAAGATCCTTTCTCAAACCCACTACATGGCCGTCTGTCAGGAATACTTGATCAACTTCGCTGATGTACTGACACGTTATATTACTTCCTGGATGAGCTGTAACACAAATTTTATCAAGTCAGGAAATTATTTCATACAATAAATGTCTTAATTTTGTTCTTTATTGTATTTATTACACTAGTTTACACAGCTCCAGTGATCATGGAGCATGTAGAAGTAGTCATCCTTTTTAAATAGGCCTACACGCTTGATGATGATCACCATCAACCAATAGTCCAACATTCTTGTTGTCATAATTGTTGATCAGTGATTGTCCTTTCTGCTTTCACACTTGTATACGCTCAACAAACTGTACAGAATTATAATATCTCTAGGAATTTAATATAAATTTACTTAAAAATATCAAATCTAGAAATTGGCACCATTATGCGCCATCATGTTAAAATGATCAGGGAAGTCACTATCCTCTTTTTACAAACTGCCCATTAAATCTATGTAGATCTAGAGCCAAATTTCTGGAGCAAGTAGAATGTAGCCATACCAGACCACAGGGATTTTTTAAACAATAATACTCCAAGACACCATGCAATATCATGAGACCTGCTAAAATCAGTGACCACTCTCTCACCCTGTGGCGAGTGATCACTGGGTTGTGAGCTATGGGTTTTTCAGTTTTCTGCATGGTGTCTCAGAATATATAGTGTTTAAAAAAAAACCTGTGGTAGGGCTAAGATTCTCTTAAGGTGGTTACTACACCCCTGGCCAATTTTGTGCCTATTTTTGTATTTTTCTCAAAAATCATAGCGCATTGGTGACAAGTAAGATATGTATATTTAATATAGGGGCAAGGACTAGAACTACTGCACTGAAAATTTTATTTCCACACAGACAACAGTTGTGGAGTTACAGTCAAAATGAGGGAAAACCAATATTTGATCAATAAATCAATAACTACTTGTCTTGAGTCACTGAAATTCCAGTGTAGTAACTGAATTCCTTGCCCCTATAATATATACATAATACCAGTGTTTTATTAGTTTTTGAGAAAAATGCAAAAATAGTCACAAATTTATCAAGCGTGTTGTACCACCTTAAACTGCTGTACCATCGTATATTGCTGATCGAGATCGATGGGCAAACGTGATGCATGCTGGGAATGAAAAGGGCTCAAATACTTCAGTGACCACATACAAAACTGCTCCATTGACACTGTACATAATTTCGATCGGCAGTCTGGGCATGCGAAGATTGACATTTGCATAGCTAATGAGCTTCGCCCACATGCACAATGGCGCACACCATACGTTTTATCATTGCAATATCCTCCACAACAACCATTTAGTGTACATCCATATCAAAGCGATGCACTTGAATGGCTGTTACATGTGCCTCATTTAACATGATAGTTAGAGTAATACCAGACTCACCTCAAGTGGAGTTCACTTCAAATCATCCCCAAGTGACATGGTTATGTAATGTTCTCTGTATTAATAATAAGCCATGTGACTTGGGATGATATAAAGTTACCCCCACTTGAAATGAGTCTGGTATTTATTCCCAGTTATTATGTGAAATGAGACACATGTAGCAGCCGACAAGTGCATCCTTTTGATATGGTTGTACACATTTGATCCATGCATATCGATCGTGCTTAATCACTTCCTGGTACTAGTGGTACCGTAGTGCTTGTTGCTGAATTCGGCACCAAAAGTAAAATATGACTCTCAACTTTACGCTAAAAACATACCCGATTGCTGAAAAAACCTCCTTAATATGATAGGAAGTAATCAAATTTCGACAGTTTAATTTACTTAGATTTTGCAATCCCGAGTTCCGAGCTGCAAAACTGACTCGAAACAGCGATGAAAAAATTGCTGTACCTTTGGTAATATTTGTCCAAATTCGCCGGGGTAAAAAGTATCTTGATCAAAACATATAATGCTGGGCTCACATGTACAAGATAAGATGACACCGGAAGGGTATCGTCATTGGTTTGCAATGGGAAGTCAATGTTTGCCAATCGGGATATCGATTGATTCGCCCACCGCTCAGATTTTCCCAATGACGATGACGCCATAATGAGCGGCGCTGTTTATTACGAGTTGCCTTATTTGGATAACGAGCTACCGTATTTGGATACGATAGATATTTTATGTCCGTTGAGATTACCTACAGAGGTTTGTATGTGGTCACAGTGTGTAAGTATATCCATTGGCATAAAAATGCTACTCATCTCCAAAATTGTGTAGCAAATTGACAAAATTCTGTAGCATTTTGCTAAGCGATACCAGCTATTTCCAACGCTGCCTGAGATCACTTTTTGTCTATTCACCGCTCATCGATCGCTATCAACCAATCTTCTTGAACGGCAAGTCCAATTGTGATGGACTTTTCTGTAGAAATTGATAAAGCATGTGTACGATGTGTCAAGCAAAGGAAGTTCAGAAGTAAACACAGTGAACACAGCCGATCACAGGCTATAAATATCTAGTTCCAATAATTGGAACTCACGGCTCCAACCATGAGTTCCAAGGAGCTATGTGTATGTGTCGCCGCGATTTAGCGTGCATTCATCACCATATTCACATTGACACATGTACACAGTCATGGAGTGGATTTTTCGCTGCTCATAAAAATCACTCAAAAAACATCTTTTTAAATATTTCTTTGGACAAAAGCTGATGTGTAGAAGAAGTTGAACAATCACAAATGACACACATCAGTGACACAGGTTTCTTAAGTGAGTATATTAAGTAATACTAATGCAAACTTGCCAAAATAAAATCCTGGCACGTGAGTAACTACAAAGTCTTGAGAACAAGTCCTCAAACGTTTGAAATAATTTGTAGTAACTACAACTAGGGCTAGACTAGGCTATATCACATTCAAAATGTTGTTAAAATTGCACTTCAACTGTTCTTCGGCAACAGCAGATCGCCTCAGCAGCAAATCAGAGAAAAGTGTGTGTCAGTAAATACAGTCTTGTCAAAAACAAAGTTAAATGCAATTTTTTATTTTTAGTGCAAAAAATATAGCTAAGGTTTGCTTTCTACATTAACAGAGTTCACCAAATCGGCAGACCGCTTAAAAACCTTGTCAAAACACCTATCAAAAGTGTCTACGGGCTCAGGAACTCATGGATTTGATCCATGCATTGTAAACTTAGTAACCAAAATGACAATGCAGTTTTTTGAGCAATGCAATCAATCATAACATTGATTGTGACTGATTTGTCATTGATTGAAAAACCTCTGTAATTTAGCTTTAACTGGGTAGATTTTGGGAGTAATGACTTTTAGTTATGGGATACATTCAACATAATCCTAAAATGGACTACGTTAGTAAATAACTAGCTACTACCAACTACAAAATTGGGCAATACATCAAGCTTTCAATGGAATTCCCTGCAACGTAATTGCAATCGCACTGTGTAGCATGTTGAATTTAGAAGTCGGAAGTGCATGCACGAATTATACCTACCCGAAAGCGTCGATTTTTGTAACGTTACCCCCGAATTGACGTCTAAAACTCGTAGACCAGGTTCTTCAGTTACTGCTAAAACTGTGTTTAATTTGGGGTGGTAAGCCAAGTCGACAGTCTGCTCTCCCACAGACAGACTGCCGTCTTCGACAAATGACCACTCCATGGCAGCCATTTTGGTCGTGACGTCACTTGACCAGGCTGCATGGGGAAATTTCAACGATGACGTAATGTACACATTACACGTTCAGGTTTTCAAATTGACAACAATTAAACATGTAGACACTTATAAGTTTATTTATTATCCAAAACAGCTAGAACAAACTCATTTTAACGCATCTAAACAGTGTGGTTCTGCAAAAGATTTCTTTCTCAGTACAAAAAATACAATTTTATTTCTCGTTGATTCCCGTCGTTTTAATTCTGCTGGTTAATCTCCTGTAGGAGAGTTTAGAAGCCAGCGAAAATTGACACACCCGAGAGTTTCCCCACGTTGGCGCTGTTTAGGAAATGAACAATCAAAAATACACTCAAAACTGAAAGTTGAGTGACTTCAACAGCTTTCAACATGACATCTACAATCAATAAAATATTAAATTAGATATTGATTCATAAGATCAGTTGGCGACAGATCACCCAGCCTGCTACGATAATTGTCATTTTTTGTAATTTTGAGCATTTTGATTTTTGAGAACAAAGTATAATCATTTATTCTTAAAAGGGCATTTCGTGATCCACAGCCTCATCCCCCCACTTTTCTCCAAAAAGTTGAGATTTTTATGCCACTGAAAACAACTGGCTACAAAATGTTTATGTACCAAAAATTTCTTGCAGATTAATTCGTTTAGGGATGTTCATAAATACTTTGGAAGGGGGTTGGAAAAGTTGGAACCTCGCGGGACGTCCAAATTTTTTGATCCCCCCTAAAAAAGGGTGGATTTTTTTTTATCCCCCTTTTTATAGTCTAAATTGTTTTTGATTCCCCCTTCATGTCCTAAAAAAGAAACCAAAAATATACATCATTATTTAAAGAGTGGCATAGATTTATTTTTGACATTTTTGTTGGACACAATTTCTTGAAGTTCAGTGAATCTAGCATCTTTTGACAAAATACGTTATAGCAGACTTGTAGTACTCGAGTACAATACTACGAGTACGAGTACTTTTTTGGTACTCATACTCGTACTCGTACTCGTGCATCAATACTCGTAGGGCCTACTCGTACTCGTAGGCCTACTCATGACCAAGTAGGGGAAGGTGGGGCATAACGGACCCCCGGGGCAAAACGGAACCACCTGGAAAAATAGGCCTTCGCAATACTGCCGTCTATGCAAATTATATTGAGGAACACAAGTATGGCTACGAGGATTTACAACAAAAATTTTATCTGAAACAATCCACTGACATTCGAGCAAGATCGAGTCAAAAATTTATTACCC
The DNA here is from genome assembly GCF_039555335.1 of Amphiura filiformis. Lineage (NCBI taxonomy): Eukaryota > Metazoa > Echinodermata > Ophiuroidea > Amphilepidida > Amphiuridae > Amphiura > Amphiura filiformis. The sequence continues at coordinate 14,527,334 of NC_092632.1, forward strand.
CTCTGGTGTAAGATATACAGATGTTTAATGCGCTGAAATTTTACTTCATTAATATCGGATTCCCAAATAATTGTGTATATTGTAAACACGAAGGTACTAGCCATGAGCTGTATTAAGTGCATGGCCTATATGCTACGATGTATTATGCATGCAACCTATTTATAAAAAATCGGGTATGGGGTAAAACGGAACCCTAGGTGTGGGGCATAACGGAACAGGGTTCCGTTTTGCCCCGGGCGTTTTGTCCCACAGATGGGTTCCGTTTTGCCCCAATTGGACATAACTTGTCTTCACTCAAGGAAATGTAGGAGTTATCTAGGGGCCTACTCGAACATGGTAAACACTTCGCTGAAACATAGACGTATAACTAGACCTACAGATAGAATTAATGATTAAAAGTTAACCCACAGAGATGGTAGGCCTACTGAATATTTCTTTCTGATCAAATATTGGTCATACATATTATAGGCCTACTAGGCCTACAAGACGTTAACCACTCAATCCACAGAGATGGTAGGCCCACTTAATATTGTAACTGAATATAAGCCTACATATAACTAGGCCTAGGGCCTACTGATGGAACAACTGATATAAGTTTACACCCAGGGTGCCGTTTTGCCCCATAGGGGGGTTCCGTTTTGCCCCGATAGTGGGGCAAAACGGGTTTTTTTTGTTGAAAATATTTCTTCATTTTTATAAAAAATTGTAAGATTCAAGTTATTTTGGTTAATGGTATATTAAAGGTAAATACAAACTTCAACTGAACATATAATTTTTACAGTCATATTACTTATGGTGACGTCACAGAGCATCCTCAAAGTTAAGTGTTCCGTTATGCCCCACCTTCCCCTACTCGTACTCGTAGGCCTACTCGTACTCATGGTTTGGAATTTTGCTGTAACTCATGCCAATCTACTCGTACTCGTACTCATGAAAAAATACTCGTACTCGTAGAAATACTCATGATAGTTTTCCTGTAAGTTGTTACTATCAAACTATCACATAAGATATGACTGTATTTTCTTGTCTTGCCCATTCAAGCCCCACTTGTAAGTCATGTTATGTGCACAAAGTTATATTTACAGGTCTACACATAGGCCTGCTGATGTACAATGTGTAGGCCTATGTATAATGTTGAGCACAGAATATTTTCATGGATTCTGAGAGTGAGTTGTTTGTTTTCAAATTGTATTTTCTAAATCTATTGTCTCAAATTGTAAACATATATGGGGACAAGTTGTGTGGTGACAACATTCAGCCATGGCTAGTACTCCTCGCATCATTTCGTTTGCCTACAAGAATTACATCAATCAGATGAAACCAGTAGGCTACTGCAGATTGTACATTTTGCTCTAACCCTCAAAAGGACAAGGGCAAAACAACATCAAACTTCATAAAACATCTCAAGACTATGCTCCTACTCATACCTAAGTACTCGTACTCGTACTCATGCATCAATACTCGTACTCGTACTTGTACTCATGCCTAAGTAGGCCTACTCGTACTCGTACTCATGCGTTATAATTTTGCTGTACTCGTACTCGTACTCATGGCCAAGTACTCGTACTCGTATCGTACTCGTACTCATGGCCAAGGTACCTACTCGTACTCGTACTCAGAAAAAGTACTCACACTACAAGTACAAGTCTGGTTTATAGTGGTACAAATGCGCGCGAAGTGCGAAAAATAATTACCATATTGAAGCTAAACTGGTGAAATATAGTACAAAACTGGAATTAATTTGCGCGAAGCTCAAAAAATTTTTATTTTAAAATGACCAAATATGGGGTAAATTTTGGTTAGAAACCGACAGGCATCAACATTGGGGGATGATTGTATGGACCATCCCCCTATCAAAATATTGGGGGGGGGGGGTTATCTCCCATCCCCCGGGATCTACCCCTATCATATGGTCATTAACTCATTAGCTAAAAATTACCGTTTGGAGTTATTACTCATTGGAGTCATAGTGTTGCACCTAAATGAAATTTTGGGAATAAGCTTTTTTCGTGGATATCTACTGAAAAATGTCATAAAAAGTGGATGCTAGGATCACGAAATCCTCCTCTTTCATTTTTGCACATTAACAAATGATCATGAGAAAAACTTAAAGGGAACTTCAGAAATAATTAAGGTGAGTACGTAACTGATGCATGCTTGAACCATATTTTGAACATTGTTCTCAAAATTGCAAAAAATGACTTTTAATATCCTAGTATACAGCCTGTCTCAAAATAAATTGTGCAAGTGAATAGCGCCCTCTATGGCAATTTGAGAATACCGTTGTGACATAATGCTTACATAAACGTCACGGGCGCAGTCTTAGCTCTCAAATGTCCTTTGTTCTGTTCAATTTGCTTGTTCCAATTTCGAGATATGTTTATTTAACAACGAAAGGGTAAAATCACAATTGTGCCACTTTTACTGGGTAATACTAATAGAGCTGTACATGTAAATCAATGATAGCTGATGTTGATGCGTCTAATGCACTCCTCCTTTCGGGGCGCATGCATTAGACGCATCAACATCAGCACGCGTGCATTATTTTTGTCTAATATCTCTCCCAACAAGTAATACGCGTTCATTAACCTATAACATGTTTATTCCGCAATATTTGTTTGTCTTTTAGCATGTCTTAAGTGACTGAGAGAACAGCATTTACCATGATAAAATCATTGACATGCACATGTATTTAATTTTTACAGCATAATGTGAAATATTTATTTATCTTTTAATCTCTTTTAGGTGGAAAAAGAGAATCATCATTCCTGCATCATGATAAAACAGTAAAAGCAGTAAAAAATGTTGTATTGTGTAATTGATGCATTCTTTTGATTTCACGAAGGAACTCTTGATAAACTTGATGCTATCCCTGTTACATTGAAAGCTCTCTTTCCTAGTAAAAGTGGCACAATTGTGATTTTACCTTTTCGTCTTTAACTACTCATATCTCGAGATTAAAACAAGCAAATTGAACAGAACAAACGGCATTTGAGAGCTGAGACTACGACCTTGACGGTGATGTAAACATTATGTCACAACGGTATTTTCTAACTGCCAGAGAGGGCGCTTTTCACTTGCACAATTTTTTTTGAGACAGGCTGTATAGGCGTATTTTTTGTCGCATTTCTTCAATGCACTTGCGCAGCATTTGGTCAAATCTGTAGCTGTGTGAAATAATTATTATCGGAACTCTAACTTTACCATGTTTAAGAAGATTTTAACTTTCTGGATTTTTTTAAATTAGGGCCTAATGTAGAAATACATTTCTGATATCTATTTCTCTGGTATCAGTAGTAGATAGCTACTTCATCAATGTCCATATCAGTAGTAGATGGCTACTTCATCAATGCCAATACCAGTAGTAGATAGCTACTTCATCAATGCCAATATCAGAAGTAGATAGTTACTTCAAAAATGCCAATATCAGTAGTAGATAGCTACTCCATCAATGCCAATATCGGTAGTAGATAATTACTTCATCAATGCCTATATCAGTAGCATATAATAGCTACTCCAACAATGCCAATATCAGTAGTAGATATATAGCTACTCCATCAATGCACAGCATACGGTATATCAGTATAATATAGCTATACTCCATCAATGCCAATATCAGAAGTAGCCTAGATAGCTACTTCACCAATGCCAATATCATCAGTAGTAGATACCAGCAAACACAAAAACGTTTTAAAAACGTTTTAAATAAGTTATATTTTGGCTTTTGGTTTAGGTAAAAACGTTTTAATAACATTAAAATGTCGGGTTATATAAAGGTCATGATAACGTTTTAAAACGTTTTGTATGAAAACACACTATAGCAATATTTTTAAATATTTTCAAAAAATGTTATTGTAAACTATTTTTGCAAACATTTTTGCCAAATATTGTGTCAATATTATGTTAAAATATTTGAACCCAGCAAACACAGAAATGTTCTTAAAATGCTTTTTTCAAAACCTTTTAATAACATTTAACTGTCGGGTTATAAAAAGGTCATGAAAATGTTTTTAAAACGTTATTGAAAATATTTTGGGCAAACATTTTTCGCAAAATATTTTTCAACCCCCAAATAACATTCTGTTTAGAATGTTTTGTATCAAGTTTTCAAGAATGTTTTTGGAATGTTATTAAAACGTTTTAATACCCTTTATATAACCCGACATTTAAACGTTTTCTGTAAAACATTTTTGTTTGCTGAGCAGTAGATTATCAAAAATGTTTTTTAAGGTTATGCAAACGTTTTATACTCTTAATATACCCTTTATATAACCCGACATTTAAACGTTTTCTAACAACCTTTTATAACCTTTTGCGAATGATGTTGAAAACGTTTTGTGTTTGCTGGGTAGCTACTCCATCGATTCCAATATCAGTAGTAGATAGGTACTTCATCAATGCCCATATCAGTAGTAGATAACTACTAGTTTCTTTCATAGATTTTGAAATGTATAATAACTAATTTTTCCCCAAAACCGTCATACGACAGTATGCCAGAATACCGACGAGTTAAGTTGTAGACGCGTACTTCTTCAATGCGCACAATTTATATCAGTAGTAGATATAGCTACTCCATCAATGTCAATATCAGTAGTAGATAGCTAGGCCTACTACAGCAATGTATCAGTAGCAACTTCATCAATGCCCATATTATTAGTAGGTATAACTACTTAATCAATGCTCATATCAGTAGTATAGCGACTCCATCAATGCCCATCTCAGTAATAGATAGCTACTTCATCAATGCCCATATCAGCAGTAGATAGCTACTTCATCAATGCCAATATCAGCAGTAGATAATTACTTCATCAGTACCCATATCAGTAGTAGATAGCTACTTCATCAACACCCATATCAGTAGTAGATAACTACTTCATCAATACCCATATCAGTAGTAGATAGCTACTTCATCAATGCCCATATTAGTAGTAGATAGCTACTTCATCAATACCCATATCAGTAGTAGATAGCTACTTCATCAATGCCCTCATCAATAGTAGATAGCTACTTCATCAATACTCATATCAGTAGTAGATAGCTATTTCATCAATGCTCAAATCAGTAGTAGCTACTTCATCAATACCCATATCAGTAGTAGATAACTACTGCATCAATACCCATATCAGTAGTAGTTAACTACTGCACTTTATCAATACCCATATCAGTAGTAGATGCCCACATCAATAGTATAGATAGCTACTTTATCAATACCCATATCAGTAGTAGATAGCTACTTTATCAATACCCATATCAGTAGTAGATAGCTACTTCATCAATGTCCATATCAGTAGTAGATAGCGACTCCATCAACGCCCGCATCAGTAGTAGATAGCTACTTCATCAATACTCATATCAGTAGTAGATAGCTACTTCATCAATACTCATATCAGTAGTAGATAGCTACTTCATCAATGCCCATATCAGTAGTAGATAGCTACTTCATCCATACACATACCAGTAGTAGATAGCTACTTCATCAATACCCATATCAGTAGTAGTAGATAGCTACTTCATCAATACCCATATAAGTAGTAGATAGCCACTTCATCAATGCCCATATCAGTAGTAGATAGCGATTCCATCAACGCCCGCATCAATAGTAGATAGCTACTTCATCAATACTCATATCAGTAGTAGATAGCTACTTCATCAATACCCATATCAGTTGTAGATAGCTACTTCATCAATGCCCATATCAGTAGTAGATAGCGACTCCGTCAACGCCCGCATCAGTAGTAGCTAGCTACTTCATCAATACTCATATCTGTAGTAGATAGCTACTTCATCAATACTCATATCAGTAGTAGATAGCTACGTCATCAATGCCCATATCAGTAGTAGATAGCTACTTCATCAATACATATACCAGTAGTAGATAGCTACTTCATCAATACCCATATCAGTAGTAGATAGCTACTTCATCAATGCCCATATCAGTAGTAGATAGCTAGAGAGGTGAATTATAAATAAAATACTGGAATAACTTACGAATTTTGCGAATTTTCATCCAATCTCATTGGACTTCATCTGGCAACTGCAAAGATTCTCCGGTATTGATCGTAATCGGAGACTGGTCACGTGTCAATCGGCAAGGAATATTGACAATCGACAATCCCAGGCGTGCGACAGTTGGAATCTCAGGCCCCCTTGTTTGTTGAGGGATGGCTTCTCCACTCGTTCCCAAATCGCTTCTCGAACTCCCCGCTCAAACCACCTCTCCTCACGATCTAGAATGATAACATCCTCCGTATCAATTTGGTGTCCGGAAGTTTTGGCATGAGCGTATATAGCAGAATCCGGTTGCCAGTCAGTAGAACTAGGACGTCTATGTTGTCCAAGACGAGCTTTGAGGGATTGCTTTGTTTCTCCTACGTACGCTTCTGTGCAGTTCGGATCCCCACACTTATAACCGTAGACAAGGTTGGACTGTTTGTCTCTGGGGGGCTTATCTTTAACATGCACTAATTTTCCGCGCAATTTGTTTACCGGCTTAAACGCGGTTGTGATGCCGAAGAGTTTATAGATGTTCTTTACTCTTTCAGAGACACCAGCACAGTAGGGGATAGTTTAATGCCCATATCAGTAGTAGATAGCTACTTCATCAATGCCAATATCAGCAGTAGATAATTACTTCATCAGTACCCATATCAGTAGTAGATAGCTACTTCATCAACACCCATATCAGTAGTAGATAACTACTTCATCAATACCCATATCAGTAGTAGATAGCTACTTCATCAATGCCCATATTAGTAGTAGATAGCTACTTCATCAATACCCATATCAGTAGTAGATAGCTACTTCATCAATGCCCTCATCAATAGTAGATAGCTACTTCATCAATACTCATATCAGTAGTAGATAGCTATTTCATCAATGCTCAAATCAGTAGTAGCTACTTCATCAATACCCATATCAGTAGTAGATAACTACTGCATCAATACCCATATCAGTAGTAGATGCCCACATCAATAGTATAGATAGCTACTTTATCAATACCCATATCAGCAGTAGATAGCTACTTCATCAATATCCATATCAGTAGTAGATAGCTACTTCATCAATGTCCATATCAGTAGTAGATAGCGACTCCATCAACGCCCGCATCAGTAGTAGATAGCTACTTCATCAATACTCATATCAGTAGTAGATAGCTACTTCATCAATACTCATATCATTAGTAGATAGCTACTTCATCAATGCCCATATCAGTAGTAGATAGCTACTTCATCAATACACATACCAGTAGTAGATAGCTACTTCATCAATACCCATATCAGTAGTAGTAGATAGCTACTTCATCAATACCCATATAAGTAGTAGATAGCCACTTCATCAATGCCCATATCAGAAGTAGATAGCGATTCCATCAACGCCCGCATCAATAGTAGATAGCTACTTCATCAATACTCATATCAGTAGTAGATAGCTACTTCATCAATACCCATATCAGTTGTAGATAGCTACTTCATCAATGCCCATATCAGTAGTAGATAGCGACTCCGTCAACGCCCGCATCAGTAGTAGCTAGCTACTTCATCAATACTCATATCAGTAGTAGATAGCTACTTCATCAATACTCATATCAGTAGTAGATAGCTACTTCATCAATGCCCATATCAGTAGTAGATAGCTACTTCATCAATACATACATACCAGTAGTAGATAGCTACTTCATCAATACCCATATCAGTAGTAGATAGCTACTTCATCAATGCCCATATCAGTAGTAGATAGTTAGAGAGGTGAATTATAAATAAAATACTGGAATAACTTACGAATTTTGCGAATTTTCATCCAATCTCATTGGACTTCATCTGGCAACTGCAAAGATTCTCCGGTATTGATCGTAATCGGCGACTGGTCACGTGTCAATCGGCAAGAAATATTGACAATCGACAATCCCAGGCGTGCGACAGTTGGAATCTCAGGCCCCCTCGTTTGTTGAGGGATGGCTTCTCCACTCGTTCCCAAATCGCTTCTCGAACTCCCCGCTCAAACCACCTCTCCTCACGATCTAGAATGATAACATCCTCCGTATCAATTTGGTGTCCGGAAGTTTTGGCATGAGCGTATATAGCAGAATCCGGTTGCCAGTCAGTAGAACTAGGACGTCTATGTTGTCCAAGACGAGCTTTGAGGGATTGCTTTGTTTCTCCTACGTACGCTTCTGTGCAGTCCGGATCCCCACACTTATAACCGTAGACAAGGTTGGACTGTTTGTCTCTGGGGGGCTTATCTTTAACATGCACTAATTTTCCGCGCAATTTGTTTACCGGCTTAAACGCGGTTGTGATGCCGAAGAGTTTATAGATGTTCTTTACTCTTTCAGAGACACCAGCACAGTAGGGGATAGTTTAATGCCCATATCAGTAGTAGATAGCTACTTCATCAATGCCAATATCAGCAGTAGATAATTACTTCATCAGTACCCATATCAGTAGTAGATAGCTACTTCATCAACACCCATATCAGTAGTAGATAACTACTTCATCAATACCCATATCAGTAGTAGATAGCTACTTCATCAATGCCCATATTAGTAGTAGATAGCTACTTCATCAATACCCATATCAGTAGTAGATAGCTACTTCATCAATGCCCATATTAGTAGTAGATAGCTACTTCATCAATACTCATATCAGTAGTAGATAGCTATTTCATCAATGCTCAAATCAGTAGTAGCTACTTCATCAATACCCATATCAGTAGTAGATAACTACTGCATCAATACCCATATCAGTAGTAGATGCCCACATCAATAGTATAGATAGCTACTTTATCAATACCCATATCAGTAGTAGATAGCTACTTCATCAATACCCATATCAGTAGTAGATAGCTACTTCATCAATGCCCATATCAGTAGTAGATAGCGACTCCATCAACGCCCGCATCAGTAGTAGATAGCTACTTCATCAATACTCATATCAGTAGTAGATAGCTACTTCATCAATACTCATATCAGTAGTAGATAGCTACTTCATCAATACTCATATCAGTAGTAGATAGCTACTTCATCAATACTGATAGCAGTAGATAGCTACTTCATCAATACACAGTAGTAGATAGCTACTTCATCAATACCCATATCAGTAGTAGTAGATAGCTACTTCATCAATACCCATAATCCCATATCAGCGGTAGGTGGCTACTGCATCAATGCCCATATCAGTAGTAGATAGCGATTCCATCAACGCCCGCATCAATAGTAGATAGCTACTTCATCAATACTCATATCAGTAGTAGATAGCTACTTCATCAATACCCATATCAGTTGTAGATAGCTACTTCATCAATGCCCATATCAGTAGTAGATAGCGACTCCGTCAACGCCCGCATCAGTAGTAGCTAGCTACTTCATCAATACTCATATCAGTAGTAGATAGCTACTTCATCAATACTCATATCAGTAGTAGATAGCTACTTCATCAATACATATACCTGTAGTAGATAGCTACTTCATCAATACCCATATCAGTAGTAGATAGATACTTCATCAATGCCCATATCAGTAGTAGATAGCTAGAGAGGTGAATTATAAATAAAATACTGGAATAACTTACGAATTTTGCGAATTTTCATCCAATCTCATTGGACTTCATCTGGCAACTGCAAAGATTCTCCGGTATTGATCGTAATCGGAGACTGGTCACGTGTCAATCGGCAAGGAATATTGACAATCGACAATCCCAGGCGTGCGACAGTTGGAATCTCAGGCCCCTCGTTTGTTGAGGGATGGCTTCTCCACTCGTTCCCAAATCGCTTCTCGAACTCCCCGCTCAAACCACCTCTCCTCACGATCTAGAATGATAACATCCTCCGTATGAATTTGGTGTCCGGAAGTTTTGGCATGAGCGTATATAGCAGAATCCGGTTGCCAGTCAGTAGAACTAGGACGTCTATGTTGTCCAAGACGAGCTTTGAGGGATTGCTTTGTTTCTCCTACGTACGCTTCTGTGCAGTCCGGATCCCCACACTTATAACCGTAGACAAGGTTGGACTGTTTGTCTCTGGGGGGCTTATCTTTAACATGCACTAATTTTCCGCGCAATTTGTTTACCGGCTTAAACGCGGTTGTGATGCCGAAGAGTTTATAGATGTTCTTTACTCTTTCAGAGACACCAGCACAGTAGGGGATAGTTTAATGCCCATATCAGTAGTAGATAGCTACTTCATCAATGCCAATATCAGCAGTAGATAATTACTTCATCAGTACCCATATCAGTAGTAGATAGCTACTTCATCAACACCCATATCAGTAGTAGATAACTACTTCATCAATACCCATATCAGTAGTAGATAGCTACTTCATCAATGCCCATATTAGTAGTAGATAGCTACTTCATCAATACCCATATCAGTAGTAGATAGCTACTTCATCAATGCCCTCATCAATAGTAGATAGCTACTTCATCAATACTCATATCAGTAGTAGATAGCTATTTCATCAATGCTCAAATCAGTAGTAGCTACTTCATCAATACCCATATCAGTAGTAGATAACTACTTCATCAATGCCCTCATCAATAGTAGATAGCTACTTCATCAATACTCATATCAGTAGTAGATAGCTATTTCATCAATGCTCAAATCAGTAGTAGCTACTTCATCAATACCCATATCAGTAGTAGATAACTACTGCATCAATACCCATATCAGTAGTAGATGCCCACATCAATAGTATAGATAGCTACTTTATCAATACCCATATCAGTAGTAGATAGCTACTTCATCAATACCCATATCAGTAGTAGACAGCTACTTCATCAATGTCCATATCAGTAGTAGATAGCGACTCCATCAACGCCCGCATCAGTAGTAGATAGCTACTTCATCAATACTCATATCAGTAGTAGATAGCTACTTCATCAATTCTCATATCAGTAGTAGATAGCTACTTCATCAATGCCCATATCAGTAGTAGATAGCTACTTCATCAATACACATACCAGTAGTAGATAGCTACTTCATCAATACCCATATCAGTAGTAGTATAGCTACTTCATCAATACCCATATAAGTAGTAGATAGCCACTTCATCAATGCCCATATCAGTAGTAGATAGCGATTCCATCAACGCCCGCATCAATAGTAGATAGCTACTTCATCAATACTCATATCAGTAGTAGATAGCTACTTCATCAATACCCATATCAGTTGTAGATAGCTACTTCATCAATGCCCATATCAGTAGTAGATAGCGACTCCGTCAACGCCCGCATCAGTAGTAGCTAGCTACTTCATCAATACTCATATCAGTAGTAGATAGCTACTTCATCAATACTCATATCAGTAGTAGATAGCTACTTCATCAATACTCATATCAGTAGTAGATAGCTACTTCATCAATGCCCATATCAGTAGTAGATAGCTACTTCATCAATACATATACCAGTAGTAGATAGCTACTTCATCAATACCCATATCAGTAGTAGATAGCTACTTCATCAATGCCCATATCAGTAGTAGATAGCTAGAGAGGTGAATTATAAATAAAATACTGGAATAACTTACGAATTTTGCGAATTTTCATCCAATCTCATTGGACTTCATCTGGCAACTGCAAAGATTCTCCGGTATTGATCGTAATCGGAGACTGGTCACGTGTCAATCGGCAAGGAATATTAACAATCGACAATCCCAGGCGTGCGACAGTTGGAATCTCAGGCCCCCTCGTTTGTTGAGGGATGGCTTCTCCACTCGTTCCCAAATCGCTTCTCGTACTCCCCGCTCAAACCACCTCTCCTCACGATCTAGAATGATAACATCCTCCGTATCAATTTGGTGTCCGGAAGTTTTGGCATGAGCGTATATAGCAGAATCCGGTTGCCAGTCAGTAGAACTAGGACGTCTATGTTGTCCAAGACGAGCTTTGAGGGATTGCTTTGTTTCTCCTACGTACGCTTCTGTGCAGTCCGGATCCCCACACTTATAACCGTAGACAAGGTTGGACTGTTTGTCTCTGGGGGGCTTATCTTTAACATGCACTAATTTTCCGCGCAATTTGTTTACCGGCTTAAACGCGGTTGTGATGCCGAAGAGTTTATAGATGTTCTTTACTCTTTCAGAGACACCAGCACAGTAGGGGATAGTTATCAGTGTTTTGCGAGTGGCTTGTTCAGAGTCTTCATTGTGGGTTACTGGGGCTTTTTTGGCGTCATTTTTCTTTTGGCCTGCTCAAAGGGCCAGTCCAGGTAACCGCACTTCCTTAAAGCTCCATCAATGTGATCTTTCTCATGCGGAACGTTGATTTCTTCACTTATGATTGTTTCTGCGCGATAGTGGAGAGTGCGTATGACCCCAAGTTTGTGGACGAGTGGGTGGTGCGACCCAAACTGCAGGTAATGATCTGTGTGGGTCGGCTTTCGGTAAACTACTGTTGTGAGCTTCCGTTCGTTGTTAATTTGGACCAAACCCATTGAAGTCAATAATTTGACCCAAATTGTAGTTAAAAATGACCACATTTAGGGTCAAAAAATGATTTGACCCCTAACAGAGTCAGGTGAAAAATAACCCTATTAGTGTCAAAAAATGACTATATCCGGGGGTCATGATTAGAAAATTACCCCTAACGTAGTTAAAATGACTACATTCAGGGGTCCCGGTTTGAAAATGACCCCGGAACGTGGGTCAAAAAATGACTATATTTGGGGTCATTTAAATATGACCATTTTAGGGGTCAATTTAATATGATGTCAACAACTGAAAATGACCCCTATGGTGGTCAAATTTGACTTCATCAGGGTTATTTTAAATTGACCCCCTAAATTAGTCAAAATTTTGACTACCTATTTTTAAGTGTGTAGATAGCTACTTCATCAATGCCCATATCAGTATATACTAGCGACTCCATCAACGCCCGCATCAATAGTAGATAGCTACTTCATCAATACTCATATCAGTAGTATAGATAGCTACTTCATCAATGCCCATATCAGTATAGTAGACACACACTTAAAAATAGGTAGTCAAGCATGGGAGGCGGAAAGCTGGAAGACCTGCTCTGACCTACATTGACATTCTGGAAGGTGACACTGGACTGGAGGCAGGAGACTTCAAGACAACAATGGAGGACAGGAAGTTGTGGAAAGCCATCACAGTTCGAGGACACCACTCGAATTAAGCAAGTAAGCATATAGGATTAACTACCATTACAGCAATATGCCTACTGTAGGTTTAAACAATATTTGTTTATATCGCCCGGCACTATAAGCAGGTTGCACCCATCACCTGTGTATAGTCGTGTTCACACGGTCTGACTTAAGGCACTTATTTTATATTACCGGTAATAAGTCACTATTTATACCGGCAATAAGTCACTTATTACCAGTAATAAGTCACTTATTACCAGTAATAAGTCACTTATTACCAGTAATAAGTCACTTATTACCGGTAATAAGTCATTTATTACCAGTAATAAGTCACTTATTACCGGTAATAAGTCACATTTATCCGACCGTGTGAACACGACTTATGTCTGCAATCATAGATTGAATACAGTATACCGCTCCTTTCAAAGATACTTTAGCAGAATATGAATATTCTAATTACGATCCAGGCCTCATCCCTCAGTGTTCCTTGACATCAATGGTTCAATGCAGATGTATTGCGTGAACGTACTAGTGTATTACGATAAATTCAAAAACTGTTTAAACCTAACTGCTATGGTAGTTAATTCTGTTACATCATCACTTCTACGGCGAATACAAAGCCTGAATGAATGATGACCAGGTGAAGACGTACCCAACAAATGTCGTGTTATATAAAACGTTTTAATAACATTCAGAAAACATTTTTGGAAACTTGATGCAAAACATTCTATCACAATGTTATCAATTGTTGACACAAATATTTTGCAAAAATGTTTGCCAAAATATATATCGCAATAACGTTTGGACAACATTTAAATATTGTTTTAATGTTTATTTCACACGAATCGTTTTAAAATATGTTATATATAGGTCATGAACACATTTTAAAAAGGTTTTTTTTTTTTTCAGGGCTATACTTCATTGTTCACATCTATAAACTCAATGTTATGGTATTGTTTTAATCAAACATATCCATATCCATTTGTTTGCTTGATCCATAAAACAAGCGTTTTATAGCATGCCAAACTTAATCATTAACTTTTCCTTAGTTACATCGTGCACATAGGTGTGCTTTTCATGTTTAACATCCGGGGTCAGAGACGTCAAGTCCACAGTTCAAACATTATATCTAATAGATAAAGACAGTTAAAGACAGTATTGCGCTATAATTATGACGATATCACTTTGGAGTGTTGATACTGTGGGTGTATGTTTTGTATTGTCGGCTACCAAAAACTCGACTTCAAAGTGCATTTTATAGTAGTCAAGAGTTGGTCTCAGTTGAATCAGCCGACTATATGTACTAAGATAGTCCAACATATTCTCGACGGATTTGAATCCCAAGTGGCTCGGCCACGAGCTAGTGTGGTCAAGGCTTTGCATCTGTAGTGTATTTTCAACGCTAAAATGGGGAAGAAAAAAGACAAATCGAAGGAACGGTCCGACTCAATCGGCTCCAATGCATCAAACGCTTCATCAAGATCGAGCTCAAGTAGCATAACCAAAAAGTACGGTAAACCAAAAGAATACGATCCTAGTTTCAATGGACCAATCAAGAACCGTAGCTGTACCGATATTCCGTGCTGTATTCTCTTCGCTGCGTTCATTGCAGGAATGGGAGTCGTTGCCTATTTCTCCTTCGTGAACGGTAACCCAGATACCATCATCTACCCAACTGATTACAAAGGTAATATCTGCAACAGGAGCCAAGAAGTCATCGGCAAACCATACGCCTTCTATTTTGACTATTTAGATTGTCTTGACAGCTCTGTACTCCTTACCCTAAGTTGTCCAAGTATACAAGTATGTCTGCAAGAGTGTCCATCTGAAACGTATTCAATTTATACCAGATATGCACCGTTTCTTTACTTGAATCCTGATTTAATACCACCTGGCACTGTAGATTGGAACGATTTCATCTGTCTTTACGATATAGACCCAGAATATGAAGTTATGACTAATAAGAGACGTATCTACGATCTTCTGCTGGTGGAAGATTGTGCAGGATACTTTGTGGAGAGCGTTGCTATAGGAGGCAGATGTCTTCCGGCAATCTTTGATATCGGTCCTATTGATGATGGGACACCTAATGGAAGGAATGTTTCGGATGACAATATCAATGTTTTGGAGAAACTTGTGGATCTTATTCTGCAATCGGAACAGGTAAGAAGCTTTTTTTGCCACGGATTTTTCGTCAATCAAAATGTATTTATATGGTAAATAGTAAACGGTCAATTTTAAACGAACCCCGTAAGATGTCTTCTCGATATACAACTGAAACAGGAGCAAGGTTCAGACTTACAAAATGTTAAATAATGGAAGCTTTGGGTGATGAACTTTTGGACCTCAATCTAGAGGTCATCGGGTCATCATGCAAGTTAAAAGCTTGAATTACAATAGTTCTAACTAAATTGCTTCAAATGTCTTTACTTAAAAAACAAGTTATAAAAGCAGCAATGCATGGAAGTTGCCATTCAAGTTCCAAATATTAGTTTTTGGGTGACAGATCCCAGGAAAAACAAGGAGCCTTTCTAAAAACAATAGAATGATTATTGTGTTATTTTGGAGCTTAACTTATGAAAACATAATAATAATATATTATAACTCTTTGTTAAACTTTAATAAATCCAGCAAGATTTTGATTGTCAATTATTATGTGTTAAATACATGTCCCAATCATCTATAGTTCGTGACTTGTTGGTTAAACATTTTCTTCTTCTTTATCTCAACCAGATTGCCAATTTGGTAGAAGACTTTCAGACCACCTGGCCATACCTCATCATCGGTATGGTCATCGCCATGACAGCATCCTTTCTCTTCCTCATCCTCCTCCAATGGCTCGCCACCTTCATCGTATGGGGCATCATCCTCCTCTTACTCGGCTTGTTCTCCTGGGGAATATACTACACCTACGACCAATGGCAGTGTTTTGAAATCCCCCGTAATGCATGCATGCCTCTAGATTTCAGCAACCCAGAGTTTAACCTATTTGATATTGATAGCTATTTACGCATCACAAATGTCTGGTTAGGTTTCTTCGTAACACTTAGCGTCGTAGGAGGGATAATCTTATTGTTGGTGCTAATTTTGTTTACTAGAATCCGAATCGCAACGGCTCTGCTGGAAGAAGCTAGCCAAGCTGTGGGTTTTATGCTCTGCAGTCTCTTCTGGCCTATTGTGCCTTTTATTCTGCAAGTAATTTTCATATCTTTCTGGGCTCTCGTTGCCGTGTTTCTTGCGTCAACCGGTGAAGCAACTTATATAGTCATCAATGCGCCAGAAGGATCAGACTTAGTTAATGGTACTAACTGTGATATGGCGGAATGGATGGCAAATGAAAGCTACCCAGCATTATGCGTCTTCCAGAACTATGGACTCCCGGATTATACAATCTATCTGCAGGTCTACATCGTTTTGGGACTCTTTTGGGTTATAAACTTTATAATAGCTCTCGGTGAGATGACTCTTGCTGGTGCATATGCGTCTTACTACTGGGCTTACCAAAAACCAGATGACATTCCAGCATTACCTGTTCTCGCGTCCTTCTGGAGGAGCATTCGGTACCACCTCGGATCTCTTGCCTTCGGATCTCTCATCATCTCAATCATTCAGCTCATTCGCGTCCTGCTCGACTACGTAGAGAAGAAAGTCGGAGCAAAAAAGAACCCAATTACTCGTTTCATATTCTGCTGCTGTAAGTGCTTATTCTGGTGTTTGGAAAAGTTCATGCGTTTTATCAATAGGAATGCGTACATCGAAATCGCAATATACGGTTACAACTTCTGTACCGCGGCAAAGAAAGCGTTCTTCCTTCTCATGCGTAATATCCTCCGGGTAACCGTTCTCAATGGTATAACAAGCTTCATCTTATTTCTTTTCAAGTTTACTATCGCCTTAGGGATGTCTATCGGAGCATTTTACTTCTTTTCTTGGTCGTCTTCCACTGGCAACCAATTTTTTGGCTTAGCAGATATAAACTATATTTGGGCGCCGGTATTGGTAATAGGTCTAGCATCGTATGTCGTATCCGCGGCTTTCTTTAGCGTGTACGATATGGGTGTAGACACTCTGTTCTTGTGTTTTCTGGAAGATCTTGAAAGAAATGATGGCTCTAGCGATAAGCCATATTATATGCCTATGAGTCTCATGACTATTTTGAATAAAAAGAACAAAAAATCAGACGATAAGAAAAAGGACAAGAAAAAGGATAAGAAAAAGAAAAAGACTGGCAAAGTAGACGCTGAAGATAGTGTCTAGCATAATGTTTGCTTTTAGAAACCAAGAATTGTCCCTGTTAGAATACATGTCAAATTGCCAATTCATGAAAGAAAGAAATCACCAAATGTTCCATTTAGGTTTTTACAGCTGTGCGCGCAAGAGTTTGAAGTAAAACTTTGTCTCACGCTAAAGATATTTTCGGGATTAACTGTTGAAGAATCATAGTTTTTAAAGAAGAAAAGAGGGACATTTTCTTCTTCAAAAACTATTCGGCCCAGGTTGATTTCCACTGCATTACAAAAAAGATGGTGGGTAAACACAGGAAAAATAGTTAATATGAAGTTATTTATCAATATAAATCCTACTTGCCCGAACGTATTCACTAGATAATATAGAAAGCTATACTTTTTAGGAACAAATACATTTTCTATTTTAAAGTATGAATCGTATTATGAATCGGTCGCTGTTGTAATTTTAAAAATCCATGATAAATAATTATTTTCAACAGTTCAAAAGTCGGGGTTTTAGTTGATCAAAACATGCGAAAACATCATATTATGCTAGTACCTTCCATTTCCTCGTTAATAGCTTTTGTCATATTTCTCGTTTTTTCTGTACTCACAAGTTTCAAATCCATTGCCAGAATTTTTTGGTCTATTATACTAATCAGTTCTTGCGCAGAACTGTTTGGCAATAATGAATTGCTCATACATGTAGATTTCCACAATAGAAATGGAACTTAACTGAAACTGAAACAGATGCTTTTATAGCCAAGTACTTTGAACTACCTTGCCTTTATAATGTTGAGAATATAATATAGCAAGTGGTTACTACAGGGCGTGTCCCAAAAGTCTCGATACTGTTAGATTATATAGATATTCTACAAAATATTTGAATCTATCATCAACAACTATATCATAGCAGAATAAGATCATGATTTTCGTTGAATTTTCACAAGTAACGAAGGTGAAGAGAGAGGTTTAAGATTAAATTTCACAGTTCTTAATGAGAAACACGCATTTTTGCTTACTAGTACCATGAGTATGTTGCATTTGAGGTGTACATTTGATTGGTCTTGTATGTTGTAATAGGTGAGGAAAATAATTGGTATCTAAATAATTACATGAATTACTCTTTCCAACTATATATTTTGATTTCCACTTGGCCAATCCTTGTGAAAGCTATTACGGTTCAAAATGGTATCGAGACTTTTGGAACACCGCGTAGTTCCTTGTATAAAAGCTATCAAACAAAGACTTCAACATATATATAGGCATATGTGTAAATAAAAATATTCTATAAAGATATTTTAATTAATTAATTAATATTTTAGTTTAATTAATATTTTGTTTTTTGTCTATAGAAGCCTGTAGTAAACAGCAGTGTAGCGTCATAGGGGCACGGGGGGCACATGTTCCCCCTAATTGATTGCAAAATTTAAAAAATCCCATAGGAAAATTGCCTAAAAATAGCTTGTGCAACCCCCCCATCAGACCCGGTATGAAAACATCATATTTGGAATTGATTTGGTTCAAATCTTTAACCCTTTTTATATCATTTTGTTATCAGCATAAAGAAAATGCAAAGTACCAAAATATTAACATATTCTATCACGCTTGGAGCCCCCGAGTCCATTTGACATCAACCTGTTACTTAACCATTATCTGGACCATTATAATATTGAAAAAAAAATTATACTATTTTTGTATTGAAACTAACTTGTAAATATGTATTCAAATAAAATCTTATGCAGACAAAGTATTACTTATTTGCCAATTTCTGTGTTTGTATTATAATAAATGATGTTATTTGAGTACGAATTATTTTGAAAAGCGTTTCCTGGGAAATCCCATTGACTTTCCCAAAATGACATGCAGTTATCATCTGTGGGATACAGCTGACCTAATTGAGCCTGTCCGAACTTTGTACATTGTATCTTTCAAAGCGGATATACTCGAGTTCAAGTTTCAAGAGTTCATGAATGCGTAATCACATATAATAGTAATTTTAATCAAGTCTTGTGAGAGGATCCAGACAAGCTTTTAGTCTGTACAATTTATCAAATCTTGTTGAATGATACACCAGTTATTCTACAAAAATCTTATTTTTAGTTAAAATTGCACATTTTTGTTTTATTATACAGGGGTAAAAATGTCAACTTGTTCCGCCTTGGCAAAAATTGTTATTGTTTGTTTAGCTGATACCAATCAGAAAAATTATACTTTTGTATATCTACTGTGTTACCTACGTAGAGGGTAATCAGATCACATGCCATGGTTGACCATATCATAGACCATTGTTGATCGTTATCCATTGCTCATGTTGAGCTCATTTTAGATGATAAGTATGTCTTTCTTGATTCTCATGTCAAGACAAACAATTTGCCACCATTTTCACCCAAATCGGAGCAAGTTGAAAAAATGAAATTGTTTCCCCTGTATAACCAATGTGCAATTTTGACCAAAAATTGATTTTTCGTATGAATAACTCAACGATATGTCGTTATAGCACAAGCTGTACATTTTTTAAATCCTTCTAATCAGACGAATAACGGTCCAGTGTCACAACCTGGGGTACCTTTGTGTTACATAGTAAAAAAATGAAATGGTTCAAACATTTTGTCTACACATCTCATTTGAAGTGGTTCATCCTCCTGAACATTTTGACACCTCTTTTATGGAAATCGGTTAAAAATTGAGAGAGTGCGGGCAAAAACAATCACAAAGTAGGGAGGATGTAACCCCACCTCTTTTTTCCACATTTACAATCATTCTGAACAAGTTTTGGTCTTTTAAATGAACTTTTGTATTTATTTACTTGGTTTAGATGTCTGGGGGTTCATTTAAACATTTTTTTACTAGATTCAAACTTTTAATGGGGGTTTTAAATCAAATTTACGATATGAATCCCTCCCCCTAATCCTCCTCCCCCTAATCCTCAGCCACCCTTGGCACGTTTCATGCCAAACGTCATAAGAAAATAATTAAAACATATTTTAAAACAGGATAAGAACATGATTAATATCTATAATAAAATACTGAGTTTGGCGACATGGTAAGGCTAAAAACTTCTACGTTTTACATTATTTCGGAAAACGGATTTTTGCGTTGCGTAGAGTAAAGTTGTCCGCACCCCAATAAAACGTCCAATTTTGTTTTTGTTTACGTTAAGGGTGTCAAATTATGTTAATTAGTTTCAAAGCCACTACCAGAGCACCTGCATGCTAAAACTTTTCAGGCCAACACAATACACTATTATGTTGACCAGAGAAGATCCTGTCATCGGTGTGAGGATATTATGCCTGTAGTCTCAACTATTACATGACACAGTAGAAGTATGCCTGTAGTCTCAAACACTGTAGAAACTCAATTAACATCTATTGTTTATTCAACTAATTTATCAACATTAGCATGTATTCTGTGTTTTTATGGAGAACCTATAGTCAACAGTAGAGTGTTTGTTTATTCAATTAGTATGTAAGTGAAACTTTTGAAGGACAAATTAATCAGGGTTGCCAAAAAAAAAATCATAACTTTATGTGAAATAGAGTGTAAGGAAATGTGAATATTTAAATTGTTTCAGCTGCACAGTGGTGTAGCCAGGACTTTTTCAGCGAGAGGGAGAGAGAGAGGGGGTGGGGCAAGGCAAATTTCATGGGGGGGATTGTCACAAATGGACTAAAGAGTACGACAAATTTATCCAAAATGGGCTAACAAATAAAAAGTACAACAAATGCATAGAAATATAAAATATCAGATCAGCCAGCAGGCCACAGGGCCAAGAGGGATGTGAATAAAATTGTGTTCATCTGCTCAGTGATGTAGCCAGGACTTTTGCAGGAGGCGCGGGCAGCAAGGTACATTTCAAGGTGGGGGACAAACTTGGATGAAAATGATAAAAATTAGCTAAAAGGTACAACAAATTTGTCCAAAATGGGCTAAAAAGTACTGTAGAAACAAATGCATAAAAATCTTAAATAGCAGAGCGGCCAGCATCCCACAGGGGCAAGACTTCTCACGGTGGATATGATATGGTGGCAAGAAGACTTGCTTCGATCATGATCTAATTGCAATTTCAAGCCATTGATTTATATGGAAAAGATACTAAATATTATACTTCTAAGTTCTAAATGATAATCTCCTCTCATACCATTAATCACATTAAATAAAACATTTACATGTACACAAAATATAAAAAAATTTACCAATCGCGAAAGACCCTGATCGCGAAAGACGGGTAACCGCTAGTAGAATAAATTAGCCTCAATTTAAGACCTAATTGGATCTTCTAAGTGATGGAATACTCAAGAGACATTGTTTTAAAATCCAAGCTGCACATCAAAATGTAACAAAGCCACCTTTTTGAGTACCCCAATATGTGACACAGGATCTAATCTGGTGTGTCATTCAACAAGATTCAGTAGAGAAAATATTTCATTTTTGCCCGGTATGATTTCAAGATGGCTGCCACTCTATCAAGATAGCCGCCAAAGATGTAAACCATATTTTATTATAATTTAATTTTTCATGATGTACATGAAGTGGAAGCAATAGTTTGCAAGTTTCTACACAAAATTAACACTGAACTCAATATCATGACACAAGAATACGGTATGTAATATGAGTCAACAACAAGATTCCGCAATTTTTTCCTAATTGTTTGGATTATATGTTTTCAAGGCATATCCGGCTTTGAGTTTCGAAGTTTCATTAATATGCATTAGAAATATTCAGGAAAGTTTTCCACGGCCAACACCACTGGCTAACATTTCAATTTTACAGAGTTCCCTGTTCATGCTGTTATAACTCTGCACTGCTGCCTTTTGTTTAATTATTCTCCAGGCCAGGCCCAAATAATTTGTTACCATTCTAGAATAAATCATCACTATTATGGCATACGAGATCACAACATTTCTAAAAATAGCTCATTACCTCAACACAGGCCAATCAGTATCATTAATCTGTACAGATGGTTACTGTATTAGCGCCACCAACTAATCTTCCAGAAACTTATACATGTAACTAAATCTGAATTTCTTGTTCACTTTACTGATTAGCATTTACATCGAATTTCTAGATATTACTTGTACAAACAAATAGAAATAAATATCAGAACAAGTGAAACTAATGTCTGGTGACAAAATACATAACTTTTAACTAATATTATGGAATATTTTGGGGGTACATAACACGCACAAGTTTATAACGGTTTACAATATTTGCTGAACCATGAAATGGTATCAGCCTATAACTGTGTATGTTACTAGGTTACTAAGTTACTAGGTCCCTAGGTTACTAACTAACCATTTGGTCTGAAATGGACATATCTCTAAATGACATGAAGGTATGACCCCATGAGTGGTGTCATATGAAAGAGAAAAACATAAAGAATATAATAAAAATATTTCCAAACGTCAGAGGTCATCCAGGGTCACAGGGGTCAAAAAGGTCATTTTAACCAAAAATGCTCCGATTGAGCTTAAATTTAAATGCAATGATCCTTATGACATTCTAAACATGTTTAAAACATTTTAAAATTCATTTAAGGTCATTAAGGGGTCCTAAAGGGGTCAAAGGTCAAGTTGTTCAAAATGCTCCAATTGAGCTGAAATTTAAACGCAATGATCCTTATGACATTCTAAACATTTTAAAAACATTTTAAAATTCATTTAAGGTCATTAAGGGGTCATAAAGGGGTCAAAGGTCAAGTTTAAACGCAATGATCCTTATGACATTCTAAACTTGTTGCAAATATTTTAAAATTCATTCAAGGTCATAAAGGGGTCAAAGGTCAAGTTGTTCAAAATGCTCCAATTGAGCTGAAATTTATATGCAATGATCCTTATGACATGCTAAACATTTTAAAAACATTTTAAAATTCATTTAAGGTCAGATCAAAGGTCAAGTCAGAGGTCATCCAGGGGTCACAGGGGTCAAAAAAGGTCATTTTAACCAAAAATGCTCCGATTGAGCTTAAATTTAAATGCAATGATCCTTATGACATTCTAAACATGTTTAAAACATTTTAAAATTCATTTAAGGTCATTAAGGGGTCATAAAGGGGTCAAAGGTCAAGTTGTTCAAAATGCTCCAATTGAGCTGAAATTTAAACGCAATGATCCTTATGACATTCTAAACATTTTAAAAACATTTTAAAATTCATTTAAGGTCATTAAGGGGTCATAAAGGGGTCAAAGGTCAAGTTTAAACGCAATGATCCTTATGACATTCTAAACTTGTTGCAAATATTTTAAAATTCATTCAAGGTCATAAAGGGGTCAAAGGTCAAGTTGTTCAAAATGCTCCAATTGAGCTGAAATTTATATGCAATGATCCTTATGACATGCTAAACATTTTAAAAACATTTTAAAATTCATTTAAGGTCATTAAGGGGGTCATAAAGGGGTCAAAGGTCAAGTTTTTCAAAATGCTCGATTGAGCTGAAATTTAAACGCAATGATTCTTATGACATTCTAAACATGTTGTAAATATTTTAAAATTCATTTAAGGTCATTAAGGGGCAATAAAGGGGTCAAAGGTCAAGTTTTCAAAATGCTTCAACTGTAGGTATAGGCCTACCACAATATACTGCCGCAGCCACATGGTTCAGCTATGGTGCGGTTATCGCTCTAGTTTATTGTGTACTGCGACAGCATATTCATTTTCAACTGCTAATTGTTCCGCATTTTTCCTGTTCGGGGAGCCAACAAAATTCCACGAACATCAATTGGTTTAATTAAATCATTCAATTAAAACAATCACGTAAGACACGTTATGAGTCAATAGCAGGAAGTACCATGTAGTGTCAATATCAACAAATAAAGGCAAACTAATAATGATAATATAAGTCAAAATCCGTGATCTTTTTTAGTGATAAGAATGCAACTAACTTACACTTTAAACACCATGCATACAGGCTATCAGCAAAGAATTAAGCAATTACATTTTTATTTACTGTATCTAATAATTTAATGTCTAGGCTACCAGAGGAACTTTAGTTGTTTGCATTTAAAGACCCATTCAGTGATCCCAGTGAAAGGGTACAAAAATTAAAATTGTTTATTAATTGCTTAAAAGTAAAGAATAAGTCATTAAAATTGTCTCCATTTTAGACGAGATCTTTGTCATCTTATCATGAAAGATTGGTAGGGCATTTTGTTTTCCACGTTATTATTATTATTATTATTATTATTATTATTATTTATTTTTTTAGATCAGAATTTCTGTCATCTTATTTATTTCTCCGTCATTTCGTTACCATTCATTCAGGGGTTCTGTAAAATATTGACAGTGACACAGGTCATATTGTTTGCCTTATTTAGCTGGTTATTGAACCTTAGTCATTTTTCCTGAAGCACTTACCAATTTCCGTTCAAAAAGGCTTTGTAAAAAAAACCGCAGTAACGTAAATTACTTTACGTTGATAGTCATGCTTTTTCGCTTTTGACTGAATTTAGGACTTAGGACGTAATAAAATCGCAATCTACTTAAGATAGCATTCACGGTGCGGTAAGTCTATAAAAACCGAATAATTGAGACATTTTGAGAAGGTGACTATAGTGAAAAGAGATGATGAGCAAACAAGTAACTATTGGACGCAAAATGCTAAATAGTTGGTATAATAGGACTTAAACCATGATTAAACCAATATACCCTGAAAAATCAAGTCTAGGTGTTGTAGTTTTGTCAAAATCCGAGATTTTGAATAAAACGCCTGAATCAGCGTTTATTATTACGATGGAATTATTAGTCGAACGCATACACGATGTTCATAACACACAGTACGCACGGCGTGCGCGACGGTGATCTACACAACAAAGGGCCGTACCATAACATGACCGAAGGAGTGGTACGTATTGGCGACATATGCGCTGGTAGTAAATTCCAATTTTCTTTGCTCTGCCGTAGTTGTTCGGCTCAAAAATAAAAGGGATATATCTGACAGTAAAACTAACATTTTATGGCAAAGAAATGCTAATCTATTTTGTATGAAAATGTTATAATATGGCTTTAAATGCTATCGAAAAAATAGCGAAAAAACATGATGCATCAAAAGACTTTCCTACATATTAGTACGTAATGATTGGACGCTAAAAATGCTAAATGCCAAATCTCCGATATAATCCCTACATGCTATGTTACCGTTCCAAATTATGTATTTTAAAAATATTCCAATTAGCTATATTATGAAGAAAAATGCCGAAATTGCACCTCGAATGTTCCAAAAGGTGAATTTCTGAATTTTGTTTTATTTGTCACGTGCTTTTTGTATCAGTCGGAAATTTGTAAAGACCCCCTCCCCCACTGGGCCTTTGATCGTTTATCATAAATGACTTTATATGGAAGATCACAAACCAAAAGGGTAATTGCTTACTCCGAAAGGTCATTTGTCCCAAAGATTTTATAGTCAGAAGGGTCGTTTGTCCAAAAATGTCGGTCATTACTGCGATGATCCGAAAGATTAGGCCTACTTCTCTGAAAGTTTGTTAGTCCGAAATGTTTTTTTTTATTCCGAAGGTTCGAAAATGGTAGTATACTCCAACAGAGCAAAACCATTTTGGAGAAACAATCCTTCGTTTTTCTATTACAGAGTAGACTCGTAGTTATCTATTACTACATTGATGAAATAGTTATATACTATACTACTGATATGGGCATTGATGAAGTAGCTATCTACTACTGATATGGACATCGATGAAGTAGCTATCTACTACTGATATGGGCATTAATGAAGTAGCTATCTACTACTGATATGGACATCGATGAAGTAGCTATCTACTACTGATATGGGCATTAATAAAGTAGCTTTCCACTACTGATATGGGCATTGATGAAGTAGCTATCTACTACTGATATATATGGGCATTGATAAAGTAGCTATCTACTACCAATATGGGCATTGATGAAGTAGCTATCTACTACCAATATGGGCATTGATGAAGTAGCTATCTACTACCAATATGGGCATTGATGAAGTAACTATCTACTACTGATATGGGCATTAATGAAGTAGTTATCTACTACTGATATGGGCATTGATGAAGTAGTTATCTACTACTGATATGTACTATATAGTACATTAATATACCTACCCAGCAAACACAAAACGTTTTCGACATCATTCGCAAAAGGTTGTAAAAGGTTGTCAGAAAACGTTTAAATGTCGGGTTATATATAATATATAAAGGGTACATTAATGGTATAAAACGTTTTCATAACATTAAAAACATTTGTTGGTAATTTACTGCACAGCAAACATACATGTTTTACAGAAAACATTTAAATGCCGGGTTATATAAAGGGTATAAAAACGTTTGAATAACATTCCAAAAACATTTGTGAAAACTTGGTACAAATCATTCTAAACAGAATGTTATTTTGGGGTTGAAAAATATTTTGCCAAAAATGTTTGCCCAAAATATTTACAATAACGTTTTTAAAATGTTTTCTCGACCTTTATATAACCCGACATTTAAATGTTATTAAAACGTTTTGTAAAAAACATTTTAAGAACATTTCTGTGTTTGCTGGGTGCAAATATTTTAACATAATGTTAAATGTTGACAAAATATTTGGCAAAATATGTTTGCACAAATAGTTTACAATAACATTTCGAAAACATTAAAAAAATATTCTTGTAGTGTGTTTTCATACAAAACGTTTTAAACGATTTCATGACCTTTATATAACCTGACATTTTAATGTTATTAAAACGTTTTTACCTAAACCAAAACCCAAAATATAACTTATTTAAAACGTTTTTAAAACGTTTTTGTGTTTGCTGGGTATCTACTACTGATGGACATTCTGGTCACATTCATGAAGTAGACTCGTAGTTTACTAGTTTTACTGATGGGCACCGATGAAGAATATTTCTACTAATGAGAAAACTTTTCGCTCTAGAGGATGACCACTTCTGGTCTTTTAATGCATCTCCTCAATGTCATTTTACTTGTTGTTGTGTTTGTAATGTTGTGCATTTTTATGTAATTGTATTTTGTTTGATGTTGATGACGGGGAAATAAAGATAATTATACTTACTTAGTTACTGATATGAGCATTGATGAAGTAGCTATCTACTACTGATATGGGCATTGATGAAGTAGCTATCTACTACTGATATGAGTACGGGTATTGATGAAGTAGCTATTTACTACTGATATGGGATTATGGGCATTGATGAAGTAGCTATCTACTGCTGATATGGGTATTGATGAAGTAGGTATCTACTACTGATTTGGGTATTGATGAAGTAGCTATCTACTGCTGATATGGGTATTGGTGAAGTAGCTATCTACTGCTGATATGGGTATCGATGAAGTAGCTATCTACTGCTGATATGGGTATTGATGAAGTAGCCATCTACTGCTGATATGGGATTTTGGGTATTGAAAGTAGCTATCTACTACTGATATGGATATCGATGAAGTAGCTATCTACTACTGATACGGGTATTGATGAAGTAGCTATCTACTACTGATATGGGCATTGATGATGTAACTATCTACTACTGATATGGGTATTGATGAAGTAGCAATCTACTATGGGCATTGATGAAGCAGCTATCTACTGCTGATCATGGCATTAATGAAGTAGCTTTCTACTACTGATATGGGCATTGATTAAGTAGCTATCTACTGCTGATATGGGCATTGATGAAGTAGCTATTTACTACTGATATGGGTATTGATGAAGTAGCTATACTGCTAGTGCTGATATGGGCATTGATGATGTAACTATCTACTACTGATATGGGTATTGATGAAGTAGCAATCTACTATGGGCATTGATGAAGCAGCTATCTACTGCTGATCATGGCATTAATGAAGTAGCTTTCTACTACTGATATGGGCATTGATTAAGTAGCTATCTACTGCTGATATGGGCATTGATGAAGTAGCTATTTACTACTGATATGGGTATTGATGAAGTAGCTATACTGCTAGTGCTGATATGGGCATTGATGAAGTAGCTTTCCACTACTGATATGGGCATTGATGAAGTAGCTATCTACTACTGATCATGGCATTAATGAAGTAGCTTTCTACTACTGATATGGGCATTGATGAAGTAGCTATCTACTGCTGATATGGGCATTGATGAAGTAGCTATCTACTGCTGATATGGGTATTGATGAAGTAGCTATCTACTGCTAGTGCTGATATGGGCATTGATGAAGTAGCTTTCCACTACTGATATGGGCATTGATGAAGTAGCTATCTACTACTGATCATGGCATTAATGAAGTAGCTTTCTACTACTGATATGGGCATTGATGAAGTAGCTATCTACTGCTGATATGGGCATTGATGAAGTAGCTATCTACTGCTGATATGGGCATTGATGAAGTAGCTTTCCACTACTGATATGGGCATTGATGAAGTAGCTATCTACTACTGATCATGGCATTAATGAAGTAGCTATCTACTACTGATATGGGTATTGACGAAGTAGCTATCTACTACCGATATGGGCATTGATGAAGTAGCTATCTACTGCTGATACGGGTATTGATGAAGTAGCTATCTACTGCTGTTATGGGTATTGATGAAGTAGCTATATGCTACTGATATGGGTATTGATGAAGTAGCTATCTACTGCTGATATGGGCATTGATGAAGTAGCTATCTACTGCTGATACGGGTATTGATGAAGTAGCTATCTACTACTGATATGGGCATTGATGAAGTAGCAATCTACTGTTATGGGTATTGATGAAGTAGTTATCTACTACTGATATGGGCATTGTTGAAGTAGCTATCTACTAATGTTTGCACAAATAGTTTACAATAACATTTCGAAAACATTAAAAAAATATTCTTGTATTACTGATGGGCACCGATGAAGAATATTTCTACTAATGAGAAAACTTTTCGCTCTAGAGGATGACCACTTCTGGTCTTTTAATGCATCTCCTCAATGTCATTTTACTTGTTGTGTTTGTAATGTTGTGTATTTTTATGTAATTGTATTTTGTTTGATGTTGATGACGGGGAAATAAAGATAATTATACTTACTTAGTTACTGATATGAGCATTGATGAAGTAGCTATCTACTACTGATATGGACATCGATGAAGTAACTATCTACTACTGATACGGGTATTGATGAAGTAGCTATCTACTACTGATATGGGCATTGATGAAGTAGCTATCTACTACTGATATGGGCATTGATGAAGTAGCTATCTACTACTGATATGGGCATTGATGAAGTAGCTATCTACTACCGATATGGGCATTGATGAAGTAGCTATCTACTACTGATATGGGCATTGATGAAGTAGCTATCTACTACTGATATGAGTACGGGTATTGATGAAGTAGCTATTTATACTGATATGGGATTATGGGCATTGATGAAGTAGCTATCTACTGCTGATATGGGTATTGATGAAGTAGCTATTTACTACTGATATGGGATTATGGGCATTGATGAAGTAGCTATCTACTGCTGATATGGGTATTGATGAAGTAGGTATCTACTACTGATTTGGGTATTGATGAAGTAGCTATCTACTGCTGATATGGGTATTGGTGAAGTAGCTATCTACTGCTGATATGGGTATCGATGAAGTAGCTATCTACTGCTGATATGGGTATTGATGAAGTAGCCATCTACTGCTGATATGGGATTTTGGGTATTGAAAGTAGCTATCTACTACTGATATGGATATCGATGAAGTAGCTATCTCTATCTACTACTGATACGGGTATTGATGAAGTAGCTATCTACTACGGATATGGGCATTGATGATGTAACTATCTACTACTGATATGGGTATTGATGAAGTAGCAATCTACTATGGGCATTGATGAAGCAGCTATCTACTGCTGATCATGGCATTAATGAAGTAGCTTTCTACTACTGATATGGGCATTGATTAAGTAGCTATCTACTGCTGATATGGGCATTGATGAAGTAGATATTTACTACTGATATGGGTATTGATGAAGTAGCTATACTGCTAGTGCTGATATGGGCATTGATGAAGTAGCTTTCCACTACTGATATGGGCATTGATGAAGTAGCTATCTACTACTGATCATGGCATTAATGAAGTAGCTTTCTACTACTGATATGGGCATTGATGAAGTAGCTATCTACTGCTGATATGGGCATTGATGAAGTAGCTATCTACTGCTGATATGGGTATTGATGAAGTAGCTATCTACTGCTAGTGCTGATATGGGCATTGATGAAGTAGCTTTCCACTACTGATATGGGCATTGATGAAGCAGCTATCTACTACTGATCATGGCATTAATGAAGTAGCTTTCTACTACTGATATGGGCATTGATGAAGTAGCTATCTACTGCTGATATGGGCATTGATGAAGTAGCTATCTACTGCTGATATGGGCATTGATGAAGTAGCTTTCCACTACTGATATGGGCATTGATGAAGTAGCTATCTACTACTGATCATGGCATTAATGAAGTAGCTATCTACTACTGATATGGGTATTGACGAAGTAGCTATCTACTACCGATATGGGCATTGATGAAGTAGCTATCTACTGCTGATACGGGTATTGATGAAGTAGCTATCTACTACTGATCATGGCATTAATGAAGTAGCTTTCTACTACTGATATGGGCATTGATGAAGTAGCTATCTACTGCTGATATGGGTACTGATGAAGTAGCTTTCCACTACTGATATGGGCATTGATGAAGTAGCTATCTGCTACTGATCATGGCATTAATGAAGTAGTTATCCACTACTGATATGGGTATTGACGAAGTAGCTATCTACTACCGATATGGGTATTGATGAAGTAGCTATCTACTGCTGATACGGATATTGATGAAGTAGCTATTTACTACTGATATGGGCATTGATGAAGTAGCTATCTACTACTGATATGGGCATTGGTGAAGTAAACATCGCAAAAAAAGTAACTAACCCTCCCTTAAATAATGGCCATTATTCAAAAAGGGGCTATTGTATTACAAATCTGTACAATGCGTTGGAAGCAGAATTTATTTCTACGTATTTTGACACCTCATTTGATACGATAGCCCAGAAAACAATAAAACACCGGTCAATTTAATGTAGCGATGTCCAGATTTGAAAGTTGCACTTACATACAAATTTTTACAATACAAAAACACTCAGATTCACAGATTTCCTTCCATTACACTGAATACAAAATCAACACAGTTTACTGCAACTTTCAAATCTTGGGTTACATTGATTTCAATGTACGCTGTGACGTCAATATTTAGTCAATTGCTGCAAATGAGGTGTCAAAATGTGCAGAAATAAATTCTGCTTCCAACGCATTTTACAGATTTGTAATACAATCACCCATTTTTGAATAATGGTCATTATTTAAGGGGGGTTAGTTACTTTTTTGAGATGTTTAGTTATCTACTTACTACTGATATATGGGCGTTGATGAAGTAGCTATCTACTACTGATACGGACATTGATGAAGTAGCTATCTACTACTGATTATGGCATTGATGAAGTAGCTATCTACTACTGATACGGGTTTTGATGAAGTAGCTATCTACTGCTGATATGGGCATTGATGAAGTAGCAATCTACTGTTATGGGCATTGATGAAGTAGCTATCTACTACCGATATGGGTATTGATGAAGTAGCTATCTACTACTGATCATGGCATTGATGAAGTAGCTATCTACTACTGATACGGGTATTGATGAAGTAGCTGATCTACTACTGATATGGGCATTGATGAAGTAGCTATCTACGACTGTTATGGGCATTGATTAAGTAGCTATCTACTATTGATATGGGTATTGATGAAGTAGCTATCTACTGCTGTTATGGGTATTGATGAAGTAGCTATATGCTACTGATATGGGTATTGATGAAGTAGCTATCTACTGCTGATATTGGCATTGATGAAGTAGCTATCTACTGCTGATATGGGCATTGATGAAGTAGCTATCTACTGCTGATACGGGTATTGATGAAGTAGCTATCTACTACTGATATGGGCATTGATGAAGTAGCAATCTACTGTTATGGGTATTGATGAAGTAGTTATCTACTACTGATATGGGCATTGTTGAAGTAGCTATCTACTACTGTTATGGGCATTGATTAAGTAGCTATCTACTATTGATATGGGTATTGATGAAGTAGCTATCTACTGCTGTTATTGGTATTGATGAAGTAGCTATATGCTACTGATATGGGTATTGATGAAGTAGCTATCTACTGCTGATATTGATGAAGTAGCTACCTAATGCTGATATTGATGAAGTAGCTATATATCTACTACTGATACGGGTATTGATGAAGTAGCTATCTACTGCTGATATGGGCATTGATGAGGTAGCTATCTACTGCTGATATGGGCATTGATGAAGTAGCTATCTACTACTGATATGGGCGTTGATGAAGTAGCTATCTACTTCTGATATGGGCATTGATGAAGTAGCTATCTACTACTGATACGGGTATTAATGAAGTAGCTATCTACTGCTGATATGGGCATTGATGAGGTAGCTATCTACTGCTGATATGGGCATTGATGAAGTAGCTATCTACTACTGATATGGGCGTTGATGAAGTAGCTATCTACTTCTGATATGGGCATTGATGAAGTAGCTATCTACTACTGATACGGGTATTAATGAAGTAGCTATCTACTGCTGATATGGGCATTGATGAAGCAGCTATCTACTGCTGATATGGGCATTGATGAAGTAGCTATCTACTACTGATATGGGCATTGATGGAGTATCTATCTACTACTGATATGGGCATTGATGGAGTATCTATCTACTACTGATATGGGC
Source organism: Amphiura filiformis (assembly GCF_039555335.1). NCBI lineage: Eukaryota > Metazoa > Echinodermata > Ophiuroidea > Amphilepidida > Amphiuridae > Amphiura > Amphiura filiformis. The sequence goes on from NC_092632.1 coordinate 14,560,426, forward strand.
ATTGATTGAGTAGCTATCTACTACTGATATGGGCGTTGATGAAGTAGCTATCTACTACTGATATGGGCATTGATGAGGTAGCTATCTACTACTGATATGGGCATTGATGAAAATGAAGTAGCTATCTACTACTGATATGGGTATTGATGAAGTAGCTATCTACTGCTGATATGGGTATTGATGAAGTAGCTATCTACTACTGATATGGGCATTGATGAAGTAGCTATCTACTACTGATATGGGCATTGATGGAGTAGCTATCTACTACTGATATGGGCATTGATGGAGTATCTATCTACTACTGATATGGGCATTGATTGAGTAGCTATCTACTACTGATATGGGCGTTGATGAAGTAGCTATCTACTACTGATATGGGCATTGATGAAGTAGCTATCTACTACTGATATGGGTATTGATGAAGTAGCTGTCTACTGCTGATATGGGTATTGATGAAGTAGCTATCTACTACTGATATGGGTATTGATGAAGTAGCTATCTACTGCTGATATGGGTTTTGATGAAGTAGCTATCTACTACTGATATGGGCATTGATGAAGTAGCTATCTACTACTGATATGGGCATTGATGAAGTAGCTATCTACTAATGATATGGGCATTGATGAAGTAGCTATCTACTACTGATATGGGCATTGATTAAGTAGCTATCTACTACTGATATTGGCATTGATTAAGTAGCTATCTACTACTGATATGGGCATTGATGAAGTAGCTATCTACTACTGATATGGGCATTGGTGAAGTAGCTATCTACTACTGATATGGGCATTGATGAAGTAGCTATCTACTACTGATATGGGCATTGATTAAGTAGCTATCTACTACTGATATTGGCATTGATGAAGTAGCTATCTACTACTGATATGGGCATTGATGAAGTAGCTATCTACTGCTGATATGGGTATTGATGAAGTAGCAATCTACTGTTATGGGTAGGCCTGTTGATGAAGTAGCTATCTACTACTGATATGGGCATTGATGAAGTAGCTATCTACTACTGATATGGGTATTGATGAAGTAGCAATCTACTGTTATGGGTATTGATGAAGTAGTTATCTACTACTGATATGGGCATTGATGAAGTAGCTATCTACTACTGATATGGGCATTGATGAAGCAGCCATCTACTGCTGATATGGGTATTGATGAAGTAGCAATCTACTGTTATGGGTAGAAGTAGCTATCTACTGCTGATATGGGCATTGATGAAGTAGCTATCTACTACTGATATGGGTATTGATGAAGTAGCTATCTACTACTGATATGGGCATTGATGAAGTAGCTATCTACTACTGATATGGGCATTGATGAAGTAGCTATCTACTAATGATATGGGCATTGATGAAGTAGCTATCTACTACTGATATGGGCATTGATTAAGTAGCTATCTACTACTGATATTGGCATTGATTAAGTAGCTATCTACTACTGATATGGGCATTGATGAAGTAGCTATCTACTACTGATATGGGCATTGGTGAAGTAGCTATCTACTACTGATATGGGCATTGATGAAGTAGCTATCTACTACTGATATGGGCATTGATTAAGTAGCTATCTACTACTGATATTGGCATTGATGAAGTAGCTATCTACTACTGATATGGGCATTGATGAAGTAGCTATCTACTGCTGATATGGGTATTGATGAAGTAGCAATCTACTGTTATGGGTAGGCCTGTTGATGAAGTAGCTATCTACTACTGATATGGGCATTGATGAAGTAGCTATCTACTACTGATATGGGTATTGATGAAGTAGCAATCTACTGTTATGGGTATTGATGAAGTAGTTATCTACTACTGATATGGGCATTGATGAAGTAGCTATCTACTACTGATATGGGCATTGATGAAGTAGCTATCTACTGCTGATATGGGTATTGATGAAGTAGCAATCTACTGTTATGGGTAGAAGTAGCTATCTACTGCTGATATGGGCATTGATGAAGTAGCTATCTACTACTGATATGGGTATTGATGAAGTAGCAATCTACTGTTATGGGTATTGATGAAGTAGTTATCTACTACTGATATGGGCATTGATGAAGTAGCTATCTACTACTGATATGGGCATTGATGAAGTAGCTATCTACTACTGATATGGGTATTGATGAAGTAGCAATCTACTGTTATGGGTATTGATGAAGTAGTTATCTACTACTGATATGGGCATTGATGAAGTAGCTATCTACTACTGATATGGGTATTGATGAAGTAGCAATCTACTGTTATGGGTATTGATGAAGTAGTTATCTACTACTGATATGGGCATTGATGAAGTAGCTATCTATCTATTACTGATCATTGATGAAGTAGCTATAATATTATGTGGGCATTGAATTGATGGAGTAGCTATGTAAAGACTGGGAATTGATGTAGTAGCTCATTACTGATCATGATATTGATGAAGAAGCTATCTACTACTGATATGGGCATTGATGAAGTAGCTATCTACTGCTGATATGGGTATTGATGAAGTAGCTATCTACTACTGATATGGGTATTGATGAAGTAGCAATCTACTGTTATGGGTATTGATGAAGTAGTTATCTACTACTGATATGGGCATTGATGAAGTAGCTATCTACTAGTGATGAGGTAGCTATCTACTACTGATATGGGCATTGATGAAGCAGCTATCTACTGCTGATATGGGTATTGATGAAGTAGCAATCTACTGTTATGGGTAGAAGTAGCTATCTACTGCTGATATGGGCATTGATGAAGTAGCTATCTACTACTGATATGGGTATTGATGAAGTAGCTATCTACTACTGATATGGGCATTGATGAAGTAGCTATCTACTACTGATATGGGCATTGATGAAGTAGCTATCTACTAATGATATGGGCATTGATGAAGTAGCTATCTACTACTGATATGGGCATTGATTAAGTAGCTATCTACTACTGATATTGGCATTGATTAAGTAGCTATCTACTACTGATATGGGCATTGATGAAGTAGCTATCTACTACTGATATGGGCATTGGTGAAGTAGCTATCTACTACTGATATGGGCATTGATGAAGTAGCTATCTACTACTGATATGGGCATTGATTAAGTAGCTATCTACTACTGATATTGGCATTGATGAAGTAGCTATCTACTACTGATATGGGCATTGATGAAGTAGCTATCTACTGCTGATATGGGTATTGATGAAGTAGCAATCTACTGTTATGGGTAGGCCTGTTGATGAAGTAGCTATCTACTACTGATATGGGCATTGATGAAGTAGCTATCTACTACTGATATGGGTATTGATGAAGTAGCAATCTACTGTTATGGGTATTGATGAAGTAGTTATCTACTACTGATATGGGCATTGATGAAGTAGCTATCTACTACTGATATGGGCATTGATGAAGTAGCTATCTACTGCTGATATGGGTATTGATGAAGTAGCAATCTACTGTTATGGGTAGAAGTAGCTATCTACTGCTGATATGGGCATTGATGAAGTAGCTATCTACTACTGATATGGGTATTGATGAAGTAGCAATCTACTGTTATGGGTATTGATGAAGTAGTTATCTACTACTGATATGGGCATTGATGAAGTAGCTATCTACTACTGATATGGGCATTGATGAAGTAGCTATCTACTACTGTTGTTGTTGATGATGTAGTAGTAATCTACTGATATGGGTATTGATGAAGTAGCAATCTACTGTTATGGGTATTGATGAAGTAGTTATCTACTACTGATATGGGCATTGATGAAGTAGCTATCTACTACTGATATGGGTATTGATGAAGTAGCAATCTACTGTTATGGGTATTGATGAAGTAGTTATCTACTACTGATATGGGCATTGATGAAGTAGCTATCTATCTATTACTGATCATTGATGAAGTAGCTATAATATTATGTGGGCATTGAATTGATGGAGTAGCTATGTAAAGACTGGGAATTGATGTAGTAGCTCATTACTGATCATGATATTGATGAAGAAGCTATCTACTACTGATATGGGCATTGATGAAGTAGCTATCTACTGCTGATATGGGTATTGATGAAGTAGCTATCTACTACTGATATGGGTATTGATGAAGTAGCAATCTACTGTTATGGGTATTGATGAAGTAGTTATCTACTACTGATATGGGCATTGATGAAGTAGCTATCTACTACTGATATATATGGGCATTGATTAAGTAGCTATCTACTACTGTAGCTATCTACTACTGATATGGGCATTGATGAAGTAGCTATCTACTGCTGATATGGGTATTGATGAAGTAGCAATCTACTGTTATGGGTAGGCCTGTTGATGAAGTAGCTATCTACTACTGATATGGGCATTGATGAAGTAGCTATCTACTACTGATATGGGTATTGATGAAGTAGCAATCTACTGTTATGGGTATTGATGAAGTAGTTATCTACTACTGATATGGGCATTGATGAAGTAGCTATCTACTACTGATATGGGCATTGATGAAGTAGCTATCTACTGCTGATATGGGTATTGATGAAGTAGCAATCTACTGTTATGGGTAGAAGTAGCTATCTACTGCTGATATGGGCATTGATGAAGTAGCTATCTACTACTGATATGGGTATTGATGAAGTAGCAATCTACTGTTATGGGTATTGATGAAGTAGTTATCTACTACTGATATGGGCATTGATGAAGTAGCTATCTACTACTGATATGGGCATTGATGAAGTAGCTATCTACTACTGATATGGGTATTGATGAAGTAGCAATCTACTGTTATGGGTATTGATGAAGTAGTTATCTACTACTGATATGGGCATTGATGAAGTAGCTATCTACTACTGATATGGGTATTGATGAAGTAGCAATCTACTGTTATGGGTATTGATGAAGTAGTTATCTACTACTGATATGGGCATTGATGAAGTAGCTATCTATCTATTACTGATCATTGATGAAGTAGCTATAATATTATGTGGGCATTGAATTGATGGAGTAGCTATGTAAAGACTGGGAATTGATGTAGTAGCTCATTACTGATCATGATATTGATGAAGAAGCTATCTACTACTGATATGGGCATTGATGAAGTAGCTATCTACTGCTGATATGGGTATTGATGAAGTAGCTATCTACTACTGATATGGGTATTGATGAAGTAGCAATCTACTGTTATGGGTATTGATGAAGTAGTTATCTACTACTGATATGGGCATTGATGAAGTAGCTATCTACTACTGATATGGGCATTGATGAAGCAGCTATCTACTGCTGATATGGGTATTGATGAAGTAGCAATCTACTGTTATGGGTAGAAGTAGCTATCTACTGCTGATATGGGCATTGATGAAGTAGCTATCTACTACTGATATGGGTATTGATGAAGTAGCTATCTACTACTGATATGGGCATTGATGAAGTAGCTATCTACTACTGATATGGGCATTGATGAAGTAGCTATCTACTAATGATATGGGCATTGATGAAGTAGCTATCTACTACTGATATGGGCATTGATTAAGTAGCTATCTACTACTGATATTGGCATTGATTAAGTAGCTATCTACTACTGATATGGGCATTGATGAAGTAGCTATCTACTACTGATATGGGCATTGGTGAAGTAGCTATCTACTACTGATATGGGCATTGATGAAGTAGCTATCTACTACTGATATGGGCATTGATTAAGTAGCTATCTACTACTGATATTGGCATTGATGAAGTAGCTATCTACTACTGATATGGGCATTGATGAAGTAGCTATCTACTGCTGATATGGGTATTGATGAAGTAGCAATCTACTGTTATGGGTAGGCCTGTTGATGAAGTAGCTATCTACTACTGATATGGGCATTGATGAAGTAGCTATCTACTACTGATATGGGTATTGATGAAGTAGCAATCTACTGTTATGGGTATTGATGAAGTAGTTATCTACTACTGATATGGGCATTGATGAAGTAGCTATCTACTACTGATATGGGCATTGATGAAGTAGCTATCTACTGCTGATATGGGTATTGATGAAGTAGCAATCTACTGTTATGGGTAGAAGTAGCTATCTACTGCTGATATGGGCATTGATGAAGTAGCTATCTACTACTGATATGGGTATTGATGAAGTAGCAATCTACTGTTATGGGTATTGATGAAGTAGTTATCTACTACTGATATGGGCATTGATGAAGTAGCTATCTACTACTGATATGGGCATTGATGAAGTAGCTATCTACTACTGATATGGGTATTGATGAAGTAGCAATCTACTGTTATGGGTATTGATGAAGTAGTTATCTACTACTGATATGGGCATTGATGAAGTAGCTATCTACTACTGATATGGGTATTGATGAAGTAGCAATCTACTGTTATGGGTATTGATGAAGTAGTTATCTACTACTGATATGGGCATTGATGAAGTAGCTATCTATCTATTACTGATCATTGATGAAGTAGCTATAATATTATGTGGGCATTGAATTGATGGAGTAGCTATGTAAAGACTGGGAATTGATGTAGTAGCTCATTACTGATCATGATATTGATGAAGAAGCTATCTACTACTGATATGGGCATTGATGAAGTAGCTATCTACTGCTGATATGGGTATTGATGAAGTAGCTATCTACTACTGATATGGGTATTGATGAAGTAGCAATCTACTGTTATGGGTATTGATGAAGTAGTTATCTACTACTGATATGGGCATTGATGAAGTAGCTATCTACTACTGATATGGGCATTGATGAAGCAGCTATCTACTGCTGATATGGGTATTGATGAAGTAGCAATCTACTGTTATGGGTAGAAGTAGCTATCTACTGCTGATATGGGCATTGATGAAGTAGCTATCTACTACTGATATGGGTATTGATGAAGTAGCTATCTACTACTGATATGGGCATTGATGAAGTAGCTATCTACTACTGATATGGGCATTGATGAAGTAGCTATCTACTAATGATATGGGCATTGATGAAGTAGCTATCTACTACTGATATGGGCATTGATTAAGTAGCTATCTACTACTGATATTGGCATTGATTAAGTAGCTATCTACTACTGATATGGGCATTGATGAAGTAGCTATCTACTACTGATATGGGCATTGGTGAAGTAGCTATCTACTACTGATATGGGCATTGATGAAGTAGCTATCTACTACTGATATGGGCATTGATTAAGTAGCTATCTACTACTGATATTGGCATTGATGAAGTAGCTATCTACTACTGATATGGGCATTGATGAAGTAGCTATCTACTGCTGATATGGGTATTGATGAAGTAGCAATCTACTGTTATGGGTAGGCCTGTTGATGAAGTAGCTATCTACTACTGATATGGGCATTGATGAAGTAGCTATCTACTACTGATATGGGTATTGATGAAGTAGCAATCTACTGTTATGGGTATTGATGAAGTAGTTATCTACTACTGATATGGGCATTGATGAAGTAGCTATCTACTACTGATATGGGCATTGATGAAGTAGCTATCTACTGCTGATATGGGTATTGATGAAGTAGCAATCTACTGTTATGGGTAGAAGTAGCTATCTACTGCTGATATGGGCATTGATGAAGTAGCTATCTACTACTGATATGGGTATTGATGAAGTAGCAATCTACTGTTATGGGTATTGATGAAGTAGTTATCTACTACTGATATGGGCATTGATGAAGTAGCTATCTACTACTGATATGGGCATTGATGAAGTAGCTATCTACTACTGATATGGGTATTGATGAAGTAGCAATCTACTGTTATGGGTATTGATGAAGTAGTTATCTACTACTGATATGGGCATTGATGAAGTAGCTATCTACTACTGATATGGGTATTGATGAAGTAGCAATCTACTGTTATGGGTATTGATGAAGTAGTTATCTACTACTGATATGGGCATTGATGAAGTAGCTATCTATCTATTACTGATCATTGATGAAGTAGCTATAATATTATGTGGGCATTGAATTGATGGAGTAGCTATGTAAAGACTGGGAATTGATGTAGTAGCTCATTACTGATCATGATATTGATGAAGAAGCTATCTACTACTGATATGGGCATTGATGAAGTAGCTATCTACTGCTGATATGGGTATTGATGAAGTAGCTATCTACTACTGATATGGGTATTGATGAAGTAGCAATCTACTGTTATGGGTATTGATGAAGTAGTTATCTACTACTGATATGGGCATTGATGAAGTAGCTATCTACTACTGATATGGGCATTGATTAAGTAGCTATCTACTACTGATATTGGCATTGATGAAGTAGCTATCTACTACTGATATGGGCATTGATGAAGTAGCTATCTACTGCTGATATGGGTATTGATGAAGTAGCAATCTACTGTTATGGGTAGGCCTGTTGATGAAGTAGCTATCTACTACTGATATGGGCATTGATGAAGTAGCTATCTACTACTGATATGGGTATTGATGAAGTAGCAATCTACTGTTATGGGTATTGATGAAGTAGTTATCTACTACTGATATGGGCATTGATGAAGTAGCTATCTACTACTGATATGGGCATTGATGAAGTAGCTATCTACTGCTGATATGGGTATTGATGAAGTAGCAATCTACTGTTATGGGTAGAAGTAGCTATCTACTGCTGATATGGGCATTGATGAAGTAGCTATCTACTACTGATATGGGTATTGATGAAGTAGCAATCTACTGTTATGGGTATTGATGAAGTAGTTATCTACTACTGATATGGGCATTGATGAAGTAGCTATCTACTACTGATATGGGCATTGATGAAGTAGCTATCTACTACTGATATGGGTATTGATGAAGTAGCAATCTACTGTTATGGGTATTGATGAAGTAGTTATCTACTACTGATATGGGCATTGATGAAGTAGCTATCTACTACTGATATGGGTATTGATGAAGTAGCAATCTACTGTTATGGGTATTGATGAAGTAGTTATCTACTACTGATATGGGCATTGATGAAGTAGCTATCTATCTATTACTGATCATTGATGAAGTAGCTATAATATTATGTGGGCATTGAATTGATGGAGTAGCTATGTAAAGACTGGGAATTGATGTAGTAGCTCATTACTGATCATGATATTGATGAAGAAGCTATCTACTACTGATATGGGCATTGATGAAGTAGCTATCTACTGCTGATATGGGTATTGATGAAGTAGCTATCTACTACTGATATGGGTATTGATGAAGTAGCAATCTACTGTTATGGGTATTGATGAAGTAGTTATCTACTACTGATATGGGCATTGATGAAGTAGCTATCTACTACTGATATGGGCATTGATGAAGCAGCTATCTACTGCTGATATGGGTATTGATGAAGTAGCAATCTACTGTTATGGGTAGAAGTAGCTATCTACTGCTGATATGGGCATTGATGAAGTAGCTATCTACTACTGATATGGGTATTGATGAAGTAGCTATCTACTACTGATATGGGCATTGATGAAGTAGCTATCTACTACTGATATGGGCATTGATGAAGTAGCTATCTACTAATGATATGGGCATTGATGAAGTAGCTATCTACTACTGATATGGGCATTGATTAAGTAGCTATCTACTACTGATATTGGCATTGATTAAGTAGCTATCTACTACTGATATGGGCATTGATGAAGTAGCTATCTACTACTGATATGGGCATTGGTGAAGTAGCTATCTACTACTGATATGGGCATTGATGAAGTAGCTATCTACTACTGATATGGGCATTGATTAAGTAGCTATCTACTACTGATATTGGCATTGATGAAGTAGCTATCTACTACTGATATGGGCATTGATGAAGTAGCTATCTACTGCTGATATGGGTATTGATGAAGTAGCAATCTACTGTTATGGGTAGGCCTGTTGATGAAGTAGCTATCTACTACTGATATGGGCATTGATGAAGTAGCTATCTACTACTGATATGGGTATTGATGAAGTAGCAATCTACTGTTATGGGTATTGATGAAGTAGTTATCTACTACTGATATGGGCATTGATGAAGTAGCTATCTACTACTGATATGGGCATTGATGAAGTAGCTATCTACTGCTGATATGGGTATTGATGAAGTAGCAATCTACTGTTATGGGTAGAAGTAGCTATCTACTGCTGATATGGGCATTGATGAAGTAGCTATCTACTACTGATATGGGTATTGATGAAGTAGCAATCTACTGTTATGGGTATTGATGAAGTAGTTATCTACTACTGATATGGGCATTGATGAAGTAGCTATCTACTACTGATATGGGCATTGATGAAGTAGCTATCTACTACTGATATGGGTATTGATGAAGTAGCAATCTACTGTTATGGGTATTGATGAAGTAGTTATCTACTACTGATATGGGCATTGATGAAGTAGCTATCTACTACTGATATGGGTATTGATGAAGTAGCAATCTACTGTTATGGGTATTGATGAAGTAGTTATCTACTACTGATATGGGCATTGATGAAGTAGCTATCTATCTATTACTGATCATTGATGAAGTAGCTATAATATTATGTGGGCATTGAATTGATGGAGTAGCTATGTAAAGACTGGGAATTGATGTAGTAGCTCATTACTGATCATGATATTGATGAAGAAGCTATCTACTACTGATATGGGCATTGATGAAGTAGCTATCTACTGCTGATATGGGTATTGATGAAGTAGCTATCTACTACTGATATGGGTATTGATGAAGTAGCAATCTACTGTTATGGGTATTGATGAAGTAGTTATCTACTACTGATATGGGCATTGATGAAGTAGCTATCTACTACTGATATGGGCATTGATGAAGCAGCTATCTACTGCTGATATGGGTATTGATGAAGTAGCAATCTACTGTTATGGGTAGAAGTAGCTATCTACTGCTGATATGGGCATTGATGAAGTAGCTATCTACTACTGATATGGGTATTGATGAAGTAGCTATCTACTACTGATATGGGCATTGATGAAGTAGCTATCTACTACTGATATGGGCATTGATGAAGTAGCTATCTACTAATGATATGGGCATTGATGAAGTAGCTATCTACTACTGATATGGGCATTGATTAAGTAGCTATCTACTACTGATATTGGCATTGATTAAGTAGCTATCTACTACTGATATGGGCATTGATGAAGTAGCTATCTACTACTGATATGGGCATTGGTGAGGTAGCTATCTACTACTGATATGGGCATTGATGAAGTAGCTATCTACTACTGATATGGGCATTGATTAAGTAGCTATCTACTACTGATATTGGCATTGATGAAGTAGCTATCTACTACTGATATGGGCATTGATGAAGTAGCTATCTACTGCTGATATGGGTATTGATGAAGTAGCAATCTACTGTTATGGGTAGGCCTGTTGATGAAGTAGCTATCTACTACTGATATGGGCATTGATGAAGTAGCTATCTACTACTGATATGGGTATTGATGAAGTAGCAATCTACTGTTATGGGTATTGATGAAGTAGTTATCTACTACTGATATGGGCATTGATGAAGTAGCTATCTACTACTGATATGGGTATTGATGAAGTAGCAATCTACTGTTATGGGTATTGATGAAGTAGTTATCTACTACTGATATGGGCATTGATGAAGTAGCTATCTATCTATTACTGATCATTGATGAAGTAGCTATAATATTATGTGGGCATTGAATTGATGGAGTAGCTATGTAAAGACTGGGAATTGATGTAGTAGCTCATTACTGATCATGATATTGATGAAGAAGCTATCTACTACTGATATGGGCATTGATGAAGTAGCTATCTACTGCTGATATGGGTATTGATGAAGTAGCTATCTACTACTGATATGGGTATTGATGAAGTAGCAATCTACTGTTATGGGTATTGATGAAGTAGTTATCTACTACTGATATGGGCATTGATGAAGTAGCTATCTACTACTGATATGGGCATTGATGAAGCAGCTATCTACTGCTGATATGGGTATTGATGAAGTAGCAATCTACTGTTATGGGTAGAAGTAGCTATCTACTGCTGATATGGGCATTGATGAAGTAGCTATCTACTACTGATATGGGTATTGATGAAGTAGCTATCTACTACTGATATGGGCATTGATGAAGTAGCTATCTACTAATGATATGGGCATTGATGAAGTAGCTATCTACTACTGATATGGGCATTGATTAAGTAGCTATCTACTACTGATATTGGCATTGATTAAGTAGCTATCTACTACTGATATGGGCATTGATGAAGTAGCTATCTACTACTGATATGGGCATTGGTGAGGTAGCTATCTACTACTGATATGGGCATTGATGAAGTAGCTATCTACTACTGATATGGGCATTGATTAAGTAGCTATCTACTACTGATATTGGCATTGATGAAGTAGCTATCTACTACTGATATGGGCATTGATGAAGTAGCTATCTACTGCTGATATGGGTATTGATGAAGTAGCAATCTACTGTTATGGGTAGGCCTGTTGATGAAGTAGCTATCTACTACTGATATGGGCATTGATGAAGTAGCTATCTACTACTGATATGGGTATTGATGAAGTAGCAATCTACTGTTATGGGTATTGATGAAGTAGTTATCTACTACTGATATGGGCATTGATGAAGTAGCTATCTACTACTGATATGGGCATTGATGAAGTAGCTATCTACTGCTGATATGGGTATTGATGAAGTAGCAATCTACTGTTATGGGTAGAAGTAGCTATCTACTGCTGATATGGGCATTGATGAAGTAGCTATCTACTACTGATATGGGTATTGATGAAGTAGCAATCTACTGTTATGGGTATTGATGAAGTAGTTATCTACTACTGATATGGGCATTGATGAAGTAGCTATCTACTACTGATATGGGCATTGATGAAGTAGCTATCTACTACTGATATGGGTATTGATGAAGTAGCAATCTACTGTTATGGGTATTGATGAAGTAGTTATCTACTACTGATATGGGCATTGATGAAGTAGCTATCTACTACTGATATGGGTATTGATGAAGTAGCAATCTACTGTTATGGGTATTGATGAAGTAGTTATCTACTACTGATATGGGCATTGATGAAGTAGCTATCTATCTATTACTGATCATTGATGAAGTAGCTATAATATTATGTGGGCATTGAATTGATGGAGTAGCTATGTAAAGACTGGGAATTGATGTAGTAGCTCATTACTGATCATGATATTGATGAAGAAGTTATCTACTGCTGATATGGGCATTGATGAAGTAGTTATCCACTACTGATATGGGCATTGATGAAGTAGCTATCTACTACTGATATGGGCATTGATGAAGTAGCTATCTACTGCTGATATGGGCATTGATGATGTAGTTATCCACTGCTGATATGGGCATTGATGAAGTAGCTATCTACTACTGATATGGGCATTGATGAAGTAGTTATCCACTACTGATATGGGCATTGATGAAGTAGCTATCTACTGCTGATATGGGCATTGATGATGTAGTTATCCACTGCTGATATGGGCATTGATGAAGTAGCTATCTACTACTGATATGGGCATTGATGAAGTAGTTATCCACTACTGATATGGGCATTGATGAAGTAGCTATCTACTGCTGATATGGGCATTGATGATGTAGTTATCCACTGCTGATATGGGCATTGATGAAGTAGCTATTCACTACTTATATGGACATTGATGAAGTAGCTATTCACTACTTATATGGACATTGATGATGTAGCTATTCACTACTTATATGGACATTGATGATGTAGCTATTCACTACTTATATGGTCATTGATGATGTAGCTATCTACTACTGATATGGACATTGATGATGTAGCTATTCACTACTTATATGGACATTGATGATGTAGCTATCTACTACTGATATGGGCATTGATGAAGTAGCTATTCACTACTTATATGGACATTGATGATGTAGTTATCCACTACTGATATGGGCATTGATGAAGTAGCTATTTACTACTTATATGGACATTGATGATGTAGTTATCTACTACTGATATGGGCATTGATGAAGAAGTTATCCACTACTGATATGGGCATTGATGAGGTAGCTATCTACTGCTGATATGGGCATTGATGATGTAGTTATCCACTACTGATATGGGCATTGATGAAGTAGCTATTCACTACCGTTATATGGACATTGATGATGTAGTTATCTACTACTGATATGGGCATCGATGAAGTAGCTATCTACTACTGATATGGGCATTGATGAAGAAGTTATCCACTACTGATATGGGCATTGATTAAGTAGCTATCTACTACTGATACGGGCATTGATGAAGTAGTTATCTACTGCTGATATGGGCATTGATGATGTAGTTATCCACTACTGATATGGGCATCGATGAAGTAGCTATCTACTACTGATATGGGCATTGATGAAGTAGCTATTCACTACGGACATTGATGATGTAGCTATCTACTACTGATATGGACATTGATGAAGTAGCTATCTACCACTGATATGGGTATTGATGAAGAAGTTATCCACTACTGATATGGGCATTGATGAAGTAGCTATTCACTACTTATATGGACATTGATGATGTAGCTATCTACTACTGATATGGACATTGATGAAGTAGCTATCTACCACTGATATGGGCATTGATGAAGTAGCTATCCACTACTGATATGGACACTGATGAACTAGCTATCTACTAGCTTCTACTGCTGATGTGGGCATTGATGAAGTAGCTATCTACTATAGGCTACTACTGATATGGGCGATGATGAAATAGCTATGGCCTACTATTTTGGCACTAATGAGTAGCTATCTAAAGACTGGGAGTTGATGACGGTAGCTCATTACTGATCATGGTATTGATGAAGAAGCTATCTAATAAGGAGTAGGCCTATAGGCCTACACGATCAATTTGATTGATCAATATCAAAGACCATAGTACAAGAGTGGATACAAAATCTGTCATTGTGCACTATACACACGAACATCAACAGTGATTTTATTGTCTAACCGTAAATAATATAAAACTAGATTAGATTTCTTCAATGATATTGAAGAGAAATATTATTTTGTATCCAACCCTGCATCTGGGGTCCATGATCAATCAATTGATCGTGTATTGCTGAGACGAATATTCGTCTCAGGTGTATTGGGCCGCATTATACTGATATGGGTATTTATGAAGTAATTATAGGCCTAGTGCTCGATAAATTTATATTGCTCACCGCCTGCTACTGATCGATGATCATCATTGAAGAATTTATAGGACTAGCTATTCTTTACATTGATGTCTGATATAGCAATTGCTACTCCTACCGTCCTGTGCCCATATAATTGCGACCCGTACAAAATACAGTAAGTGCGCCCTCTTTATGTATTATTGCTCCATTCATTGAATTTTCCATTTAGGCAACATTATCAATACAAAGCGTGTAAAATGCTAAATTCAGAGAATTTGCGCACGGTATTCGGCACTGGAGGAGCCGATATTTTTTAGTTGTATGTTCATTGTTCAATAGACTGAGATATCGGAAGAAAGAAAAAAAAAGAAAATATGTAAATAGATGAAAATAAGCAGAAATAAAGAGAAAAAGAAACAGAAATAACACATAAACAAGCAAAGAAACGATCGGAAGTTTTCTCCAGCATGCTTTTAGTACCGTAAAGCTTTTAAACTCGGCTTGAGCATTTTGCTCTGAGTTGAGCCTGGCCTGGTCCCATCAGTGTGATCACGATGATGTGCCCGGCAATTGCTAATGAAAACAAACGTTTTTGGTTATTATGTGCTTCCGAGCATCTTGAAAGTGGACCCACATTGTCAAATTTGAAAATTCTAAATTAAAAATTACTGATTTGATAACAAAATTGGTCAAAAGGAGCCATTGTTATACCAGAGGCGGGACCAGAAGCTACCAGAGGTCCGAAAAAAATGGTCATTTAGACAAATATGGTCATTTGTAGTTTTTAAGTGCACACCCTCCTACCACCACCCCCGCCCCGGTCCTCGGGCATCCGGGCAGGACCATCTGTCATGTGGTACGAGCATCAAACGGCAATCAGGGGCTGTGCAATAATTATGTGTACCCCCGGGTGGTGAATTTTCAAAATGGTCTGTCAAAATCGCTTGCCCTCCCCTTTGGCCGTGCCAAAAAATCTTTGCCCCCCCCCCCTTTTGACGTGCCAAAAACCTTTGCCCCGGCCCTTTTGATGTGCCAAAAATTCTTTGCCCCCCGAACCCGAATTTAAAACTTTAAATTGTCTTATCATATAATGCGAGCGCAGCGAGCAGGAAATTTAGCATATTTGAATGTGTTCCTAATGTTTTCCTACATCTTTCTATGGCGTAATATAGAAAGGGTAATATCTGTGCCAAAATTCGCTTGCCCCCCTTTCGACTTGCCAAAAATCGCTTTCCCCCCCTCTTTTGACCTGCCAAAAATGCTTTCCCCCCATTTGGCCTGCCAAAAAATCTTTGCTCCCCCCACCTCCCTATAATTCACCAGACCGGGGGTACACATAAATTGACATAATAATTATTATTATTGCACAACCCCTCGGGGATTTTAAAGAAAGGGATTTCGAGATGTTGCTAATTAGCGACACATTTTCAGTCATTAATAGTGTGTAAGATCTGGCAACCCATAAATCTGAAAACAACAACATGGCGGAGAGATTGGTGGGGAGAGTAGGGCAGGTTGGGGCTGGAAAACCGGTCCCAATGAAGCTCTTCGCCACTTGGGAGGTTGAAAGAACTGCTCCAAATTGTATACCAAGGTAAGAAACTTTCAATTTTCTATGCTTTTCGTATTGGTAGCTTATGAATAAGTGTAGATCGGCAACTTCTTAACCGCACCCAGTAGCACTGATCATGATCATGCAGGCTGATTGTCAACATGAATGACACTGACTGATCTCACAATAAATGCACAGCAGTGCAGTGTCCACTGTTCAGACCTCAGATTAATAAACAAACAGATTGGAATTTTCCATACCTGTACCCTCTAAGCGTACTCGAATTCAGCTGACGCCGGTACAGCGTTCAGACCTGGCGACATCGCGCAAAGTTTCTTTTGTGTACGCTCGCGCTATTTCAGTATTTGCACTCTTTTTAAGTTTCATCGTACATGGATCGAATACATGGGTTTCTACAGTCTGAGTGCCGTTGACACACATTCGATGGGTGTACGCACACGAAATGTGACCTTGCTCTAGCTTCGAATTTGCACATGATAGTTAAGCATTTCTATGGCTATGCTAGAGTACTTTGCTATTGTTTTTCATTCAGACAGCACACAGTGTAATTTACCCATTAGGCCCCTAACACTAAGGCCAATTACAATTGATTCTTAGTTTCCTGTTTCCCGCCCGCGTCCAAAGTAAAGAATTGCAAAATATTTAATTATTTTATTTATATTTTGGATTTTCTCTTTAAGAATAACTTTTAATGACTACCATTTGCTACTTTCCGACTTTGATTATATCATCTATAATGATGAATAAACATAGAACCTAATTGTACCATTAATTATGTATAAAATCAAACATAGTACCGTAGTAAAATAATTAAATGCATGCTCCTTGTCAAAATGGCTTGATGTAGGTTGCGACCACTTATTTTAAAATAAAGAAAATAAAAGATAATTAATAATTAATAATTAAAAGTCGCCTCATCCCTGGTTTTCAACCATGAAACAGGAAACTAAGAATTAATTGTGAAGGGCCTAACAGTCAATTTTGAGTTTCCCGTCACATAATTTCTGAAAACAAGTGAGGTAACTTTTTCATTATTCATTATTCATTATTTGCATGCCTTTCATTATATGACCAACACGCATGTAAAATGTGTTGTTATTTGCCGCTCACTCACTTGAAGATGGATGTTTAGCCCAAATGAGATTCAAAAGTATATTACAAAGAGTCTGCAAGGTTGACAGCAAAATGTATGTTTTGATTTTGATTTTTCCACAAAAAATAAAGGGATATTCATAATTGTTTTTACAAATATAACCAGTTTTCATTGGTATTTTTTGGAAAATCACAATAATGAATTCAAGTGAGGGTCAGAAAATGAAGTGAGGGCGGGTGACGGGAACTCAAAATCGACTTTCCTTGGCCTTACCAACAAGCAACAACAAAGTAATGCGCCATATTGCCTTAGCTCCAAAGCTGCAGCACCCATATTTATGCAACAGTCAAATATGTTGATGAAACATCACTCATGAACTTTCATGTTCATTTATTTTTCAGGTTCAAATTATTGTTAAATTATGCAAATGCTTATATTTACCCCTAAACGTATTTGAGATTAAACATTGACTTTGTTGTATATTTTACACCCTGCTACGATTGGTACACTCAGTCAGCCGTACTAGTGTTTATGCATGCAGCGCACACACAAAGATGGATTTTTAATGTCACAAAAAAACAAGAGAACCGCATAATTTGCAACGGACCCGCCTCACAAGCTTCAGCGCATTCAACGCTACGATTTACACAATGTTAATTTGAGATCGACAGTGACATTCATGCACACAAAAATTAAATATTTGCAATTAGAAACTCGTGTTTTTGAACGATTCTGAATTTTATCAATGAAAATGCAGCGATGACGCTATTGGGTTAACGATTTTCTAACTGCTGATGGTTGATTGCGCCACTGTCAGTGATCTGTGCATGCACGGTACGGAATGATTTTTCGTATGGGTAAAATACACTGCAGCGGTGCAATTTTTTGCACCAGAGGTTTATTTATTCTGTTAATGTTGAAATTTGGATGAAAGTTATTTCGATGAGTCAACTATATCTATTGAGCAAGATTTGCCTATTTTGGACAGTCTAAAATTTAGCTGAAGTGTAATTTTAGCAACATTTGTGATGCAATCGCCTGTCGTGATCGGCTCAGTCGGTTGTGTTTACTTCTGAACTTCCCCATTGCTTTACACGGTGTCATGCTTCAGCGAATCCGACTAGATTTTGAATGCAATGGTCTCTAGCCTAGAATGTGAAGCTATCGGTGAGCAAATTCTTGGCTAGACTTCCTGAGCAACACACTATTGGTGGCGCCATTCGTCCATAGAGAAGTGGAATCTGCATGTACAGTCCAAAAATGGCTTTAGGCCTACTGTTGGGCTCAATGGAAAAAATCACTAAAAATTCATTTATGACAACTAAAACCTTTCTAAAGATGTTGACTGTTGGTACTGGCATAATACTGGATTCATAAACTATCACATAGTGCAATCTATGTTCCACCAAGTTGAAGCTCTTTAGAGCGCAATTTGTAATAGAGTAATAACATTACACCTTCAAACTTACTCGAGAACTCTAGCTTCGAATTTGCACGTGGGACGTTAGTTACGCATTCAATGCTAGAGTGCGTTGCTATTTGTTTTTCGGTCGGACAGCGGTGCAATTTTTTGCACCGGAGGTTATTTATTCTGTTAATCTTGAAATTTGGATGATAGTTATTTTGATGAGTCAACTGTATCTTTAGAGCAAGCCTATTTTGGACAGTCTAAAATTTTGCTGAAGTGTAATAGTAAGATTTTTGATGTGATCGCCTGTCGTGATCGGCTGTGTTTACTTCTGTACTTCCATTGCTTTACACAGTGTCATGCTTCAGTGAATCCGACTAGATTTTGAATGCAATGGTCTCTAACCTAGAATGTGAAGCTTTCGGTGAGCAAATTCTTGGCCAGACTTCTCAAGCAACTTCAAACAAAAATATAAATAAACATGATTGCAAAACAGAATTGCCATTCAATATTTCTAAAGATTCAGTTTCTGTAAAATTCACTCTTCAAACATGACAAAAAGGTGCCAGGCATTTTTGGTGGACTTTTTCTACACCCCTGGCTGCTGCTAAACCTGTGTCCAATCCATCAATTGTGTTGAAGCTTTCTGGGAAGGCCAGTGTTGTATGTAATTGATATGAAAATATGGAGTCTCATTTATGTAGGCATATATCAAAACTAAAATTGGTTTGTAGTACCATGGCCCCTCTTTTGCAACTGATAAACATGGTGGATAATACATTGTAACGGCCATGTTTGATTATTTTATGTCCCACTTTTCAAGCTGTTTTATCCCAGTTAGCTTGGGTATCAGATGGTATTGTTTAGTTTTTTAGCTAGTATTAGGCTTATTGTAAGTAAGGAGTACAAAGTTGATGTGTTGATGAATCTGCAATTTGTACTCGCCATGGCATGGAAACAGTGATGTAGCTAAGCTAGGATTTTAGTGTGGGGAAGAGGGACAAAGCCAAATTTATTTTCATCCCCATTTGTCAATGTTTTGTCCCATTTTAAGTCATTTTAATGAAAATTTACACTTTGATGTGGACACCCACGTTTTATTCCTGAAATTGTGTGGGGGTGTGGGGGGGGTGTGGGGGTGTGTGTGTGGAGGGGGCTCATCCCTGATTGACACTGCATGAAAATTAGTTACGGTAACTTAAAAACTTCAAACATAGTGTAATTACACAATTTCTGTATTTCTGAATGGTTGAGAGCTGGGCATTAACAACAATTATGCCCGGTGGCCCGTATGTGCAATCGTGGGGTAGGGAAAATGAAGGAAAATGATGTTTGTTAATCATGTTACTTGTTATTTTTAAAAATTATTTTGATGAAATAATCACAAAATGTTCCGGTAAGTATGACCGGGTTCATTCATATATTTTCATGACTAAACATAAACAATTGTTTAGTCATGAAAATATACCAATCGAGCCGGGTGATCGAGGACAAAAAATTTGTACATAAGGAATCCCCAGTGATGGTGTTCTGTAGTGCAAGCAAAAAAGCAACTGGAGTCGACTGTCACACTATTTGTGAGTAGGCCTGTGATTAATCCCACAGTGCTTGGGCCAAAAGCCTGTGAAAATCACAGTGAAAGTGTCAGAAATGTGGGCCAGTGTAATATTAAAATTTGTACAATTTGCGTTCGGACTCATGAAAATTGCTGAGGGCCTGTAGGTTATTAACCCAAGGGCCCAAATGGCCCTTGAAGATTTTGGCTTATTTCAAGCACTGATTTTCAGGGCCAAGGCGGCTATATCGGGTTTTTTTAACGACTGGATGTTATCATGTCTCGCCATTGTCTCACTGTAGGTAAGAGACTATGTGATCACTTTTCCATATGTGTTTAGGCAAATTTGGTTTAAGTTTTGGTTTAAGTTTTGATTAAATGTTCTCAGGTATTCATGTATTAGTACTATCAAAGGTCACATGCAGAGGTCATTTGAGGTCAACTTGTAAAATGAGCTGAAAATGAAAAATCTGATCTCATATGACCAGTTCTGTTCAAAACAAATTGTAAACAAACTTAGGCCATATGGGAACTCTCATGTAATGGTGTCGTTAAAGGTTACACAAAGGTCAAAGGTAATTTTAGGTCAACTTGTAAAATAGGTTGAAAATGAAAAATCTGGTATCCTGTGAACAGTTTAAATCCAATTGCAACCATTATTGTGTTTTGATCAGATGGATCCAAGTGTGTGAAAATATTGTATCCAAAACATAATAATGATATTAATTGGATGCTTTATGCCCAATATTTATTGGTCTTGCTATGAATTGTAAATGTCGGGGTTTGTGCATTAGAGGCATCAACATCTCAGTATGCATGCATTATTTTGTATAATTTCACTCCCAACAAGTGAAACACATTCATTAACCTATAACTTGTTCACAGATAAGTGATAAGTGTTGTTCACTCAGGAGTGAAAATTAAGAAAAAGAAAATGATGAAATTGCAAAATATGATTCTTTTTTTGTTTTGTGTGTGCAAAGATCATTGTGGTTTAAAAGTTAGGTCATTTTTTAATTTTTGTAGGCCTTAGGTTTATTTACCTTGGAATAAAAACAAACCGCACCAATGAATATACACAGTTAGTAGATAGCTCACAGACAGTTGTTATGATTCACTGTTTTTACATGATGAGTCACTGTTTGTATGTACACTAGGCTAATGTAGTCATTTCATTAGGACAAGATTGATTAAAGTATTGACTATAAATTCATTAAGTATACAAATTAAAGCAGCAACTACACTGGCAACTATGGCCTATAGATTGGAATATATTCATATAAATTGCAAACTTATTTAGCTTATCAACTTATGTTAAAAGCAATATGATATATTAAAGTATGGTACTGTAATACAATTTATTCTAATTCAAATGAAATCAACATTTAAAATCTGTCGCATATGTTGATTAGTTAAGAATTTACTGCTGGCACTCCAAGAGATAAGTATTAGGTTTAGAATTAGGGTTAGAATTAATGTCTTAGGGCTAGTATCATAGTTTGGGTTGGTCATAATAATATTACACCAGTATTGTAAAAAAAATTGTTGCAACTTAGCAAGTGTGGGAAATTCAATTTTGAGATGTGGTAAACAAATGTAACTTTTTGTAATATTTCTACCATCATCAAAGTAAAAATGCATTTGTTTGAAAAAACAATTTTCATGAGGTTTTCAGGATTTTGAAACTTTTGAAATGGCAAACTTTATGGGTTTGTTTTTATCCTTCTAGATTGCAGTTGAGACTCAATTTTCTTAAATGTGTCACAAATATTGATTGTCTCGAGACATCAGGAAAACACAACACCAAAGCAATGATTAGACTCCGCATTGCCCTCCCGATCATGAGGACCATTTATTAAGCTATTTATGACCATTCAAAAATTTTATATTCATATACATAAATATAATTGAGATAAATAATGATAAATAATGATAGATTTCATAATATAATAATAATAAAATAATCATAGCACTTTCATAGCAGTTAAGACATAATATAAATAGTTATTTATCTTCCAATAAATATTATTAATAACACAATACAAGAATTATTGGAAAAATGTGTACAACAAGCCAACCATATAGGCTGGACATGCAAGAATTGACTTCTGTATCACATTTAACCAAATTTCATCTTAAGCAAATACAGATACCTCTTTGGATCAAACAGAGGATTGAATTGGAAAACAATATTTATAACGCAATTATTAAATAAACAGAAATCTCCCAAAGAAGAAACAATGCCAACTCTATCAATGAATTAAATCTTTAAATCCCTATTGGTAATTATTGAAAAGTCAGCCAAATTTTACTAAAAAAATATATTAATAAATGAAATAATCCACTGACAAAAACAATCAAGCCAAAAAGATACTTCAAATAAGCATAAATTACTCTACATAAAGCGTAGTAGAAAGTGGAGACAATCTACCGACAAGTTTCATCAGGTATTGACGAGACTCCATACAAAGCGTAGTAGAAAGTGGAGACAATCTACAGACAAGTTTCATCAGGTATTGACGAGACTCCATACAAAGCGCAGTAGAAAGTGGAGACAATCTACAGACGAGATTCTTCAGGATTTGAAGAAAATCCATAAAAAGCAAACATTTCCCTTTAAAAGCGTAGTAGAAAGTGGAGACAATCTACAGACAAGTTTCATCAGGTATTGACGAGACTCCATACAAAGCGTAGTAGAAAGTGGAGACAATCTACAGACGAGTCTCATCAGGTATTGACGAGACTCCATACAAAGCGTAGTAGAAAGTGGAGACAATCTACAGACAAGTTTCATCAGGTATTGACGAGACTCCATACAAAGCGTAGTAGAAAGTGGAGACAATCTACAGACGAGTCTCATCAGGTATTGACGAGATTCCATACAAAGCGCAGTAGAAAGTGGAGACAATCTACAGACGAGATTCTTCAGGATTTGAAGAAAATCCATAAAAGCATACATTTCCCATTAAAAGTGTAGTAGAAAGTGGAGACAATCTACAGACAAGTTTCATCAGGTATTGACGAGACTCCATACAAAGCGTAGTAGAAAGTGGAGACAATCTACAGACGAGTCTCATCAGGTATTGACGAGACTCCATACAAAGCGTAGTAGAAAGTGGAGACAATCTACTGACGAGATTCTTCAGGATTTGAAGAAACTCCATACAAAGCATTTATTAAGCCAACACAAAGCGTAGTAGAAAGTGGAGACAATCTACAGACGAGATTCTTCAGGATTTGAAGAACTCCATAAAAAGCATTCATAAAGCCATCACAAAGCGTAGTAGAAAGTGGAGACAATCTACTGACGAGATTCTTCAGGATTTGAAGAAAACTCCAGACAAAGCAGAGAGTAGCATAATTTGACATACTTATATTGAAGCATCTTGGACAAATGAGATAACTGAATTACCCTTCCAGCTACTGGGAGGGTGGGTGGGATTTTTTGGTCCAGCATGATCGGAGGAGCAAATGCAAGTGGCTTACTAAGAAAAGTGTGAACACAACAAAAGAAATGGAATTAAAGCAGAGACCTGATTGGCTGCACCCCACTAAAGTGCCATCTGAATGGCCAAGAATCTGGGATTGTTGCTATAACAACACAACAACTCCTACATCATTCCAAAACCATGACCCAAATCAATAGCATAAACTTTCAAGAGGACTTGATATGGCTCAAGTGGAACTGATAGGATAATTGTCCAGACTTGGCTGCACATGAATGCCCAAGTTTCCCTGATGCTGAGACAATCTGGTTTTTAAAAGATTTTCAACTTTGAAAAACGTCATTATTGAGCATATTTCACTTTCCCACACTATAGATCTTCCAAAACTGTAGTAATTAATTTATAATTATATCTGTACAAATCCAATATCTAGTGCTATTTGAAATCATTTGAAACAATGTGTACACACATTCGTTCACACTAAGTTGTATGGTTTGTAGGTAGTCGACATTGGCTACCGGTACCATAAAATACAGGAAATATAGGAACCAGCATATGCCAGTCTGATGTTTACGTTATCCATGCCTCCTACGTATTATTGGGCAAAATACACAGAACACTGCTACTGATGAGCTTTTACCCAAATACACAATCAGATGGATTCAGAATCAGGATTAGGTGTGAAAATAGTGTGTTTATTTGGCCTAACCTGACCGACTTTTAAGAACATGCCGACCCACTCGCTTTTTTTTTTTTTTTTCAATTTCAGGAAAAATGTGTCTCCTCACATATTGTAATTTTTCAAACATGGAGTAGAATTTGTTATTTATTCAGATTTTGATTACATACTTTTTATTTTGTCGCATTAGCAAAATATATTTTGTTGAACAAGATAATACGAAGAATAAAACAAAAGTTTAATTAAGCTTGGTTTGCCAAAACTAAATGTTGTATGAAATATAATTTATTTTTGTTTCATTTCAAACAGTTGGCAAAATGCCAGGCTTGCTTGGGAACAATAAGTTGAAGGATTTCTTTTGTCTGATTGTACATAAATTTGCCATAATTTGCTTGGAGTATAAATTTGTATCAAAATTGCCCAAATCTAAATTTTTAAGGTGTTGTATAAATTGGCAAATTTTATACAATAATATAAAAGCATGTTCTTTTAAAGACAAAAACAAAAAGAAACTTTTTATAGCAACTCTTGCAATCATGTTTATGATATTATTGTCTAATGGCAGATGGCTCCCGTAAAGCACTAAAAGGCTCCTGGTTCTTAGTTAAATCCCAGTGCCACCAGGGGCCACCTATTTGGTTCGAACTTCCCCCTGGCCCAAATTGTCATTTTGATTAATGAGTATTGCGCATGTTGTTCGCAGAATTTTGGTTATTTATTGCATTCTCTGCAAGGGCGTAAGCAGACCTGACCTTCCGGGGTGGGTAAGATTGAAAAATTTCCCAATTTCTGATCAAAAGTTGTAGCATAGCGAAGCGTTAAGCGGCGGGGTCCAGGGCCCGCCTTAGGGTCAAGGCGGAGCCCCTGAAGCTCCTGGTTTTGGCATATTAGAAGCTAAAAATCAGTGTTTCAGAGTACAAATTTCACAATGAAAGTAGTATAGATCTTCTTCCCTCTTTCTTTCCCTTTTCTCTTCCCCCCTTCCCCTTTTCTCTTCTCCTTCCCTTTTTTTCTTCCCTCTTTTTCTTTTCTTCTTTCTTCTTCCCTCTTTCTTCCCTCTTTTTTATCCCCTTCCCAGTTTTTTGCTCTTCCCTTCCCAATTTTTAGCTCTTCTTCCCAGTTTTTTTGTGACCGGGAGCTTGCCCCCCCCCGGCCCCCCACTGGTTACGCCACTG
Source organism: Amphiura filiformis (assembly GCF_039555335.1). Taxonomy (NCBI): domain Eukaryota; kingdom Metazoa; phylum Echinodermata; class Ophiuroidea; order Amphilepidida; family Amphiuridae; genus Amphiura; species Amphiura filiformis. The sequence goes on from NC_092632.1 coordinate 14,586,485, forward strand.
ATTCTCTGCCTATTTATGTGGATACTTAGCATTTATGTTGATCTTAAAGCCTGATCACATTGCAGCTATTGATCTGTTACACATAAAATGTCCCCTGGTTCATGCAAATGGCCCCCAGAAGAACAGGAACACTTGTTGAGGCTTTTAATTTTAAGTCTCATACTCAGGTCATTTGCTTATTTCCCAGTCTACTTGCAAAATGTGCAAGAAGTATTTTTTAAGTAATATATCAGGGATTAAACACCCACCTAGACATATATCTTTTTGTGGAAGGAAATCAGTAATTACATGGCTTATTCATAACATGAACAACTTAATGTCTATTTTTAACCATTTAACTCTATCCACATGTGTGAAGCAAGTGATGCATCGTTCTGGGAATATATTCAAGTATAGCAGTTTGTAAACATCCGTTCATAAATCAAGCAAATAGTCACCATTTTATAGTTCTTTAGAGAAAGTTTAATAATAGACATTCATAACCTCCGCGTATCACGCCATATGTGCGTCCCAATCAAATTGTTCATAAGATGATTTACGCACACCGCGGTGTACCGGCGCGGAGGTTATTGATATCCATCAATGACCTCCGCAGTATGCTTACGCGCACAATGACTTCAGCGTGTGCGCATCTGTTGCGCCGGAATACTTCACGCGCACACAACTACCATATTTGCACATGGCGTGATTGCGTAGTGCTGTAATTGGTTAGTCCGTTTTAGCCTGTTCGACTTTGAAGGGCGAAATATACGTTTTGATAAAAACTGTTTATTTCAACAAATTTCACAGAATAAAATCTTGAGATTTGGTTGAGTGATGAGTTAAAAATGACGGTTATGAATTCGGTTAATAACTTTGCATCAGTTATATGTACATCAGTTATATGGAATATCCCTCGGGGCTGCGCCCCTCGGGATATTCCTCGGTTCCAAAGGCAAAATGTTTAGATTTTTTCACAATGCCTCCAAATAACTAATGCGCAGTTATTAACCTATAATTAAAGTGTTTCTTATTATTTTATGTTGATGTAGATTTATTTAAAGGCAACATTCAAGTGTATCATTTCAATAGAATTTCTGTCAAAATGCACCTTTGCAGAGAGAGGTCTTGTGAAAAGAAGTACCTTATATGGAAAGTTGTGTACTAAAAGAATAAAAAATTTGTTTGAGGAAAATGATGACGCTGACGATGACGAGATGATGATTAAAACGATCAATATAGCACAAGATTTCATGGTGTTTACACATCTATAATTTTGTACAAGAACTCTCAATTTTTGGGAGAAAATAAAAGGTACAGTTCTTGAGATTATGACCAACTTTTAGAATGTAAAAAAGGTATGTCTTGTTTGTTCGTCCTAGCTTTGTTAAGCTACGCTAATTGGCGAGCTAAAACACGCATTGTAGGCGCTGGAACTTTGAAGTAAACCAAACTGAGTCTGAATGCAAATATTGGGATAGGTAAATGATAGTACCACTACCTCTTCGTTCAAAACATATGTTGATATTAGGAAACAAGTCAAACAACCTAACCTCCAAAGATAAACAAAAACAACAACAAGCCAGATTAAAAAAATAAAGACTCTTGCAAATTGTGAGCTTCACTTTGTGCTTTATATCATATCAGAAAATTGTGGTTTCCCAAACATGGCAAACAATAATGAATGAAATATATATGCAGAGGAAATTAGAGTGACTCATGAATGATCAATGTGCAGTCTGAAATAGGCTTCTCAATGTTGCTTATTTGCATGCATGCATTATGCACTCCATTGATTTCAATGGGTGAAAGTCAGTCAATGGCAATGCTATTACTTGGGAATTGATGATGTCAAAGGCACTGTTCTAATTAGCATAAAATAGACAAAAGTGAGCCTGTGCAAAATGCAAATTACAACAAATTTGTTTTGTAAGAATTGAAGTTAACAACAAGGTCAGTTGAAGTCACTGACAAAATGGTAGTGGTTCTTTTTGTGAAATTTGAATTTTATCTCCTGATGTTTTCTGGTTGAATTACTCATTGTTCAAGTATTTGCAACATATAGCTTCTCTTTTGTGGTCTTGTGATGAAAATTCCCTTTAAAAGGGAAGGATGACCTCAATTGAGAAGAAGTCTTGCATTATTTGGTGTCAATTCAATATTTTATCATATTGGTTTTGATGGTTAAGTCTGTTTAAGTAAAAATATGAACATCAGGCTGTCTGAATCAAGTCTTGCAACAATGGAATTTTAATTGTTAGGTTATCTGTTTTAGCACTAATCAATATTACACTGTGGAGGAAGGGACAATTTTGTAGGAACTTAATTTTCTTTTCAAGAAGGGTGTTAAATTAAAACAAAAACATTAATTTAGAACTTCAGAAGAAAGGGGAGGGAACACAAAAATATTTGTCCAACTATTCTGAATTCCCCATCTCCTCACAGTTAACCTTCTCAAGATTTCTTTACATATAATGCATCTTGTAGTTGACTCAGAAATACAAGATGCATAATTTGGCGGAAAATATAAATTATTTGTCAAATTTCTAATATCAAAATGTTTATTATAAAATAGGAAAGTAACTGTTTTGTTTGTGTAATTGATGACAATTAGGAATCTAAGCAGGTGTTAGGATGACACAAATAGCCTGATAGGTATGTGAAGCATGGGGAAGGAAGGGTCATTGGAAGTCACTAGGACTCAAAATGATCTCATTCTTAGTGGCATAGTTCATTTGACCCTAAGGTGCAGGAGTATGAGTTTTTGTACCCAATGCATTCTTGTGTACACAAACGTGTTGGGAGTAAGTGTCCTTACAGATGTCACCCAAACATTTTTATTCCAGTTATGAGTTAATCAGTGGTTTAGATTCTAGAAGCAATAAAAATTCCCTTTAAAAGGGAAAGCCAGCCTCAATGTAGAAGAGGTCTTGTAATTAGTTTGGGTCACTGTGAAAGGCATTTTTAGGATCACGCTTACATCCATGTTACATAACATAACAGTCCACCTAACCATCAATGATGAGATCATGCACACTGAAACAGCAAAAAAACATTAGCTCCTTTAACTCCTGTCAACTCTTTAATTCATTACTCCAAATTGCTCTTTTTTTTTTGTCTTTTCTGCTTTTTACCCATGCTTATTATTAATATTAAGAAATTTAATGTGTCATGTTAAAAACAGACACTTTTGGACAGGTTATCAATTTTGAGCTTTTACATATCTTAAATATAGAGATATTTTGCTCCACAACACAGTTTTCCACAATGAAATCGGACATTCCTAAGCGAAGATATTGAGTTCGTAAGTTATGGTATTTTAAAATTGGATTCTAGAAGCAAAAACAAAATATATTTTAGGCGTAAAATTTCACTTCAGTATTTAGATACATGTGTATTTTGATGGGGGTAGAGTGGAGGATGAGGCTGTCAGCCAAGTCACATACCTTTAAAGCATGACTTTGACACCTGAGGAGGATATTTAAATCAAACAACAGAGGTATTTCTGACAAAATGGAAAGCAAGAGTTAAAGGTAATTTGCAAACAAAATTGCATAATTGCAGTTAAGGAAGGAAGTGTGAAAAAAATCTTGTATTTGCAATGAAACTTCACTAGTCATACACAGAGTAGATGAGTGTGGCTTTTGAGATGCCTTCGTATGTGAATGGCGGGATTGTGAAGAATGTTTGTGTGTAATGAGTGTGGCATAAGGGCATCATTAAAATTGTTCAAACCGCAGACAGTAAACATAGCTTAAATGTTATTTAGCATCTTGTGAGTCATGGTGGTAGGTATAATGTTCTAAAAAAAGGTGTTGAAGCATTCCATCACCTGTGGAGGGTGATAGGCTTGTAGATATTATTGCACTGGCTCATATTATACCACTGAAATGGGAATTCAAAAACAAAACAAAACAACTTCAAAAACAAAACATAAAGAAAAGCGCATCAAATGAAATAATACTTAAAGTGAATGAGTCATTTGTTGTGTGATGTCAATTTACATCCAACAGGAATGTAATTTCATTTCATTTGGCTGCAAAGCAGGCGACTACAAAGTTTCTCCATGTATGTATGTATGTATGTATGTATGTACTACGATTTGAAGCCATAATGACATCTGGCAGCAGTTTAATTGATTTACATTCATTCTGCTCCCACTAGGATATATATCACACCTTTTGGCTGCCAAAAATAATGGTGCGTGTATGACTGCCCCCTGTAACAGCTCCCCATTTTACACCTCAAGTCACCGGCACTAGCTTTGAAGTTCAGCGTGTTCTGCATTAGCTTAGTTAGTGTTGGTGCATACATACTTGCCCTTAAAATGCTGAAAATGCCATTACAAATTGGACTTCTGGTTCCTGAGATTCAAATTATTTATTTTCATTGTAAAGATTTTTGACCATTATCTCAATCATTTATTTCATCAAGAAATGACTAATTTTTCTGTGCCAGATCAAAATAATCACAATGTTTCCCACAAGTTACTTCTGGATGAATTTTGACCAAACTTCCATAATATATGAAGTGCTTTGGGTGAAATTCCTCCACAACTACTTTTTCTCAAGTTTTTACTAGTGGAGAAAAGATGTAAAAAATAGGGGAGAAATTCAAGGAGACTCTTGTTTATTTTGCCCATTGTATCCAAATTACCTATTTATACAGTTAGAATAGTACTGGTGCAAACATACACAGTTGGACTCCTGAGGTCATGTTTCCTATGTGTTCTTGGTGTTGAACTTTCCTTCACCTGTGGCATAACTATTTTTAACATTTCTATGTCTGGACTGAAGCAAGTGTTTTAATATCAGCTGTGTGATGAGTCGATGACATAATCATTCACACTGAATGACAACATAAAGGTTAGGTGGATTCCCAGTACAGAAATGATGGCCTCTGAAACTTTGGGTCCAGGAAGCCAGATCTAACAATTTACTATAAGCTGCCAGGAAGCTCTATCGGGGTATAAGTGATTAAAATCAATGGTCCTGGATTCCAAAGTCAGGTTCTTAAAAGTGCAACTGTTGCAACAATAAATACTGGATACCGGTACTTTTATCTAATATGTATGCACATGTTAAAAATTGTTTTGTAGAGTCAATATTACTGATTATTGTAGCTTGGTATTTTGGGCTGTTGAAAATTGCCACAAGTCACATTTAAACTCATGCAGGAAGTCGGGTATACATAGGCCTATAGACCCTGAAACATAGAGCTGTATTTCTCTGGTCCTAGTATCAAATTGTGCATATTTTATTCTAATTCCACAGGGCTTGTACATGCATACATGGACGTACTAAATAAGATAATCTTATTTAGTACGTCCATGATGCATACAAGGCCAGGCATATGGTTAAAGTACAGATCTGTGAAATTGTGAATAGAAAGAACAACAAAAGTGACAAGTACTGACAACAACAAAACATTTAATTATCCTACTAAAATCATGGTATAAAATTGAAACTCTTTGGGATAAAATCAGTGATATGTGGAAACACAATGGAACCAAGAGAGAGAGAGAATGCCTGACCTTGAAGCCAGTGATCACTACAGTGTATCCTTGGCTTCCTTTCACACCTGTAGTTTATAAGGTGAAGGACTACTTTACTTAGCCTGTGCAGAGCATGTAGGCCTAAACAATATGCAGGGAGAGAAAATACTGGGTACCACACACTCACAGAAACCAAAGTGGTTGCTGCTTTGAGGTTTGATGTCAATTTTAATTTTTTTTTGCAATTTGTGGGAAAATAGGCCAAAAACATTAAATTTTGAGTATATGCTATTGAGTAAGAGTTTGCTCACAAAATGGTTTTTTGTTGTTGTTAATTTTGATTATAAATTTTGGTTATAAAATTAAAAGAGATTAAAAACTGTGTATACCAAAAATTAGAATGCATAATTGGAAATAGGTCTCATACAAGTCTTTGTGATTGATTGTCACAGCATTTATTGCCAGTTAGTAAATAACTATTTAGGACTTTCAAAAGAAGTACCTGCATGTGCAATCATGACTGTTTCAAAATAGCCCTCTAAAGCCATGCCGGTAATCATGGTAATTCCGAGGTCATGCATTGAATTGGTTTGAATGAGGAATACTACGGGAACCAGCGCCTTTTGTTAGAAGTCACGCATGAGTGAAGTGGATAACCTCTATAGAGGCCCTGCATCATTTTATCGATTGGCTACAAACAAAGGATTTGAACCGGTGTCCTTCACCGTAGTTATGGCGGAGTGCAGTCCATTCAAATGTTGTCATCAACCTATTTGATCGTAGTGCAGGGTTATGTGTGTGAGACGAACTGTCACGGTAGATTGCAATCATGCTTTTGTTGAATGCATTTGAGTAGTCCGCCATATTTACGGGATGATACGTCACATGCAAGGCCTCTATACCCAGGAATCAAGTAAAATCAATATTAAATTGTTCTGTAATAAAGTGGTTTGTTAATTCATAATAGGATGAAAAGGAACTTGTAAAGTGATAGTCTATAATAGCCCATTATTGTTTGACATTTTCCAATAGGGGTATGGGGGCACAAACCTCGGAAAAGAAGGGCCTGAGGGTGGAGAGAAGGGCAACAGGATACTATTAGTAATTAATATTCAGCTTTCAGTTTTGTTGGAGTATACATGTAGGCCTCTATAAGAAGGATACGCCTACTTTCTAGTTGATGGAGCTGAAGATGATACTCTGCTGTTGTAGGCTGTCAGTTGATTATATTACTATTGAAATTGATTGCTGAGGATGATTAAACAAAAGCAATGAGGCGCAAACATTAAATATGACCTTCTTTCTCATTAGTTGAATGCCAATTGGAGCTTGTATTCTTCTTCTTTTCCTTACTAATCATTCATTATATATTATGTATAGAGAGTTCAAGTTACTTAAAAATGAAACCTAATAATATCTGCGCCCATTATAAATAATAATATCACTGAGTGTATGGTACTTATAACTGCAGGACTATCTTTTGAATTGAGATAGAGAATATGTTTCCTCAGGCTGTGCAATAATGAGCCCTGGGGAGGGTAAAATTTCCAAATGTTATGCTAAAAATTGCCCTCTTGGCTTGCCAAATAATCTCTGTCCCCCCTTGGCCTGCCAAAAATCTTTGCCTTTCCTTTGCACATGCCAAATTTTTGCAAACCCAATTTGCAAACCTTAAAATGGTCTAGATATTTAATGCAAGCATAGTGAACAGGAAATTTTGCATCTATGTGAATGTTTCTGAACTGCCTTCGTACCAAAAATGGCTTGCCCCCCCTTTTGACCAGCCAAAAATGCTTGGCCCCATTTCAACCGGGATTTCAACCTGCCAAAAATTGCTTTCCCCTGCCTTTTGGCCTACCAACAATTTCTTCTCCTCCCCTTAATTTTACCTTCCCTAGGGCTTATAATTATTGAATAGCTCACATAAATTTTCAAGAAGTTAAGAAAAGCTGTTCGGATCAATGACAGTCTTAACAAATAAAGGCCAAGCCATTCAAAGCTGGAGCTAAAACATGCTCTCACATAGAGCTTAGGGGTGGTGCAATAATTATGTGTACCGGGGAATTCTCAAAATGGTCTGCCAAAAATCGCTTGCCCCCCCCCCCTTTGGCCGTGCCAAAAAACCTTTGCCCCCCCCCCTTTCGACGTGCCAAAAAACCTTTGCCCCCTCCCCTCCTTTGACGTGCCCCTTACACATGCAAGATTTTGGGGAACCCGAATTTAAAACCTTAAATTGTCTTAACATATAATGCGAAAGCAGTATAGGAAATTTTGCATATTTGAACGTGTTCAGAACGCGTTTTCCTACGCCTTTTAGGGCGTAATATAGAAACGGTGCCCAAAATATCTGTGCCAAAAATTGCTTGCCCCCCTTTCGACCTGCCAAAATCGCTTGACCCCCCTTTCGACCTGCCAAAAAATGCTTGCCCCCCCTTTTAGCCGGCCAAAAATCTTCCCCCCCTATAATTCACCCCGGGTACACATAATTATTGCACCACCCCTTAGGGGGAGCTGTAGGAGAGCAATCACTCTCACTCTCAGACCCTAGTCACACTGACTCAATTTGCATATTTGGTTCTTGTGATATAATTTGTTTCTTGCATAATTGTTTCTTTTGTGAAGCAATTTTATGATTCTATAGGCCTAAACGGAAAAACAACCAACAACAACATCTGCTTTACCAAGCCAAAATCACAACTCTTTTAAAACAATAAACAAAGTTCAGATGCAGTGTATTAAATATAGGGGCTAAAGAAATTGAGTTGAGTCAGGCAGTGGCATGTGACTTTGGACATGTTGGATTTGCCATGGTCTTAGTACAACACTTCCCTATAATCTTATGAAATCGAGTTTGTCTTTGTCCTAGTTGGCAGGGTAAAAGAGGAAATTCACAGTGACATATGGAAGGAAATGTCCTCTCAGACGTCCTGTTATGGGCTTAGCATCTTTCAGGAACAAAATTAGTTTAATATCATACATGTTTAGAAAGCTAATGTCACTAGTGTAATGGTATACCTCTGTGTGTGAGATTATTTGTGTTTAGGTTGAAAGGATATGGATGTAGTATACATACAGTCACATGATGAAGTATAGACAATGAATCGTGTTAGCCCATTAGGCCCGATACCACTCTTGTGTACAGAAAACTGATGTGATAAAATCTTGGAATCTCAGTGCAGGGGGCGCCTGAAGGGATAAAATTTAAATGTGCCATGACCAAAATATGAGTGGAAAATTGTGTTTTTGGGTAATATTTTAACATTTTAAAAGGGTGCAACTTTTTCAGGTACAAGCTGTATCAAAATGATTGGTACCCATAAGTTCTCATTAATAGTGGATGAGCCTGACACATCAAAATTCAACATAAGAGCCAAATTATTGGCAGATTAATTGTATAACAAGTCATAAACTTGGGCTGGATATTTCAAGAGTATGTACAATGCTGCATAATTCGGAAGATCGAGGCAGGCTTTTAAATAAACATCAAAATTGATGGGTACCAATTATTTTTTTGATATAGCCTGTTGTTCATCAGATATTAGAAGTGCCTGTTAAATGAATGTCACTGCATATTACTTTACTAAATCAAAACGTTATATTAGATTTATTTCACATTTGCCGCCTTTGGCCCCCATGGACCAGATCGTGTCACATATTTAAAAGTCTGGTCATTTCAAGTTGATCCAATGGTTCGTTTGCGAGGATGTAGGCATTTCAAAAACAGACGGAAAACAACCAGTTAGTAACTAATGATTAATTGTGTATCATCCTTTTCTTTTCTTCCATTATTTGTATATTTGCACAGGTTATGTAGTTTAAAACTTGCCCGAATAGTTGTTCTCAAGCCATTGGAAGAAAGTGATCTCAACTCAATCTTAATAGCAGTCAGAATGCAGGTAGGTACTGACAAGAGTGATCAAGGTTTGCTTGTTTATTTACTGGGGCATTGCCCCTGGACCCCAACAGGGGCCCTTAAGCGGGCCCCACGACCCCTGGCCGGGAGGGGCGAGACTATGATCGTTTCGCTCCCTCTGTTCGCCAAACACAGATATTTTTTAAAAGACACACTCTCAGGACTGGCTTGTTTGTCAGAGATAGAATTTCGTCACCCAATGTGAGAATCAAACATGATTTGCAAGATTAATTTTCATCCAATCTTTGCTGTGTAAATATGAAAAGTTGATGAGAGCCAATACAAATTTGTAAATACAAGAATCTTTGCAAGGATCGATGCACATATTCTAGTTGAAATTCTAGCCCTGTTTGTTTATATGCATGTTTGTTGGTTATTTTAGAGCCAAGTTGGCATTACTTAGTACACCAAACCAGTTTAGTAATCAATCACTATTTAAATGCATAGGACATTATTGGCTGACCTCCAATATTATTAAGACTAAAATTGAGTGAATTTGATAATTTCATCAAATGTTTTGTTATGATTTTAAGGAGACCTTGAACTTCATTACTATTAAAATGCAAAATGACAATCTGTATTGATTAATCTTTTTGTAGAGAAATGCCGTCTCTTGAGAGAACAGCATATTTTGATTGATGTTGATGTGCGTTAAGTCTGATGCATACTCCACATCACAGCCACAATATCGCCACAGAGGTGAAATTAGAACCAGATTGTTCTGACTTCTGCAATGAAAATTATCATCGCGTGATGGATTTCTGGTCATCACTGAATTGAATTTTATTCAACTTCATTGTGAAATTGCAGTACTGTATGATTCTACTTGCCTGCTGGAAAAATCATGGTCGGGTAAACATCAAAGAAGAATTTAAACAGTACAGTACTATCTTTACAATCTAGCGATACATCACATGAAGCATAGTTCAATTTCATTGCAAAAAGCATCACAACAATAATGGGGTATAAAACAGCCTTTAGAGAAGTAAACAAACATCTTGTATTGTGACCTTGAGTAAACCTCTGCTATTTTCTATAAGTAACTACTTCTGATGGCATTTCAAGTAATTAATGCAGAAGTCAAGATTTTCATTAATTACTTTGTACGCATTTAGACAAGTTTGTCTCGACTTCAAAATTTAGGTTTGATAGTGATATAGCCTATAGTCTAAATATAATAAATAATTAAATATAGTAGAGTTTCGTGGTTTGCTGTATGTTGGTTTAGCACAGAATAAAGTAACCTCAAAATTAAGTGTATTACTACAGTATATAAAATGTGTACAAACCAGTATTATTTATCTACTAGACAATAGAAAGTGTAAAAAATAACAAATTAAAATCTGCAGAATTTTTCACAGTAATAGTTTTGTAAAAAGTATACCAGTTCTTTAGAGCTGTTAAAGATTGAAATATTATTGAGGTTATTAATATTAGATGTGTGATATGCATGATATGATAGAGAAGCAAAAATAGCAAAAAGTAATTATATTTTTAGCATCCTACAAAATTCAATGCAGTGAAAATAACCAGATTGAGCGAAAATTATAGTGACTGATTGATCATCCATTTGATATACAAACTGAAAATATTTTGGAAATGAAATTGATTATTTTGACTACATCTGACTATGTGGGAATTGCAAAATTGCATTTGGACAATCCTGATGAACTTATTTGCGTATCAAAGGTCTATTTAGAAACCACTGAATATATATGGTGCTGCTGCTGGTTAAATAGCCAGATGAAGACAATGGATACACAACTAAGATGATGTGGACAGCAGTGATGATGCTGCTGCTGATGCTTAGGTAGATGAAGGTGATGGTGACGGCAATGATGATGATGATAAAGATGATGACATTTTTGTTGATGATGATGATAATGAGGAGGAGGATAAATTTGTAGCCTACCCACTCAGCATTTTATCAACCATCGACCGTTTACCAACCAAATGTGGAGTCACACACTTATTTCCCCAGAAACGTGCCCAAGAGATGCTTGGACATTAATGGAAACTGAAAAGTCCACTAATATGCTGAGGTCGAATCACATTAGGCAAATAAGTGAAATGTAGGATGAATGAGTGGCCACTATACCTGCTTGCACATTGACATGGCCTGCTTGAAATTGTCCGTAATCAATAATCGAGTATGGGTTTCCTCGTCGTGTGTCTGGCTAATCATGTAGGTGGCTGGTCGGAATTTGAAACTTAGCAAGGGGTCGTCTATGTATGCTACGATTCTACCGAGAGAGATCTTGTTGTCACAGGTTTATGTGTTGCATCAAGATGGGGAGATGGCATGCATGTACTGGTCTGTCGGAAATTGACTGTGGCTGTGTTCGTGTGTGCATGCTGGGCGCATAAACACAGTCATCATGGGGCTGCCAAATTCACTTGAAATTGCTACATGTACATGCAGTTAGGCTATGCATGGAATGAAATTGCTACTGGTACATGTTGTTGTTTTATCACATGCATGGACTGAAAAAACAGACATTCCTTGTCAACAAATTTGCTATTACTTTAATTTCATGCAATACAATATAATGTGCTCTGCAGACTTAATTAATAATAACGCTGTCAGAGAAAATTACCCATTATGGGGTTAATTGTAAATTGAGACAAATTTGTGCATTTCTTATGCCCAAATTGCATAATGTGGAAAGGCATTTGATAAAAGGTGATTGAGGAGTATGCAATTACTCATTTACTAATTTTTTGCCTACAACTACATGTAGTTCCCACAATTCGAATAATTATTGTTTGTTATTTGACTAATGGACATGTGTAGGCAAATTGTCACATCTAGACTCACCCATGATGTACAGACTGATGTGAAAGGACAATTGAACTCTTGAGCAAAGAACATTAAGGAAAGAACATATTGGGTAGTAGCGATTAATGAATGGATAGCAAACACTCAACATTAGGCTCATTCAAGTGAACAGTACCTCTAAGCTATGCACTTGTTCAGAATATTATGAGCTTCAGTTGGCCCATTGTTGTGCTTAGATTGTTGGCTCTACATCATTTGTATGTTGTGCACAATTGAAATCAGATCTTCCCCATGAGAAATTTAAAGGGAATATTGTTGTCATGTTGTCAGGGTATGTCATTAAAAGGTGACTGGGTCACATGAGTTGATGGTGTCACTGAATATGTGTTAGTCATTGCAGAAATAAAAAAAGAAGTAAAATAAAAAATCTGAATGAAATAAACAATCAGAATGATAATTTTGAAAGTTTTTTGTTCCATTCTGAATTTAGAACATTAAGTGTATTTTGACTCAGACATTCAGTGGTCAACCAGGTAACCTTTCACAGTTATTTTGTACTACCGGTAATTGCCTTTTTCTTTTCCCTACATGGAAACCAAAAATAATATATCAGCAACAGAGGTGTGCGGGTGTGGGTGTGTGTGTGTGTGGGGGGGGGGGGTTCCAGCTGAACTGCATAAATTCTACATTGTCATGCGGAAGTAGGATGATATTGAATAGAAATGTCGTAAGAAATGCAAGTATTAGAAACATGCTTATATTCTTTGTACTTTTCTTTCATGATATATGTAATTTTCGATAAAAAATTAATCAGTTATGTCAAATATTTGGATTTTGTCCCTTTCTAAAGTAAAAATTATATGTAGGATTACTCTTCCTCTGCCCACTCCCTTGAGGTGACACCCAACTTGTGCAGAATTCAAATAATAGAATGACAGAAAAATTCAAATTTATTAGCCTAAAAACGAACAAGAAAGCACAAAACAAAACCCGAAACAAAACAGTACCCATTACAGGATGACAACAAGTTTGCAGGTCAACCAAGCATTTCCTATGGCGTAATAGAATTTCCCCTTGTAAAAATAATATTCAAGGTCTACAACTATCTATTGTTCTGTTGATCTGTACTTTGAGACCTGCTGATGATAATGACCTATTAAAATGATTAAGCAATTTGTCATGTGGTGGTATGTTGGGAAAGCCCTGTTGTCTTTCATTGTTGTGGTCGGTGACTGTTGCCAAGGCCCAGATTTATCACCCATTAGGCGCATTTTGATAAATACATCTATGCCACACAATGGGAACATTTTTTTCCCTAAAGAAACATAGTACAAATTGGATATGTTCCAGAGTGTTGGGTACCATTGTTTGGCAACTCTGATACCATGGGATTCAAATAATCAAGCCAGCTGGTGGCTATATTTCAGAGAAGATATCTTACACTTCCCACAATGCATTTCTTCCATTCAATTTTCTGTACTCATTTGCTGTAGTGCAACATGGATCGATAGTGACAAAACGTACCTCAATGAATAGATCACATCCAGATCATGCAAAGTATGTTTATTCCTTGACTATCGACCCATATTTTGCCAGTTTATTCTCAACATGAAAACAAAGGGAACCTGTACAAAGTTACGGAGCATCATCTGATGTAGTGAAGTTATGCTTCATGTTACAAAGGATTTTGGGAAGGGAAAGATATCTTCTTGGGCTACAGTTATTACTATTTAAAATGGTGATATCATCAGCCTATTGTCTGCCATTTTTGGTTTCATAAACAAAGAATCGTTGTAATACCAATGGTCTAACACTCAAACAACTGATGAAACCCTACGCTTTCAGCCAACAAAAGAGAATAAGTGCTGATCAGTTTAAGTTTAATACTTGCCCGGGAATACTTGTCCAATGAAACAATAGAGCACATTTATATTTAACTTGAATATATCCTGGCAAATCTTTTATGAATATTAAAGGTTGAATATACTCATTTCAAACAGGAAGAAAATAGAAAACAACAAGAACAAATCGAAACTCAAAATAGAAATAAATTGTTCTCAAAATTGAAATAAATTTTAGCTCAAAATAGAAAGCGCATTAAGTGATGTCAGTTGTATCATTGGTTCCTAAATTTGATTTGATGGGGTTGAGGCCAGCAACCTTTGCTGTTTTAGACGAAGCTTAAGTGCGAGGGTTTATTCTGTCGCAACCATGCTGCTATTTTTGGAATTCAAGAAACAATTGAACACGCTGCTTAGCCGTTTCTTGCTGATAGTTCTAAATTGCTTTTTATGATTTGTTCATTATTTTTAATTCGCCATATCATCTTTTTAATGTTTGTACAAATTGATACATAAGATTTGAGTGAATGCTCAGAGCCAAAATAATAACCTTTTTCAAACAGGAAGTCATAAATAATTTGCTGCAATAATTGAATCGGAGCCATTTCAAATTTCAATTTTGAAATGAATTATCCAATTATCACTTTTTGAAAAAATATATATTTATATATCAGTTGAATGTAAATTAGATAATGGTTGGTTATAAAAATTTGATTTCAGCAGACATGAGTATATTCTTTCCAATGAATGTGTTCTAATAACAGATACACACATTGATATATTTTATGTTCTTTTTCTTTTTCAGAATTCCAAGCGTACACTCCGATCTAATGAAATCTTTCTGCCCCAAGGAACCTTGCTTGACACAGAGTTGGACCTCTCATTTTCATTACAGGTGAGATTTTTTGTTTGTTTATTTGTTTGTTTGTGTGTTAGTTTATTTATTTGCTTGTTTGATTGTTTATTTGTTTGTTTGTATGCTTGTTTGTTTGCTCCCTTGTTTGTTTGTTTGCCTTGTGCTTGTTTGTCACTCTTGTTTCAGAGAAAACAGTTTAACCCAAGGAACCATGGTAAACACAGAGCTAATCCGTGTAATTTCTGAGTGAGTTTAGCTGCCGAAAGAAATTTTCCTCTGATGGCAATTTTCAGCTAGAACCAACTTCAACAGAATTGTATATATCAAGGGTTCAATGCAACACTGCCACATCTTCATTTTTGGCGAAAACTAGATTTGGTACCAACATTTCAGTAACATTATGGGCTTTCCATCCAGTGATATCAAAGATTTATATCCAATTCTAAGTTGGATACAGGCACAGACCAGTGAAACATAGCCTATAGTTTGATCAGCTCGTAAGCGACGGACCTTATAACATTTCGGATTACCGTACTGACGCGAGTATAGTCCCACCTTCGAGTAAAGTCCCACCCCCAAATTTTCGAAAAATTTCAGAAATTTAAATCAACCATGAATGATCCTAGCATTTAGGTCTAGGTCCAGGGACACTCCAAAGCCGAAAAAATAAATAACTTTTGAAATTCGAGTATAGTCCCACCCCCCAATTTTGAAAAATGTTCACCCAAAAACGGGGTGGGACTATACTCGCGTCAGTACGGTAATATCAATATATTTTATTTCGAGAATTGTCTTCCAGTATATCGCCAGAAGCAGTGGCGTAACCAGTGGGGGGCGTAGTGGTAAAAGCGTAACAATTCCTGCCGATTATGAACTGATCAAACTATATACAAAAGCCTATGAGGTCAAAATTCTTAAAAATGTGATTTTCCTCAAAATGGAAATGAGGCAGGTTGAACAGAGCCCTTAATATGTACCTGACTTCATGTACTTTTGGTCAATGAAAGTTAAGAACATTACAGGGGTACATTTCTTGTAACAAGGTTGAAAAGTCCTAGTTTTTCCTATGGATCACTAGTGCAGATGACTTGCATGAAAACAGGTGAGTTGTGTTCAAATGCTTGCTTGTTTGTTTGCTTTGCTGTGCTTGCTTGTTTCCTTTGTTCTTTGATTCAAACAATTTCTATTGGAAGTTGTTCTATCGAACTAGAACTTTTTTTTTTTTTCCTGTCTGCAATTTTGTGTTATGATAATTCTAACTGAAAGTCACTCCTTGCTGCTGCATTCGATAAGTTAGATACTATAAGTTGGTACAAAAATATTCTGATTCATACATGTACAGTACATGTGAAAAAACCAAGTGCCAAAGGTGTAACTTTCACTTGCATGTATGTTAGGTCTCATGAAAAAATAAGATAAAACATTTAAAAAACAAATCTATGTACCCTGACTACTCCAATTTTCATAATTGCAACATGATGGCAGTAATGTCCTGGAAATCACAGGCAGAAACCACATCCGCAGGAAAGATGGTAGTAGAATCAAATCCTGCTGATCCTGTGATGGAAACTAAAGCCTGTTTTAAAGAACCTTTTCAAATAAATAAGTGATAATCACTTGTGTATCTATTGATACAAGATAAGATAGGGAATTGTACATCAAACAAGTGACTTGTTGGTTGTGATGGTGACAGGTGTAACAATATAATATTTACTGAGTATCTTAGCTGGATTTTTTATTGGACTTTATTTTTGAAACAACCTAGAAGCAAATGTATAATAAACAGAAACATGATACCTCTTTGTAGAATATCTGAAAATAGTAACTGGAACAAAATTTCCAAACTTTTGAAATTAAAAACTACTGAAAATAATGACATTGTCATGTTATAGGATGGCCATCTGGCACCATATCTGCACATATGGGTTTGAGTAATGATAAAAAATGGTTGCCATGATAAAAGGAAAACTATTCTAACTTTGCAACACCGAACATACTATAGCAACAATTCATCTCAAGCATGCTGTTGATGTTGAAATTTATCCTGACACTGTCCTTTTAAATAAAAGTATTAACTCTAAGATTGTATGTGACAACTGCTATTGGTCTACATCTAGATTTCTTATCTGCAGCAAATGCACAAAACAAAATATTACTAGGTAGTGGATGTTGACCGTTGAGATTACATTTCTTGGAAAATTAAAGCCTGTGTTGTTTCTCTTCACATTTTTCAGTAGTCAAGTGGGTAGTGCTATCATCTTCAGGAGACTGTGTTAAAACTAAAAGAGTAAATAAGACAAAGCTATGGTCAATTTTTGATAGATATATTTGTGAAAATGAATATGTCTATGGAAAAAGGTTTGTAGACTAAAAATTGGACACAAGGATGAGTAATGTCTCTAAATTTGTTCAACCTCTTGGTTTAGCCTAAAGTGCAAATAGCATTCTGTGGGAAAATTAAATAAATTATTTTGATTGAATTAATTTCTCTTTAGCATGACGAACATTAAACCCGTATTTTATCTGAGACATTTAAGCGGCAGTTATCTTGATCAATTTCTGTCTATTTAGCATAGGCTTAGACTAAACCCTTATTTTACTGAGACACACAAAAGAATTCGTTGAATGGGAAGTATATCTTTAAACTGAGACCAAATTATCATAATTCTTTTACTTCAGAAGTCTTACTATCAATCTTTCCCCTATGAATACCCAAATACAGCCCCTCTCCATTTTTTTCCTTTCTGCTTCCCTAGATGCCAAGCCCATTCAGTATTCGCATTGATATTGCCATTTTCAATCAATCCATGTACAATTACTTGGATTCTTAAGAGGCAGCATTCTATCTGTGCAGCAGTCGTACCCTCCCTACCTGTAACAGAAATCTGCATCACTACTGCCAGGCAGGCACTATGTTATACACGTAAACATATCTACCACAGTACATCGTTTAGTTCATTCTTTTTCCCTTCCCCTTACCCTGAAGATACAATTCAGTTGTTGTATCTGTTTTCAGTTTGTGCAAAGTATGATGTAAGATTGGGCTGTGATGCATATTTAAGCTCTTTAACAACATGGATTTTGAAAAGGCAATGAATGTTGTATATTATTTTATGATTTGGTCGTGTTATTTAGTCTTTGACACATTCAAATTAACCGTACTTTTCATTAATGATATATCAGATGTAATTTACACCAAAAGATTTTCTTGCTTTAAAAATTATATTAATCATATCCCTTCTCTATTATTTCCGCAAATGCTGTGCTCAACATGAGAGGTAGTACATGTAGATTGTGCATTTTGATCAGATTTATTGAGTAAGCATGCTAGAATGCCTTAAGACAATAAGCTAAATCTCTTGCAGAGGTTAATCAGTTGTGCAAGACGTGCTGTAACCCTTGCATATTGGGCTTGTGCAGGTAGTATGGAGGACAGGTGATGCTACTTCAAGCGATGATGCAAAATCTATTTCACGTTTAGCACATTTATAAGAAAATGCAACTTTTTAATTTTCATTTTCCTGAATGCTACATTTGGAAATGATTAATGCAGTATCGTTTTGTGGATGTAGTTGATTTAAGGAAATCTGCTTGTGTTATTTTTTTTATATTGTTTCCACCATGAAACTGATAAAAAATAATCTTCGTCCTTCAAAAAGAAATTAAGAATATGGCCTAAATGCTTCACCTTGGTAGGGCATACTATGTCAGTCCGGCCGAGCATCCCCCTTTCTGTTTCTTCTTCAAAAAGATATAAATGTATAAGTATGATTAACCCTGTCCTGATGTTAGCCCTGTTTGATTAAAACATTCACCCGCTGTACATGCAAGAAACAGTCTAACTTGATCATCACAACCTGAAGTGACATTTTGCCGATGCCACATACATGTAATATAGATGGCCGTGTGTCCTGAACTCGCCACCCTTAGCGTTACATGACAAATATTATGAATTTGTACACCAACCGGGTTTCTAATTAGATTATCTCGACAATCATCAACCCTAAACTAGCAAAAGTATACATTTTTGGAAAGCTGAAGGCATAAGCAATCCAAATATATACATTTCAACTCATTATACGGGGTGACCTGCAAGTTATACAGGGTGGAATAAAAAAGATTTTGATAAAAAATGGGTCACTCAATGCATTGCTTATTACCAACTTAAAGTAATAAACTGGAAGTTAAAAACATTCATTTGGTTAGAGGATATGGTGGGCCAACTGACTTTGGAAGAAATCGAAATCACAGCTGTTTGGTAATCTCGAATATAGGGTGTCCCAAAGTATGTTAGATTTTTTTAATTCAACATATTTTGAACCTAAACATTTTCCCCCTAACCCATACAGAAAAAATATGTCCATATTTAGATTCCTCGTCAAATTTCCCTTCAGAAAATCTAAACTTTGACTATGATAGGATAAGTAAATAAAATTTTACAGTAACTTTTAGATTTTGAAGACATCTGCATTACTTACTACAGTGTTTAATATGACAACGGGTAGTTTTGTATGGAAAAGTTTGTATTTTCTAGACTAAACCAATCATAAATGATTAAAAACAATTAGTAAAATTGTTTAGCTGTAAGGCCATGAGTCTTTTAGATGCTAAATAGAGTCCAAATCCAATTTACAGCCTTTACAGAAGCAGATTACGCACTAAAAATACCAATCCCATAGAGTTTGTGTGTACCACATCCCCCATCACCACATCCCCCACCACCGCCACCCTGCCCATTCTGAATTCTATGAAGCACAGTGTTAGTATTAAAAAAGTTCAAGTATTTCTTTTTACAGGGTTGAAAGTGCATTTTATTTAGCAATAAAATGATACCACAAGCATGACAATAACTTCTTGCTTGACAGAGATATCATCATTGTGTGACCCTTAAGGGTATCCGTAGGGAGAACACTTTGTTTTACGGCCAGGTCTGGACAGGTGCATGTTTGTTCGCAGTCTACAGGTGTAACTAGGTTGTTGTATATTCTATAATTTTCCTGGTGTGTTAACTGTGATTACATCTAGACACCAGTTTATTTTTTATTTGAACGGGACCCTAATTTAATGAGAAAAACGCCTAAAAAGAGAGGCCCGGCAAAAGCCGATTTGCAGACAATTTTGTAGCTACAGACAGCTCGTATTCCATATAACAACTACGGAAACCAATCAGTGCCAGAAGTGTTGATTTATATTTCATCCACTTAGGTTTGGCTTAACCCACTAAAAGGTAAAACTTTAAGGCTGATCATTTTAATTATAAATGTAGTGTGTGTGTAAAAGTATATTTCTCAAAATGGGCTATTCCAGATAAAACATGCACCCCCCCTATAGAGGGCAAAATTATTTTTTTCTAAAATGTCTGGAATTCCAAAGCATACTTGAGGAAGAAACCTGGATTTTCGGCCCTGTTTAGTGCATGTAAAATCTGGAAATCCATGGAGGGTATAGAGGGTTTTAAAAATTGTCAAAAAAAGTTGGAATTTTCAATTGACTTACCAAAAAAATCTGAATTCCATTGCCCTCTATAGAGGGTTTCTAAAGATACCCAAATAAAATGTTGGAATTTTTCAATTGACTAGCAAAAAAGTCTGGAATTCCATGGAGGGGTATAGAGGGTTTTTAAAATTATCAAAAAAAAGTTGGAATTTTCAATTGACTTACCAAAAAAATCTGAATTCCATCGCCTCTATAGAGGGTATCTAAAATTACACAAAAAAGTTGGAATTTTCAATTGACTACCAAAAAGTCTTGAATTCCATGTTAGGGTTTTTAGAGTTATTTTAGGCGTGATAGGTGTTTATTGTTGTAAAGGTTACATTATATTTGCTTTATCTGCATTTATTCCAAGTCATCTATGATGTTTTTACATGTATAGGCCTAATATAGGCCCACCACCAAGCGTGTGTTTGGCAGTAACCAGGCCCGTGACAAGCAGGGGGTGCGGGGTGCGACTGCACCTCCCCAAATTTGCAAAAGTATTCAAAAGTCCCAAAATTGAAGCATTTATGAGCGTAGCAAAAAAAATCCGCTTTTTATGTTTTTTGGTCAAAAAGGTCCAAATTTGGGGGAAAAGTCCACATTTCACAAAATCGTCCCCCCTTTGGAAAAAAGTCCACTTTTTCAAAATCAGCACCCCCCAAACAAAAAATCCGGCGTTTGGGCCTGGCAGTAACGTCATGAGTTTTCAAAGTCTGGTTCAGGGTCTCGATTCTCTGACTGTTTTAAAATTTAATAACTAATTCCCCAGTTTCCCCGATTGGGTGCATTATTTCCCGATCTTTTTGACAAAAGGGGGAGGCACATCCCCTGTCCCCTTTACGCGCCACTGGTGTTGGTATCCTAGGTTACCACTAAAATTAAGCTTCTCTTTTGTGAAGGGTTGCTGTTCTCCTTACAGGTTTTCAATAACAATATGTGGTATGTAGGCCTACTAGTTTCTATATTAGGCCTAAAAATGTTTGATTGGCGTAACATAATTTTAACATTTTTTAGGCCTAATATAGAAACTAGTAGGCCTACATACCACATATTGTTATTGAACACATTTCGAACTATAAAAGGATTGTATCGTGAAACTCAGTTTCTTGCTTCAGCTCTTTCTAAAAATTCATTAGGGCAAAATTCTTTCTTTATGTCCTTAATTATTCTTTATTTATTCCTGTTCTTTCTTTCTTGAGGCCTAGATCTTTTTACCCTACTTTACAACACGAATATTGTTGTATTGTCAATGGAAGTCCAGAGAACGTTAAGCCTAATGGCGCTATGGGCCCCTTTGATATAACTGGTATTTTAGACACAAACTTAAAGCGCCCTCCCACAAAATTCCCACCAGCAAATAAGGGCATGCACACACCCTTAATTCTTGTTGTGATTTTTAGAAGAAGTAGCTCTCTCTTTGTACATGAAATTTACCCCAAGGCAAAGGAGCCATGTGCGCCATTAGGCTGACGTTCTGTACATAAGAATTCAAACTTTCTTACTTTGGTTTGAGCTGAGACTAAAATACCTAAAGCCTCAAATGTTGTTTTTATATTAAATACATACCTGTATTTGAATGAAATAGATATATTTATAATAGGCTGCATGATAAATACATGAAGCCACATCAAGTAAACGAGTGCAACCTTGCTGCAGTACCTTGTACTACGCAGGTGATCCTTTGTTAAAAGGGAATTCCCTGATTGGGGAGTGGACATCAAAGAGCTCATATCTAAATTCGTTGGGGACTGTTACTTTTTAAAGTTTCAACGTCCGTATACATACGATATGTAGCCTATGAATAAAATACGACATGAATCAAGTAATAATAAAGTGACCTAGTTCTTTCCTTGCCCTGTTATAGCTATTATTATAAGATGAGCTCAAAGTGTATATTTCTACATTT
This sequence comes from Amphiura filiformis, assembly GCF_039555335.1. Taxonomy (NCBI): domain Eukaryota; kingdom Metazoa; phylum Echinodermata; class Ophiuroidea; order Amphilepidida; family Amphiuridae; genus Amphiura; species Amphiura filiformis. The sequence continues at coordinate 14,608,731 of NC_092632.1, forward strand.
TGAGCTCAAAATATTTAATCAATGATAATATAATGTATATTAGGCCTAAAAATGTTTGATTGGCGTAACATAATTTTAACATTCTTGTTAAACCGGTTCTCTACTTCCATGAACTGAACCACACAAAGGGACGCATACTCTGTCGGCAGCACACATTTCGAACTATAAAAGGATTGTATTGTGAAACTCAGTTTCTTGCTTCAGCTCTTTCTAAAAATTCATTAGGGCAAAATTCTTTCTTTATGTCCTTAATTATTCTTTATTTATTCCTGTTCTTTCTTTCTTGAGGCCTAGATCTTTTTACCCTACTTTACAACACGAATATTGTTGTATTGTCAATGGAAGTCCGTAGAACGTTCGCCTAATGGCGCTATGGGCCCCTTTGATATAACTGGTATTTTAGACACAAACTTAAAGCGCCCTCCCACAAAATTCCCACCAGCAAATAAGGGCATGCACACACCCTTAATTCTTGTTGTGATTTTTAGAGGAGGTAGCTCTCTCTTTGTACATGAAATTTACCCCAAGGCAAAGGAGCCATAAAGCCCATTAGGCTTAACGCTACTGTACATAAGAATTCAAACTTTCTTACTTTGGTTTGAGCTGAGACTAAAATACCTAAAGCCTCAAATGTTGTTTTTATATTAAATACATACCTGTATTTGAATGAAATAGATATATTTATAATAGGCTGCATGATAAATAGATGAAGCCACATCAAGTAGAACGAGTGCAACCTTGCCGCAGTACCTTGTACTACGCAGGTGCTCCTTTGTTAAAAGGGAATTCCCGTGTTAAGTCTGCAAACCACCATGCTTCTCATTTTCAAGAACGCTGGTTAACAATAAGCAGAGTATTGTCTCATTTCGTAAACAAAAGCCCACACAGAATTGTTCTCTAGCGTTAAGCTTTATAATCGCTCACCCAACTGAAACTATAATACCAGCTCATTGCTCCATTGTACATGTAAAGCAGAAACATATGTTGCGTGTATTTAACCAGAGAAGATATGATTTAATCAGTTGAGCTGTTTTCAATGAGTGTTATCTTGGTTTAATAGCTTTTAATGGGGTTTAAGTCCTGCAAAGGTCGTGGTGAATTCCACTGTAGACATGACTGCATCATGTACCGTATTTTGGAATTTTATCTGCTTAAAAACATTAATGTGTAGAGCTACCATTAGGCCTATTAATATTGTTGAATTCTCAGGCGCATACAAACAATACGAGGGGCCTATGATACATACACAATTCATTTCGTGCATGCACGTGCCCTGCAAGGTAGGGAGCCTAGCCTACCATTTTTCTTGTAAGACGCATTACTCGTCGAGTGGTCGATAGACGTCCCAATAAATTGGACTTAGTCACCGGTCAGTTCTACAGCATAGATATCCATGGCTAACGATGGTTAACTATGGAAACATGTTAAAGGACATCAAGAAAATTTTCTAAGTTATTTATTTTGAGCTAGGTTTTGTCTGTGACTGCTAATGTGAGGCCGTCGTGGTCGTCACGGGGCTCAAACTCGGCGGGTGGGTGTAGTTCTGTCCTGGCAAGAAGAAGTTTATGTTCGTTAAGTCATCCGACCCCGGGGCCCCCTCCAAGGGGTCATTTGAGGTCAAATGACTAAAACTGTCATATGGGCATGAAACTAGGTCCCTACGGGCGGGCTCAAACTCGGTGGGTGGGTGTAGTTCTGTCCTGGCAAGAAGATGTTCATGTTCGTTAAGTCATCCGACCCCGGGCCCCCCTCCCAGGGGTCATTTGAGGTCAAATGACTAAAACTGTCATATGGGCATGAAACTAGGTCGCACGAGGCTCAAACTCGGTGGGTGGGTGTAGTTCTGTCCTGGCAAGAAGAAGTTTATGTTCGTTAAGTCATCCGACCCGGGGCCCCCTCCCAGGGGTCATTTGAGGTAAAATGACTAAAAACTGTCATATGGGCATGAAACTTGGTAGGTACAGTCAACATTTAAAACAACATTTTTGAAGGTCATTTTGGGGTCATCCAAGGTCACCACGGTCATCTGAGGTCAAATTAGTAAAAACTCATATATGGACATGAAACTTGGTGGGTACAGTCAACATTTAGAGTTATAAGTTTAGGTCATTTTGGGGTCATCCAAGGTCACCCAGGGGTCATCTGAGGTCAAATTAATAAAACTGTCGTATGGGCATGAAACTTGGTGGGTACAGTCAACATTTAGAGCCAAATTTTTGGAAGGTCATTTTGGGGTCGCCAGGGGTCATGTGAGGTCAAATTAGTCAAAACTGTCGCATGGGCATGTCACCATCAGCCTGGTAATCGCGCCCAGCCGAGAACCGCCAAATATGGTAACCGCCTAGTCTATTTTAATCATCAATGACTATGTTCATCATGTCATTATTGTATCATTCTCACATACATTAGGAAATGAATTTGGAGAATACGCCGTAGAAGTGACGTCATAATCGGATTAACTACCATAGCAATGAATACAATTTTTGAATAGACCGCCCTGCACTGCAAGCAGATTGCACTAATCACCAGTGTATGTCACCAAATATAGATTGAACACATTACCGCTCTATTCAAAGATACTTATCTTACAGGTGTGAGTAATCAGCCTTTCTTTGACATCTATGGTTCAATGCATCGGTACCGCGTGAACGTTGTAGTGCAGGGCGGTATAGTCAAAATTGTATTCATCTATTGCTATGGTAGTAAATCCGATTAACTACGTCACTTCTACGGCGTATAGAGGCCTTGCATGTGACATATCATCCCGTAAATATGGCGGACTACTCAAATGCATTCAACAAAAGCATGATTGCAATCAAATAGGTTGATGACAACATTCGATTGAATGGACTGCACTCCGCCATAACTACGGTGAAGGACACCGGCTCAAATCCTTTGTTTGGAGCCAATCGATAATTTCATGCAGGGCCTCTATACTTTCTGTTAATAAAATACTATGCTGACCTCACACTCCAGTAATTTCAGATCATTGAGCTCAGTAATACATCAAAGAATGTCTTCCAATTCATGAAAACAAATAGATAATCTGAATATCGGATTAAAAGCTTGAGGCATTTCAATTGCAAGGCTCATTACTTATACACCAACAACAACATAGGCCTACAAGTGTATATAATGTAGCATGTGCACACATTATCATGTTGTGGATGGTGAATCAAGCTGCAGTCCCTACACATTCCCAAATGAATGCAGTGACCACTCATTCATGATGGACGTACTGATCATTATGTATGATTTAAACTCATAGGTGTTGTGCGTTAAGTTTGGCAATTTGGGAGGGGTGGGTTCAAAATGACCCCATAGGATTATACGGGGGTAAAAATTTCAAATTGCTCAAATACCCTTTCAAATATATCAAATTATTTAAATAAATAAATAAATAAATAAATAAATAAATAAATAAATAAATAAATAAATAAATAAATAAATAAATAAATAAATAAATAAATAAATAAATAAATAAATAAATAAATAAATAAATAAATAAATAAATGAAAAAAATTGAACAAATTGTAGCGTAGCATTAAAATCATAATAACCATTGCTGACGGGCGGATTCGAACCAACGATATTGACATTACCAGTCTGATGCTCTAACACTGAGCTATGCCATCATCTAGTAATGAGGGTCGAGTTTTTAGCGTATACAGTGTTTGTCTGTGAAAATGTCACCTCGTGAAATAAATAAATATAAAATCTCAATTTTTAATTTAAATTTATTTGATAATTTTCTAACCTATGTTTTCTTTAGAGCAGGGACAAATATTTCCCCTTTTATCCAATTTGGCCGCTAAATAAGAATCTACTTCTTTTATTACTGATTTAATTCCGCGATTTGTTAAATTAAGCAATATCAAAGATTAATGTCAAGCATCTCACAACAGATATTTAGTTGGGTTAGTGGTTTTGCACAGTGCTTTTTAACCGGTGGTACCGAGATCGATTCCCACCTCTGCCTGCAATTTTTTTCAAGACTGGGAAATAATAACCTGACATTCGCCGCTGACATTCGTACAGGATTTAGCCACACTTGAACAGGATTTAGCCAAACAAAGACTTAAGCTTTTTAATAATACTATACATAAGTATAAGCTTATTATCCTCTTCAACAATAGGATTAAAGATTGGTGCTTGACTGGAATTACGTGCTAGTGTCATTGGTTATTGTTAAAAGGCAATAAGGTGTGTATTTCCTCTGAATAGGAAAGACTCTCTACATCGAACCATGGATGTTGGTGGTTCGAATTAAGCCCGATCCTGACTCCACTTCGCAGCGGTATGCGATGCTGCGATGCTTTTCAAACATCTCAGCATCGCGATGAAATTAAAATGTACAGGTGGAGTCAGTATCGGGCTTTAGGAGAATGTATCTTCCAAACCCAATTCAAATGATGCGCTTAAGAATTCAACAATATAAATAACGGTAGCTCTATTATAATACACATTAATGTTTTAAGCAGATAAAATTCCAAAATATAATACGTTTTCTGCCTTTGCTTGTCACGTGGTAGGCCTATGTTGAAGTTACGATTATATTTTTAAATAAGTTTCAGATGAATAACAACAAGACAAGTGGTCGAGTGGTCTAAGGCGCTAGGCTCATAGAGTACTAAGCGTTGCGCCGTGAGTCCGAACCCCGCCTCTGCCAAACTTTAAAAGAACTAAATTAAAATTTGACTTTTTTAATTTCATATTTGGGAAATGTGACTGGGAGAATTTATGTATGGTGTGGAGTGGTGTGATAGGGCATGTACTTTAACTGGCCGGCGCGGTCCGGTGACTTTATTGGGCGTTTTATCGGCAGTCAACGAGTAATGGGTCTGGATTCGTAGTCCACGTAGGTCCCCAAAGTTCTTTCAGATATTAAGGGCTGGGGTATGAACGTTTGGACAGTATTTATTTTGGGACATTAGAGCACATGAGACATATCGAATTGCATTCTGAATATGAAAAATGTCATTCTGATATCAAATAATTTTGATTTTTTGAAATTCGCAATTAAATACACATTTTATGGCAAATCATTAAAAATTGATATTTTTGATATTTAACAGTACTTGAAGTAAACTTTATAAATGTGGTGATATATACTTAAAGTGTATGTAGGTGGGATGAAAAGCCGACGATCAATTGAAAATTTGGACCTTTTCGTATTGAAGATATGGATTTTTTTCCCCAAACACCAAAAAAATTAGGTCTTTTTGGGAAAAAATCCATATCTTCAATATGAAAGGTCAAAATTTTGAATTGACCGTCGGCTTTTCCTCCATGCTACATACACTTTAAGAATATATCATTAGATTTATATAATTTACTTCGAGGACTGTTATATATCAAAATTTGAAAAATATCAAATTTTTATAATTTGTCATAAAATTTGTATTATATTGTGATTTAAAAAAATGAAAATTATTTGATATCATAAAGACATGCTTCGTATTCAGAATGCAATTCGATAGGTCTGAGGTGCTCTCATGTCCCACAAAAAATACTGTCGAAACGCATTAAACGCTCATTTTGGATCCCTTAAAAGATTAAATTCCCATGAAGACGAAACATTAATCTTTAGTGGGGACCTACGTAAATTTTACATAAAATTTCCGCCATCAATTCAGTGTTAATTTTTATTATTCAGTAAATATTTTGGCGTATATAAAATTGAAATAAATTCTCTGCTTCCTAAACCACATAAACTGAAGCATGATTGGGTATCACGAATCGCTATATATGATGTACAGTTAATATTCAAATATTCTTTTACACATTATGATGCTTCAGTTTTTACACAAACAAGAATTTGTCTTTAAAAAGATAAGTTCACGGATCAGGTGTATAGTACATATACTTTGAGCTACTTTGGTCTAACATTTAATATTCATATCTAACCTACTCTGCACTTATTCAACAATAAATAAGTGATATGAGGCTTAATAATGATACCTGTGTCTTGACTCTGAAAAACAATATTTTTTTTAAACCTCATTTTGCATTTAGTTTTTTAAGCCACCTCGAAGCCACCTACACTACAGGATCTCATTTTGCATTTAGGGTTTTTATTGCGGTGCAAAGTAGCAAAACTTTCTGGCCCAATTCGTGACTGGAAAAGGCTATCCCTCTTACAACCTATCAACAGGTCTGATTTCTATAATGAGGTGTCACCGGGTTTCATGAGATAATAATACCAAATCTAAACACCATGAAATTCAATACATCACGACCAAGCACACATTGGGCGCCCCATTCCTTTTTTTAAAGGAATTTTTATTAAGCCACCTCCAGGAAACAAATTTGGCTATAAACTACGAAGTATAAAGTCTAATAAATAAATAAAATAAATAAAATAAAATGAAAATTGTACATGTATGCAAGATGCCTTATTACTAAAGTAAACAAATTACACAGCCATTTGCTCTTGCTAGTTTTTGTCAGGGTCAGGGATATTTGTCTCATAGTCCTGCTTTTATGAACACTAATATTATACAGGTTACTACACATGGGTTATTACAAGAGTCAATAAACATTTGACCAATTAACTATAGATAATGGACTTAGTTTTATGCAATGTAGTTATATTGAACCTTTTCTGAAGTAAGTCGCCTGCTGCATAGTTTTATTTACAGATGATATGTTTACTTTGTGATTAGGCCTGACCATGACCTGCTAGTTTGATTAACCAATCAGTTATGTGCATTGTCAGCATGTGATGGTTATAAGCCAATTGCAAACATATTTATAAAAAAAGGCTAAAAAATTCCTACACTGAGCAGACTCTTTGCTGGGTTTAAGGGCTAAATAGTAAGTTGTCATGTGGGGCAAGATTAGATAAAGGCATACAAACTAGGGTATGAGATATTAGGAATTATTTCCTAGCCTCTTAACCACAGGGTTGGGCTATATAGCTATTCAAGACACAGGGTATGTAAGGGATAAACTGTGCATATGAGATGTGGGGGCAAATGGCATCATTTCACTGACATGAAAAAATATTTCATTGAAAACCCTCCCACTCAGCTATTTTAAAAAGGTAATCAGGCTTCCTCAGCATATCACATGTGTTATGGTATTATTTTGCGAATTGCCCGTGGTACTTTATGGAGGGGAGACTTTTATTTAAATACGGTATAAACTCTCTAAATTCCTAAGATTTAAAAATAAGTCTAAGAGACTTGTTAGAATGACAAAACCTTTCAGAGACTTAAAATTCAAATCTTTATTAGAGTAAAATTTAAATCCATTAGATTTGAATTTTAAGTCTTTTCAAGGTTTTGTCCTTCTAATAAGTCCCTGGAATTTAGAGAGAAGGACGAGTGGCCAGTATTCGGTAGGGTCTACATAGCTTTACAAATTCAGAGTCTTGCAATTATGATTTTAGAGCCAAAGGGGTAACTATATATTATAAAATTATAAAAGTTAGAAAGTCAGTATTAAAAGCAAGTCAGTAAGATACACCTCTACACTACAGGCTGCACTCCATAGTAGGCCCATAGCTAAAAAACGACACTGACAGAAAAAAACTTTAAAAAGGGGAGAACTTTTTCATTTTTTTTTTTTTCTACAATGCAAAATTGATCATTAAGAGGAGGAAGCAAATTGTATTGCCAATATGTTAACTTTAATTTTCCACTTTTATGCAAGAAATAAAAGAAGAAGATACAAATTCCCTTTAAAAGGGAAGCCAGCTTCAATGCAGAAGAGGTCTTGTAATTAGTTTAGGTGGAAGGCATTTTTAGGATCACTCTTTTTATGATCCATCATGTTCCATGACATTCCGGGATGACAGTCCACCAAACCAGGTGGTGGTCGCATTGCATTTTCATCGTCAACCGTGTAATTGAATGGGATTATTTTGAAAATTTAAAACGCTTGAAATTTCACAAACAAATAGGCCTATATGTTAATAAATAATATAAATACAAGCTAAAACCATGGGGGTTTGATAATAAACCCCCCAAAACTAACCGAGTATTTGGAAAATGCCATACGGCCGGGCCGTTTCACAAGCTGCCGGCTCTATCATGCCATTCACGCCTGCTCCAAACCATCAATGATAAGAACATGCACACAGAAAACCAAACATTAACTCCTATAACTTCCTGTCAACTCTTTAATTAATTACTCCAAATTGTTCTGTCTTTTTGTCTTTTCTGCCTTTTAGGCCACCCTTAGCTCATTATTAATATAAAGAAATACACTGCAGTTTTTAGTTAATTGGCTAAAAACTGCCATCCTACTTGCCTTAAATACATGCACATTAATTTTATATTAATTTATATATTAATTCGCAATTTATACATAGCACCTTATAAAACGTATAAAGACTGATATTGTTCAATAGGCCTACATGTATATCAATTGTAAATAAAAATAGGCCTTGAATTTACATCGAATTTTTCCTGTTGAAAAGACAAAACTGATGTTTAAGATATCAATTATTTCATAAATGACATTTTGAGTCATTTTTATCCATAAAACGATACAGGATATAGGATATTTTTACTTTGACTTTTAGGTCCATAAAGGTTTTAATCATGTTATTATCAATACACTCACATCTCATGCTGTGTTGATCTCCAGGAGGTCTGCAAATGTAAATCTAAGAACGCCTGATAACAAGGATACTGTCATTTTCTTTCGTTGATATGCTGTGGAAACTATTATAGGCCTGGCATATATATAACTTTTAATGTTATATTTCCTTCAAACCATAACTTTTGAAATTCTCACTCGTTTTCATTCGTTAAAACGGCAAAGCATACTTTCCTTTTCTTACAAATCGAATAACAGGTCTTACATATATATTTTCACCATAAACCGTTCCGCAAAGTAATTCAAACCAGTGCTCGTACCCCGTAATCTCTTTAGCAAACAAAGACGATCTCCGAATTAGATAGCCAGCTCTTAGCTGGCGAAAATCGGAATCCCTCAAAGGGGCAGGGACAGAGTTGTTGTTGTTGTTTTGGCCAAATAATAATTTTATTGTTTTGATTACGTTCGATAAATTTGGTTTTACCATAGACCATTTATCTTTCCTATTTTGGAGATTATAAAAGACATAATGTACGATTTTGGTAAAATTTTAATTTTGTTCTTCTTTTTTGTCAAAATTTACTATGATTACATAATATTACTGCTACGGTACTAGTAACACTTTATCTGTCAAGGTAGACTTCTCCGTAGTCCACTTGCCCATTTTGCATACTCAGGCCATTACATTTAAAGCATAAAACTCTGATTTATATTGATTTGTGTGCAACTGATAGATTTTCACATCTGTATCTGATCTTTTCAATTTCAGTCACCGCACTCCCTCTGTTAGCTTCCAGGATTTTCGGGGTTCGCTATCAATAAACTCATTAAACTGGTACTTCCAAAATCAGAATTGTTCAGTATTAAAGTCAGCCATTATAATTATGCAAGATAATGTTGCATTCAGTTACTTTTATTGTCACTAATTATCTGATATTTTTAACTCTTTATGACCATTTTACTATTGAATACTTTAATTTTAATAAACATCAGTATAATTTTGTATTCAACGAAATGGGTTCATCATGACTAATAATAACATATTTTTAATAAAATTCGACTATGGCATAGTCTACTGTCAAGGGGGTCTTCTGATCATTTTAACCTGAGACTAGTAAACCAACAGTCTCAGGTTTACTAGTCTCAGTTTTAACTAAGCGAAAATAATGAGGTAAAAAGTAAAAAAAAACGACTTAGCCGCTTAACTGTGGAGCTTTGGGGATCCCAGTTTTATTATAAAACCTCTAAATTTTACTTTGGAGGCTTAGTCCTTTACATGGTATTTCAGATAGCATTGGGCAATTACAATCATGTAAGAAGTGCAAATTTGAGCAAAATATGCAGCAAATGATAGCTTTACTGTAATACCAGAAGATGGGAGAAATATCTCTTTTGCTGATCAAGCAGACCCCCCGATCCAAAACAGCCTGGAGTGACTGTGAAGACTGCATGTATTATAAACACAAGTGTGTATAACTTTGTTTGCCAAGTCATGGAACCTTTTAAAATGTGTTTGAAGAGCATAATTAATATCCATGGTTAAACAAACAACCATGAACAAGATCTTGTTCTGTTTTATAATACATGTACTGCTCTGTGGTTTAGGTTGTGCAAATTACCAGTTTCGTTTGATTTTGTTTACTTACGTTTTTTTAATCTCCATGTGTTATTCAACCTTTTTATGTTCACTCAGCATGCAGGAGAATTTTAGATGTGCTAGAACATTGTAGGCTTTACAAAAGCAAAACTTTAATGATAATTATAATGAGTAGTAGAAACGAGATGCAGGGTATCTTAATATTTTAATGACATTATCAATCAAAGTTTATTTCCTCCATCCCCTATACACAAAACCCAATGGCATATAAATATTTAAATTCCTCATCAAATTTATAATATGCTAATTAATCACATCCCGTGAATAATAAAATAATAAAACAATAAAATGGATGATATTTGATATTACCATATTTTGCATAACATCAGAGAAGATGAGCTCATCTTCACATGTATTTCGATTGAACATCTGCATTTTGTTCCATTCAAAGAACAGTAGTTTTAGCTAGTACGATATTGGATTCATATAGGCCTATCCCTCAGATGTTATCAACTCAGACAATCCATAGAGACGAATTCGTCTGACATTTGGTTTGTAATGGAACATTTTCAATGCAAAACATGTAAAAGAAACTCAATGTCCGGATTTTTTTAGACGGGGAGCATCATTTAATATAAATCATTTTTAATAATAGTAATACAGGTAATATGCACTTCTTGATTTATGCTTTTGGATTTTTAAATGTATATTTAGAGTCCCTCTTTCAAATTTTATATTTATGTGTAATCTAGCTATATCATAATTTGCTGATACTTTGGTCAAAATTTACATTAAAATGATCAGAAAAAAACTATTATTGTCAAAATTTCTGTTTTCCCAGCAAACACAAAAACGTTTTAAAAACGTTTTAAATCAGCTATATTTTGGCCTTTGGTTAAGGTAAAAACGTTTTAATAACATTAAAATGTCGGGTTATATTAAGGTCATGATAACGTTTTAAAACATTTTGTATGAAAACACACTACAACAATATTTTTAAATGTTTTCAAAAAATGTTATTGTAAACTATTTTTGCAAACATCTTTGCCAAATATTGTGTCAATACTTAAATAACATTATGTTAAAATATTTGAACCCAGCAAACACAGAAATGTTCTTAAAATGTTTTTTTCAAAACCTTTTAATAACATTTTAATGTCGGGTTATATAAAGGTCATGAAAACGTTTTTAAAACGTTATTGAAAATATTTTGGGCAAACATTTTTCGCAAAATATTTTTTCAACCCCAAAATAACATTCTGTTTAGAATGTTTTGTATCAAGTTTTCAAGAATGTTTTGGGAATGTTATTAAAACGTTTTTATACCCTTTATATAACCCGACATTTAAACGTTTTCTGAAAAACATTTTTGTTTGCTGAGCAGTAGATTATCAAAAAATGTTTTTTAAGGTTATGAAAACGTTTTATACTCTTAATATACCCTTTATATAACCCGACATTTAAACGTTTTCTGACAACCTTTTATAACCTATTGCGAATGATGTCGAAAACGTTTTGTGTTTGCTGGGTTGGTGTCATGTTATTTATTGTATTTTTGGCGACAAAAAAGAAAAACCCACCCTATTCTACGGGCGGACCTTTCAACTTCAAGTATAGGGTCGGGTGTTTTTTGTACTTGTATTTCTAGAGAGAGGCTATCTTGAAATTACCCTAAAATATCACCAAAATCTGAAGAATTTTTTAATACCAACATATTTTCTATGATTTAAGCAAAATAAATGTTTGTTTTTTTAATTCTCAAAAACACAAATTCGGTCGGTTGGCCCCAGTAGAGAAGGGTTTTTCGTAGCCTTTGATACTATTAATTTTTTTTTTTTAATTTGCAACATTTTATAAAACTTAACAAAATATTAACAAAAACTGATGCTAAACTTAAAATTTGTATCCATCATTGAAAATCAATCAATTCCGAAATTAAACCTGTTATTAAAACCCCAAGCCACGATGGGTTGATTTGTTTTTAATACACAGAATAATATTTTCCCTCAGTTTATTAATACGGTAGCTACCCAAATCTGCTAAAATAAAGCACACAGTAAATTTGGAAACAGATAACACTTTGTACTGCATGGATGAAGTGTGTGTGCACTATGTCCCATGAACAAACAATTACGTAATAGTATTGACTTTTGTTGAACTTGTGAAAGGTCAGTCCAGAGAGTTTCTCTGCTCGTACTAAATTACTGTTTAAGTGGTAATTTTCGCGTAGAGTTATTGTCGCGATTTGGAGTTACAGAGACATTTTTGCAATTGTTATTTTCGCGATCATATGCTTAGTTTTGCCCTATACTTGCAATACATTATTATATATATTCGCGAGGTGTTAATTTCGTGGATGGAACTCCATTCGCGAAATCCAAAAAATAAACCCCTCATGAAGTGTGCTTGCTTTCTGTGAACTTGTTTTCATTAACTTAAGATAGTGCACTTGCTTTAAACTGTTTCTTTACTCAATGAAACTCTCATTAATTGAGTAAAGAAACAGCTTATTTTCAGGGCAGCCATTTTCTTGGGGGTGACTTCATTTGGAATCTACACCCCCTGTGTGAGAGACTAAAGTAATGTCTTCCATACAGGGTGTATGTCTTTCAACTGGAATAGCCTAAAATGTGTATATCATATACTACACCACATTTCGCCATAATATATTCTAGAAACGCTTGCTGTTAGAATAAGAAAAATTTTAATTGTAATTATTGCACAGGTCACGGCGACCCTGTGACCTTTCCGGAAAAAGCCGAGTGGCAGGTTTTTCAAATAAATATTTTCTGTGTAAAAACTGTACCATCAGATAGGTAATGGATAATATGAATACTAACTGTACATCTATCACAACAATTTTTGATAACAACTTGCGTCACAATTGATCTAGTATAGAAGGTAGAGAATTTATTTCAATCTTATATACGCCTTTTTTTTTTTTGGAATTAAGTGAAAATTAATTCTGTAAAACTGCATTTTTTAATGTAATTTTCACATTAGACCCGACAAAAGATTACCGTTTTGTTGTTATGATAATCTAATCTTTTGATTTTGTAAATAAAATTAGGGGTCTAATGTGGATTTAGGATGCAAACTGGAACAATCCAATGCCTTGTCAAAATCATTTGCTTCAAAATGGAGTTCGGATGCACTTCGTAATACAACTTCCGCCACTGCGGGAAACCACGTGCACAGCAGAGCACATGGCCGATATCAAAATCGATTTTATGTATTGTGTTTGTAGGCCTATTCATAGGACCCTCGTATTAATTGTCTCTATGCGCTTGAGAATTCAACAATATAAATAATGGTAGCTTTATTATAATACACATTAATGTTTTAAGCAGATAAAATTCCAAAATATGATGCAGTAATGAAGTTGCGATTTATTAATATTATAGGTATAAATTTTCACGATGACACTATCAAGTTCTTCGTGGTCGAGCGGTCTAAGGCGCTGGACGTATGGTATACGTGATACTAGCCAAAGCGGTGAGCCGTGAGTTCGAACCCCGCCTCTGCCAAACTCTAAAAGAATTAAAATTAAAATTTTACTTTTTAAAAATTTCATATTGGGGAAATGTGACTGGGAGAATTTATGTATGGCGTGGAGTGGTGTGATCATATACCTGGTATATGGCCGGATTTACCTTTTGATGGTCCTGTGGGCAAGGCAACATGATTGTTGCAGATCTACTCACTCAAATGGCTTTACCAAGATTGCGCCAAGCGCGCGCAATTTGGTCTAAAATAGGCCAAAAGGGAGATGCAAATTGTAAATTTTGTCACAACATATCTGTCAACTGAGCAGGGAGGGGTCTGATTCGCCACCCTGCGACTTGTTTTCCGTCAAGTTGGTGTACCCTCTTTTTCTTTCCTACTAATAATTAGGGCTTACTCAACAAGAACTGAAGAATGTTGGTTGTCATGGTCACTTGGGCTGTCAATCATGATGATTATAACTACTAGTACCACCAACTTGGGGGTGGGGGGAGAAAACGCCCCAACATACATTATGCACATACATAATGACAAATTGCATTAACCTGGAAGAGAATGGAATTCCTGATATCTATTTGCACAAAAGGCTGGAAATCCCGACAAATTACTAACAAAACCATCTGGAATTCCAGCACCTCAATGGACAAAAATATGGATTATTTTATTGACCAGAGGCAAAAAAGTCTGGAAATCCAACCAAGGATAAACACAATAAACCTGGAATTCCAAAACCCTCTATGCCTTCAGACTAACAAAATGGTGGAAAAATCTGGAAATTTTATGCCAAGCATAGGCAAAATAGGCTGGAATTTGGAACAGCATAAGTAGAATAGGCTGGAATTCCGAGCCCCAAAGACCACCAAAAAATCTGGATTTCCGTTGCCCTCTATAGGGGGGTGCATGTTTTATCTGGAATAGCCCAATGGAGGAGAGCGCCTATGACTATTGTCCGTTCTGTCTACATGGTCTATGATAATTATTTTCTTACCGAAATATATTCACTTAACACAGACCACGGTTGCCAAACAAATGAGGGCAAACCGCTGGGTCAAATCATTGAAAAGTCGCCCAATATTTTTTTTTTTTTTTTTTGGTTTCTATGAGATAAAAAACTACCAGAAGTCGCGTAAGCCAATGTTGAGAAGTCATTCAATATTTTTCTTAACCATCAATTGGTGTCTATAGGACAGGAAATTGTCGCGAGGAAAATCTTCAAAACTCATCCTATTGGCCTAGGCCTATTACATCGCGGGTTTGGCAACCCTGCAATATATACAGTTATATAACATCGCACCGCATTGCGAGGTGAACGAACTGAATGTTGACATTGTATTCAGGATTTAAAACAAGACAATGCGGTTGGTATAAAACATAGCGTGTGATATCATGATATCAACTTCAAAATCTAAAAACAAAAGTAAAGAAATAATTTAGGGCGAAATAAATAAACAGCGTACAGCAGGTGCTATCTTGTCAATAATGATAAGAGGAACATGAAAAAAACCAGCAGAGAGCATGCACCCCAGTAAAGAGTTAAATAAAGCAAGGAAAAATCATAATGTGCAGAAGGCCTACTTTTCGGATGATATTCACAGAAACAAAAATAAAGAACTAAAGATCTACAAACAAAAGTAAAGAAAATGAGGGCGAAATAAATAAACAGCGATGATATTCACAGAAACAAAAATAAAGAACTAAAGATCTAAAAACAAAAGTAAAGAAAATGAGGGCGAAATAAATAAACAGCGTACAGCATGTGATGATAATTATACACTTCGACCAAAAATTTAAAAAAATACTTAACACGCGACATAAATAAACGGCCATCTATCAAGAATGACAAGAGGAACATGAAAAAAAAACCCACCTAATATATGAGAGCATGCACCCCAATAAAGAATTGCTTTAAAATAAAACAATGAAAAATCATGACATGTGAAATGTATGTTGATACACTTATAATTAATACTCAAGGGTGAAATAAAAAACACCTTATCTACCGATATTTCCACAGTTAAACATACTCAGTGATCACTTGTACTAAAACAAAAATAAAGAAATACTTCACAAATGATAAGAGGAACACATAAAAAATAAATAAGCGAGCATGTCCCAAAAAAAATTAGTAAAAGATAAAATAATGATAAAACGTATAAGAAGGGGCAAAATATTTGTCGCAAAAACTTATTAAATGCTCATTTGCTCTAAGATATTTAATGTTTGCAATTTACTCCTAGTTTATCATTTATTTATTATTTATCTAGACTTATATATCTTTTATTTATTTATCTATTAATTTATCTATTTATCAATTTATTTCAATATCATTATTATTAAGTGCCTATTTATAATGATATTTAAATCTATCAACATTATGCTTACGAGCTCTTACGTCATCCAGGAGTTATTATCCCACTTGAAATCGCCATATTATAAACACAAATTAATAAAGAAATACCCAATGGGTGAAATAAAAAGCATGATCTATCTTTTCAAGAATGAAAAGAGGATATAAAAATATAACAGAGCATGTCCTATAAACATGATAAAGAATTATTTAAAATCATACAAATGTGAAACATGTAATATGACATATACTTAAGGGATCTGGAATGAGCGTTTTGAGCGTTTAACAGTATTTTTGTGGGAAATGAGAGCACATCAGACATATCGAATTGCATTCTGAATACTGAAGAATGTCTTTCTCATATCAAATAATTTTCATTTTTTGAAATTCACGATATAATGCAAATTTTATGACAAATTATTAAAATTTGATATTTTTCAAATTTTTGATATATAACAGTCCTCAAGTAAATTTTATAAATCTAATGACATATTCTTAAAGTGTATGTAGCTGGGAGGAAAAGCCGACGATCAATTGAAAATTTTGACCTTTCATATTGAAGATATGGATTTTATTTCCCAAAAGACCTATTTTTGGGGAATCCATATCTTCAATACGAAAGGTCAAAATTTTCAATTGATCGTCGGCCTTTCCTCCCAGCTACATATACTTAAAGAATGTATCATTAAATTTATAAAATTTACTTCGAGACTGTTATATATCAAAAATATCAATTTTAATGATTTGTCATAAAATGTGTATTACATTGCAATTTCAAAAATCAAAATTATTTGATATCAGGACATTCTTAGTATTCAGAATGCAATTCGATATGTCTGATGTGCTCTAATGTCCCACAATAAATACTGTCCAAACGTTCATACCCCAGCCCTTAACATAAAACAAAATAAAACGGTCATGATAATATGACATTAAGGGCGAACACCACTAATGAAGCGTCTTGGTTGAAATGCACGTGAAAATTAATGTCTTTCTTTGCTCAATTTGAGGCCTTTTTGGCTCTCATAGTTGCCTGATGTACCCGTTACATTTTATTAAGAAACAAGGTAGTATAGTTTCTCTCCATTGATTTTGCAATAGCGTCTCCAGGAGGGGGGGCTCAGAGGGGCTTTCAGATTTATGCGGGGGGGGGGCTTAATGGCTAAAATCGCCAAAAACCGCCTGATTTTACATATCCCTCTAGCGTTGGTTGTCAGTAGATTGCAGTCACTCCTCATCAAGTGTTGACAAAGACAACAGTGGTTGTTGAAACGCATACACAGTAAGTGCATTTTCTTGGATCAGATACTACTTAACTCTGGTTTACTAGTTTACTCTACCGATCCTGATGAATTTGTTCAATCAATAACGATATCTGGGGACCAATCACAAGCCAGATTCATTTAAAGATGCATTACATCATGACCAATTTTAGTTAGGCCAGAAATTGGCCTAACTCTCCATAGAATCCCGTGTTAAAAAGTTATCCGCAATCCAAAGTCAGTAGTCCACTTGGGAAGCTAACAAACAGAGGGCGACGGTGACTGAAAAGATTAGATGTGAAAATCTATCAATTGTGCACAAATAATAATTTTTAAGCTTAAATGCAAAAGCACAATTGGCAAGTGGAGTACGGAGAAGTCTAGCTACACCCTGGAAGGAAAAAAAACAGTATTTGAAACGAGGAAATGTGCAATATGACTTAATGTAATACATTAGAAAAGGCTTAAAAGGCAACTATTAGGCCCTGATTCATATTTAATCATCATTTAGGCCTGTAAATTAGATTGTCTGTGTAAATTTAGCAGGATCCGACTTTTTATGACGACTTTCAAAATGTGTTACATTTCAGAAACACCAAGCTGTTTGTGAGGTGGCGTTAGCTGTATGGGTTATAGGTTGAACTTTTTACAATATTTCTGGAAAAAAATCCTGAAATCCATATATTAATTTTTACAATGGATGTCGTCATCTGACCTTCTGCTTGCAGAAAGGGGAAGTTTTGAAGAACTGAGTTGTTTTCCCGGCCCCTGTCTGTACAGAAAAAACACAAACGCTCATTCGAGGCTCTGTCTCACCAGTTGCATTTACAAGGCCCTTGTTATAACCAGTGGTGGCGGATGATTTTTTTCTGGGGGAAGGGTCACACAAGGTTCTGAACAGAAACGTCACATACGGACCAACCCACACTACCGAGAACCGCGAATGCCGAGAACCGCGAAAGCCGAGAACCGCTCTAGTTTGTTTTGAGTCGACTGTGGCAAAATGTAACGTCGCCACCTTTTTTTGGTGGCGAGCTCAAGACACACGACCAGATACAAGGGACTTGTCACCTCTGCCATTACATTGCAATCAAGTCAAATAGTTTGAAATCTATAAATATCTTGATCACTGATTGATCTGTATGTATTAAATCATGTCTGAATATTAATCCTATAATCTGTTCAATTTGTTAAGTACAAAGTTGAACTGAAATCACAGTGCTTGTATTTCAAACTACTAACAATGCTAATTTTACATTGAACAACTCTTTCCCTCATCAATGCATAAAAAATAGCAGTATTAATACTTGTTTCACAGATTGAGTCAACATTTGGTGTCATGGTTGACCATTGAGAAACAAGTGTATGTGATCTAGTGTGGATCAGATTAAACAAGAGAAAATTTTTAAATCAAAAGTAAGGACTGTCGATATAGCGATAATAATCGATAAATTGACTATACAATAATATCGATATCGCCTATTATATCCCTTTCTAAAGAAAATTGGTATATCCAAGTTGCTGATAATGAAAAAAAAAGTATCGAAAAATTGCAGCCAGCTAGTATTCTGAAAAGTAGGTGTGAAATAAAGAGTTAGAGAATAAGCGATAGGAATTTTTATTTTGCCTATCCTCTATTGTGATAGGCGACAGGCAGGTCCAATATTTTGAGTAGTGGATGCCGGCGCAGCCGTATCCACTACGATAAAAATATTGGACCTGCCTGTCGCTCTATCATAGGTAGAGGATAGGCAAAATAAAAATTCCTATCGTTTATTCTCATTCTTAGTCAGTTAAATATTATTTTAATAAGTCTGTAAACTACTTTTTAAAGCAAAAAATAAGTTACCGTCATAAAAACTCCCCTCATTATAAAATGAACGAAACTTGTTTACAACTTTCACGTATTCTGTTTCGCGTTCTGCTAGCGCGTCGCGTATTAAACAATAGTCTACGCATATAGCGCGATACATACGCGCACCTCTACAAGCGTGTAAAGCATTATCAAGACGCATGATGACGTGGGGTCGTCTACGGCCTGATAAACGGCACCCGAAATCTTGCGATTGTCCAATCAAAAATGTGTCTTCGAACTAGACCACTCCCACTGACGAAGAATGTGCATTCATGGTAGTACATTACAGATAGAACACACCGAATAACCAGCGTTCGAAATTTTGGTTGTCCGGTTGCCCGGGACAACTCAAAAAGTTCCCGGACAACCAAAAATACTGATTCGGTTGTCCGCCGGACAACCATAAATCGAGCCAAAAGTCACATTTGTAGGCCTCCGGACAACCAAAAACTTAGATGGACAACCAGAAATTGTAATCTGGTTGTCCGTGGGACAACCATTTATTTTTCCTAAATTCGAACACTGCGAATAACCACCTTGAATCAATGAGGGAATGCATAATGCCTTGTATATGCAGCCAGACGTTTGGTTAACCCAAAATATCTTGAGCTGTCTGAAACGTAGAGGAATATAAATATTAAAGCCTTTTCATTTACATGCATTTTCAGATTTCCCCTGATTTTTTTCTGAACTATCATAATATATGTGTGCATGCGGCCATATTTTCCCTGATATTTTCCAAAAAGAAGCACATATATAATGTAGCAGTGGACAGACACTCCAGAACCGGCAGGCCCAAGGTTTTTGACATACGCTGTACTGTTTTTTGTGTGAAAATGAATAAATTTAATGAATTACATTTTTATTAATAGCATAAATTTTTTAAATCAAGTTACATGTTTTTAGTTCAGATTTATTTACATTGATCCACACATTGTAAACAGCAGTAATGATTTAATATGGTTGAATTTTGGGCTAGTTTTGAAAGCATTCTACTGAGTAACAACATGAAAGTTGACTTTGTGCAAATATTTACTTTCTTTATAGAATCATGAGATTGATAGAAATAGGTTGAATCTGATGAAAAACGACACAATGCTGCAAGGAATATTTGAACAAAGTGGGAATGTCAAAGCATTTTTGTCACGCTATAATGGGACCTTATTTCAACTGTCCTCAACACTCATGTCCCTTATTTCAGTGTCAATATGCTTGAAATGTTGGATGGTATCACATGCAAATTTGTTGCTGTCACATTAATGCTGCCATGGATATCAATTTGTTGGTATCCTCCAAACGTTAATTTTGTTGCTGTTTCCATTGCAGTCTACAAATGTCCAAATGTAATGGATCTTAAATTGGAATCATAAAACTACTCAATTGGAGTTAAGTTTTCTGCAGTATCACTCCTTATCCTAGTTGCATCTTCAGGCCGACTGTTGATCTGGCGGCAATTGGTCATTGACCTGTGAGGGATCACAACAAATTGAACATTGAAAATTGGAAATATCTTAGTGAATACTTGGATGCTTACCTTTAATCCAAAGAGATATGCTGCACATGTAACCCACCTTGCACATAATTTGCCTAGTTTTACATACTGTCTGAATTCCCTTGATTATCCTTGGGCTCTGAGGAAATTCCTCTTAAATAACAACAATATGATACAGAAATAGTGAAGCCTTGAAGTCATTGTGTTATCTCACTGACAAAATTAGCAAGATTGTGTGAAGCCTTACAAGAAAACTTACATAAGAAAGTGTTATTTACCTGGCAGATATTAATGCATTATTGAAGGATACAGATATAGAATGAGAAAGATATTACTAGGGACTTGTTTTTATGCGATAAGACCCTGGTTATTCCTAGTTTTCACCGTAAAATGCTTATTTTTCAGGGCAGTTTTCTTCTGCAAATTTGAACAAGCCCATTGATTTTTATTGAGTTTTATGTAGGAAGCTATTTTTTATAGTTAACTGTTTTGCTTCAAGTCCTTGCAGAATTTAAGAACATTATAATGCTCAGAATAATTCAGTGTAATATAACATTGAATAGGTTTGAGTGTGATGCAAGAATTGCATGAGTTAGAAAAATATGGCATGAGTTGAAGACAAATGCAATATTTTTGTATCAATTGTAATATATTCTTGTATCACATGAAAATAATTCATCCATTATTAATATTATTATTTTTATTATTTTAACTTGTTAAAAATGAATTATATTTTATTGATATGACCACTCAGTGCTGGTGTAAAGTTTTATCAGGAAAATGTACAATGTAAATGCACACTTATCATCTGCGCATTACAATATTTAAAAAATTGTAGTCCTGGTACTTTGATTTTGAAGAAACTGTGTGCACAATATGAATATGTACCACTTTTGGGCTTCTACCATTACCTTTAAAAGCATGTAAGCTACATTGATACCGATGCCACCAATAGAACGAGAAGATTTGCCCTTTGCATACCACTTTGTCCAATTTTTTTTTTTATTTTTCACAAAATGCAATAAAAACACAAAAAAATGCAATGGGTGAAGTACCCCCTTTGGCTTAATGATATTCCATAAAACATTATAATGCTCAGAAATCTTGTTAAGTTTTACAGTATGTTTTTAGATTTGGAGTTTGGATAACAATGTGATTCCGTTCCAAGTGGGAATGTGATCACGAAAATGAATTATAAGGAACTCATGGCTGAAAAATTCTCATATACAATTTGACGCATCAGTAAACATTCAGATATTTCACTTAATGGTGACGGACATTTTATCTCAATAGCATCATTTTATTTTTGAATTAAGTCATGTGAAAGTGATTTGAATGTTAATTGATGGCATATTATACACGCTATACAACTTGCAGCAGGTCGATCAGCCTTTCAAATCTTTGAGCATTTTCATGAAAATATTTCATAACATGCATTCAAATGAGTACAAACAAGCATAGTTTTGGATAAATTTGGCTATTATAGCAGGCAGTGCTTGGGAAATTATGGATACATGTATATCATGCTGTCGTGGGGAAACAAAATCTGATATAGCGTCGCAGCATACAATGTAATGTGCTTTAACTTACAATCGGCATTTTGTTTGGTGACTAGGGAAAGCCTGGATATGCTTTGAAGGAACCAAAATCGGATACAAATTTATGCAGTGTAAATATTGTAGCATGTCCGCATTATGTACAATGTAATGTGCTTCATCTTGTAATCAGCATTTCAGGTGGCTATAGGGTTACTACCCCAAGTGAACCATTTAACTGTACATACTGTGTGTGCTGCATCACAAGTACACCACAATCCCTGGATAGAGAGAGAGACAGTAACCTACTTCTTGGCTGTTTGTGATGGGTCCACCTGGCACTTGTAAATTTGGACTGATGACTTTCTCCTCTATTTTTGTTGCATTATGTTTCAGTGTTTGTTGTAGTGTGTGCTTGTTTATGTGTTGTTCTCAGAGGAGGCCAGGATATTCATGTTTCAACAATCCTTGTGTACTTTAGACAGCTTGCACAAACAATAATGTTTTTGTTCATTTGTGTACAAAGTTGTTTGACATACCTCTGATCTTATAGTCAGAGGAACTAAGTCTGTCTCAGGTACATGTATAATTGCTTTTGAAATTTCTGAAAACCCTGAATGCCTGTGTTGAAGTATATGGGGATGTGTCATTCAAATGGGTTTGTTTTTCGCAACAAATCCCCACACATGGGAAAACTTGTTGTCCAAAACAGCAAAAAAATGGGGTAGATTTTTATAAAAAATTCTTGTAAATGGATCCATGTTTTGAAAAAATTTCCCTAAAAGAGCAAAATTTAGCCATTTTCTTTTCAAAAAAGTAAACTTATGCTGATACATTTTGTTTGGATGTATGAATTTAGAAAAGAGGAACAAAAATGTTAAGCTATTCAAGAGGTCCATGTTTAAAGCAGATTTTGAAACTCGTTATACATGTACAATTGTATATACATAGATCTGAAGAAGATCAGAATTAAGCTTCTTGATATTAACAGTTTAAAGTGTAGTAAAGGGGCATTTTGTGATCCATAGCTGCATCCCACTTTTCCAAAAAATGTTGAATTTTATACCACCAGAAACCTCTAACGAGTACAATGGGTGTGTACAAAAAATAGTAGCTTCATTCATTTAGCAAAAATATTGTCAAATTTGTATTTATTATGTTTTGTTAACAGAACAAATTTACAGCACAGTGGCCTATGGAGCCATGTAATATACATGTTACATAATCATGCCTAACTCGCAAATGCAAAATTGGAATCAACAGAAATTTTGGGAATAAATTTTTTCGTTGGTATCTTCTCTCTACTGTACTGTATATGCTCCAACATACCATAAAAGGAGGTTTTGAAATTACACTTTTAGATGTTCTAACACATGTTTTGTATGCTCTTTTTCTTTTTGCAGTATCCCCACTTTCTGAAGAGAGGCAACAAATTACGGGTTATGTTACAAAGACGGAAAAGATATAAAAATAGGACAATATTAGGATATAAAACACTGGCAGTAGGACTTATTAACATGTCAGAGGTAAGTACCAAACTATGCAAGAATGTTAAAAGTGACAACAAAATAGGTAGGCACTTGCAACTTTCTTGCATTCCATCATTGAAAAAAGAACAAAATATTCAGGAAAAATGGTACCAGGATCATCTCCCTGAGTCAAGGTAAACCAAGACAATGAGCAGTTAGTTCTTTGTTCAGAGAAATGTCAAGACAGCCCAATATTTCACAGGAACAAATTTATGTGACTGCTGGGGCTCCAACTCGCATTACCACAAACTGATTTCAGTGCAACAACAGGATAGTGGCTCAGCATGAAAGGTTTCATGAAAAATGAAAACTTGTTCAGGAAATATGGTGAACAAAAAAACCTTACGGTGATCATGATGCGCTATGCCAACCACACAGGCCTCAGCACACTTAGCAGCAAATCAGTGATCATTATGGCAAAAGACACATCATATTGAACTATTTAGTATTATTCAGGGACACAGTTCTAGTTGTAGAACCCTAACCAGCTTACATTTTGAAATAACTATAACAACCAGGACCATCTCCCAGAGTGCAATGAGAAATTTCAAACCAGCTCACACAAGAACAAACTAACATCAACTAGATGAGATGAAACCTTGCAAAAGTTGAATCCAGAGGATGAACAACATGTTCATTAACTAGAATATAGTCTATTTGGCTTCATCGAGATAGTATCGTCCGCATGAGATACACACGTGATCAAAGAGGGTGTATCTGTAGGGATCTGTAGGGCACAGTTGTGCCACATTGCAAAATACAGATGCACCACCTTTGATCGTGCATGTTTCACACACAGACACTGCTGTCTTGAGAAAGCCAGGTTTTCAGAATCACCTCATCTTTCTATTTCAGTTATTGTCTTGTCTCAAACATGTGTGGATGAATTTTTGTTCAACCCTCTGGTTAAAAAAATACATATAGCACATTTTAAAAAGGTTCTTGTATTACTTGACATCGCATGGTTAAATTGACAGTCAGTGGAACATAACTCGCCATCTTCCACATTACTTTTTGAATATTTTCTTGTCAGCAAAGTGTTTGTATATGGTAAGCAGAGTGCAGGCAGACTTTGAGAGACTCAAGAGTGGTAGTCCAGACACACATAAGTGGTCAAAAGTGACCATTCAACTACATAGGACACATTACTGAAAATAGGACGAAAATAGTCACTAGGTATAGGTAGATATATTCTCCTAATTCTGACCCTGTATAATACTGTGGGTGTGGCAACAAAACTCCCCAAATTATGTGTACTGTTCAGGTTCAATTATAATTTCATTCTTCTCAGAAGAGCCTTTCAATTTCAAATGAATATTAGAAAAGTGCAAAATGTCATTCAATTACAATTATTCAGGAAATGGATTTGACAAATTACATTTCCCTTTCCCGCATAAAATTGACTTAATAATTGAGCTTACTTGTTTGAAAAGCTACTAGCTTTGAGAATAAAATCAAGATTGTTGTTTTTCAGTCAGTGTAAAAGCTGCCTTTTTATACTTTTTAAAGACAATGTCAAATTAAATACATTCTGTGATGAGAGAAATGTGTAGCTTTTAGAGGGCAGCTATTTCTGTACTGTAAGCCCCTACCACTCGAAAGCTCTGGGAGCTAAGCTAACAATAAAATCAACATGTGTAACTTGATAATGAAAGCAGTAGAGACTATTCACAACCATGTTATATGAATAATTTGAGAAGACCATGCTAGTGTTAAATTGATGGCAATTTATGATTTGGAAATTGCAGTTGAATTATTTAGATTGGCTACTCCGTAATTACAGTACAATTTCCTAACTTAACGAAGAATATAGGATGTTAATTGGTATTGAAAACATCCCATGCTATCACATTAGTACAGATAACCAAATCCACTACAAGCCAGATTGATCTCATTCTTATAGCCCCAAACTTGATTGGAGAGATGAGTTTCTGTACCCAACATGTTCAAAGGTCAGTCTGTTAGTGTGTAAGTATATTGAGGTTAAAGAACTGTGTCCTGACAGATGATCATGCTTGAAATCAATGCTTGATTTGAGTGGGATGTGGATTGCTCAATTAACAGTTACAGTGTTATAATTTGTATCAAATGCTGAGGCAAATTTAGTTTGCTTCTTCAAATTATTTATGCATTTATTTGCTCTTAAAGGCAACCGGCATACTTGATTCAAAGTTTTGGAACTTTTGTTGTTTTATTGTGTTTTGCACCTTATTTTTGACATGTACATGTATCTCAATTTCATAATTGCTGACTTTGGTCTGAATGGGTTAGATCATGTCGCACAAAAATAAGTAAACAGGTCAATTGCTTGGCATATTTGAAGTTGCATTGCAAATTTGAAATTTCTGAAGATTGTCAAAATTGCTGTATTTGACAAGTATTTAAAAATAACAAAGGGCCAACCACTTCATGTTTCCTGACATGTATGCTACAGGAACTTTCGTAAAGGAACAACTGAGCTACAGCTTGTATGAGGTTTTAATGAATTTCATATCCATCCTTTGTACGTCATATGTCAACTGGATTGTTTGACTACGGTAATCTTTCTATTTAATTTTAAAACAATGCAAGTGTACATAAAAACTGAAACCATAATATTTGATAACTTTGGTATGCCTTTTCACATTGACAGTTCATACAAAAAGCTATCAAGACTTATTTATTCACAATGAAAGCTAGTGGGAAAATTACTGAAATCCAAGAATTTAGAAGTTCTTCCTAAAAATGTAGAAGGTCAAAAAGTTGAAACTGATTCAAATTCTTGAATGTTTTTCATAAAATGTTGATGGTTATAAAGTAAAACCACTGAGTTCATAGATGCTGTAAAACTAATTATTTTGAGGCACTCTTTTTTACAATTACCCAATGGCGAGCATTTTCGCAGGATCTTAAGTTAGCAAAATCTAGAAATTCAGAGTTACTTTTTAAACTGGTCAAAATCCAAAGATATGTTAATTTGCTGGAATTCAAATTCTAGAATAGGGACTTCTCACAAAATCTAAAAGTTAAATTCTTTGTTAAAAAGTAGTTTTACATGGGAAAGTATGTTAGTATTGGAAATGGATTTGCAGATTGTTGGGTAAAAATAAGAATGTCACAAGTGAATAAAAATAATAAAGCACAGACCTTTTTGGATTCAGCAATGGATATGAATTTGATAATATTTTCATGAATGTGAAACGTAGGTTAGGTTCTGAAGATATAAGTGCATCCCTCTGGGCAGTTGAAACATTTGAAATTTACAAATTCCATGACAAAAAAGATGAAAATATGGAGAGCTTTTCTCCTCTTAAACATGATATTTCGAGTACGTGAATGTTCAATATTTAGAGTACCTGAATATTCAATATTTGTATGACGGTTCGATAAGCAGCTAGTACTCAATAGTACATCTCACATATCTGGCAGAGTATCAGGAAAAACATCTTATTTTTGTGTGATTCTTAATTTTGCCAATTTTGAAATGAATGGTACATATAGATATTTTGAAATAGATTCCTGTCATCATAATCACAATGCATCTAGTTGTAGAGAAAAAAAAGCTAGTTTGAAAACAAAAATATATGACTGGCAAAAATGGTACTTTTGTGACAGTTATGAAAGTTTTGTGCTGTAAAAATGACATAGTTTGATACTGACAGTAAATGCCAGAATGATGATGATCACCAACATCAGCGAGTTAATGCAAACATAGAGTTTTATCCTTGAGGCAAATGGAGTAACATCCTTAATGAGATCATTTACATCTATCAGGAGCATGCATGAGCTGACCAGAGTTTAAACATCATCTGTGTGATATGATTAGTAGTCCCTATGTGTCACATTCATAGTCTTTTGCTCTTGTTTTGAGTGTGTGGTTTATAACTTTGGTGGTTATTTATGTAACATTGCAAAATGGTAACTTAATTCACTTACGTACATGCGAGGATGGATTGCAGTCATTGATGCATTCGCCCATTGCCACTGTGGACAAGGGTTCGATTCCCTGCAGTGCCATATTGGTGAGCATGATTGCTGATGGATGACCAACCTTGCAGGTTGTTTCTGCTGGAATTATGATTTTCTCCTGCATTCTGAAATTTCCCTCTTCCCACTTTTCTGTCCTGTTTTCTCTATTTTACCATATTTTGTAGCTGCATTCAATTGCAATCCACAGCAGATATCGAGCCTTGAGATCCGTTTTCTTGATGATAAATCATGTGTTATGAATCCCAATGTTTACTTATTAACTTAGATAGAACAAAAAGTGCAAAGAAAGTGTAACTAGCATGATAGCCTTGTTATCCTCTGGTGCAATAGTTTCATAAAAATATATTTTAATTAATGTTGAAATGTCTAAGGTTTTAAACATAATCAGTGGATGCATGCCAAGAGTTTAATTACACAGATGCTGAAATACTAAATTGACTAAATTGCTAATTCACACACTGTGTCCTTCTGTTTTATATTGAGGTCATGTTACCTGAATATATATTGGTTTATTTCTTTCTAGTAAATATTTCATAAATGTTATGTTCGGACTACATGTAGGAGGGTGCAATTATTCTGCAATAGTTGCATCTGCAAACTCAAAGAGATGCTTGAGCTTTCATAAGATATACTGTTTCATTTCGTACAGTAGGAGTCAGCGTGTTTGTGTTTCAAGTGCAGTTATAGTTTGATCAGCTCGTAATAGGCAGGCCTTATAACATCGCGGATTAATATCTATATTTTTTATTTTGAGAATTGTCTTGTGACATCTTGCCAAAAGCATCATAAATCATTAATTGAAGTGCTAAATGTTGTATAATGTACATTTTCTTTTTAAACACGCACAATATAGACCAGATATGTCAACTATATCACTCTTAACATGGGTCTTCTTTTCGGCGTAGTGGTTAAAGCCCAACAATTCCTGCCGATTACGAGCTGATCAAACTATAGTACTCAGTTATGAGGTTTTGGTTATTAAAACCATAATTAGTAGAAACCAGGTTGTTGAAAGGAATTCATACATTTGAAATTGACACGATAAGGTAGCAAACTTAATATGCCAGTCAATATTTTTGTAGCATTCATTCATGTAAATTCTTGTTTATTCATTACATTTTTTGTTATGTACTTTGCTTGCTATTTTAGGTGCTACAACAATCCAAAGATAGCGAGTTGAGTTTGTTCGGCAAGGAGCAGGGACGAGCTCGAGTTGCTCAGGTCACTGTGCTGGGGCTTTCTAGTCAGCCTGTAGATCAGTTCAAACGAGGAATGGGTAAGTATTATGTCATACATGTGCACAAATAGGACACGCAGTCAGATACACACTTGTTTTGACCAGCAAACAAGGACTCAGGATTTTTCAACTATACCTTAGTCTCGGACATATAAATGAGGACTTTGTTCACCCGAAACTGTACCAAACCAGACATGGTCATGGTGATTTTTACGTTGTTTGCAATATATTTGTGGGGAAAAGAAACTGAGGATGTCCACAGTAGCTGGGTATCCAGTGCAATCAATTTCTGTTGATCAGTTCAAATCTGGACTCAAAACTTTCTTATTCAATGCTGCGTATAATGTCAACTAATGTTTGATTTATCATGCTCATATACTGCTATGTATTTTGTTTAACATGTATTAAGGATTTTTGGTTCATGTTGGTTGTATTTTGTACATGTTGTATGAATTTGTATAGAGCTAACAATTTGGATAGTTGATTTGTTTTATTCAACTATCCTTTTTGTTAACTCTGTTTCATGCATACATGGTTATTAATGTATTCTTGCTTGTTATTTGTATTTGTGTTTTTGCGCCTTGGATTAGATTTAATTTTCTAGATAAATGGCGCATTATAAATGCTTATTTATTATTATTATTATTATTATTTATTATTATATGATGTGTATTCTGGTCAGCATCCTCAGTTGATGGATGGTGTTAACCAACGCACCCCAACCCCACCCACAAATGTGTGGTCTGTGCGTACACACACGCATAAAATACACAGGTGTGCATACATGTATCACTACAGTTTGAAGGACTCGAAACTAGCAACATAATGTCTGTGGAAAACGTTGTGTTGATAAACAGTTGTGCTATTCCAGTTGAAATCCATACACCCTGTATGGAAGATATGACCTTGATCTTCCACACAAGCAGTGTGAATTTCAAATGATGTACCTGAATGGTGATTCCATGAAATTCACACACCCCTGTCTATGAGATTAAGGTAATGTGTAATTATGATAGGGGGTGTATGAAATTCAGTTGTAATAGCCCAATGCCTGTAAAAAAGAGTGCTGATAATGATAATAAGCTCACAATCTTCATTAGACCAAGATGGCATGAACACAAGAAACACATGAAATACAAGATGGTTGCCCTATAGCTCTAGGTAAAGTCCAAAGATATTAGACCCAAAGAGAACCAACTCCACCATGTTTGTATGTCACTCATAGAGGGCAAAATAGTGTACAAAAAAATGCGCCCGATAAACGTCCGATTTGATGTGCATGCTTGTTTTGCGTTGTGCGAATAGTGCATTGTGCAGGTAACGCACACAAACCATTGCAACGCTCAAGCTTAAGACGCTATTGTTCGGTAAGTGTTTTGCTCATTAATGTCCCGAAGTACACTGTTTTGGTCTCTGCATGACAGACCAATATGGCGGATATATCATAGCATTATGCATGGGGTAATCTGAGTTGGTTCTCTTTGGGTCTAATCTCTTTGGTTATGTTATATTTAGTCTTGAGCCTCTGAGGACATAGCAATGCAAGGACATGTGTTAAGATATTGGCCATTGGTCCTCCATAGATTCTGTGTTTCTTTTTTAAATTTTTTCTCTCCTTGTTCAGCGCCTTGATAGATAAATTTTAAAGGTGCTTTATAAATAACTGTATGTATGTATGTATGTATGTATTGGCAGGTTTTCATCCAATTTCCTCAGAATTACAATTGCAAAATGACACATGCACACACACACCTTCAGATATTTGAAATTGACAATCTCTTCATTGATCTGAACTTGTATTCAGGCTCCAAAGATACTCTGTATTACGGAGCAAGCTTTGATTGATGCACAGCAGCGATGCATGACCATCTCATTATACGTAAGGCAATGAATTAAGCAGTGTATGTGACACAATTTGATCTTCTCACAGTTTTACTTGCAGTAAACTTGCCATGCATTCAATTTTGTGGAATGTGTTAGCATGTGGTAAAATAGCCACATGCAAAACACTGAATACTTGTAAACGATGATAATTTGTCACTGAAAGAGATTTGGAACCCATGTACAACAGTGTAATGTTATGAAATGTGTTGATAAGATTGGCTGAAAGTGCTGGCTCTTGACTGAAGCATGCCATATGGGTATTTACATGTCAAGAGATCTATAGTCACTTTGGCTTATGAGCATTGTTTCTGCATTTAACCTTTATATAATATATTACATTAGTTTTAAATTACCTGTACCTTTAACCATAAAATCCTCCTTCTACAAGTATACTTCATTGTGTTCATTCAGATGGAAATGGTGATGAAAAGCCGATTTGAAAACAGTAGCACAAGTGGCAATGAACTATCTTGACATAAAATGTCTAAAATCAACTTGAAGCATTGGAATTAATATAAATTTTACATACATGTATCCGTACATGTACACAGCATATCTGTCAGCATGTGACGACTATAAATGACAGCTCGTGCAGCTGATGTGATCAAAGTATATCTATAAATAGAACATAGTTCCAATTAGATGGGGCAAATGGGCTAGGAGGGAGTATCAATTTTCTGCCGCAACCTGCAATATGTGATGAATGATGTGTGTAGAAAATGTTGGGAGATAAATTTTGTTACTGCTCTTATTGCTCATTATCGAAAAATTTATTACGATGAAATTTTTAATGAGTTAGGATGGTGATTTTTTCCTTTTCGAGGGTATTATTTTGATCATTTTGTGTTATAAGTATATTTGCCTTGTGAATGCTAGTACGAAGCAAATGGTTTGTGCAACCATACATTTATCTGTAGACCTAAATATTAACACAAAAGGGAATCCATTTTATGCATAATGCACACTGTGATACGGTATGGTACTTACCCCGTTTGATGATTTTTGTGCAGTTGACAACCACAAGGAGGGGTATATTTTACTTGTTACACAATCATGTTTATTACGACCTCTTGTGTCTTGTGTAATGCGATACACAAAATGACACAATATGACAAGGATGAAGCTATCAGAAGAGCAGTTAAGCACATAAGCACTACCTGTAAGCATTATCCTATCAAAATACTCAGAGTAGTCAATTTAAATAAACACTGAATACTAGCTCAGGTAATATGAGTGAAAGGCTAATTCAGCTCTGTCAACTTAAGTGTAAAATCCTAGCATTTAGTACCGTAAAATTACAATGTTTGCATAGTTGGGTTCAATCCTCGGATATAGGAGTATTGGCAATTAAGGAAGCTAGATGCAGTGACCGTATGTTGCCCCATTCGCTAAGTCGCACTGATGACTTTGATACTGAAGAACACATGATGCGTTTGGTCTCACAAGACGACACACTAATAAATTTCAAATTGGATTGGTGCTTTTATCCGTGCTTTCTATTTCCCCCCAACTTTGCATGTGCTAAATGTCAGCAAACTGTAGTCATTTTTTTTGTAAAAGGAAAACTGTGTACCATTGATTTGGCCTGTTAGATTCCATCTTCAGACCAGTTTAAAGTTTTTGATCTCAAATATAATTTATGGGTTGTAAAAATTCTGAAGAATAGAAAGATGTAGATTATGGTGTACAAGGCAGTCACCTGGCTTTCGTTGTTTGTAAAAACAGAAGAATTCCGGCTTTCGCGGTTCATAAAAATAGAAGAATTTCTGTTTGGATGGTTGGTGGAATATTTCAGATGTGGAAGTATGCAGATTATGGTGTATTACTGCAACAGGCTTATAGTTGTCAAATAAAATATGGCAAACATGATTGAAAATGAATTGTTTAAACTACACATGTTTTAATATTTAAAATTTAATACAAATTATAGCAACATTAGTAATCAAGGAAAAAATATCAACCTTTTCAAATTGTGTAATGTGATCATAACATTCACAGACATAATTATGCATATATTATGCATACATTATTAACACTGATGACCATCACAGTTTGGTAATTGCTTCAGAGAGCATTACATACATACATTTGTACCATACATGGAAGAGTTTTCTGCAGTAATGGAATTAGCTAATTATATAGCTGACATTAATGAAATGGGTATATTCTTATAATTGCTTTTTGTCACAAATTAAACAATTTATACATTTGATAGACATTGTTTGGATAGGTTTCTGGAATTTCAAGAAATTTGCAGAATGTTTGTTGTAATGAAGAAAACTTGCATCCAATATCATAAAAAAAAGATAATAGCTACATAATTGAAGAAGAAAAAAATTCTGTCATATTGGAAGACAGTCTCCCCATTAAGTCATGAAATTTCAGATTACCTGTAAAGGCAAAGTGTCCACAAAACTTATTCACATTGTCTTCTTTAAGGATTTTTAGGAGACATCCCTCATAGGAAATGTTGTAGGGGGATGTGTGCCACTCCCTCTTCTTCCACTGCCTAGATGTTCCCTAACCTCATGTAATTTATCACAAGTTATTCCTTTAATATTTTTCTAATATTATTTTTCAGGTTTAGGTACATCACCAATTACCTAAGCTACATTTAAGTTATGTTCACTCACAAACACCTGTAGTATGTATGTATCATACATACATTGCAAGTCATTGTGGTACTTACCACAATGCTCAATAGCCTTACCATGAATCCCCTAGCTGACCATTTGAAATGTCATGAACTCCCAATACTAAACCCAGTGTGGCGGGACCGGAGACTGGTAGGGCTACTGGTTTAGTTTTATCACCACCACGGGTTCGTTGGTGTGGCAGAACACACCGTGTGGACTTTGACACAAACCTTATAGAGATAACAACACGTTTCACACATGTATTTTTTCTATTTCAATTGGTAGCTTTATTTACTCCCTTTTCCTCCTCACAACAAACTCTTCACAATCAATAATATCGCAATATAATACTAGACTGTGTGCCTACAGAATACCCCCGAGAATGCCAATAAATAACGATCAATCCAATAATCACAACGGAATACCGAATAGAATATACCAAGAATACCGAAATCTCAGTATTGTCCAAGGCACAAAATATAAAATCTTTCCAGCACACAGCTCCTCACACAGTTCTAACTTGGTAAACTTTCTGCCCACACAGAGCTCCCACACAGTATAAATCTAGTAAATTAAGTAACTTTTCCCTCACATAGAGTCCACACAGTATCAAATCTAGTAATTAAGTAACTTTTCTCTCACATAGAGTCCACACAGTATCAAATCTAGTAATTAAGTAACTTTTCTCTCACATAGAGTCCACACAGTATGAATCTTTCTGGGTGTGCAACTGGGTTTTGATAAGGCCTAATTTGCATAATTGGGGGCAGTATAATTGGGGGCAGTATAATTGGGGTGTTTCTAGTAATTGGGGAGCAGTGGTTTTTTTTAATTTTATGCATTAAAGTGATACCTTTCAATATCCCATTACACAGCCCCCCTCCCAGAGTGTGACGTCCTCGGCACACACACATCATCACAACTGGGAGGCCAGACTAATGGGTATTGAAAAGTACCTTATTCTCCAGGTCTAGCTTACCTTAAAACTACTCATACAAAAAAACAAAAAAACAAAAAAAACACACAAGTGAAACATATAAAACACAGTTCTATTCTTTCCAGGTGATGGTCCACTCTGTAATGTTCTTGATCTCCTCGAAATCCAATACCTTCTGACGACGTATCCCGGGTTCATGATTAGACTAGTACGACCAATATCAAACTCACCACTAGAGAACACATCTTAATTTTCAATAACCAATTTCACCACTTCACTAATCTCGTTCTCATTTAAGTCTTTAGTACACCGCTCTATCATATCACACAGATATTCTGGCAAGTCACTTGTTATATCATTAGCATGTTCCTCTGCTGCATGCATAACTTGAACATCATTATCATGTACATAATACATTCTGGCCAACACTGTACCTGCATGCTTTAATAACATACTCATTTGTCACTCATAGGTGCTACATATATACTGGAATTTGCAATCTACAACTTCCCACCTGTATATTCATATTAGCCACGCCATCAATTTGTACCTTTGTACCATCAGCCTGCTTTAATACAACATTCTTTAACATTAATTTTGGCCGTCTACTTTCCGGAATACACAAGTACTGTTCGGATTTCAAAATCACTCGTGAGGCACCTCTGTCCAAACAAAACATTATTTTCTCACCCTGCACATTAGCTGAGATCCACAATTCATTGATTTCAGAATACTCCTCGCCCTCATCTTTTGTATCAAAATACTCAGCTCCAATTAATCTGACAAACTCGTCGCTCTCACCCTCTACATTATTCACACGCTCCGATTCTCTATTTACTGTGTCAGTGGTGCCTGATACTGATTGATTGGCTGTCTCTGGCCCTCTCTCATTGTCTGGGGCCTCCCCTTGGACCAGTGGTTTAGCCTCCCCTCGTTTCCCGACTTGGGACAGTTTCGGGAACGGTGCCCCTCTTCATGGCATCCGAAACACAATGGTGGATATCCACATTCTCTCCATCCATGACCGGGCTATTACAATTCATACATAGCATCTTAGGCCTACTGTCTTTTCCTGATTTATAAGGACAATTCGTCTCACATGCCCAGGTTCACCACACTGATAACACAACACTTGCCCAGTCTGAGGTTTTCTATTTTCATTTCCACCTCCTGATCTGAAAGGACAATTTGGTCTCACATGCCCAGGTTCGCCACAGTGATAGCATGTCACTGACCCAGTCTGAGGTATTCTATTTTCATTTACATGAAACTGTGAGGGCCTAACATAAGAGCCTGTAGGCCTACTTGCTACAGCTGGAATTTCATACACATCTCGGGCTGACTCAATCAGTGTGCGCACCTTAATATCACTAAGCACTTTTTGTACAATTCTTTCTTCCAACTCTTCACCTTCAGTTTCACACAGCTTTTCGTCCACATGTTCTACCCCAGATTTCCGTACAACGACACATGTTTTTCACGTCTTCTCACAGGCGCATGTTCAATTTCTTCATCCCTCTTATGATATGACTCTAAAAACTCTGCCTTATCAATAGCCTGTTTTAGGCTAGCAAACTCCGCACCAAACACAACATCTCTGATATCTTTATTATGTAAGGCTAAGGTAAAGCTATTCAAGCTCATTTCTTCTCTTGTCGCCTTACTATTTGTATCTTTGCCTCTAAAGGCTAACGATGCCAACTTCTTGATTCTATTGCCTAACTCACGTGCACTTTCCCCCGGTTTTTGCTTTACTTGATTTAACTCCATTATATAACTACTCTTACACTCTCTCGGGCCAAACTCTCTTTCAAGCACCTCCACAAGATCTGCATACGTACAAGTACGGGGGTCACATCATCAGTTGTTAACCTGTTCAGTGCATCATCCTGACAGCATGAAAACAACTGAAATGCAGCCTCTTTATCAGACCATCTATTGTACTCGCGGCATG
The DNA here is from genome assembly GCF_039555335.1 of Amphiura filiformis. Classification (NCBI taxonomy): domain Eukaryota; kingdom Metazoa; phylum Echinodermata; class Ophiuroidea; order Amphilepidida; family Amphiuridae; genus Amphiura; species Amphiura filiformis. Next base: position 14,645,016 of record NC_092632.1, read on the forward strand.
CTTCAAACTGGGACAGAAAATCTGCCAACACACCCTTGCCATCGTATTTCTGAGGCCTCATTCGAGCACTTGTAGGCCTACTCACTTTCTCACTTTCACTTTCACTAGTACAGTCAGATTGTTTCATTTGAACTTCCCGCTTCTTACGCCCTTTCATTTGTTTCTTTCGGGGACTCAATTTCTTTCCGACACCTTTGCCTTTACCCTCTACCTCACTTTCACTCGTACTAGTGTACTTGGCAGGTTTCTTGGTCTGCACATCTCGCTCACACATTCGAGATTGTAATCTTTCCAGACCACCACAGATCTTCTCACTTACTTCACTGCAAGATTCACTCATTGTACTTCCTCGTTTTTCTTGTAACCGCTTTTCAAGCAATGCAAGATTTGAGTCGAAGTCACTGTCTTCTTTCTCAAATTGCCTCATTCTCTCTTTCCTTGCAAGTTCCTCTCTCTGACGAAACTCCCTAAACCTCAACTTTGCCTTTCTTTGCATTGTCTTCTCCCATTCTTTTGTCTGCTCCTCTTCCTTACTTTCAAATTCTATTCGCTCTTGTTGAGCCTTTTTGACATTATGAATACATTCTTCTAACTCCCATTCAACGGTTTGCTTCTCTGTTTGGACATCTTTCAATTCTGCCTTCATTCCTTTCACTCTTCCCAACAACTGTACTCTTTCCTGCTCTATTTCTCTAATAATCGATCTCAACTCTTGTATCAAGGCATTTTGGTCGTTTATCTCTGATGACTTAGCTCTAGCCTCCCTAGCAAGTCTCATAGCTTCCTCTTCCAGCTCATCATTTAATCTTCTCAAGTCTCTCTTCTCCTTCTCAAGTTCATCATTTTGTCTTCCCAACACCTCTCTCTCACTCACAAGCTTTTGTCTTGATTGTTTACTTGCACGCAACTCATGCCTTTCTCTATCTATCACACTGTCTTCTCCATCACTGTCACTATTTGCCTTAGACTTTCTTACATATGTCTCTTCTCTACTTCTAGTTGACCTCAGGTTATAACGACTAAATCTCTCCTTTGATCTCTTACTCTCCGAATCACTCTCTTTAGAACTCACTCCTTCAGAGTCATTGTGCGCAATGGTCTCAGAGGCCTTACTATCCACTGCACCCAACTCTGCGCCTCTAACCTCCATTTCATCATGCACAGAACCCTCCTTTTCCATTATTCCAGTCTCACTCTCTTTATCTGCACTCATGGCTAACAGAGTTCATTAAACTTCAGACTGTCACACCAGGGGTTCTTTTGTTCTCACAAAGTATAATACCACACGCCTGTGTACACTAAGTTAATTAATTCTCTTGTTTTAAATATCTTCTATAGTTAAACATTTGGTTTGACCAGTACTCTCAGTTCACTTAGTTTCCACACAGACACATGCACAAAGCAATTATTTTTTTTCTCATCCACTGAGTTTACACACAGATGCATGCACAAAGCAACTATTTTCCCTCATCCACTGAGTTTACACACAGATAACACACAGTTTTTCTCATCACGAAATTTACACACAGTTACTTGATCTTTATCTCTAAGGTTGTGTCTACAAATTTAACACGATCCCACCGCTGCCACCATTTGTGGCGGGACCGGAGACTGGTAGGGCTACTGGTTTAGTTTTATCACCACCACGGGTTCGTTGGTGTGGCAGAACACACCGTGTGGACTTTGACACAAACCTTATAGAGATAACAACACGTTTCACACATGTATTTTTTCTATTTCAATTGGTAGCTTTATTTACTCCCTTTTCTTCCTCACAACAAACTCTTCACAATCAATAATATCGCAATATAATACTAGACTGTGTGCCTACAGAATACCCCCGAGAATGCCAATAAATAACGATCAATCCAATAATCACAACGGAATACCGAATAGAATATACCAAGAATACCGAAATCTCAGTATTGTCCAAGGCACAAAATATAAAATCTTTCCAGCACACAGCTCCTCACACAGTTCTAACTTGGTAAACTTTCTGCCCACACAGAGCTCCCACACAGTATAAATCTAGTAAATTAAGTAACTTTTCCCTCACATAGAGTCCACACAGTATCAAATCTAGTAATTAAGTAACTTTTCTCTCACATAGAGTCCACACAGTATCAAATCTAGTAATTAAGTAACTTTTCTCTCACATAGAGTCCACACAGTATGAATCTTTCTGGGTGTGCAACTGGGTTTTGATAAGGCCTAATTTGCATAATTGGGGGCAGTATAATTGGGGGCAGTATAATTGGGGTGTTTCTAGTAATTGGGGAGCAGTGGTTTTTTTAATTTTATGCATTAAAGTGATACCTTTCAATATCCCATTACACCAGTGAGAGATTGGTTGAACACTCAGTGTTGTATCATCAACTACTGATTACAAGGTATGATCCAATACCTGAATAACCAGCTTGTGTTACTTTAGTATACATATAAACTGGGCTGATTACAAGGTATGATCCAATGCCTGAATAACCAGCTTGTGTTACTTTAGTATACATATAAACTGGGCTGATTACAAGGTATGATCCAATGCCTGAATAACCAGCTTGTGTTACATTAGTATACTTATTAACTGGGCTGATTACAAGGTATGATCCAATGCCTGAATAACCAGCTTGTGTTACATTAGTATACATATAAACTGGGCTGATTACAAGGTATGATCCAATGCCTGAATAACCAGCTTGTGTTACATTAGTCTTAGTATACTTATAAACTGGGCTGATTACAAGGTATGATCCAATGCCTGAATAACCAGCTTGTGTTACATTAGTATTTAAATTTCTCATCTTTCAGGTACATAGTTTACAAGTACATGTATATACTCATCAACTGATCTTTGAGTTGATTGGGTACAAAAACTCATACTCCGCAATGTGTGAGGTTGAATTTTGAACTATACTTGTTAAATGAAGAATATTGAGCATTGCCACTCAAAATGAGACCGATGGTACTAGCACGATTAGCAGCTTGTCAAAAATTGCCTAAAACCATGAAGATTGTCGCAGGAGACCTGCATTGTGCATTATATGAAGGACTTGCACAAGAGTCAGAAATTTCAGGATTAATTTAAAAGGCATTTCTGCAGGAAAGATTATAAACAAATGTAGTAGTGTGGATGCCATTAAGCAAATGTTAATAGTAGTAAACCTAATATAAACATGTACACATTAATCATTCGAAATTGTGTAATTTGACTGTTCTCAATGTGTCAGTCATATAAAACATGAACAGGGCACTGAATGGCTTTTAAAATGAAACATATGGTAAGGGCAATCTGTTACAGTTAGCAATGATTTAGTGTGATATTTTATCTCCCACTCACTTCATGACATTGACCTTACTAATCATATTTAAGACATATTCAATTTACATCTAAGTGGCTTTAAAAAGTAAATCGAATTTATCCATTGCTTTGAAAGTGCCAAGAAATGAAGTGCGCCAATATGTTACAGAGATGCAATTGCGCAAGAAATCTTTTGCAATCTCACTTACATCAGTAGAAAATCTCTCTTTAAAATGTCATGGTGAATTACCTTAAAGACAACAAAACATCTTGATAAAACCTATTAAAGCATTTTCCACTTGTCAAAGCCGTAATGCTTTTCCTCTTGCATTATATTGCGCACATATTGCACACATCTCAAAAGTGCAGTGGTAAGTGTTGGCAATTCAGCAGTTGAAGTACCAAAATGGATACATAGTTGTTAATAGCAAGATGTCTTGCTGTAGATGAAAGCTCATTGTATCAGTATTGAAATATTCCATAATGGTGCTATAATTTACTTTTCATTTCCGTAAGCAAGATTTGATTATTGCTCTTGAGTAGGATGGAAATAGCTATTTGTTAGTGAAAGTAAGCAGATAAGATGGCATTGACCCAGCGCAGGCCTTACCTAACATTTCCTGAAATTGAGCAATTTCAGAGGGATTGCTGTACTATTCCCAGGACTTAAGTTATGATTATAGTTTACTAAGGTTGTTTGTATGATCTCTGACAGAACAGTCGACAAGTTGATCATAAATGGACATGACCATTATATATTGTTGCCATTTTCCACTTTTGCCTTTGGGTTTACTTCATAGAGATTTTATCGATCTTAAGTACCCAAATGCATCAGATATCTTTGCTTTTATCATAACTCTGTTGGATTTGAGAACATAAGGATTTGTACAACTACTAAAATAATCACAGGCAGCTACATATTGGGCTACTCCAGTTGAAATCCATATATCCCTATGGAAGACATAAGCTTAATCTCCCACACAGGGGGTGTAGATTTCAACTGGAGTCACCCATTCCGGTAACCCATTTGAAATTCACACTCCCTGTGTGGAAGATTAAGGTCATGTCTTCCATAGGGGTGTATAGATTACAACTGGAATAGCTCATTAGGTGTAGTGTACCAACAAAACTCCTCAAATTGACTACTTTGTAATACAGAATTGCAAATTCTTGTGCACCTACACTGTGATCTAATTTTCACTGGACCAAATTGTGAAATATAGCCTCTGAAACACTGGTCCCTGTGTGGTATATGGTATGCTTGCCTTGTTTGTGCTTCAGCAGAGAAACACTAACAGATTTGTGAAGATTAATAAATTGAAAGGACACAATATAACAACTTGTCGGTTTCATCATATTTATCTCCTTTAAAAGCTATCTACTGAAGATAGCCTTTTGACTATTGCAAACTCATATATGTGATAATCAGCCACATAGTATCTAAATGGGTCAATTTAGATGATAATAGTCACAATCCCATGGATCATCTTGGTTGCAAAGGTTTTATAAATTGTGTCTTACTACACACTATAGATTGAGGCTGAAGAACGAGAATGTTTTAGTATATTCACTATATTGCGATAAAAATAGCACAGCACTGTAATAATCGACTTACAGACAGAAAAAAACATATTTACAACTGAAATCATTGATGGTAATCATTTGACTTAGTTCTTGCTATAATTTTGAGGTGAGTTAGTTACACCATACATGTACTAGTGCACCTTACGGAATTTTCTTATCAAAAATGTCCCCATTTGCTACCATAACGTGCTTGGTCACATAATTGCATTATGGATTGGACATGCACTGACCCACCGTCAACCATGAGTGACATGCATATTCAATATGTTTTCCTCCTCCTTCTTTTTTTTTTTTTTTTTTGCAGTGAGATGCCAGCATATCAGGAACAAATTCAATATTTCAATAAGAGCCACACTCAAAATTAGCGTTAAGCATTGTGCACAATTATGACAGCAGATTTGTGTGAGAAAGAAATGGTTTACTAACACACTATTGATTTGATGTATAGGCACAATTTATGGACACAATTTATTTTCTGTATGTTGTTTACTATAGTCTGTATGCTTGCCTCAAGGCAGTAAAGTAAAATCAAATTTTGTGATTTTTTTTCAAAACTCATTTTTGCAGGAATCTGTCATGATAGTGAGAAAGCTTGTGTCATTTCCTTTATGAAAATGTGTACGCAATATCTAAATTACTGCCTTGAGGAAAGCATACGGACCTCAGTTAAGGGGGTACTACACCCATTGATTTTTTTTGCATTTTTTTGCATTTTGTGAAGAAATTACAAAAAAAAAATGGACAAAGTGGTATGCAAAATGAAGGGGCAAATCTTCTCGTTTTATTGGTGGCATCGGTATCAACGTAGCTTACATGCTTTTAAAAGTAGAAGCCAAAAGGTGATACATCACTGATGATTTAAATTCACTTCATTTTGGAAAGCTTACTATCAACGGATTTCGTTAAAATTTTGGATATGTGTTGCTAACACGTTAGGGAAATAAAGTTGATATGTAAAATGGGAATAAGTGGTTCCTGATTTCTTTTATAACTTCATGAACTTGGTGCTCCACAACTATCAAAAAGGAACTGGTTAAAATGCTTCTATTTTCAATGTTGAGCTATATTTTGTATTTTTAACTTGCGACATTATTTCACTGAAACTTAATTAAGCCACAGGTAACAGGTTACCACAACCATACTACAGCAATGTTGAAAAAAATTGTATTCTTGTCACCTATACCACCATATTGGGTAGTTTTCCGTAAGCTTAACGTTTGTGATTTTGGTAACTATTTTATATTTATTTGTGAAATCCATCGCAACTAGGCATTCTAAATTGTACTCACCATTTACATCCCAAGGTATATTAGTATATCCACCTTGCACTTCTCGATATATATCCAGTTAAAGACAGAATATCAAAATTATTCCTCATTATGATATCACAAACTCTCACATGTGTATTCAAAATTGATGCTTAAATTTGACCTGAACCAATTGACCTATAACCTGACATACGGTGACCTAATAGCCTTTTCTTCTCCTAACAACACATTATAATATTATTGACTAATGACTATACATCCATTGTGTAAGTGTTTATATATTTTGCATGCACCACTAGATTTTCTATAGAGAGTATAACAAAGGATTTAATGTATTCTATTCATGTACCCTACTTGAACATGCTGAATAGAATAAATCATGGTTTGTTATGAAACACGCATCTGAGTAACTAGGATACAGTAAACAAAATATATATAGGGCTAAAATGACTTACTACAATTGTTTAAAAGCACTTTTTTCTTCTTTTTTCATATTTTTTTTATTTCACATGATCCGTGCATATATCGCCTAGCTATAAATGAAAAAATATTTATTTAGACCAATCAAACCAATATATGGGTGTAGTACGCCCTTAAGAATAGCACTATTTTCAAGTTCTATTGAAAGGCAATACACTGTGTGGTAACTGTGGTTAGATCAGGGGTTCTCAACTTTATTTGTTTGAGGGCCACCAGGGGGCCAAATACATTTCAAACAGACATGCTTCAGGGTCAAATACATCCTAGTTTCTTATGTTTTCCATTACATTTATGAGTTGGTCAGGGACCAAAATCAGTGGTTGACTTTTGACAACCCTTGGGTTAGATTCAAGAAACTGTTGCATTAAATACAAATATTGCACAAAAAGAATAATTTCAGCTTTAGGATTTAGAGAATCCCTCAACTAATTAACAATATCATAACTACTTGCACAATAGATCTCTATCAAGGATAATAATTCAATGTCTCTTCTCTCGGGAGTTTACAGTCTACATATTTCAAAAGCAATTATGTCAAAATCAGAGCCAGCCTTCACACTCTGCAGCATAATGTTAATTATATGTGTGTGTATGGATGATGTTAGAATTGGAGATGGATGTTATCGATATTGTGTTCATTTGGTTTCAGGGAAGTTCAGTGCTGTTAGTTAGTAATTTGGCTCTCATATACCATTATTGCAAGTGAAATTAAAATGAATGAAAGCATGGTTTCAATTGGAGCAGAACACAAAGAAAGTATGTGGGAAGACAATATTGAAAAGAAATCCTATGCAGCATGTGCAAAAAAGGCAAAGTCAAAACGTGGAAAATTAAATTGTGGATAAAAATTAGGCTGTGCACAAAATTGAAATTTATTGAAAGCTGCAATTTGTTGATGAACCTTCATTTATTTAGCCCTCTCATTGGCAAAAGTATTGATCTATAATATAGATCATGCTAGTAAATTTAATTAAGAGATAAACAAAGAAGCAAAGAAAAGAAGCACACATGTCCATACGCATTCAAAAACCAAACATATATATTGTGTCTGATGATTTGTGTGTTGTATACAAAATAGCAATTTGAAAAGCATTTGCCACCTTCTGTAGATAGGCAAAGAATTGTTGGCAATCATGCTATCTACTGAAGATAGCAATATAATTCATAGAAAAATACCACTGTACTGAAGATAACAATAGAAATACCATCTACTGAAGATAGCAATATAATTCATAGATTTACCATCTACTGAAGATAGCAATACAATTCATAGAAATACCATCTACTGAAGATAGTGATATAATTCATACAAATACCATCTACTGAAGATGACAATATAATTTATAGAAATACCACTGAAGATCGCAATATAATTTATATAGATTTACCATCTATTGAAGATAGCAATTTTATTCATAGAAATACCATCTATTGAAGATAACAATATAATTTATAGAAATACTATCTACTGAAGATAGCATTATAATTCATAGATTTACCATCTACTGAAGATAGCAAATAGCAATATAATTCAATGAAATACCATCTACTGAAAATAGCAATATAATTCATAGAAATACCATCTACTGAAGATAACAATATAATTTATAGAAATACTATCTACTGAAGATAGCATTATAATTCATAGATTTACCATCTACTGAAGATAGCAAATAGCAATATAATTCAATGAAATACCATCTACTGAAAATAGCAATATAATTCATAGAAATACCATCTACTGAAGATAACAATATAATTTATAGAAATACTATCTACTGAAGATAGCATTATAATTCATAGATTTACCATCTACTGACGATGGCAATATAATTCATAGAAATACCATCCACTTTATAGAAATACCATCTACTGAAGATAGCATTATAATTCATAGATTTACCATCTACTGAAGATAGCAAATAGCAATATAATTCAATGGAATACCATCTACTGAAAATAGCAATATAATTCATAGAAATACCATCTACTGACGATAACAATATAATTCATAGAAATACCATCCACTGAAGATAACAATATAATTGATAGAAATACCATCTACTGAAGATAGCATTATAATTCATAGATTTACCATCTACTGAAGATCTACTGAAAATAGCAATATAATTCATAGAAATACCATCTACTGAAGATAACAATATAATTCATAGAAATACCATCTACTGAAGATAACAATATAATTCATAGGTTTATCATCTACTGAAGATAGCAATATAATTCATAGATTTATCATCTACTGAAGATAGCAATATAATCAATATAAATCAATGAAATACCATCTACTGAAGATAACAATACAATTCATAGAAATACCATCTACTGAAGATAACAATAATAGCCTAATTTATAGAAATACCATCTACTGAAGATAACCATATAATTTATAGAAATGTCATCTACTGAAGATGACAATATAATTTATAGAAATACCATCTACTGAAGATAACAATATAATTGATAGAAATACCATCTACTGAAGATAACAATATAATTCATAGAAATACCATATACTGAAGATAGCAATATAATTTATAGATTTACCATCTACTGAAGATAACAATATAATTCATAGATTTATCATCTACTGAAGATAACAATATAATTCATAGATTTACCATCTACTGAAGATAGCAATATAATTCATAGATTTATCATCAACTGAAGATAGCAATATAATTCATAGAAATTCCATCTACTGAAGATAACAATATAATTCATAGAAATGCCATATACTGAAGATAACAATATCATGGATTTTTGAAGATAGCACTATATATAATTCATAGATTTATCATCTACTGAAGATAACAATATAATTCATAGATTTACCATCTACTGAAGATAACGATATAATTCATAGACATCATCTGCTGAAGATAGCAGTATAATTCATAGAAATATGTCAGCTACTATAGATTGCAGATTAATGTCTACTGAAGATAGCAAAATAAATTGTTAGAGGGTATAAATTGTAGATAATTGCGTTTGATTGATGATAGCAGCTTTGAATTGAGAGAAGCCAAAGGTAGCAAAAATTAAAGATACTGTGCTGCGTTTAAGCTGGGAGTATAAGAAAATAGAAATTACAGTATCTGTGATGAACGTAGCAATAAAATTGGTAGGAAATATGCTGTCTACTGAGAGGAGAAAATTCAAAGCTCATACGCCATCTACTGAATATATTGATTTATATTCGTAAAGCTATAAAATACATAAGTCATCTGATGATTGTCATTGGGGCGTGTAATTCCAGGTAAAAAAATCATGCTGTAATAACATTATTTTGTGGGTTTTGTATTTAATTACATGATCTACTATATAGTATCTATCACTATTTCCACTGTTTTGATTGACTATAATATTATATGCGTATTATAAACTATGTACTATCTACTTGAAATAGCAATTGAATAGAAAGAAAACATGCTTTAAATAAGAAGCTACTCAAGATAGCAATGAAATTAAAATTAATACCAAGAATTCTATCTATCGTAGATAAAATACAATTTACAGAACATGCTAACAATCAGAAAACATCCTATCATTTTAAGTTAACATGTCATCTGTGATGGTTATAGATGGCAATATAATTTGTAGGGAGCGTCAAATTGCTTTCTAGGTAGAGTATTTTTCATGAAATTTGGACATGCTATCTACAGAAGATAGCAGTACATAATTTTAGAAATCATACATTCATATCTAATAAAACATGTCATCTATAATATTAGGGATGTCAATAAAAATTGTGTAAAAAGCATCAAATTGCTTTGAAGAGATGCATTTTCCTATGAAATTTATAAGTCTTGAAAAAACCTGTACCTAAATAGTTGAGCTTTAAAAATGCTAGGTGTAAACTAGCTTTGAAAGATGTATTGAATTGCTTTCAGCAGTCAATGGTATACCCTAGTGAGATGTATTATATATACAGTAAAGGGTTGATGGGACCAGCTGAATACTATCATATGTTGCTCACTGACTGACTGATGGATAACACCATGATGCTTGGCCAACTGGATACAATGTTAGAACCGTTACGGCCAGTATGTTTTTCAACCTTTTGTGTGTCTTTTGCTGTTTTTTTTTGGCACAAAAATGTGTCACAGCGACAAATCAGCGAGAAAAAGAACCAAACCGCAATCAAAGCTTATTATTTGAGTGGAAAATTGCAGTGGAGAAAATTTCATCAGACATCCAAAAATCACAGCAGAGAACAAAATAATTACAAAGCAATATACACTGCGAGTAGTTGTGTGTCCGGGGGGCTTTGGGTGCTGAAGCCCCCACACTCTGTTAAAAATCATGTAAAATCAGCAGTTTTTTGGCGATTTTAGCTATTAAGCCCCCTGCATAACTCTGAAAGCCCCTCTGAGCCCCCCGCAGGAAAAGATCCTGGACACGCCGGTGTAATTGTGACTCCCGGGTTGTGACTGCCACTATAGTCAACTTTTGTTCACCATTGATTGAGAAACATCTCTACTATAATATTGGGAGAAAGCAGTTGCAATTGCTTAAATGTATATAAGAACAGCAGTAATCCGTATAGCACTACCTGCTTGTTTGACCCCTTTCAGGGGCATTAGGCAGTAAAGAACCAGAACCAAGACTGTATCGTACACATGTCATTTGATAATACTCAATAACTTTGGTTACGTTTATTGATAATAGTCAATAACTTTGGTTAGGTTTATTGACCGTGGAACTGAATTATTTTAATAAGTTTTGAATTCAGTTCAGCAAAACCCTCCTATTTATTCTGCTACAGAAAAGTCCTTGTGTTTTTTATGCCTAATGGAATTTAAAGTACGATATGTGAAAAAATCTGTTCAATTACAATGATTCGGTAACTGGTGGGTGGGTGTGAGTTTATTGACCGTATACGCCTTTGGAAGACAACATCAATATCTTGTTGATTTTCTGTGCATCATAGGTCCTTTTTACTGTAGTTATATAAACTTATCTCATGTGACATTTTCATTGAAACTGATTGTGTTATCATGGTTGTATAAGAAGAAGAAAGGCCACACCCTAGCAGTTCTGAAAGATGTGGAATCTAGGAAGCTGATTCCTGGGAAAATTTTGAATATAGAGGGAAATTTTGCTTCCCCATGTATGAAATACATACCAAAATTAGAAATTTTGCTATCTTCAGTGAAATTTGGCTTGCCTGTCTGGGAAATCAGGGGAGAAGGGGTTATTGTAGTGGTTCAGCACCACTGAAGTCTGGGGTACAAATCCAAGCAGTGCCCGAACGGCTTTATGTTCATTTGTTTTCCAGTCCATACTCATCTCACAGATTCTCCCCAGGTTCTCTGTTTTCCTCATGCATCTAAAAATGGAATTACTTCCTTGTGAATATTGTTCCATAGAAAAGTAAGTGACGTGCAATTTTACCAAGTGGGTCTAGTTCGATTTACATATCCCGCATCTAAATCAACATTACTGCACTGCTACAACTGTCAGTGCATTACATGCCAATCATACAACCCAATAGATTTTTTTTCTCTTACATTCAAACCTTTTTATATTTCTAAACCATGCGAAAAGAAACCTTGAATACTGCCGAGGAAGTTGATTAAAGACATTCGGTACCATCACAAGAGAAACTAATTGCTCTGTGAAATGCGTTAAATGTTCTGGTTTATATGACCATGAAACAGAGACAGTTAGCAACAACACATTAGTGTTTTTTGCAGCTTTATTTCTAACTAAACTTAAAATAGTAAGAGTTTACCACTGTGTTTGGCATTTTGTCATCTATTTTGACATTGACAAGGTTTAAGTGGTTTTAAATGTCATGATTTTGGCATTTTATGGATTGTATTGAGAAAAATGATATTTTTATCACCTCTTGAGTGTATTATATAACAAAGTTGACACGCCCAAATAATACATTATTTTGATTAAATTGCATTGTGTTCTTTCAAATTAGTTTTCAAAGAAAATAAATAATAAGAAATGTGAATTTGGCACAAGCTGGGACTTGTTTTTTTAAATAAAATGATGGTGAAAATTGATTGTTGAAAATAATGATTGTAGTTTCATTTCCTCTCATCAGAGATAACCTCTTGTCCACCTGTCGGAGTGATTTTTATTGAGATATTTACCTGCGCTAGGATGAAACTAACGATCAGTCTAAAGATTTTGTTTCCAGATAGCGTGGGGTTTCACTGTTCAAAAGTCATTGAATTTTTATCTGAGAGATTTTCCCAAAATGGAAAGAGGCACCTTAAGATGGGTCTGAATATCTCTAATCATCACAAATGCAATTTTGTGCTCTTAAGGGATCTAAAATGAGCGTTTATTAGCGTTTGACAGTATTTTTTGTGGGACATGAGAGCACCTCAGACCTATCGATTGCATTCTGAATCTGAAGCATGTCTTTCTGATATCAAATAATTTTCATTTTTGAAAATCACAATATAATACAAATTTTATGACAAATTATAAAATTTGATATTTTTCAAATTTTGATATATAACAGTCCTCGAAGTAAATTTTATAAATCTAATGATATATTTTAAAGTGTATGTAGCAGGGAGGAAAAGCCGACGGTCAATTGAAAATTTTGACCTTTCATATTGAAGATATGGATTTTTTCCCCAAAAAGGCCTAATTTTTGTTGGTGTTTTGGGAAAAAAAATCCATATCTTCAATACTGAAAGGTCAAAATTTTCAATTGATCGTCGGCTTTTCATCCCACCTACATACACTTTAAGTATAAATCATCAGATTTATAAAGTTTACTTCAAGTACTGTTAAATATCAAAATATAAATTTTTAATGATTTGCCATAAAATGTGTATTAAATTGCGAATTTCAAAAATCAAAATTATTTGATATCAGAATGACATTCTTCAGATTCAGAATGCAATTCGATATGTCTGATGTGCTCTAATGTCCCAAAATAAATACTGTCCAAACGTTCATACCCCAGCCCTTAAGAAGAAGGGAAAAACACACAGATAAAACCAAAAACTAAAGGATATTTTAGTACGCCTTGATTTCCCATAGGAAGGGCTAATGTAGGGTTGAATATCTGTTATTATGACCTGATACTCTAAACTGTCAATACTCTGTTGAAAGTGTGTTAATAGGTTTATGGATTAACGGAATCATAATGCAGAAAAAGAAAGATGGATATTTTTATGAAAGTATAAAATAACACACCAGAATTTTGCTTAAGTGAAGAGTATGTGATTATCAAAATGATTAGTACCCATCAGCAACCAGTGATTATGGACAAGACTGTCATATAGAGGATGTGCATATGACATATCATCCTGTAAATGTGGCGGACTTCTCAAATGCATTCAACAAAAGCATGATTGCAGTCTACCGCGACAGTTCATGTCACAAACATAAAAAAATGCACTATGATCAAATAGGTTGATGACAACATTTGATTGAATGGACTGCACTGCGCCATGATTACAGTGAAGGACACCGGTTCAAATCCTTTGTTTGGAGCCAATCGATAAGAGCATGCAGGGCTTCTATTGTCATTTCAAAGTGTAGAAGCCACGTGATCCACCTGACTTTTAGATTAATGCTATTTTTAGCGTTATATCAACTTAAAACGGACAGCAACCCTCCCCGGCAGTTATTACCAATATTATTTCAATATTTTGAATAAAGAATAACAAAATTAAAATTTGACGGAAATCGTACATTAAGCCTTTAATGGTTATGGAACAAAGGTGGAGGGCCCTGTTGCACGTAAATGACCTTTATATACATGTACATTATGCCACGTAAAATTAAAATTTTGTTTCACATCCCCACCATGAGAAGTGGATCTAAATGTAACACCAAGATACTTGAATTCATTTGTATGATCAAGCATGTCATATTGTTGAACTTGGTAAGAATGTGAGATGCACCAAATACTACATTATTTAGTTTTATTGTTAATGTTGAGAGTTAACTCGTTTTTATAAAACCAACTAGCAATATTCTTGACATAAATAAATAAAGAAATGTTATAAACACAATTAAATACCAGTATATTAAAAAAACAACAATTTGATATATTCAACGGTTATACATATATCTGAACATTATATTTACGTCAAATTTCAAATAACAATTGAGCTACAGCACCCATGGTGCTCTTGTACAATGTTATCATAATGCATTCTGGTCATTTCAGTAGGATCAAATGTATTTTAATGAAGCAGACTGTTCTATAAACACCATAACTGATGGGTACCAACGATTTTGATGCACCCTGTATTAATGTTATAAACAATACATTATTAACATTTATGTTCCATGAAGATTTTTGCATCATCAGTACCTTATCAGTAAATTAATAATAATTGAGTGTTTTTTGATTAAAATTCTGAAAGCCTGGGAGTAACATTGTAACAGTTAACTGTAAGCAGCAATAAATCATAATGATTCATTTTCTCAAGAGGAAAGAGTGTGTTTTGACTACATGTATGTTACAAACCTGTAAGATTTATGTACATAATTGAAAGAGGAACTCCCAATTCTAATTTCAATTTGTTTTGCGCCAATAGTTTGATCTCTGTGTGGGCTAAATTGGCGGATTGTCACCTGTAGGGATTAAGTCGGATATAGTAAATAATTTTGAAGGGCTTTTAGCTCTACATTCACTGCTCATATAAAACTAGGCAAATGTAGGATGCGAGGGTTGATACAAAACGTAGCGCAAGTATACTTTGCATCGCTTGAGTTGGGTAGACGGTAAAATGCGTCTCTGAGAGAGCGTTCGCATTGTGCCACTATTACACACAAACATATTAAGATGTGATTCCGAGAACCACCCACATGTGTCAAGGCTACGCAACCTAACACAGGTGGTGATGTACCAAACTCGAAACAACACAAGGTATAGGGAAATGTGTTGTCTGAAAACTTGTCTAAGAGTTAACCAAAAGTATTAGGCACTGGCAAAAGCTGTCAAGAATAACTTCTGTGGTAATGGTAAAATATTGAAACTATGACACTTTGACTAGGATTTTGTTTTGAAGTGAATGATCCTGTCCAATTTGGCAGCCATGTGATTGGTTTGCAAGGTTTTCAATATCTGCATCTGTTGGGAAGTGGGCAATCTATCAATTTGGATGTCCAGCACAGGGTGCTGACATGAAGTAGGCCAGCAAGCACATTTTGGTGATGAAGAGCCCGCATGATTAGCTCAAAAAAGGTTGCTGAATTTGAGCTGTTGTTTAAAGCTTTATTTTTCCTAATTGATGCAGATATTTACATGGAGAGAATTATGTTAATTGTCCTAGGTAGAAACTGAATACTTATACATGTAGCTCTTACTTGTAGTAGTCCTTCTGGGTGGGTATAGTTGTAGCACGATTACTGGCCTCTCCACCCTTTCTGGGAGTGAATTTCTTCTGTCAGCATGGTCAATAGCTGCAGATTGGCTTGCTGGCATCTGTCTTCTAGTAAGTCCCATGTCAGCTTTTGTTTCAGAATTGATAAAACAGTGAAGATATTCACCAGGTTTTGTAATGGTTAATAAATACATGAATAGATTTGAAGGGAAATGTAGAAATTGTGATGAGTTTGTATGCTGTATTTCTCCAAAATGCCACAACTGATTAAACTGTCAAGTCAGTGACAAATGGTTGACAGTTATGAGAATTGTCAAGTTCTTTTTGCTATAAGTTTCAATTTAATAAAAATGCACTTGTCTATGATACACACAACTAATCTATAATATTGAAAGAGCAGAATCAATTACCAACATTATTAGATGGCTTATGAATTAAAACAAAGTGGAAATTATTACTCCTTTAAAGACTGCGCTGTCAAATTTGTTCTGAAACGTGATGACATTGGCTGGCAAAACATTTAAAGGATTGTTGATGTATGTCCACATAGTTTTTCTCCTTACCCTCTCTGAAAACAAACCTGTTTGGAAAAGGATAAAGTCTTCAATAAAAATGGTTACAGTTAGACACTCCAGTTGCCTGTGAAGAAAATGTTAAATAAATTCTGCAGGGTACATTTTGGGATGGCATCTGACATGATCTCTGAGGACTAGACTGCAGTGTAATGCAGTTAACATCGCTTTAACAGCAACAATATTACAAATACATACACACAGCCTTGTGCCATGAGTCTTTTATTAGGAAATTAATGCTTGGCATCTATCACTCTTTAAACACCCACATGATTTCACAATTCGCAGTATTTCTGCTGCATTTTTCTTACCAAATTATTCCTTTGATATCCTACAGTTTTAAACAAGAGGTTACACTGCACGACTTATTTGTTTGCAGTACATTTGTTTCTTAGTTTTCTCAAAATTTCTTGAATATCCTATAATAATATTGTGTGAAGTAGCGTGGAATTGTTGTTCAGTAGGCTCGACTAGGCATGTGTTTTTGTTGGTTGATAGGGCTACCTTTATCAGGAAATAATCGTTAGTGCATCATGCCATCATACAGCATGTTAGATATTTAGGTTGATAAAATTGTTGTTTGCTAAGCCAACACAGAACAAGTTGAAAGATACAATGATGTACCAAGTCATGTATTTCATACCTTGTATTTCATGTTCTGCTCCATAGCTGCTGTGATAAATCCTTTAAATATCCTACATGCAGGTTTGTAAACAAATCATTTTTAATTCATAGGTTCTCTTTTACAAGGTGAAACAAATGTTTAAATGATTGCCAGTGGGCATTTAATTAATACAGTGAGTGAATTTTGCATTTGGTATAGGACAGGTCATTCACCTGTTGGCAGCACCTTGCAGTATGTTATGCATATAGTATGTAATCATTGAATTGTAAGTTTCTATTTTGGTTCATTCATTTTTTGTGTGGGTTTCTTGTTATTGTTTGATAGGATTAAGTGGGCAAAATGAAAAACTTTTATTGAAGTTGATGTTGCCATTCAATTTGACAAACCTAAAACACAAAAATTAATAACATGAATAATAACAAAAAACAGCAAACCAGTACACATACAAACACACAAAAACAAATGTAAAAGAAAATAATGGTCAACCATGCACGTTCTTTAAAATGTGCAAATAATGTACATTTTCTTTGTTCGTTTGTGTTTTATTTTCAGTTCTGGGTTTTTCCCCCTGATTTTATTTAAAGAAAGTATCTAGCATAATCATGAAAAAGTCCAAATGTAATGTAAAGATCATTGTGGAAAAATACCCCCAATATACACCATATTGATTTCTAACCTCTTGTGAGACCAGAGACAAACTTTATTCCCTACCCACCAGCAAACATGAACAGATAGTTGATACACCACTGGACGTTTTCACTATCTAACTGTGGACACACATGGTTGAGTTTTATTTGTCATACCCTGGACCCTTTAAATTAAGTTCTCACTCTCCAAGTGTTGACCTAAACTACACATTAGTAGTCAATAGCTATAAATTGTATGGTGTTTTGAATCTAGGAACTGGAAATAAGACAGCTTTGATCTGGAGTTAAGAGATGCAGTTTCCTTGATTACTTGATAAGACTTGAGATTAGGGTTAGGTTTTAGGGATTTCCTTAATCTAAGTAGTAAAGTTTGATAGCCTATTGCCTAATATCAAGATTATACAGCATACATTATTAAGCTGTATAATCTCCCAATGAAGTCTTGGCGAAGTTGGCAATAGGCCAATTCTGTGTATTCTATAATCATTTGCAGTAAACCTTTGACGAGCTCGTATTTTAATCATACACTGCATATTTACTGCGTTGGACGCACTTGTCTCTGATTGGCTGCTGAGGCAATCTGCTGTTGCCGAGTGGATATTTATGAATGAACAGTGCGCCGTATGCGTTGTTAGCTACAAATTTGCAACATCACGGTAGTCGCACTCGTCAAAGGTTTACTGCAAAATATTATACATGAAATGAAGGAAGAACCAGCTAGGATTTGGGGTTATGGTTAGGATTAGGATTTGGTATAGCATTAGAGATTAAGGTTAGGTGGTGGGTATGGTTAGGGGTTGCAACCACTCTGAAGATACTCACAGGTGTCAGTGTCACCTTAATGGGTTCTGATGTACTGGCCGTGTGCCAACACATAAGACATGATGGAAGGGAAGTTGCATTTCCTGTGCCTCCACTCGTTTATGACTAGAGGGCATATCAGGGCATTCGGCCATCTTTATTTGGATCAGCATGACTTGTTGTACTGTACTTTGTTCTCATCACTTTTAAATTGCATACCATGTTCTCGTTGACAACAGGTTATCTGTCTATGATGCCTGGGCTTTGATGATTTAAAAAAGGCATTTGTAAAGCTCAACCACAAGCTTCCTCAAATTGTCACCAACAATTGAAGTCAGTTGTATTTTGTAAGATACACATTTTAAAAATGGATATTTGCAGTAGGGCTGTTGCCGAGTAGAATTTTCATACATTGCCAATTGTCAAATCTCAAGATCTAACGTCGGCAAGTTGTTGACAAAGCAATACATCAATAAAGTCCAAATATTATGTTCAGACACCATTTTATGCGTCATCAATTTATATCAAAATATTACTGTCAATTACACATAATCATATCAGTCACTTGCCATTACAAAATGAAGTCTATTAATCCACCCCATCATTGTCATCTTGTGCTCAATTATTACTTTTTTATACCTAAAAATTTCATGGTAAAATTTAATCTTATGATCTCTAATATTTTTAATGACTAGTCTTTGTTGACAACAGCCCTAATTTGCAGTCCGGGGAAATATACTTGAACCTTGAAATACATGTACACCATTCAATGTGAAAACGAACACGCACACAAGTGTAACACTTGTGCATATTAAAGCATGTACACATGTATTGCACACCCCCAAATACAAAGCATTAATGTAAATACTTGTATATAGTTAAATATTTGAATAGACTCAGTACACCGGTCGATCTTACCGTTTCCGATGTTGATTAAGATACTTCTTGCATCGATCCCGAGATGCGGAAAAAACCCAATAGTCATTTTGTCCCACATAAATGAATAAATAACAAAAACCCCCCGATCCCCCGAGTGGACTCACCCATTCGGTGACGTCACACACGATAATCACCCTTATCCTCCTTGGTTTCTAGATGAGATAGACGTGTGGATTTTTTCTTTACCAACGCTAAGTATCATTACGAACCAAAGGGCGAGATATACAGTTTGTTTGTTACACTGAGGTAAAAACCAACCAGTATAGTCGCTAGGGAGATAGTTTTGACGACATTTTTCGGCTAGAAAAGTGACAAAACGATCCAAAAACTTAGCTTGTATGTGTGTTTCCGTTCATATACGGGACACACGTTTTCAAAATGGCCGCCCTTAGGACGCCATTTTATTTTTTTTGTTCTCACGTAAAACAACTATAACAGACTAGTAAGTTACAATAGATGTTTGTACAGTACTGTGTATACATGTATGGTGAGTGATTATCGCTATGTTTATGGTGTGCTCTATCGTTATATCTTTCAGTACGCGTCTGATGACGCCTTGAGTTACTGCTAAGAGTTCGTGGGTTTCGAAGGACCAGCCTGACAAATCTTCCCCAAAAGGTTTTCAGTTTTTCATCCCTTTGTATATATATTTTTATATCATACCACTACATCAGCGTCAGCCACTGTGCGTGTGGGTCTGTTTATTGGGCTTGAGCTTGTGTTCGGGGGTAGTGCTGTACGCTCCCGATTACTACAATGTCTAGGCCTTGTCAATCATGCCCTTCCCTTGTACCAGAGTGGGACCCGCATCCACTCTGCTACTCCCACAGGGATTGCTCTAAATCAAATAAGTGTGCTTCCTTTTGCATAGGCTTATCGGACATCCACTTGAGGATTTAGAAAGTAGCGCTTTCGTTTAGGTCTTCGACACAGACAGAAGACTTAAGACTAAGAAACAGAAGCCTACAGGTAAGATTGATATGGTAGGTACTAGCGAGGCCGGCAAGGGCCACGCTAAGGTAACCTCTGGGGCTCCGGTCCCGGGCAAGCAGGCGGACCCTCCGGGGACTGCTAGCGAGCCCGAAGGCCTAGCAGCCAGCGAAAGCACTGACTTAACGCCTAAGCTAGTAGCAGGCAGCAGGCGGTACTTGCCCTAACAGGCGAGTACCAGTCTACCAGTGAGATCTCTAGCGAGCTTCTTGCAGGTGGACACCCGTCTATTGCTGGCGAACGCAGCGGGTCTAGCACCCGCGAAGTAGCCGGCGACGGACAGTATGCCAAGGGTACCCGGGCTTGCCTGGGTTGAATCCTAGCATACAGCGTGCAGCGGACTTGCCTCGGCCGGCCTGTAGCACGCAGCGTGCCAGTGGCACCCCGGGCTTGCCTGGGTTGATCCACGGCACGCAGCACGCCTTTCGTTCCCGCAAGGGTCGAATGAAAACGTGCATGGGTTTGGCAGAGACGATACCGGGGCTAACGCTTCAGGTGTAGTCTTAGCAGAACCAACTGGGGTTGTCACACGGCAGCGTTCCATGGTGGGACCGCCGAGTGATTCCCTGGGCCTTGGAATGGCTGCCGGCTGTCCTCCGGGACTGGCTAGCGGCTATACCGGGTTGGGCTCGCAGTCTCTCACGGGACAGCGACCCAAGTGCAAACAGTGGCAGCTACCGAGTCGAAGCTACGGCTTGACTTCAGTGGTAGCCACTATGCACAGCGCCCATAGCTGCCGTGAGTGGTCCGCCACACACAGCGACCTTGGGCAAGGCTCAAGAGGTTAGGGTAGGTAGTTTGAACAGCCTGGCTGATCAACAACCCACTTATGTCCTCGAGAGCCAGCAGAGCGTGGGTGATCCATTACAGTCAATGGGTCAATTACCCTCTTATGATCGATCACTATCTATTCAGCGGAGCATGGCTCCATTGATTGATACTGCCTATTCAGGTAGCGAGGTGACTGATCGAGGGTATACACGCTCAGCTACCCGTGATACTAGGCAAGCTCCTTTTAGCCAAGGGACAGCCAGTATAGCGGGGTACCCATACCTGCGGCTTGATCCTCTAGCGGGGCGCTGTGAGGCATGGGTACAGTGGTGCGCAGGCGGGAGCCCTACCGGGCACCTACGCTACAACCACGCAGGTACCGCAGTACTCGTCCTGGTTACCACAGTCTCTGTGGCAACAGGGGAGGCGGTACTGGTACTGCCGTTCCATGGGGTTTCCCTGGTGGCGGATCCTTTCAGGGTCAGCTACCAACAGGGTATGCCCGTGGTATCCGCCGCAGGGTGGTTTCTTCCACGGTCTACCACCGTGGCAAGTGCCGCCTAGCGTTGGGCAAGCAGTACCACCAGTTGTTACCCAACCCAGGCGGCGAGTGGCTAACCCTGATACAGCTCAGGGTAGGCCGCACACTGCTATGGCTAGGGCGACAGCAGCGAGAGCGTCACGGATCCCGGGTGCTATAGCTAGCATCTCGGGGTCTAGCGGAGTACTCCCTCTTCTGCTGGTGTTCAGTTGGCTAGCCACACGGTGGCGACACCTCCTGTCCACCTTCAGATGCCCGTCGTCAGATCTCTTCCTCATCAGAGAGTGAGTCAGAGTCTGAAGGCGAGGAAAGGAGTCGGAAGATGAAACCAGTAGCGACTCACAGTCTGATGAGGCTGTGCAGCTAGCTTCAGGTATCCTTCCCCCGCCTCCCCGTGCGGAACTCGCTAGCAATGGTCCGCCTGCGGACACCGCTGAGGTGATGAGCCGTGTGGCCCAAGGTTTGGGCCTGGCTTTCTCTCAGGAGGAGTCCGTTCAGGAGGACCAGGGCATCTTTTCAGTAGGATGCCCAGCTAGCGCGTCCACACAAGGGTCGCCTGCACTTGCATTCCCGGCGGACCTCAAGGGTAGGTTTCAGTAGGGCTGTCAGGCTCGCTGGAGCTTGACGCCGTGCGTGCTTGCACGCTTCCACTGCGTGTTTTCGCAGGAGGACTCTGAAACCTACCTCAGGGTCCCTGACATGGATCCAGACGCGTTGCCAGCGCCTGCCGCTAGCGGCCAAGGCGCACGGGTCGTTCTCCCCCCAGTGGGAGGAGGAGCTAAAGCTCATCGATAAGCGAGCACGCTCGCTTATCAGAGTCTCTAGCGTTGCTACCACGCTTGCCGAGCACCTCGGTAGGAAGGTAGCGAACGACCACGGGCAGCGTCGAACTCTTCCGCGAGGTTAATCTGTTAGCGGTGCTAACAGCTAACCTCAACGAGAGTTCTATGGGCCTAGCCCATAGGATGTCATCTCGCCGCCGGGAGAATGCCTGTCTGTCCCTCCAGTCAACTTACGGCTCCGACTTTGCTGAAGCAATGAAGAAGTCAGACTCGGTGGGACAGGGGCTACTCTTTGGTCAGGCCTTTTGCGCTACGGTGGAGGACCGGGCGAAAAAGGCCACCAATGAGAGCACTCTGAAGAAGTCAGAGGCTGCCCTGACCAAGGGAAGGGCAGTAAAAGAAGAAGAAGCACAAGAAGAAGAAGTCTTCTAAGCGTTCTTCAGCGCCAGCTCCGGCTTCAGCAGGACGCGCACCACAGACTACACCCGAGCCCGAGGCTACTCCAGCACCTCCCAAAAAATCTGGGAAGCGCAAGAGTAGTGCTGGATCAGTATGGCAAGCCCCCTAAGAAGAGCCGTTCTCTAAGGGTGGCAAACCAGATCGGTCCTGAGGGCACGGGCGGTCGACAGTCCATGCCGGCAGGCCTTGGACTTCCACAGGGATTCCCCTGTGGGCGGCGCTGTGCATTACGCCCAGAGATGGCATGCCATCTCACCGGGCGCCTGGGTATTGTCAGTGGTCAGTGGGGGTTACAGACTGGAATTTACCAGCCACCCCTCGTGCGCCTGCACGATTCAGAGGTCCACGGTAGTGCCGCCAGACGGCCCCCAGCGTCGGGCACTACTGTCAGAGGTCACTCAGCTTCTCACGAAGCAAGCGATTGTCCCGGTCTACCCCCTTTCACCAAGGGGTTTTGGAGCACTTTTTTTCTGGCTCCAAAGAAGACCGGGCGACTGAGGCCCATTCTGAACCTCAAGCCGTTGAGCGAGTTCATCAGGCCCAAGAGGTTCAGAATGGAGACTCTCGCTTCGGTGCTAGCCTGCCCCATCAAGGGTATGTGGGCGGCATCGCTAGATCTCTCGGACGCATATCTGCATGTTCGATCGCACCTCAAGATCAGAGGTTTCTACGCTTCAAGGTACAGGGTCAAACTTACCAGTTTCGATGCCTGCCATTCGGCTTGTCCACCTCCCCCAGAGTGTTTACACTCCTGGTCAGGGCGGTGGCAGCGTACCTGAAGCGCAGGGGAGTCAACATGTGTTGCTACCTGGGCGATTGGTTCATTTACGGACGCACCCACTGGAGACACAGTGTCTCGTGGAGTTAGTAGTTGCGGTGCGGGACCTGGGATTTCTGATCAACGTCAAGAAATCCAATTTGGTCCCGACGCAGACACCACTATTCTTAGGGGCCCAGATCAACCTCAAGGAGGGGATCGCGGCGCCCTCACCGAGAGGGTGAAACATGGCGAGGTGTGCCCGACTCTTGGCCGAGTCAGAGGGAGCACCGCTGTGGCATGGATGAAGGTTTTGGGCCTTATGGCCAGTATGGTAGACCTCGGCCGTACTGCCGCTTTCCCCTGAGGCCTATACAACTACACCTTCTAGCCTTTTACAGGCCCAGTCGTCACCCAATATCCCTCGCGGTTCGATGTCGGAGATCGCGCGAGAGAACTCTGGTGGTGGACCCATCAGCCCAATTTGACTCAAGGTGTCAGGTTCCCTGCACCAGCGGTCAAAGGCCACGTAGTGACGACCGGCCGCGTCAAAACTGGGCTGGGGGGCCACATCCACGGGACTCAGTCTCGGGCCTATGGTCGGCCACGGAGACGGAGTTCCATATCAACCTTCTCGAACTTTGGGCAGTGGAGAGAACTCTCCAGCATTTCGAGAAGGTGATCGTGGGATCTCATATCGTTGTCCAAACGGACAACACAACCGTGGTGGCCTACCTCAACAGACAAGGGGCACAAGGTCACCACGGTTGTGCCTGCACGCACTTCACGCCTGATAGGGTGGTGCAAGGCCAGGCAGATTACGTTGAGAGCGATGCACATAGCGGAGTCACCAACATCCTCGCGGACGATCTGTCACGAGGAAAGGTGTCGGGACCTACAGAATGGTCCCTTGCTCCGCAGGTCGCCCAGACGCATCTTCGGTGATGTACCACCCTCGATAGATTTGTTCGCATCTCATCGCAATCATCAGCTGCCGGTGTACTGCTCGAGGGTCGCAGACCCACAGGCATTCGCCGTGGACGCTCTGTCCGTGAGACTGGGGAGGAATGACTGCTTACGCTTTCCCCGATCTCGCTACTCGCAAGGGTGGTGACCAAGAGCGGGAGGGAGGCTTGCAACGTCATTCTGATAGCACCGTTCTGGCCGAAACACCTGTGGTTTCGACCGATGGTGGATCTACTAGCGGCACAGCCGCGAGTACTCCCCGAGTTACCAAATCTACTCCGGATGCCCGGAGGAGAGGTACCAAGTCTACCACTAGAGCACCTGCAGTTAGCTGCGTGGCCCTTATCAGGGAACGTGCGGCGGAGGGAGGCTTTTCATCAGAAGCTGCTTCTCTCATCGCCGGGGTAGACGAGTCTACCCTCCGTGCGTATAGTCAGCGTTTGGCTCCCTACTACGCGTGGTGCGATGAGAGAAATACATCTCCCACTAGAGCCTCTGTGCCTCTAGTGGCAGATTTTCTGACAGAAAAGTTCAGGTCAGGACTTCAGCAGGCAACGATAGCCAACTATAAGTCAGCCATTCTCTCGATTCATCGAGGATTCAAGACGGTCGACTATCAATTCAGATGGGTCCCTAAGTCTTCTTCTCGACGGTATGTTCAACGAGCGCCCGCCGAAAGGAAGGTGGTCCCTCCATGGGACCTCAACACAGTCTTGGGTATATTAAGGGTCCCCCTTTTGAGCCCCTGTCAAAAGCGACCCTTAAATACGTCACTCTTAAGGCGGCCTTTCTTCTGGCGTTGGCTTCGGGACGGCGCTGCTCAGAGTTGCACGCAGTCTCGAAGTCAGCCTCCGTGTTACTAACAACGGAGCGACGCTGTTTCTTCGCCCGGATTTCCTTGCAAAAATGAGCGAAGTACATTCCGACACTCGCCCTCTTCCTCCCCAGTATTGGGCAGGGTTCGTCAATAGCCGAAGACAGGTTGTGGTGCCCGGTGAGGCGCTACAGCACTACCTTGGCCGAACACAAACCTTAAGAGGGCTCATGACCGCTTATTTATCACTCACGCAGAACCGCACGGTCCAGCCGCTAAACAGACTCTGGCACGGTGGCTGGTCCAGGTGTTAGTGGACTTCGGGCGGACAAAAGACGCTTCGCCCCAAGGCCCACTCAACCAGATCTATCTCATCTTCGTGGGCCTACCATAGGGGGGTCCCCATAGAAGAGATTTGTCAGGCTGTGTCTTGGAAGAACCCGTCGTCCTTTTCCACGGTTTACTACAAAAACGTAAACCAACGACCAGGCGATAAGTTCTCCAGGGCTATTCTGCGGAGATAATATGGTGGTTGGGTATCAGGTGTTTTGCGAACAATCAGAATTCCAACATGGTAAGAACCAGTGTTTCTATTCTTAACCACTGAACTTTCAGTTCAGGGTTTTTGTCTGTTCACGTGGTCTTTCTGTTTCCCGGCCGTGAGGGGGGGAAATAGTTTGACCTCGCGATTACCATGCTACCCACTCTCCCGATCCTTATCAGATGCTGGCCAATCTTGTACCTCCATCCGTCGGTTACTTGCTAGATCGATCTTTCAGATGTTGATGCAAGAAGTATCTTAATCAACATCGGAAGCGGTAAGATCGACCGGTGTACTGAGTCTAGTCCCAAACAAAAATGTTTGGTAGACTCATAACCGGTCGCGATCTTACCTTTCGATATTGATTATCCGAACCCGACCGCCCCCCTACAAGTTTGGCCGAGTAGGGGCTGCCCAAGTCGGATAAGGGGTGATTATCGTGTGTGCGTCACCAAATGGGTGAGTCCACTTTCGGGGATCGGGGGTTTTGTTATTTATTCATTTATGTGGGACAAAATGACTATTGGTTTTTCCGCATCTCGGGATCGATGCAAGAAGTATCTTAATCAACATCGGAAAGGTAAGATCGCACGGTTATGAGTCTACCAAACATTTTTGTTTGGGACTATTTTCATCTTACCATGGACATACAGGTTTGCATTTCATTGGCCTTACCACAGACTCATACAATTTTTACTGCTGATCATGCACTCACCCTACATCCCAATTTTGTACCTTCTTTATAATGAATTATAATGTTATTTGTGATCTATCAACACCGTCTTACAAGTGCACACGACCGTGGTTCATGAGAGTCCCCAGTTGCAGAGTGTTTTCTTGTGTTTTTGTTTGTTTGCAAAAACCAGACACACACATCCAGTTATCCAAAAAAACAACAACGCACAAATGTATTGTATTTTAACTACTTTCCTTTTTTCTCTCTCTTTTAATTCATGCAGGTCGTTCAATAGACATTGACATGGGAAGTGAAGAAGAGGAGGAATCGTACTCATCAAATGATGACAATAGTGACAGTGGGGAGAACCTTGCTGAAACACAGGTAAGATAAGAGGTCATTTCTGGTATGTCTATCATCACCTACTGGAAATCCAATGCGATATATATTGCCTGCAAGGAGGAGCAAGGTGGCTTGCAGGTAGTATATTCTTGGCAGACACCTCTAATAGAGTTGATATTGCATCAACATTTTTTATGGTATGAAGTTCAGGCAAAATGGGCTATTCCATTTGAAAAACAAACCCTCGTTGTGAATTCCAACCAAATTTAACAATTCTAATCATTGATATCCAACAATTTCCATCCAAATACAGTAGAAGATTGTCGAAGTGTCGAAGATTGGGGAATTCCAAAACAGTTTATGCAAATAAGTGCTAGACAGAGAAGATATCTTACACTTCCCACAATGCATTTCTGCCATTTCAATTTTCTGTACTGATTTGCCATCTAGTGCAACATGTTTGATAGTGACAAAAGGTACCTCAATGAACAGAGCACATCCAGATCTTGCAAAACATATTTATTCCTTGACTATCTACCCATGTTTGGTTTGACCAGTATATTTTCAAAGGGAACCTGTACAAAGTAATGGGAGTATCGGTTGATGACCTGAGGTGATATATCATGTTGCAAAGGATTCTGGGAAGGGTAAAATATCTTCTCTGGGTGCCAGAAATTCTGTAAAATCAACCTCACAACATGTTCAACAGTTATAAGTGATCATGATGCTCGGCTGAATTTGTGAGAAGGTAGTGTTGTCTCTCACAGGAGGTGTGTGAATTTCAGATGGAATTGCCTGATGTTTGCTGTGGATAACGTGGAAGTATACCTGAGGCAGGATAGATATTGTTACTCCCACTAAACAGAAAACAAACTACTTTTAACCATTTTATGTAGTTTGACAAAGAATAAGTTTGAACTGCATAGAGAATGAACAAAAGGTGCAAGCTATCTTTACTGAGACTCCTATCCTTATATCTACATAAACAATGCAGATGTACACACAGGCTCCAGTTCGATCTGGAAGAAAACGTCGCCTCAGGAAGAAGGCCACTAGAACAGAACTTTGGAATGTATGTATCAAACATTATACTGTCCTGTTGTAGCCTTGTGGCAGAACTAATTACCATTTGAATGAAAAAGATGGTGCACTAACATTTGGCAAATGGGATGTGGTTCAGTCAAGATATCCTTTATTTGACAGCAACTCAATCCTTTATTTTACAGCAACTCAGCAGGTCCAGTTGTTACCATTAGAAGGTTCTAACAATTTTCAAGAACAACTTTTTAAAAGCACAGGTTGACATATTTTGTGTAAGTCTTCATAATCATAGCTTATGGGAGCTCCTGTGATTGAGCTAAATGGACTTTGATACTAATGCTGTTCATCTATCAAAATATCAAATGCTTGTTTCTGGCACATATACTATGAATGCACATTTCTGGTGTATTTTAGAGACATGCATAAGGTTGAGGTACTAATGATGGGTTTGCGCACCTAGGGAATCTTTTGTACATTGTGCAATAATCAATTAACTATTAATGCAGCAACAACAATGCTCATTGTTGTAAAATGTCAGAATATTACTCAAATTTAGATATGAAGAAATGGATACATTTAGTTCAGTAGGTGAAATGGTTTACTTTCTCATTTGCAGTTAACAATATTATGCAGCAAGTAGATGGAATGTGATATAGCATAATGAGCTTGATGTCGCCAAGATTGGTTTGGAGACAACAAATTTTAACATGAAAGTACATTTGTACATGCTGTTGTTTTTTTAATATTTTTTTTTTGTGTGATTATTGTAATTTGTTGATAATTGTTTTTTTCATAATAAAAATCTAATAAACATTGAAAGACAAAAAAGATTGGTTTGGAGATATGGTCAAAAAAAATGATGTATTCAATTTTATTTTGTATTTCAATGTTTTCACCAAAATTAAAATGGCCATGCATATCTCATGAACATGATGAGCATGTGACATATTAGCTGGATTTGGGTTTGTGGTTCTGCTGACCTTTATGTTTTGCACATCTCTGGAGAAAAAAATCATGCTAATAAATATTTTAATTCACAATGAGACTGAATCTTGATTTGGTAAAATGAAATTTAATAAAAAAAATGATGGTAAAAACCACCTGAAGCTCATTTTGCTTAATTATGTCAAGTACATTGATATTGTCAATGTAATGGCGGCATTGTACTTTTGATGGATTTGGGTTTGTGGTTCATGTGATCATCAGGGTAGTTTCCAAATATAAACATTTTTACAGTAGGACGTCATTTAAAAGCTAGCATTTAATATAGGACAGATGCTGGTGGCCTTAAAGCATAAAGTGCATTTAGCATCTGAACTCTTCACTCGCATGTTTTAGAAATAAAGCTAACTTCTTTATAAGGGACCATTCACAAACACTTGTTAGGGGGGCCTGATGCAAAAAGGGGGCCCTGAAAATTTTTGACCCTCCTAGGGGGGGGCTGAAAAATGACCAAAAATTTTCCTGGGAAAATTGAGTTTATATGCTTTTCTATGGGGTTGACCCATTATTTTCATGCCAAAAAGGGGGGGGGGGCCTGAAATGTTTGAGATCTGTAAAGGGGGGGGGGGGGGAACATTTTTGCGATGACATGTTTTGCATCAGGCCCCCCTAACGGGTGTTTGTGAACAGTCCCTAAATGTAAAAGGAATAAATCAGAAAGGATGACTTGATCATAATCAACTCAATACTTGCATATTGTTACTATAAAGTCTCATAGTTTTTGTGAATTTTCAAGTAATACGTGCAGTGAACATACTCAGTAAGTGGGGAAAAGTGCAAATTATGATACCATCAAAATCAAAGTGTACATCATTTTATTACTCTATGTTTGATATGGAAATGATAGTGTCATGTTTTCTTGAACTTTCACAAGCTGGCCCATTCCATGTCAACTCCAGGGATGTGCACCGCAGCATCTCTTCAATTTTTTTCTTTTTCTGTGTGGTGGTAGATATTGATGACAAAGTAAAATCCTGAAAATTTGAGCTTCATACTCCATTTCGTTTTCCGTGGCATCAATTTGAAATTTAGGGGGTCAGCGTAAAAATGTGTGCATAGCGAAAAGCGATGTTTGGAGGTCCATAAATGTATAAAGGGAACCCTTTAAAACTGTGAAAAGTATGTATCCTGGGGTACTTTTTGGCGTAGAATTCAAATCTGCTATCAGAAAACTTGTAACTCCTTTACTTTAAAAGATATGGGGCCCTCAAAATGCAACTTCGTCCAACCAGGACCAACTTTGGGGGGTCAGAACTCCAAAAGTAAAAATAATTTTAGCGTCAATTTTTTTGCCAGTCAGAGCCCTTTGGTAGGACATTACTCTTATCCAATATTGAGCATATTAGAATACATTTAGCTGAGATATTACCCATGCAAAACCACTTTTTTACATTTTGACCCCCTGAAAACCAATGTCAGACAATTTGCCCCACCATCAACTTCAGGTATGTTGAAGATATGTTCTTGGACAACATTTCTGAGAGATATTGGCTTTGGTTCTTGATGGCTTCAACACATTAGTAAGGTTTGCCTTCTCCATAGAGTTGTACATGAAATCATTATACATGCAAAATCAAAAATGTGTACAACTCTATGGAGTAGGCAAACCTAACTGATCTAATATGCTCAATATTGGATAAGAGTAATGTCCTACCAAAGGGCTCTGACTGGCAAAAAAATTGACGCTTAAAATTATTTTTTACTTTTGGAGTTCTGACCCCCCAAAGTTGGTCCTGGTTGACGGTTGCATTTTGAGGGCCCTATATCTTTTAAAGTAAAGGAGTTACAAGTTTTCTGATAGCAGATTTGAATTCTACACCAAAAAGTACCCCAGGATACATACTTTTCAAAGTTTTAAAGGGTTCCTTTATACATTTATGGACCTCCAACGTCGTCTTCAAGGCTATGCGACACATTTTTACGCTGACCCCCTAAATTTCAAATTGATGCCACGGGAAAACGAAATGGAGTATGAAGCTCAAATTTTCAGGATTTTACTTTCTCATCAATATCTACCACCACACAGAAAAAGAAAAAAAATTGAAGAGGTGCTGCGGTGCACATCCCTGGAGTTGACATGGAATGGGCCAGCTTAGCTCTGTACAAGGGTTATCTCAATTTTTTATCACCAGTGCTAGTACTCTCTGAATTGCACATATTATCAAAGGAGACAACATCAGGTTTTGGGGAATTTACATCTTTTACCTCTTGAAGTTAACAGTGCATATAAGGCATCAAAGATGGCTAAGCAGGTGTCTTATAATATCCTTATGCCACTGACCACAGACCCTGACTGAAGAAAATGCCAAGTTCAAGATTCCTTACTTTTGACATGTAAATAAATTTCCCAACAAGTTGCTACATTGGTAATCATGGTAATGGAACTGATGTGACCGACCCTCACCCTGGCAGGCATGGTCGCTGCTTTTGCAAGCACATGTGATCCGCGTATGCTATTCGAGGGTGTCACAATCCGTGAAGCTGAGTCAATTCTAGGTAAATAAGACAATAAAGGGAGATATAGGATACACATCCCATAAATATTACATGTATGTAGGTAATGGTGTTTATGAAGTAAAACATGTAAACATGGACTTAAGGGCACTGACCTAGTTGAATATAGATTCTTGATTCTGCTTCATTTCAGGCAGATTGTAGAGAAAATCTATGATTTAACTAGGCTAATGTTGAAAAAACAAAATGTTTCTGTCCATTTCCTTAGGCCCATACATACTGTAGCAACAACAATATTCTATATATGTGCTGTCTACCTATATATTAAAGCCCATCCTCTGGCAAAATGAACACTCAACCAAAATGGAAGCCATTATTGAATTATCATCGCCATTTCTGGCCCTCAAAATCAAATTATGACCACAGCTTGCAACCTTAATTTACCTGGCTGGCAATGTCTACTCTTGGGATCATAAGGTGGTGGAAATCAGGCATCGCGACAACAGGACTTCCTAGCATGGTGGATATCAGTTTAACTTGGTTCCATGTGGTACCAGTGGTTGGTCAGGTGAAGCAGGTGTGCTGCTATTGTTTACCCAAGCTCTATTGAAATCTTATCTATTTTATTGGAAGAAATTTCCAAAATATATTAAAATCTTGAGTTGTCAACTTTTGAGCACATCACATGCACCGTGACTTATTATCAATCCGGAAATTTTGTCAAAATGATTGCTCTTTCAGAAAGGGAAAAAAAAAGTATCAGCAGTCAGCACCAACACCTCTGAATGATAAAATACACCTATGGGGTTGTGATAACTGTAGATTAATGTCTGGACTTTTGCAGCATGAAATGCATGATATTGCATGACATTTTGGTTTTAAACATTTGATATTATTGAAAAGCTTATGTTTTTGATGGCCAAGCTTTTAACTTGAGAAAATGTTGCAAATCTTGAGACTCGCGCCTAATGCATAAAAGGGGAATGAAGTTTTTGGAAAATTCTGATTTCAGGAAATGACATGTTTCAGGAAATAGCCTTAAAGGAAACATGTTGAAACAATTGTAGTGATTTCGGATTTTTCAGTTGCCATCGATGACACTGAACTGAACTCTGTGACTAGCTGAGTACATTAAAAGTTCCTCAAAATAGTCACAATGTATATGTTCTCAATGCATGTTGGGAAAAAAACCTGTTTACCTTTTATGTTTCAAAGATGTAAATCAACAATATTCATGTATTCTGTACTAACCTTGGGAGTAACTGTATAATCCTGGACTCCTGGGTTTGTCCATTTATTGGAAATGTTGTTCTTGGTAATGTTGTGATGATTTAATCTTGGTTTGCTGCTGGTTGTGAATGTTTTTAAAGCATTATAAGAGAAAATTGCATGCAGTTTCCAACCACTGCTCAAAGGGCATTGCATGAACTTGTAAATAATAATCAGATTCTGAAGAAGCTTGAATGTTTAAGTTTGAGATAAAAATTCCCATTACGAAAAAAATGCATGCAGCTACCAACTGCTGATGTCAAACCATGCATACAACTTTCATTAGTTCATGTTGGGTTGTGGTTGGGAAAATCTTTCTACCCTTCCTGATTATTTCCCTTGCAGTCTAATATTTCATCAGTAATCAGTATGTGTTGATATAGATCTAAAATTATACGGTGGCAGGTAATTTTAATTAAACTGGTACCAAACCTTCACCATGTATAGCTTAGAAAAACAGCTAATGGATGTGGCAGAGTCCTGTGCATTGCATACCTAGGATTGATTTTAGTAGCTTGAAATCAATTATAGAGACGAGTGAAACTGCTAATTGAATCATTTGTGATTTACTTCCAAATAGTGTTAGATCAGCTGCAGCTCTTTTTATTGCTTATAGCTAGGAATGTATATGATGATACTGTACTATCTAAATTAAATTTGGTTGAGATTGGTATTTTTGTAAGCCATTATTATCCCTTACATTTGGATATATTATTGTCCTAACCAATGAGGTTGCAGAGGAAAATCCAGATGCCACCATGTTTGAGTGTAACTCAAGGAGGACTGTCTTCCAAGTATGTAACTTCAAGAGTTTCAAGACTCTTTCAGAGATGCCACTTTTCAGGTTTTAGCCTGAATTTAGGTATTTTGTGAGTCCAAATTCCCACAGTTTTACTTATTTTCAACCTGTTTGAGGGCTTTTTGGCCTGCATTCACATGCTTTTCAGGTTTTTCTAATAATTTTCAGTTTTTTTTGAGTGAAACTGAGTGGCATCTCTGGGTTTTATCAGGTGGCTAATGATCCAGATATTCTGGTCAATAATGACCCAGATTTCCTCAGTACTAGTTTTGTGCTGTGGCTTTGATTCCAATTTGCAAAACATATTTGGTAAGGGATGTTATAGCTGGATGATCACTTGTGATGTATGTGAATAGAGGAAAGCAGTCTTACTGGACACATAATGTCCGCTACTCATGCAATATTTTTGTAGAAAAAAATCAAGCCTGGCCTGTTCATTGTTACTTTAAAAGTTTTAAAGAGGAAACAAGTCCATGAAATAGAAATAAGCAAATGGCACACATAATATTATATTCTGTCTTGTTAGTGTTGTCTCTCTATTTATCGTTCTATGAAGCCAGAGTTCAAGAACCTCGTTTGGCCGGTCAGTTGGTCAGTGAGTCAAGAAATTACCTGCAAAGATTATCCAGCCATGATAAACCACAAGATGTTTTTGTGAATAGCACGTCATGGATGAACGGTACAAAACTTGCTATCCATTATGCATAGGAGATATGCGCACCATCCTTGCGTCATACAGGTAGCAAAGCTTGAGGGAGAGACAGCAGTATTATTTCAATGATAAACAGGGCCAATCTATCCATCAGCATGTACTTATAAAGTGCAAATTTTCACATAACATTCATTTTCACGCTTTTGCACAATTCTCAACTTGCACTAAACTACGAACGTGCTATAAGGGGTATTTAGTGTGTTTACCAATGAAGAAAGCTTGAATGAGCGAAGTTAAGAACAAGCAAAAACGTTTGAAAATGTTGTAGCGCAAAAGATTCATTGTGCACAAATATCCACTTTTATAGTACTTGTATACTTGTCCTGCCTGCCTGCCTTCCTGCATGCTCACGTCACTCATATCTGATATGGCTAGATTCATTGTTTTTATATTCCGTACTCCGTAGCTGTCAGGAATGAAGCAAATGTATGATAATATGGTACTTTATTTTTGTTAAAGAAAAAATGATATTGATGCATTGTGTAGTTGCATTTTTTATTTAGGGAAGAAACAATTGCATAGAGAAAAAAAGTGTGAATTTTCTCATAAATTCTTGCATGAATTCCAGGTGAATTGTTTGTTAAATTTTGACAAAAAGAAATGACTTGTGGATTTTGCCCCAGATCCATAGTGCAATCTAAATGATTTGTTCCAACAATTATTGCTTTCTCATTGAAAGAATCACCAAGTCGAACACCAAGTTTATATTAGATTTTTCTGGAAACAAACCCACTGATATTACGTACTACTATAATATTCACTCTTGATCATGAGAGCATGTGTACCTACTATGGTCTGCATCAAGCGCACATTTTGTGGAATCAATTGTGACCTACCCATGACCAAGCCTATTGACAGTCATATTTAAACACTGTGATTGGTCATCAGTTCTGAAAAAGTCGCGCTTGCTCCATAACGTATGGTCATTGTGTTGTATGCTTTACGCAAATATCTGTGCTTACCAAATGGTATAAAAAAATCAGAATAGAGCATATTGGTTAATCCCGTAAACCTTTGTAATTGAACCCTAAATGTGTCACACTGATTAGCACATTGTAATTGTGCAGTTCAACATGCGTATTGATGACATTCACATGGATGTACCATAGGCCCACTCACAAAGGCTTTTGAGGGATACATAACCAAAAAAATGAATCGCTCAGTTATTATGTAGAACACAGAGGCTATACTGTGGTTCGCTTCAACTTCAGTAGTGACATAGGTATGTTTTCACCGTGCCATGTCAAACTGCGCATGTGAGGCTAGCTTGCCGGCACTTTTGCGGCACAACCGCGAAAAAGCATCAATGTCACTAACGAACTTAAGGTCAAACACAGTATAATAAGGAAGTTTAGAGAAATATTATGTGATTATGGTGCTAGCACGGTGTCACACCAAATGACTTAATTACAATGGAATTGCATTGACATTTGGATAATATTTTTTTTAGGGGAAAAAGGTACAAAACAATAAACCAAAGGCACAAAGAGTTTTTGATTATATACAAAATATCATAACATGATCTTTAAAATATAATATCAGTTCACGCACATACTCTTGTGAACTTAAAATAAGGAACAATCATTTTTTTTATCATATGGTACAGCTTGTAATTTACTATCACAGAGCATAAAAAAACCCCACTAATCTCTATTATGCCATTGATTAAAAATATCATTGCACAATGTGATTGTCTTGTAACCTTTTATTCAGGGCAATGTACTCTAGTACTGGTATCAACAATGTTTTCATATTGGTATGACTGCATGCACAGATTGAATATTTTTCAATCACCTGATGACATCAAAATGCTTATCTTCAAGGGTCGTGTGAATAGTAAAATGAAAGTTTCATTATGTGAGGCAAGGCACTCATATATTACTTTAGCGGCAGCAAGGGGTCTGTTCGCAATATACAGCCTTCCTTAGGTAGATATATGTTCTACAATTTTCCTGGTGCGTCAACTGAGACTACATCTAGACACCAGTTTATTTTGAACTTGAACGGGTATCTAATTTCAGAGAAATTCACGATCAAAGAGAGGTTCGGCAAACTGACCTAAACGGCGCACAATGCTTTAATAATACACACAGAATCAACATGTTGGCGCCCTATTGGGATATTAAATCGCGGATTTGGCAACCATATCACAGACATGCGTCCATGATTATGTAACATTGCAAATGAGTCATCACACAGTTACTGTCCATTTGACAAATCCAACCAATAAGCGACGGACACGCAGCGTGGATAAGATGATTATATAAACACATTATTTCAAATATTTGCATAACGACCCCATTCATCATACGTCACAGCGAATAGTCCCGATCAATGTGTACAGTACCTCTGCGTATTTCTAATGTTGACATTGCGTTGCGATCATGAGGTGAAACAAGAACTGCCTTTAAAAATACAACACGGTTGATATAAAAACATAACTTATGAGGTACATAAAGTGCGCTATCATGAAATACACTTGAAAAAAGTAAAGAAATAATATAGGGACGAAATAAATAAACAGCAAACAGCATCAGTTACATGTAGCTTATCAAAAATGATTAGAGGACATGCGAAATAAGAGAGCATGTGCCCAATGGGACCTTTGATGTAATGTGCTGATATGTAACCATTTGGGTACATTTTTCTTTAAAACAATAATGTAACATTAACATATATAGTAAGCAAAGAAAGATTACGAAATGTAAAGCATATCTATATACTACTACTAGTATTACAGTGTAAAATCGTACTGCATGGGATGTAAGAGCAGGGAGGTAAATAACATGTTAACTGGGTGGGCAAATGCCCACCCAGTAAATTATTTTGCCCACCCAGTAAATTCAACTTGCCCATTGCCCACAAAAAATGGGGCACCATATAATATTACCAACGTGCATATCTTGAAATCAACTTGCATTTTGAAAGTGATGTTGAATAATGAAAGTGATGTATCTTTTCTTAATATTTGTCAATTTATTCATTTACCATGTTTACAACTTCGAAGTAGGAATAATTATCACACAGTACAAAATGGTATATGAAGCCAAAAATTAATATTATTTTGAGCAATTTCCACACAAGACCTGAAAGAATTCTTATGAGACCATAAATTTAGATATTCTTGAATAAGGTGTGTTTTTAAAAGACTAGGAACATTATATTTGATTTTTTTAAATAATTATATTTGATTATATTTGAAACTTAAATCCAGATATACATTGCTCATTTCAAGTCTTCGAGCATGCACAAATAGGTAATGGTATTATAAAAATGATTTCCTGCAATCAATCTAAACTTTAAATGTTGAAAGAATACATGTTATTTTACATTATCATTACTTTTTACACCTTTCGACTGTGATTCTACATCTGTCTTTATTATTTTGTGCAACATTGGAGCCTATGTTATAAGAATGATAAGAATTGGCAAAATAAACATTTTCATTATAGTTGGGAAATAGATCAATATAATTCAGGGTTGTCCATATATTGCCAAATTCTACAGTAGATTCATTTACTGCATTGGGTGGAAAATACCGGGAAATACCAACATATACCACAAAGATGCAACTTTGGGCCACTCAAAAACCCTGAAACTTTGTGAAAATTTGGATAAAAAGTTACAAAAATAGGTTGAAGATAATTAAAAGTGCGGACATTTTGACTTAATAAAAGAAGGAATTCAGGCATGAGAAAGAAAAGTGGCATCTCTGATACCGGAAATTACTGGGAACTACTTGTAAACATTGAAATTACTAGTAAATACCTGGTCAAATACTGGTTTGGCAATGATTTTTAAAATAAATTTTAGAAATATACCCGGTAGTTTTATTCATGTTTTAACACATTTTCATCATTTCTTATCAAATAATTTCAATACATTTTAGAAAATGTCACTCGTCTAAGCAGAACATTGTATTTCTTTAATCTGTGAGTGATGTGGGTATTTTAGCCCAATTTCGCATTGTTTTTCAGCATTTTCTACTACTTTCTTGATATTTCCCACGATTTGAATCTGTGACCCCTGCTAGGAGTAATGGTCAGTGATAATTGGTGTAAGATTTTTAAATGTCCAAAGTGAAATATAATACGATACACATTTTTCTTGAAAGTTGCAACTTGAATATGCTTTAGGCCTAAGATGCATTTAGGGGGAGGGTAAAGTCCACTTTTTACATCAAAGTCAACTTCCACGCAAAACCAGGTCTACATTTCCGAATATCCAAAGGCCTGGTTGAAATTAATTATTGCTGCCCACCCAGTAAATTATTTTCCCTAATTTGAGGGCAAAAATAAATTAAATTGCCCACCCAGTAAATTATCCTTATTTACCTCCCTGTGTAAGAGGATTGTTTTCAAATAAAGAATAAAGATCAGTTTTACCATTTTGGTTACTATATTGTTAGGAAATCATGTTGGGGGTGGGGAGGGGGGTTACAGCAGAATTGTTTTATTCAGAATATAGGTTTGTATATTTAATTCTTAAGGATTGTTTTCCAAGTGGACATATTGGTCTTATGGAAAATAAAATAAAAGAACTGCTTTTTACGTCAGTATATACTGGGTTGTTATTTGTTAATATTTGATTTAGGCCTCCGTCCAACCATATCTCGTGAATGGATAATGTTTCTTTTTCAAATTTTCAAAAACGAAAAAAAAAACTTACACATCTTTTTTTACAACAATGTGCATCAACGTGGAGGAATTGAGATCGACGCTCAAATTACATTCTACAAAAAGGTATGAAGCTTTAAAATTCATTATATGCTAAAGAAACCTCAAAATCAAAATTTATGATATTTCTTGCATTGGTTATTCCAATGGCACAGACAAACAAGCAACACATACGCTACAATACAACGACGACAAAAATTTACACATTTGCCTCACATGAGGTTCTGAACAGAAACATCACATATACAGGCCAAGACACCAAAAATACCTAAACCAATCAATCAAAACACACCAACCAGGATCACACATGGTTTCCCTACCACATACACAGGTGCCGAGAACTGCGAAAGCCAACCGCGAAAGCCGAGAACCGCTCTAGTTTGTATTAGGGCTCACCAAAGTCAAAGTCATTCTTGTCTTTGTTGCTTATACATGAAACTGCTTCTCCTGCCAAAATACCTCAATGGGCAATTCCAGTTGATATCCCTACACCCTATAATGGAGTCATCCCATTCAGGCAACCCCATATGTAATTCACACTCCCTCTGTGGGAGATTAAGGTCATATCTTCCATATGGGGTGTATGGATTTCAACTGGAATATACCACTACACACGAGATGCTCATACCCTCAGTTGTGCAAAGATTCTTTCAATTGTGATGTAAATCTCACATGA
Organism: Amphiura filiformis; assembly: GCF_039555335.1. Classification (NCBI taxonomy): domain Eukaryota; kingdom Metazoa; phylum Echinodermata; class Ophiuroidea; order Amphilepidida; family Amphiuridae; genus Amphiura; species Amphiura filiformis. Next base: position 14,684,830 of record NC_092632.1, read on the forward strand.
GTGGTGTTGTCATTGCTCTATGTCAGAGAGAACCAAGTAAAAATCTAGATCTAAGCCAACCTTCCGGCATTTTTAGTGGTGCATCAACTGTCGAATTGAATGATTAGGTTTCTCTGCCATTTATTTTCTATGCACTTGAATGTAGAAAAATGTCAATACACTTTCGAGTATACTAGCAATCTAAAAAGGTAGTATGGCATGATTTTGTGATTTTACCTTTTTTTATTGCTTTTGTATTTGATCCGATACTTTAATAATGTAAGTAGCATTCTTGCCAAGTTTGTTTTATATTTATAATACTATTTTGCTTCCTGTAACCGGATGTTTGTATTGCATCAAATCGTCCTTGCACTGCAAACATATTGGTTTATTAATAGTGCAGTTTGGAGGAGCGTATTTTTCCCATCTTCTTTTGCACATGATAACTTGAAAACAAGGTAATGGTACCCGTATCTATTGAACAAAACAAGATAAAGATGCATAAATCATGGAAGGCAACTACAGTAGCTTGTAAACGTGATGTTAATGTAGCAGTGTTAGTTGACATTGAGCTATTAAGCAAAAAATCCATAAATCTGCACATGAATCACTATACATTATTGATTGTAAGCTCTAAATTATTGAAAATGATGCTGTTAAATTGATGTTTTGTGCAGTTTTACTTGTCGCACATGTGCAGATGACACTTTGCTATGGAATTACCTTTAATGTAATATCCTTGAAAAAATGTAGCAACCAGTCCAAGGTTGTCCTTGCACATGAATTATTGATTTATATTATAATTAAAATGTGAAATTATCTATTTAGAAAGTGATATTTTGACAGATAATATTAAATGGTTGTTCATCTTTAAATGTATGAGAGAAAGAGGGGGGGGGGGGAGGGACAGAGATATGGCATGTGGACAGGACAACAAATACAGAAATTGCTTTCCCCTGATACCAAAATCTGTATTTTGATGGGGTAAAAAAAGGGGGGTGTCAATCTGGTACATGCAGACATGCACCTTTAATTATTTCTTTTTCATACAATTATGTAGTTCCTTTTAGATATTTATACGAGGTCCTGTTTGGAAGGGAAGAATGGAATATAGAGGGAAAAGTTGCAGATATATGTACTATATATTGACACAGGCAAACAAATGGATTCACACTGAGGGATAATCACTCACTGCTAACTCATAAGCAGTAGTAAGACAATATCTTCTACATGTAACAAGTAAACTTGCTACCTAAAGAATTGTTTAATTGAAATGTAAATAATTTAGTTTAGTAAAGAGTAAATCTTCTGAGTTACCAACATGTGACCTGTGAGCTACATTACACAACTTTCCTCCACCGTTGAAAGTATATCCCATATTTTATGTGTGAGACTTTAGCAGGGACATATTTGTTTGCAAGTGTTTGAAATTTAAGGCAACCACATTACACTGTGGTGAAAGTAAATCATGTGAATGATGCCTTTTCCTCCATGGAGCATCAATGATTAATTAAAAAAGATTGAACTCAGACAGGTAGGGGAGACTTAGCTTTAAACATACGATTTGAGATGTGAAGAAAATACTTATCCTGAATATTTACCAAATTTGATGGGGAAAACATTTAGATTTGAAGTTGGTAAATGAGTTTGATTCAAAATTCCTTTATGAAGAAGTGGAGCAAAGAAAATTTGTCTGAAGCAGGATTCAAACCGGTGACCTCTGGTTTTGAGACCATTGCTCTACCATCTGAATAATGGACGGTGATCCCAATTACCAATATCTTTACACAGGTGCTGGTCAAAGCCATGAAACTGCTGTTGTGTGGCTGGGATCATGCCCACAGTACGATACAACTGAAGAATCATCAATTTATTTTCTTTCCATATACCGATAGGCCAGCATGCTTACATAGGCCACTTTTACCCTGGCTAGAGTATTTGTGCCTGATCTCTGCTACAGAACTATGAAAAATAAACCTTTTTTTTTATAGAACATTTGGAAAAACATCCCTTCTCTAAACCAATTTTCTGTAATTTTGACCTGTAGCTAGACCCAGAAATCCTTCTAAGCTGCACATCCCCATGCCCACATTCAGTGGCATCAATCCTGAATTGGCATTAGCCCTGAATTGTCAAAATGTGGCTGAAAGAATAAAAATGGGCTCATCTCCCTGGGATTGATGCGCATGCCCACATTTCCAGTCTCCAGTCTCATAGATGTGTAAATGATCAAAAGCACATCATTCCAATATGTATACCAGTTACTTCCTCCCAACTTTATGTATTCACTCGCTTCAATGCAGTCCATCTCCCAAGTTACTTATTATGTTACAACTTGATGTTAAAACAACAAAACAAGTTGAAGAGTTTGAAATCAATACAGGCCAATTTCCCTACTGCGATCGGGTTCTTAATATCAATGACATGTTTGTGCCTATCTGCTTATCAGATATTCATAGTGGCTGTATTTTTAGCCTTCGGTATGCCATCTTCCGTCTCAGTCGTCTGACTGTAATTTCAACTCCTCTGACTGTTGGGACAAGGAATAAATTGTTCACATTTCACCTATAGGTTGTGCAAGTTGTAGCCTGGTGGGTATAGGTAATGTAAGGATGGATGAATGATCCAAGTTTCCTTGGTTATACTTTATTGTTTCGATTTCATCTCATTTTGTAGTCACACTAGGTGAGACACTTGCAAATAAATCTTCAATCATAGTGTGTGAAGACATATCCGCAGCAATGTGTGTTGAAATTGGGATATTCCATTTTAAGTCCACAGTACCCCTGTGGAAGAGTCCGAGCATTAATTTCAAATGAAATTAGCTTATTAACCAACTCTACTTGAAACTTATCCTCCGTCTGTGGAAAGATTCAGGTTGAATCTTTCTCAGAGAGTGTAGGCCTATATATAATTGAAATGGAGCTGCCTGATGTGTTCATTCCATTTGAAATTCATTCCCGCTGTTGGAAGATATTTCAAAATCTTTCACAGGGGGATGTGGATTATAAATGGAATAGCCCAATAGTTCGGAGATTTAAATCACATTAATTCTCACCAGTCTTATGATATTGTTTTTCAGAATCATAGCTTAGTCTAGACTTGCTACGAGTCCTCTGTTAAATTTGTGAATATTCTCAGTCATCCAGGTAGATAAACATAATAAAATGAATATTGAATCTGTTCATCTGGACTTACTATTTTTGATAGCGACAGTATCGCGTCTCATCCACGACGCATCATCAGGCTGACTGATCAGATGATGAACTATTGACCTGTGACACACTTGATGACTCTGGTGACTCTCCTGTGATGTCATATTATCAAGTGTGTCACAGTTGTAATCAGCCTACTAGAATGACCATCACAGCCAGGACCGGCTCCCTGAGTTTTGTACCAGACAATTATTTAGCAGCAAGTTCCTTATCCCAGGGAATTTCAAGCTAGCTGAATATTTCCACAAGAAAAGACATTGTGGGGGCTTGAACCCGTACCATCACACACCAGAGTCTAGGGCCTTGAGCTAGCTAACTGGACTGCTATATCGACTACAGAGTAATGTTCTCTTTGACCATAAGTGTTTTGGGGATTGAGTAATAGTTGAACGATTCGTAAACCATATTGGTGAGTTTTGGTTGAGCCGTTGAGCTTTAACTTCTCATCAAAAATTCAGGAAAGATGTTAAAACATGGCTCCTTGAAACAGCAAAGATATTATTCATATGCATGCGAACCATTCCAATATTTAGTGCAAGTTTCTCTATCTGCATTTCGTATTCATATCATCATATGGGCTAAACAGCTCGTTTGAAAGCACTGATGCAGTAAAATGGGCCAAGTAAAGATTTCTTACAAACCTGATGCAGTGAGAACCATGAATGATCAATACGTAATAGCTTGTGAGAATAGATGACATATTATTATGATGATCATGTAGTAGCGTTGATTGAATTCCCTGCATGTATAGTCACATGCGGTTGGATAGCATTGCGATGCATAGTCATGATTGCACCTGTAATGCTTTGGGGCCTGCCCACTTTAAAAGAGGAGCTAGAGTGTAAGTATGCGGTTGATGAAAGAACCCATGTTGTTAATGTGTATGGTTTGCCGCTTGTCAATATACGATAAGAGGTGTTCACGCGTAGGGTCTATCCTTCATACAAGTTAGTCTTTTTAATATTAAGAAATGTGCCCTAGGCTGGCACATTGTATGAGACTCTTGACTTTTTTTGTATTTTTATGAGTAAACATAAATAAACAGACAAGATATTCTTGAGTGGATGAATTAGGTCATCAGTTTAATTAATTGGGCAGACCGCTAATAAAATACTTACCATGTTCAGTAGTGTTGCTCATGCTAATTTGCATGTTCATCTTGGCAATAGTGTATTTAAGGGGAAAGGGCACAATGAACCCCTCACAGAGGCATGCCAGCTTGATCTAGCGGGTAGAAATTCTACCAAATTAAAGAATGCATCTTTGTTTTGGCCTGTTTAAGAGCAAACTTCAAGATATGAGCGAAAATACTCTTTTGAGGTTTTGCACAGTACCGGAAGAAGAAGAAATTATGTTAACATGCATAATCGTCATAATTTTTGGACTAGGTCAGTGGGAAGACATAACAGTCCCATTAACAATTTTTGCCTGATATATGTCTAAGCCACTGATCATACCAGGCCAAAATGAATTTTATTCAGTATTGTAACGCCCTCTGACAACCCCTAATATGTCTCATACACGTTATCTAAAAGACCCATTTATATAAAAATAAAAACCTTTCACATTGAAAGGCTCTTTTATGCCTGTTATTTGTTTTTATGCAGACAATGCAGTCAACATTAACTCAAGATTTTCTACAAATAGGAATTTTGTGACACAGCGTATTTAAGGACAAGAAGCTCTGTTTGGGCATGAATTGTAAGGTTAAGATCTTTAGGTGATAGTCAGAAATACTAAAGTAGTCACATGAATATTATCTGTTAAATGCAGGTGGTGGGCGCCGTGCATTCTCTAAATTCAGTAAATTTCCATCATCAATCGTGTAATTGAATGGGATTATTTTGAAATTTTAAAACGCTTGAAATATAACAAACAAATAGGCCTATGTTAATAAATAATATAAATACAAGCTAAAACCGTTGGGGTTTGATAATGAACCCAACAAAACTAACCGAGTATATGGAAAATGCCATACGGCCGAGCGGTTTTGCCTGTTCTCTCCGACCATCGTGCCACTCGCCACCTGGTTAAAGTCACTTCAGCACAGTATTTTTTTCTTTCATGCATGCAAATGTTAGGATTGCAAACAACATTGGAAAGTATCTAAACTAATCATTAAAAAAAAATCCCTTTCTTTCACCCCTATACTTTATTTGTGAGATTTCAATAAACAATATTTCTGTTAGAAACAAGATATAAAATAGGCCAAGATGTTTTACTTTAATATGGTGCCTGTGCCTTGAGCACAAGCAGCTTGATGTGCAGCTAACTTGGACAGCTAATAATGGCATATCTCTCCTGAGAAATATGAAAATAGTCAAGTAGGACATGGACCCTAGAAAAGTCTTTGAGTAGAGATTAAAATGCACTTCACAGGCTGACAATCGGTGATGCCAATGCCACGGTTTTGCCTCCCAATTGAGATACGTAAAGATTGCTTACTGTGGCTTAGAAAATCCTACTTTGATGTGTAATTTTGGGCGATCAACAGGCCTTTATGCATAAGTTTGGTAAATATTCAGAGTGATAACATGCTAATTTTAGAAGACTTCTTTTCTATTTTGCATCCCTCAAAAGGCTACTATACTTTATTTTAGGTTGTAATAGGCAAAACTTGTAACATAAGGGATGGATAGAATATTGTACATGTAGAGGCGCATCACCTATGCTAAGTTGGCTTTGTATAAATGTATGTCTGGCGTGTGATATTGTGAAGGTACGCAAGCATAGGATTAAGTTTGGACTTCATAGACTAGCTCAGTAACAAAAACTGAATACATTTGCTGAGATTTGCTCCTGTAGTGCTCAAACAAAATTTGGAAATTGAGTGCATCATTAAAATTTGCACTACGTGATAGCTCCTGTTGTTCCCAAATTGCCGACGCATAGCCTGGCAATAAAAACTTCAGGCAACACTTCTGCCAGTACGGATCTTACACTGTCAAACATCAAGTCCCCATGGTACCTAACCATCAATTGATGGCAAAGCCCACTACATGACAAAGTTCTTAAAAAAATATGCAATGATTTTCTATTGCTTCTTTGACATTCTCTCTGGTGGGATACTGATAATGAAAATGTAGGCAGTGTCTGGTATGTGATGGAATAGAATGATTGGCTTGTAGCTAGAGAGAAAATTTGATTAAGTTGTTATTGATCTCGCATGCAGAGTAATCACTTATGTGTCACTTTTATGAGATATCATGATTAGCATCCTATGTTTGAGACGTGGCTTAGGTCGCTGCGATCCGTAAATGTCCCACAAATTGCTAGCACAAACCTGTGTGTCAGCTGGTTGGTTACTGCTGACTATTTCACTGGTGGTGTTTTTGCAATGGCTCATCTTGACTTGAGCTACCAATATTCATCAGGATGAATCAAGATAGGGGGTCAGGGTTGAAAATACAGATATCACTATTATCAGAAGATTACTTCAACAGAATTGAACATTGATTATGTGCAAAAGTAACATTTTTGGAAGTAGTGATGTCCCGAGTAATGTATAGTCTACTATAACTTGTTTGTTTGTTTATTTGCTTGTTTTTACTTGTTCTGAATATCTGGACAACTTCTCATCCACACAAATAATGTACAATATTCAATCTTATTTGCACCCTTCTTCATAATAATGCCCCTTTGGCATTTTTGGCGTGAGTTTGGGCTAAAAAGAAGGAAGTTGAAATCACAGGAAATAGTTTCAATATTCTAGTTGCATTAGATTATATTAGGTGAATGTCCATTTTGTATTGTAAGACCGGCAAAGATTATGTTAATGCAATCAGGATTATTAGATAATACCAATTCCAAATATGGGTATTACAAATTGTGATAGGATAGAAAAGAACATAATTGGATTTGATATTATTTACATTGTCACCTTTAAAACCTGGTATGCAAAACATGAGATACATCTTATTGCTGCCTTGTGCACTTTTGTATTCAATAATATTGGTCCATACCGCTAATTTGTGTTGTGAAGCGTCGTCCTGCAAAATTTTATCATGCCTAGTGCCAACTTTGCTTAAAAATTGTGACAATTTAGGTACAATATTACCAATTTCAGTGTTTTTTATGATAATCTGTTCATGAACACACAACACATGAAAATTGCACTTGTTTATATAGATAGGATCTAAAATGTTGTGTCATATGTTGTGCCATTTTCAGACAAATGTTATGTGAATACTAAAATAACAAATATTTAACTTTCATACTTTCAAAACAAACACTAACTTGACTTTTTGGCCAGAAATGTGACCCTTTAATTTGCATGTAAAGTCTATGGCAAGCAATTTGTGGTATGAACCCTTATTATTTAAGGCAGCACATGGCATATATCATGTTTTGTGCCACAACTCTTCAAATGAACAAGCCCTTGGGAATATTTTGAGAATAAAGTTTAGAGACTTAAAATACTGGATAAACATAACTACTTCCTTTATTCCAAAATTATCTTCAGGTGTTTCAAATGGAAATTTGAAGAAAATATTAATCCCAACCAAACCAAACCTCACCAAAGCTCAATTCAAAAGCATTTGCAAGCGCAGGTATACCACATTATGCGATTGCGTCATCATGAGAACGGTCAGAACGCTTGGTCAGACAAGGTGGCAAGCGATCTCTGTGCACAAGTCTGGTACCTGAGAGGTCTGTTATTCAAAACCACACCTGAGAATCTTCTTCTTTCTTTCTTCCTTCTTTCCTTCCCCCTCATCAAAAAGCCCGGGTTTGGGTTCACAGCAGCTAAAGGATGTGTCCCATCATGCATTGTAGTATTTGTGCTTGTTCCATAGCAGATGTATGCAAAAATTATCAAGAGCTGCTTCAATATAGTTTCACCATACTTTAGATGACATATTTTTTCAAACAAAAGTCTTAAGCGTGTTTAAATGAAACTAATATTTATAGGATTTATGCAGAATTAAAAAAAACCAACCAAAACATGTATTTCTATGTGCATGTGCTTCTTCTGTCTGATTGCAAAACTGACTTCTATTATGGTCCATAACCTTCCTGTGCTGAAGATTTTGTGTGTAAACAGATTAAAAATTAATATGAATTTATTATGAAAATATTAAGTAAAACCCACAGGAGATAGTGCGATAGAGCTGACCAGTCAGCCAAAGGGGAGAGTGATATTAATTTGAAAAGAATTGTTACATTTTAAATAGATTTGAGAGGAACTTATGTTGTCTCATACCGTTAGGGTCAGAGTTATCGATCACATTAATTTAAGTAAAGATATCACACATTTTTTGACAACTGAAATAGTTTAAGGACAAGCAGAAGCTCTGCTTAGGTTGCTTGGGACAGCCTCTAATTTGTCCTTATTTTGGACTGTGATAATGTGTTGCTAAATTTGACTGCTCCATTTGTGTGAGTAGTAAATGTCAGATTTTGTCTAATTAGATAGATTGCTTTCACATTTGCCATTTGCATGATTTATTGGCTCATTTATGATGTTCCAAAAGCACCAAAATCTTGGGATAAATCACCGCTAAATATGAAGTCAATTTGAAAAAAGTCTGAAAAAATTAATCCTGATTAATAACTGGTACATGTTGCATCACATTTGATATTCTGAATAATTTTTGAAATCAGTACTACACTTTTCTTGCAGTAAGAATAAAAACTTAATTTCCATATTTGCAGCTCATTTGTGATGGAGATGTTATCATTCTTTCCATTAAGGTTGGCGCATATAGCATATGTTAACAGTTTTGTGCGCTCTCTGAATGTTGTCAAGTAGAAAACGTAGGTGGTGCTTGTGGCAATATCTTACACAGATTATGTGAAGATGGATCTGTCATATTTTTGTAAATACAATTTGTCTTTTCAAGAAATCGTAATTGCACTTCCGCTTATTATTTATCAAGATATTGCATGCATTAAATAAGAGTGGAAAAGCATACTAAATACAACTTTGCTTTATTCCAGGGTTGTGTAATGTATGCAGTACCTGAAATACAAATCCGTTTTGTTTTTGCAGAATAAGTGACAAATTAATCCTGAGTTGCATGCTGCATATCCGGTGCCTAGATTTCTCTGCCTTAATGCGAGTGACTTCAAGGCGAGTTACATGCTTAATACCGGAGGATTATCATTTAGTTTGAGTGTTTAACATTCAGGTACCATTTCACCAGGAAATGAATATGTTGTGTGGAATAATTGATGTAATAACTCTGTAGTTTAGGGTTTCCTTTAAGTTGCTACATGAAGAGGAGTCATTCAAGGTGTTTTGGTTTTTCTCTTTAGTGTGAACGAGAGAGGTAGGGAAAAGAATATGGTCAGATATCTTGGGGTTTTACCTGCCAGCAAATAAATAAAATCATCTGCCATAAGGAATTCAAAAGTTCATTAGCTATAATGTTTGTTTATAATTACCATATATTTAGCAATTTGCATACTTGTATAATTAACAGAAGACTTACAGTGCAATTTCCACTCCCAAAATTCACCTGCCTCTGTAATTTACAAAGTGATATGCAAAACTCCCCATTTCTTTACTTCTCACAATTCTGATCCTTACATTTAAAACGAATACTTTAAGTTTCTTTATTCAAGTAGATAACATGAGAGATGAGCATTGGGGGCCTGGACTAGACACTTGAATTTAATGTGTCAAAGTAATCCACGCAAATGGGATTCAAGCCTGGGATGCAGACAAGGGTTTGGCTGGCATAATTGATAAGATGACATTCTACAGCCAGCCGGACACGATTTCTTTCATTTTAATACTCTGAGATAAAGTGCCTTCATCTTAAATATTGAAAATTATTTGTCCTGAGGCAGTTGAATTAAGTTAAGTATGAAAATTGCTCTTGTGTGTTGAATTCAATCTGGCCTAGATGCAGATGAATTTATATTGAGGCTAGTGAAAGCATGATAATACTGCAATTACAGTATGCGTTTAGGAAGTTACTGTGTTAAGTCTGAGAAGTAATTATATCCTTTCCATATTAAATTTTGAGACATTGTTTTGAAAAGGAAACAGGCAAAATATGAATATTATCGCAGTGCTTATTTAATTTAATTTTTATTAGTAGATCTTTGTGGCCCTTTAAGGTGGTTCGAAACGATGTTTCTGGAAAACAGAAACTGAATTTAGAACCATTTGAATAGATTGAATAAGTTAAGCTAAATACACTGAGCAAAATAGTTTTTGTTTGAAGGAAATCGGACATACGGTTGTCAAGATATGCATGTTTTTAGTTTCTTTGTATTCTATTGTTTTTGCCAATATATCGATGAAGTTAATGAGGAAAATTGGCAAAATGTGCTCATGAATATTCATGTTTGCCAATATTATACCAATATCATATGAATAAACCTTCATACTACTTTTATTTTATATGATTTTGACATGAAACTTTGCCAATGTGTTTCTATGGCCTAAAACATTACCATGTGATTTTCCCGCCAATCTAATTTGCATATTTGCATAATTAATTAGCATTATACTATAATGCTAATTAGTTATGCACATATGCAACTTAGATGGGCGGGAAAATCCCATGTTAAAGGTTTAGGTCATAGAGACACATTGGCAAAGTTTCAGGTCAAAATTTAAAGGTAAAAGTAGTATGAAGGTTTATTCATAAAATATTGGGAAAATATTGGCAAAAATTAATATTAATGAGCACATTTTGCCAATTTTCTCATTAACTTCATCAATATATTGGCAAAAACAATAGAACACAAAGAATCTTTCAACAGCAATATCTCAAAAACCGTTTGTCCGATTTGGCTCAAATTTTAGAATTAAGATTATTTTGCATATCTCTCTGCAACAATTCTATTTTAATCTCAATCAGAGCAACTTGATTTTGCCTTTCGTACCCCCTTAAGAGCCAAATCGCACATTATTTTACAGAGTAAAAACAGTGAAAATATCACAATAGATAATTACATTTTGTAGGACAAATATTATACACACATTAAACCAACAATATAAAGCAGGTATTCAAAAGGAGTTTCATTCAGCAAATTTGTTATGTGAAACAGACTGGGCTGTATATTGCTGTAAAGGTAGAGGTATAGTACATGGTGTCCAATACTTATGGTTGTGAATTTGCATTGAAAGCGATACAGATTGAGACAAATATTTGATGTTAAATATGCTGAGACAACAAACACTTTGGTGCTTATATGCCCTTAGTATGTCAAGATAGATTGGGATCCACTATTACAGGGCAATTTCCTTGTTCAGGAAAGGACTTGTTCAGGGAATTCAAGCAAAGAAACCAAACAAATTTGATTTTGATGCTTTAATTATAGTCTTTGTCTGTGTCATTATTTGTAGTATTCAGCTATTTTTAGTATAGAAAATTGAATTAAGAATGACCATTGCAATGCCAACTACTGGTCAGTGAATTTGAATGTAAGCATATTGAGTTATTGCATGTAGGCAGGACTTTGGTTAATTGATTTTCAGTAGTTAATGAAAATAATAAGGAATCTGTAAAAATGCCTCCAACCTTACCTTGTCTAGCTTTGGTTGTGTGTGTTTTGTTTGAATAAATGAGAAACCATAATACGAACACAAACATCAGGCAGAAGTACCTTCCTTCCTCTTTTCCCTTGTACAATATTGGATTCAATTTGTTTAATACATATTCTAATAGCAACATTACCGACTGAATCTCTAGTTCGCTTTTTGTTTCTCATTTTACAGTAAATGCCGCAAACCTGCGATTTATTGGAGCATTACCCAGGTTATGCTGCAATAAACATGAAGCTAAAGATCGGAGACAAGTAAACATTAATGTTATTTCTTCCTTATCTCCTCCACATTTCTCATCTTAAATTGAATATAAATCTATTGACATCGGCATTGCGGACAGCGTGTATTATAGTACGCTCTTGTTTTGATGCTATTGTAAGAAGCGCTGCAGACAGGAATCGCGGCGTGAGTAGATTGTATACACACAAGAAAGCTTGCCGGAAATTGAAGAGTATTGAACTAAAGTCTGTGAGCTACTGGGTACTGCAGTAGCTACAGGTATAAGGGTTAATAAATAATGTAAAACCATTAATGTAGCAATCTAGTGAGTAAAACAAAAAATTAACGGCTTGTCTAAAAATGCGAAAACTAATCATTCTGAATGAATGCCTTGGCCTTGAGAGACATTTCTGGTTGTGTTTGTATGCATTCAGACCATGTCATCAATTAATTTGACCAAAAACAGAATATTTCACTTTTTTGTGAATTTTTATTCTTTAGCATCTGTACGGGATGAGTTCAATTCAAGAGAGATAGAGAATGAGGCCCACAGCTAATGTGAATGATGAAGACTTTATAGTAAAAACAGTTGACGTGTGTAGTGCTGTGTCAGTTGGGTTGTCAATTGTTTATGTTGGTGATAACAGTTGCTGTAAGAGTAGAGGATGAATTTAAACTTGGATATTTTGTTTTGCAGGGTTCAAATATTTATCCATCCAGATCAGCTTTCTCTTTATATGTAAGATATATGTAAACGTGTGTACCAGTGTTAAAAGCAAGATGAGCTGGTGGTGAGAGCTAGATTGTTTGAAATATTTTATGAGCATATTCATCTTAAAGGGACAATCAGTGATTTGCTAAACCAGAACATCTTAAAATTCATCAATATTCATTTTGTCATAAGCATAAAATGTGCTAATAAACTTAATTGTGAAAGGAATGTAATAAAATTAAAATCTGATATTTAACATAATGGTAGGTGTAACATTTATGTACTGTATTATCTTTAATTAATGCCTCCAGGGCATTGCAAACATTTATATTGTGAAATCAGCGCATCACATGTTCAAAAATACGGGTACTGTATGGTATTTCCAGCATTTATTGCACAGTTTGGTTGAGAGAATATGGTATACATTTTTATTCTTGCACAAGCAAGTCTGTCAAATTTGATATAAATGGCCTAAAGATGTGAGCAGTAGAGGCTTCAGATAAATGATTTACAGAAAAGGATTTACAGAAAAGAAATCACCTGAAATTATCTGAATTAATGCTTATTGATAATTGTTGGGAGTAGATATGCGCTATGTTTTATACATAAAATATCTGATTGTTCCTAAAATGGCGCTCTTGGAATTTATACCGCAAATGTTTCTGGCTTCTGCATGGGATGATTATGACTGGGCTATGTATATTAAACATGAATTGTTCTTTTGTTTTTGTTTTTTCTAATGCAGGATCTGTTAGGAGAACCAGAAGAAGAAACCGAAACAAGCAGAAAAAGTTCAAGGAATAAACTTAGACAACCAATTAATAGGGTGAGTTACTGTCTACTCTCTCTCCCTTGTCAGCTGCTGTGACCTTCACAAGAGCTTGCCATCCATACCTACATCTTCCTGGTGTCCCTCCCAGTCTTTATGCCATCTATCCATGCTGTTGTTGGACGATTCCGCTCTCCTTTCCGGGGGCTCAAGTTTCACAGTGTACAAATGCGTGACCAGAGATTTTCAAAACATAACTAAACAGGATTTGCCCTTTTGAGCAAAAAATGCCCCTAAACAGGAATGTTTTGCAACAAATTTTACCCCCTAAATACAATTGCACCTGAAAGATACACCTAAGCAGGATTAGTATCACCTTTACAGGTTTTTTGATAAAATAAACCCTTTTAGTACATGTTTTTGTTTATAATTTTCAGGGAATCCCCAGCAACAGTCGAGTCAAGGAAACATGGCCAGGGAAACACTTTGCGAAATAGTGGGATCATTAAAATGACCCCCTAAACGCACCAACTTGAAGTTTAAAAACAACCCTTTTTCTTAAAACAGGTGTTTTGACCCTCTAAATGGGATTCACACGATTTGCATCCATTCTAGTTTGGATACTATCTCTCAATACCAGTCCAGAATCGGGTTTCTCCAAGCCTGTAAAACCACATTTCAAATGCATTCATTCATCTCAGATGTTTATTGCATAATTAACCAATTAAAAAACTCAGTAGTTTGTTGGTTTTACTACATTGAACAGAAATTTGGTCGGTGCAGGTGATGTGTTCAATTCTGTTGCTCAAAGCCAATCAATGAAAATGTACATTCTCTATATTTTTGTTCATAAACTAGTTTGATGTGGTGAAAATAGATTGCATTCAAAAGCTGGATTCAAGAAGTAAAAAGTAATTTTTACTCAGTGTCCATGTTCGTCTGTGGTATTCCTCCATTCTGACAGGTACCGATTGTTGCATCCATCTATCGTCCATCCTTCATCCATCTTCCCAAATTACGATTCCCTCTAGTACTTCCCAAATCCATCATCCATAGGCATCACTTGATTTATAAAGAATAGAATAAAAACTGATCCTACAAATATGTAGGTCAAACCCTATGATGTAGTGATAGAAGTCACAGCAGTGATTGGAAGGCTTATTGGCAATTATCAGCTTTACCTATGGCAGCCAAGTGGGCATATTTGATGATGAGCTGGTTTAAATTCCAAGGGCCTTCTCGACTGATAGGCTTGACTCTAATCATGTATTCTGTTTTCAGGTGACTTCCTAGTTGCCATTGATTGATGAGAGGCCCAAGTTGTGACACCAGCAGAATGAAGCAAAAACACAAGGAGATTGAAAGTGTGCGATAATTTAGCTGTCAGTGTTTGGTTCATGACTTGAGGAAAGCAATCCTCTCTGTAAAATGGACTTGCATGTAGAGAGTGTATCTGTGTGTATTTCATTATGGAAGAGACCCTTTTCAGTTGCTTGAAGCAAATAAAAAGGAGCCCTGTGTATTTATTTGATGTTATTGGAGAACCAAATGAAATGTGAATTTTTCTTTATTTCCTTGTAAGATCTATTGCACCTTCTGTATTGCCACTCATAAGCAAATTTGTTGGTTTTCATTTCATATTCCAGATATTATAATTATAATATTATTATTAGCTACAATCCTGGAGGGGGGGTTACACCTGACCCTCTTTCCCAGCAATGTTTCCACCTCCCTTTTGCAATACTGATGTGGACAGTGCTGTCAGCATTCATTTTCACCTAGTTCCCCAACATTGAATAATGGAGGGTGGGGAAAGGAAGGATGTAAGGTAAACATGCTGTTATCAAAGATTACACTCATCAACAATATAATTTGCACTGGAGCTCTGAATAAATCCAACATGATATTGGCATTGCAAATGTTTTTATGGGGATTATAATTATTGTTTTTTCTGTGATTTTTGATCTCTGCAGCAAAGAAATTTTAAGCAAAAGTTCATCTCATTACTGAAGAAATTCAAAGTCCAGAGTGATGAGAGTGATCCGGAGCATTTTGCCTTTGAGGATCAGGATCCTAACCCCATCGATGAGGACTTCCTGTATGATGATTTGGATGACCTGAATCTGAGTGACAGTGGACCTGAGATGGAGCCAGATGATGAAATTAGTATAGGATCTACACCAAAGCCACAATTGAGGTAAGGAACTTACACACACACATACGTTTGAGGTTTTTTTTTCTTTGCATGGATGTGGTTAAATTTTCACTTTTCAAGGACATAACATTTTAAAACGCGGTTTACATACATAGACACACCATCCAGTAATAGCGGATGTCAGCAGTTACTCTGTGTCTACAATTACACACTCATGTGTGTCCTGAGTCATTTGGCAGTGTTTACAAACATTTGGCAATGTTTACAAACACTCACCCACAGTCCCACACACACAAAGTCCCACCCACCCATCACACCATTTAAAAGTGATCATCTACAAGATATTAGTTTCATATATAGATATAGTACTTTATTTATTGATTGATATTAATGTTTTTTAGCTTTTAGCGAGAGTATAATGCACTCTTCTGAGAAAAATCACATAAAAATATTGATTTGACCCAATAACAAAAAAGCTTGTCATCTGAAGTAAACACTGTCATTCAGAGTTAAAGTACTTTCAATGTAAAGTTCACATGTGTCATTTACATAAAATTGATGAGAGTGAAATCCTGTTGTGGCCATGTATCTAGTAAGTGTGGATTTTTGGACATTAACCGTATCTAAGTAAATACACGCTTGCATTATTTAAGCGACAAGGGAATTAACAAAGCACTTACACTCACTGCAAAACACGCCTAGATCTGTGCGTGACTGTGCCCTATGCGTTGTCACGCTCTGAATTTTCTGGAGTTAATGATGAGATCAGTGAGTAAACCTTATTACAAAATGTCAAATAATGACCATATTTATAGTCTACAATGTGATGTTATCACATATAGTTTTCTCATTATTTCAACTTGAGCAGGGTGGATTTTTCTGTCCTGAGTGAAAATGCAGCATCTATAAATAGTAACAAGGCAGATACAGCCTTTTCACGTGGGAGACATGTGTTTGTGAATCAGTCTGTTCTTAAAGGCAAAAGGCAGTATATGTGACCTGATCTGATCCAATCAGGCTAAAGTCGGCAATAATGAAATAGGCAAAAAGTGAGGAGAAAAAAAAAACTTTAGAAAATAGACATGTAAAAGGTTCATACCGTTGCAACATTTGAGACCTGGGGATTCAACATCAGTAAGTGTAGGTACTGAGCAAGTTAGTAATGGTAGTAACTCCATTTTCAACATTGCAGACTTTGGTCTGAGTGGATCTGATTGGATCACATAATACAAGTAATAACATACTGTGTTTTTTATTTGAATCTGTTTATTCTCATAGTAAAAAAAGTATCTACCTGAAAGGTGGGCAGTCTGATTGTAGCACATAGTATATTTTACCTCACATTAAGGCCCATCACCCAGACATTTGTATTCCAAGTTTTGAGTTCAATTGCTCCACTGGATTCTAGAAACAAAATATGTATCACAGTCACTCATAGAACAGTACATGACTTTTGGGTGGTAACTACCAAACCATTTTTTCCACACTGCCTAAACAAACCACATTTCAGGCCTAAAATGTCACTGGGGTTATGAGAAAAATACGAGCTTTCACTTGATATTAAGATCTGCGTTATGATCGGTAAAGTGGGAGGGATGAGGCTGTCATTTGGTAGATAATGAATTTGACCAGGAAGGCATACCTTTTGTCAGATTTAATGTATAGCAGTTTTGTGTTGCCATGGCAAGATGTCGTTTGAATTAGCAATAATGGGGTTATATATGACTAGTTAGTTAGTCATTAGGTTTTGATAGCACATAATGTGATGCAGTGCATCAAAAGGGGGACCTTGCAGGTGAAGTCAATTTTGAGTTCAGTATTTCTGCTTTGAAAGCATTTTGCAAGCTTTAAAATGATACCTCATTTGCTAAAATTGATCAAGGCATTCATATTTTATAAGTGAAAATGCATCCCAAATTCTTATTATTGTCTTTATATTTTTCTGTCTATTTTAATATATATCTTGAAAAGCACTTTGCCGCAAACTCCGGCATTTTGATGTGCTACATCATATCATTCATGCTAAGGATTTAATGTGCAATAGTATGTCACAGCCAATTTAAGATATAAATGGTAATTTTTGACTTGTGCATGTATTTTTGTTATATTAGTTAATAAGTATGACATTAAAATCATGAAGTGTGAAATGTTAGTGGAGATATTCCTATTTGGCAGTTTATTAAAGTGACAAATATGATTGCATTCATGTGAGCGAAGGAATAAATTACTTGGTATTGATAGTGTGTAATAAAATTAGATGGTTGATTTCCCTTATTGCATGTGGTATGGTTGTGTGATTTAACATACTCTTTAATTTATATGAATATCGGGTAATTGCTTTTCTCTTTATATAAGAACATGTTTCATAACATTAAGCATCAGATTGTAATTATGATACAGTAAAGGATGCTTTTATATTGAATAATTTTCATGAAGAGTTATTACTATTGAAGAGCATCCTCGTGAATGGTTACATTTATACATTTGCCACAGTTGGGTAGGATGTGGGTGTTTTTGATGCATAATGATGGATGTGTATGTGGTTGCTTGTTTGCTTAGATACAGCAAACTTTGTAATATCACTGCATATAAATGGGATAGAAAGAAATCAGCAGCTTAGTTGTTCCTCTATAACTGATTTTTTGACAGATTTTGGAAGGTGATCACAGCTAGGGTTTCTGATAAGGTCTCTATGGGAGGTCAACCCCATAATTCAACCAAAAATGATTCTGACCCCCTCAAATAAACTCCATGCCCCTCAAATACAAGTATTTTTTCCTTTGTATTTCTTTTGCTTGACAGTTTTGACCCCCCCCCTCTTGATGAAGTTTATAAAGACCACACTGGCACCTGAGAATAGTATAACACTGCACCTTATCGGTATTCTTGAATAAGTCTTCTTGTTTGCAGTGATTTAGCTGCTGTGATCAGTGGTAGATTTCTTAACAAAGTGTGCAGTAACGTTTGAATAGTGTAAGGTCACTGCTGTCAAATTATTTTGATTTTTATTCTATCAATCTTTTCTTTCTCTTTGTTATTGTTGTTTTCCCACAGGCCGTTTTTCTCACAGGGTATTCCTACGTCCAGCTCAATGGCAGACGACATGGAACAAGGTATTGAACAAAATGGTGACGAGAATGGTGCACTTTGCAGAGACTCGGAGAGCTCTGATGTAAGTTGTCATCAAATGAAAACAAAATAATCTTGACCCCACCTTCTGTTACTCACATTTCACCACTAATTCCTACATCATCTATTTCTTTTCTTCTACCTCCCCTTCCTCCTCTTCTCACCCGCAAGATGAGGAATTTGAATTATTTATAAATAGATCAAATGAAATTTATTCCAATATCTTTATGAATCGCTGTGTAATTTATTCATTGTTTTTAGTGTATATTTGTTTTAAATATTGGCAAATAAATTTAATGGAAATATGTTGTGGCCAATATATGATTGAACTTGTTTAAATATAATTACGAAGACGAAAAAGTTGAAATGTTAGTTAGTTTGCCAATCTGTCGGGAGTAGATTTATGTTCTGTTGCGATTAAAAATAATTAGTTAAAATATATATTCGCCAAACAAGTCAATGAAAATGTTTGAATTCATGTAAATCATTTCTTACTCATTGTCTTCAAATATATTTGGTGTTCACTTTTCAGGATATCCCTCCAATCGATGACATCCCTATCAGAAAGGAAGTCTTAACTGTAAGAAGCGACAGTGTCCTATCCAACATCAGCGATCCAGGGGGAGGAAAATCTTCAAATCTTCCGCCCAATCCAGAGAGAAGTTTCTCAGCCAGCAGCGCCCTCCAGATGCAGAAAGAGAACAAGAGAACACATAAGGGTGGCCGCATCAGTCGGGAGGGGTCATTGGGTAAAGAAGGTCAAGCAGGGTCAACAACGTGTAAACCATCAAAATCGTTAGAGAAGATGGGAAGCTTTGGCAAAGCAGATAATGTTGTAAGCTTTTTTAAAATGTATATTATTAGCAATTGCCATTTGGCCAACCAAATTGTTTGATAGCACTCAACCCTTATTTTGAAACCAGGAACGAAGTGTTTACTGTACAAAAGAATACTGACCCTGATTTTGGAAAGAGCAGAAAATATGGTGTGTGTTTTCTTGAATAATACTTGACACAGTTTCTTCACATACTAAACTGTTTTAAAACAGGAATGAAGTGAAACAGTACCAGTGACATATGTGATGTGATAAATAAAAATGAGTCTCTTGTCGAACAAGAATTGCATTTTTGTTCTCATTTCATTGACCATTTTCAGAGCTTTATTTTTGATATAAAATTATGGTTCCAGAGATATAGTTATTTAAGTGTTGCACAGAAAAATAAAATACAAAGGGAGTTGAATACTATTATCTCAAGATCAGTATCAGCGACAAATGTTATTGATCACATCACATATTGGAATCCACACCTTATTAAGCTTTTTTGTTAAGTTCATTATACAGGTTTTAGCTAGGATTTATTCAAAAAGAAAATATTTTTCTGACCAACAAACCCTATACCAGGAAAAAAAATTAGTGGAGGAAAAAAGAAACATTTCTTTTGTGGTCTTTATTGTTGTGAGCAGTTGCCTGTAATTGCCATTTGTAAAAATTGAACAATCATTGAATTGAAAATATGTTTGACATGGTCTTGATATTTAGTTTAATTTGTTATTCAATGCTATTCTTCAATCAGATAAATTGTCTGCAAAATTATTGGACTAGCAATGCCCCTGTTTTGTGCAATCTCATCCTGGATTCCCATAGTGGTGCTTGTTTTGTTTCCCTGATTTTTATCTTTCCAATTGAATTAAGTTGGTGCCCAGGGTAGGCTAACAACCAAGCCAAATTGTATTAGCTCCAAATATTTATCATGCCATTTTTATCAATTTTATCAGCCATTCAAGTCAAATTTAATTACGTTATTTCTGGTGATGTAGAAATTTGTTTATACGATAGTTGGTCAGAGAAATGTGTCATAGTATTAAAAATGGTTGAATTGAAGAGTCTACATTTGGTAATTTCAGTGATACCAATTGCAGAATCATTTTGCAAGCATGTTTGACCATAAAGTGGAACTTACAGAATTAATAATTTGAAAGGTTGCATCATTCAATTTTGAGGAATTAATATGATATAGTTCTGTAGAAAACAAGGGGATAAGCTGCATAAGCCTATATGATTATTTAATTGAATGTTGGTAAAGGTTAATCAAGACATTGAGTTCTTTTGATTCAATCATGGAACACTCGCTGATCATTTTCTGGCGCATTTTCAATTTATTGTCAATCCTGATTTTGAATGAGGGGACAAACCTGTCTCTTGCATGCATTTGTCTTGCCTGTAGCCAATGCATTGAAGTAGAGGCCTGTAAAATGTGAGGAAAGGTGCGATAGGTGAACACTACCTTGAGGTTTGAAGTTATGAGCAAATTTAAAAGCATATGTTTAAAGGGATAGGGGAGTCCATATGTTAAAGCATTTATTAGGGACTGCTAGGATCTTTTTTAGATTTTCAGAAAATTTTAATGCTTAAAACAACAACTATAATATAGTTCCTGCAATTCAAAGTCACGTACCAAACTCAGTTGAATGTGGAAAATGGAAGGGGCAAATCCTGTAACCACAGACAAGAAAAAATACAGACCAGTCACCAACAGGCAAAGTCCCAGCATCACCTGTTAATGAGGGTCAACCATTAAGTGTGGCAGACAAACTACTGCGCACATACCACAAAAAAAAAAAAATTCCAGATGCATTGAATTGAATGCATTTTAATATCATTAATAGAGTATGACATGAATACAAAATATCAATTTTCATATTAAAAATACAAAATATCTTTTTTTAGGTCAACCATGAATGATCCTAGCATTTAGGTCTAGGTCCAGGGACACTGCAAAACCGAAAAAATAAATAATTTTGCAATTTGTAATTTCGGTACCAGTTACCCGCTCGAAAAATGCGCTGGTACCGGGCACAAAATTACCAAAATCACACCCCTAATATTGATCGTTGTATACCGGCATATTTTTGTGAAGATTTTTATTTAATTTTTTGTTAATTTCAGAACCGCGAATATAAAGACTCGCAAAAATAATTTTAACCCATAAGTTTCAATGTTTGGCTGTTAGAAACAGCATACCGCTAAAATATGAAAAATGATATACAGTAATTATTTGTCAGCATGGCATCTTCAATTAGCTAATGCTTGTAATCAAATGGTTATTAATAGAAAAGTAAGAACAACTTCCTGTTCTTGTTTGTTGTCATGGTATTCACAACCAATTGTCCTGTCAGTGCATGTCATTATACAGTGTTTGCATACACAAATTCAAAGTGGTCAGTTAGGGATGGATTTGTTTGATTGATTTGTTATGTGGAAACAAGTGAAAGACATTTTTTGGCTATGTTTATTTTAAGTTTCATAGTTTCCCTTGTTTTCTGATTTGAGACTACATGTACCATATTTGTTCCATAACCGCTCAGGGCACTTTGGGAGGGCGCTTATTTTTTACATTGTTAAATAGTCGTCAATCAAGGTATTTGCAGGTGGTTATTGATAAGTATTTTTAATATCTGTACATCTGCCCACTATGAAATAGCATCATAATTAAATTTTAGCGCACATTTCCCACATACATGCATGAATAATCACTCGATATGTAAGCCTAATGGAAATATTTTGACAGTATTGGATGGGCGGTTAATAATATCACATCTTGCTTGTTATAAAGTTGCTGGGTGGGCGCTTACAGGGGCATGGGCGGTTAATGGAACAAAGCCGGTAAATGGTTTGTAAATTTGAAGCTTGACAGGACCAAATGATGCTTTAAGAACAATTTCTATATTTCAAACTTTCGGTTTCAATTTAATTTTAATTGCATATTTTTTCTTCTACTTTTCATTTGAGCTTGTATCAATATGGTTATTTTCTTCTTCTTTTCCATTGATTTTTGCAATCTATTTTTGGCAATTAAATTTTAGCAGTTGCTTTTGTCAATGTTTATTCTGTGTGTCACTAAACATTTATTCAAGGTTATTCTTTTGCATTTTAGTGCTTTCAATTTATAATGCGTCATATCGTGTAATTGGAGTTATTCTAAATGTTTTTGCGCAACGAGTACAGTTTAGATATAAATGACCAGAATTATTTACATATGTTATGGACTTTCCTTCTGCATTCCTTCTGAGTCTAATTAGTGATTAACAGCATGAAAATGATAGATTTCAACACAATATTGTAATTTTTTAATCTAAACATTCTTGCTTTGTGCCTAAATGCAAGAGAGAGGAGTCCTATACTTTGTCTATACTTTATTTAACATGCACAAGATAGACCAGACAGGTCAACAATATCACTCTTAACGTGGGTCTACTTTTCAGCGTGGTAGTAAAAGCCTAACAATTCCTGCCGATTACGAGTTGATCAAACTATAGACATCAAAATTGTATCAGATTTCCCACTTTATTCCTGGCAAGGGTAGTCTCAACACTAAAAGGTTTGATCTCATAATCCAATCTCGATTGTTAGGACCCCCTAACTTGGATGGATTATTTCATCCTTCAACATGTTATGCTCCTATAACACTATGTGTCCTCACCTCATAACGGTGCTATTCATTAATATGTATGCGGTTCACCCCATAAATGTATTGAAGTATTGCAAAAGAACAATCTTCTGCCAGCTGGGATTGAGTGGTGTGCTGGTATAGGCGTTTGAGCCCATCAGATTTTACCAATTCTTAGATTTATGAAAAGCCATCCTATGAGGTAGTAAAAGAAGTTGAAGGATCTCAAATATGCAACAGTTTTGTCCCTATAAGCCCAGGCTAATACCTATTTCTGTGTTTGAATGTTCTTAAATGCAAACTATGCTTACTCCTGTCATATTTTGTCATAGTAGCATTTATTATTAGGTCAATTCTCAACATTTATTGTGTAAATGATTAATTTTGTGGTTTTTTTCTCCATTTAGCCACAGCTTAGCACACCTGTAACAGAGCAGTTGTTAGATGTGTGGAGTAGAGATGATTGTATTCCTGAAAGAATAGCACTCATCAGTATACAGGAAAGACATGGCAAGGTAAACATCAAACATTTTACCTGATTAATATTTTCTCTGTCTGTGTGCTCTTAACAATAACCTGAATACCCCTGATGGTAGCATCATTATACAGGGTGGTATTCTCCTTTGTCGATTTTGGTGGTCGTGTGTGTCTGCTTGATTGGCATATCATGTCATCATCTGTGGGTCAGTTCCTTGTATGAGTATGTCACCATTGAGTACATAATACATTTTTAAACTCCTGTGTGTTTGTATTTGACACTGTTATCATGTTTTACTCAATGAACTATAATAGTGCTCTTATTCGGGCCACCAAAAATGGCCAAAACAGGATGACAACATAATTATTTACTGTGCGTCGTATAAAATGATGACCATTATTGTATTGTGTGACCATAACTTTGTTTGATTGTTACAGGTGCTGTGCAAATGTTTAAGAAATAGTGGCAACAAAGTGGTGCAAACAGCTACAAGTAGTGATGTAGAAGCCTCCTTACAATTCATAGTCAACAAATTACAAAAATTGTAAGTTGTAACACAAAGGCTATATATACACTTCTAAATGTTTTTTTTTTTTGTAGAGCTGGAATACCCAACTGGTGTATGGGTGTTTCCATTCATTGATTCATGCATTAAATTCACTCAATTTATTCAATTCACTCAATTCCATAGGCCGCCCATCTATTTCATTAATTTCATCAATCGTTTCACAATGTAAACACCAGTTTTAATTTGTTTTGGTGTTTTTTATGATAAAGTGACGAGTGACATTATCCACTTAATATAAGCTTAATAATAGAAAATATGTGTAGAATGACCCTAACACTGCCCATGATTATTTGCTGTTGGAAGCCAAAGAAGGAACAAAAAAGGAGAAAAGATGAACAAAATAGTCACTTGGTACCCCTGGAAATTTACCCTAGGACCACTCCCATGCCAAGCACAAGTTCACACTGACTGGAAGCCATGGGAGTTTCGCTGGCCCGGCCAGCAACTTTGTCCATATATTTATGACTTAGAGTGATTGAGTCATGGCGTCATGTGGGATGCATGCTTGCGCAGTGGTTTTCCATGTAAGATTTTGTACGATTAGGGTTAACATATGCCTAATAATAGAAAATATGTGTTGAATAAGGTTAAATGACACTGCATAATGAGTTCTTAGGAGGGTAGCATGGAATTTGTAAATTGCCAACACCACACATTAATTTGAACCATTATTACATATTTCCTCATTTATGTACAGCTGCAATCTGAACCCAAAGTTATCCAGTCCACTGAAGGTAGCCTTGTGTGGGAGTGAGACATATGTGGGAACAGTACTCCGGCCGTATGTAGAACAACTCTCGACCAAGTCACCAGACTGGCAAAATTATATCAAATTCTATGTAGTTCCTGTAGGTAAGTTGACTGTGTGTGTGAGCAGGTTAAGGCCACAATAAGGCAGTGTATTTTGGTGAAAGGTCTAAAACTTTGGTGTAGCCAATTTTTATGAATTTCCTAGTTTGCAGTGTTAAAATGAAAATGTCCAAAACCCAAAGTGTATGTGTTATGTGGTAGTTGTTTAAAAAGACTATGCTTTGTGCAGCACCTTCAGGGCCAAATTTTCTTTATTCCCTGAAAATTGCAAAAAGTAAGCAAATAAAAAGCATTGTGAACGGGGGAGGGGAACTGCACTAAAATTTTAAAGCTCTATGAGCAGGATGCTAACACCAATCTTTTCTTGCTTTCTTAACCCAAATAATGTTCCCACTTTTCACAATCTTCTGAGATTGAAAATAATATATGTGACAAATTTTTGTGCATGAAATGTATCAAGTGAAAAAATAATGTTGTCAAATTGAAAAATAAAATCATTAATTACAGATGCCTCCTAAACAATTCTCACTTCCACAGTATTCCTGTGGCATTGAAAAAATACATTCTTGTCTGAATAGAGTTTGCCATTCTGTAATAAAAGACTAAATGTACATAACTTTCCTCCATGTTCCCGATGGATTTGATAAAGAGATCTCAAGCACTTTGTACGCCAATATTTGTAGTAATGTTGTAAGACAGCCATACGATCATATGTCAAGCGCTTGATTAAAATTCAACCTCACTATCCTACCCGGAGCTAGTGATATTAGGTGATTGCCCTGTCTAATGAATTTTCAATATGGTCGTGTCATTAGCAATTTTCACATAATGTTTTATACTGTATCTTCATGGACTTTAAAAGCTAATGTGTATTAAAACAACATAGAAGATATTAAGTATAGGTTCAAACATATCAGAATACATTCATTAGATTTAAAGTGTTCATTTCCATAAGATAATATATATTTAAGATAATTAATTTTGCATTAATTTACATAATTTAAATGTATGGAAATAAAATACAAAAGGACAAAAAGAATTTCCCCTAACATATAAACATTTTCAAATGAAAACCAAATTTCACCCTAACATAAGCTAATAATGAAAATAAGAAGAATAAGGATGATCTAACAATAAAATAACAATCATTTTTCCATCCATCAAAACAGCATAATACATTAATATTTACAAACATAAGATATATTCTATAAAGATATTAATGATGATGCAACTAAACACGGGGCATGGTATTTGAAGTAACCTTTACATGAAGAGAGATATTACAATATGTGAACAAATAAGTTATTCATATCCAATTTCTGAAGGAATACATGTGGGCTAGTACAGCATAATATGAAAATTAACATGCTGTAAAATGTTAAAATTTTTGAGATAGAAGAAAATATAATTGTTATGACAATATCAGTGAAATTGAGATGTGACAAAAGATGATAATTAATGGGTTATTCCAGTTAAAATCCATACACCCCCTATGAACAGGGTTACCTCAATGTGTGACTCCATTTGAAATTGACACTCCCTGTGTGGGAGATTAAGGTCATGTCATCCATAGTGATGTATAGATTTCAACTGGAGTTGCCCATTTCAGTGCAAGATAAAGTAAAAACATGGTATATGGTTACTAGGAATGAATAAGTGCACAGTGTGTAGGCCTCCATCAGATCTATGAAACATGATAGGCCACCTACATAGCAGGTATATTTTAGTTTATGCACTATGTTTTAACTATGCAAAAGTGTATAATGTAAAGAATACTGTTGTATTATATGGATGTTAACAGAGAAATCCATCTACAAGATAAGGCAGCTAGACAAATGGGACAAGAGACAGAGGATAAGTGACAAAACAACACAAACAGACAAATACAAATTCTGATGAAATAATGATGACAATAGTGATGAAGATGACTATAAAACAATGACAATGATGATGTCTAAAAAGATAACAATGATGATGACTAATAAGAAACATAAGACAATGAATAAGAAGATAATCAAATTGCATAAATTAATTACAGCTTCAAGAACCATTTGGTTTGCCGATTTAGAACAAATTAGACTAATTTAGATTCTGAATGAAGCTGTAATACATAAGCCAAGCAATTACAGTATCAAGTTAGTTATCACAGTTGTCTCATATAGCAACACAAGAAATCCATATCACCCAAAGCCAATGCTCTAAAGTGTTTGTGTGAGGCTGGGTGTGTGCCTATTTGTTTGTTTGTCTGCCTAGGTTAGTCTAGAATCGACACACTCTTGGATCCATACAAAATCCATGGTGCAGTCCTATGCAAAGCCATGCTAGCTATAGCCTACAAAAACCATGCTGGGCTATGTAGATAATAATAAAAGGAAGACAAGATCAAAAGAAGCCAAGAAGTGAACTTTTTCTGGTCAGACCCGTTTTAAATTTTATTACTCCTAATTTAATACTCAACAGTTTGTCCAATATCCATGTTTAATTTATGAAAAATTGTGAAAATTCTGCTTCCTGAAATTAATTTGTCCAACTTATTATTTGTCAGCCTGCTAAACTAATTGCCTAGATGCATTATTGTATATGAAATAAACCATTCAGCTTTATAGGGGCTAAGTAAGGTATCAATTACCATATTCTCTGTGCACAGTATCGTGTACCCTATATCTGTTTCAAGGATTTCTTAACATTGATTGATTAGCCCATGCAAATTTCTTCCCAATCTGTCAAACATTCGATGGTGACATTTGTCAAATTACAAATTAAATTAACAGTGTGTTGATGGGGATGTATATCTAAGAAGATCTCCTTGATATTCCAACAAGATGGCTCTGCCTAATGCTGTTTATGTTATCAAGGGTTGGGTAGTATCATGGTGTATTTATTGCAGGATTTGAATGTAGTTGTTGATATATTTTTTGTTTTCTCTCTCCTGAATATTGTACTTGCTATGATTATAAATGTAATCAGCTGGGATCAAGGACAGGCATGAAGTTTTTCTTCAATTATCTTGTGATATGTCTTTCTTAACCTTTATAAACTTATAGTGCATAACAAAATACAGCTTACTCAATTTTTATAATATTTTGTTTTTCATTTTTGCTCAACCCATTAAATATATGATATTTTAATGGTGCTACCAGATGATAGTACAAATAAATTAATAAGTATGGGTGAAGAAGCAGATCATAATTGAACAAAGTTATATCCAACTGTTTTATACTTACAAAATGTTTGTTAACATGAAAATGTCACAAATTTCATAGCTGGAGTCACCAACTTTTTTGTGACTCCAGTACAGGCTCGACTGACCCAGAATTTGGGTTTGGTATTTTTAAAAAAATATTTTTTTTTTAGTTTTTGATTTTGACTTAAATTTGTTGAAAAAATTTAGAAAATTTCAAAATATGTTTGTATATTAAGATATTTTTTTCTTTGGATTCAAGCTTTCTGTGATTTTTGAAGGTCATTAAGCCTCTTCCATTAAATGGCCCTTCTGGTCCACCCATAGAACATTTTTCTTCAGTCACATTTATATTTAACAATACTTTCACTTAGCAATAAAAGATATTTATGGTACACAAACATGACTTCTTTCCCAATCCCAAAGATATGTATCATACAAATACAGTGCTCTATGGTTTATCTGGTAGAAAATAGTAACAACAATATGATACATTTTGTTTTTTTCACAGGAAGTAATTCCCTTGCCAAATATTTAGGTTCTGTAGACAACAAATACTACACTTTATTTATGGATGCGAGTTGGAGAGATTTCTTTGACAAAACAGACAGAGATCCTTCAGGTAAGTCAAGTGATCATTTACTGTAAAACTGCTGTTAAAATGAACATTTTCTACAATATTAATTCGGTAGATTTTGTGCTCAACGTAGCTACTGTGAAAATAAAAAATGCACAAATATGTTATGTATAGGTAAGCAAGCGAAG
The DNA here is from genome assembly GCF_039555335.1 of Amphiura filiformis. NCBI lineage: Eukaryota > Metazoa > Echinodermata > Ophiuroidea > Amphilepidida > Amphiuridae > Amphiura > Amphiura filiformis. Next base: position 14,713,764 of record NC_092632.1, read on the forward strand.
TAGTACAAAATCGGTAAAGTAAAAAGAATTACAGGGGCTATCAACATATAGTCCAGTGGAGCAAAAACTACCCAGCAGGCCACAATGTGATGTTTTATGCATGGAATTGAGGTTTCTTGAAAATGAATTTTGGATTACAAGTATCAGTGATAAGGGAAAAACCAGTCCAAAAATAGGGACAAGTGAAAAGGGAAGGGGTGGAAAAAAGTCCACGCAAAAATATATATTATTAGCAATTTGTGAAATTAAGTAACAGCAAAAGTTGTCATTTTCATGTGCATGTGACTTCATCCTTGAAATGTTGTCCCATCACCAGCAATTTAGAGGTAAAACCTTGAGTTAGGATATTACAAAATGGTTAATAAAAGTAGTTAGGTATCAGTGTGTTGGTAGTAAGGACTGGCAACACAGTCAACTTGTATTACACAGTCACGATAAATTACTACTTCTAAGCACTGCCATGCATTTATGAATTGTCACTGCAGGCCACAGATTGTATGCAATGTCTCTCTCCAATAACAGAATTTGGCTATTTCTGATATGTGATACACATGAAGGATTTAGTCGTGTTCAGCCTTAGCCCCTAGTCGTAGTTTCAAATAGAATTATATTTTTCCATTGTCTGGTGATACTTTTACTGAGAAATTAATTGAAAAATGTTTTCAAAGTCAATCTTCAAATTTCCATTTAATGACAGGTATGCTTTGTCTCATATTATATAAAAAAAAAATAGTAGGAAACTTTTAGAATGTACACATTTACTGGTAAAGTGGAATGTTCGCACCATTTTTTATGCTGCAATACTTGCAAATGTTTTGACCAGTTTTGCTATTTGCTCAGTAGAGGTTTCCTACACAGAATTACATATGAAACAAATGTTTTGTAAGTTAAGAAGACCATGAAAAATCATGTTGCATGAAAATGTTCACCTTTCAGAAATGATAGGAAATATATTTTTAGGAAATATATTTTTAGGTTGATTACTGGGCATACATTATATGATACCCTGTGCTTTCCATTTTCACATGATGTGTGTCTTTAAAATAAATATTGTTAAATAACAATTCTGGTAATTATCAGGAAGAAAATTTCAGCGGATGCGTGACTGGTGGGAATTAAGTTATCGCTCGATGCATGCCACAGGCATGTCAATAGTCCATCACAACATAAAAGGCCATTAAGTAAAATCTACGGGTAGATTGTTAGATGAACATGATAAGAACATTTGAAAAATAGCTGCCTTTTTGCATCTTGAGATTTTTAACATATCAAGGCCTTGGGTATTTTATTTTGAATGATTGATTTGGCCACCTTGAGAGTCATCTCATAAACTAGTTTTTGCATGTTTCCGTAGTAAACATTTTCTGGAAGTATTGATTTAAAGCCATGATGTACGATCTTATATTTCTGAAATTAGTTAATTTTTTCCAAACCTGATTTTTGCCATTATTTGAAATGTTTTCACATGTCCCAACTTACACCTAAATGGAACCAGCCAAATCAGTTGCACTTGTCAGGTAAATAGAGCAATTTGACATAATGTGTAACTCCACAATAAATGGTCAAAATTGCCAGTGGGATTTATTTCACTTTACACTGTTATTTCGACTTAAAATGAACAGAAACCTTTCTTTACAGTTATTACTGATATTATTTTAGCATTCTTAGTAAAGAATAAAAAAATTAAAATTGTACAATATTGCTTTAAAATGGTGTGAAAAGTAAATTATAACACATGGCAGCCATTGCAGGTAATGTGTTATTGTATTCAAACAACAGTATGTACTTTGCTATAATGGATTGGGGAAAACATCAGAAGTGTGTTGTTAAGGTGATGCTTGACAAATATCATTTTCCCCAAAATATTCCCATTTTTTTACTGTTTTTAAAAGACAGGTTGTAATAAGTGCGATGTGCCTGAGGAGGATTTGGAATGTAACTACGTAGTTCAGTAATAGAATTATGGCTTTATTTCTCATTTATGCTACATGTACAATGTGTGCAAATATTCAGCTTTCCGTTGAGTTTCTGAAAGATGGACTTTATTCTTTATTTGCTCTTAAAGCAAATTCATGAAAGTAATTTGATAAGAGTGGAGCAGAAGCCTTTGTCTTCACATACAAATATTATGAGATTTGATTTGGAGGACTAAAACAAAACATGCAGCCACTGAGTAGCACCTTATTTAAGTGGTCAGACCTGTAGGAACACTACAACAAAGTGATTGGATTTTGATGATTGTGCGTGGGCAGGCAGGCAGGCAATCACAAATATGGGATTGTAGGTGACTGGTGTTTGGTTGCTTTTAGCACTGGCCTACATTGGGCTATTCCATTTGAAATCACACACCCCCTGTGAAAGATGTGACCATAATCTACCACACAGGGAGTGTGAATTTCAAATGGGGTTACTTGACTGGGTCATTTCATTTGAAATCTACACGCCCTGTTTAGAAGATTAAGGTCATGTCTTCCATAAGTGGGGTATGGATTTCAACTGGAATAGCCAGTTGCACTTTAATACTGATGTATTAGTGTTGTCATCAATTGTTGTTCTTCTCTTACATCATAGATAATGATGTCAGAAAGTAGGTTTGTGTCAATCAGATATACACATCACTATTGCTCCTTCATTAATGACATCCTTTGTTTACTTGACTTGTTTACATTTGTATTATGATAAACAAATATTTGTCACTGAAGTTGATTTTGAGATTTGGTAGTATTAAATTATTTTGTTTTTCACTACTTTGCTCAATATGAACATTATCATTTACCATATACCAGATTTCAGTTAGATTTTCAACACATTGTAGCTGTTAAATGAGCAAGAATATGGAAGTAAAGTGTATTAATGTATTTGTCACCAATGATTGAGTATGGTTATCATATTTGTGATTGATTGATTGATAGATTGATTGATTGATCATGTTGATTGATTGATCAAAATGTGATTTAGAATCTTAGACTACACCAAGGTCAGAGTTAAAAGTTTTCTAAATTAAATCGCTCCATACATCAGGCCATAGAGTTAAACAACCTGTTGATGCTTCAAATCCTTTTGCAGCTCATTGGTAAGAGCATCGGCCAAGATACCCAGAGGTCTAAGGTTGATGTACTGATCATTGATTTGTTTAGGGACAGGATAATTATTATGTTATCATCTAATGGGCCTTATAAGGTTTTCCTGTTGAATTAACTGTACTTTCAGTGTGTGTCTTTTTTTATAATTTTTGATAAGTCTGAGAAAGTATGAACCCTTCTTTGTGGATACTGATGATCTGTCTATGATCAAAATATTTACCATACACTGCACCAGGTGCACTTTCTATGGAATAACACAATTGCGACCTACCTTGACATAACCTAACCATGGCCATATTCAAAGACATTAATTGGTCAGTTCTCAAATAGTCATGCTTATTCCATAGTGTATGGTCACAGTGTTGTATGATAGACACAAGTGTGTACAGCATGGGCTCAGATGATCGAGAATTAGAAATTTTGATTATAGTACGTATACTTTAAACATTAAACAACCCAATGTATTGATTTGATTTACAGATGCCAAAGATATTGCTAGCAGGGTTGTCCGCTACATGAAAGGTGGATCCAGCTGTTTACAGTTACCTATTGGTGAAGTCATGCTTACATGTAAACTCAAAAGTATGGATGAGGAATGGGTTCAGAAATTTGTACCTTTCATAAACGTAAGTGATAATACCCACTATAAGCACATATATTCACATAAGCGTGCGCCAGTCACATATTACGCAACGCACAATTAGCGTCAGCATTGCGCCCACCTGTGTGCATACCATTTTATATCAATACACTGTGTTATAAGTCTTATTTTTTCCACCTTATATAAACCCAACAAACTTTAGTCATAGTTAACATTCTGTGTTTTGGGTGGTCTCTGGTGCACTGTGTTTATAGTCATGTTAGTTCTACGTATAATGCTTAAAGAGAAAACCTGCTATCACTTTTGTGGAAGAGCCACAGTAAATAATATTCACTTTTCAAAAATGCTTATGTTTTCAAATAATTATGCAAAATGCATGTATATTGCTTTGTTTTATAAGGAAGTCCTCCAAGGACATGATTTTATAGTCAGTGTATTATTTGTAATAAACTATACTGGATGTGTTTGAACTTAGGACAGAAAGTTGTCTTATTTAAACTCTGGCAGTATTAGCATAATGCATGTTTGTGTATGATTAATCCTGTTTGGGAATTGTGTATTTTGCTTGAACTGAATGAACATTGTTTTTATTTTTTCTTTGCAGAATGTAAGAATAGGACCATCATTGGAGAGGGAAGGTGCATTTTCAAGCTATTCATTATCAGGTACAGTGAAATATATGGCTGTGTGAGGGAACCACATAATTCTACATACAATTTGCCAACAGGCAAAGTCCCAGTGTCATCTGTTAATGATGGCAGATCGTTCCATGAAGTGCGGCATACGAAACTGCTAAGCATGTACAGCATATTTTTACAGTCTTTCATGTAATCGCAAAGACATGCAATGCTCTATCACGTAATGCGAAGGCATTTAGCGCTGTCATGATTTGTTAGGTCGGCCCTCATGATTATGCAAGAATTCACAGCATACAAAGCATGTGGACTTCAGCTTTTGGCAAATAGTCTGTAGAGGGAACAAACCAAAAAACTGAAGAAGTCCTATAATGGGCTATTCCAGATGAAATCCACACACCTTCTATGGAAGATCTTCCACACAGGGAGTGTAAATTTCAAATGGGGTTACTTGAATGAGTGACTCCCTCAAGCAGTACAACACTGTATTGGCTGTTGGGTCTTGGGGCAGCTCTTTTGCTGAAGATCTATCCAGAGAACTACCAAGTGACAAGTTAAATATTGACATTTTTCTGGATTCTTATGCAAATATGCTTTGAAAATTGAACATCATCAGACAGCTGTTTGTAGATACAAGCTTATTGAACATTATGGTTTAGGTAACATTCCTTTCATATTCAAGATTTGTGGTACCAAAATTATAGATTGTGTCATAGACAGACGTGATTGATGATAGAAAAAGAATTGAAGCACTACATTTTTGTAACTATTTATTGGGCTTTTCCAGTTTGGATCCATACATGCCAATGGCAGACATGATTGTAATCTTCCATACAGGGAGTGTCAATTTCAAATGGGTGACTACATTTGAAGTTTACTTCCCCTGTGTGGGGAGATTAATGTCATGTCTTCCATAGAGTGTATATGGATTTCAACTGGAATAGCCCATTCTGTTTTGCCAATCAAAGCCTTTACTTTGTTACTTTGTTCCTTAATGTACTCTTTGTAATATCAAGTTTATTGAAATGATCAAAATATTTGTGTTCTTTGTTCATCCAATAGAACAAGATGAAATAGTATCTACTCCTAGCAACAGCCAACTCTCATCAAGTCCCCCTGCTGGAAATGCGGGGAATAACTTATTTACTGGGGCCAAAGAAAAGGGTTCAGCAGAACCCTTACTGACTAGCGGAGGTACTCCACCACCTAGTCCTGCAATCACAAATGCAACTGCCACTGTACAACCAAGGTGAGTAGGGCGATGAGAGAATATGGGATTAGATAAAGGCTGCCTTGAGTTGTGTATCAGCAGATTGTCAACTATAGAGATGGATTTGAGGATATGAATGATCCCATGAAGCCATCTTGCAATTAATTGTCAGTGCTATTTAATGTGTGTTATTTTGTTTTACACATGTGGTGATTAAGGTGCATGTTGTGAGCAGATGATAAATGATAATCAGGGTTTTATTGTGGAGGAGACTTATGGGTCCCTCATTTAACAAAATAAGGATGATCATACTTATCCCATTTTTTTAGTCCAGAACATTGTCCCTCCTTCAAGTTTATCTCCAAATATTACATTTTGGGTGCAAGTTAGCCAGAAATCTCTATTTTATTATAAAATAGAGCAGGCAAACATTGTTCAAATTATGGCCTGGGTGTAGTTTTGCTTCACCAGAACATTTGTTTCTTGTGTCAACCCTCATCTGACTCATTGATAAATTATTTAGTGATAAAACTCTAATAGGTTTTCAAGCATCATATACCCCTCTCCATATGTGACATACGATGGCAGTAACATCAGTAATCACTTATGATTTAAAACACCCAAGTAGTAAGCAAATTCAGCACTTTGTTTCACCCAATAATTTGCCTGGTTTTGTGAATTATAAGAACAGCTACCCCTGCTTATTATTTTAGCATATCACAATCATTTTGATGTGAAACATGAAGTATTGCATGAAATTTGTGAAGAGTAAATGGCCAAATAGCTACATTGTAATAGATATACTAGATTACATTGTTGCCGCAACAGGTGCATGAATGCCTTGGATACACCTGATTTAATTTAGAAAAGGTCCCAGCAACACTGTCCTGTTATTTTGACCGTTCTGTTGATGGCATTTTTTGCCGTTAGTTTGGTCTTGTTGTAGTGGTAATAATTTGTTGAACGGATAGTTGTGTTAAATACCTAACATAAACATCTAGTAAAAATTGACAGGGATTTTCAAATTTACAGTGCATTGACCAACTCCCCTTCACTTGAAAAGTTATGACATTTGAGAAAAAATTTATTTACCCACTTGAGTGAGTGTATTTGTGGCAACACCACAGCATGTAAAATAAACTGGCAACCCTGACAACAGATTTTAGATTCATCTAGTTAATGTTCCTGTAGTTCACAACAAATAAAGTTGGTATTGCATAATTGAATAGTAACTGTATGTGTGTTACCAATATTTTTTGTTTCTCTGTTTCCCATTGTCTTACAGCTCTTCCATTAGTATTGGGTACGTTATGTTCCGTATGTTATATTTAGTCTGCACGTTTTCATGTTTCATCACCATAAGTTGCATGTTTAACCCATTGAAATAAACCCATTAAATAACTATTTGTGATGTGTTTCTGATGTAAAGGTCTGTCAGAACTATGCATTGAATCAAGACAAAAAGTCAAACATGAATTGATGCATCTGACATTTATAAAACATGTTCAAGAAATACCTTGAAAAATAAAATCTGCACTTGCTTGATTGGTCTTGGTTTGGAGCATAGTCAGTGCTAGTTAAAGCCATGATGTATGATTTCAGTCAAATTTTAATTTGGTTATTCTTTGCCACATGTTATCAAATATTATTAGTAAGAACTGTCAATTTTCGTTTTCAAACTAAGCTGCTTAATTGTGCTGTTCTATGGGGGATTTAAAGCCATAATTATGACTTTAATTCAAACTTGCTCTGTTGTCCTAAAACACAATGAATTTAGACGAATCCAATTACCGTATTCATCCGAGTATAGTCCCACGTTCGAGTATAGTCCCACCCCCCCCCATTTTTCGAAAAATTCCAGAAATTGTAAAAATAAAAATAAAATAAAAAAAATCGGTTTTGGAGTGTCCCTGGACCTAGACCTAGATGCTAGGATCATTCATGGTTGATCTAAAAAAACAAAACATAAAAAATTCAAGATGTTTTGTATTTTTAATATGAAAATTGATATTTTGTATTCATGTCATACTCTATTAAGGATATCAAAATGCATTCAAATTCAATTTTTTGTAATTTTTTTAATTCGAGTATAATCCCACCCCCCAATTGTAAAAAATTTTCACCTAAAAACGGGTGGGACTATACTCGGACCAATACGGTAGGTGTAAGTTGGGACATGTGTAAAACAAGAGACCATCCAAAACACAGGTTTGAAAAAAAATTGACCAAATTCATTTTAAAAGATCGTACATTATGGCTTTAACTGTAAAACCTGTGTGTGGTCAAACAAGGTTGGACGTCCTTCTTGTAAAGTGTTCTATTTCTTATATATTCCACGATAATATCATGAAAAAGATCGTAATAATAAATCTATGTAAGCACAGCGACATGATACATTTTTTTGCAGGATATGTTGTGATTTACATTCATTTCATTTGTTGGCCTCACATTGGTAGATAAGAAAGGGACAAACTTGTTTTTAAGGAGGTTTAAACATTCTTACCCCAAAACATGATAAGATGTATCTACATGTACAAACTAGTTTGTTGATTGGGGTGATTGAATAATCATGAGGACGAAGGCAAGCAAGCAATCAATCAATAACCTTGGTATGTTTTTACCTTTCAAGTAATGAAAACAGTTTTAGACTGCCATGTTTTGCTAAAACTGTTCTGCTAATTTTGTTGTGGTAGATAAAATAATTTCATAACAATTGCCATACAAAGAAGGAATAAGTGATTATAAGTGTTAAATTTATTAACTATTTCAAAAGTTGGTGCCTATTTGATAGCACATCTTTCCTTTTTTTTGTGATTAGTACTAACACCACATTTGTCAATTTCCATAACAAAGCATGTTAATTATTATTACATCGCTAATACACAAAACAGGTTTATCACTGCAGTTTATTTTTGCAATGTGTGGCAATAATGATCAACCAAATTCTCTGATTACACCAAAGAGACGTTTTGAATTATTTCACATTTGTGGATTTCAATACTGTGTAATATGTTTGTCCTTTATATATTATAGGTTGTGCTATCCATTAACTTTGTAATGATTTGTCACCGATATCAAATCTAGTGTACATTTGGTACTCCTCATAAAAAGCGATATAATTTGTTTGTTAGATACCCTAGCATGATGTATAGCATATAAAGACTTAGCTGTTATAAATACGCCTATAGCTTCACAACTATTAATCATATTCACAATATTTTAACATAGAAAGAATGGTGGTTTTATGTATATATGTGCCCATCCACCACAAACTGGTCGTAAAGTCCATTTTGAGATACAATCAAAAACAGTATATGGATTTCTATGTAAAATATATTAGGAATTTGACCTTTGATGAACCATAACTTCACTTCCAGATGTCCGATGAAGCTAGTTGAGGTGTCATTTTAAAGCTGAAAGTGCATTCTTTCAAAATCTGCAATAAACAGAAAATGATCTAGAGCCGACTTTACTACCACTTTGTGGTGGATGGTCACATATGTTGATACCCCAGTCATCCAATTTCACTGAATATTACAGCAGTATCTTGAAAGAAAAATAACTCTGAATTTAAAAGTTGCTGTAAATTGTAACAATTTGAATTCAGCGCAAAGATAAGGGGGTTACATGCCACAATGCTTGCGTTTAATAACCATTGATCGCTGTAAGCGCAAATTTTAAATTCGGAGTTTCCTATAAAATTCTGCTGTGTACATAAACCACCTTTCTTTCTATGCCAAAATATTGTGAACATGATTAATTGTTCTGCAGCTATAGGCATATTTGTAACTGCTGAGCTACTTTTTATAAAGTCTTCTTTTGTAAATTTTGTTCACATGATAGTTTAGCCAAAATATCATTCACAAGTAAACTTGATTTAGAGCACAAGAGATATATAGTTATGTCAGCGTATTAAAATCCATATTTTTAATTTTTTTCTCTCTCCCTAACTGCCATCCATCATGACTTATTTATATTTTCCACATATATACACATCCGTCTGTCCATCCGTCCATTGCTCGGTTTGTGCATGTTAACCCCTTTGCTGCTGCTACTGCTGCCGTGCGGCTCCTGTTTGGCTGGCTGCTGACTGTGTATTGATCTGCATCTCTGTACTTGTGCCCTGTGTGTAATTGCTGGCCGATTGATTGATTGATTGATCGATTTTGCAACACATGTAGAAGAGACAATGAACCCGACATGTTTTATGCCAGGTAATGTTTCTGTTTGTATGTACATGTTTCTTCATGGTTGTCAGAAACACTGTTTTGAAGATTACAATTCCATTCAGAGTTTTAAGTAAAAGCAAGAAGCTGAAGTTACTTACTCAAAAACTTGATTTATTTTTTCAACTTCACTAGTATGTTATAGTAGAACTGTTTAAAGTCTGTCAATAGCAAGTTTGAATTTTGTAATTACACAATGCATATAGATTTTTATATGAACATCCTCAATCAAAATTGCAGCTATAAACCAATAGGTAGCAAACTAATAACTAAACCCAAGCTAGTACTCATGATCATCTACTTTTTCTTCTTAGTCATTATAGCTCTTTCTCAAGTTTTAATATTAATTAATCTTGCTTTAGTCAAAAATCAGTCAATCTTAATCTTTATTCATTTGGAAATATGTCTATCTTAATCTTAATTCATTCAAAAATAAGTAAATATTTTCAATTCATTAAAACAATTGTAACAAAAACCCTGTCATACATGTAGTAGATTCATAATGTAGTGCATTAGAGCCTGGTTTCACACAGACATGAAACATACTAGAAATGGTTATTTTCATGAGGGTTTTATTTTAACAAATTAACCAAATCCAGCCACAATTTAAAATTAATAAAGACACAAAATGATAAATAATCTATCACATATATGGGGCAGGATAGAGCAAAAATCGCTAAATGTTCCTCATGCATAAAATAATAAAAAATATATTTTTATTCAAATGTATTGGCTATTGTTTGCCCTCAACCAAAATGTTTTTTAAGCACAAAATTAAATAAAAAATTTTCAATTTCATATTTTGTAAAATGATCAACAGACCTGTATTTATTTTTTGTGTGTGGCTTGTTACAGCAAATCAACATTTTTTAGGTCTTAATAGTACCTGGTATGCACGTCTTGTGGAACTGGGCCTATTTTTAGCAACCATCTGGCCTATGTATTAGTAATCATAACTCACCATGACTGACTCCATCAAACTAATCAAATAACCTAACCTGAATCTGTTTTCTGTGGGAATCGTTTGGGTTTTTTACGATGAGAAAAACAATTGATGCCAGCTGTTCAGGACAAAGGATGCACTGTGGGCAACTCACTAAACCATGCATTTTGGGTGCTTATTTTATGAACTAAGTCTGCAATGCATTTGTTTAAATGATGATTCAATTGTAATTTCAGTTAGGATTTTTTAATGATTCATGCTATATATACAGAGGCGGTGCATTTAAAGTAATGCTTCACTAGGAATTGTAAATGAACTTAAATCGGAGCAGAAGAGCTGAACTAAATATGTCTAGCTGTTTTGTTTCAAAACTAAATCTGAGAATTTGACAGGTTACTGCCATATCATGACAGAAGGGCACATATGGACTTTTAGCTGAAAACTACTCAGCTTCTATGAATTTGTACATGCACACCAATTTTGAAGTGTTGGATTAAGGGATTGGGATTCAAACTGGCATATTTCAGATACTCAGTAGCTTAATACCAACAAGGTTATCAAATTGAAAACTAAATTTAGGTCATACGTGTGCCTTTTGTCATGGTAGGGCAAAATTGTTGAAAGTATCTTATTCAAGGCTTTGGAAATCAAATTTTAAAGTGCTAATTAACTCAAATACCATCCTTCCTTATACTAGCATTACGTAACATTATATATTTTGGCAATGAATCCAAAATACCTTGCTGCACCCATGCCTAGATTGCTGATCTTTGCACTTGCTTCCCTGAACCAAATCATTCATCGCCTTCATGACCCATGTTTATGTTACAGTGCACCATTAGCAGGGGAGCTCTATGATCTTCAGGTGGAATATTGGCCAATGTCTGGCGGCAAAAAGGACAAGACATCACTGAAGACAGCGTTCAGATCGTTAACTGTCCACAGATTACCGGGCACAGGGGATCCTGCAATCAATGGATTATCCATGGAAGTTGTTACCAAAGAAAAGAACAAGAAAAGTAAGTAATTAGGCTATTGCAGTTGAAATCCATTTACCCCTATACCTATGGAAGACATGACCTTAATCTTACACACAGGGAGTGTGAATTTCAAATGGGGTTACCTGTATGGACAATTCCGTTTGAAATATACACCCCCCTCTATGTGGGCCATTAAGGCCATGTCATCCATAGTGGATGTATGGATTTCAACTGGATTGCTGAGTGACCCAATTAGTAGATGGCCCCTTCCCCACCTACCCTCAGCACTGTAGCAGATTCAACTGTGTGTCAAGTTGGAGGAATTATATTGGAAATTGGTTATAAACATGACATGAATTTATTGGATTTAAAATTGGACCATAATAAAAGAGCTGTTTGCCCACATATAATGAAAATTACATGCCTCATTTAATATATGACCAGCTGAAAGTTAGACGGACTGTGTACACCTGCTGATTGTAGAGAGCCTTTCATTATTTTTATCTTTTCACATTATTTAATAATCCAAAAAGCCTTGTTACAACAGGATTACAATTAGGATAGAAAATTCTGCAAACAAAATTTACATTTGCTTTACTCCATGGCCAATTTGCAAGAAAGAAAAGTTATAAAACATGGACAAAGATTTGTGGTGCAATAAGAACCTGACCTATTTTGAGAATGATAAGGAATGACAATGTAGATCTATAAGTGAGTCTTCTAATTCAATCCAAACTCATGAAGCCTAAAGTCAGTATCATAATTGAAGAGGCTTATTTGCCTGCATGCAGTCATGTTCATCTGCCTAACCCTTTCCATGCATAACAGGGTCTCTTATGAGTCATGTAAGCTCACTATGCTTAGGCAGTTTATAATTGCAGTACATACTGGAATGCAGTATGTGTATTATGATGGTGCCTGTAATTAATGTTGCTAATAATCCCAATCATTTGTTTGTTTTTATAGTTATGAGGATAGGCAAGAAGCAACGTGAAGTTGAGCCACTCAAGACTCAGGTCATCGATGGTATCCATAGACTTGTATGTACATCAAAGTCACAGGACTGTTCATTAAAAGGTAACACATTAATAACAGGTAACAGGTAATAATTGAATAGAGATTTAAACCTCTACACACAGCTAAAATTTATCACTTATATAGGAAATGACAAAGCACCTGTGTCTGTCAAACTGATACCACTGAGGTAGAATCACAGAGTACCAACTCCGCAATGTCTGTGTGTTGCTCATGAAGGCAACTTAATGTACCTGCCCTATTATTTAGTGGCTATTCGCCTGGCAAACTTCCATTCAAAGTGTGTGGTTATTTGCATTCTGCATGTAACATGTTGTGCCTTAACGCTAAGCGCTGTGTTGGCAAACCTTTGCAAAACTCAAGATTAAAGATTCAAATTTTCCATTTGATTTCATATAAATAGCAGAGGAACATTTTCTGCACTCCATGCACAACAAACCAAAATGGCGGATTTACCTAGCGTTATGTATGATGCAATTTTGAGTCTGTAATTTCTAGGTGTATTATTTTTGGATGTTATTGATCTGGATGGTGACATGATATCATTTCAATGCTTATTCATAAATCTGAGGGAGGTTGAGTGCAATGTTGAGCTATATGAGAAAAGGGCTGTCTGTTTATGGTATCTAGAAACATTTATGTCAAAGGTCATTATGTGATGACAAACTGAAGAGTTTTTTTTGGTTGGGATGCCTTTGTGTAGTTTTGGGGTGAGATTTTTGGTTGGTTTTAGGTTTTTGGTTGAGATGCCTTTGTGTAGTCTTGTGTAGACTTCCATCAGTAATGCGATGAACCAGCAACACTCCTACTCTTATCTCCAGAGTGTTCAGTTTTTTGAAGTAACTGGTCGTATTCTATTTATGATATGTATTTATACTTTTTGTTCTTTCAGTAACAATTGATGGGATTGAACTACCGAGAGTCAAGTTTTTTCAGCTTTCCGCCCAGTGGCAAACTCACATCAAACAGTTCCCAGTAGCTGTGTTTGGACACAATGATATGTCATGATAGAACCATTACAAAATAAGATGCCCCTGTGAGGGGGTTGATGAAAGCTGAAAGAAACCGCTCCGTCTTATTTATGGACAAGTACGGAGGGGAGTACTAGCTGCAATGCCAAAAAAATCTTGAATGCTTAATAAGGAGAGCTCGTCTCTGCGTGTTGCAAGATCCATCATTGGACTTGTTTTGTGTTGTAAATGACAGGGGTATCAGATGAATTCACCCACAATAATCTGATTGAAAAAATGGTGTAGTCTTTCAAATAGTACAAGTTCCATTTTCAGATTATGTGAAGGAAGGCGCCCTCTTGAAAAATCAAAACGACATAGCAGTGAACCGGTGATGATGACAGCGTCAAGAACATGACAACCCATCAAGACTTACTGCGAAGAGTGACGTAGAGTTGTACGGTGTTGGGGATAGACTAAACAGAACAAAATGAAAGCATTTGAATGTTTATGTATGGCTGTGCAATTTTGTGCAAAATGGATTATGGTATGGTGTAATAAGAATATTTAATCTTCAAGAACGCTGGTGTTGTATCAAGAGTCTGCATTGCTGGATATCGTAAGAAGTTAAAAAAGTTGCTGACATACCCATCCACCTAGGCCTTGGAAAAAGCGGAATTATTTGTGGGGCACACCTAAACTTCCTTGTGAAGTTGATAGGCAAGCTGTGGATAAAATGGGCTATTCCAGTTGAAATTCATACACCCCCTGTAGAAGACATTACCGTAATCTTCCACACATGGAGTGTGACTTTCAAATGGGGTTACCTGGATGTGACTTCATTTGAAATCTACACCCCCTGTGTGGGAGATTATGGTCAGGTTTTCCATAGGGGGTGTATGGATTTCATCTGGAATAGCCCAATGTAGAGGGCCCTTCAAGAAATCCAGGGGTCCTCACGTATTTGGCCCCACAATCCACCTTATTTCGAGTCCTGCATCCATCTTAATAATCTTATTTTTAAAAATAAAAAGGGTATATTGATGTTTTGTGAAATTGAGTCCTTACCGGTCAGCTGAAAGCAAAGTAAAGTTGGTTCTTATTTGTTTTGATGGCTCGCACCATCAAAATGAGTAAGAACACAATAGTGTAATGTAAAGCATCTCATGTATACAAATTTTTTGTGCCATATTAAAAAGATAGTGGAAAGTTGCTATTGTTTTATGAAAACTGCCAAATGTGAACACCAGTGGTGCAATATTGAAAGCAAAATGATTGTGTTTGGATGGTGTATTTGGAATGTAAATTGAAGAGCTATGCAAAGACATAAGTCCCATTACTGACAATCCTACATAATCTACACATTGAAATGGGTTATTTTATCCTCCATATTCAAGCATGGAGTAGAACGCTTAGTTTGTATGCTAGATTTCTTGTTGTACTGACCAAAAATGTACAGAGAATTTAAGAAAGCAAGGATTAATTGAAACAGTATTTTCATAGCCTAAAAGCAGAAATTTGTACCAGTTCACCTTTGAATAGGAGTTACTGGTCAGATCTGCATGGTTATTTTATGTTTTTTCTACAGTTTTGGTGTTTTGTGTAAACTACTTTTTTTCTTGTTGGAAGAGTTGTCTTTGAGGAGGTAATGTGCAGAGAATACCTGTTTCTCACCAACAGTATGCTCTTCTTTATAACTGATGCAATTTGAGGCAAAGTCAGGGGCATAACTATTCTCATTGCTCCAGGTGAGCCAAATCTTGTAAATGTCCTCAAAGTAAATTTTTCCCTCTTCTCATTCCTCATCCCCATTTTCCTCCTCCTTTTCTCTTCCTCTTTTCTTTTCCTTTTCCTCTTTTATTCTCTTTCCCACTTTTCCTCCTCTGCTCTTTTCCCCTATTCCTCTTACATTTTGTTCTTCCTCTTTTTCTCATTTTGTTTTTGCTCTGGGTGGGCAAGTCGGGAAGTGGCTTAACTGTGAAGTCCTGGCTATGGCACTGGGCAGAGTGTGCATGTGGCTACGTATATAACAAGTATTATAGAGGATGACACAATGTCAACAGCACCATTCTGAAGCTTCAATCTAGAAAAAGCCACATGATCTCAAAAGCTTGTCATCCTTTAAATTACCAAGCTTAACACCCAGCTCCATCCATACTGTCTCAATTGTGTAGTTATTAGGAATGGGCATGCAAATGAAAGGTATTTTAAATGTGTCGGACACAAAACCTGATTTTATATTACTGGTGCAAGATATGCCCGATGTGGGTATAGGTTTTTTTGTGTTTTTTTTCACAAAAATACAAATCATTGGTAAAATAATATGCTACCAAATGTTTGTAAAGCCAGTACAAGGATGTGGGCTTTTGTTTTGTTCATATATAAGAAAAGAGTAGAGGAAACAAGAGTGCAATTTTGATATTTGACATTTGATGTCACATTAATATGCTGAAGTTAATGTTCACCAGAACACTATTTTACTTGAATTTAGAAACAAGGGAACTTGTTTCAACAGAGGTTCATCAGGTTTGGTAATTGTAGACCATACCATATTTCACCCTGATGTGGTGTGAGTGCGCATTTCATTGAGCACAGCTTCAAATCGGTAGTGTTCCCTCAAAACACTGGTGTACACATCCACACGCTTAAAGACGCTGCATACACGTACCAGTGTGAAACAGCTATCTCAATGCTTAGACGACACTACCACCACATCAGGATGACAAATGGTATAGCAATTATTTGTCTCAAAACCAAGTGAAAACATACTTGTTTTGCTGGTGATTTAGTAGTGAACCACTGAATTTTTCAAGGAGGTGGTATTTTGTGATCCTACTGCTTGAGACAGCAACTCAGCTTAACATCATTAGCAGAAGTGCCATCTGACAGTAAGAATACTCAATAATTTGAGAATAAAACAACTTCATTTATTTCATCAAAACGCTGCTGCGTGCAGTATTAAGTTGAGTGCATTGATGTGACAACTCATGTGTTACTATGTGTACGCCGGAAAAAGATGATAGTATAACCTGTGCAATTCTTGCCATTGTTTTGTGGTTGTGTCGATTATTAATGAATTAATCAATGTGGCTGTAACTAATCAATGGCCACGATAAACTTACCATGTGATATTAACAGTAACAATAATGCTTGGTAACGATTGTACTGTTGTAATAATGATTAACTGTATTTTGTTGTGTATCGTTCATTTTTTTACTAGTATTTCTTTTAAGGAGGTAACATGTCTGGCATGGGTGTTAATAGAAGATTGGTTCCCACCAACAATCTGCTATACAAAATACTGCATGTACATTCAACATAGCAAATGACAGCATATTTTGGATGAATTTAAAATCTACAAAGAAAAGCTCTTGTTTTCAATGTGATACAATTTGAAACGATATCATTCTCAGCTTGTATAAAAGACATTAGAAGCAAAGCAATTGTATACAAGGAAATAAGAAGCACATCAAAGCAATAGATATTTGGACCTAGTATATGTATATCATTCATTCTCATTACTAATGTATTGAACAAGCATGTATTGCTGTACAGTTCAGAATATGCTCATGGATGTATTGTGTGCTCAACACAATGGTATGTAACTTGATAGCATTCTTAAAGCATGCGTGCTATTTGATCATTTGATTCCTGTCAATAAAATACAACTCTTATTACGGATTTGTATTATTCCAGTAGAAATCCATATGCCCCCTATGACATGACCTTAATTTCCCACACTGAGTGAGAATTTCAAATTAGGTTACCTGAATGGGTGACTCCATTTGAAATCAACACCCCCTGTGTACGTATGGGAGATTAATGTCATAGGGGTGTATGGATTTCAACTGGAATAGCCCATATACTGTTTAGTTTCTCCATCATCAGCGGAACTGCACTCAGTCACTTCATGCGCCTTATCTTATTCATAATGTCTGCGTATTACACACTTACAGGCCTCTTAGAAGAACAGTTTGGTGTGTCAGAACTTTGCTAATGCTCTCGAACTAGGCAAGTGAACACTGGGCTATTCCAGTTGAGATCCATTATCCATTACACCCGCTATGGAAGACATGACCTTGATACCGCACACACTCTCTGTGTGGAAGATTAAGGTTATGTCTTCCATACTGGGTGTACAGATTTCAATTGGGATACCCCATTACACTACACACTGGTGCCAAATATTATATAGATATTGCCACCTTGTTTTGTTTTAGGAAATCCACTATGCTACCTAAAACTACATTTGAATAGTCATTAGTCACAGCTGGATTTTGAATGTCCCAGAATTGCTGTCTACACCAATTTAAGTGCCAAATATGTTAATTTAGAGTGATTCCATTGACAACAATTTCTGATGATGGAGAAATCTTAATTAAAAAGAAAATATTCCAACATATTTTAGGAAAGAGATCCAAGAAATGCTACTTTACTATATTTTTTTTTTCAATTTCAGTATCACTTAAATTTATGACCTTTTCAGCCAGCAACAGACGAGAGAAATATCTAGAATAATTAGGCATTGAAATAAATTAAGCTGCTGGTTTTAAGAATTGTTCTGTTGAGGTCTTTTTACACTGAACCATTCAAGGTAAGATAATGAAGCAGTAATTAATAATAAAAAACATGATCCTTATAAAAATTCTTATATTATTGTAACAGATTGTCATACTTTTTTAATGTTCATATTTAATTAAGAATTTGTAAATCCCAAAATTAACAGAATTGGGATATTTTGTGTAAAATTTTACATATCATTTTCACCAGAAGAGCCTTTGACTTTCAAAAATATATGTTGCGTTCAGGCTGCTTTTTAATTGCTTTCTTGGAATGTCAAAATTTGCAAGTATGAAGGTGATATTTGGTCATGAAAATAATTTCAAAAAATGCTTCCACAGCCCCTTTATTATAAAAAAATTTATACCTCCTGGAAACTTTTGCTATGAAAAGTATCAAAAAATCCATTGCTGTCATTGAGTATCGTCGTATCAGTTTACGTTGAAATGACTGCAGTGCAGAATTTTGTCCATGGTATTTTTGACATAGTTTGTATATTTTTAAGTGGTGCTAACATATGTTTGTAATGACTACAGTTTGTGCAACAAGTTTGAGGCTTGTTTTAAACATACACTGAATCTGTTGTTTGTGTCACATTGTTACTTACATTAGTCACTGAACAAGCAGCAGTGAAATCTTCATATTTATATGAGTCTTGTGCTGCAGTTGATTATAATGTTCTGAATAGAACTAGCTTGTGATAATTAATAATTATGTTTTCATAAATCAACTCAAATTTCTGTTCTTGTTTTCCTTGACTGTGTAACCCATGATGTTGACATACTGTAACTTATCAGTATAGGTTAACAATTTCTTCCATTAAACCATACTTTTTGAATCGGTAGCATTTTAGAAGTTGGTTAATACTACACATGTGCAATGTGTAAATTGTACTCATAAATTTTCCTCTAGGACCAAAAGTATGATGGTAGCAAAATGCTTCACACTGACAACATATGCGCAATCTGGACATTCCACTTATTTGGTTGTCTTTACAGTTTTTGAACCAATATAGGTGTTTTGATTCAAGGTTTGTGACACAACATGGCTGTGCACAGTTACATTGCATATTGGGGGTTTGGGGTTGGCCGGTTTGCAATCCCGATAAAACATTTATATTTAGTTCACATATCCCTGGCACATATAATGACCTACCTGTAATGTACTGCCAGGCTTTGTACATACACTGTCTGTGCTATGATCAGTCATGTTGGTGGTCACCGAAGGATTATGAATGACTTTGCTACCCCAATTATGTATACTGACTTCTCAGAGCATAAAAAGGCTGAGTGCATTGGTTGCTTGGCACACAAAAGTGTTAACTGCTTTTGTATAACCTAAGCAGTTAACACTTTTGTGCACCAAGCAGCCCATTGCAGTTGACCTTTGTGTGTGACAAGCAGACAATATTGGGTTTAAGATTTGAATATACATGGCACCGATTCAAGAAATTCTTACACCTTGTGTTCTATCATGTGTCCTTTGTTAAGATTAGGATTCAATGCAACCAATGTTAGTTGTAACATGTTGCCAAAAATTGTTATCAAGCATAAGTTTGTATTAATAATGACATTTCAGTATTTTTTTGAATTTGTATCAAACTTAACATATATTGTTTGAATGTGTTTCTAACATTGTGTAATGTTATTATAGATATTAATTATGGATTTATCCATTATTCATGTTATTTTATAAAGAAAAAGAAGATATTTTGATGTTAATTCATGAACTGTGTTCCGCACTGTTACATTGGAAATATGTATAAATATCAGTGATGAATTTGATTTTTTTTTTTTTGGTTACCTTGTAATTGGTCTTGCAATGTGGGTTGGGGGAAAATTGTGGGTCTGAAATTGTCTGACTTTAAGAGCTCCTCAGTTTTCTTTCTTTGGAACAAAAGTAAGTAATTATTACATCATATTCAAAAGGGGTCAAAGTGGGTGTGATTTTTTACTTTTGCAGATGAATTAGTTTGAAATTTTGTATTAGAATTGTACAGTAAAAGTGGACATTTTCGCGGAACATTAATTTTCGCACTCAGCTACCTCGAAAATGAAAAATATGCTAAAATATTTATTATGTTTTGGTCTATGAAGTCAACTTAAAATTGTGAATTAAAAAAATTAAGTAGTAAAACATTGGCAGAGTGCAAAAAAATACATGCGGGAAAATGGCCACATTTACAGTAAGAGAAATACAAAAGTTTCTTTTAAAGTTACATTATAGCTTCAACTGGTAGCAATTTGATGCTAGGCATGCTTGCACTTCTGATCTAAATATTGGCTTGTAGATTTTCCAGATGTGGATGGAAAATACTTCACCAAAACCACCTATGCTTATAGCAGCGGCTTCTAGGTGTTCATATGACCATTGCAGTTGGAAGCCTACAAGGTAGCCTGAGCAACCAACAGTAAATTGGCTTGTACTTTGGTTATTATGGCATGCAGATAGTGGATTATAGTAGAGCATGTCTTCCACGTTGTATTTATTTATTTATATTTTGTTTTTGAACAATACAAAAGCAATTTCTGGTGTCAAATTATTTTTAACACCTGTTAGTGGGCTGAATTACACCGTAGCCAAACTTTATTATCTAGATCATTTTTGTTTGTCGTTAGATTTTGTTCATTTCAAAAGATAGATGTCCTTTACAGACCCCAATAGTGGGCTTGGTGACATTGTAGCCAAATTTATATTGTAGACCATTTTTGCTTGTCAAGGTTTATTAGATTTTTGTTTTTTAATTAAAAATTTGAGATTTTTATTTTGTTGTACTGCTGCAGTAATTCATCAGCTAAATGAATTCCTTCCTTTTACCAGCTGGTCTGGACTTAAAAGATATGTAAAAATTGCAAAGTGCAAAAGCAAATAAACAAGCAACTTGTGTGTGTAAAAAGCGTGGTTAAGTCAACCCACAGGCATGTAAAAGGCACTGATAATCTTGTTGCAAAATTCACTGCTGTTCAATTAAAAACTTTTTTTTATAACACATATGTACAAATTGCCAAGTGTTTGTATATTTCTTCAGAAAAGGTACATTTTTAGATGTCACATGTATTTGCAATTCAGTTTGTGATCAGTTAGTTGTGAGGTTTACTGCCATGCAATGTTTCATTGGTATGCAGAATCTGTGACTAGAAAACATCCCATATGTGTTATTGCAGTGATGTTGTTACTTTACCATAACTCACTCCCATGAGGTGCTGCCTGGAAGAGCTTTTGTTAAATATTGAAATACAGATGTAAAATAAATCTTTGTTATATTGCGGCCGGTGTGCAGGAAAACCTCACAATGCTTGACAAAATCTCTTATGTAGGTAAAAAGGTCCAATGACAAAACCGACTAGTAACTGAATTTGTCATGTTGCATAAGACACAAAAGGGTTCAAAATTCACAGGATTTATGTAGAACATGGTGTTGGTTATTTACAGACATTTTTGTCGAGTTGGTGCACATACAAAAAAGAATTTGACCAAAATGGCACCTATGAGATTTGTGTATCTGGCTTATTTTTTCAGGGGTGCGATTTGAAGCGTGTGAAATATTCTGAAAGTACATAGTGAAATTGGGCTAAAATACCCCTAGAACGGGCTGAAAATCAATACAATTGCATAATTGTGCCACAAAAAATACTGTAATGAGGAAAAATCCTGTTGAAGCACACCCTTTCTTTTTTTATATAGTAGGTTTTGCATTTGATCTTTGAAATTACATATAAGGTTTTTCCCGCCCAGCGACGACTAGTTGCAAATTCTACAAGTTGTGTCAAACTGATTGGTATTGTTAGTTTTCAGTGATTATTGACAAGACTGTTGCATCAAAATGCAACACAAGATCCACATCATTTATAGTGTAGGCATTCAACATTTTTACCATTTTTCATACATACAAAGGGTACGCATGAGGGGAGGAGGGGTAAAAAACATGGTGTGTAGGCACGAAAGAAAGTAAATAAATGGCGATTTTTCCATGAAATAATGGGCGATTTTTTTGCTGGGGAGGGTTGAAAAATAGACTTTGCCTTGTATGAATTTGAAAATGACAAAAATGTTGAATGAGCCCTTTAATATAAGAAATCATAAAACTATCAATGATGGTTATTTCAAAAGAATCCAAAGTTGCATTATGAAAGAACTGATGGTACTAATCACTTTGACACACCCATCTGTATCAACTGGGAGTAAAAATGTTTGATGTTGTATGCAAACTATACAAAGCAACTCATTGTACTTTCTTCCCTGAAGAGTAGCCTACATAATAGGACATCTAATTGTTTGTGGCATTCCCATTGTTTTTCACCGCATATTTTTTTAATTATCGCACAAAAAATAGAATGCCATATATGACCTAATTAGCAACCCCTGAGGACTTCTGGAGTTTACATTTGTTTATTTAAGCTTGTTGCTTACCTTGTTGGATAAAAATACTCATTGCTCACAAGTTGACCTTAAGTTGTGTTATGTGATCTTTTGTACCAGATACATTCAGAGGTCATTTTATAAGTGTACATGCCTATGGGATTAAGGAACTGTGTCCTTGTCAATGGGGTTGTTTGAGATCTCAGTACCAGTCAGTAATATTAAGTTGTCTTTTATTGTGCAATGTTTAAATATGAAAACAGTAGGTGGAAGCTCAACCCAGTTAGTGACATATATCTTTTATGCAGTTACAGATTCATAATTCCTGTGATACCAAAGTTGAGTTTATCTTTCATATAATTCTTTACAGAATTAGCCTAGTGCCAAGACTTTTGAGGTTTAACAACCTTTATATTTTGTAACCATACAATTTATGATCCTGCAATGAAGTCTTTGCACAAGGCTAATTCTGTGCAGAATTACATGAATGATCCTCCCAAAGTTTAACAAGAAAGTCACAATGCCCCGATCTGATTTTACAGGTATTTACACAGACACACAATAAATAATCACCATAACAGTCAGTTTAGTTTGTGTGAAGTTTCATCAAAACTATATTATATCATGGTACAAAAGCAGATATATATATATACGTTTTCAAAAAGAAACAATTAAATATGAGCAGAAATAAGGACATGTCTTTATTATTTGACACAAACTGATCTGCAAATTTGCAGAGAAACAATGTCTTGTTTCAAGTATTTGATGTGACTTTCGCATACTGTCAACATTGGCTGTTAAATTTGATTTCCAGCATTGAAGGATTTTGACAAAGATATTGTAAAAAGTTCATCTAAAATGTTGCACAGTACTTTAAGCAGGTGATCAGGGTTTCTGTCACACTTCCATGTAATTTGAAGTAATCTTAACATGATCATTGCTATAACTGTAAATTACCCTCCACACTTCAACCCTAACCCCAAAACTAAACCCTAACCCTAAAACACAGGGTGTGGAGGCTATTTTATAGTTATGCCCAAATGTGCACATTCATTCTATACCAAATCTGTTATGAAAATGGAGCCTAAATATTTCATACCAATACAATATAGGTGATAAAATCTTGTACCAATATGATACACTTATAACAAAGTACCTCTCTCCTTCTGATCAGTGTGTATGTATGCTTCCTTTGTAATGAATACTGAATATTCATACCAGAAAACATGGTCAGTAAACATTGTTCTTTTCTAAACATGCAGTGGGTCATAAATGGTTTGCAATTACTTTCTAGATTTTTTTTTATTATATATGTGTACCAACACATGAGTTTGATTGAAGATAATAGGTGTATTGATTATGAGAGAATTAGGGCCTGTAACCAGAAATTTAAGATCTTGTGGAATATGTCCCTGAATGCGTATGCATACAGATTTGAAAACCAGCTTTTGTATAGTGCAGCAGGGTCAATTTGTATACTTCAGACTCTAAATAGTAAAACAAATATAATCAACATGGCTGGCTCCCGTATCTTCACATACATCACTATATGGCTAAGAAGAAGACCTGTGTACCGAGTCTGCAGTGTACATTCACTGGCAAGACAAAATATAATGTTTGTCATGATGTAGCATCATAGGCTATAGGCCCTTCAATCAGGCTTGACCCACCCCATGTGATTCTACAAAGAATTATCCTAGCATGTAAGTGTAAGAATTACTTGGAGAAAGAACCTATTCCAGTTGCAATCTATACACCCCCTATAGAAGACATGACCTGAATTTCTCACACATTGAGTAAGTAAATTTCAAATGGAGTTAACCATTTGAGGTAATCCCATTTGAAATTCACACTCCTTGTGTCAAGATTAAGGTCATGTCTTCCATAAGGGTGTATGGATTTCAACTGGAATAGCCCATTGGGCCAAACTATTTACACATTTAGTTGTCCAACAATGGCCATATAGATTGACAATTTAAAAACTCTTCCCATGTTCATTTCAGGCAAATATATCATACTGATCTTAACAAGAATTGTGCAAATACTACCACCTGTATTCTTGAAGAGGTTCATTGGGTTTGTAGAAACTTATATACATTTCATCTTGTCGAAACAAATTATGTTTTACTGACCTGACAATTTCGACCATCTTGGGCGATGGCCATCACTCTGAAGATGGCCATCGCCCAAGATGGTCGAAACTTGACAGGTCAGTGAAACATATTTGGTTTTGACAAGATGAAAGGTACATTATACTACCACCTGTTTTGTGCATAACTCAAGTGAGTGCTACAATGCAGCCAAGACAATACTTAATAATTGTAGTGCCTATGTGTAGTATTGTGTACATGTGGTTGTGATATTCTACATTTTCTGACCCACACTTCACAGGAATAAATGCACCTATTATAATCAATCAAACACTAACCACTGTAGTAACAAATCACTAGATTACTATATTGGTATTTTTGTATCACTCAATGCATGATATTTTTTGTCACTCTGTGAGCTTTTAATCAATGTGTAGGCTGCTGGTATTTGATGGCATGTACCGCCCACCCGCCTACGTGGCAGCTAGACTGAGCATAATGAATAAAACAAACAAAAAACACTTTGACATTGAACTTTGCTTCTCATAGTCATTCTTTCGTACTGTAATGGTTTAATCTTTTAATAATTTAAGTTCATAACCATCAACTGTTACATAATAATGGTCAGATATAAAGAAATAAGTTTTCCATCTGGCGATCCAGTTAATAAAACTCCCCATGGCCTGTGATTGGTTAGTAGCACACAAAAGGGAGGTTGATTCATCTAGTGCTTTGTCTGAGAAAAGGAATCACAGAAAATGGCGGACAATGTAGGTAGTTTTACAAGGTAAAAATAACTATTCTAGGGCATAACTGATATGATGCCTTCAGCAAGGAAAGTTTCCTGTTACTTTTGAGATAGCTTTATGTTTGAAGGTGAAAAACTAACCATAAGCACACTTCAGATGTG